>NC_090437.1:485939504-487258790 GCF_031143425.1 Pleurodeles waltl | reverse complement strand
CTGGATAGCTAGATTACATCTAAAGGATACATATCTCTTGATTCCACTGCTTCTTCAGATTCTGTGGCAAGGCACAGTTTAGGTATTTGGGTTCCTGCCTTTGGGGCAGTCCTTGGTATCGAAGAGCTTTACCAAGTTGATGAAGCAGGTGATAACATACCTGAGAGAATGAGGAGACTGAATTATCATTTATCTGGATGGAATGATCTTCATGTTACAATATCCACGGTGTTAATGGCACTGGTGAAACTAGCCATGGACTTCTTTGAGCACATTTGGGGCCAGATGTATGAAAAAGTTTTGCACTCGCAAACGGTGCGAATCAGTAAATTCGGCCATTTGCGAGTGCAAAACAGTGGTCTGCAATGCATGAAAGGCATTCGCAGACCACAAATAAGAAATCGCTAAAATTGCGATTTCTTGCGTTGCGACCTGGAAATTGCGAGTCGCAATTTGCGATTCGCAAATTCCAGGTCGCAAGGCAATGCTGCAAAAAATCGCAAATTGCGATTTTTCGCAGAATGGCACTTTGCACATGCAAAATACCATGGACTGCAACCAGGTGGTAACCTGGTGCAAAATTTAAAAATGCATTTAAAATGCATTTTTAAATTGAACATGTAAAGCACACATGCCCTTTTGGCATGTGTGTACCTTACATGTCCCCCAAAACATTTTTGGGGTGCAGCAGAGGGATTTGCATTTCCAAAATTGCGATTTCTGGTTCAAAAATGCAAAAAATGCAAAAAAAAATCGCAGCTATGGGCCAACAGGCCCATAGCTGCGAATAGGGCCGGTATCGCAATTTGCGATTCAGTAATAGCATTTACGATTTTTAAGATATCGCTATTACCGAATCGCAAATGTGATACATGGCACTTTGCGAGTCGGTAATAGCGATTTCTTAAAAATCGCTATTACCGAATCGCAAAGGGCCGTGATGATACATCTGGCCCTTGGTTCCTCAACACTTGGTCCCATTCAAAGCTGGGGCTAAAGAGGTCGATAGAGTTTTGGGATTCCCTTTAGAACAGGTCTCAGCAACCATTCAACTGCTTCTCAACCATCATGAAAGAATCATAAAGAGGTCAGAGGACAGGCTGTCTCATCAAGACTGCTGGTGTTGATTGCAGCATTACTCAACTCATCCATCTAGGCAATCATCCCAGCCCCCTCCACTACAAGGCTCTGCAGAGCCCGAATATCAGACACAACCAGAAGGGACTGAATCCAGAGACAGGAGTTAAACCTCTCAGAAGAAGTCAGACGGAGATCCAATATTAATGTGTCCAAATGGACATCTTCCACCTAATGGCATGATGAATTGGCAGGTCCCAGGATTTTTGCAGCACTTTGCTTTCTTCATGGTACAGGTCTGGGTGACAGGTACCAACAAGCAGTACAGTAGTTCTATTAGGTGGCAGTGATAGCATACATTTTTAAGGATTCTATGAGTCCCATGCGGCTTGACATTATTCTAATCTTTTCAGTGTTAGCATACATAGGTTTAGTGTGCAGGATGATAACTCCTTCATTTCACCTATTTAAGCATGGCATGCAGGCTTGGGGGTGTCAGTTGGAGATCATACAATGTTTAGTAGAGTGCTCAAGGCTATCAGCTTACCTTGAGCCACTCATGGTTACTAGGGTCTATTGAGCTATTCATGAATTTAGTTGCTGCGCATTTAGGACTGCCCTTTCTCCCATGCGACACAGAGATCATTTCCAGCTTCTTCCATTCAGAACACACAATCCTATGCTGAGAAATTAGATGCTACAGAGGATATGGATATACATTCAAAAACATACCTGGGAAGGAGTAGGTGCAGAGAAATATCATACTGGAAAATGTTGCCACCGGTGGTATTTTGGCTGGAAACTCAGACTAAAGCAACAGGCAGTTATCTATAGAACCAAACAGGAAAAAAAGTGGTACTCCATCTCCAGTGCTCGATTGATGGAACCTCCTGGCTAATTGTAAGGTTGAACACTATTGAAAAAACACAGGATTTGCCTTGACACTGTTGGCATTACAAGGTTTCACTGTAAGAGGTCCTAGGTTCTAGGGGTGAAACACACATCACAGAATACTTTTAATAACCATGTGAAGCTCATGTATGTTTCAAATTTCAATGCCTTGATTTTGGATGCTACTTCCCTTGTAGGTTTCTTATGAACAATGCAAAATATAGATTTTTTCGAATGAATTAATATCTATAGCTGCTGGAGAAAATCTTTTTATGATGAGGAATTTATTTCATTTATGCACATTAGAACAACATATGGTGTACTGAAATACCTTAAGTACAACCAATCATTACTACTGAAAGTCAATGAATTCAAAATTCGATAACAAATCAACATTAGTCTTTCCAAAACTCGTGGCCGGATAGTTCTCACAGAACAAAGCCAATAGCAGGTGCTGTGACATAAAGGGAAAAAGAGGAAAAAGAAATAGGGGCCAGATGTACCAAAGAATTTTGCCCATTCTGTGTCTATGGGGAAAAGCTTTCGTACATATGGCCCTAAGAGAGGTAAGAGGGAACAACACGGAAAGAGGAAGAGTTTGAAGGGACAGGAGCAGGGAGCATGAAGAGAACTTTTAAGGAGAAGAGGTGCATCGTAGGAGAAGTGAGATGTTAGCAGACACTGAAGTTGGCAAAGGAAAATAATTGAATTTAATTGTGGCAGGGGAGTGTTTATATCAAGATGGGTTAGAAGAGGAGAGTTAAGTGGCCATGGAATTGAGAGAATAATTGGGGTAACGTGTAATCTAGTCAATAGGTTTTGAACTGACACATCTCCAGTCCTCAATAGAATTAGAAGACGTCCTTTGTGCACCTAAGGTCAACTGGCAATGAACTCCAGATTGATGGGGCTCCTCCGGAGAATGATTGTTTAGCAGACTTGCCATATGTGAACTTCTCGGTTTCCAGTTTTATCTTGTCGATGCTTCTCAAATTCTTGTTGCTTCTGAAATTCGGAGACAGGCTCTGAGGTATTTCAGTTGTTGACTTTATATGGCCAAGTGATGCATGCCGTTTGAAATTTATTCTAGAATGATGAAGAAGCCAGTGGCAGTACTTAATACAGCGGACATGTGGTCATCAATAGGAGGTATGCCAGGTGCACATCCCGTGCATAATTTTTTATGCTTAACATATAATGGCGCTGGGACCATTCATGGGGACAATATTGAATTCTGTACCTATGGTAAGAGTCTTTGTTAAACCTCCTTCAGCAGTTGCTTCTTTGGTTCAGGAATCTTTTACCACTGGCTTGAGACTGTATGGAACCAGAAAAGTCTGCCTTAAATGTCGACTGACAAAAAGAATAGTGTTCTGAACATTGTTTACAAAATATCTCTCCACTGGAATGAGTAGTTGAAACCCTACACCCAATGGAGCAATATTTTTGTAAGTGTTATTTAGGCCACACTATTTATGTCATATGTTATGTTCACTATCAATATTCTGACATACAAACCATGGAAGTTTGTCAGCCACATCTTGGATAAGCATGCTGGAGGATTTTAGTTTCACCTTTTTTCAACTGGTTGTTTGAGGGAATCCTTCCACCTTTATTTCTATTGGAATCCATGCAGGACTATTGCACATCCTAAAAGTGCACTCTAATCACACACTTAACTCCCTTTCTCATCCATGCATAGTGTACACAAATCATACCTATTTTAAATATTGTGCACTACAGCAAACATTGTATTGCTTTGTCGGTGTTCAAGTGTAAACCTCAAACATCTTAGCTTTTTCAATGCTTGTTTTGACTAAGGGTTACACAGAGCTATGTGCCTGGCACAGCCACAAGCCTGCACTGAGTACAGATGTTGTGATGGAGGAAATGTAGTTTTTTAACAAAATATACATGTGCAATGTGGAAATTTGGGGGCATAGTTATGAGAGGCTTGTGCTGCCGTTGTGTCACTTTTAGTGATGTAACGGCGACACAAACCATTCAACTATATCTATGAGACCACGGAAAGCCACTTTACGTGGCTTTGAATGACCTCATAGATATGGAGGAAAGCAAGGCAGCACAAATCGCTGTGTTGCCTTATTCTGAGTGAGAGAGGCTCTCCATTGGTGTTGCGGTGGGTGTTCCCACACATTACCCATGGATTTGACACATCTCCAGATTTATGAGCGCTTGTAAACCTGGGAATGCGCCAAAACCTTATGCTTCACCAGAGGGCGCGCAACAAGGAGACAAATCTTTATTTCTCCTGTTTTTCTCCTCTTGCAGCACACATAGAAAGATGAAAAAGCCTCCCATGATTGTTTTTGTGCAGGAAGGGGCCCCCTTCCTGCACAAAACATTCCTCCCTACAACGCAGACACCCTTGCACCATGGTGAAAGGGTGTCTGCCTTTGCTCTAGGCTGCCAGAATGGCACCAGCACAGTGGGAAAGGACAGGAATGTGCCACACTGCATTGATACAGCTGCCCTTTCCTTTTGATGCAGGGCAGCGCAACAAGGTGACTCGCTGTTCTGTCCTGTGCCAAAAGTTCATAAGTCTGAGCCCAGGCTTGTGAATTAATATGTGCGCAAGGTGCATTTTATCTTAATGTGCACCAGAGATATAGAGAAAAATAAATTTTTTAATCTTGTCCAGAGTATACTGAAACTCTGGAATGTCGAGCCAAATGTTGAATACTTTAAATGTAAACTAAATTCATATTTACGTTTACGAAAAGGTTGACAGTGGATGATAGGATCAGAATATAGTGTTGCCACATAGAAACATGTTATGGTATCATGTTTATTGGTCCATCTTGGATTGTTCTTTAATTTTTCGGTTTTCCTAATCTAATGTAGCTAATTCACAAAGCTGCCCTTGTACTCACATCCGAAGCTCAGGCAACCTTCACTTTCTGGTCAACCCACAAGGTTCCAGGTGCTGCTTTAAGATTCAAGCCCTTCCATCTATGGGACCTTCTGCACTAGAGCTTTTTTGCCAGATGAAATACGCACTACTATGACACTGGCGTCCTTGGTCTCAAATATCACCTTGTGTGAGAAGAATCCTAGTCCTCAACTTCTACCTAATCTGCTTCTCAAATCATCCTGCATTGTAATGGTTCCTGCGTAGCTTCAAGGCTCACAAGTTTAGTTCTTGTCATTCTAACCCAGATCCAACGATTCAGGACATGGCTTGAGTATCTGTTCCCTAAAATTTCACCTTTTGGATTCCATCTAGTACAAAGCCACAGCCCTATATTTGTGTTTATTTGTCATTGAAGCCACTGCCAATGGGTTGTATCATGTTGTGAAGACCTACTTCTGGATTATTTGGCAGATCTCATTGTATAAGTGTAAAACCAGTTTTCTTACTTTTGCAATAACTGGAGAGGTGCGCAGCATACCTCGGCTGGTGGGGTTAACATGTACATAAGCGGGACCTTAATCCAAGTTTGGTGTTTGTACTGTGCGAAAACAAACCATTGCATATACTTGGTGCATTCATTGGTTGTTGGGGCCCAGGAAATTGCATTCCAGGTTCACCCTAGTGCAATGACTGTATGCCATGTAAGATCCTTCACAGAAGGGCATGATGAGCAACACACGACTTAATTATTGCTCTCAAGAGAGTTGGGTTAAAATATACTTTTTCACTCATGGAAACTCATAGACAAGCTCTACCCCTCATATTGCATTTTAGGCTCATATACATACAAGTAAGGTTAGGTCCCTTACTGTTATGTCTCACCACGAGCAGAGGCTGCTACCGCCTTCCCTAAAAACCATAACCCAGAAGTGTTTTGCACCTATTCCAGGACAGTAGTACAATAAATAGTGAGTCAGCAATGAGAACACGCAAGTAGTTGTAAGGTCAGTCCCTTGTATGCAATCAAGGGTTACACGGGTGTTGCCTACAATTCTTACCCAGAAAACATGATGCATATGTACTGGATGTAGGCCAATGCAATGAGCATGTCCTAGCATTAGCAATGAAGCTGGATCCCACCTGCTGCCATAAACTCACCTTAATGCTTCCGACCTGTACATGAGTCAGCAGATTTGGTTAATGTTGACTCATCCCCTTGCACTGCACCAAGCATCTGTCGAGAAAAGTCTCTAACATGGGTGGCCTAGGACAATCTTCCCACTGGTGATTGAGATTCAATCTATGTGTAGTCCATCCTGTCACTGGGTCCCACGGGTCTGTTCCATCCTTCCTGAGGGGATCCCTCTGCTCTCTAGAGTCTCCCACTAGGGAGATTGTCTCTCTGTCATCTGTGTCAGGTTGAGGTCTACCCCTAGTAGTGTAGCTGAGTGATCTGTACTCTTAGCCGTGTGGCTGGAGCTCCCAGATGACTCTTGGGAATCGTCAGGACCTTGCATACATCTATCAAGAGTCATAACCCAACAGAAACATACATGTCCTATTACTTCAGCCCTTGCCTCTCGGACTGGACTCATTTCAAGGCAATCCTCATTCTTCCTTCATGACCAGAGATACACTGATGTCCTCCCTGATGTGGAATTTCCAGTGTCCTCCAGCTGCAATCAATCTCTGCATTCTTCATTCACACTTCATGTACATAGAATGGAAGACAGCAGTTAAACAAGTTTCACCCTGTGCTTTACACTATTGTTTCAGCTTTCGGATGTCTGGCAGTACAGCACATGCATTTAATGCTACTTCTACCATTCGTCCATCTTGGAAATCCAAGATTCTTCAGTGAAGACGAATCACTCAAGCCTGGTTTCTAACAAGAACCCCGAGGTCCATGGGCCTTTGCCCCCCATTGACTGCTTAATGCTGCTTAGCAGAACAACAAATTATGACTTCAGAGAAGGGTTGTCGCTGCCTTCCCTCGTTCAATTCTCATTAACAAAAGGAAGAAAGTGGAGGAACGTATAACCAGCAACAATACATCTAAAGAGCGTGTGTGTGAGAAGAGTTGCTATGATTTCAAAGTGCAGTCCTTCTTTGTAGAACTAGCCATGCTGGAGCTGGCAGTGGTGCCCTTTTCAAAGATTTCTTGCCCAGCCATCTTGTTAAATAACTTTTATTTAAATGACTTGAGTCTTAAATTTGCTCCACTTTCGGGACGTTTAGGAAGAAGATATCTAATATTAAAATTATTCTGTTGATTGGAGTTACCACTGGTCTAATTACGTGCTGGGTAGAGGTAATGGACCCACAAGGGAGTTATTTAGACATGTGTCTTCTTGTTCAAAAGAAAGATTTGTGTGTTCCTCAAAAACAAGGTGACAAATCGAGTTAATCGTAAAGCGTATGTCTATATTGAGTAATCAAAGGAACCAAGCATGATTGTCTCCATTGTGGACCTATTACCTTTAACTTGGTTGATACTCATGCCTACAAGCGGTTATTGAGTTACCCAATTTTGTTGTGCTACTAATTATGACTTGGACAGTGGAGGGGAATTACTGGGGCCGGAATTACCTATATCCGGCTAGTAATTTCTCCCATGAATAATACAATTATGTGTTATTCTGTTTAGGATAGTGAACATTTTACAAGGAAAAAACCCTCATTCTGATTTTTCCATGTGTAATAATGAATTCTTTCCTGCTCACATTTACCATCTGTCATGAGCAGGGAGAATTCATCCTATCTATCGTTATGAAGTGCATGCCTGCCTTTTCCAAGCGCTGATGCACAATGTGCTGCCTAGCCCCAATGCAGGCACCCTTACACCATGGTGTAAGGGTGCCTGCGTTGTAAGCAGAATTGCTTTTGTGCAGGAAGGGGCACCCTCCTGCCCATTACAATTCCCTGAGGCATTTCTCCTTGTTAAGCCTCACTTGGGGAGATGTAGCAGTTTTGGCGCATTCTCACTTACGGCAAATCTGGGAGTGCATCAAAATCCATGGGTGTTACATGGGAACACCCACACACCACCCATGGGGCACCACCCATTGAAACACCTCCCTGGGGCAGAGTAATGCAATGCAGTGATTTGTGCTGCATTACTTCTGATTTATCAAGCCACTCAGGGCATGCAAGGTGACCTTGTGTGGCTTGATAAATCATATTTTAAGGGTTGCTTCGCTTTTGCAAATTGTTGTGTGATGCAAAGGTGAGGAACCCTTTGATAAATTTGCCCCTTAGTTTCAGCCTCTGGCATTTCCAGCTCGTAAAATCAGATCCAGGGTCCTCACACCCAGCAAGCACAGGTTCGAACAACATTGACTAACTCCTGATCAGACGGGGCAGTATTTGACCAGGGAATACAAGTCAACCTGACTCGTAGTCGGGTTGTTAGCAGGAAGACCTCTGGAAAGCAAGAGGGGTGAATGTACACTTTCATAGAAGGGTCAGGGAAAGAATCAAACAATGCGGAACACTTGCTGAGAAAACCGTAGTGAATAATACTTTATTCATATTTTACATTTGGGTCAAATGGTCCAGACTGCAGAAGGGGGTTAATATCTAAAGGCATCAGGATGAATTATTCGGAGAAAGTTAGAGAATAGTGATTTTTTTTTATTTAATCCTAAGGAAATTAAAAAGCATAGACTAAGCAATAAAGAGGTCTCATCAATAAAATATGGATTTAGCGCTGAGAACGAAGGATATTCGTAAAAAAGGCCATTCCTAACATGAAGAGCAGATACAGAATAAGTTAAATATTTGTCGAGGTAACCCACGAACGTGTCATGAATAATCATTTTGATTCTTCTTGCATCGCTACAAATTGTTCGGTTTGTCAATCGAACGTTTGGTGGGGAGGGTGAATACTGAATTTTAGATTGTACCTCTCACGCCACCAATGGGCCACGCCACCCGCAGGAATCCGACAGGTAATTAAAAAGCTCTACTCTTTCCAGGATTCCAAAATGTCTACCAACATGTCCATCTGCGTCAAGCATGCATAAAAACACAAAGCATGCGTGAAAGTTGTCAACATGGCTCAACATCCTGGTCTGGTCCCACTGACGTCAGTATGTTCCTCTGGCCTCAGGCTGTGACTATGAACCCATATGGCCAGCAGTAGTGACATGAATACCCGAAAAAGAATAAACAACATATCAGTTGCAGCATGAACATTTAACTTAGAATCATTTTTGAAATTTAGAAAAACTGGCGGGACTCCTTTAGAACTTTTTTTTCAAGGAAGACTAGCCCTAGGTGGGTGTGTAATTGTGTGAAAGGTCACATGACAATTCCATTAGCACCGCAGAAAACAATCTGGCCCAGCTGAACTCACCGAACAATGTGTAGTTACGATAGACATCTGTAGGGAGATATTGTTAAAGTCACTAGGATAAGGATCTGCAGAAGGATTCACATACCTCGAGTCTGACTCGGTGCGACTCACATTTGGAGGTTGGCTTGACCTGTCACACCTGGTGGAAAGAGCTAGAATCTAGACTTGAGGTGTAACTGAATTCATAGCTCTACTGTGCTCAAAGGAGGTTGGTTTGAGCTGTGGAAGCTTTAAGAGGTCACCCATCATATGAGGAGCCCATATACAGACCTCTTTAGTTGGCGAGAGAAGCCACTTTAGGCACATACTTGTGCTGCTCCGCTAACTGTGTAAACTATGAATACTAGAGAGGGCTTGGTGTTACTTGAATTATTTTGTATTCAATTTGATTGTATTTTAGTTTCACTAAAGTTACTTCTTATCTGGTCATGAATGTTGAAAGGCTCTGTGACATCACTTCTGGAATGTTATCAACTATGAAAATTAGTTCGCACTCCGAACATATTCTAAAAAACTACAAAACTCTGGGATTAGTATTTCCACAGGATTAGCACGCCCGCAGCTCCCCCATCATAAAGCACTGCTATACATTTAAAGACAGAAATTCACCATACTTGGTTCACACGTAAATCTAACTCCAAGAAGGTCCACACTAACAGTCTCCTACAACATTTTGGCTAAACACCATCTTATTTCTGTGCCTGATGTGACATAGAAGAAGCATTATCAGTTTAATAAAACTGCCATATTTTATGCATGCGTGCAGCATCTTCGAATGTACTTGTTTGCACAACATTCGTAGTATAGGTGGGCATGCCAGAAAGTCCATAGGGAGAGCCAAGGTAAGCGTTCGCTTGGAAAAGATTCAGCATTTAAATGATATAGCAAACGCTCTATAAAAATATGACAACGAATCGTTCCGATTAAAAACTGTTTATTTTTTGGACACTTGTTTCTCTTCAGTACATTAATCATATCACTACAATGGCATCTGTTGAAAGTAATAGTTTTGGAACATGTATATATGACCAATGCTGTATGTGAACCTATATCACTAGTATTAAACCATAGTTAAATGAGATTTTATATGCCACACATTGTGAATTTATCCACTATGGTCCCACAATTGATGCTCAATTAACATAACATAAAACACAGCGAAGTACATTGATTTACTTAGGATCCTATTATTTGATCAAATGGGGAAGCCGGGATGTGAACCCAGTTTTCCTCATTAAACATTGCACTATTCAGTCACTGGGTGAATATCTCATTTTCTGTCACTTTGCTATAAAAAGGCAATGCCTTGTGCTCAATTGTTGCTTTCGATCTAAATTGATCTATTATGTTCATTAAGTACCAGTATGCCACGTTAATTCTTGATTGTTAGAAATGGGGTCTTTGGTTGGCAGTCAGGTTACCCCCTGTCCCAGCAAGGACCCTCACTCTAGTCAGGGTAAGTCACACACAATCCAAATTATCCTTTGGCCACCCTCTGGTAGCTTGGCACTGAGCAGTCAGGCTTAACTTAGAAGGCAATGTGTAAAGTATTTTTGCAATAAATCATGCAATAACAAAGTATAGCACCACAAAAATGCACCACACAATGTTTCGAAAAATTTAAAATATTTATCTGATAAGATGCAGGTCAAAACGATTAAAATGCAATAAGTATATGTTGAGATATCACTGTAAACGTGATATAAAGTGTCTTTAGTCTTTATAAAAAGCAATAAATGTCTCTTTCAAGCACAAAGTACCTGGTTCATGTTCAAAATCTCTGCAAAAAAACGCAGAGGAGGAGATTTGTGGAAAAGAAGGGGGGGTGCGTCGATTTCTCAGGCCACACACAGCAATGCGTCATTCAGTTTTCACGCAGGGACGGCTGTGTGTCGATTTCCGGAGCTTGGTTGTGGATCCTCTCGGGTTGCGGGGTTTTCGTACACGCCGGGGACGATGCGTGGATTTCTGGTGCTGACAGGACAAAGTCACAGGGGCTGCGTCGATCCGGTGGGCCTTGTGTGGAAACTTCTACCGCACGGCAGGTGCTGCATCGATTCCTCTCGGGAAGTCTGGCTGCGTTGTTCCGGGTTCAGTGGTGCATCAATCAAGTGGGCCATGTGTCGAATTTCCTGTCGCTATGCTGGCGCTGCGTGGATCTTCTCGTTGTAAAGTCAGGCTGCGTCGTTCCGGTTCAGTATGTGGTGATTTTTTCACTGCGGTGCAGGCTGTGCATTGTTTCTAGCAGGCTGTGTGTCGATTTTCACCACACAAGAAGTCCCTGAGACTTCAGGGAACAGGAGGCAAGCTCTATCCAAGCCCTTGGAGAGCACTTCTCATCACAGCCAGAGAGCAGCAAGGCAGCAGGGCAACAGCAAGGCAGCAGTCCTCCACAGAAAGCAGACAGGCGAGTCCTTTGTGCAGTAAGGCAGGTCTTCCTGGCAGGATGTGAGTTCTGGTTCAGGTTCTCTTCTCCAGGAAATGCCTGAGTTGGTAGGGGCAGAGGCCCTGTTTAAATACCCAAATGTGCCTTTGAAGTGGGGGAGACTTCAAAGGGTGGCTTAGAAGCGCACAAGGTCCCCTTTCAGTTCAATCCTGTCTGCCAGGGTCCCAGTAGGGGGTGTGGCAGGCCTTTGTGTGAGGGCAGGCTACAGTCCTTTGACATGTAAGTGTCAGGCCCTCCACCCTCCCAGCCCAGGAAAACCCATTCAAAATACAGATGTATGCAAGTGAGTCTGAGTATTCTGTGTTTGGGGTGTGTCGGAGTGAATGCACAAGGGAGCTGTCAACTAAACCCAGCCAGACTTGGATTGCAAAGCACAGGAGGATTTAAATGCAGAGAAATGCTCACTTTCTAAAAGTGGCATTTCTAAAATAGTAATATTATATCCAACTTCACCAGTCAGCAGGATTTTGTATCACCATGCTGGCCATACTAAATATGACCTTCCTACTCCTTTCAGATAAGCAGCTACCACTCAAACAATATATGAGGGCAGCCCCAATGTTAGCCTATGAAGGGAGCAGGCCTCACAGCAGTGTAAAAATGAATTTAGGAGCTTTACACCACCAGGACATGTAAACTACACAGGTACATGTCCTGCCTTTTGCTTACACAGTACCCTGCCCTATGGGTTACCCAGGGCAAACCTTTGGGGTGACGTATATGTAGAAAAAGGGGAGTTTTAGGCTTCGAAAGTACTTTTAAGTGCCAAGTCGAACTGGCAGTGAAACTGCACACACAGGCCTTGCAATGGCAGGTTAAGGAGCTACATAAGTGGGTGGCACAATCAGTGCTGCAGGCCCACTAGTAGCATTTAATCTACAGGCCCTGGGCACATATAGTGCACTTTACTAGGGACTTATAAGTAAATTAAATGATCGAATTGGGTATGATCCGATGTTACCATGTTTAAAGGGAGAGAGCATATGCACTTTAGCACTGGTTAGCAGTGGTAAAGTGCGCAGAGTCTTAAAACCAGCAAAAACAGTATCTAAAAAGTGGAGGGAGGCAGGCAAAAAGGTATTGTAAAATGACTGCATCAGACAAGAATACAACAGTGGCCCGGCTATGCAAGATTACAAGAATAATTATCTCAGTGCATCAGATAAAGCTGCCAGCAATAATGTAAAAAAAGGCTTTGTCAATGTGGAATGCCTCTACCAGGGTGATACATATCAGCCATAGCTGCAATACCTCTGGCACCAAGTTAATGATATTACTACTAAGCCTCCCCAATGCCCATTATTTACCACCTAAATGTCAGCTTTAGATTTAGCTTGGAAATTCATAATTTTTTCTCAAAACACCAGATTATGAGTTATAAAAAATACAGGCATTTTCATCTAAATATCCAGTTTTCAATTTGTGGGATACATATATTAACTCAGCCACGCAATATCATCTAATTTAGTAAACTCAACTGTGCACAAGAGAGCTACTTGCAGCAGGGATGTAGCTTAGTCAGTGAGATTCGGTGGGAGGGATATGTGTCTCAAAAATTCCAACTAGAAAAGCAGTGGCTCTGAAGGTGAAGGGATTAAGATGACCAAGGTTTGTGATCCATTGTTTCCATAAGGAGCAGGGTTCCTACTAATCTGAGTGGCACAATGGGTGAAAGAAATGGGTTGAAATGCTATCAAACACTTGCCAGTGGTTAGACTATTTGCAAGCCTTCATCCCAGCATGTTTTGGGTGCAAAAGTCTCATAATCTGCTTCTGTGTAATTACGCAAACTTTTATCTAAATTACAGAAAAGTATGCATAATTGAATGAAATGTAAATCTGCTATATTGCACTACATTTTAGCGTGAAATTCTCCCTCATGTCAATTTTGACTCGTGTGCATTATGTGCTAAAAAATTATGCACACAAAAGCACTGTGCACAGCCACTTTTTACCACAAAAGTTGGTTTAACTGCAACTGTTTACCTTGAGGTGCACATAATTACACAAAGTGGCATATTGGCTTAATGTCTGGAATTCTGCATAAAAAAGTGACTCCAAAGCTCCAGAAATTATGCCACTAATGCTTGGGTAATTTAAATTTCACCTAGGCGTAGTGTTTGATTGCCAGTAATATGCCTGGAAAGGTGAGAGTGGTGCACCCTTCCAAAGCTACAACTGCCAAAGTTTGTGAATTTCAAAATGTTGTACATTTTCACTCATTCATGAGTATTTCTGTGGATTGCAATTCACTACTTTTGCTGGTAAAAAGGCCACTATATATATATTTACAAAAATGAATATGTTACAGCCTTTTACTGAAATTAGGATGGCAAGAAAAACCAACGCAGACAGGAGACCCGGTTTGAGCCACCAAACCCAAAAACACAAGCCACAAATCCATTTATTTGGGGGGTTTCACACCAGAGGCACCCTTCTGACTTGCTGGTAGTTGGAGAACTACCAGTAGCTCATGAGCTGGTAGCTGGACGGGCCAGGTCTAGTTGTTTTGTCTTTTAAGACTTCATGGAGGAGAAAAAGTAGAACCAGGCATTCTTGGCTCAGCTCTATTGTGACCTTAATGCCCCCTGGGACAAGAGCCAAGCCGGAGCCAGTCATTCAGCCACAGTCAAGCTCAAGGCTTGTTTAGCTTACCACCCCTACTTTGTTGAGCTCAATCAGCAAACATCTGAAGAACAGGCACCAATAGACATTTTTCATAAAGAAAAATATTTCAATAGAAATCCTTTCTGAAAAGGACTGTTCTTGTAGTACTCAAACAGTGAAGCAAAGAGTACCATAGATTTACACATAACAACTAAGCATTATAGTCATTGCTGATTTCAACCCTTGAGAGCTCATTTGTCTCTCTGGATGATCCCACACCTCTCACTTGTGTCCCTGCTGCCACACCTCGTATCTGTAGCTCTCGGTGGTATCAATCCTCTCTGGTGCTACGTTGTAAATCAGAATAGTGTTAGCAAAAATATCATCTAGCACTAATATTGGGTCCTAGATCTTGTTTACAAAACAGTTCTATTTGGTGAGGATTTTCTATTATTAACTTCAGTGTGGTGATATGTTATGCAAATGATATTCAGGACACAACGTTTCTGTGAGTAAATGTTTTTGTAATGAAATTCTGGTGCCATACCTCTGATCTCTTTCTCTGGTTGTGGTACACCCCACATCTATCTCTCTAATGCCACCTCTGTAATTAATCTCTCTCATTGGAGCCATGACACTCAGCTCTCACTCTGGTGCCACATCTTTCATCAGTCTCTCCGGGTGTTGCCTACCCCCCATCTGTCTCTCTGGGTGGTGTCATGCCTCATTTGACCCCCAGCTGTTAGGATGCTTTCCTGCATGTTCTTGTGCATCACAAACCTCTTTCAATATAGGGTTTTATCAGCTTAAAACTGCTAGCTGTGACAATAAGCCTAGCTCCCACCTCCTCAAGTGTTTCTAGCATGCTAACCAGAGCATTATTAGTGATAGCCTTGAATAATCCAATCCGACTACTGATCTAAAGGCAACGGAGCACGTCAACCATTGTAGGACCTGCACAGCTATGAGAATAAAATAATTCCAAGGATAACACTGAGGTAGCTGTTTTCCTTTTGGACAAAATGGCTTTCTGCAAATGCTTATATTGTGTACTGCAGCTAAATTATTATACTCTTAAAAACCCTGTAACATAGGTTTTACTTAGAACTGACTGAGCTCAAGGAGATCTTACCTTTTACATCTCTATATTACCATAGTAAGCCATAGGTTGGTTTTGTCCATCTTATCTTTTTTTCGGCCAGACAACTCATCACTGACTTAGAGTCTCTGATATTTCCTCTGCAGCCCCAGGAAAAGTTGTGTATTATCCACACACACATGTAAGCAATACCTGAAGATCTCAGGGTCGACCAGAGAGCATCCTATTACATAGACCGCATTGTTCATTCTGTATTTAAGGTCGAAAAAATGTTCCATAAAAAAATTCATTTTTGCATCACTAATAAATTTGGACATCCTTGGCAAATTTGGCCTAAACTTTGGAAGATCACAGTATAAAAAGCAGTCTTCCACCCTGCCAAATTTAGGCTAGACTTGTCAAAAGGAGAAAAACGTATAAGTGGGGTCTCAAAATGTCTTTTTTTCATTTACCATGGAAATATCTACATCTCAGCAAATTTAGCAGGCACGCCGTGCTTAGTTCCATATGGTGCCATCCATTGTCTTGTTATACTTTTGTTCACCCATTTTGAGTTATAAGACAAAAACACAAAGAGACCATTGGGAATGGGTTGATCCTGCACATTTCCGGTTATAATAGAGAACTAAAGGAAACATTTGAAAAATGAAAAGAACCTTTCAGATTGGCTGAACTTTCTAAATGTTTATAAGGAAAACATAATGTGTTTTCTTTTCCATCCCCATACATAAGGAGTTTCAGCATCTGTTCTCATTCATATTTCAAGGGTCACAACTTTTGTCTCCTTCAAGGATTTATAGAATCTCTCTCAATCTTTTTCCAAGGCCTAATAAAAGAAGGAACGGAGCATGTTGGTTTTCCCCAGGGGTCTACTCTAATCCAATATATTCCCTAGGGGTCTACTCTAATCCAATATATTGATGATTTAGAGTTTATTTTAAGGGAGAAATGTCCCTATCAGTTTAAATAAAAGAAACAATTACTTTTTACAATAAATGTATCAAACAAATGAACATTTAGGCATGCCTTTTTCCATTGTTAAAGTTCTCGATTTTGCAGTCACATCAAAATACGCTTTGTGAAAACAAGTTTAGTGAAAGGTGGCCACACACGGTGCAAACTGTGGTAAGGTAATTCCAGTGCTTACACATAGTGCTTTCATATATGACCATATCAAATAAAATAGACTAAATCAGATGTGTGGAATGTGGTTGAGGATGTTATGATCCCCTGAAGCCGCAGGATCATCATCAGGACTGGGTGTTGTTAAAATAAAGATTGAGAATATAATAGAAGCTATTAAGACATAAACATTAGGAGCAAAGGTACATTAGAAAGTGGGAGCCAAACTAAGGAGATCTCTGTCAACAATCGGCATAAGTTGCTACATTTTAAGTCTTTACAAAGAGTCTATTATACAACCCAGGGACTGGTAGGCTGAGGTTCAGCAGCTGATGTGCGATGCTGGCATTGCCAATCCCCAGAGGTGGGCTTTTTTCACCTAGTCTGGGACTGCTTGCTAGTGGTGAATTTCTGCATAGCTGTTTTTAATGCACACTTGCTTATGACAGGAACGCCACTCCACCCATGCCCTCGAGTGGTTCTGCTAGAGTGTGTGCAAAAATCTCAGATACTAAGGCCCATATTTATACTTTTTGACGCAAACCAGCGCTGGTTTGCATCAAAAAGTTTACCGCCGGCTAACGCCATTCCTATGCGCCAAGTGGGCGCTTTATTTAAGGAATGACATTAGCAAAGACATGAGTCATTACCCCTTGCCCAATGGCCATGCCCAGGGGACTTCTGTCCCCTGGGCATGGTCATTGGGCACAGTGGCACGTAGGGGGGTCCAAATTAGACCCCCTATGCCACTTTAAAAAATAAAAAAAGATACTTACCTCAACTTACCTGTACTTACCTGGGATGGGTCCCCCATCCATGGGTGTCCTCCAGGGGTGGGAGGAGGTGGCAGGGGGTGTCCCTGGGGACAGGGAAGGGCACCTCTGGACTCCTTCCATGCTCAGAGACCATGGAAGTGAGCCCAAAGGTCCCTTAACGCCTGCCCTGACCCAGGTGTTAAAAAACAGCACACATCAGGCTGTGCAACGTTTTTTAAGGCCCGCCCTCTCCTGTGCGTCAAAATGACGCAGGAGTATAAATAAGGCGCACAGGCCTTAAAGTCATTTTTTGGGCGGGAAGGCCTACCTTGCATGTCATTAACGCAAGGCAGTTTCCCGCATCCAAAAAATGACTCACACAGAGGAATTTTGACGTCTGCGGGTGTCAAAGTTTGAATATGGTGCACGGTTTGCGCTGAATGTGCGTCAAAATGTTTTACGCACATTCGACGCAAACAGAGTATAAATATGGGCCTAAGTGCAACCACATGGTGCTTGTGTTATTACTTGCATAGAGGCATGTGGAGATGTGTTGCTGCAGAGTTCCGTATCTAAGGTTTCATGATTGGTTGAACAACAACATTTCTTGTAATGACATGTCAGATATTATACCTCTATTTTGTCGCTGTTTGCTATGCCAAAAGACATATGAAATCCATTCCATGCTTAACTCTTAAGTGAAGGCACTAATGTATCTGCCCAAAATAACTCTGGGTAAAATGTGCTATAACATTGTTCTTTTACCTTCTAGTAGTTACATTAAAAGGTATGTGCCTTTTATATCTGCTTAATGTGAGGATAAAAGACTCTGTGACTGCCATAGTAGCTGAGCTTAAGCGTTTGTTGATTAGAATAACATGGACTCTGCTGCTGGACCCATCAGATCCATCAGCATTGCAATTGTGACCACATAGTATTGGATGAGTATTGGCATCAATATGTAACTGTGTACTGACTACGTTAATGCCTTTTTAAAATAAGCAAACGAAAAACAAAATCCCTGAACAGTTCTGCAACTCTATCCTGAGAAAGACAAGACACTTGTAAGAACGATTCAAATAGGGTGGCGCACAACCAGTCGAAGTCTACTCCTCTTTCGCGCCAGAGTGGACCCTTGAGCATTTATCCTGGCTGCCAGTAACCAGGACACGACTGTGATTGCTCCTTTGTGGTTGCTGGGTTGAGGCCACAGAGCATTTATTATGGCTGCTTGTAATCAATGCATGCTATGGCCTGCTTCTTCTCTGCAGCTCCTTGATGGACCTTAAAGGACATTCATTCTGGTTGCTTGTGTGAATACCATTGGATGCTCTTTCCGTCACTTCTGGATAGACCCTGTTTATAATTTATTCTAGCTGTTTGTATCCACTGCATGCCACTGAATGCCCCTCTGTTGCTCCTGGATAGAACCTTTGTAGAACCCTTCGGCCTTGCCCCTAACGATGCATACCCATGGGCTGCTTTGCGGTTGCTCCTGGGTGGACCCTACTCAACAAAATCTAAAATCATCCTGACCCTCTTGATCACAAAGCAGTGAATGCTATTTGCTTGAGCTCAGAATTAGCTTGTATTTCTCCCTTGGTCTGTCAATTTCCACATTGGTTTATCTCAGTTTTTTTCTAGTTTTGCTGCTTTATTGGTCCTCAATACTGTTTGTGTCCATGAGGTACTGGCTACTATTAGATATTGCACGCCTACGGACTACTCTTCTATCGACTATGAGTGGACACAAAACAGTTCTAAATAGGGCTGAATTTTTCCTGGTCATACCTGTTGGAAAGTTTTTGTTACTCCCAAACTGAGGGGCATATTTATGAGTGGCTTGTGCCAGCCTGCATCATTTAATTCAATGCAAATCTGGTGCAAGCAGTAAGTCATATTTAAAAAATGGCACATCTGCAAAAATGCATTGTTTTTTAAGGTTTGTGTAGGGCAAAATCTGCTCTGAATCCAGCTGCGTCACACAGGAATAAATGTATGCAGTACAGGCGTTCCCCGCAAAATCCAATACAGCTGTAACACAGTGATGTTTATGAATTTAGCACTGCATCACGCATCATGGAGTGGCGAAATCCTCAACATCACAGAACTTTTTGGCAAGCTCAACTACGCCATGGAGGTTGTCATACTGCAACTAGGAGTAGCTAGTAGACCACTATCACATACCACCACCACCACCTAGACATCAAAGGAGGAGGAATGTATTCTCTGCTAACGCATATATCTCATTGACCTTAGGGAGGAGAAGGTATACAGTTTTACAGACTGATCAGGGAGCCCATCATGGAATTGCTGGAGAAGATAGGGCCAAGTCTCCATACAGCAACTACAAGGACCCATACCCTTCCAGCACATATCAAACTGATGTCTGTGCTACACATCTTGTCCTCTGGATCATTCCAAACTGAGCAGCAAGATTGTCAGGCACATCATACGGAGCATTACCTGCCTTTCTCCTATCTATTTTGAATGCTAAAATTAAACTGACCCCATAGTACCTACTCTTCCTCAAAACTAATCAACAGCAATTGGAGACCAAGCAAGGGTTCTGCAATATTGCAGGATTTCCCCCATGTGCTTGGTGCAAAATATTTCACGTGTACCCCTAGCAGCCACTGCACACCTATATAGGAACCCAAAACATAATTATTCAAGAAATGTCCAGGCAATAGTGGACCATCATGGATTCTTTGTAAACATTACCATTGTTTGCTCGTGATGCCCATATTTTCTGCCACTGTCTCATCAATGAGCAATTCGAGAATGGCTGTTACTGATTGGTAAAGAAAGCACAATTGCTCATACTTTGCTTATTCTGAAATGAATGACTGAATGTCCATCTCTGTGTTTGTGTTTGGATTATGTGTGATGTGCACCTAATGGTAGTATGTCACTCAAACATGTAGCTAATGATGTCCCAATGTGTGATTACCGGACAGGTTCAGAAATGGAAAGATGAAAAAATACATAGTTCTAGGTATTGTGACCTCTCATATTGTGTGGGCTGGCAGAATCACAGTAGTGTATTCGCATTGACAGCAAATGACACAAAATATGCCCCACAATTGTTTTGAAGCTAACAATAAAGGAACAACCTAAAAAATGAATGTGGTGTGTTTGTGTGCAATGCTGTATCAAGGTGGGAATATATGTTACTTCTCTTGATTTCAAAATGTTGTAGGAAAAACCTTCACATCCAAAGTATCTGTTTCACACATGGCAGTATATCTGATGGCTGATGAATTTCTTAGGACCACAGATGTAAAAGGACAATGAATCAATGTTGTGCACTGAAAGTGTTGAATCAAATAATGTAATAGATATGTACTCTAGGTATTCTGTATATGTCACACTAAAGGAGCAAATAGTAGGCATACACCAGCCTTTACAACATTCAAAGTCATATATTACACACTCAATAAGGCACATTGACATTCTTCATCATTGTAATAGATGATTACATACATGCCCCAAGTTTCCTACATTTGCTGCAGTTCACTTAATCAAAGTAATTGACACACAGTGCTTACATAGGCCAACACAGTAGTCATACACTAGAAACAAACCCAGGTCACATAGCAATGAAGAAAAGGTATCATAATACAATTACCACAAACAAATCTACATACTTATAACCAAGAAATGGTGTAAGAATCAAGGTCTGTAAGTACTGATTTATCAACATTAAAAATCGCATACATTTTCTCATAGGATCTTTACTGTACAGGTCTGTTGGACCAAGTAAGTCTTTTAGACATAATTAGGCCACATACAGAAAAAGGGACACATTTCTATTGCTATGTGTCAGTCTCAGTTCATCCAGACAACTTGTCATGGTGAAAACAATACCTGAATGAGAATTATTCCAAACAGAAATATCCATGACAGATGTCAAACAACAGAAAATTCTAATAAGCAACTAGACATGCAAACTCCTAACTCACTATGGGGGTCATTATGACCCCGGCTGTCGGAGATAATGTTGCGGTAGTACCGCCAACAGGCTGGCGGTACTTACCGCCACATTATGACTTTGGCGGGTTGACCCTGTACAGTGTATCATGACCTTACCTACGGCCATGGTTTCCGTGGTGTTCGTAACACCACGAAAACCATAGCGGTATGCCCTATCAGTGACAGGGAATTCCTTCCCTGTCACTGATAGGAGGCCCCCCAACACTCCCCAGACGCCCTCCCACCCTTCATCTATGCTCCCCCTCCCTTCCAACCTCCCCTCCATATACACACACACACACACAGACACACACTCATTCACACAGACATACACGCATGCATTTATTAATTCATGCACACATCCGCACACACATCCACACTTACACGCAGACACGCATTCTCATTTCCATTCATACACGCACTCACACACATGCATACATGCACACAAACAACACTAAACAAACACTCGCATTCACGCACATACTCACACATACATGCACACCTCCCCCACACACACAATACGCCCCACTCCCCCTCCCCTGTCAGAAACCTGAGTTACCTGTATCCAGGGGGTCTTCCGGCAGGGAACGGGATGGGGCGCTGCTACCACCAGCGGCGCCCGCCAGCAGAACACCGCCAGGCAGTATTATTTTTCTGCCGTGGTGCTGCTGGAGCTAGCAGCGCTACCTTACCACCATCCGCCAGTAGGGCCGCAGCCGGATTTCCACCCTTCTTGTGGGGGAAATCCGATTGTGGTCATAATTGGGCGAACGGATGGTAGTGGCGGCGATGGTCTTTTGACGGCTGTTGCCGCAGCAGTAGTCGGCATTTACCACCACCGTTAAAATGAGGGCCTATGTAAGGCCATGGCATACCATGTAGGGAACCAAGCACATTCTATTTGAAAAGATAAAATTTTTTTTGTGAATTTCAAACTTATCATCACTATTCCAACCTATAGATCTCAAAATGGCTGCAAGAGACTCCCATCTAAATTTGGAGACACTGTATACACGTAGTCCCCAATTTAATTTAGCAGATACAAACAGACAAATTTGCTTATCTTGCCAATCTTCTGTCTAAACAAGTTAACTCTCATGTTGATTTGTTGTATCCCTTACATGCTGTACAATATATAAAAATATTGAAGAAATTAGCAACAAGCATGTGTAAAGCAGTGTTCAACATTAACTAAAACAAATCATTGTCAGTTGAAATGAAATAAGTTTCATAATGCCTGCATACAAATGATACATAGGTAGTTATTTTGAATGCACAAAGTATATAATCATTAACTAGTGGTGTTGCCTATTTTCAGGAGACCGGGGAGACCCCATTCACTAATCCACAGACAGATGGGCAGAGGAAATACAACACAGCTCTGTCCAAAACCCGCAATACAGTGCAATACTCATGTTTGGGATACAAAATGCAAAATAACATTAGTTTGTCAATTTTGATAGTTTATGTGTGAGGACCAATGAATCACTGGACTATGAGGGGGCAATCCCACATAATCCAGAAGAGGCAGAAGACTCAGACGGAGAGATTGTCCACATAATGGCAGGCTGGTGGAGACAGGCCCAAATTGTGGACATTTGTTTTCGCAGTACAATGGAAATTATGTCAATAATGACAGAAACTATGTCAGCTTCTCATCCAAGAAAAAAAAATTTGAACTCATCCACTGTGTGGTGTATGTTTGAATATTCAAGGTACCTATGTAGTCACTTACATCTTGTCAACTATATGGTGGCCTCAACATATATCATGTGTATTTGTTACCTGTTGATAAACACAAGGGCATATCTCCAACTCAGAACAAATCAACAAGCACCTCCCTGGCTATTGTTTTAGATTCCATGCAGATCTGGTGATACTCCAAAGCACAATCCAATCAAAGACAAGGGTGACGCAGTATGACAAGGGACCAGATCTTGTTTCCTATTTTGTCCCACTCCCCAATGTTCTTCATTGCAGCTCAGGATGGCAGCGATGTGGTCATTAGGGCTTTAATGGGTGTGGTCAGACAATCGACGTGTATTGCTCCTACTGGACAGGGATTCAGATTAGTGCATCTGAACAGTACTAGTCAGACAGATTGCATTGCCCACGTCTACCCCACTCCCCCTGGCCTGAGCAATGGATGTTTATAACAAAATGACGTCTATCCTGGAAACAATCACCAGACTGCAGGTAGAAGTGCCGGCGTCTCGAGGAGACAGCTAGGAGTTACTTAGGGATTTGGGAACAGTTCATAGGTAGGGGCCCGTAAGGCTAAACCCGGTCCTAGTAGTAAAGGATCTCCTTGGAAGCATACCACGATTTTACATACTTCAGGTAGTACATCTTCTAACCATGCTTCTGCTCTCACCAGTGGCAGGGTTCACTATACCACTCTCAAACACCATACATGTAGTACAACCCCCTCCAATCCCTGTGGCCACCACTCAAAGGTTCTATGGTGACCCTAAGGAGTATACAATATTCCTTATTCAATATAAGTTACACTTCTTATTCAAGTCTACCAATTTCCCAGATGAGCAGAGCAAAACAGCCTTTGTTCTCTCATATTTAGGTGGTAATGGTGCCAGCTGGTCCATCCCCATTATTATGCGCAATTATCCTATCCTATATGATTTTTTTGACTTTTGTGATGAAATGAAACAACTGTTCAACAGAAGGACACATGGGTTATCTTTGGGCTGAGAATTAATCACCTTACGCCAAGGAACACAAGACCTATTGACATATATCACACCGTTCAATATACTGGTGGTGGAGAATGTGTAGCCTAAAGCTGAACATCCTCTTTGTTCTACCAGGGTTTTTGTAGCAAGCTTAAGGATGTTTTGGCCCAGATGGTAAACTTACCCAACAGGTGTGAGGAATTAATAGCTTTGACAGTCCAGCTAGACCATACTTTACTGCTCATCAAATCACCCCTTACACTGGAGGAGAGATAGAAAAGGAGAAAACAAAAGTTATGTATGTACTGTGACAAAGGAGGACATTTCATTAAGGATTGTCAGGCTCTCCCTAAGTTAGGTGATGAACGGTTGGGTATCAGATTCCAGGCACTGGTTCACACCTCAGTAGTAACCCAAAAGCAAAGGGAAATCTATAGTACTCACTCCTGACAGAGATCCCTGTCTTGAGAGAACAGGATAATCAAGAGGTCTTCATACTCTTGGCTCACATCCAACAAGGGTCTGCGGCTCATTTCAATGTAAACATTACCCTGATCCTACCGAATGGCAAACAGGTGCAAGGGGCTACCCTCATTGACTTCGGAGCCACCTATAGTTTTATTGTTCAATCTGCCGCTTGGAAACTAAAGGTACCCTACAATAAAAAGGTGGTTCCCAAATTAGTCAAGGCAGTTGGTGGAACTGCATTGACCTCTGGACCTGTGCATTATCATACCCAAACCATGGTCATGTTGTTTGGGTCTAGTCATTACGGAAGTATCCAATTTGACCTTATTGTGGCACCAAGTTTCAAGCTCACTTTAGGAATGCCTTGGTTGACACTGCATGACCCGACTGCCCACTGGGCAGCATGAACAGCTCAACTTTGTCGTAGTTTGGACTCTTGCTCTGGGCAAGACTGCTGGTTTAAGGATGACAGTACTTATGTTTGTAGGTGACTATGCCTATCCTACAACAAGTTGCTCACTAGCAGTGCCTCACCAACAACCCAAACAGTTAAAGGTGATTTGTGGCAGCCTTTACGCATGGACTCAGAATTATAACATCTCAGGGAGTGTTGGGGTTAAACGGAGATTACCCCTTTCTCACAGATATATTAAGTCTCAACCAAATACAGGCAATAACAAAGAGGCAGTAATGTTTCAATAGTTTTTATTAAATACAATGTGGTAAATTTTATTGGCTGCAATGATTAAGATAATGAACAGTACAAGAGATAGAATTGTAAAAACGAGGGTCACGATTATGAAGACCTCCACCATCTTGTTTTAGCATAGAAAGACATCAAGTGTATCATATGCCCGTGTACCCTGTCATAATAGGCCTAACCTGCTACCTAGAGGAGAGCTGGGTATGTTAAACCTAATCTGCCAATGCCATGTCCCTGGAAGGAGCCCCCAACCCTGGTTACCTTGAATGAGGTCTCGAGCTTAGACTTCGGAAGAACAGGAAGTCCGGGTCAGCGTCAAGGCGACGTGCAGCATCGATAGCAGCGATGGTATCTGGCCGGAATCCCTCTGATTATCTGTCTAAAGTGTGAAGTATTTATACAGATCTACTTGGACCCCTGACGTAGGTTGTTCTAAAACAATAGATAACGCTGCATGCTTGGAACGAAAATTTCTAATGTGAGCACCTACAGTTTGTTTGTCTTCGTTGCATGAGTTGACGCCTTAGCGCAGTGACACTGATAACATAACTCTAAACAAAAAGGCCTAACTATAAATACGGCAGCCATCTTAGAAGATTTAATTAAATGAATGGTCTAACGCAGAGCAAGCTAAGTAGGTCAAAAGTCACTAGGTGACGGGGGCATGAGTCTGCAAGCCAAAGGCTAAGCTAACTCCTGTTATCCCATTAAAACAAACTAGGATTCACTACAACTTTACCCACTATATTTCTCACAACATTGTACAAAACAGCTGTTAGAACAAGGTTCCGATGGAGGTTCCCCTGCACGCTGCTTGTCTTACGGAAGTGAGGTACAGATTTGTTGCATTTGCCATCAGAATACCAAGAGTTTCACAAAGTGTTCAGTAAAGAACATGCCTGTCAACTACTCCTGCATCATGAGTACGATTGAGGAATAGATTTTGTGCCTGGAGTAAGCATACTGTGTGGCAGGAATTATGACTTAAAAGAGCCAGAGAAGCAACACCTCCAGAACTACCCGGATGAAATTCTGGACTCAGGCTTCATTGGATCATCACAGTCCCCATCATCCTCATCACTCTTCTTCGTTCCACAAAAAATAGGACAACTGCGTGCCTGCATTGATTATAAGGCCATCAAAAAGATCATGGCCAAATACAGGTACCCATTACCTCTTATACTGGTACTATTGGATCAGCTCAAATGGGCCTCAGTGTTCACCAAGTTAGACTTTAGGGGAGCATACCACCTCATGTGAGTCCGACAAGGCGATGAGTAAAAAACTGCATTCAGGACCACATTGGGCCTGTTTGAATATCAGGTCATGCACTTCGGACTGTGCAACACTACTGCTGCCTTCCAGTATTTCATATATGATGGTTTTCGAGGGCATCTGGATGTATTCTGCGTTGTCTATGTAGATGACATCCTGATTCTTTCAGACACAGCACAGATGCATGTGCAACACGTCAGGCCATGCTCACTCGCCTAAATGAGCATCACTAATTTGTTAAGCTAGAAAAGTGCCAATATTTCTGAAATAGAGTTCCTGCTATAGGTCATCAATCCCAGCGGCATGAAAATGGATGAATGAAAGGTGTCCACCACCATGCAGTGGAAGTCTGCAACGAGTGTGAAATCTTTGCAGAGCTATTTAGGTTTTGCAAATTTCTACAGGGGATTTATCCAAGGCTTCTCAGCCCTTGTCTGCCCCTTGACACACTTGCTGTGGAAAAATGTGCCCTTTATATGGGCCAAGAAAGCAGAACAGGCCTTTGATCACCTGAAGATCCAATGTGTGCAAGCCCTCATCCTGAGTCACCCTGATGTTACCTTACCCTTCTAATTGGAAGTTGATGCTTTCTATCACGCCATGGGAGGAGTGTGATCGCAAAGACATCCAGTAACGCGTAGGATGCCCCCAATGGCCTACTATTCCAGGAAGTTTTCTCCTAATGAACTGAACTGTAGCATTACGGATAAGGAACTGCTGGTTATAAAGAGGTCCTTTGAACAAATGCATCATTACCTGATGGGAGCCCTTCACACAGTGGAAATCTACACAGGTCATCAAAACCTGCAATTTCTAAAGTCAGCCAGGCCACTCATACTGCATCAACTACGATGGTCCCAGTTCTTTTCGGATTTCAATTTCCTGATTAAGGGGGTCATTCTGACCCCGGCGGGCGGCGGGAGCCGCCCGCCTGGAGGGAACCCCCAGAATACTGCTGCGTGGTCAAAAGACCGCCGCGGTTATTCTGGGTTTCCCACTGGGCTGGCTGGCGACCGCCAAAAGGCCGCCCGCCAGCCCAGTGGGAAACAGCCCTCCATGAGGATGCCGGCTCCGAATGGAGCCGGCGGAGTGGAGGATGTGCGACGGGTGCAGTAGCACCCGTCGCGAATTTCAGTGTCTGCTGAGCAGACACTGAAATTCAAAGTGGGGCCCTCTTACGGGGGCCCCTGCAGTGCCCATGCCATTGGCATGGGCACTGCAGGGGCCCCCAGGGGCCCCACGACACCCCTCACCGCCATCCTGTTCCTGGCGGGCGGAACCGCCAGGAACAGGACGGCGGTGAGGGGGTCGGAATCCCCATGGCGGCGCAGCTTGCGGATTCCCATGGGCAGCGGAAAGTCGGCGGTACACCGCCGACTTTCCGTTTCTGGCCGCGGCTGTACCGCCGCGGTCAGAATGCCCGTCGGAGCACCGCCAGCCTGTTGGCGGTGCTACCGCCGACCCCGGCCCCGGCGGTCCTTGACCGCCGGGGTCAGAATGACCCCCTAAGTGTCTGGGAGCTCAGAATGGTAGGGTCATGCCTTGTCAAGGACACAAGATCAACCAACAGCAATGGTGGAACTGAGGACCTTTAAACCAATGTTGATTCTTCATGAAGGGCAGACCATGTCATTCATCTAGAGACACCTTTGGAAATCAAGAATTCTTGCCAGACCTATAGAAGGCCAAAACCGACAAAAGAACGGAGCAAGGCTTTTTGTTTAATCTGGAAACCCTATATGTGCCAACCAGGGACCCGATTCACAAAGGTAAGCTGAGACTTTTGGTCTAAACTTACACCAAATGTCTAAGTTTTGACTTTGGGCATTCAAAAAGGGCATTTACGAGTACTATCTTTAGGTCTGCAATCAGGGTATAGATCCACCCCCGAATGCGGACCTAAAGATAATCCACGTAAATACCCTTTGTGAATTCCCAAAGTCGTAAACTTAAGCATTTGGTCTAAGTTTAGACCAAACGTCAAGTTTACTTTTGTGAACTGGCCCCCTTGGTGCTTTCAACAGAAGGTTCTCATCTGGTTCCATGATTCAGACTTAGCAGGACACTTGGGGGTTCAGAAGACCAAAGTGGCAATTCAGAGAAATTTTTGGTGGCCCACCTCAACTGACGATGTTAAAATGTACATATTCACATGTGTAGTGTGTGCCCAAGTGAAGACTGACTATACAAAGCCTACTGGATTATTACGTCCGATACTCACACCCCCTAATCCTTGGCACACTGTGTCCATGGACTTCATTGTAGAAATGCCTTCCAGTTGTGGAAACACAGATATCTTGGTAGCAGTAGACCATCTAATCAAAGTAGGGCACTTCATTGCATTACCAAAATTACCCTCAGCAGAGACCCTGGCCCACATATTAACGCTGCACATAGCCTGGCCCACATATTAACGCTGCACATAGTCAGGCTACACGGCATACCCAGTGTCCTCATAACGGACATGGACTTCATTGTAGAAATGCCTTCCAGTTGTGGAAACACAGATACATTGGTAGTTGTAGACCATCTAATCAAAGTAGGACACTTCATTGCATTACCAAAATTACCCTCAGCAGAGACCCTGGCCCACATATTAACGCTGCACATAGTCAGGCTACACGGCATACCCAGAGTCCTCATAACGGACAGGGAAATACAGTTCCCTGCACGCTTTTTGCCACAGCTTTGGAAACTCATGAATATTGATGCTAGGTTGTCCACAAACTATCATCCACAGATGAACAGCATCACAGAATGACTGAACCAGACTCTAGAACAATACTTGCGGTGGCTTGGATTACATCACAAAGAGGACTGGATCACACATTTATGGAAGGCAGAGTTTGTATACAACAATGCAGAACTTTCTGTGCTGGGGTTCTCGTAATTTCTTGTCTCTTTTTGATAACACCCAAACGTACTGCCATTTGAGTGGCCAGCTCAGTCTATCAACCTTTCTGTACTGGAGTATCACCAAAAACTGAGAATCATTCGCTCACAAACTAGAAAACACCTTGAACTGGCTAAAAAGAGAGACATGGTGTAAGTAGACAAAAAAAGATTCCCAGAGCATATGTACGTAGTGGAAGATCATGTGTGGTTATCCACCAGACATCTCTCAATTCAAGGCCATAGGAAGTTGAATCCAAATATCATAGGCCCATATATGGTCAACAAAATCATTAACCCAGTAGTGGTTTCATTGGAGCTACCACTAACCCTTTGCACTCACCTAGTCTTTTATATCTCTCAGCTCAAGCCCTGCCATCCAGACCTGCATCAGATCCAAGTTCCAGCTTTACCTGAAGTAGAGAGTGAGCTGGAATATGAAGTAAACAAACTCCTTAATTCTAAAGTAATGCGTAGGTGTTTGCATTACTTAATGGACTGGAAGGGCTTTGGACCTGAGGAATGGTCTTGGGAACCTGTCACTAACATACATGCACCCTAACTAATAGAATAGTTTCACCACTTGCACCCAACTAAACAAGTCCACCCTGGTCATACCAGGCACCCGCCGAGACAGCGGTCATTAAGGAGGTGAACTGTCATGAGCACCTATGAAGACATGGTCACAACATACACAGTGTGGTATAAACCCCAGGTTTGGACGAGTACCGTGCACATGTGCAGATAGTTACACACCAGAGAATGACTGGGAAGAGCATTGTAAAGAGTGCAAGGGTTTTAGTTTGGGTACATAACCCACTAGCCCGGAGTTCAATACACTCCACAGCTGTTTGCATACTTAGTACTCACACACACACATAACCCAGTAACCCTGTGTTCAATACACTCCATATGTTCTCCCAGTACTCTGTTCACATACCCAGTATTCCATGTATGAGTGGGGAACATGAGTTCTCGCAAGACTGCCAGTTCTCAGCAGCCATTTTGAAGGCATCATTATAAAAGTCACTCCCTGACCGTGCCCGACTTCTTGCCGAAGTAGTCGTTTGGTGCAGCCCACCTGGTAAATAAGGACAAGAAGGCAGACAGTATGCAGACAGTACTTTGCTGATAGCAGACCACAAAGGAAAAGAAAGCTGACAGTAAGTCACATGCACTGCGTGCAAGCTGATCACTAACTAAGACATTAACCGAGTGCCTCAGTAGCGCGAGGAACAACCGAAAAAGGCTTAAGAGAAACAGCGACATCAGACACTTGGGTGCTGGCTCTCCATGGTGGCATTAGGAATACCTGTGAGATGATTTCTACTCCATGTGGAGTACCATTCTATTCTTGCATATAAGGTGCAACAGAAACTAACCCTGATATAGTTTGTTGCACATAGTAAACAAAGACTGTAGAAAGTGGCATGAGCAAGCGCCCTTAGGCCAATTCAGTGCAGGAACTGTATTGGTCAGCAGTCCTCAAAAGCCCCTAGACCAATGCGTGAACTGGTACTCATTACAAACAGGCTGGGCCTTCTGGACTTGAGTACTTTTATCACTTGAGCACCTTCCAGCCTACTGTTTTAGGTGCCACACAGATCTGGTGATGTGATTTGGTACAAACTGTTGATGACCTGACATGTTGGTGCTTGTTTGAATGAAGAAGTGAAAGCGGTAGTATCACCAGGTATTAATCACACTCTTGTTTCCTCCCAGCACTCATCACATCCTCCAAAGCACAATCTAACCACTGACAAGGGTGACGCAGTGAGGCAATGGACCAGATCTTGTTTGTTATTTTGTCTCACCCCCCCCCATTCCCTTCATTGCAGATAGGGCTGGCAGCGATGTGGTCCCTGGGACTTTAAAGGGTGTGGTTGTATAATTAATGTACATTGCTCCGCTGGCCCAAGAATCAGGTTAGTGCATCTGAACAGTACTAGTCTGACAGATCTGACAGAGATTGGGTTGAATGCAGAACCTGAAAGAGTGGGGCAGATCGCTCAGTGTCAACCTTTTAATGCATATATGACTATGGTTGACATGTAGGCATGTACTCTGGTAGCTCATATGAAAATTTATGTGAAAGCAATCAGGTCTGAAGTCCTGCTTTGGTGTGCTGCCCTGCTGCCTGCTGTCCTCCTGGCTGGGTGATAAGGTCAGCACATTGAGAGTTATAGTTACAATATATTTGTATACCTCTGAGGAACAACCATATAAATCTCAATATGCCTTGAAAAATTCAAATATATTTTCTTGCAGTGGTTCGTATCCTCAGATTACAACATTAAGTAGGTGTATTATTAGAAAGTTTTACAAACACATATGTCAAATCAATTTATGTAAAAATAAATTCGTTTACATGTTACAACACATTTACATGTGTTTAGTGAGGTCAATGAGGAGGAAAACATTTTCATTATCAGGTGTTGTATAGGATTTAGGGACATAATTAGACAAAATAAAGTACAGCACAAATAAAGAGCACTGTCCTGGCTTACAAAGAGGATGGCATGATGTCCTACAAAGGACAGAGACAAAAACTGGCCAGGAAGCATTCACAATTGTTTATCTGGATTTTTTTTTTTAAACTGGGTACGCCTATATCTTCCTCCTATGATGCATGCTGTGCCTCCCCTAGAAGTGGTGGTGTTTGAATGGGTGGGAGCTACGAGATGTTACTAACCTCTGGCACACATACATCAGAGGAAGAAGATGTGACTCCCATGTTCCCAACAACATTTGTGAGTACCAGTAAAGCAGCATGGTAGTGCGGCAAGGGTTTGATGAGTAGTCAAAAAAAGCAACAACGTTGCTATTGAGGGTACTCACTATTGCAATGAAGGAGTCTATCTTAGCCTCCAGGGACTGGATGGATGAATTAATGGCCACCAGCTACCAGACAACATCACTGGTGTCAGATGTAGAAGGCTGGTGTTGTTGTTCCTTCTGTAGCATGACACCAGCAATGCCATCTAGGGACTCATCAATTCCATGGAGCCAAGAGTAGATGTCTATGACAGCCTTTGACAACCTCTTATTAGGGCTAAGACACCTATAGACTCCTTCAAGAGTACCCGCTATGGTCTTCATCCCCAATCGACCTCATCTGGACTCCTACCACTCGCTGTTTAAAGGCAACTTGGGGATCCTCAAAGTCTTTAGCTGTGATCTCATTGGTTGATGGTCCTTGTCCAATGTGTGTAGGTTCATCTGAAGATCCACCAACGTCTCTTTCCTTGCCAGTTCCAGAGGAGGATTGGCAAAAGTTTCCAGGTGCTGTTGAAAGGTGTCTTCATCCATGGGGGGCAGGATGGTGTCCTCAACAGCTTGGATATCACGGACATGCTGATCTCCAGGAGGTGTTGTTTGTCCCTCCAGAAAGAAACAGGAAAATGTTTAGAGGATTCCATGATTCATTATGTTTTCTGTAATATTCAGACAGTATTTTTCTTAACTTTTAAGTATGTGGGGATATATGGAACACATGTTTCTACAAGAGTATAGTGCCATGTTGTACTATTGTTGCTTTTCACATGGTATTACATGTATGTTTTTCACACAACCTTAGTATTCAGTAGGAGGTCTAATTGTGTAGATCTCAGACAACGCATCACAGCCAGGCAGCTTGCTGCCTTGCCCTGCCTGAAAGAGTAAGTGCAAGAATGGGCCACGTTTTACATGTTTCTGCTGTCTGCCTGCACGGTTGCAAATTTGGCTTCCTAGCACCATTGTACCAAGGGTGCCTGCATTTGCTGTAGCCATCTGTCAATCATGTCAATTATTATTAAACCTTAATCTATCCTGCACTCTGCCTTTCACACTACATACCATGCTGCCTTGCTTTACTGTCTTGCATGCAATTTGTGCATTATTGGACCCTAGGGTTCATCTTTCACAACCATCCACACAACACTACACAGCAAGCCAGCCTGCTGCCCTGCATGTAAGGGGAAGGGCCTGTACAAGCCATAATCAACATTTGACTGGAGAAACCTGTTGTTTTTTAACACACAGAGTCAACACCAGACTCCGCAACACTAAGAATTAAGGAACATCTCTGCAGTAGATAGCATCATTCATAATTGGTAGTATTCAACAGCTCATGCTTACTCCAGTTCCCTAGAACCCAGGAGGCTCATGTCCATAGTTCAGCAAATTGCTTCACTCTGTCCCACTCCCTTAGACATGTACAGGACTCCTCTGGCAATTAGAATCCAAATGCAGATACTGTACTTCATCTTTTACACTGATTATACCCAGATCCTACACTAACTCTCAGGAGACACCAATACCCAGGACAGTAGTTAAAAGTATGCTTTTGACCACATGGCTACATGTATGTCAGATTAGTTGCTCATACTCAACATAACAAGATAGAAGTGATGACATTCTGCAACATGTACTTACCGTGGTTGCCCACATGAGTAGGCCTAAAACACTCACCCTCCAACCACCCTGGACACCTACCTCACCATGGACCTTAAAACTGCCACAACCACCTCCACCTGCTTTCACTTTATTTGCATGGTGAAACGTTTCTTCATATGGCTCCCTCCTGACACCTGTACGACAATCACCTAGGCCATTATGACATGTTGACTGTAGGACACCAATGATCTCTACTACAGCGTCTCTGCACACCTGCTACACAAGAGGCAAATTATTCAACAAACCACTGCCAGACTATTACTCAGCCTACCTAGCTGCACACACATCATAAGTCATCTCAGAAAATTACATTGCCTCACCATCCCTCACCATGCAACTGGCCCTTCATGATGCTCACACCTACAAGGCACTACATTACCAGGGACCCACTTAGCTTACACACCATCCACACTTCCACCAACCAATCATGAACCTCCACTCTGCATCACCTGCACACACCCAAACCCCCAATATCCATATGACCATGCCAGGAGGAGTGTTCTCATACATGGTAGCCTACACCTGTGACAACCTCCCTCAGCATGTTAGGTCAGCTGAGTCAAATATGGATGTGTACTAGAAACTGTACATGTGGCTATTTGAGTGATACTACTTGCAGTGCATACGCCTCCTCAGCACCTGGAGATCTTCTCAGATGACACATTGACCGTCCACAAAGACACATTGATTAATGTTAAATTACAGTACACTTTGGACTACCTGGCTTCAATACAAGGACAATAGCTTGATGGTGCAAGGTGTCCTGAATTAGCACTGGCATATCTGTCCCTTTTCCTAGGTCCATGCATGATGTGCTGCTCCAGTCCAGGGGGCAGATTTATGAAAAGTGGCGCTGCACCTAGTTCAGCACCACCTTTCTAGCGACCCCACCAACACCACCATGTGTGCGCCGAATTTAAAATATGGCGCACCATGGTGGTAGTCAGGGGTACTAGCACCATCATTTTTGACACTAGTCTGGCACTTTGCAGTACTAGAGGCAACAATTTTGACATTAATCCTGCAAAGCACCAAGAGGCCCATTGAAAACAATGGGAGCCTCCCTTTAACGCCTGCTCTGAGCAGGTGTTAAAAATGCAGATAAAAATGACGTAAAAAAGTCTAAGAGATTTCTTTATGCCATTTATCTGGCCCCCCTAGCGCTGGAACGCCCCGCCCTTGCATATATTATGCCTGGCGCAGGCATAATTTGGCTCAAGGGGTTACAAAGTGGCGCAATGCAAGCATTGGTCCACTTTGTAAATATGGTGCAGTGTTTTTGGCCTTCCAACGCCACATTAGCGTAAAACAAATTACGCTAATGCAGCATTAGGCCCTTCTAAATCTGGCCTCAGATTTTTTATTTTGTATTCTGTAACTGATAGTCCTGTTTTGTGAAAAGGTGGATGAAACTACAACTCCCAGTATTGAGAGGTAATACCATGACTGGGGCAGCACATCATGCATGGGCCTGGGAAACTTGGCAGGGCTGGACTGGGCTGGTAAAATTGGCACTGTCCATGGAAAGGAGAGTTGTGTGAAGGATGAGTTGACATGTGCGGCATTCCTGTCATTTCCCTTTCATGCAGTGCAGCGCAGCTCAGCACAGCGCAGCAAAATGTGTTGGTGCATTGCCCTGCACAACAATCTGCTAATATATTGTCCCTTGTTTTGAATCACCCTGTAGTTCTTCCTTGCCTTCCACTTCAGCATTGTCCTGCCCTTTTACTCCAGCTACCAACTCTGTTGGATCTGTTGAAGGAGCTGGTGGCATCCCTCATTCCTAGTCCTCCCTGATGTCCTCCGGTCATCATAGCCGTCTTAAGGTTCCTGGGCAGTTTTTCTTTTATCCTGTGTTTTTAATCCTGCCACCTCTTCTTGCACTCTAGGATGGTCCTCTTTATTTGTGCTACGCAGTTAATTTTGCCCACTATCGATTGCAAATCCTTCCTCCCTGATGGCAATTTGAGGTGACAAATAGGATAATTTTTTTGTCACCTCACTTATTAAAATATTCTTCTCCTCCTCATTGAAGTTGGACTTCCCCTTTCCCTGGGATGCTGGTAAGTCTTCTACGTTGGGTTGCTCCCTTCTTAGCTCCATGAAGCCCCTTCCATGCTTCTCAGTAGTTTTGGAGATTTGAAGATTGGCAAGATGGCCGCCAGAGAAGAAGCCTCAGATGCAAACTCCTGGTGGACGGGATCACCATCTGTGAAAACCCTGGAACTCCCACGGACATCCTCTCCACAAAGGTTACTAAACTGCACAAAGATCAAGAAACTGCACAAGAAACAAATCTAGTAACAGAATATTTAAGTCTCTCTAATTGTTGACTGACTTAAGTGCCCTCTGCCGTCACTGCTGTGCTGAACTGGAGCCACGACTTGGACTTTCGTCCATGCTGAAGTCTCTGTGGGTCTGAGATGGTGATAAAGCTGAGGACTGCAGCACGGTAGGGTGATTGTTTTGGCCGAGCCACCAAACCAAGCATGACCTGCAGGCATCACAGTCCCAAAACCGTCATCTCCTGAACGGTCGACCTAGGGAGGCCCCATGGTCCTGTGGGCTCTCCGATCCGGCTGAGGCTCTGTATACACTCCAGGCCCCCCAACCACGGGGGAAGCTAGTAGGTGAATTGTGTGTTGGTCGAGCTGGCCTCGGTTGGCGCAGGGATTCTTCAAGGCCACTTAGGCCTAGGAGTCAGACTTTGTGCCACTTTTACTTGCGCTTGTTATACGGAGTATCTCACTGGCTGTGGGGTTGGGCTTTGTGCCCTCCACCTCAGGCCTAGCCGCTCCCTTTTGGAGGTCCTGGCCTCCTCAAGATGTCCCGGCCTACGATAAACTTGAGGGAATCGTAACCACCATTTTTATTTTATTTTTTTCTTTGTCCCCGACCGTCTTCCCTAACGACATGAGGTCTTGCATTGACACAAAAAGGACCAGCAAGAACCCATATCTCCGGAATTCCACCATCCACCAACATTATAAAGAAGTCAATGAGGAGACCTCCCTGGCTCCACCTCCAAACAATAGAAATAAAAAGAGGACCACCTGTACACAAGCCATAGAAGCCCCATAGAAATAAAAAAGGTCCACCTGAATACAAACTTCTCTTCACTTCCAGATTGGCGGCCATCTTTGAATGGACTGGCTTTTGTCCCTCCCTTCTAAACTGCACTAGCCTCAGCAGCTCCTCCTTACTCCAAATACACTAATATTCTTTAGTGTAGAGCGTACCTCCTTTTACTCCAAATACACTAACATTCTTTAGTGGAGAGCTTACTCCCTACCCCCCTCTCCTATGTTCTGCCCACACAGCAGAGCACAGTGAATCTCACAGACCTCTAGCTATAATTTACATCAGACCCTCTAAAGAATAGCTAGGAAACTCACCAGTTCACTCTCATATAAAAGTAGAAGTTCCTCATAATAGGACTTAGAATGCTGCCTCCACAGATCCCTCCACCCCTGCATTATCCCCCTCCTAAAAACCCCATGGTTCCATCTCCTTCACCATCACTCTCCCCCGTCTCTCCACCACAGCAGCAAATAATCTCAGACACAAACTGATTAAACAAAACCCGAACTGCTTATCACTGACATCTATTTCAATACTTCCAAAGGCCTAATTTTCTACACTACATACCCTGCGAGATGGAATACATTCATAACTAAATACCTTCACATTTCCAAATCCACCATTTTGTATGGTCACAAACTTGCTACAACTAACTTGCCCACGTTCCAGGGCAATGCCACCACTACCATCTTCAGAAGCATAACTATCATGATACAAGCTAAGGAGGCTAACCTATTCTTTTTTTAATCCATATTCCCTACACTAAAAAGAGCCATATCTCAATCACAAACCTCTCTCCCCCGATCCCCTCCCTACAGATCTCCACACAAAATGAAACAATCACAAGTCATGCCACAAACTCCACTCCCCCCTCCACAACTCACATTGCCCTCACCCCTGCCAGTAATTATCCCAGTAGTCCGGGCTGCCCACTGGTCCACACTAATACACCTTTCTTACATAATATGGTCTACTTACTCACCAACACTCTCATTAGCCCAGCCCAGGTGAGCTGCTCAGCCCTGAATTCATACACAATTCACCTGACCTCCTTCCCCCCACACAAACCTCACTCTCATCGGCTGCCCCAGAGACTGCTCAGGAGGTCAACAGAGTGGCTCACACTCTCAACTTCTTCTACCTACCCTCCACCAGTATGCTAATGTCCTCAGCTGTAAGGGACCCACACTATTCACCCCCTAGTCCCATCATTAAAAATAAAGGCCAAGATGGTGGAGCGCTAGGACGGATCCGTTAGCGCTCCACCGCCTCGACCCACAGAAGCGCCTTGCGGCCCGCCTGGGGGAAGCCTGGAGGGTCCCCCCAAGTCGCGGAGCACCCTCGAGGGATTCTCTTCGCTCAGCGGCGGCTTGGAGCGGGGTTTTGCGGCTCCTGCGGGGGAGCGGAGCTCGGCCCTGGAGCTAGGGCGTGGTCGCGGTGCGGCCTGAGAGGTGGCCTGGGCCGCGAGACGGGCTCTCCCCTGGCGGCCCTCTGGAGTTTGGTGCCGCAGAGCAGTGGGCCCGGGGGATCTCCTTGGGCCCCTGAACAGCTGGATTGCGCTGTGGGCATTGGCCCCCAGACGCTTGGGCGCCCTGGAAGAGTGGAGCGCCTCAACCTGTGCCTCTGGTCTGAGGGCCCCGAGCTGGTCTTCTTCGCTGTGGAGTAGCTGATTGGGACCTAGCAGAGCGCGGGGCCCCATGGAGGCTGGGGGCCCGGTTGCTGGCCCTACATTACTGCATGCTATCAGTTGACTCTTAAACAAGTGCGGGCCCACACCCACGGTGGAAGCGGCATCAGTGGTGGATTTTCGTGAGTGGTGGCTCCTGGCTGCTGTACCCAGGTGCGGTCCCTGACGGGGAGGCAGTTGCTGAGCGGCATCGGACGGAGACTCTGGTGGCCCTGTGGGACTGAGCTGGCGAGTCTTGACCAGGTCTGTGAGATATGGCGATGGCAAAATCAAAACGTGATCGCTCAGTGAGGGACATGCTTGCCGGAACGCGTCTGACATCGGGGACTGCGTCGGAGGATGTGTCTGGGATGAGGGCCCTGGAGAGCCGGGCGGAGACGGACGCTGAGGAGAGCTCGCCTGTTACGAAGGGCTTTTTGACCTCCTTGTTTGACTCGCTCCGGGGCGATATTCAAGAGCTGCGTAGGGATATCTCACAGGAGGTGAGGGAGCTGCGAGGAGAGGTCTCCTCCTTGGGCGAACGTGTATTGCAGCTGGAAGATAGTGAGATCCCTCGTGGGGAAGAGGTGGCGGGACTGCAGCAGGAGGTAGTCCGCCTCTGTGAGCAGCAGGACCTCCTCCAGATGGCGGTTGAGGACTTGGAAAACCGCTCGAGGCGACAAAATATTCGCATTAGAGGGGCCCCGGTTGGCGCGGAAAAGGAGGACATTGGAAGCTACGTGGTGGATTTGTTCCGCTCCTTGCTGGGCCCGAAAGAGACACAGGAGGTGGTCTTGGATCGGGTCCATCGGGTTGGGCGTCCTGGGGGCCCTGGAGACCGCCCCCCAGACATCCTAGCTTGTCTCCATAACTTTGTTCTTAAAGAAAAGATTCTACAGCGGGCCTGCAATCTTCAGCATGTAGCATTTCGAGGGCATGATCTACAGCTATTCCACGATCTATCTGTGCGGACTCTGCAGAGGCAGAGAGAATTCAGACAGATCACGGATTATTTGAGAGCACATAATGTGTCGTACTCCTGGGGCCATCCGTTCCGCTTGGTCTTTCGCTGGGAGGAGCAGCTTTGGCAGGTGAAATCCGTCCTGGAGGCCAGCGGTGTCCTGGGCCTGGAGGATATAGGCTGGGAGGCTTGCGAGGGGGCGGCCCTACCGTCGGGGGTCCTCCTCGTTGGCGGAGAAAAGAGAAGAGAAGGAAGCTGCAGCGCCCGACGGCCTCGGAGCTGAGATCAGAGAGAGAATCCGCTTTGAACAATGTGGCCGCCGGAACTTCATGCCCCAGTTTCAGTTGAGATTCACATGGACATGGAACGGGTAAGCACACTGGGGTGGCGATTCAGGGACTCGATGCTCCAGAATGGTGAAACATTTGAGGCGATCCGAAGGGCAATAATTGATTACCTTAGGTTTAATGATGATGGGACCATAAGCATTGCAACATTGTGGGAGGCACTGAAAGCTGTCTTGAGGGGCGAGGTGATGTTGCTTTCTTCTAGGGACAATAAGGCAAGGAGACGACTCAGGGAGAATCTAGAGCAGGGAGTGAGGGTATTGGAGCGTTCACATAAGCATAGTGGCACTCCTAGAATATGGCGAGAGCTCGAGAAACTGAGGAAGCAGCTGAGGAGGCTGGACTGGGACAGGGCAGAGTATGCGGTAGTCCGCCTTAAACAAAAGTATTATTTAGAAAGTAACAAGTGCGGGAGGCTACTGGCGCATAGGTTGAGAGCGCAGCGGGCAGCGTCAATGATAAAAATGGTCCTCTTGACTGTAAAAGAGGCAACCTCGTTAGACCAACCTATAAGGGCAGAGGAGATTATATCTGCAATTGCAAGACTGCAGACTGGGAAGTCACCCGGCCCCAATGGTTTTTCTGCGCTTTTTTATAAAACCTTCTGTGTGGAACTTGTACCCGTCCTAGTATGACTCTTTAATTCCTTTCATCAAACGGGCACCCTCACGCCTAGCATGTTGGATGCCACTATCGTGGTTATCCCGAAACCGGGGAAGGACCCCGAGGAGTGTGACTCGTGCAGGCCGATCTCCCTCCTGAATATTGATGCCAAACTTTTTACTGCCATCTTGGCACACCGTCTCAATTATTATATGCCGGGGCTGGTGGATCCTGACCAGGCGGGGTTTATACCGCACAGGCAGTGTAGCTACAATAAAAAGAGACTGCTCCATCTATTGGAAAAACAGAACGCTCTCGCAGGGAAGCGTTCTTCCTGTCTATCGATGCTGAAAAGGCGTTCTATAGGGTTTACTGGCCGTACCTGTTCAAAGTACTTGAGCGCTTCGGGCTGGGTCCGGGCTTTATGGCATGGATTCGCTGCATTTATCAGGCGCCCCGGGCGGCGGTGTGAGTTAATGGGACGCTCTCTTTACCCTTTGCGGTTCAGAGGGGGACTAGGCAGGGCTGTCCGCTCTCGCCCCTCTTGTTCGCGCTTTATATGGAGCCTCAGATTATGGGTGTGAGGTTTGGGGGGAATGAGCATCTAATATTGTTATACGCGGACGACGTCATCGTTACCTTGGCAGAGCCTATGACCTCATTGCCGGCGCTAATGGATGTCTTAGAGGAATTTGGGCGGGTCTCGGGGTTCCGAATGAACATGCTAAAATCGCAGGCTATGGGCAAGTTTATAAGTGCTGAGCATGAATGGGACCTGAGGGCCCGATTCCATTTCATATGGTCTTCCTCGGGGCTTCCGTACCTGGAGATAGAGCAGGGTTCTACAGCTGCCCACATGGCGTTGTTGAACTACGCGAAACTGACCCGGGAGGTGCAGCGCGACTTAGAGACATGGGGAGGCTTAAACTGTCCTGGCTGGGCAGGGTGTCGGCAGTTAAGATGACCATCTTACCACGTATATTGTATTTGTTTCAAGCGCTGCCGCTGGAGCCCCCATCGCGAACAATAGCGACCCTCCAAACGGCGGTTCTAAGATTCATATGGGAGGGGAAGGCGGCGCGATTACCGCAACGGGTGCTGTATCGTCCTAAGTGGCAGGGTGGGTTGGCGGTCCCTTGCCTCCTTCGGTACTTCCAAGCTTCACAATTGCGTTTCCTCCTGGAATGAAGCCGTCTGTCTTCTGAGAAGCATTGGTGTTTCATGGATTTTCATGGATCAGGCAGTTGCTGGCTCTCACATATGGAAGGAACCCTGGCTTAGGCGTCGCCATAGAGCGCGGGGGTGTACATATCCCCGGTCACGGAGGTTTCGATGAGGGTATGGGACTGGGTGGCCGGCAGGGGGGGCTTGACGACCTTCCCGTCCCCAATGACCCCCTTGGGTGCGAATCCTGATTTTGGTCCGGGACTACAGCCTGAAGCATTGCGTCGATGGTATGAGGGAGGCTGTAAAAGGGTGGGATACTTATTCGACGAGCAGGGGGTTATCCCCTTTGGCCAGCTTAGGGAGACATATGGTATAACCGAGGCGGATAGGATGATGTATTATCAAATTTGACATTGGGCCTTACACCCAGCCAATAGAGCATTAATTGACAGGCCGTTAACACCGTTTGAAAAATTGATTCTCACGAAAAAGGGCGATAAGCGAATGGTTTCTGAACTCTATGCTCTCTTGCGAGGGGAGGCCCGTCTGCCCAAGGGTCAATTGAGATGGGAGAAGGAGCTGGGGAGAGAGTTATCGGATGATGAGTGGGAGAGGTTTTTTTTTAGGGCGCACCACACAGCTTATAATGCAGCAGGTACAGAGACAGCCTATAAGGTGGCCACCTCCTGGTATTACACCCCAACAAGCATCCATGCTTGGGATCACGCTAAATCTAGTCTTTGTTGGAGGGGGTTTGGGGGGGAGGGTCGCTTGTGCATTTATTTTGGCACTGTCCCAAACTACACCGGTACTGGAAGTACATAATGGACACTGTTGACATGGCTTTTGACACTCAGATCCCCAGATTCCCTGCATACATCTTGCTGGGCCTTCCTAACCCTCTCACTTTTCCCCTGAGATCATTGAAGGGACGGCAGATGGCTTTAGCTTTAAATGCCGCAATACAATTGTTGCTATCCGACAACGATTTCATGGCTACACAAGCTCTGGTTTATCCTTGCTATGTAAAAGCTCACCCTGACTTCAAAGCATCGGAGCGGGGACTTTAAAGAACTCTGGCAACCATACTTGCGTATTCTATCCGGGGAGTTTTCTGAATTGACATGCCCAACCTATTTGAGGGTTCTGAATTTGACTTGAGTGCAGAGAGCGAACTTTTAAGGGGAGGTTAACATAGGACCAGGACTACATTGTAAAGGAGCCTGGGATTGTTTGATTTCTGCACTAATAGCCAGTCGTGGGGAAATATATTTGTATTTTGTATTTAATATTTCTCTGTTTTTTATTTTTTTTTAATTGTTTCGCATGAAGTAAGCTAACTATGAGCCTACACTGAGATGTGGTTTATATGCAATGTTTTATAATTGAAAATCAATGAACAGATTTGATCCATAAAAATAAAGGCCCTAATGTCATCCCTAACCGCACCCCAGCTGATATCTCAACTCTCACCCCCACATCAGAAGAACACCCTCAGACTCATGTTCATCATACCCCTTACAATAGGAAACGAAACACGCATACTCCTCCATTAAATCACACACCCATGTTCAAACTAAATGACTGGTTTATTCGCTTAGAAAACCAACTAGAGATAGTAATACAGGGTATCAACAGTATCACAAGGAACCTAAGCCCATATCCGAATCCTACACTTATTGACACCAACATACTACGCCTTGGAAGGCCAAGCCACAACCAGTCAGCTGGACCACAATGCCTCTCAATTTCAAAGCTCAGAGACTTAAAAGAACGAGCGCAACAATGTTGCGGAGTGAGGCGGAGAAGCTAGCTAAATCGTACAACCAGCAAGCTTCCAAAATCAACCCCTCATCTAAGATCCAGGTTATCACAGGACTAGCTTGAAACCACGCACCATCAAGTTCGACCAGGCCTCCAACACACCTCATCAGTATCCCCCTGACCTCCAAAACTCATGGCCCTAAAAACAGAGGTCAAATCAAATGCATACTCATGAACTGCAGGTCTGCAACCAAGCATGTAATGGAACTAGCTGATGCCATCCTGAACCATGATATTGACATTGTTTTCATCAGAGAAACCTGGCTAAATGAATCCTCACAGATGATCATGGGCCCACCGAGATTTTCAATCATCACAAAAGGCAGGAAGGACCGCCACAGTGGAGGCATCGCTATTATTCAAAAGAACCACATCAACGTAGGGGCAAAAGACACTTTTAACTACAACTCATTTCAATATCTCACAGCCTCCATAAGGATGAAAGATAACGCTAATATGATTGTCACCTGCTCTTTCAGCTGCCTGGCAACACTCTAATCCAATCCTTAAATGACCTCTTACACAGTAAGGACCTCTCCCGGCTCTGCAAAAGTCAAACCCACAACAAAGACTCAACCGTGGATGCTATAATACCTCCGGAAGAAACATAGATAGGGCCAAAAGCTGCCCCAAATAGCTTTTCAATATCATCAAACAACAAACATCCAAACTGCCCTTAATAAACCCTCAGGCCACCAAGGAACGGTGTGACAACTTCACCCACTCCTTGAACAACAAAATCGCAAAGACTGAGCTCTCCCTTGAAAAGGACAATCTGTCAACCAGTGAGAACCTTCCTCCCAGAAAGGAAAACAATAATCCCCTCTCTCTCTCCATGGCCTCCCTACCATCGATCGCTCCACTTGTCATCAACGAGTGCTATCTTCTACCAGAGCCTAAAGCAACTACTAGAAGCTGGAAGGTCTTCAACCCACTCTCGGAGGCGAACATATCTGTTCTGCTGGCTGCATCCAAACTATCCTCTCACCTGGCAGACCCCCTCCCAGCCTCCCTGGCAAAAAAAACTCAATCACCATCTAACCCCTATTTGGACTCATATTATTACCAGCTCCCTGTGGACCGGTGTGATACAAGACTGCCTCAACCTCAATCAAGTTACACCACTGCTTAAAGAACTGGGAGCAGACCCAAATGACCTAAGCAACTTCAGACCTGTCTCCAATCTGCCCTTCCTTGCCAAAACTCTAGAGAGATGTGTTCTCTCTCAACTAAACTAACACATAGACAACAACAACCTCCTGGACTCTCTTCAGTCAGGATTTAGAAAAGGATGCAGCACAGAAGCAGCAATTCTGAACATAGTGCATGACATTCACAAATCTCTAGATACAGACTGATGCTGCTTGCTCATTCTCCTAGACCTATCAGTGCCCTTCGACATGGTCAATCACAAGCTTCTCCTGGATTCCCTCCAAAAAAGGATTGGTGGGAAGAAGTGGTCCTATGCTGGGTCTCATCTTTTCTACAGAACCGCTCTTAACAAATAAAAATAAACAACATGACCTTTGACACAATAGCAATCACCCGAGGTGTTTCCGCAAGGCTGTGTCCTCTCGCCTACACTATTCAGTATCTACATGGATTCCCTTACTGTCATTCTAAACCAAGCTAACATCCCCTTCAATCTATACGCAGATGACACCCAGCTCTAGATGGTAATCTCCTCAATAGAGGACGTACACCAGATAAATGCCACCCTCAAAGAAGCACAACTATGGCTATCCTGCAACCACCTAAAACTCAACCAAGATAAGACAGAAATTCTTCTCATATCAAAGACAGAGCAGTCCCCCCGGATGCAAGAATGGATAAAACCCATAGATGCTCTTAAATGCAATCTTACCCCAGCAGATTTTGTCAAGTCTCTAGGAATCACACTGGACACCAATTTGACTATGAAGGACCATATAAAGAATAGTGCAAAGAATGCTTTCTACAACCTGAAGCTGCTGAACAAAATTAAGCCATTGCTACCACCAGATTACCTAAAAAATGCCACGCAAGCGCTGGTGCTGTCCATGTTAGAGTACGGGAATGCCATCCTCACAGGCACGGCAAAAGTCTATCTTGCACCCACGAGATCCACTCTCAATTCAGCGGCCAGAATGGTCACAGGAAACAAAAAATATGACCACATCTCCCCCAACCTGAAAGACATAAAGTCGCTCCCAATTGAAGATCGCTGTAGCTTTAGAACTGCCGAACACACAAAGCCCTGCACATTGGGGAAACCAGCATACTTCACCTCTAAACTCAAAAAGTCAGGACAGACAAGAAAATTAAGAAGCTGAAACACCCTACTCCTCATTACACCTAAAGTACACAAAGAAAAAACCTGGACATTCTCTTTTACAAGCAATGTCCCTAAAATCTGGAACTCCATTCCAGTACACATCAGGTCAACCCCCTTTTTCCAGATCTTCAAGAAGCAGCTAAAGGACCTCCTCCTCATCCAACATCTTAGCTAACGAGTCATCCATTGCCCACAAGACCTATTCCCCTCCACTGCAATTTCTGCACCTAACTCCTGTTTACACTACGATATTGTGTGATTCTGGGAAGCTATAGTGTTTATATGATTAACCTGTTGTGAACATGTACTAATGTAAAGTGCTCTGATACCCTTGGGTCTTACCAGCGCTTTATAAAACTCTAAAATAAAAATAAATAAAAACTGATTGTGTCATTTTTTTACGATGCTCCCACGATGTAAAGAACTTCTGAGTGAAGCAATACTGATTTGCAGCAAGTATAGGTGCTTTATGGTACGCAAATCAACTTTGTGTGAAGCAGGGAGTACTTGTGTTGTGGCACATTATGTCATTCCCATTGCGACGGAATTCATGATGCATCTTTGGTCCTTGCCCCATAGTGCGCCGTCCCATAAATACGGGGCATCCATGGGGTAAGGAAATGCTGCAACACAGCGCAGATTTTTCTGATGCAAAACTGCTGCAATGCAGGGTTGTGTCAGAAGTCATAAATATGGCCCTGAATCTTTAAGTCATTTACAATGATACCCTGTATCCAGTGCGCCTCCTGGGCTGTTCCTATCCTGAGTTGGTCCTCTAGATAATTTATGACAGGATTTCTCCTTGAGCCTATGGTCACAGATTCGAATCCTGGTGGGACACTCAGTCTTTCATACTTCCGTGGTTGAGAAAATGAGTTCCATTGAGTTATGTACCAATCAACAGCTGTTATCTGTCAATAGGGCCAATAGGCTTTCTTGGCATGTGAACATGGAGTTCTAAAAATACACCTTTTGTTTTTATATATTGATAGATCATTCGTGAAGACTGTTTGCAGTACATGCGAGGGACTCCTCTTCCATTAATTCTGATTGGACCTGGAGGGGCATTTATGCTGGCTGGCTGTAATCAATGCATGTCTAGGGCTGACATATGCCCCTGAATGGACTCTATAAGGCACACTTTGCACTCACTGCATCCGTTTCGTGCTCACATGCCCCTATCCTGGCATCCCTGGGTCGACCATATAGAGGTTTGTGTTTGGCTGCCTGTAGCAAGTGTGCCCCCTGAACCACTTGTTTCAATCCTAAATATTGGCTGAAAAGCTTTTACCATGGCTGTATTCTCCTGTTCCTGCCTGTAGATTACTCTTCATTGCTACTATGTAAAATCGTGTTACTCAGTCACCGTGGTTACATTTACACTGCATGACACGGGGTTGCTCACTTCTCAATCCAGGGATTCTGTACCTGTAACAGCTGCCTGAATACAGTGCATGGTGTGAACTCCACCTCTGTAGCTGCTGGGTGGACTCAATATAAGACTGCTCAATCATTTCCAACAATATATTAATGTACAGTGCCTGCATTCTATCTGCTACTCCTCTCCCCATCACTACATGCATAGGCCCTGTGACCTAACACAGGAGAAAAGTCCCACTCATGCATAACACCCAAATGCTTCCCGTAGGTCACACTGCTGATCATCACTCTTTCAATTAAGCATTCCTCCAACGTATATTTCTTATCTGCTAATGTGCTTTGGTACCTTATCATGTGCATGAATCGCTGAGAGAGACATGCCAAGTACATTTATCAAAACGTGATCCAGTCCACACTGCTGGTAATCCATCTGCTTGAACACAACATTCATTTTTTGATATACACTAACTGCATTCATGCCAGTTCAAGAAGTTATTGGTATATGTGTTCATTTACAGTGTTATTGTCCATAACGCGTTACATGGAACAAAACAAAGCAAAAATAAAAAGTACAAAAGTCATCAATGTTTTCATTGAGGACTAACCCAAAGTCCGAGAGAAGCTACATCAAAGTGTTTTGATGTTTGAAATATTGTGAAAAGAAACAATAATAAGCAAATAATGAAACAGCCTTTTGTGTCGCCGATGGGTGTAAACACTCAATAAGTCATCACAAGTGCACTCTGTAACTCAACTTTGCATTTATGCATCCGTTCATCATCCACTGATTCAGGCTTCTGTTCATCTTCTTACACAACTGCAATAAAACATATACAAACTCAACAACATATGTAAGATAAATTTAAAGAATACAAGTAGAAAACAGACAACATGCTGCTTTCTAAACTCAGTGGGCATATGTTTGCAATAACAAAATCAAACATAGCAGCAGTTCTTCTTGTAAAGGTATTGTAAGTAGTCTATCTTTATTTAAAGTTCAATCATGGCCACTACATTTAGCACCAAGATGTTGGTCATTTTGAAAGGGAAAACAATGATACACTATGGACAACAGCATTCCAAAATGATCTCCTGGTTTAGAGGATATGGCCAAGTTGAAAGTGGCACACTTCAGATTAAATGAGTGGCAAGAAAGCAACCCATTAGCGCTGTCTTGATAGCAGTTGTATCCTCTTTAGAAACATTAAAATAAGATGAGTAGGAATGAAAGTGGAACTCTAAAAGGAGAACATTCAAAACTAAAGGACTGGCCAACAAGACCTGACGCCAAAGGGCACTAATTTTCAGGTGGATTTACACCTGTGATCAGAAAATGCCATCATCACTTCGAGCTCAGTTGTCCAAGATGGTGGGCAAGAGTTGATCGGCTCCTGAAAAGACTGTGTTAATCCTACATAAACCTGCAGACTAGGAGCTGAGCGATCCCCTTGAGGCCATCACTGGTCTGTGGTATGCATTTATCATGTGCCCTGCACGACTTTCTGATGTTTGAGGTGAGAAAGAAGACCTTTGCCAGCTTGCTGCTGCTGCAGACATGAGGGCTGATTGAGCCTAGGCCTGCAGTCTAGAAGTCGGCTCATCGTTCCTCTCTGGTGGTTGTGGTGGCTTAGGGAGGTCGCAGGCAGCGGAGCAAGCCACAGAGAGGCGGTGCCAGAGAGCTGCACCACAGCCCTGCACCGGGTTGATGGAGGAAACAGCCTGCACTGATACTGGAGTCTACGGACTAAATTTAGTGGCAGGATGGGCAAGATTGTCCACCCCACCAAACCCCCTCCCATCCAGACGGCGAGTCGGCCATACAGGACTTGGATGCAAGGGATAAAACTGTAAGTTGTTGACACTACTATAGTGCAGCACCAGACCTGGTGGCAGGGATTGGGGGGGGCAGAGTCCAGGCTTTGCAATCTTGGACAATTCTCCCTGCAGTGGAGAGTGTTCCTAGACTTCCCTTCTTTCTCTCTCTGTCCTCCTGTCACCGCAAAATGTCCCGAGCTGTGCCATCAGTTAGTAACTCTGGACGATCTCTGTTGTAGAAGCCAAACAAGTGACATTAACATTTTCCAGGGTGACACCAGTGTAACTCAGGACACTTGGGTAGCACAGTGATGTTGTGCTCCCTTGGTCTGAAATATGTCTCTGGTGGCATAGCTTCTTCTTCCTGTTTTAACCAGTGGCAGCTGCTGTCAATGAAAAGTGTTGTGACAGCAGGGAAGAGAACAAAAACAAAAGATAAAAGAACTTACATGCCGCCGCTGCGTCAGTGGTCTTCTGCTCCTCTGTTCCTGTCCCGGCAGTCCATGGGCTGGTGCACAGGCTCCCAGACTCCCCTACGCCAATCCAGATGCTGCTTTCATGCTAGTTATACTGTTACCCAGCATGAGAGAAGCACCAGGATTGGTCTGAGCGGGCTGGTTTGGCGCTCACTCAGGGAGAGTGAGCCTGTGCCTGTTCTCCACTTGGAGGTGCAACACTGATCGGGTTGCAGAAATCAGATGCCCATGTTTATGAGGCTCTTGCACTGCCATTGCATCACTTTTTGTGATGCAACAGTGGCGCAAACCACTAATTCATGTTTATGAAGCCACGCTAAGCCACTTTGGTGGCTTTTAATGGCCTCATAAATATGGAGTAGGGCAAGGCAGTGCAAATCTCAGCATTGCCCTAGGAAGGTGTTCCATGGGTTGCGGTGGGTGTTCCCACTCAACACCCATGGATTTTGATGAATCCACAGATTTCTAAGTCCTTGTAAAACTGGGGATGTGCCAAAACATTACACCTCCTCAGGGGAGATGCAGAAATATTACTTCTAATTTTTTCATCTTTCTAGAAAGAGGAAGAGGAAAAAGCATCCTAGGACTGTTTCTGTGCAGGAAGGTGCCCCTTCCTGCACAGAAACAATCCTGCATGCAACACAGACACCCTCGCACCTGTGTTTGTGCTTAGCTGCCAAAATGGCACCAGCGAAGAGGGAAAGGACAGGAATGTTCCATATTGCTTAAATACTGCGCATTCCTGCCCTTTCCCTTTGACGCAGGGCAGCACAGCAAGTTGACTTGCTGCAGTGCCTTGCGCCAAAATCTCATAAATATGTGCGTAAGTGTGCATGACGGTTTGGCTGTCCTAAGACAGATGGCCAAATCGGCATGCACATTTGAAGTGTCTACCGCTCCTACTCCCTGCTGCTGTCTGTCAGAACTCGGCTCAATGACAATGATGAAAAATAAAATGATAATAAAATTGTTTAATTATTATTTTATTTTTCATGTTTGCATCTGCTAGTTCTCAGCAGTGGGGTGACTCTCTTCCACCCTAACGGAGGAGCCTCAACCCACAGAGGCCTGGGATGGCACTACTCCCCCAAGAGATCGGCACAGACAAGGCCCCGAATTCGGAGCACCAAGGCAAGATTGATAAGTTTGCATAACCGTCCTCACCATGGGATGAACACCCAGGCACCACCCAAGATGATTTATTGTGGTTGACACCCAGACAAGATTCTTTGGACATATTTCTCAAAGCCGTCCTAACTATCCAAAAAACCTTGGAGGAGAAAATGGTTGGGGTGGGAGTCGAACTGTCCTTGTAATGACAGGATTTGGAAATCTGGCAGGTCGCAGAAAGGAGGCTGAATCCTTTATTTTCACCGCAGAAGATGGGATTTATACAATGTGAAAGACCTTTAGAAAACTTTAGGAAACATCAGAGCAGCTGGAATTGAGAGTAGCGGAAGCAGAAAGTAGATCCGCCATAACAACCTGCCAATTGTGGGAGTTGCGAAGGGAAAGAAGACCTTTTAAAAAATATATTTTTATTGATTTTATGTTTCAAATATGCAATACAAACTGTTCAATTATCGGCAACAGGATCACCTAGAGCAATGGTTCCGAACCTTTTGACTTCTGTGGACCCCCACTTTATCATTAATGGAACCCAGGGACCCCCACTGAATCATCATTGGAATCCGGGGACCCCCCACTGAGTCATTACTGGATGTTTGGGACCTAATTTGTCAATATTTGTTAATATTTTATAATTTTCTAAGCAGTCGCGGACCCCCTGAGAAGGCCTCACGGACCTCCAGGGGTCCCCGGACCACAGGTTGGGAACCACTGACCTAGAGCATTATCCAATATTAAAACCATTTAACAACCGCAAACCCCTCCCTTTAAACACGTCACGGAACACTACAAATCCTACAGTATCATTTCTTGCTGCAATTGCCAGAGGGTTATCATTTGTTGGCTATCATCTGGGGTGTTCACGCATGACCAGTGTGGGCCCTATTCTGCTGGGCCTAATTCCCTAGCCGCCTGGTGGAGGCCCCGTTCAGGTTGGTGAGCGCGGATGACTACCCGGGTGGCACTACGCCCTATATACATTATTGGTGATCTTGCGTTGAAGAGCTGGTAAGTTATGAATACAGGAGGAAGAGGGGGGTGGGGTGTATGCACTGTTATGCCGGGCCGCCCTGCGGGTTATGCCTCTGTGATGGGAAATGCAGAGAGATTTATATTGCGCTTATTACAGGTATGTATTCCCTGGCTCATGGGGGCATCTTGTCGTTTTTGGCCTCAAGTTTGGTTACCAGAGTTTCTCAGGTGGTGCACCCTGTATGTTGTCGCCCCTCTCGCGCCAGTTTTTTTAGTACCTGGTATTCAGTGCGAGCCCAGCGTAGTATTAGAGTATACCAAGATTTACGATCGGGAGCATTAGGGGCTTTCCAGTGCATCGCTATCAATCTTTTATACATTAAACAGGCTAGATCTACGAATTTGTGCAGGTATCTTTGTTTTTTAGGTCTCTCCCTCAGTCCCAGTAGACAAGACCCGGGGTCTTCTATCAACACAAGCCCCGTTAACTCGGAAATCTCCCGTACCACCTCCAACCAGGCAGTTTGTACGTTAGGGCAGTCCCATACCATGTGGTAGAAGGATACTGACGGTGCGTGGCATCTAGGGCACACTGGCTCAGAATCGGGGAACATTCGCTTTATCCTGGCAGTGGATAAATATGTTTGATGTGTGAAGTTAAATTGAGTGTACCTGAATCTGGGATTTCCTTGACACGCCGCGGACATGAAGCAAGTCCACCTGTGGGATCGGGGCGGGAAGTACTGCGTTCCATCTCTCCCGGGCTTTCTCCGTCTGTGGTTCGGGAGATTTGTTGAGGATTTTGTACAGACTGGATATTATTTTTATTTGGTCATTATACTGAAAGAGATGATGAATCACAGGGGAGGCCGCCGGTTCCGAGATGACCGCCTCCCACGTTTTTCTAATTTCGTGGCATATAGCATGGTATGTCAGGAACTGGCCGGGGCTTATCTCAGTGAGGGCCTGTAGAGCCTCGAATTACATTAACTTGCCATCTTCGAAGCAGTCGCCCACTGTCTGTACTCCTGCTTCCTTCCATGTCCGCGACGCTCGCATTCCAGTTGCGATCCCCCCCAGTAGGTAGTCCAGTGGTATATGTGGGGAGTAAGGGAGCTTGTCCACTCCATTTTGCACGAATTTAGCCCAGCACGCGTGCGCCACCGCAAGCAGTGGGTTGACCTGTTCCGCCTTGGGGTGTTTAGATGTCAACCACCTTATCAGGGGGGTCCCCTTCAACCGGGACTCCAGGCAAGTGGATTCTGCATGTGCTGGTCTGTGGATCCAATTCTGAACCCACTGTAGTTGTGCGGCTGTATAATAGCGTTCGAAGTTGGGGGCTCCCAGACCGCCCATATCCACCGGCCGTTGCAGCGTAGCTAGGGCCACACGCGCTCTGCCTCTGCCCCAGATGAGCTGCAGCAGGGCTGTGTTTAAGTTGCTAAAGAAGCTTTTGGGAATAGTTAACGGTAAGGCCGCAAACTAGTATAGCAGCCTAGGTAGGATCAACATGTTGGCGATCGCCACCTTGCCAGGCAGCGAGAGTGGAAGCTTGTTCCAGAACTGCAATGAGCCTTTTATGGAGGTCAGCGCCCTCCCCAGGTTCCCATCTCTTAGATCTTCTGTGTTGTGGTATATGTTTATCCCAAGGTATTTGAACGTTTCCGGACACTACTTTAGGCGCCCTATCTGAGGAGCACCCTGATTATCGGGTGACCGCTTTTCCAAAGGAAATGCACAAGACTTTTCCCAGTTTACCACTAGGCCTGACAGGTCTCCAAACTCAGCCAATAAGGATATTACTAAGGGAACAACTGCGCGGCCGTTCCGGATGTATATTAAGGCATCATCTGCGTATAGTGAGATCGTGTGATGAAGCCTGTTCCTGATTATTCCCCATTCGTGTTCCATGAGGCGTACTCTTGCCGCTAATGGTTCCATTGCTATAGCAAACAATAGCGGGGATAGGGGGCAGCCCTGCCTTGTGCTCCGGGAGATCGAAAAGCTGTCGGAGATCACCCCACCCGTCTTCACCCTCGCACTTGGGTTGGAATACAGTGTCCGGACCCAGCGAATATAGTTGGGGCCTGTTCCCATGCGGGCCATTGTGGCCAAAAGGAAATCCCACTCGAGCGTATCAAAGGCCTTTTCGATATCCAATGAGAGCACCATTTCTTCTTGTGCGTCTCGGGGAGTTTCCTCCATTATGCTCAGTAGTCTGTGAATATTTAGGAAGGTGTTACGCCTTGGAATGAAGCCATTTTGGTTTGCGTGTATCAATGAGTGCATGAGGGGAGCTAATCTGTTAGCTAGTATTTTGCCTAGTATTTTACAGTCTAAGTTTAGAAGTGATAGTGGTCTATAGGATTTGACATTTGTGGGATCGCGGCCCTGTTTGGGGAGTACCACTATCATAGCTTCTCTTTGGGATGTGGGCAGGCATTCGTTAGTCCACGCTTCTACGAACACTCTTAGAAGGTGAGGTTTCAGGCAAGGTAAGTGGGCTTTGTAGTATTCCGACGGGAGGCCATCTGCACCAGGCGCTTTATTTCTAGGCAACTGTGCAAGGGCTAATTCTATTTCATCCATTGTCATGGGAGCTTCGATTTTTTCTCTATCCGTTTGTGATAATTGCGGCAGGAGGGAGTCAGCGAGAAATGCCTCGAGTTGTGAAGCAGTGCATGAGGTGCGTTTAGTGTATAAGTTTGAGTAGTATTTTCTAAACGTCTCGTTTATCTCTACTTGTGTGGTAGCCATATCATGTGCGCCCACTCGTATGGTCCCTATTGGAGATTGCTGTCTATCCTCGCGGAGCAGCCACGCTAGCATTCTGCTTGATCTATCCCCTTCTGTTTGCAACCTTATTAGGTGATAGTTGTAATCATGACAACGGAGTTTGCTGTCAGCGTCATTATATTTTAAGCGCCTTTCTTTTAGGACAGGGTGGGGGATTTCCCCTAGTGCTACCGCTATTTCTGCTGCCCTGAGCTCCTTCTCTAGTTTGCCAATCTCCGCCTGCAAAGAGCGTCTCACTCCCCATGTGGAGGATATACATACTCCACGTACTACTTCTTTATGGGCGTCCCACTCTGTCGCTTGTGTTGTTGCGGACATGGCATTTATATCCCAGTACTGGCTTATAGATTCTTTCAATATTTCGGTGAATGCCTGGTCCTGTAGTGCTTCTGCCTGGAACAGGTGGGAACCGCCTGGCGTGTCCTTCCCCAATTCAGTGTTACTCTCAGTGGCGCGTGATCCGACAGTGTCTTCGCTAAATATTCCGATTCGCTGACCAGTGCCCCTATATCTCGGGTGCCCCATATTATATCTATTCTGGTGTGGGTGTTGTGTGGTGCTGAGTAGAATGAATATTCTCTTTGTTTTGGGTGACCTAGTCGCCATATGTCGTGTAGTCTCATAACGCTTGCCCAGTCCTGCAAGGGACCTGTGGGTTTTCTGTTTGCTAGTGAGCTCGGGTGGGCACTAGATCTATCCAATATTGCAGATGGTATGCTGTTGAAGTCACCGCCCCAGAGGGCCAGGGCCATGGGGTGGGACAGTGATGTTGGAGTGAGGGTGGTGAGAAATCCCGTAGTACCACTGTTTGGAGCGTATATACCGACCACTGCTATTTGTCTGCCGTCTAGTCTGCCCTCCACTACCACGTATCTTCCTCCTTGGTCTATTTTATGTGTCAATAAGAGGAATGGGACTCCCGCCGCTATCCAGACCAGACCCCCCTCGCAAAGGCTGAGTACGTTGTGCCTATCAGCAGGCCTCCCCATTTCGTGCGCAGGTCGCGCAAGTCCCCTTCTAGCATGTGTGTCTCTTGTAGGATGGCAATATGCACTCCTAGTCGTTTGAGCCGAGCATGTACTCTGGTCCGCTTGCTCAGCGCCCCCATGCCCCTAACATTCCATGTTACTATAATATACTGGTTTTTGGTATTTTTACCGGGAGGCGTCATACGGAGTTTTGGGGATAAGTCTCTGTGTTTAGGGTATGGGCTTTGGTGTTGGCCCACCTGGTCACTACCCTTCTGTAGCTGCTAATTGTTAAATGTAGCGAGTTCAGCTGTTTATTTTGTGTTTTGAGTGATTCCGATAAATGCATTTCTGCTAAACTACTAACCCCAACTCCCCTTAATAAATCCCCGTTACTACTTACAACTGATGTGAAACTACTGAACATGAAAACACGTGAACTAACCCATATCCGGTTGGATTTGCATTTTGGGGTTCTCATATCTTCCAGATGTGGCTCTTATAAGGGGCTCACATCTTTCCGCAGACTTAGGGGGTCATTCCTACCCTGGCGGTCCGAGACCGCCAGGGTAGGGGACGGAGGAAGCACCGCCAACAGGCTGGCGGTGCTTCTGGGGCTATTCTGACCGCGGCGGTAAAGCCGCGGTCAGAAAAGCGAAGCCGGCGCCGCCATGGGGATTCCAACCCCCTTCCCGCCAGCCTGGTTCTGGCGGTTTTCACCGCCAGAACCAGGCTGGTGGGAACGGGTGTCGTGGGGCCCCTGGGGGCCCCTGCAATACCCATGCCACTGGCATGGGCACTGCAGGGGCCCCCTAACAGGGCCCCACATTGATTTTCAGTTTTCTGCTTGGCAGACAATGAAAATCGCGACGGGTGCAACTGCACCCGTCGCACACCAGGAACTCCGCCGGCTCCATTCGGAGACGGCTTCCTCGTTGCTGGTGCTTTCCCGCTGGGCGGGCGGGCGTGCTTTTGGCGGTCGCCCGCCAGCCCAGCGGGAAAGTCAGAATGACCGCCGCGGTCTTTTGACCGCGGTACGGTCTTCTGGCGGTTCCCGCTTGGCGGGTGCGCCCGCCAAAGTAGGAATGAGGGCCTTAGTCTGCTAATACCATTGGGCGCCCCTCGGGACATGAGACTATTCCTTCCAGCACCGCTCCACCACTCGCGACCCGCCCCCACGTGCCCCCTATAAATTAGCTTAACATTTATAACAAAGATGCACATTGCTGGAGGCGCATTCACCCCAGACCTCGATGGCGCCACAAAGTCCCTGGAGGTTTTCGGGTTTCGAGCATCATTAAAACCGGCGGACCATCGGAGTAGATGTATGCAACTTAAAGTTCGTCTGCGGACCTGGGGTGACCTTTGGCCCACCCAACTCTCCAGTTATTGTAGATGTGAAACTGGCTGTGTCGGAGGCCGAGCCCAGCTCTGGGGGTTTCCTAGCAGTTGCACAGTTGCTTTGCATGTGTAGAGGCGTCTCTTTCAGCACTCTTGCTCTTTCTTCTGCTGCCTGCCAGTCATTGGGCTGGCCCCTGGTGCGTCTCTTGGATCGCTTCCTTGAAGCATAGGTTTGCCATTCCTCATCCCCCTCCGCATCTTCCAGGGGGCGAGCTAGGCCCTTGGCATGCAGCCATGTCCAAGCATCCTCGGGATTAGTGAATATGTGGGTGCGGTCCTCCGCTACTACCCTTAGTTTCGCGGGGAAGAGCAAGGCATATTTTATGTTATGTTCTCACAGGTGCTGTTTAATTTTAACGTAGGAGTTGCGTTGATTCTGCACCTCCTGTGTAAAGTCTGGGTATGCGTTAATAGTCGAGTCTTCGTACTTGAATGGGCCTTTGTTGCAAAATTGTGGTAATATTGCATCCCCGTCTCTATGGTTCAGGAATCTGGCGATCAGTGGTCTAGGTGGCTGACCAGGGGCCGGGGGTCTGCCCGGAATTCTATATGCCCTTTCGACGGAGAAAAACTTGGATGGAGCCCCATTTAACACCTCCTTGATTAGCCATTGCTCCAGGGGGATTTCCGATCCTGTTTGCCGCATGCTTTCTGGAAAGCCCAGGAATCGTACGTTATTGCGACGCGCCCTGCTCTCCATTTCTTCTGATCTCCGCCAGAGCACCTTCAGCTCCGCGTCCATGCACTGGATCTGTTGGGGTTAAGTCGGAGATTTCATCCTCGGCCGTTTTCACTCTTTCGGCTAGATTTCGGTGGTCCACGCACAGGAGGTTCAAGTCTTATGCAACTGCGTCGATTCTGTTTTCTAGAGATGATTTAGGCCCTCATTCCAACCCTGGTGGTCATGGACCGCCAGGGTGGAGGGACACGGAAGCACCGTCAACAGGCTGGCGGTGCTTCCAGGGCCATTCTGACCGCAGCAGTAAAGCCACGGTCAGAAAAGGGGATCCGGCGGTTTACCGCCGGATTTCCCCTGGCCCGGAGAATCCTTCATGGCGGCGCTGCTTGCAGCGCCGCCATGGGGATTCCGACCCCATTCCCGCCAGCCTGTTTCTGGCGGTTTACACCGCCAGAAACAGGCTGGCGGGAACGGGTGTCGTGGGGCCCCCTAACAGGGCCCCATGAAGATTTTCACTGTCTGCTTTGCAGACAGTGAAAATCGCGACGGGCGCAACTGCACCCGTCGCACCCCTGCAACTCAGCCGGCTCCATTCGGAGCCGGCTTCATTGTTGCAGGGTCTTTCCCGCTGGGCCGGCGGGCGCCCTTTTGGCGGTCGCCCGCCGGCCCAGCGGGAAAGTCGAAATGACCCCCGCGGTCTTTCGACGGGGTTACTTTGGCGGGCGGCGTCCGCCGCCCGCCAAAGTCAGAATGACCCCCTAAGTGTCCAAAATCGCCTGTAATACTTTCTCAAACTGAGCAGAGTGCGACATGAGAGTGTTTTCCAATGACTGTAGGGACGGTTTGGATTGCTGGTCAGTGGGTGTTGATCCATGGGTGCTACGGTCCAGGTTCTTGGCTGACTTGGCTCTGCCGGCCATTTTGGCTGTCCCGGGGTTACCTTGCATGCAGTAATTTCACACTATTTGGTGCTTTCGATTCGGCAAATTGGTCTTATGCTGTAAGTCCTCGATATGGTGTGCACGTTTGGCGCTGGGGGTGTGAGATTGGCTAGCAGTGCCAAGAAAGAGCTTATTCCTGTCTTTGAGTGACTGGTGCCTGTGGCCGTGTGTTCACTGATAGATGCAACGGCCGCCGAGCCCCGCGTCGGTCCAACATTGGGTCCCTATGAGGCTAACCGTGGTGCCCCCAGAGGGGATGTGAAGCGTGTTAGCTGGGATAAAGTGCTCTCGCCCTCAGGGGTGGCAGCGGGGCCCGGTGCATAGAAGTGCCCCCGGTGGAGAAAGGGGGCGTAGCTGATGGTCGAGGCGGGTAGCGCAGCCCGGAGGGCCCGAGAAGGGGAGTGAATGTCCAGAGCTGCGGGCAGGCTCGGCGTTGGCGCAGGACAGTTAGTTGCTTGCTACGCATGTGCCATCCGTGGGGCCCAGGCACGGTCTGAGCATTCACGCCACGTGCCAGCCGTCGGCGCTGTACGGGCTGTCAAGGCGAAGCCTGTGGGGGCCTGCGGCACATTCTGGGCTTGAGCCCCCCTTTAGGTTCAAGCGCTGCTTGCCTCCATTTTGAGGGACACAGGTGTGTTGTGAAAATAATGAGGCAGTGGGGGGAGGGGGGAATAGAGGTCCAGAAGTGTCCCATCCACGTAATTCGAGCTACTCCCTCCAGGTTGCCCCCCTTACCGCGATGTGCTGGCTTTTGCATGTGTTTCTCTGCTCCCTTTTAGGCCACAAGCTGCAGTGTACTTTAATCCTGGGCAGGAGTGCCCTTTCTTCCCAACAGGATGTGTCTTTACAGCACCGCCGCGACACTGCACAAAATGGTACCTCAGCGTCCTGACCCAGTCCTGGATCCCCGCACCAGCCTTGCACCGGCCGCCTGCTGCGCCGCGAGGGTGCAGGACGCCGCTCCCGGGTCCCGGCCCACTCCGACCTAACTCCGGTCGGTGGCCCAAGATCAGTGGGCGCGCTCGTGGTGCACCAGCACCCATGGCGGTGAGTAAGGCAAGCGGGCGCCGGCTACGCCGAGCGGAGGCGCGGCAGGAACTGCTGAAGCAGCTCCCCGCGCCGATCGCCTCGTCCGGTGCGAGTCCCTCACTGTCGGGTTTCGGCCCGCCCACGCCACCCGAGCCGCGTCCGGTCCCCAGCGAGTGCTCCAGTCAGGCCCAGGCAAGCCACCGCCTCAAATGTGGCTGCGGGGATCCCAGGGGCGCCCTTCAGGATATTTTGGTCGAGCCCGGGACGGAGCGCTCGATTCAAGCGACCATCCCGGCCGCCATTCTGACTCCTCCGGGAAGAAGACCTTAAACCCTCCCTATTTTTGCTAGAGTGGTTCAAGTCCTGGTTGCCTGACGGGGAGCTGCCCTCCTGCTTCGTCTTGGAGAGTACTCATAGGTCATTCGCTTCCAAGCCCACCTAAACCTTTGATAGTCAGAATCCTGAATTATGCTGAACTGGGCTTGATTCTTCAAGTAGCACGGCACGAGGGGAGGTACAGTGCAATTTATTTAAATTACTGATTTTCCCTTACTAAATGTCAAAAGTGCAAAAGCAATGCAAATCTTTCTAAGATGTGAAACAAAAACTGAGAGCAGTATAATTTCAATATATGTTGTTGTAGCACCTAAACTCAAGAGATTACAGCAAGGCAATTCATTCTTTTTGATTCCCCCAAACAGGCATGGGTGGAAGAACAGGTGGACCTCTGAGGCTAGGCTAACAAAAGAAGAAATCATGATACTGATTCTACCTCGAAGATCATGCCCACTCCTCCAAAATAAAGTAGGCCTTCCAGTAAGAGAGGTACTCGAGGAGGCTCCATACAAGAGAAGAGGTTACCAAACTATGGTCACATCTCCTCAGGATCCAGTGACAATGAGTTCCTGGTTCCAAATCCAAAAGCCAGGCGGATTTGGTATTCATAAATTAGAGAGTCTCCCTATAAAAGTGCTTAGGACATTAACCTGAGTGTTCTTTAATGCTTGTGAGTGAGATCCCTGCAGCTTTAAGACTCTTTCTTCTGACTAATGTTACATATTTTATTGAGGTGTTTGGACAGGCCCTTGACCCCACTGGAAATCCACAAGTTTTTGATTAAGGGCAACAGATGTTTCATGTTGGGAAGTTTAGGGTGGGTGGGAAGTTGGGGGGTGGGGTACAGGAGCTGATAGTTTACAGTGCACACACAGTTTAGGACAGCGAACAGAGTTTAGATCCGACAAGAATGGCGGCAATCATCATGGGCTCACATTAAGGCATAATGGTTGTTTTGTGGGATGTCAACATCCTTCACAACAAAATTAAACCAACGGCTCTTTTACACTATGCTAAGAAGAAGACTCCTCATTTGCTTTCCTGAAAGAGATCCACCAGCTGGGCACACAATGCTGTTTTGTAAACTGATGTGCTTTTACCAGGGTGTATCACGCTGGTTTTAAAAAGGGCTGCAGGTGTGCCCATTTCAAAACATAGATCTTTCCCACTGATGGTGAGGGAAGTTTAACATGATGCCTTGGGACATTATGAGGTAGTGCTGGGTACAAAGGAGGGTATCTCTTTGTCACTTCTAAATATCTATGTCACCTCCACAAAGAGTGGTAGTACTTTGATGACTTTATCAAACTTGATCCCATCAGGAAGTTGATGGTGGTGGGGATCACAACTCCATCATTGTCTCAAAGGTAGATTCAAAGGTACAGGGTAGGTATGCTTTGTTTGTGTGAGGTCTGGAGGGCACTACACCCCATAGAATGAGAGATTACCTTTTATTCTTTGGCACATTGGCCCTCATTACAACATTGGCAGTAAAAGCTGCTTACCGCCGTGCAGAAGACCGCCAACACACCGCCGCGGAATTCCGCCACAGCTATTATGACCCACATCTCGGAATCCGCCAAAATTCAGACACCCACACAAGTCCGCCACACAAAAGGTCAGTGATAAACTGACGATTCAAAATACACACACCTGAGACACATACACACACCACTCCCACACACCCATTACAATATAAAACACACACCCACATCACCCACAAACCCCAATGACCAAAAATTCAGAAAGAAGGCCAGAGAGAGACACCACCAGCAAGAACAACAGCATCCACAGGCACACAACACCATCACCCACACAACTTCCACGTACCTCACACAACACACAACTACATATCACCACACTTATCACCACACACTCTAACCCACACATCACCTACCCCACCCCATGGCCCGGCAAAGACACCCCAGGTTCTCGGAGGAGGAGCTCAGGGTCATGGTGGAGGAAATCGTCCCGGTAGAGACACTGCTATTAGGATCACAGGTGCAACACACCTCAATTGCAAGGAAGATGGAGCTATGGCGAAGAATAGTGGTCAGGTTCAACGCAGTGGGACAACACCCAAGAAATCGGGAGGACATCAGGAAAAGGTGGAACGACCTACGGGGGAAGGTGCGTTCCGGGGTCTCAAGACACCACCTGGTGGTTCAGCGGACTGGCGGCGGACCCCCACTTCCTCCCCCACAACTAACAACATGGGAGGAGCAGGTCTTGGCGATTCTGAATCCTGAGGGCCTCACAGGAGTAGCTGGAGGAATGGACTCTGGTAAGTCAAAGCTTTACTATTACATCCCCCACCCTACCTGCATGTTAGCACATACCCCCACCCTCGCCCTCACCCCATCACACCAACTCATCACAAAGGTACCAATATCACAAAACACCCATCCCAACACCAAGCCCTGCATGCAACAACAAAGCATGGATACCCATCACCAAAGCATGCACACTGCACATAGCCATACACCCCCCTAAACCATCATCACACAAGCTCCCACACAGGAATGCCAGCACTGGGGTACACGGTTACCCACCCATTGCACAACATGGCACACACAGATGCAATATTCATGCCTTTCCACCCCTGCAGGACTCCTACCCAACGTCACCAGACAGGAGGGTCCAGACATGTCCACTCCACCCACAGAAGAGGCCCACAGTGATGACAGCAGCTCTGTCCAACTGGATCTAGATGACCAGCCCGGACCATCGGGGACCTCTGGACAGTCGGTTCCCCTCACACAGGCACAGGCCACCACAGACCTTCCCCCCTCTGGAAACACCAGCACAGCACCCACCCAGCGGGCCCATACCTCCGTCCCCAGGACACGTCAATCAGCTGTGTGTCCACCACTACAGGGAACCCAGGATAACCCACCACCCCAACAACAACAGGGACCTGGGGGCAGTGGCAGTGGGCACACGGTCCAGGGGACGGAGGCCCAGGAACACAGGGGAACTGGGAGGGCTGCTGTGCGACAGGGGGCGGACAGGCCAAGGGAACCCACTCTCCACGAGGCCAAGTTTCAGGAGACCCAGCGCCTGCAGGAGGAACAGTATTTAGGCTTCAGGGAGGAACTCAGAACCATCAGCTCCACCCTGGGCACCATCGTAGGGGTGCTGAAGGAAGTACTGAATACCAGGAGGGACACTGTGGCACTACAAGGGGCCCCTGACACTAGCATGGACGATGAACTGCCCACCACCTCCGCCGGCGCTAGTGGACAGGACGCCCCGCCACAGGACCACCACACCAGCACCCCACACCCTGCAGACGGAGAACCACCCAGCAAACGGTCCCTGAGATCCAGGAACAAGACAGAGAACGATGCCAAGACCCCCGCCAAGAAATGAGACCACCCTGTTTGTCATCCTACTATCCCACTTTGTCACCCTGTCCATAATTAAACTGCCCCAGCTCCACTTCCTATGCTCATATGGGCAATGCACCTGTGAGACTAATAGACTGGACTCTGCCATGGACACTCCTCCGCCATCACCCCTCACCATTTAACTTCCCCTTCCAATATTTTGTATTTAAATAAACACACCTAAAGCACAAAATGATCTGGAGTGTGTCTGTGATTTCGAAATAGTGTATTTGCAATTACAGTGACAAAATGTTTTTGAAATAGTAATGTCAACATACCTATGTCACACAGCTCTAGTCCATGAGGAATTTAAGCAGATGACACACAGTGGGACCCACATCCGTGAAACCGTAAGGGAAGGTGACAACTCAGTGACCATACACTGGGTGAAAACGACAGACAGGATAAAGGTAGTAGTGTAAAAGTACAAGTAGTAGGCAGGATTGTATTCTCACCTGTGTTTCACTGGAAATATTGCTGGATCACTGAGACCCTGTTCTGCATGTCTTCTTCCTCTGCTTCATCCTCATCACTGTCCACAGGCTCCACAGCTGCCACAACACCGCCATCTGGACCATCCTCCTGCAGAAAAGGCACTTGTCGTCGCAAAGCCAAGTTGTGAAGCATACAGCAGGCCATGATGATCTGGCACACCTTCTTTGGTGAGTAGAATAGGGATCCACCTGTCATGTGGAGGCACCTGAACCTGGCCTTCAGGAGGCCGAATGTCCGCTCCATCACCCTCCTAGTTCGCCCATGGGCCTCATTGTAGCGTTCCTCTGCCCTTGTCCCGGGATTCCTCACTGGGGTCAGTAGCCATGACAGGTTGGGGTAACCAGAGTCACCTGCAAATGGCGAGGGACAACTGTTAGACACACACTAACCTGTAGGGATAACCCCAGACCACCATTCACACTGTCTTCCTTCCAGGGGCTCACCTAATAGCCACACACGGTGCCTCTGGAGTTGACCCATCACGTAAGGGATGCTGCTATTCCGCAGGATGTAGGCGTCATGCACTGAGCCAGGGAACATGACATTCACATGGGAGATGTACTGGTCTGCCAAACATACCATCTGTACATTCAAAGAACGATAACTCTTCCGGTTCCTGTACACCTGTTCACTCCTGTGGGGGGGGGACCAAAGCCACATGGGTCCCATCAATGGCACCTATGATGGTGGGGATATGTTCCAGGGCATAGAAATCACCTTTCACTGTAGGCAAATCCTCCACCTGAGGGAAAACGATGTAGCTCCGCATGTGTTTCAGAAGGGCAGACAACACTCTGGACAATACGTTGGAAAACATAGACTGGGACATCCCTGATGCCATGGCCACTGTTGTTTGAAAAGAGCCACTTGCAAGGAAATGGAGCACTGACAGCACCTGCACTTGAGGGGGGATTCCTGTGGGATGGCGGATTGCTGACATCAAGTCTGGCTCCAACTGGGTACACAGTTCCTGGATTGTGGCACGGTCAAACCTGTAGGTGATTATCAAATGTCGCTCCTCCATTATCGACAGGTCCACCAACGGTCGGTACACCGCCGCCATCTCCTCACATGTCCCAGCGGACGGTGCCTATGAAGGACAACAGTGACCACAGAGTCAAACAACTCAGAGGTACGTACCCACAGTTTACACAGAACACCAATCATACACAAAAGGTGGCCTGTATGTGTGTTGAGAATAGGCCCGGGTATGTGTGACGCAGTTGAAAATGAGGCCATGTGGGCCCCTGAAATGGCGGCTGCCTGACCTCTAAAGTGGGACAATGGGATGTGAGGTAACTGCGCTGGCGTTGTACACCGTCGCGGTAGGCGGTCGGAGACCGCGGCGCAATGCTGCATTGGTTAACATTGGACCCTATGGGCCCCAGGAGGCAATGACGATGTACGCTGGTGGTGATGGTACGCACTGCCGCGGACGTGACCACAGCGGACTTGACCGCCATTTTCTATCACTTCAATCACTCGATACCTGATCTTCGACAGGAGAGGAACTGCACTGCAAGTGCTGCTGTGACCTCAGTCTGGAAGAGACAATGGCTCATGCGTCTGGGGAAAGGGCCCCTGCCTTCACATCGGAGGAGCTGGAGAAGCTCGTTGATGGGGTCCTCCCCCAGTACACGCTACTCTACGGTCCTCCAGACAAACAGGTAAGTACACTGTGAGCATGCTGTATGGGCAATGCCTGTGTGGAGTGGGGTGGATGAAAGATAGTGGGGGGTGAGAATGAGGCGTGCATGTAAGACGGTGAGTGCATGTGCCACATGGCAAGGGTAGGGATGGGGGCCACTCACTTTGACGATGCAGTTGGTAATGACTTCTCTTCTTCCCCTGTACATTTCATGTAGGTCAGCGCCCACCAGAAGAAAGATATTTGGTGTGCCATCGCCAAGGACGTCCGGACCACAGACGGAGCACCCACTGCTGGAAAAGATGGGAGGACATTCACCGCTGGAGCAAGAAGACGGCGGAGGCTCAGCTGGGGATGGCCTCCCAACGTGGGAGGGGTGCCTGTCGAACCATGACACCCCTGATGTTCAGGATCCTGGCAGTGGCCTACCTGGAGTTGGATGGGCGCTTGAGGGCATCACAGCAGACACAAGGGGGTGAGTACACTCTCATTCTGCTGACTTTGCACGCAGTGGAGTTGTCTGGGTGGGGGAGGAGGGCTGTGGGTTTCCCTAGGCCAGGGCGAGTTCCGTAGGCTAGGCCCCTCCGTAAGGCATGGCCCTGTGGCCCCCCAGCCCACCTCTGTAGAGTGCCAAGTACAGCTATTCATGCCCCTGTGTCATCTATGTGTGCAAGTGTCGTCCATAGCCTTGTAGGCCATTTCCCAGGAATTGCACTGTGGAGCCCAAGAGCGCGGCGTAGTGCAGGGGGCCTCTGTGTCTGTCTTGTCCGCCAACGGTAGCGGTAATCCATGCACTGAACAAGTCTTTCTTCAGTCTCCCCCCCCTTTTTGTGGTCTTCCTGTTCTTGTGTGCATTAGCATCATCAGGCGGAGGAGCGGTGGCACCGGAGCACGAGGGAGCTGCATCCCACATGGCGCTGGAGGGCGAGACTACGGACTCGGAATTCACCAGTGGGACGGAGGGCGAGGGGAGCTCCACGGCGGGGACAGGAGCTGAGACCAGCGACACAGACTCATCCTCTGATGGGAGCTCCCTTGTGGTGGCGGCAACATCTGTGCCCCAGCATCTACAGGTACAGCCGCCACCCCCCTTACCAACACCACCCTCCCAGCAGCCCTTCAGCCTTCGCCCTGTGCCCGCTCACCAAGGAGGGTGGGCATCACCTTCACCACAGGCACCTCAGGCCCTGCCCCAGTCACCCCTGCTGCCCTCAGTGAGGAGGCCATTGACCTCCTCAGGCCACTCACTGTTGGGCAGTCTACCATTTTGAATGCCATCCAGGGTGTAGAAAGGCAGTTGCAACAAACTAATGCATTCCTGGAGGGCATTCATTCTGGTCAGGCGGCCCTTCACCGAGCTTTTCAAACTCTGGCCTCAGCACTGATGGCAGCCATTGTCCCTGTCTCTAGCCTACCCCCTCCAACTTCCTCCACCCAGACCCAATCCCCTGTACCTCTGCCTATCCAAAGAACACCATCAGACCAGCCTGCATACACCTCACCACACAAGGGAAGGTCAGGCAAACATAAGCACCACACATCCCACAGGCAGTCACGCAAGCAACACACACATGCAGACACACCAACATCCACTGCCTCCACTGTTTCCCCTCCTCCTCGTCTCCCTCCTCCCTCCCAGTCTCGTCTACACTCACACCTGCATGCACTACCTCTTCAGCCACTACGTCCCTCACCAGCACACCCACCAGCACACCCCGCTCACGTGCAGTCACCACCCCCACTACCATTCACACGTCCCCTGTGTCCTCTCCCAATGTGTCTGTGACGCCCCCTCCCAAGATACACAAACGCAGGCACACACCCACCCAACAGCCATCCAACTCACGACAGCCTCCAGCGCATGCACCTGCACCCAAAGTCACCAAACGTACACCTCCTACTACCACCACCTCTTCCTCCACTCACAAACCCCCTCCAGCTACCCGTCCCAGTGTGTCCAAAAGAATTTTCCTGTCCAGCCTTGACCTTTTTCCCACACCTCCCCCACCCCGTCCATCTCATAGGTCCCGAAGTAGCACCTCAGCCACAACATCTACGGGACCAGTGGTGCCTGTTGTCACAGGTATGTTGAGTGCACCGGCCAGCAGGACAGCCAGTGTGGCACGGAGCCACAGCACAGCCAGTCCCCCCGTGAAGCATCAGAAGTTGGCCAGTGCCCGGCGGGAGAGGGGAAAGACTCCAGCCACCAAAGCCGCTCCCAGGGGTCCAGGTGGGAGTGTGGAGTCAGCTGTTACTTCTCCCAAGGAAGGGAAGGGCCACAAGAAACCCGGCAAGTCTGGGAAGAGCTGCACGGCGGAGAAGACCGCCATCATCCCCGCTGCCCAGGAGGCCACGGCCAGCCCCATCCCAGCTGGCCAGGAGGGCCCCGCCAGCCCCATCCCAGCTGGCCAGGAGGGCCCCGCCAGCCCCAGCCCAGCTGCCCAGGAGGCCACCGCCAGCCCCAGCCCAGCTGCCCAGGAGACCACCGCCAGCCCCAGCCCAGCTGCCCAGGAGGGCCCCACCAGCCCCAGCCCAGCTGCCCAGGAGGGCCCCGCTGCCCAGGAGGGCCCCACCAGCCCCAGCCCAGCTGCCCAGGAGGCCACCGCCTGCCCCAGCCCAGCTGCCCAGGAGGGCCCCGCCAGCCCCAGCTCAGCTGCCCAGGAGGGCCCCGCCAGCCCCAGCCCAGCTGCCCAGGAGGCCACCGCCAGCCCCAGCCCAGCTGCCCAGGAGGGCCCCGCCAGTCCCAGCCCAGCTGCCCAGGAGGGCCCCGCCAGCCCCAACCCAGCTGCCCAGGAGGCCACCGCCGGCACAAGCCCCGCTGGGCCATGAAGGACTGCCAGTACAAGCCCCGCTGGGCCATGAAGGACCGCCAGCACAAGCACCGCTGGGCCATGAAGGACCGCCAGCACAAGCCCCGCTGGGCCATGAAGGACCGCCAGCACAAGCCCCGCTGGGCCATGAAGGACCACCAGCAAAGGCACAGGTGGGCCGGGCACGCCAACTCAAGCAACGCTGAACAGGGCACCGGCAACTCAAGCACCGCTGCACAGGGCACCGCCAACTCAAGCACCGCTGCAGAGGGCACCGCCAACTCAAGCACCGCTGCACAGGGCACCGCCAACTCAAGCACCGCTAGCCCATGAGCGGCAGGGGCACTGTCGCAACTGGGTCCGTCACGGGGTGAGTGATGCACTCTGGGCATCAGTCCCCCTCCAGAACCAGTGGAGAGATCCATCCACTACCTCTGTCCTTCACAGGATGAAGCACTCTGGGCACCAGTCCCCCTCCAGAACCAGTGGAGAAATCCGTCCACTACCTCTGTCCTTCACAAGATAAAGCACTCTGGGCACCAGTCCCCTTCCAGAACCAGTGGAGACTGTTATCCACTTGAGAGGCTGTGGATTTGCACTCCCCAGGATATGGCAGTGGACAACCCCCCCACTTGTGAGACTTGAAAGACTGTGGCTTTGCACTCACCAGGATTGTACAGTGGGCAACCCACCCACTTGTGAGACTTGAGAGACTGTGGCTTTGCACTCCCCAGGATTGAACAGTGGGCAACCCACCCACTGTAGAGACTTGAGAGACTGTGGCTTTGCACTCTCCAGGATTGAACAGTGGGCAACCCACCCACTGTAGAGACTTGAGAGACTATGGATTGAACAGTGGGCAACCCACCCACTGTAGAGACTTGAGAGACTGTGGCTTTGCACTCACCAGGATTGAACAGTGGGCAACCCAGCCACTGTGGGGACTTGAGAGACTGTGGCTTTGCACTCCCCAGGATTGAACAGTGGGCATTGAGCCCCCTCATGGATCTGGCGTTGTGCACTCATCGGGCTGAGGTGCCCCCCCTTCCCTTCCCCCTGAGGTGCCTGTTGTATTTCTATCTGATGCCCCTGCACTGTTCTCTCTGTTTTGATCGGGTATTGAGTGTATTTTGGGTCCAGTGGTCCACGGGCTATAAATGGTGCAATACCTGGACTCGTATTATTGGTGTATATATTTGTTTATAGTGTATATATATTTTTGAGTACTGGATTTTAATAGATTACAATGGTTACACTCATTTCCTTTTGTCTTTGCATTCTTCCGGGGGGCTTGGGGGGGTGTAACTGTAATGTATCAACATGTATTAGTGTGTGTGTTGTAGTGGATGAGGGTGGGGGTGGGGGTGTTGCGTGTGTGTGTCCCTGTTTTTTGCCTCCCCTGTGTCGTAGGTGCAGTATTCACCGTGGTCTTCGCCCCCAGCGTTCGTGTTCCTGGTAGAGGAGCAGGAAGACTATCGCAGGTAGAATTTGGAGTTCCAGTTCCATGGTGTCCTGGTTCCTCGTGGGGTGTGTAGAGGTGAGCCTTTTCCCTTCGAAATTCCTGTTTCCGCCGTGTTTTTATCTGCGGTGAATCCGCCCTGGAAAAGGTGGCAGATTGGCCTGTCATAATCGTGTGGGCGGTACATTGTCTCCCGCCTGTCTGTTGGCGGTGACCGCCGCGCTGTTTGTTTGTACCGCCGTGGCGGTCGGAGTGTTAAAGTGGCTGTCTTTGTTGGCGGTTTCCGCCACGGTCGTAATTGCAATTTTTTTACCGCCTGCCTATTGCCGGTCTTACCGCCGCTTTAACACCGTCCGCCAGGGTTGTAATGACCACCATTGTTCTTTCTCCAGGTTGGATTATGTTTTTGTCCCAACAGCGGACCTCATAGAGATTTCTGAACATTGCCCAAATGTCTTTCAGATCACCCTCCCCAAATAGTAACTATTTTAAGGGGCCTCGGGAAAGAGTACATGGACTGTGGTGATTGAAACCCTTGTAGTTTTTACATGGTTGAGTTGCTGATAGGCTTTGAGAGGATACTGAGGAACATTTTCATCTGAACATACTCTCTCTTTCCTTTTCTCTAACAGTATGGGAAGCCATGAAGGCTACAATCAGAGGTAATATAATCTTTTGTACCACAGGACATCATAGAGGCAGAGATAATTAATTTAAAGATCTGCAGACTTTGATCGAGGATTTGAATGATCAGTAAGATGTTTATGTAGATGGGAAACATTTTAGAGAAATGGAGGTGGCACTAACATCCCATTGAGAGAAATTACTTGAAGAAGCTAAATGAAGACTGATGGCACGACAACACAGGCTTTACAAACAAGGAGACAAAACTGGGCCGGTAATATACTGGCTCCTGAACCACAATACTGAACTCGGTCACAAAAGCACAAAATATTGCAGAGTCCTTTACCAATCATTATGAATCACTACGTAGAGCAACTCCTATCCCAGCAGCAGAAAGACCTGTTATACCTGTCAGCGTTAGTGTGGTCTTCACCCAAACTTTTTGCCTTCCTCCTCCATTTTTGCTGATCTCATTTTTGCTGGCCTTAGGACATCATGCACTTTACCACTGCTAACCAGTACTAAAGAGCGTGTGCTCACTCCTTAAAACATGGTAACTGTGGCTTGCCCCCAAACAGCATATATGATTTACTTACCTAATACAATGTCACTACATGTACCCAGGGCCTGTGAATTAAATGCTACTAGTGGGATTGCAGCACTTATTGTACTACCCACTTACGTAGCCCTTTTAACATGTCTCAGGCCGGCCATTGCAGCCTGTGTGTGCAGGTTTAAACTGCCACTGCAACCTGGCAAAATAAACCTTTTCCCAAGCCCAAACCTTCCTTATTAATACATATAAGTCTCCCCTAGGGGATGCCCTAGAGAGACCAAAGTATTGTTATAAACAACAAGGGAAACCCATGGATACAAGGGGCCAGGGGTGCACATATAACTATTAAAGAAACAATGGTCCCAAATTAAGAGATGAAAAAAATGTATACAAGCGTACAGGAGAACACTGATAAGAAATATTTTGCTAGCAATCGAATTGCACAAAGAAATGTAAGTGGGAAAACATGTGCCATAAGAACAGAATCAGGCAAATTTGTGATAAAAATAAATACATCTGATATTTCACAATTCAACAAAGACACAGCATAGCCCTTATACATGTAAGGAGCAATTAACATGGGATCAAGGTTTCAAAGTTGATAACGTTTCGCTCCTAGGATCATCAAAAGGACCAAAATAAAAATAAGCCTGAGAACAATGATAAATAAAAATTTGAAAAAATGAGAGAGGAAAAAAGGAGGGAAAAAAGAGGCAGAAAAAAGGAGGGCAAAGAAGATGAGAAAAAAGAAAGAAAAAGAATAGAAATTAAATGAGTTAAGTTAAATGGACAGAAATCACTAAAAGAAAAGTGCAAAAAGTGGTACCAAAATAAGTCTAAAAAAAAAATAAAAACCACAATGGCCAAATTGTGCGCACCAACATGTATGAAGTAGTGTTTAAAAATATAAAGAAAAAGAGAGTATTTACATGAACATGAAAGGGAAACTACATTAATACAGACGGAAAATGAGCAGTAGAAGGTACAAAAAGCGCTGCTACGTGTAACATAAAATTTGAGAGAAAGAATAATAAGGTACAACTAATTGTTATAAAAATGTGGATATATTCCAACCAATTGGGGTCTTGCATTCACAGTAATAGTAGGACACAACCAATAAACTTAATAGAAGGACAGCGGTGAAAATAACACCGTCATGTCAACCCATGAGCTAGGGGAATAACAAATGGTAATCAACCGTATAACAATACAAAACTATATTGAAGGGATTAAGGAAGTGCATTTACGGGAATTGGGATTGGGCAATGCCGATGTCAACGGGCCGGGTGTTCAGAGAAAATGTCGGCTGCAAGTATGCTCCATAAATAGATTATGGAAAGAGAAAAGGGATTACTAAAGAAAGAAAGAGAGTCAGAAGGAATTACTGCGGCGGCCATATTGGAAGGGAGTTTGTAAGGAAATGCATCCTTGGCATGGTTACCCCCTGACTTTTTGCCTTTGCTGATGCTATGTTTTGATTTGAAAGTGTGCTGAGGCCTGCTAACCAGGCCCCAGCACCAGTGTTCTTTCCCTAACCTGTACTTTTGTTTACACAATTGGCACACCCTGGCATCCAGGTAAGTCCCTTGTAACTGGTACGCCTGGTACCAAGGGCCCTGATGCCAGGGAAGGTCTCTAAGGGCTGCAGCATATCTTATGCCACCCTGGGGACCCCTCACTCAGCACAGACACCCTGCTTACCAGCTTGTGTGTGCTGGTGAGGACAAAACGAGTAAGTCGACATGGCACTCCCCTCAGGGTGCCATGCCAACCTCACACTGCCTATGCAGTATAGATAAGTCACCCCTCTAGCAGGCCTTACAGCCCTAAGGCAGGGTGCATTATACCATAGGTGAGGGCACCAGTGCATGAACACTGTGCCCCTACAGTGTCTAAGCCAAACCTTAGACATTGTAAGTGCAGGGTAGCCATAAGAGTATATGGTCTGGGAGTCTGTCAAACACGAACCCCACAGCACCATAATGGCTACACTGAAAACTGGGAAGTTTGGTATCAAACTTCTCAGCACAATGAATGCACACTGATGCCAGTGTACATTGTATTGTAAAATACACCCCAGAGGGCACCTTAGAGGTGCCCCCTGAAACCTTAAACAACTACCCGTGTAGGCTGACTGGTTTTAGCAACCTGCCACACTCGAGACATGTTGCTGGCCACATGGGGAGAGTGCCTTTGTCACTCTGTGGCTGGTAACAAAACCTGTACTGGGTGGAGCTGCTTATCACCTCCCCCTTGCAGGACTGTAACACCTGGCGGTGAGCCTCAAAGGCTCACCCCCTTTGTTACAGCACCACAGGGCATTCCAGCTAGTGGAGTTGCCCGCCCCCTCTGGCCACGGCCCCACTTTTGGCGCCAAGGCCGGAGGAGATAATGAGAAAAACAAGGAGGAGTCACTGGCCAGTCAGGACAGCCCCTAAGGCAACCTGAGCTGACTCTGACTTTTAGGAATCCTCCATCCTGCAGATGGAGGATCCCCCCAATAAGGATAGGAATGTGACCCCCTCCCCTTGGGAGGAGGCACAAAGATGGTGTAACCACCCTCAGGGCTAGTAGCTATTGGCTACTGCCCTCCCTGACCTAAAAACACCCCTAAATTCTGTATTTAGGGGCTCCCCTGAACCTAGGAACTCAGATTCCTGCAACCTAAGAAGAAGAGGACTGCTAAGCTGAAAAACCCTGCAGAGAAGACGGAGACACCAACTGCTTTGGCCCCAGCTCTACCGGCCTGTCTCCCCCCTTCTAAAGACACTGCTCCAGCGACGCTTTCCCCAGGACCAGCGACCTCTGAATCCTCAGAGGACTGCCCTGCTCTAGAAGGACCAAGAAACTCCTGAGGACAGTGGCTCTGTTCACCCAAGACTGCAACTTTGTTTCCAAAGAAGCAACTTCAAGACAACTCCGTTTCCCGCCAGAAGCGTGAGACTTGCAACTCTGCACCCAACGCCCCCGGCTCGACTTGTGGAGAACAAACACTTCAGGGAGGACTCCCCGGCGACTACGAGACCGTGAGTAGCCAGAGTTGCCCCCCCCCTGAGCCCACACAGCAACGCTTGCAGAGGGAATCCCGAGGCTCCCCCTGACCGCGACTGCCTGACTCCCAGATGCCGACGCCTGGAAAAGACTCTGGACCCGCAACCCCCAGGATCTGAAAGTTCGGAACTCCAGTGCAGGAGTGACCCCCAGGAGGCCCTCTCCCTTGCCCAGGTGGTGGCTACCCCGAGGACCCCCCCCTTGCCTGCCTGCATCGCTGAAGAGACCCCTTGGTCTCCCATTGATTCCAATTGAAAACCCGACGTGTGTTTGCACACTGCACCCAGCCGCCCCGTGCTGCTGAGGGTGTACTTTCTGTGCTAACTTGTGTCCCCCCTGGTGCCCTACAAAACCCCCCTGGTCTGCCCTCCGAAGACGCGGGTACTTACCTGCTGGCAGACTGGAACCGGGGCACCCCCTTCTCCATTAAAGCCTATGTGTTTTGGGCACCACTTTGAACTCTGCACCTGACCGGCCCTGAGCTGCTGTTGTGGTAACTTTGGGGTTGCTCTGAACCCCCAACGGTGGGCTACCTTGGACCCAAACTTGAACCCCGTAGGTGGTTTACTTACCTGCAAGAACTAGCAATTACTTACCTCCCCTAGGAACTGTGAAAATTGCAGTGTCTAGTTTTAAAATAGCTATATGTGTTTTATTTGAAAAGTATATATGCTATTGTGATTATTCAAAGTTCCTAAAGTACTTACCTGCAATACCTAACATGCAAAGTATTACATGTAGAATTTGAACCTGTGGTTCTTAAAATATACTAAGAAAAGATATTTTTCTATACAAAAACCTATTGTTCTGGAATTGTCTCTGAGTGTGTGTGCCTCATTTATTGCCTGTGTGTATGTACAACAAATGCTTAACACTACTCCTTTGATAAGCCTACTGCTCGACCACACTACCACAAAATAGAGCATTAGTAGTATCTCTTTTTGCCACTATCTTACCTCTAAGGGGAACCCTTGGACTCTGTGCATACTATTCCTTACTTTGAAATAGTGCATATAGAGCCAACTTCCTACAGAGTAAAATTACATAAATCTATGCTAATTGAACAGAAAAGGGGGAAGAAGAAAATGAAACAAGAAATGGGGTGAGGAGAGGGTCCCCAACCAGTAATTCTTTGCAATATCAAGAACAGTTGGACAGCCAACCAATACCACATTACAGCAGGAAAATAACAAAGAATATAATTAAAAGCAGAAGAAGTTTATATGTATATATGGAGTCCCTCTAGAGGATGTGAAAAATTAATTTGGAAAAAAAATTCAAAACACACGTATATGTTATGAGGACATAACTTCCCAGCAAACCAAGGAATAAAAGGAAGACTCATCGCTAATAACTTGCCTAATCCATGTATACTCCTACTGGACACAGCACAACAGAAACAATGGCCTTATAATAAAGAAGTCCAGTCCTCCATCCTGTTCAGACTGGTATGTAAGCTTTTTGTGCAAACAATCCATTTCAGTTCATCTTTGCTAAGAATGTTCGAAATGTCACCTCCTCTTTTTGGTGGTTTCACAACAAGATAACTTGCCAGCTAAGATTGTTTTCCTTGTGTCCAAATTCAGATTTGTGTTCAACAAGAGGGGCACTTGTAACCTTACATTGCAGTCAGCTTCTGTCAGCAATACTGATTGTATCATCCACTTAAATAGCACTTTACACATGTCTCAGGCCTGCCATTGCAGCCTCTTTGTGTGTGTATGCGTGTGCAGTCTAAATTGCCATTTTGACCTGACAAGGGAAACCTGTTTCAAGACACAAATCTTCTTTTTTAATGCAAATAAGTCACCCCTACTGTAGGCCCTGGACAGCCCAAAGGGCAGAGTGTAGTGTATTTAAAAAGTAGGACATACACTTTTAAAGTTTACATGTCTTGGTAGTGAAAAACTCTCAAATGTGTTTTTCACTACTGCAAGGCCTACCTCTCTCGTAGTGTAACATTGGAGTTACCTTTTTACATTTAATATGCTGTAACTTCCAAATGGGAACAGGTGAGCAGTTTATGTTTGGTGTCTTTGGAACTGTAATGAAAAAACCTCTTTTCTTGTAAAGTCAGATTTGAAATTACAATTTTGAAAATTTCACTTTCAGAAAGTTGGCAATTAAGTTGGATTTTAAATTATAATTTTGAAAATGTCACTTTTAGAAAGTTGTCACTTTCTAACATAACAAGGTTAACAAAGTTAAGCTGACATTTTGGCTTTGTGTATTCCCCCTAGAAAGCCACACACAATAGAGAGCTTAGATGTGCCTGAATGGGCCATCACTGGCAGGATGGGAGGGAGGAGCTGGGCACAACCCTACTTACACTTGAATAGGATGTAGATCTGCACCTTAACCCAGGACTCCCAAAGTGACTCCGAGGGCTAGTCTGCTGACCTCCTCTTAAGAGCCACAGGCCCAAAGCAGGCTCCTCATCACCTGAACCAGCACCCAGAACCAGCTGGGGCAAACCCCTGACACCCATGTGATGACCATCAGGTCCTTGACCTTTGGTGTGCCCTCAAGGAGGCTGAATTAAAGTTGTTGGGCTCTTTGCGACCATAAGTGGGCCTGATGGTGCTGAAACTTTGTCAGCCCGACCCTTTGCCCTACAGCATAGACCACTCTAGAGGACTGCCATTGCGAACCATTCACAACACCAAAAGGGTCTTCAGGCTACAGCGGTGCCCATCTGAGACACCAGGCCTGCTCCTCATGCTACATTGATGATCATCTGTGCTTCTCTGCTCCTCATGGCCACCTCCATCTCGAACGGGACTGTTTGAGCTGGACTGAGAAGGTATCTTTTCAGCTGAACTAACTTGGTTCCTATATCCGACCCATGCTCCATTGCGGTCGCCTAAAATTGTGACTTTCTTCCGGTCTTGTATGTCCAAATAGCTGTGAGGGGCGCTTTGGGCTTTTAGGTGCTATTTTCACCTAAATCTTTAAAAATGCATATCTCTGATTCTACTGATTTGGATTTTTGTCCTTTTGGTCTTGGTTTATTTATTAAAATCTACTCTATGTTTCTATGTGTGATCCTTTTGTTTAATGTTTTCAGTTTATTAGTGTTTGAAGTGTTGCACGAATACTTTACACATTGCCACTAAGCTACGCCTGACTTCTCTGTGCCAACTGATGAGAGGGTGGAGGCAAGTTAACTTGGGGTTTTCTGGTGATTTCACCCTGACAAGGATTGTGGTTACAACTTGGGTAGGGTTTCACCGCCCTCAACCAGTAACCCAGGTTTTTACAGGAACAATTTGATAATGCAGGATATGCTCATAAATGTCCTACAGGGGAAGTGCATGTAGCGTGAGAAGACCTTAAGAACCTGATATCTGAGGGTGAGATATTGGGGACTATTACACCCATGAACTTGGGAAAGATCTCTGGCCCTAACAGGTTTCCTGTGGAATTTTTTTAAAAGAATGCCAGTAGGTTGGTTGGCTTGCTGGGATCTTTGTTTCAGGAAGCCCTTCAGACTAACACATGGCCAGGTGATTTATGCGGGATCACAAATGATCCCTAAACCCAGGAAGTCAATAGCTGACTGTGCCTCCAATAGGCACCAAAAAAACAAAGGCAAAAATTCTAGCCATTGTCCTACAGGGTATCTAACATAGCATAGCATAATTATTGATAGAGCGGGACTATAATGGTTTCCTACCCCACAGGGGTCCAGGCATTGTATTAGATGACTAAACATGTCCTTGCCAACCTAAATAAATGAGGTGAGCCCAGAGCATTAGTCCTTGAGGAATTTGAAAAAGCATTTGACTCTGTCTTTTGACCTTTACTGCCCCAGGTCCTGGAGGGAATGAGCTTTGGTCCAAGGATTTGGAAATGTCTACAATTTCTAAACTCTAATCCTGGTTTGTGAGTTCAAGTAAATTGAGCCTTTCCATCTGAAAGGGGAACCTAACAGGGATACTCCAGTCCCTTTTAATTTGTGCCCTAACAATAGAGCCCTTGCCACCTGGATTAGGAGAGATGCACAGGTCTGGAGCATTGACGACGGTGGAGGAATGGAAGACTGAATAGCTCTTTATGTGGATGATGTCCTCTCATGCATGCATAAATTGCATCTCTCCATTCCAAGACTTGCATTACTATAACATAAATGGAGAGGCCTCAAGTCTGCAGCTGAATTGGTGTAAATCTATGGTGGTTCCCCTTACGAACGTTGACAGATTTAGGGAGATAGATATCCCTAAGACACTTTAAGTATTTGAGGGATTATATTTTCCTAGACCCAGAAGAAAGACCACTCTTTTACAACCTGAACAAGGAAATGGAGGCCTGGGGGAAGATACCACTATATAAAATGGAAAGGGGTGCCTTATATAACATTATTTCCTTCCCTCAAATCCTCTATGCAATACAAAACTACCCCTTCTCATTACCCTCCTCCGTTTTTAAAACAATGAAATCTAATTTGACCTTTTTATGGAGCACGGAACTTTGCAGATGGTGTTAAAAAAAGATGTCCTATCAACCTTTGAGGGAGGGCTGGGCATCCCTGACATTAAACTTAATTACTGGCCCGCTCAAATACTCTGTATTAATGATGAACTATTTGAGGATCAAAATTACTTAGCTCTTCGGCTAGAACTGCACTGCTTTGAACACCATGACCTACTTATCTAATAGCAGGAAGTCTGAAGCTTCCCTACCAGTAATCAGAAAAGCAACCATTGACTGTTGGTACAGTGCTTCAAAGTTGTCGTTTTGGCATAGAAGACTAACTAAAGAAACTCTCCTTTTTTATGGCAATTGGATTCCAGAAGCGAGGGTTGGCAGGTTTGCAATTATGGGATAAAATTAGAATATCTAAACTGTGGCACTTTTGGACCTCAAAACATATGAAATCTTATGCACACTTAACATCAGAGTATGTCTTGCACAGGGCTGTAAGCGCGTCAGTCCTTAGCAAGTAAACTTACAAGGGAGACGCGAATAGGCTGATGAACCTTTTGACTCGCTTCAAGGTTTTCCCACCATATATCCTGTACATACACAAATCAATAACCAATAACAATCAATAACATTAATAATCAATAGGAGTCAGTAATAGTCACACACCATAACCTTGCAGTCATGAATAATCACACCGTTATGTAGAAGTTACAATGTTTATTTCCTTATATTAACAATGCTAATGTCACATATCTCAATATCAAAATCAATTGATAAACATACAGAAACAAAACTGGCTGTCTAAAGCGGCGAAAGAATCACAATCTTATCAAGGCTTGAGCTACTACACATTCTAAATTTACAGTACAAATTATTAGCAAGAATAACTGCACAAACTATATTACATACATTTAGGATCAGCAAAGAAAGACATCAGCTGTTATTTCATGTAGCGAACTTCATCAGTGAGAACCCTAACTAACATTAGATTAGAATAGAATGTTTGGGCTGGTATACCTCTCCTCAATTGGATCAGCGAGCTAAGATAGTCTTTGTCATCAGGATATCAGTCTGGTAAGCAAGGCATCAGAATACAGTATCAAAGTTCAGAAAAGGCAAAGTCTCTTTAAGCAATAAAGTTAAGCATGTCTCTTCTCAAGATGGTCTGGAAAATAATGGCCTTATGGCAAGATAGAAAATGGGCAAAGGGCGTCTTCTCCTCAGTGAAGTCTGGCTAAGTAAGATCTCCTAAAATTACTTCTCATGTCCCTATTGGTCAGGGGATCGCATGTTCATACTTAGTCCAATGAAACTAAAACTTCAAATCTACATTTCTACTAGTACATGGTTCACATGTCGATGATTGGGTCCTTTCCTTCTGTTCTCATCATTCGGCTCGTCAGGTAACAATATTGTTGCAGCTTATACTCCTGTCAGACTCTTCAATGTCTTCTCCTGAGAAAGTCAGTCTTGCATACTTTACATTGTTGTGTAGCAATTTTAGGAATAACTTTGCACACATTATTTCAGCAAACTAAGCCTGCCACTGTGCACTTTAACATAGACATTTCATTCAGTTTTTTTTTATTATTTTAAATAATAGCCACATTTGCAGTCTTGTTTTATTTTCTCTATCTAGCTGTTCTTTGCCTAGGCGAGCACTGCGTTCTTAAACAAGACATTTCTTTCACTCTGTGCTTTTCTCAAGGCTGCAGTAAGATAGGTTTCCGGAAAACGTGGTAACGCTTTGTCTATAGTGTTGATAGAAACATACACACTCTTACATAGAGATCCTTTCTTGGAACATCAGCTGTGTTATTATAAAAACACTACTTTGACCCATGTATGTTAGAGTGAGATTCCAGCCTGATGACCACGACTGAATGCTGATTGCTGAGTGCTTCGCTGCAGCTGCTTATGTAGACTACAGACCTCTTGCTCAGGTACGAGGGATGTTGTCTTCCCAGGGGAACCTGAAAGGCAGAACTAGAGCTTAACATGCTGTGCTCTAACATAGCCTAGGTAGGAATTATTTTAATGATTCTAGTGACAATATGGTAGCGTTATTTTTATGCTTTACTCTCCTTGTCACAATTTTAATCCTGTCATGCTTCATCGTCCTAGTTATTGCAGTACATGCTTTATTAAGCAGTTGCGTGATTAAAACCTTTTTGAAATAAATACTGCCTCTGATAGTCCTTGTATATGTGAGACTAATGTAACTGAGAGAAACGGATGCGATCTGAGTGACCATGATTTCCCTGAGGAATCAAATGTGTCATACGCTCGGCTGCCCAATCATCCTTGCTCTTGGGTGGAGAGGAGGCACTGCTAGTTGGCCGGAACAAAACCCTGGTTAGGCCGACAGGTTTCACCTGTAGTGGGTTCAGACTCAGTCCCCCACAGTGCAAGTGATTCTGCCGCCCAAATCCAGTAGTCTCATTAGAATAATGAGAGCCTATGCGATAACATTAAACATTGTTGCACTAGCAAGTACATCATCTCCTAGAAAGCAGCTCTCATGAGAAAGACTTTCAGCTACGGGCATATGGACAGTACAGTGGAAAATCACAATTTAATTCTCTAAGCATCCATTTAATAAAACGCTTAAGCAATTCAGCTTGACATGAGGCAGTGGAACTAGGTCAAGACCTTGCTAAGTTAAGGCCTACAATTAATAAAGCTAATACATAATAACCCTTAATATGACCTATTAGTACATTAATCAAACATAAGCTCCACATGTCATATTAATAAGCCCTTAATAAGTACACTTTGTGAACATTGGCAGCCACTCATGTGGGCGCACCTTCAAATGAGCACGTTATTTTTCTCTAAGTTAATACAATTTCTACGCAAATCCACCACTCAAAAGTATATGAATATTCATTATTAAAATCAGCGTTAACAGGGCCCAATTGTTGTCAATTTCTACAACTGAGAATACTCTAGATAAATACAAACACAGGTTGAATCCCACACAGGATTTTAATCTATTGGAAGGAAAATTAACTTTGATTAAAGTTGAGAAAAAGGGCATGTCCAGTTTTTATAGGGCCCTAGTGGTGCTCAAGTCAGTCTCTTTACTAGTGCTCATAACTTAGTGAATGAACGATCTCAGTGAGATTAATGATGATGGTTGGTGTGATGCAAAGATGGCTGCTAGAGAATCAACCATCTTGGCAAGTCTGAGACTGATTCAATTTAAATACTTCCCAAGGTTTACTATGCCCCCAGAATGACTGCACTGTATGAAGACCCCACCCCCTAACTTACACCTTGTGGTAGAGGAATAGGTACACTTATCCATATGATTTGGGAATGACCTGACATCCAAGAATACTGGTCTCAGATCTGTAAACTTCTGCAAGAGATAATCGCCATCCCTATGGATCAAAGGACTAAAGGTATACCCCTGAGGATGCAGGCAGACTGGGTTTGCAATAGGGGTGACATGACATTGATTAGACTGGGCCATTTGGTATCTAAATGAGATATACCCCACCACTGGAGTGCACTAACAGTCCCCATTGTATCAGAACTGATCAGGGGCATGGATCAATGAGCTGTGGCAGAGGAGTTGGTCTATAAAAAAACGGGGTCACCCCGGGAAACACAAAAAGATTTACAGGAAATGGTGGGATCTTTACTAGTCAATCGGCCCTCCCTTTTGATATTCCATTCTCTGTTTCTTCGAAATATTGACTTGATAAGAGTTGTGATCCTTGCTTACGATGAGTTATGTTCTTTTTTAGACGTTTATCTGCTGTTCATGCTGCTTCCTGCAGTCTTTGTACTGTACTGCTGGTGATATCACAAGGGAAAAACAATAAAACAAATGTTTTAAAGAACAGAAAATGCCATCATTCAGAGATTAAAAGAGCAAAGACTGCTGTAAATGGAACTATTACTCCATTCAGTTCACCAGCATGATGGAAGCTGAATGTAAATGACACTCAGACAGACCAGTGGCAGAACAGAGTGGACCCAAAGGTCCTGTATGTGCTCATATGGATATATATTTGGATATGGGTGAATGTTTTTATTACAAGATCCTGGTAGACACCTAGGAAGAGGTTGTAGCAAGAATTATTACAATGCAAATCTTCTCTCTCTAGGGTTTGTCACAGGCACTCACCAATACTAAATCATACCCTACAAAAGTAGTGTGACATTTCATGTAACAAAATACCTACATGTAGGCTTTAATGAAGAGAAATAACAATCCACTTTTAAACGTCTGTTGATTTTAACATATGCCTGTCACAATTAATATGCCAAGCCTAATGTGTTTATTATAACTTTTCATAAAAAACAGATCAAACCTGTCACAACAGAATTATTTTGACCTAATGTTATTAAGGCAATCATCAGGTATAATATAATATCATGGTAAATATATACAAAATACAGTTTTCAAAACAATAAAACAATTCTACTAATAGAGCTTAATAAGGACCACCATAGTACAAATCGTCTATATCCATAGATTGTTCAGATGGGTCACTCACACCAAAACTCTTGCCTACTAGGTAATCTGCGGGATTCCATATAACAAAATGCCAACCTACAAGCGTTAGCACAGTGTAATAACAATATACCCCTAAAGGCTGTTTGCCTTTAACCTTTCATACTTTTACATACTTTTCACAATAAGTTAGTAAAGCCTACTTGCTTTGTCATAACTTTTCAATATGAACAGATCATACCTAAGGAATCTGACACAACTTTTCCCAGTGAACTGATAAGGAGCCCATACTTTACAAATGGCGTGACACTTACTTACAACCTGGACCTATAGAAGTGCACAGAAGGTGACAACCATCAGGCATACTTTTATAAAATTACAAATATGTTCAAAATTACAGTTGGTTAAAGATTATACAGCCACTCTTAGTAGGGTCTAACAAGAATCATCGTAGTACATTTCTAATCTCAGGGTTTGTCAGAGTGAATGACCAACATCATAACCCTTGGCTACAATGTTAATCTGTGGAAATACCTTTCTAGGGCCTGTAACAAAATGTAATAATCCACTGTTAGAGGCCTACTGACGTTACCACATAGTTTCCACAATAAATAAACCAGCCTCATAGCTTTGTAATAAAGTTTCATAGGAAAAAGGCCAGATCTATGGCATCAGTCATAACTTTTCCCTACCTGCAAATCAGGCATATATCTGTTATCATTGGCTTGTCACCATAAACAAACCCAGGTCGACTGTACTGGGCATACGCTGTCCCACAAGTCAACCATCAAGCATACAGTCATAAAATTGCAAATTTATACAAAATTACAGTTGATAAAGCAAAATAGTATATCTCCTAGCAGAGTTTAACAGGGATTCTCACAGTCTTGGGGACATATGTACCAAAGCATTTTCCCATTGATGCAGAATGGGTAAAACCCTTTGATACATTTGGCCCTAAATCTTCGAAACTCATGGTTTGTAAACACCACCAAAACTCTTGCGTATGAAAATAATCTATGAGATTGCATGTAACAAAAAACATATATGAGTGTTTAATTCAGAATTATAACAATCCTCTCAGAAATGGGTATTCAATTTAACATGTGCTTTTCTCAATCAATATGTAACTCCTCATAAAAAACAATCCGGCATATAGCCTTTATTATTGGCTTGTCACCATACCCAATTTAAGCCCATTTAAGCCCATTGTATTGAGTGAGAGCTTTCCAAAAGGCAACCATCAGGCATACAGTCATAAAAGTGCAAATTGTCAAAGCAAAACACTACCTTTCATAAGAGAGTCTAAACAGATTATTGTAGTGCATATTATATTTCCCTGCTGTTTTTTTTTCAGGTAGATCCCTAAACCAAACGCTTTACCTACTACAGTAAACTATGAAATGACATGTACAAAGTACCTGCCTACAGGCTTAAGCACATTGTAAGAACAATCCATTCTTAAAAGTCTATTGTCTTTAATGCATACTATTCACAATAAGTAGGTCAGGCCTACTAGCTTTGATAAACCTATGAAATCTGACATGCTTTTAACAATACAACGATGAAGCCTTTACCCTTGAACATTGGCTGTATACTTTACCCAACACTAACCTATTCAGGTGGGCATAAACTGGCAACTATCATGCATATAGTTATAAAATTACAAATATGTAGAACAATACAGCTTGAAAAAAATATACAACCACTCTCCACAGGGCATAACAAGTATCATCACAGCAAAATCCTTCAGGGTTTGTCATAGCAGGTGGAAACATCAAATCCCTTGCCTACTACAGTGATCTGTGAGATTCCATGCAACAAAATCTGTAGGCTTTAATATAGAGTAATACTAATCCACACCTAAATATCTATTGACTTTAACATATGCTTTCCCAATAAATATGTCAGACCAACTACCATTATCATAACCTTTCATAATAAACAGATCAGACCTATAGCCATGATCATTGGCTTGCTACTATAATGTCAGTGACTGCCCAATTGCCGGGAGGACAAGATCTCAAAATGTCCCTCTTCTCCCCTGCAGGATGAATACCATCCTTTTAAGGGACGTTTACATTCCAAAGAGGAAGAGCGTGTAATAAAGAGACGCTTAACCACTGACAATAAGACGTCTTCTTTATTAAGTACCAATGTTACAAAACAGCTCATCCACCCGAGACCCAAAAGATATCGGCCCAAAAAAGACGCTCTCTTCAGTCGATCCAACCGCCGTCTCTCGTCAACCTCCAACCACACCTCTCATTCGCAAACCCTCAATCTCCATTCTAGAATACTACATACCCCCCTCTCTACACACACAAAAAACAAAGAATTAAACATGGTCTCTTAAAAACATAGAATTAAACATAATCTCTTAAATAAGCAGGACTCTGCAATTTCCTGTTAGACCTCCTTGGATAGTTTCTTTCTCTCACCTCCTCCAAGTTACTTTTAACTTTGAACGAATCACCTTGTACAGGTCCTCCTTTGTACACCACAACTCTATTAAGATTCCACACACGATGATCATCGGTCTTGACAGCATTGGTAAACATCTTGATGACTCTCGTAGGTTTAGACAACTTGTTTCCACATGTTTGCAAACCAGGACGCTTTATCAAAACCAGGTCACCAACATTCACTTTAGTCACTTTAACCGCATGACCACGATTAAAGTATTGTTTGTTTCTGCTTGTCTTGGACAGCTCTCTCTCTCTCTCTTCTCTTCATTTCCAACAGGATGTTCATCTGCGTTCAAAAATGTATTTACCCAGCCCGGTTCAAGAACAGTGTTAAGACATCTTCCACGAAACAATGTAAAAGGTGAACTACCAGTGGTCATATGAGGTGTAAACTTGTACACCGCAACTCTCTTGATGATTTCATTTTTCCAGTCTTTACTGTCATTTTTGGCTATGGGTATGGTCTCCTTCAACACTCTGTTAAATCTTTCTATCATACCATTTGACTCTGGATGATACAACGCATATTTTTTGTGTTTGAGCCCACACAACTGAAGAAAATTCTCCATTTCCCTGGAAACAAGCTGGACTCCATTGTCAGTGAGCAATGTTTCAGGGATACCTTCTCTCGGAAAAAGGTCTTTCAGGAACATTATGACATTTTGTGTCTCGATACCTCTATAAAAATGAATTTCAGGCCAACGAGAAAACATATCAATAACCAAAATAACATATGATTCTTGACCATTACCATGTATCGGGCCTAAAATGTTCAAAGCAATGTCTCTCCATGGTTTCTCTGGATGAGTTCTCAACATCATGGCTTGTACTCTCGGTTTCATGCTCTTTTCACTCACAGCACATTGAACACATTCCCTTACATGACGTTCAACTTGAATGTCCATCCCAGACCACCAGTAACTAGACCGCAGTCTCTCCTTGGTTTTGCAAATGCCCAAGTGGCAGGTATGAGCCATCTCTATCAACTCCTCTCTTTTTTAACTGGGGGTATTAACATAGTGCCACGTAACAGCAAATTATCTCTGGTCACCAATTGATCCTTAACACACCAAAAATCTTTGCATAAACCTCCACCCTGATGTTTGTACTTCCAACCACCATTAATAAGTTCTATCACTCTCTGCAGTGTAACGTCCTCTACCAATTCCTGGCACCATCTGTCTTCAGATATCACTGTATTGTCAATCTCACAAACAAAATCCATGTTCTCATCACACATCATATCATCTAATTGATCAGTATTATTCTCAGAAACCAATCTAGATAAGGTATCAGCAATCACATTCTCAACCCCAGGAATGTACTTGACTTCAAAATTAAATTCTTGGAGATCAACCACCAACTTGGATATTCTAGAAGAGATAGAGTCAATTCCTTTATTGTTGAAAACCTCATACAACGGCTTATGATCCGTTCTTACAATGAAGGTAGTACCTCATAGCATAGTTTTTAACTTCTTGATGGCCCAATGAACAGTAAGTGCCTCCCTTTCAATCACAGAATGCTTGCTTTCGGAGCCTTTAGGGCTCCTTGATAAAAACATAATGGTGTTCTGTGAACCATAGCCACCTTGCTGCAACACTGCTCCAAGCCCTTTGAGACTGGCACCAGTCGTAATGATAGAACTCTTTTTCGGATCAAAGTTCCTCAGACTGGGGGCCAAAGATAACCTCTCTTTGATTGCCTTAAACTCCTTTTCACACACATCACTCCACACAAAGTCCACACCTTTCCTCAAAAGGCCCCTCATATTTTATGTTAATTCAGCAAAACTTTCAACAAATTTATGGTAATATTCGACCATGCGCAAAAAACGCATGAGTTCTTCTTTTGTAGTAGGAGAAACCATCGCTTGAATAGTACAAACAAGATCAGATTTAGGGGTAACACCCTCACCAGTTATAGTGTGACCTAAATAATCAATAGTCTTGGTACCAAACTTGCATTTCTCAAATTTCACAGTCAGATTGTAATCACTCAACCTTTTCAACACCTGCCTGACTCTCACACCATGTCCGACATTATCTTTCCCATACCCTAGAATGTCATCCTGATACACACACGCTCCTTCCAAAACCTTAAGCACTCTCTCCATAACCCTCTGAAACACAGAAGCAGCTGAAATTAAACCAAAAGGAAGTCTGGTATATCTGAATGTACCAAAAGGTGTTATAAAGGCAGTAAGATCCATCAAATCTTTATCAAGTTGAATCTGATGAAATGCTGATGCCAGATCAATAGTATTAAAACATTTTGCATCACCAATCATCATGAGCAATTGAGTAATGTTAGGTAACCGGTACCTATCCACAACAACACATCTGTTTAATTGCCTGAGATCAACACATAACCTAAGTGTACCATTAGGTTTCCTGGCAGCAACTACTGGGGCCAACCACACAGTACTCTCTACCTCCTCAATGTACCTTGATCCTTGAGTTTATTCAACTCACACAGCATTTCATCCCTGACATTCCTAACCTTGCTACAAACTGGAGCTGAACCTGGAATAACTTTAATGTTATGTTGATAACCCTTCAAGCAGCCTAGTTCATTTCTAAAAACCCTGGGAAACTCCTGGGACAAAGCTTGTTTTAACCCCGAATCAGTTTCAGAAGCTTTGAGTGAAACAGAACTAACAGGAATGACATCTTTCAAGGTGATGGGATTCTCATTATTAGGATCTAACATAACCCCAAGATCACTTTGATGCCACCAACTTATAATACTGTCACCCCTTTTTGACACATATATCTTTCCAGAAGTGAAAGACCTTTGTATTCAATCAAACCATTAAAGTATCCATGCAAATTAATCAACTCCCCAGCATAAGCACATGGCTTGATGTCAGGTTTAAGAAGTGTAACTCTGCCTTTAAGATGATGAGAGTCGAATTAATTAGGCATGATCGTAATTTTCGCACCTGAATCAAACAACACCTGCGTTCTTTTCCCTTCAACAAGGATAGAATCCAGAGGGCCACTACCCTTACCTACTTGTAACATAATCTGTTCACAATCTAGACCACCAGCGGGCAAATCCTCATCATCAACGATATGAAGATCATCATCACTCTGCTTAGACTTCCTTTACCTGCATACAGAGGAAAAATGTCCTTGTTTTTTGCAAAACGTACACACAGCTCTCAGAGCTGGACACTTTTTGTCATTATCAAGATGTCCTACTTTATCACACCTAAAGCATCTCTTTTCCCTACCTGCTGAGAAGGAATTCATTCCTTTCTTCTTTGTGTTAAGCACTCTTTTGCTGTCATCAGAAACAGCACAAACCACATTAGATGAGTACTTTTTAATCACATCCACACATTTAAGTGTATGTTCAATTTTTTTGCAACCATTAATACATCTTCAAGAGAGGGCTCATCCCTGAGCCATAACTCCTCACGGACTTTCTCAATGTTGCAGCCTAACATAAACTGATCCCTAATCCTATCATCAGTCAAAGAGGCAAATTTGCATGAAGATGCAAGCCATCTGAGATCTGTCACATAGTCTTCAATGGATTCACCTTCCCTTTGCAACCTTTTCCTAAAGTAATATCGTTCTAAAATAGTGCTAACCTTGGGAAGATAATGAATGTCTAATTTCCGTATACTAGTCTCATACTCATTTAGATCTATTGCTTCACTCTCCGGGATTTCAGGAAGATGATCAAATATCTCCTGACCTTCCGACCCCAAGCAGTGAAGCAATAAGGCAGTTCATCATACAGCATTCAAAGAGGTCCCACATACTTTGGCATACCGCTCAAAAACCTTTTTCCATTTCGCCCACTTAATAGGAGGTTCACCTGGAGAAGAAAGAAAAAATTGAGGTGCTGTGACATTTTGCTACCTTTTCGAGACACACACAACGTAATAATGGCCAAAAGTACAAGTGTAACACTAATCCCTTAACACAGAAATTACATTTAAAACATAAAGCATATTCTACAATTAAGAAAACGATAAATAGTATTCAATTTATGTCCTTATGTGATGCTGTGCACATCAGCAACGCACACATATGATCCAAAACTGTGTGCATCAGCGATTTGCTAAATTATCCTGTGAAACATGTTGTTCAAAGTTTCTATGCTGTGCAGATCAGCGATACACTTAAAATTCATACCTTCCTGATAAGTGTCACTCTGCACAAAACACCGTTCTCTGCATAAAATGTCTCAATCATAAGAATGAGTTATGCTGTGAGCATCAGCAATGTGGTGTGATCCCAAAATATAGAGGAAAATGAAAAACAAAACAAAAAATAAAAATCACTGAAATGTATAAATGTACATTAGTTGAAATGTAGGATAGTTGCTCCTACTTTAGTACCATAGAGTAGATGCCACAAGAAAAGAGACGGGTAGCAAATCACAAGGAAGGCACAGGATTGCACACGAAAAACTATGCGCTGCCACAAACTTCAGTAGTGCACATTTTACAGAAGTGCTGCTCCGTTACCATGGCAGCCTATAAACAAAGGCCGTAGACGAGTGGCTCCGTTGCCATGGCAGCATATCAACAAATTTCCATCTCCGCGTATTGCTCTGTTGTCCGTCTCCAATGACGTACAAGTCACAATGACGTATTAGGAAGCGTGATCACCTCGAGGAGAACAATCGCTGAAGCTTGCAAGTTTATTAACCGTCAAGGAGCCACTTCCAGCGATGAATACCAAAGAATAAAAAAAGCGGTACAGTACCTTGATTTTCCAAGTGCGCAAAGTGACAGTACTTTCTATGGCAATTGAAGCGTCACAGCAGGAGAGCCGTAAATACCTCGACGAGTGTTGAGCTGTAGCGTCCGCTCCGCCCGCTCGTTGCCAGTGTAATAAAGAGACGCTTAACCGCTGACAATAAGATGTCTTCTTTATTAAGTACCAATGTTACAAAACGGCTCATCCACCGAGACCCAAAATATATCGGCCCATAAAAGACGGTCTCTTCACTCGATCCAACCGCCGTCTCTCGTCAACCTCCAAACGCACCTCTCATTCGCGAACCCTCAATCTCCATTCTAAAATACTACAGAGTGGCTAGAGGATAACGTCTGGGTACTGACCCTGGCGTCAGGAAGAAAAGAAGGGCCAGACTTGGAGTCGATGTCTTCACAGTGACAACCGGAGGTGGAGCCAGGAAAAAACAGTGCTTAGCGACCGGAAGAAGAACAGACGCTCGGACATCTTCGATGGTCGACTGGAGTTGAAGAAGACAGTGGGAACCGCCCCATCCCTGTGACCCAGAGCAGGAAGCAACTCGAAGCAGACCAGGAGACGACTCAGGAGGCCATTTGCTGTGGAGCTGCATCTTCCTGCCATGCTTTGGGAGATTCGTGGCTCCACCAGATGTGTGGCCGGGTGTGGGGACTGGGAAAGACGCTTGCGGTTATCCAACAACCCCAGTAGTTCTAACAAAGAGGAATCACAAGGTGGAGGGGGGTCTCTGTCTTGCATGTCGAGGAAGGGGCTGAGTATAAGCCTTACTACCCTATTGGGGCAACATATAAGTTCCTTTATATTCTTCTTTTTCCTCCAATACCTAAAAGGCAAAGAAACCTTTCTTTTCCCCTATTCCACCCCTTTGAGTTTCAGTGCACATTCATGGTGTTTATGGTATTGGTATCAAAATAAGAAGGAGAATCAAATACTCATTAATACTTACTGTGCTTCTCTCAAGGGAACGGCGTACAGACCTCCTCCTTGGAACCTAGAAAAAAGAAGAAAAAGGAGAAGCATTAATCTTCATCTGATGTTTTGTTGAAATATCTTGAGAAGAATAAATATGAAAAGTGCAGTCCCTAATTAGAGTGTGACTGATTCTTAAGAAGCTCCGCCAAAGCATCACACATAACCAACTCAGTCCTGCTGCATTGAGTATAACGTTTGCCATAAGCCAAAAAATGCAACACATGCAGTCTTTTTAGTGAAAGCACACAAATTCGGCCAACTTGAATGCAGTACACTTAGGGACCAATGTGTGGGTGGCACCTCTCTCAGTAGGAGTCTGAAAGCTCTTTTTTATTGATCACTTATGGTCAGTTGTACAGCCATGCCAGACCTATAAATCCATGCAGCTTAAGGACGGCCTTCTACCACAAATTATCTAGTTATATAAGACACTTAGGCCCTCATTACAACCCTGGTGGTCAGTGATAAAGCAGCGGTAGTACCGCCAACAGACCGGCGGTAACCAAAATGGAATTATGACCACGGCGAAAACTGCTCAGAGAGACAGCCACTTTAACACACCGACCGCCACGGCGTTATCAACAAGCACCATGGCGGTAACCGCCAACAGCCAGGCGGAAGACAATATTCTGCCCACACTATTACGATGCTCGTCTATCTTTTGCTGCATTATGAACATCAACGCTGGCGAAGACGACCACAGTGAGTACTGCCGCCTAGCACACAAGGGAGGGGGGAGGAAAAAGAGAGTGACACACACAAGCAACACCCCCACCCCAACACCATACACACAACCAGATGCACAAACATTACATATTCACCCCGTACCCCTCAGGAATAATGCAAGGACAAAATGATTTGAAGAAAGTGAGTGTAATACGATTAAATAACATGAATAAGTGCATCAAAATACAGATGTACATACATATGTACAAATGTAGGGACACTGCCCATTCCTCAATTTCCGTGGGCCACAGGGTCACAACACTAAGGCCAAGGCCCTACCTCACTCCTGCAACAACACGGAGAGAACACTGCAGGGGCATCAGGTTGAAAATACACAGGCACCTCAGTGGGACAGGGAATGGGGGGGCACCTCAGCCACAAGATGGTACAGCGCCACTGGTCCTGGAGGGGGCTACATTCCCTGTGTGATGTCCTGGCGAGTGCAAGGCCACAGTCTCTCAAGTGGGTGGTTTGTCCACTGCTTGGTCCTGGGAAGTGCAAGGCCACAGTCTCTCAAGTGGGTGGTTTGCCCACTGTTTGGTCCGGGGGAGTGCAAGGCCACAGTCTCTCAAGTGGGTGGTTTGCCCACTGCTTGGTCCTGGGGAGTGCAAGGCAACAGTCTCTCTATTGGATGGCTTCTCTACTGGTTCTGGAGGGGGCATTGTGCCCAGTGTGCCTCATCCTGGTAATGATGGGTTGAGTGGATGGCTTCTTCCACTGGTTCTGGAGGGGGCATTGTGCCCAGTTTGCTTCATCCTGGGAAGGATGGGGTGAGTGGATGGCTTCTCCACTCCACTGGTTCTGGAGGGGGCATTGTGCCCAGTGTGCTTCATCCTAGGAAGGATGGGGTGAGTGGATGGCTTCTCCACTGGTTCTGGAGAGGGAATTGTGCCCAGTGTGCTTCACCCTGGGAAGGATGGGGTGAGTGGATGGCTTCTCTACTTGTTCTGGAAGGGGGAATTGTGCTCTGTGATGCAGATCTTGGTGAGTGCAAGGTCACAGTCTCTCACCTGGGTGTCGGACCCACAGGATTTGCAAGGGCCAGGACGCACAACAGCCCATGGAGGCAGGAATACAAACTGCCCGCCGGCAGTGAGGGCTGCTCAGTGGTAGCAGTAGCAGGGCTGGCGTCGGTGCTGGCAGTGGTGGGGAGAGGCACCAGCCCAACCCTGCAGCCTAGAATGGCTGCCCACTGGGGCTGCTGCTGCTGGCAGTGGTGCTGGTGGAGGTCCTGGCAGTGGTGGGGGGAGGCTCCAGCCCATCCCCTGCAGCCTCAGACGGCTTCCCACTGGGGCTGCTGTTGCTGGCAGTGGTGCTGGTGGCAGTGCTGGCAGTGATGGGGGGAGGCTTCACCCCATCCCCTGCAGCCTCGGACGGCTGCCCACTGGGACTGCTGCTGCTGGCAGTGGTGCTGGTGGCAGTGCTGGTGGCAGTGCTGGCGGCGGTGCTGACGGCGGTGCTGGTGGCAGTGCTGGCAGTGGTGGGGGAGGCACCAGCGCATCCCCTGCAGCCTCGGACGGCTGCCCACTGGGGCTGCTGCTGCTGGCAGTGGTGCTGGTGGCGGTGCTGGCAGTGGTGGGGGAAGGCTCCAGACCATCCCCTGCAGCCTTGGACGGCTGCACACTGGGGCTGTTGCTGCTGGCAGTGGTGCTGGTGGCGGTGCTGTTGGTGGTGCTGGTGGCGGTGCCGGTGGCAGTGCTGGCAGTGGTGGGGGGAGGCTCCAGCCCATCCCCTGCAGCCTTGGATGGCTGCCCACTGGGGCTGCTGCTGCTGGCAGTGGTGCTGGTGGCGGTGCTGGCAGTGGTGGGGGGAGGCTTCACCCCATCCCCTGCAGCCTCAGATGGCTGCCCACTGGGACTGCTGCTGCTGGCAGTGGTGCTGGTAGCAGTGCTCGTGGCAGTGCTGGCGGCGGTGCTGGTGGCGGTGCTGGTGGCAGTGCTGGCAGTGGTGGGGGAGGCACCAGCCCATCCCCTGCAGCCTCGGACCGCTGCCCACTGGGGCTGCTGCTGCTGGCAGTGGTGCTGGTGGCGGTGCTGGCAGTGGTGGGGGGAGGCTCCAGACCATCACCTGCAGCCTTGGACGGCTGCACACTGGGGCTGTTGCTGCTGGCAGTGGTGCTGGTGGCGGTGCTGGTGGTGGTGCTGATGGCGGTGCTGGTGGCAGTGCTGGCAGTGGTGGGGGGAGGCTCTAGCCCATCCCCTGCAGCCTTGGACGGCTGCCCACTGGGGCTGCTGCTGATGGCAGTGGTGCTGGTGGCGGTGCTGGTGGCGGTTCTGGTGGCAGTGCTGGCAGTGGTGGGGGGAGGCTCCAACCCTTCCCTTGCAGCCTCAGACGGCTGATCCGCCATGGTTGGTGGTGGGGGCTCCGTATAAGTCCCAGCACCAGGCCTCCTGTTCTTCCTGCCTGCTGGTGCAGGCCCCTTGCCCTTCCTGTCAGCAGCTGGGGATTGCTCCTTGCTCTTCCCTCCTGCAGCTGGTGGTGCCTTCTTGCCCTTCCTACATGCTGGTGGTGGTGCCTCCTTCCCCTTCACTGTTGCAGCTGGTGGTGCAACCTTGCCCTTCCTTGATGCACCTGGTGCAGGCACCCTTTCAGTGTTGCTGCCTGGTGCCTGGGATCCTCTCCCACCTGCAGTAGCTGTCGACACTACTGTGGCCGTGGACTGGGTAGCTGAGCTGCTTGCCTGGGTTCTGACCACCCTGGGCCAACGTGAAGGGGGGCAGTGGTAGGGAAGAGGTCAACGGTGGAGAGGAAAAGCTTTTTAGGGACATTGGGGGGAAGAGGGTAAATGTTTGGGAGTGGAGGAAGAGGAAGTGGTTGTAGGAGGTGTCTGTCTGCTGGGTTTGGGTGCAGGTGCATGGGCTGGATGCTGTTGTGAGGTGGATGGCTGTTGGGTGTCTGAGTGCTTGCATTTGTGTACTTTGGGAGGAGGTTGTACAGACACAGTGGGAGAGGAACAGGGGACGTGTGCATGGATGTGAGAGTGGTAACTGCCAGTGAGGGGCATGTAGTGATAGGCGTGATGGTGGTAGTGGATGAGGATGTAGTGCATGCAGGTGTGAGTGTAGACGCTACTGGGAGGGAGATGGACGAGGAGGAGGAGGGGGACACAGTGAAGGCAGTGGATGTTGGTATGTCTGCATCTGGATGGTGTTTGTGTGAGTGCCTGTGGGATGATGTGTGGTGCTTGTGTTTGCCTGAACCACTCCTGTGTGTTGTCTTGGGTGCATGCTGGTCTGCCTGAGTGCTTGGGATAGGTTGGGGTTGAGGAGAATGGTTTTGGGTAAAGGAAGTTGGAGGGGGAGTCTAGAAACAGGGACAATGGCTGCCATCAGGGAGGAGGCCAGAGCCTGGATTGATCTCTGTTGGGCCGCCATGCCAGAATGAATGCCCTCCAGGAATGCATTTGTTTGTTGTAAATGAGTTGCCAGCCCCTAGATGGCATTCACAATGGTTGACTGCTCAACAGAGATGGATCGGAGGAGGTTAATAGTCTCCTCACTCAGGGCAGCAGGGCTAACTGGGGTAGGGCCTGAGGTGCCTGGGGCAAAGGAGATGCCCACCTTCCTGGGTGAGCGGGCATGGGAAACAATCTGAGATGCTGCTGGGAGGGCATTGCTGGTACAGGTGTGGCGGCTGTACCTGTAGTTGGGGTGGGCACAGAGGTGTCTGCCACCACCAGAGAGCTTCCATTGGAGGAGGTATCACTGTCCCCTCGCCCTCCGTCCCACTGGTGCCCTCACCGTCGGTGGATTCGGCCTCCTGGGTCCTGTGGGATGCAGCTCTTCCCGTCGCCGGTACCTCTGCTCCTCTGCCAGATGACGCTAATGCACATAAGAATAGGGTGACAAAACAAAAAGGGGGGAGAATGGCGGCAAAAACACCACCATTGGCATACACGACACACGCACACATACACACACACACAGGGAACAACCCTACACACTAGGCAATGCACTAAAAGTCACAATGCTAGTCACCAGCCCAGTACAGGGATACCTAACGCCAATTGCAACATACCTGAAACCCAAAGACCCCTGCCTAGTAGAGGATGCCTACTACCTTGATTGGAGGAGGTTTACATCAGACCCTGCCCAATATGGGCCCTACCCTGCATTGTCCGGCCTGGCCTAGAGGCACCCACAGGCCCACATCCCCCACCCGGATGCCACCCCACCACCCGCAAGTAGTATATTGGGGTACTGTACTCACCCCCTTGTGGCTGCTGTGATGCCCCCAAGCGCCCATCCAGCTCCGGAAAGGCTACCACCAGTATGCAGGCCATCACAGGGGTCAGGGTTCGACGGGCACCCCTTCCTCGTTGGGAGGCTGTCCCCAGCTGGGCCTCCGCTGTCTTCCGTGCCCAGCATCTCAGGTCCTCCCACCGTTTGCGACAGTGGGTGCTCTGCCTACCATAGACCCCCAGGGTCCGCACGTCCTTGGCGATGGCACGCCATATACCCTCTCTTTGATGGGTGCTGACCTGCAGACAAATACACATAGAAAAGGTATCAGTCAGACTGTCCTGCCTGTTACACTCATGGCCCACCATAGCTCTCACATCTCCTTACACACAGACTTTGTCCACCATACATGAAGCACGCTGCCCAGGGCCCTTCCATCACCCCCCCCCACACGAGGCCATCACACACAGCACTCCATGCATTCATGCCTCATGCATCTTGCTCACAGTGTAGTCACCTGTTGGTCTGGAGGCCCATACAGCATTCGGTACTGGGGTAGGACCCCATCCACTAGTCTCTACAGCTCCAGGGGCCCTTTACCCAGTGACACGAACCATGGTCGGTTCCAGACACAGGTCACAGCAGCATTTGCAGTGTAGGTCCTCTCCTGTTGAAGGTCAGGTAGCAAGTGAGTGAACAGATACCGTCACCGCTGGCGTACATCACCATTGGCCACTGTAACCTATAGGCCCCAATGGTATCCAATGAGGAGTTGCACGGCAGTTCTCGACCGCAACGGCACACAACGTCAGTGGAATTACCTAATTTCCACATGTTCCTCCATTCAAGACAGGCAGAAGCCATTTCAGGGGGGGCAGGCAATGGCACCTAACTGCGTCACAGTACACATAGGCACCATTTGGGCCTATCCACCAATATACTGTTACAGTCTAAACATGCAATGCAGTGTAGTGTTTGGAAATATGGAATACTGACCAGCTGCTCACCATTTGCCCCCTAGATTGCAACCGCTGCGGATGAATAGAGATGGAGATATTCCCCTGTATACAGGCCCCTGGTAGACTTTGCAACAATGGAGAACAGGCACATTATCCTCACCTATAGACTGGACAGGGCCACAATCACAGAGCTGCGTGCCCAATTGGAACCTGACCTGATATCTGCTTTCCATCAGCCAACCGGGATCCCCCCTCTTGTGCAAGTCCTATCCGTGCTCCATTTCCTGGCAACTGGCTCCTTCCAAGTGACAGTGGGCTTGGCAGCAGGAATGTCTCAGCCAATGTTCTCAGTAGTGCTGACCAGAGTGTTGTCTGCCCTGATTAAACACATGCGCAGCTACATCGTTTTCCCTGGTGGAGGTTTTGGCCACAATGAAAGCTGATTTCAATGTAATGGGACATTTCCCCATCATTATTGGTACTATTGATGGTACACATATTGCCTTTGTCCCCCCCTGGAGAAGTGAACAGGTGTTCAGAAATCGAAAGAGCTTTTACTCCGTGAATGTGCAGATAGTGTGCCTGGCAGACCAGTACACCTCCCACGTCAATGCAAAGTATCCTGGGTCGGTGCATGATGCCTTTATCCTGAGGAATAGCAGCATCCCATATGTGATGGCTCAACTCCAGAGGCACCGGGTGTGGCTAATAGGTGAGCCCTGGTTCCCACCCAGTAGGTGTTGGTGTATGGTTATGGTGTGGGCCCTAAGGGTTAGTGTGTGGCTAACAGTTGTCCCTCGATATTTGCAAGTGACTCTGATTACCCCAACCTCTCATGGCTACTGACCCCTGTTAAGAATCCCAGGACAAGGGCAGAGGAACATTACAATGAGGCACATGGGCGAACAAGAATCATAGAAAGGACATTTGGCCTCCTGAAGGCCAGGTTTCGTTGCCTGCATTTAACAGGTGGATCCCTGCACTACTCACCCAAGAAGGTACGTCAGATCATTGTGGCATGCTGTATGCTGCACAACCTTGCCTTACGCCGCCAGGTGCCTTTTCTGCAGGAGTATGAGGCTGGAGATGGGCGTGTGGCAGTGGCGGACCCTGTGTTCAGGGAAGATGAGGAGGCAGAGGATGAGGATGAGGACAACAGAAGTGAAATAATATGACAATATTTCCAATGACACACAGGTAAGACACTGTAACTTCACTTTTAATTGACAGTTTTGTGTTTGACGTTGTCACTGGCAGGCTGATTTTCCCACTTCTATGGCCACTTACTGTACCTTTTGGCATCTCTATTTTCAGATATTTGTGCCCCACTATCGCTCCTGGTGTGTTGACTGCAGCCAACTACAGGTCATTCCTAAGTATACATCACTGTACAGTTGTATTGCAGTGTTTAAAACTTGTTAAACAAATACATAGTTCAATCATTTGACAGACTCCATACTTGTATTTATTCAAATGGTGTTTATTTAAGTGCTAATAAGTAGAGGGGAATGTGCAATGGGCTGGGGTGATGGTGGAGGAATGTCCAGGATAGAGTCCACTGTAACTCACAGGTACATTGTCCAAGGGGGCATAGGAAGTGGAGCAATTGCAGTTCAAGGTGGACAGGGTGACAGAGTGGGACACAAGGGTGAAAATCAGGAGAGTCTTATTTCTTGGCGGGGGTCTTGGCAAGAGTCTCTGGCTTCTGCCTGGATCACAGGGACTGTTTGCGGGGTGGTTCTCCTTCTGCAGGGGTTGGGGTGTTGGTGGCCTGTTGGTTCTGTGGCTGGGCCTCCTGTCCACTAGCGGCAGCGGAGGTGGAAGGCTGTTCATTGGTTTGGCTAGTGTCAGGGGCCCGCTGGTGTGCCACTGCCTCCCTCATGGCATTGGACATTTCTGCCAGCACCCCTGCAATGGTGACCAGGGTGGTGCTGATGTCCTTCAAGTCCTCCCTGATCCCCAGGTACTGACCCTCCTGCAGTCGCTGGGTCTCCTGCAACTTGTCCAGTATCTGGCCCATTGCCTCCTGGGAATGGTGGCATGCTCCCAGGATGTTGGTGAGTGCCTCCTGGAGAGTCAGTTCCCTGGGCCTGTCCTCCCCTGTCGCACAGCAGTCCTCCCAACTTCCCTGTTGTCCTGTGCCTCTGTCCCCTAAACCGTGTGCCCACTGCCACTGACTCCAGGTCCATGATTGTCCTGTGTTTGTGGTGTACCCTGGGGTTCCTGTAGTGATGGACACATTGCTGATTGATGTGTCCTGGGGACAGAGGTATGGGCCCGCTAGGTGGGTACTGTTCTGGTGTTTCCTGAGGGGGAGGCTCTGTGATGGTATGGGACTGTGCCTGGGTAACCTGCTGTCCGGAGGTCCCTGATGGGCCAAGTTGGTCATCCAGATCCAGGCGTCCAGAGCTTCTGTCATCACTGTGGGCCTGCTCTGGGGGGGGACTGGATGTTGCTGGCACCTCCTTTTCAGTGACCTTGGATGGGGGATTTGTGGGGATGTAAATGCAGTGTTATTGTTTCTGTGTGTGACATCTTGTGCACGGGTGTGTTGCCCTCTATGGTTGTTGTTGCCCTGACAGCTTTACCTTGTGTGAGTAGTTATTTGGTGGGCTGGGTGATTCTATCTAGTGTGCATGCTTCAGTGATGGGTGTCCATGCAGGTCTGTGATGGGGGTCCGTGCATTGCTGTTACATGCAGGGCTTGGTATTGGGATGGGTGGGTTGTGATGGTAGGGCATGTGTGAGGTGGTGAAGTGATGGGAGTGAGGGTAAGGGTGGGGGTTTGTGATGGCCCGCAGGTCGGCGGGATGATAGCAATAGAAATTTTACTTACCATAGTCCTCCAGTCCTCCTCCTACTCCTGCCAGGCCCTCAGGATGAATGATTGCCAAGACTTGCTCCTCCCATGTTGTTAGTTGTGGGGGAGGAGGTAGGGGTCCACCGCCAGTCCTATGTACACCTATTTGGTGTCTTGCTGCTGTGGAACGCACCTTCCCCGTAGGTCATTCCACCTCTTCCTGATGTCATCTCCTGTTCTGGGGTGCTGTCCCACAGCGTTGCCCCTGTCCACGATTCTCCGCCATAGCTCCATCTTCCTAGCAATGGATGTCTGCTCCACCTGTGATCTGAATAGCTGTGGCTCTACCTAGAGGATTTCCTCCACCATGACCCTTAGCTCCTCCTCTGAGAACCTTGGGTGTTGTTGTGCTGCTATGGGTGTAGTGTAAGTGGTGTGGGTGAGGGTGTGTGGGGTGATGTGTTGGGGTGTGTGATGTAAGGTGCGTGGATGGTGTATAGGTGATGGTGGTGTGTGTCTATTGTCTTGTCTGTGGTCTTGCTATCTCTCTGGTTGCACTTGTTTGTAGTCGTCAAGGTTTGCGGGTAATGTGGGTGTGTGTTTTATAGTGGTGTGGGTGTGTGGATGTGGTGTGTGTATGGGTGTCAGGTGTGTGTTATTCAAATTGATCAATGTAGTGTTGTTTTTTATGTGTGTGTGTACTGTATTTTGAGGGCAGCGGTATGTACCGTCAATGGTTTAGTGGCATTGAATGTCTGCCGCAGTGATTCGTGGGTCATAATGCTGTGGGCGTAGTTCTGTTGCCTTAACGGTGTGGGTTTTGATACCGCCAGTTTATCACTGACCTTTGGGCTGGCGGACTTGTGTGTGTGGCTGTATAGTGACGGATTGCTTTGCATGTTTTGTACTTACGGAATTATAATGATAAAACCTCTTTAAAGGCAAAGTCAGTTTTATTGTTACAATTTTGAAAATGCCACTTTTAGAAAGTTGGCATTTTCCTGCTCTTAGCCCTGTGTGCCTGCAGTCTGTCTGTGATCAAAGTGTCTTGGGAGGGTGACAGGTGGGCATTGTATATTCTCTGTAAACAGCAATACACAGTGGGAGCTTAGGTGTTACTTGATGGGCCCTGATGGGACATCCTGACAGGATGGGAGAGAGGAGCTGGCCACATCCTCGCACACCTGAATAGGCTGTGTCCTCTTCTCACATAAAGGACTGTATACCCCCATGTAGTGAATCTGGAGCCAGGGCAGAAAGAGCGGACCTCTGTGCAATCAAAGACTTCTTTGAAGTCTCACCCACATCAAAGGCACCACTGGGTATAAAACTGGACTTCAGACCCTGCAACTTCAGTACACATCTGGATCTGTGGATACCCTGCCAGGATGAAGGACTGCTGTGCTGCTACAAGGACTGTCACTCTTCTGGACTGCTGCTCTGGAAGAACTGCTACCTGGCTATACTGATCTGGTGCCTGCTGCCCTCCTTACCTGGGTGAAAAGGAATGGACCTGCATCTCTCCAACATAGAACCCAACGTCACTCCATGGCCAGTCGTCTGGTCTCCTGATCTGAAGCCTCAGGGACATAAATGGCTTCTAACCAACCCAACTTTGCAATGGAACTCTGCCAGCTGTGAGCCTGACCTGCCAAGTCCTGAACCCTAGGAAGTAGATCCTCAAGCTCTGCTCCAGCGGAACCATTGCATCTTCACCGCTGCATGAACAGAACCAGTGCATTTCCACCAATGCGTGGATAAAACTGGCGCATCATGTTCAGAACCAGCCTGTGATGTTGTCTTCAGCTCAAGGTTCTTTATCTCAGTCGACAACTGCCTCGATAATGAACTACGCACCGCAGTCTCTGCGCCCATGGAAGTCAGCGCATCATCTCAACGCAGCCTGCGCTGGCAGTCGAACATCACCGCATCTCAGACTCATTACCATCACTGTGTGGGGAACATGGAGGCATCAAATCTTTGTGTTGCCTTATTCTGTGCAAGAAAGGCATTCCATGGGCATTGTGGTGGGTTATTCTGGGGATGTGCCAAAACCTTATTCCTCCCCAAGGGGGGTGCAATGAGGAGCAATATCTTTATTCCTCCTAGTTTTTCCTCTTTCTATGTGTGCTGCAATGTACAGTATACATATAAAGAAGAAAAAGCCTCCAAGGATTGTTTTGTCCAGGAAGGTACCCCTTCTGGCATAAAAACAATCCTGCCTACAGTGCAGACACCATTTCACCGTGGCACAGGGGTGCCTGCGTTGGTGCTAGGCTGCCAAAATGGCACCTGCGTAGTGGGAAAGGAGAGGATTGCAGCATATGCCATAGATACAGTGCATTCCTCCCCTTTCCCTTAGACACACAGCAGTGCAACAAGGTGACTTGCTGCGCTGCCCTGCTCTAAAAGCCCATAAATATGGGCTGATAATTTTAAGGTACTTTGGTACAGCGGGCCCAACGGGGTCCCTGTAGCTGGCCCGCACTCTATTGCAGTTAGCCTGACTTTTGACTTTGTCCCAGGCCAGCGCGGCTGGTTGTTTTTTTTTTACTTCTAAATGCTTTTCTACACTTTATTCTTTAAAAAATCCTAACTCGAGTTCTACTTATTGGATTTTTGTTGTTTGGTCTTATTTTATTTATTAAATTAAGTTCTATTTTTCTCTGTGGTATATTTTTATGTGGTGTTTGCTGTTTGAAGTTAGCTTTCTATGTTACAAGCTAATATGGGGCGAGTGCAGGTTAACTTAGGGTGAAATTATGGCTTACCCTGACTAGGTTTGTGTTTCATGCTTTATCAGTGTACATACCTTTGCCAACCAGAAACACAGGGGTTTACTTACAAGTGGGTTGCGCTGCCAGCGTGCAACTTGTTGTGATGCACCGGCGGCGCTGACTGCAGCCCCATATCTACAAGGATACCCAAAGCCACTTTGCGTAGTTTTTCATGGCCTTGTAGATATGGAGTAAGCCAATGCAGTGCATGTTGCTGCATTGCCTTACTGTGCGTCAAAGAGGCATTCCATAGGTGTTGCAGTGGGGGTTCCCACGCTACACCCTTGGATTTTGATGCATTCCTAGATTTCCAAGATTTTGTAAACCTGGGAATGCATCAATAGCCTACGCCTCAACAGGGGAGGAGTAAGAGAGGGGCAGCAAGGAGAAATATCCTTATTTCTCCCTGTTTTTTCCTATTTCTATGTGTGCTGCATTCTGCAGTACACGTAGTAAGAGGAAATCACCTTCAGTGATCAGGAAGGTGTCCTGAATACTATCCACTCTATGTAATTGGGCACTGCATGGTGCAAGCATAGTGCAGAAGACATGGGCATGTGGCCTGATTGTTTCTGTTCTGGACCCCCAACCAGAGTGCCACTTGATTTTTGGGGTTCACTATTGAGTTACTGGTTGAGGGGGTAAACCCCTACTCAAGCAACAACAACAATTCTTGTTAGAGTGAAACAGAAGCAAACCCCAAATTAACCTGTGCTGAACCCTTTACTTTTGTGCCAAGCTACCAGGCAGGCTTACCTAAGAGGCAACATGGAAAGTATTTATGCAGCACACAAATAGTAATAAAGTAAAAACACAAGAAAATACCACACTAATATAGAAAAATAGAGCAAATTGACATCAAAAGGACGAAACTCTAATTAGTGGAACTGGAGATATGCAATTTTAAATGTTCAACTACAAATAGTCCCTAAAAGCACAAAGTGCCAGCTGTGGTTTTCTAGTTGCGCTGCACTGGGTCAAAGTCACAAGTTCAGGCCAACGTGACGGATTGAGGCCTGATACAGGGACCAAGTTCAGTCCGCTAAACAAACTACCTTAAATCTTGGTTGCGGAGAGTTGCAAGATCCCATGCCGAGGATGCGTCGCACAGCAGCAATTCTGATGCGCTGCGGGTTGCAATGCAAGGTCTTGCATTGAGGATGCATTGCGTAGCTGAAGTGCTACAATGCTAGTCCCCTGGGTCAAGGATGCATCTCACAGCGGCAGCTACAAAGTGCTGCAGGGCTGCGATGTGAGGTCCTGCGTCGAGGAGCCATCTCTCAGTGACGGTTCTGAAGAGCTGCAGGGTTCTGCTTTGGGTTGCCTCATGCAACAGAGGTTCAGATGCAGAGCTGTGAAGAGATGCATTGCACTTGATTGGTTCTGCTCAAAGGCCACAGCTGCACTGGTAGAGCACCTTCGGGCCCACTTCCAAGGGCCCAGGACTGGGGTGGCACCACTTGTGGGACAGGATTTGCAGCAAGCAGAGTCCAGGTGCAAGGTTCAAGGTGGTTGGAGCTGTTTCTGTCCCTGAGGCTCTGATCAGGAGGCCAGCCAGGTTCCTTGGAATCACTAAGGTGATCCTGGACTCAACGTACAGGTCAGTCCTTCTCACTCAAGAACAGCAGTTGTTCTGAGTCTGCCATAGGTCCAGAGGTGTACTGAAGATTTGATTCTGAGGGTCAAGTACTTATACCTGGTCCTCCCTCTGAATTGGGAGTCCTCCCCCGACAGAGGTGTCTGGAAATTCCAGCCTCCCTGTCCTGGCCCCAGCTTGTCTGGAGGCACAAACGACTAGCTTGAAACCCTTTGTGAGTGTGCTGAGGTAGAGTCTTTGTGATGTGCAAGTGTGGTATGTGACAGTTCTGTCCCCCCCCATCAAGTCAGAGATGGCCCATCCTGTCAACATCTATTCCCCCCGAGTCTCACTGTCTGGGAGTAATACTAACTGTCAGTTATACCGAGTCATGTAACTCTGGATACAGGCTCCATGCACCAAATAATTGGGACAAGAACATGCCAACTTAAACTAAAAGTGGTGTTTTCAGAATTGTGACTTAAAACCCTGCTTTACCAATGAAGAGCGATTTTAAACTGCAATTCTTTAGATAACAAAGTCGACTTACCTACCTGCTCCCAATTGAAAGTTATCACTTACAAAATGTGATAAGGTAAATCAATGTTTTTCTAGGGAGGGGATAGGCCTTGCAATAATGAAAAATGAATTTGAAAGTTTTTCACTACCAGGACATCTAAAAAATAAAAATACATGTCCAACATTTGAAAAACAGTGCATCCTGCCCTGTGGGCTGTTATTAATACTTTTACTTAGTTCGCTGCTTTTCCAGGTTCCTTCCATCTCCTACCCCAAAAATTGATAATAATCTGTTTTTAAGTCTAGCGTTTGCAAAGATCTTTTGTTTTTAATAAAAGCATGCATACTATACATATTTATTGACAGGGTACTTCAAGTCAGTTTTTTCATCAGTTGGCCTGCTAATCTTTTATTCATATTTTGCTTCCACCCAGTACGCCATTTGAGCATGGGTCACGTGCTAGGTTAAAACTTTACCTGCCCGTGAGTGACAGCATTCTACTCTTGCACAATGTGCATATCTGCACAAGAAGAAGTACCTTTTGGTGGTATGATGTGTGGGTTTACCTTGAAAATAGACGCAGTGTGGCATTTAGACAATGCTTTTTTTTCCTAAGGCGAGGTACACTGTTACCTGGCTGCTTGAGTGTCGAATGGCTTCACAGGAAACACATTAAGAAACAATGTTAAAACCATTGATAAAGGCTAAATAAAGATCGCCAACCAACGCCAGACCTATTAGCTTCGCCAATGCTTGCTAAGGGTTGTTTCAGACTCATTCATTTCAGTGAAAAGGGGGTACCAGTACCATGCAAAATGTATTTGCGCTCTCATAAGCATACTCAACCATAAGATTCACCATGCAAAATTCATCGTGCTGAATTAGGACATGTATAGGCGGTAGCTAAGTAGCCACAATATGTAAGTTAGGGTGTCTAATTTTTTTATTGCACAAGCAAAGTTTTGCTAAGTTCCCTGATGTTAGCTTTCTTGTACTTCTTGAAAATTGCTGCTTTCCCTTCAACATCATACGTGAATTAACTCTCACTGTCATTTTTTTAATGGAAAAGTAGAGAACCATTAGCACATTGATATTCAATATATATCATCCGTTATTACCATCTTGATGCTTCAATACATGAAATAAAAAAGGGGAAAAAAATGAAAGTTAACTAGTAAGTTTCATATTTTCTGCTCACTGTGTAATACAATGCATGCATATTTAAACTACGGTTGTATGTATGTATTTTGGTATCTGTGAATGTATTTGTATTTATTGAGTGCGTAATTGTCAAGCGGTGTCCTGTGTTGCCCATGGGCATCCTTTTTTTGGAGAAATAGATGCAGGAGAGTACCATGGGTTACAGGGAAAATAACCAAGTTTTACCTTATTCTGTTCCTTAACCTTCAGCAGATTTGTTGCCTTTCTTAGATCAAAACAAGGGAGTTTCACTTGATCGCTAGCTGGTATGCGAGTATCTACCTCCTTCACTGATTTCCTTTATCTTTGGATCCCAGTGCTCTTCCTAGGCAGTACCAGGCAATTAGTAATTTAATTAATCCAGCCCCCTGATCATGGAGTGCTTTACATTGATTCATAAACTTCTGAAGATGACACGTTTATCTAAAGTCAGCCAATGCAATGCCCGAAGACGACCCAGCACAATTTTACAACAGCTTATGTCACTGTAGTACATAAAGGCCGTAAACCCATTAAAGGTGCGTCAAATAGTCTAGTCGATTATCGCTTCTGTAATCGGATAATTACCCTGTTAGGGAATCTGGGGGCAAATGTTCCTTAGGATCTTAAGGTACTTGAAGTATAAATCAGTCACCTTATTAATATGTGGAAGACAGATGAGATCCTTGTTGGGTCTCATCGTGTGGTGCTCGTGCTCACCCGTGCACCTGGTATCCTGATGTGGGTGGTCGGGGATTCATGGGTGGCGGTTGGTGGGGAGAAGTCTGAACGAAGTACGGAGAAGAGTGTATTCCTGTTACTGAATAAATCTACATAAAACCTATCGGTGAGCGATCCTTTTCAATCCTCATTGACAATCACCCCAAGACTCTTCTTGTGGCTTGCATTGGGGTTGGACAAACCCAAAACACTTCTTTCAGCTTGAACAGGGGTTGGACAAAGGCCAAGACTTCCAAGCTACCAATAAGAAGTCCAGCAGGAGATGGAACACCACAACAATTACAATTGTTAGACCTGGCATCCTTGGTGCAGTTTTCACACTATCGTTTTGCCTTGAGGCCTCCTGTTATAGCTGACTTCATTTTTGCTGGCTTTAGGACTCTGCACACTTACCCATAGCTAACCAGTGCTGAAGTGCTTGTGCTATCTCCTTAAAACATGTTCGATTGGCTTTTACACAATTGACATATTTAATTTACTTGAAAGTCCCTAGTTAACTGACGCTACATGTGCCCAGGGCCTGTAAACTTCCTGGCAAAGGAAGCATGTTCCCACACACAAACCTTCCCTTTTGATACATATAAATACGTCACCCTGAGGGTAGACCCTGGACATCCCAGTGGGTGGTGTATTTTAAAAGTGGGACATGTATTTTTAAGTTTTACATGTCCTGGCAGTGACAACTCTTACATTTATTTTTCACTACAACAAGATCTCCCATAGAATAACATTGGAGTTACTTGTTACATTTAATAAGCTGTCATTTCCAAATGGGAACAGGGTACCACTTCATGTTTGATGTCTCTGGAATTGGAATTTAAAATCCTAATTTATGGCAAAGTCAGATTTTAAATTACAATTTTGAAAATGCCACTTTTAGAAAGTTGCCATTTTCTTGCCTTAGCCATTTCATGCTTGCAGCCTGTCTCTAGGTCACAAGACTGGGTGTGGATGACATTTGGCCTTGGTGTATTCCTCCTAGACAGCCACATACAATGGGGAGCTAAGGTGTGACTGGATGGGCCATCACTAGAAGGATGGTAGGGAGTAGCTGGCACCAGCCCCACTTACACTTGAATAAGTTGTCTTGTCTCAACACAAAGGGCTGCATACCCACTGTAGTAAGTCTGTAGCAAGGGCCAGGAAGGCAAGACACCTGTACACTTCAAAGGCATACCTCTAGAAGCTTCTCCCCACTTCAAAGGCACAATCTGTATACGTACTGGACACGACTCTTCAGTGCATGCCTAGATCTGTGGATACTCTGCCAGGAAGAAGGACTGCTGTGCTGCTACAAGGGCTGCCACTCTGCTGGACTGGTGCTCTAAAGGACTGCTGCCCAGCTGTGCTGACTTGCTGCCTGGACCTGTATCTCTTGAACCCAGAGTGACTCTAAGGGCTATTTGAATTGCCTTGTGATCTGAAGCCTCAAGAACATAACAGGCTTCCAATAACCTTATATCTGCACCTGGACTCTGCCATCTGTCACTCTACCCTGCCAAGTGGTGCCACCACAGTCCTGGACCCTTTGAAGCTAGCTTGAGGCGCTCTGCCAGCCTATCGATCCAGCAGAACTGGCACATGTCCTCTGCTGCACAGTGCAACCCCGAGACGAACTGACGCATCTTTACTGCTACATGGATTGACCCCATCACAAAGACCTGCATCGCCTTCGCAGCCTCACTGGAACCCCTACTGCGTGATGCACCCCTCAGTGCAGGCCCTCGCATCACTGGTTGACGGCAGCCATGACGATCACGCCAGACTCCGCATCACTGCCTTGCAGCTCCTCGGAACCGATGCATCACACCGACTGCATTACACATTCTCTATGCCTGACTTTGCAACACAAGCTCATTTGACCGGATCCTCAATGACGATGCAGGCCCTTGCATTGCAGCATCACCGCATCCCCGAACTGACACATTTTGTTCACTGCCTGACACATCTTCAACACAGATCCATGTAATGTTCTGCAAACCAGATTTTAAGGTACTTTGTTCAGCTGGCCTCAGTAGTTCCCTGTAGCTAGCCTGTGCTCCATCACTGTCGGCCTGAACATGTGACTTTGTCCCAGTCTGTTGCAATCGGATGTTCACAGTTAGAGCTTTGTGCTTCTTGTCTCTATTTTCACAAAAATCTTTAAAACTGAATACCTCTGGTTCTACTGATTGGATTTTATCATTATTTGTCTTGTCTTATCTATTAGATTTTACTCTATTTTCTAACTTGGTGTGGGATCCTTTTTGTGTGCTGTTTTTCACTTTATTGCTGTTTGCTGTTTGAAGTGTTGCACAAATACTTTACACTTTGCCTCTAAGTTAAGCCTGACTGTTCTGTGGCAAGCAAGGGCTGAGCACAGATAATTTGGGGTTAGCTTGTGCCTCACTCTGACAAGGAATCTGGTTGCTGCTTGACCAGTAGCCCAATTTCTCACATCAACCATTTCATTAGTCATGTAATTTTTCGCCATCCACTCTGCCAATGTCTTCAAACCTTGAAGAAAGATGAGTCTTGCCTCCTTTCCAGCTCCATCCACTCTTAAAATTAGGAACCATCTGCATAGCGGATGAAAGACTGTTGTTAGTCCTGGATTAGATTGCTAGGAGGCACATGTAGATATTAAATATGGTACAATTTAAAGAGGATCCTCATGGGACTCCAAAATGAAGAGCTTAGGCAAGGGACCTGCGAGGTGGTATAAGATCTAATTGAGTCAGCTTGACGAGAAATGTGTGAAGTCTTTTCAGTACACAGCCCCCTATACCTGCTTCGACCAGTCTATCCACCAATATCCAGTGGCAGACCTATCAAATGCTGCAAACAGATCAAGTAGCACAGTCATCGATAATTCTTTTTGAAAGGCAAGTAATACATCTTCCATACCGAGTATACCCCCTGACCTGCCTTTGGCAAGGAGTCCTCTTTGGCTCCACCAGCCTGCCTCCGTGCCCCTGACCCCGCTTTTTGCTGCCAGAAGAAGGCCCTCCTCCACCCGCAGGCACCCGCCTGCGCCTCATCCCTGGTGCCTAGCGGTAAGCGTATCTAGTGTACTCTGCTCCTTGTATTTGTATTTGTATTGAGCTTAGTAGTTTGTTTTTGTTATATCGTTTTTCATTTTTTGCACCTCTTCTGACTGTTTTTGTGCCCTTTGTCCATTCCACTTCATTCTTGCCTCCGCGTTTCTGCCTGTTTTCCCAGCCGGCTCTTGCAGGTTCTTCCGATCCCTGCCGATGCAGCCCCTGCAGCCACCCCTTGCGCCCCCATTAGTCTTTCCCTCTCACCTCCCGCCTCCCAGCTGCTCCTCCCTCCCACCTCCCCTTCTGCGCGGATCCCTGTGTGCCCCCCTGACCTGCCTTTGGCCAGGAGTCCACTTTTGGTCCACCAGCCTGCCTCCATGCCCCCGCCGTTTGCCGCCAGAAGAAGTTCGAGGCCCTCCTCCACCCGCAGGCACCCGCCTGTGCCTCATCCCTGGTGCCTAGTGGTAGTCGTATCTAGTACACTCTGCTCCTTGTATTTGTATTTGTGTTGAGCTTAGTAGTTCGTTTTTTGTTATAATCTTTTTCGTTTTTTGCACTGCTTGTGACTGTTTTTGTGCCCTTTGTCGATTCCACTTAGTTCTGCCCTCCGCGTTTCTGCCCGTTTTTCTAGCCGGCTCTTGCAGGTTTTTCCGATCCCTGCTGCTACGGCCCCACCCCCTCGTACCCCATTGGTCTTTCCCTCCCGCCTCCCGCTTCCCAGCTGCTCCTCCCTCCCACCTCCCCTTTTTAATGGCGGCCGCTATGCGGACGCGCCACTGGCGCGCCAGAGGCGAGCCCATCTGCTCCCATCCGCGCCTGGACCGCGCCCAGTGCCCGTCTCCCTGGTCCACGCTTGCCCGACTCCCGAAGCAGCACTACTCCTCCACAGAACTCCATGCCATCAACCCAGGCCAGCACCCCGCCTGTGCCGAAGCCAACCCCAAGTACACACATGGACCATTCTCATGACATTCATGCCATTTTTCCTGCACTCACACTAACACCAACAACACCAACACACACCGCAATAACACCAACCCGCGCAACCACCTTAACTGCATTCTCCTTAACACCCGCTCCGTCCACAAACACGCCATCGAGCTCTGGGACCTGCTCACAAAATACGCCCCTGACATCGCCTTCCTCACAGAAACATGGATGAACCCCTCATCAGAACCCGACATAGCCATAGCCATCCCAGAAGGTTATAAAATAACCCGTAGAGACCGCATAAATAAGCCAGGAGGAGGTATCGCCATCATACACAAAAACACCATAAAAATCTCCACCAACACCAACGATACCCTAGACAGCGCAGAACACCTACACTTTCTAATACACATCAACGCCAAAACCACCCTTAGAGGAACCCTCATTTACTGACCACCAGGACCCCGCCCCCCATTTTGTGACGCCATTGCAGATACTATCAGCTCCCACGCCCTCACCTCCACTGACTATATACTCCTTGGTGACCTCAACTTTCACCTGGAAAGCATCCACGACTGCAACTCCACAGCCCTGCTGGACAACCTCACGAACCTCGGCCTCAAGCAACTGGTCACCTCACCCACTCACACAGCAGGGCACACACGACGCAATTTTCACCTCCAGCAGCCACGCCACCTTTACCCACACCACCGAACTCCACTGGACTGACCACCACTGCGTCCATTTCTCCTTCAGGAAACCCCCTACCCACCACCAACAACACACCACACCCTACAGCAAGTGAAACGAGATCTCTAAAGAATACCTGATCGCCAACCTCACACAATCTCCACCTCCCGTCACCAACGACCCTAACACTGCTGCCCAAAACCTCACACAATGGCTAACAACCTGTGCCCCATTGAAAAGAAACAACAACACCCGCACCGTCAAGACCCCCCCTGGTTCACCACAGAACTCAAAGCTTCCAAACAAGAATGCTGTAAAATTGAGAAAGCATGGCGCCAAGGACCCTCAATGAGCAATTTCTCCGCCCTCAAAACAGCCATGCGCAAACACCACCAACTCATCCGGACCACCAAATGGTCCTTCTACAAAGAACGCATAGGCAACAACACACACAACAGCAAGGAACTCTTTGCCATTGTCAAAGAACTCACCAAACCCAAATCCAGCACCATCAACCCTCCTCACATCCAAAACCTCTGCAACTCCCTCTCCAACTAATTCACCTTAAAATCATAGACATACACAACAACTTCACAGCATCAGCACCCACCATCACCACCAACGACATGACCAACAACACAACGCCCTCACACAGCAACCAACTACACACCTGGACCCCCACCAACGATAAAGAAACCAAAAAAAACATGAACGCCATCCACTCAGGCTCCCCCACAGACCCCTACCCCCATCACATTTTCAACAAGGCCAGCCAAATCATCGCTCCCCAGCTCCGCACCGTCATCAACAGCTCCTTCAACACTGCAACCTTCCCAGACGTCTGGAAGCACGCCGAAGTCAACGCGCTCATCAAAAATCCCAAAGCAGACCCGGAACACCTCACAAACTACCGTCCCATCTCTCTTCTCCCCTTCCCCGCAAAGGTCGCTGAGAAGATAGTCAATGCCCAACTGTCTCACTTCTTCGAAGAAAACAACATACTCAACGCCTCACAGTCTGGATTCCGCAAGAACCACAGCACACAGACTGCCCTCATCGCCTGAACAGACGACATCATGACCAGAGTGGACAATGGCAAGACCGTCGCCCTCACCCTCCTAGACCTCTCCGCAGCCTTCAATACTGTATGCCACCAGATCCTCTGCGCACGCCTTTTTGACGTAGGAATCCGACACAAGGCCCTGGGCTGGCTCACCTCCTTCCTCGCCCAAAGAACCCAAAGAGTTTGCCTCCCTTCCGTTCTCCAGCCACCAAGATCATCTGCGGGGTCTCTCAAGGATCCTCCTTCAGCCCCACCCTCTTCAACATATACATGGCCCCCCTCGCCAACATCCTCCGCCCCCACGGAATCACCATCATCTCTTATGCAGACGACACCCAGCTCATCATCTCCCTCACCAGGAACCCAGCCACCGCCAAGACAAACCTGCACACCGGACTCCTTGACATCGCCAAACGGATGACAGCAAGCCACCTCAAACTTAACTCAAACAAAACAGAAATCATCATCTTCGGCATGGGACGACTCCTGGTGGCCCACCTCCCTCGGACCACCCCCAACACCCACCACCCACGCACGAAACCCTGGTGTCGTCCTAGACTCATCTCTCTCCATGGACCAGCAATCAACACCATATCGTCCTCCTGCTTCAACACCCTTCGCATGCTACACAAGACTTTCAAATGGATTCCTTTAGAAACAAGAAAAACGGTCACCCATGCCCTCATCAGCAGCAGACTGGATTACGGCAACGCCCTCTACGCTGGGACCACAGCCAGGCTTCAGAAAAAACTCCAGCGAATCGAGAACGCAGCTGCACGTCTCATCCTCAAAATCCCCCGCCACTAACACATCTCCGCTCACCTCAGTTCCCTACACTGGCTGCTCATCAGCAAAAGGATCATCTTCAAAGTCCTCATCCACACTCACAAGTCCCTCCACGACACTGGACCGGCCTACCTCAACGAACGAGTAAACTTCCACATACCATCTCGACATCTCCGCTCTGCTGACCTCGCCCAGTCCCCCGCATCCAACGCACCACCTCCGATGGCAGATCCTTCTCCCACCTCACTGCCAAGACCTCGAACTCCCTCCTTACCAACCTACGCAAGACCCAGGACCTTCTAATTTTCAGAAAGCACCTCAAGACATGGCTTTTTGAGCAGTAAACGGCGATCCTCCCACCCCCCACAGCGCCTTGAGACCCTAACAGGTGAGTAGTGAGCGTAAGAAATTTTTTGATTGATTGATTGATTGAGTATAGGTCTAAATCCAACCTGAGAAGGAGTCAGTAATGAGTTCTTGCTAACATACTCGGACAGCAGCTTGTTAAGCAGAATGGTAACAGCGAAAGGGGGTGAAAATTGCCCAGAAGGACTTACTCTAGAGAAACCTTTTTTATGACTCATCTGCAACACCCTCATTCCTGCTGTAAGTGCTCCCGGTGTAGGAGTGGAGTTACAAAGATTGCTGACAGACATTTTGATCAACTAGGCAATCTTATGAAGTGTCTGAGCAAGGATCATCAAGTGAATCTGGCTTAACAATCTTCATTATGTTGAGAACCTCCTCTTGAGTAGTTAGATCATATTTAGATCTTTGGACCTTAGTGTCTCATTAAAGTCCCTTTGCTATATTGACAAATGCTGTCCTTTAAGTTCTTCTGCATGGATTTCTTGTGGCCAAATTGTCATTTTATTTCTGTGTGTCCTGTTTTTTTGGGGTCTGGCTAAAGGCAGCTTTTGCAGGGTGTCAGAAGTGATGCCACCAATTATTAGCTTTCTTCAGTCATTGGCTTCCCTGCTATTCCCTTATTTGCCCTTGGTTAGATGGGATGTCTGACAAAGCCACAGCACTTTGCAGATGTTTACATTATTTTCTTCAGTTTCTCATGAGTATTTGGTGCGGACAGTAATTGCTTTGTTGGACTGAAGCTTCTTACAGCACTCACAATAAGCTGAGCTCAACTTTCACCAACAGCTCTCTGGGCCATGCTTCTTCTCGGGTCACCAGATATTCTTTCAGCGCTTTAAATGCACAATGGCAGTTTACAGAAAATGGGCAGTCAGCAACAACAGCAGGTCAGCAGTTGCAATTTTTAGCATTCTTCTGCTGGTACCTGGAGGGGCAGAAAACTGATGCTGGTGCGATGTAGTAACGGGCACCGAGGAGTTGCTGGTTCAAAATACGCAGCTGGTGCACTGCATTATACCGGTAGGCTGCAGACATTCATTCATGTTGGCCTCTTCAAGAACACATTATTTCGGATTCCTCAGTGGATTCCCTACTTTTATTGAGAGGTTGCCACATCTTGTACAACATCGCCTGTTTTTCAGTAGCCCCATTAAAAGAGAGGAATTAAACACGTCGCCAAAAATAACACAGACTTCGGAGAAGGCTATGATAAAGTGCACACCGTGTAAGGCTGGGGATTTGGATTGCCTAGACATATGAAAAAGTATCAGCAGTTGAGTAACTAGGATATGTATTTCTTCCAGTTCATAGTGATAGGGAAGAAGCTCTCGTCTAAGATGTCAAACATGTTTGACTACCCACCACACATGTCATTAGCCAGATTCCTGAGAGGAAGAGGTACTTCTGCAGCTGAGCACCAACAGCCAAGGCCAGACTGGCCGTACTGGGCACAGGGTGTTTCCCCAGCAGACTGGAAGGTGCGGGGGGCACTTTTGTTACTCAGGGTTGGTTTTGTGGCAGTACAGCAGTGTTAAAAGCACTGCAGAGTTCTTTGTATATCCAACAGTTTTCAGGCAACAATAAAAGTACCATTATAACTCTGGTGATTAATGTACCTACTAGAGAGAAATCAGAGTTTGTCAGAGTTTTGACTCATCAAAGGTAGAGCAGAGAGTTTATATGCCAGCTGCAAAGAAGGTGTACTATGCAGATCCATGAACATCAATTCACGAAATGTCAGAGGGAGTGGAAGTGACATCATGCACTCTTTGACATCCACTTTCACTTAGAGACATGTACTGACACATGCACACAAATTCACACACACCTTCTCACATAAAGTCATTGTCACCTGCAAGCACGCACAAAACATACATTTAAAAGTATTTTTACTTACCTCAGCTGCCCTGGAAGAACATATAAACATTTTTATTACACTAATAGTGAATAATCTGTAAGTATTCACTGTTAGTGTAATAAAAAATTGTCAGAAAACAAAGAGAGCAGAGTCCCAACTGGTGTCCATAAGTAGACACTGCCACTGTGTTCCTGGCACTGAATTTGCCACTTCTGATGCGAGGGGTCGCAAAGGCAGTGCCAGGGGTCACAAAGGACAATGGATCCTTCTGTTACTGGGCAGCTGATGAATTGCAATCATAATCTAGTAAAGTGAGCTATAAACTGCCATCAAAGAGCTGTATGCAAACTGTATGGTACAAGTTAGAAAGTTATGTTTTCCCAAGTCTTTGATTATGCTAATTATGCAAAAAAAGGGTTAGCTTGGGTAGAAATGAATTGTTATTAGTAGGTTAACCTTAACCACTGTGTTATGTCTTGAATCCTGAGTTTATGCTTCCCCAGACCAAGCACTTTAAACAAAGTTCCTACGAGGGTGGATGACCTGAATCTTACACCTCTTTGTCTTATGTAACATTTTTTATACACTACATATGGATCATTGTCTCTATATGCGTGTGTGATGTAAATTGCTCCAAAACCCTAGGCTGCTAAGAGAGGTGCCGTAAAACAAATGAAATACATGTGAGAGATGGACTATGGAGAGATGAGAGGCACCATTAGAGGGTGATGGTGAGGGAATCATTGAAGTGCCTCAGTAAAGATTGATGTGTCCCGATGCTCTGTAAGGTCATCATTTACTATGCTTTGAAACGAATACAATTGAATATATAATGAAAAATGTGTTGTATAATGCACTGTTTTTTAAATTGTCCCCCAAATTTGTTTGGTGGGGAAAACCCCCAAGACCCATTGCAGTGGTCAGGCTCACTCGGTATGCACCCTGTGCCAAGGTTGCTTTGGGTTCGCAGTCCGGTCCTGCCCGTAGCCATCACTGCAAAAATCAGGGGCCTGTGTCCCCTGACCCTCTCACACTCACAGAATTCGCAGAACCCAGAAACTGCTACCACCCCTGCCTCCCAACAAAAGACCACCCACCTCACCCTGGTCTTAAAACTGTACCGCTTCAGCATTTGCTGCCAGATACACCAGGAAAGCAGACAGGGTGACAAGGACTTTTTCGATTCTGTGTTGACTTAAACAGCCAATAGGTCAGACCTTGCTGCTAAAGCATAGCCAAGAGGTCTTGGCTTATAACTGGAAATGCAAGGGAGCCCTTTTGAATTTACCAGAGATTGACGGTTTATGAAAGCCTTGTAGGTCTAACTCACATTCCAGCTCAGCAATTTAGCAATCAGTGCTCTAATACGTGGACATAATATTAGACTCTCAGATACTGCTTCCAATTTGCTCAACTTCAGTGTTTGCTCTCTTCCCGATTGCACATAAGGGAGAATCATATGGGCTAGATTTTCCATTGATACGTAATGAGAGGACGGACAGACCGAAAACAACCTCTGGTGCACATTTACATGGATGTATGTTTTGTCTTTGTTTAGGCTAATGTTGAATTAAGCGAGGCGCTGAATCTAATACACATGTGCATCAAAGTGAATTCCAAATAAACTGAACCTAAAGATGACCTAAATTCAATTAAATCACCTTTTTCATTATATCATTTCGTTCTGGGAGTTAGGTTTTTGCTGAAGTTAACCGAAGTAGAAAATTGCTTGAAATTCTAGATGGGAATTAAAGAAAGAATGGGTAAACATAACCGAGGTGCCGACACAAAATGCTCAGCCTTACTTCAAAACCTTGTGAAAGGAAAGGGAAATTATGAACCTTTACGTCTAAATTGACATAGAAAAATGGCGCTTGATGAGTCGTGGGCTCTCCAATAAGAGCACATGTTGTAAAGTTAGGACACAGAGAAGCTGAATGATTGTCGATTCGTTTTGTCAAAAGTCTAAACCGAGGTAATTGAGTCACATTCCGATGTTAATCTAATTGAATTTAATTGGTTTACTTGGGTTTGCCTCTTCCAACTGATTATACCATAGGCCAAATAAATAAACTGTTTATGATATCTTGTTAGAGATTACCAAATGAAAGAAGACTGGGGACATGAGAAAAGTCAAAATTGTATGATCCAAGCCAATGATATGTGATCAGTGCTGAGTTAGAGATTAAAGAGCTGATTCCTAATTTTTATTTTGATCACCTGGATTACTCAGAGGTGATTATAAAGTTTAACATCTGCTTGAAAATCTATGTGCCTGCTTTGTGAATAGAATAAATGTTCGGACACAGGTATAGCACTAAGCTATTTATTTACTATTCAATCATCACTGTTGTTCTATTGCATTGTTATGTATTATTCTGTAGCGGCTATATAATAGTAGCATAAGGGGATACCTTCCATCAAGCTTTTGACAGGTACCACGCCCCGTGGTGACGTAGGCAATGACGTAGGCAGTGATGCAGGTGCCCCAACCCTGTGCTGACGTAGGCCCTGACGTTGGTGTAGGTGTGTCACGTGGGTTGTGACATCATGGGGTCACGTGTTAGTCATGTGCCAGGGTCCAAGCCCCTGTGTCTAAGACTATGGGCTGTGTAAAATGAGGGCCCTGTGGGTGTGCAACCTGTTTCAGAGCCTAAGAGGACAGGTCTAGACATGCCAGACATTCAGGACCAAGTGGCTGCATGGAGCCCTCCTCACAGGGCGAAGAATTGGGAATGTAAGGCCAAACCTCCACACTGCTGGCTAATCCAAAAAGAGGGGCTAGGCAAATGCTGCAAAGATCGTGACATATGGTTAGCGTCACGTGTAACCCCATCAGCGTATCAGAGCCATCAAGGAGAACATGTGACCGCTATGTGTTGTAGAGGTGTACTACCCTTTTGAACCATAGAATACATATAAGGAGCCGGCTGGAGCAGCATGCCAAACCGTGAACCATTGCTGAAATAGGTTGTCAAGGCAATATGAAGAGATACAATCCGCTCACCAGAAAAGCCGGCTCCTCAGGGGCCCAGAACACTATAGATATTATCGGACCCTAACACCTCTTGTGTTGGATGAGAATGCACAGCAGACTGCCCCTAAAGATGGGGTTCCGACGTTACCTGTTTTCAAGAGGAACTTTGCCAGCGGCTTGAAAAGCTCAGCCTCGAGGATTTGCCGCAACTGATGTCCCCTATTAAGGTTGACAGCAGCGGAGCCTCGAAAGACGAATTAAGTAATGCAATTAACTTCATTGACACTGAAGATGATGAAGAAGGTGTAGCAGCACCGAATTCACCACTTTATGAAGACATGGGCTTTCAGGAGGACCCTGATCCAGAGGCAGTCACTGTACAGCCAGCAAGTGTAAACTCTGAAGCCGCTTATACACCAATGGACCTATGTGACTCGCAAGATTTCAGAGCAGCCGCTGAGTCTAGATAAAATGCTGAGCTTAGTAAAAACTCTATAGACAATTATTGTGTATACGCTGATATCATACTTTTAACTATTAGTTTGTCTTTTGCTTTCTGTTTGAACCATAGAAAACAACTGCAGAAAGAGATGCTCTAGATGGGTCTATGCCAAAGGTTAACTACGGAATTTTTTACTGCTTATGCTTTTCCAGACAGCCTGAAAGTATTAGAAGCCAGAACAAAGAGCCGCGTAAGAAATGTGTTTTCACCTACATAGCATCGATTTTGAAAAAGAAACTGCGGGCGTACCCCACGACGCCATATGGCCTGTTAAGCTTTTTGCAGCAGCCGTTGTGAACACATGTGTTAAACGTGACTATTATAACCTGTGTTACGGGCATAAAGTTAATGAGCCACAACATGAGGCTCACGACTGTCTATACGAGTTGTACCCTGCAAGAACAATCCGACACACATGTAGCCGGTTAGACCCGCACAAGATATATAAGTTGTTAAGGGTGGTGTACGGGTTGTTAGCTGTGAAGAAAGGTGTCCACGCCGATATGATTAAGGTCTTGGCAGCAGCGGTCAATGAGATCCGATATGCTGCTGAGCCCTGCTCAAAACTCGAACGTATGCAGGGGCTGTATACCTATTTTGACAAAAGCTTGATAGAAAGAGTCATAGAAAGATGAATGTGTGATATTTATTATAAAAATAGAAAAATGAGGTCTTTAGCCCCACGAAAGTTGTTTGAAAAAGAAAACGAGGTCGTGGATAGCAGACCATAACTGTGTTACTTTATGCTACATACTTACTCACTTTTAGGACGAGAATCAGAGTATTGCGGTGCAAGATGTCTATTAGTTACACCCAGGCTACATCTGTATCGGGAGATTGAGATATGTGCTGGTTAAAGAAAAAATAGCTGAAATACACCCTGTGACTGTGTGTTATCTGAACATTTCGGAACCTCTGTCCACGCTGCAGTGTGACAACCCGGTGTGTATCGCCAGCTGGTGAATCAATGCATGGCTACCAGCAACGGGTAAATACTGGAGTGCTGTCAAAGACCGTGCACATGAGTTAAGACTTTCACCATTGACAGGGCTACACCGTGCTTTGGAACTCATGACTGAAGATTATTTCACAAATAAAGGTTCTGTATTGTCCGACCTAGAACTGTATGAAATGTTGAATGCGGTCAGTATCCTGAGCGTCCAGAGTTATAGGCGAGGGAGCGGGAAGTCATGTCTAGAGCTATTGAGAGTATAGCTATAAAAATATCAAAGCTTGTGATGCCGAGACCTAGTAAAAGGAACAGCTCTGAGTAATATGTGTAACGTGACGTACTATGTATACGTAGTCAAAAGGCCTCGCAGTTTCCAGCAGCGTTGACAGCTATAAGCTATGTACCGCAAAATGTCAAGTACACTGTGTTTATGTTGTACTGATCCACTTTTATTTTTTTATGTTTAATAAAACGTCCTTACACAAAACAAACGTCTTTCATTTCATGGTTGCGGTGTGTGACAGCATGATGGGGGCTGCTTTAAGGAAGCTTTATTACGATACACTAGGGATTGGAAGCTTCGGAAGCGCCGAAGCTCTGTTTAGAAGGGCTTGAATTGAAAATGAATCTGTAAACCGATCAGGGGTGAAAACTTGGTTATTAGGGGAAGAGGCGTATTCACTCCACAAACCAGCCAGGAGACGTTTCAAGAGGATGGCCACAGTTGTTAGCATGCAGGTAGATTAGCAGTGGCAGGCTGACATAATCAGTCTTCAAGATCTAGCAGAGCATAGCAACGGTGCAATGTATATATTAACAGTCATAGATGTATTGTCCAAGTAAGCCTATGCAGAAGCGTTAAATGATAAAAGTGGTACCAGCGTCACCATCGCCTTTAAAGACATCTTTGCGACAGGTCGAGTACCTCATAAAATACAAACAGACGCTGGAAAGGAATTTTAAACAGACCTTTTTGGAAATTATTAAAGCAGCACGCTGTTCAGCATTTTGTAACGCACACCAAGGAAAAGCGGCGGTTGTAGAGCATTTTAACAGAACTTTGAAATCAAAGATGTGGCAATATTTCACAGCCAACAATACCTACAGATACGTGGATGTTCTACAGACTTTGATAGATGTTTATAACGCCAGTTACCATAGGACCATTAAAATGTCTCTCGTGGAGGTAACGCCTTATAATTTTGTTAATGGTGTGGAGAACTGTGTACAGGAGTCGTCTTGAGGAGAAGGTCAAGAAACCTGTTTTAAAAGAAGGGGATCATGTCAGGGTTCAAAAGTTGCGGGCATCTTCACCAAAGGCTACCAACAGACATTTAGCGATAGGATATTCATAGTGGAAAGTGCAGAGCTTAAAGAAGGGGTATATATTTACAAGTTGAAGGACTACGACGGGGAAATGGTAACGGGTGTCTTTTACAACGAAGAGTTACAAAAGGTGCCCTGTGATCCGAACTGGGTGTATAGGGTTGAAAAGGTTCTGAAAAGGAAAGGCATTGGAGCTAAGAGACAGGCGCTGGTCAAATGGCGTGGGTGGCCCGAGAAATTTAATAGCTGGGTTTTGGACAGCTCGCTGCACGGGGTGTGAAGTCGTACTGTAAGCGTCGAGATGGAGACCTCACTTTTCCATATTATGCTAATGTCCAATGCCTCGACGGACATGTTCCCCAACAATCAGATTTCTAACTATACGGTGAAACTGGCTAAACCGGTTGACCTGAAAGGGTACTGGGAGGTGGCCCTAATGGAGATACAGTACCCTAGAACGTGGAATACATTTACAAAGCACGAAGCTAAATTTATCATAAAGCGCTCTCAGGACTTCTTGAGCTTCCCCATGAGGTTCCCACATGGGCATTACACCACAGTCGCGTCGGTGGTAGACGCCATCAACAGAGCCATAGCCAGCGTTGAAGAGTATGCAAAATTTCATCTGGTGTCGGATAACGTTAGAAGAAAAGTGTTTCTTAAAGCCCCGGAGCTCGATACCAGGTTTACCTGTACCTGTAAATTACAGAGGGTTTTAGGGACCGTACAACATGTGAAAAGACAGGTGGATCCAGAGCCCACATGTACCGATGTTAACAGCGGATTTTATACCCTTTATGTGTATAGCGACATCGTAGAACCTCAGTGGATCGGGGATAGTTATTCGCCGTTGCTCAGATGGGTCCCGGTGAAGGGAGAAAATAACATGATGGTAAATATACAGCATCACAAACCCGACTACGTGGCAATTTCCAAGAACCATTTTGACACTATAACCATCATGGTCTACGACGATCAGTCAGAGCAGGTGGCCTTTAAATACGGGAAAGTTATTGTTAAGCTTCATTTAAGGCCGCGCCGCGGCGGTGACTATTAGGCAGTTGCGATGGTCATCGTGAAAACATTAGGGGACCCCTCTATGAACAGGGACTATTATAGAGTTCAGGCCGGCTATGGAGGTCAGCTGCCATACTTTCAAGTGGCCCCTGCTATGTATGGGGCAGATTGGAGGGCTTCTTTCGAAGTCTATTTAGAAGAGCCATGTCTTTTTTGAGAAGAGGGTACAAAATTGCAAAACCTCACATTAAAGCGGCTGCTACGAACATAGCCCATGATGTTCTGGATTCTGTTACATCGGCTGTCGCCGAGCGCATGAACAAACAGCCCCTAGAAGGAGCTGGGTTGTTGTACAATGCAAGTGCAGGTGTTAAAAGGAAGCAAAAGGCTTTGAGTAGTAAGGGACCTCCAATGCCCTATAAAAAAACAGAAGACTTCTTCAAAAGGCCCACACAAAAGAAGAGTCATAAGAAGGAAGATATCTTCCGAGAAGAAGAAGAGAACATGCTCTAGTGCAAATATTTTTTAAATCAGCTATCATGGCCTTCGTACACTGCGCCTCGGATGAATGCACCAAATCTGAGCTAGATTTGTTTTCTCTTAAACCCACACAGACCAGCATTGAGAACAGTTTTTTCATGGAGGTATCGTCTCCAGCCGCTTTGACGCCTCTGGCGCCAATAGAGTTTTATGTGTTGGGGTCACCGGATATGTATTTGGATCTCCACAACACTTTGCTGCACCTCGTCTGCAAAATAACCAAAGTGAACGGCACCAACATCGAGGCTGATGCTAAAGTGGCACCGATCGCCTACCCCGTCGCAACCATGTTTAATCAAGTGGGCGATTGACTCGTCACTCAAAGTGATAACATGTATGCCTACCGGGCCTACAAAGAGAGTATTCTAAATTACAGTTGCGAAGTCCTGGAGACACAGCTTTCAGCGTGGCTCTTCTACAAAGATACTCAAGCGCATTTTGAGGACACGGCGTTGGACAGGGGCAGCAATAGTTTTAAAAAAAGAGCCAGTTTTACCACCGGCAGTAAAGAGTTTGACCTCCTGGGGCGCATACATTCAGACCTTTTCTTCCAAGATAAGCTACTTGTCAATAAGATAGACATTAAGATCAAACTCAACCGCAACAAGGACACGTTCTGTCTCATCAGCGGCAATGCAGAGCAGTATAAACTGGTTATATTGTCCGCGAGCCTGTTTGTAAAGAGAGCTTAAGTGTCACCGGGTGTCAGACTGGCCCACGCCCAAGCTTTACAACTATCTGTGGCTCTGAAGATATTCAGCATCTCCGTCGGTACTAGATTAACGCAGCAGCAAAATCTATTTCTCGGGCAACTCCCGAAACTTATCATCATAGGGTTTGTGGACAATACAGCTTTTAGCAGGCTTTATATCTCTAACCCTTTAGAATTCAAGCACTACGAAATCAACTACGCCGCTTTGGTCCACGAGAGAGCTGTTATCCCCGCAAAACCGTTCACCCTGAGTTTTGGAACATCCAATTTTGTCAGGGAATATCTCGGTCTGGTCTCGAAAACAGAGAAACATCTGCATGACTCAGGACTCGTTGTTGCAAGAGAGGGGTATGGGGCCGACTACATGCTGTTTGCATTCGACCTAACTCCTGACATGGAAGACGGTGACCACTACAACTTGATCAAATACGGAAATCTAAAAGCTGAAATACCCTTTACACAGGCGCTGGCTACTAACGTGAACATGGTTGTATTCTCTGTATTCGACAGCGTCATTCAAGTCAATCACGCCTGACAAAATATGTTTGACTATCATTAAAAGATTGTAAAATGGACACTGTGCAGATACTTGACTTCTTAAGCAGCCATAAATACGCAAATACATACTTTTTAGGTGTATTTCCTAGCGATGGGCCACCAAGGGAGATAGGCCCAGAAAAACCCTGTACCCCAGTCTTTAACACCGACCCGCATTACAAGGGTGGTACACATTGGGCGGCCCTGTTTCTAGATGTAGACAAGGTTATAGTGTTTGACAGTTTAGCGGAGTTCCCCAAGCATAGCATTTATACAAAGCCAATATTCAAATATGTAAGAAAAAGCAGTGCCCACGGTTGAGTATAGCAAGCTCCGTGTACAGGATTCTCGAGCCATCACATGCAGAAACATTGTATATATTTTATTAGTAAAATGTCTGAGGGTATGACGTTTAGACATTTTTTTAATCTGTATTCCGCCGATATAGTAAACAACGATGGTACTGTTCTGAAATATGTGAATGAAAACACAAGGACTATGTTGAGCATTGTTAAAACAGAATACGGTGTTTGTCAAAAGTTTAAGGCTGTGTAACGCCTCTATTTGTACTAATGGTTGTCCACAATAAAAACATTTTAAACACAAATTCAGACTATGCATTTTTATTCACCCACCACACATTTTAAAACCATTAAAAAAAAGATGACTGACGACTGTTGAAAAGTTAAAAGTGTTTATTACAAACAGTTTTCACCACAAATATTTACACAGGTAAAGAAATAAATGAAGCAAAAATCTTTTGAGACGCGAACCTTTTAACAAAACTGTACAACGGTTCAAACGTTATGATAACATTAGAGCGATAGCCAAGTGTTCATTTTGAACAGTCGCTTTTTAGGCTCCATATGTAGAACACTGCTGCTCCTAGACGGTGATAGCTGCGGAAAGAAAGGCGATGTTGACACAGTGGGACTCATGGTAAAAACCCCCGGGGTTGGATCTTTCAAACTTTCAAGCCTTTGCCTGTGGTTGGCATTACTGATGATCGTGGAAGGAATGTTGAGTTCCGCAGCGGCGCGTAGGAACTGCTATCATCCTCTAGGAGCATTTTGTGTTGATATGGTTTTGCTGTGCGTGAGACCTCTGACCAGATCGAACATGTGTGATCCAGCAACTGGTTGTCAGTTGTGAACTAATTCACCCCGGTTGTTCCAAGAGGTCAGATCTTTAGTTGCAGTCATTTTACTGAGCAGCATTTGCGCTGCCCCTCCATTCCTCTGAATTTTATTTTTTAAAAGGTCTTCGACAACGGCGTCCGTATTGGCCGGGGGTCCTGGGTCATGAGGCGCTACTGGGTCTGCTGGCAGCTGTTCTGGGTCGGGGGTATACAATTGTTTGTAATACTGTGAAAAGTTTTGAAGGGCTCCTGAGTAAAGCCCCGCTTTGTCATGTGGTTTTAAATTGGTTTGGTTCAAAATGGCTTTGATGTCAGCATTGAGACACTGCGTCTTGTTTCTGTGTATGTCCCAGATGCCGGTGGTAGAAGGACCCAACCGTTCCAGCTGTTGGCGAGGCACAGGGTACATTTTTGGGGCGTGCTCCATCAGGTCCTCGACAAGAGACCTGTAATTAGGGGTATAGCAATACCCAGCAGAGCCCCTAAAAAACCTCCAGACTGTTTGATCAGTTTCCTTTTAGAAAGGAGCGACGCCCTTTTATTGCTGAACTTCTTAATAATGTGGCGCTTCCTCAGCAAGCAGAACTGGCTCATTGATATCGGGACATTACCTTTTAGGGTGTTTAGGATTCATCTTGGACCCCTCACCATCCATGATCCAGCAAGTCAACGCCATCTCCTCCCCCTTCTTCAACACCCTCCACATGCTCCGAAAGATCTACAACTGGATACCCACTGAAACCAGAAGAACAGTCACCCAAGCCCTCGTTAGCAGCAAACTGGACTACGGCAATGCCCTCTACGCAGGAACCACTGCCAAACTCCAGAAGAGGCTGCAACGCATCCAGAACACCTCTGCATGCCTCATCCTGGACATCCCCGGCCACTACCACATCACAGACCACCTGAAAAACCTGCACTGGCTCCCAGTCAACAAGAGAATCACCTTCAAACTCCTCACCCATGCTCACAAAGCACTGCACAAAACTGGACCAGAATACCTCAACAGACGACTCTCCTTCTACACAGCGATCCCGCAATCTCCTCTCCACTGACCTTGCCCTCGCAACCGTCCCACGCGTCCGCAGAACTACAACCGGTGGTAGATCATTTTCACATCTCTCCGCCAAAACGTGGAACACTCTTCCCACCCACCTGTGCTAGACCAAACACCTCCTTACCTTCAGGAAACTTCTCAAGACCTGGCTGTTCGAGCAGTAGCAGCACCTCACCCCCTCTCCCACCTTTTCCCCCTCCCTCCTCAGCGCCTTGAGACCTTCATGGGTGAGTAGTGCGCTTTACAAATCCCTGATTGATTGATTGATTGATAGATTTAGGGCTATTTCTGAAATGGCCGCCACTAAATCATCCGAAGCAGCGCACAGGATAGCCTTTCTTTTCAGGGGGCTGGCTTTGACCAGCATTTTTAGGAGGTCTAAATTACACCATAGCCGCGCAGACATGGTAGCAACCTTATATTACAAGGTTTAGAGTGTAAATGTTATAAAAGTCTTTTTCATGGGTCTTTTTATAGGCTTTGGTGAGTGTTTTAGACGTGTATGCAACTGGGAAGTCAGGTGGGAGCATACTGGAGCGTAGTCTGTAGTCATCTAGAGTACTGGGTTTTGAACTACCAGTAAGTAGCTGTGGGGTTTTGCGGAAGCGTCGTTAAACGCTTTCATGAAAAACTGCATGTTTCCGGGTACATCTGTTTAGCTATAATTGATATCTGAAGCTTGTCGAAGGTTTTAAAAAATAAGACCAGGTATGAGGTATTGAGAGTTATAGAACGACTGCTCTTACCCTTGTAAAACAAGTTCTGCACGATGTAGCATATCCTTAGATTACGATGATGCGAATATTGAGTAAAAGCCCTCTCGACCTCAGGGTGGTCCCTGCCTTCACTCATGAGATCGTCCACAATGACCATGTTTACAAGGTGTTTAGGTAACAAGTCATCGTCGATGAGATTACTGGGGATGGCTTCTATAAATCGGATGTGTGGGAACTTTAGGGAGAGCTCCGTGTAAAGATCTTGCCAGCAGGAATAAAGCTATATGATGCTGATAGGGTTCTGAGATAAAACACCGGGAGCATTTTCTAACAGTTTCTTCATAAAATAACTTAACACTATTTGAGGGACCTGCTAAAAGACAGGATAATGGGTGTTGCAGCCTAGTGTCCATAGCGGTTGGGGTTCACCCCTTTAATATCTTTTAATAACCATACAGCAATATTTTGTAGTCCTTGGTCAGGACGCGTTTATCAAACACTACTCGTAGGGTTTTAAACAATGGTTGTGTTGTAATTTCCAACCTTTTTTTGGACCTGACTATGCTAGGGTGATTTACCACTATTGTTTTGTTATTTTCGTGATTGCTTGATGCGTAGTACTCGTGCCCCAGACCCTTCAGCTGTCAAAAGTTATTTGGAACCGTATTGCTAACGTTTAAAGTGATACCTTTGACTTTCATGCAAACCTTATTATTAAAGGTTTTGTAACTATAGGTCTTGGGTCTGGAGGAGGTGTATTAGAGTATGTACTCATCCTTTTCGAGCTCGCTGGTAAAATCCCTTAGATAATCACCCAGCGGAGTATCTTCATCACCCTCCTAACTCACAAAAATAACAGAGTCATTGTCATGGTACAAACAACGTTCCTTAAGCTTATCCAACAACCTGTAAAGCTATAGATGAGCTTGAGCGGTTGTGAAGGACTTCAGGAAGATGTTTATATTGTTACGTGTTGTGGGGTACTCTTTGGTGTATTTCCAGCATAGAACGGCCGTCTCATTGTCGATAAATTCACAACTGGACACGTCGTAAGATGGGGCAAATAGATACTTAAAAAGATTGTCTGGATCTGTGACAATGGATGTGTTTGACAAATTGGTACACTGTGCAAATTTTCCCCACAAGGAATTGAGACAGAGCTTAGCTAACTGGAGTCTGGCAGGGTTAACCTTAATGAACTCAGGTCTCAGCGTAATACCCTCATGAGCTTGGTAATCATCGATGTAATTTTGCTTCGAGGACTCATCAACGCACCAGTCGGGATACTCAGTTGCCTCCTGTTTGTCTCTGAGAAACAAGTTGATGTACTCAGAAAAGATTCAGGATGTGGTGTGTGGAAAGTGCCAAATTTCCAGTATTTTACAGAGGCAGTACCCTTTCTCGAGGGCAGTCTGCACCTTGATGGTACACCATGTCCCTTCCAGCAGCCTTTGCTCATTACTATGTCTACATTCGCTCGTCTGTTTACTTTCAGCGCATGTTCAACATAGGGGGAACATCAGTTTGCCATCGACTCTGTACGGAAGCACCTGGAAGTAAAGCTTCCGTGGAGGGTATATTTGACACTTAACGAGACCAAAGTACTCGTCTAGGGACTTAAAGTTCCTATATATGATGCTAGGATGCCCCACTGGGTACAACTTCACCTTGTTCACAAACCGATACAGACTGGTGAAGTCGTAGTAGTGTATTTTCTCACCCTCACCAGTGACCTGGTACAGCTGTATGGCATTTGTACGACTGCCGAATAAGGCGTCGCAGGGTTCCAACAGTGCTGGTAACTGCCGGCTCTTAATGAAAGCGCTGAGTTCCGCATCTTTTGTTAGCTCGTCTAACCACTCGTGTTCCCAGAGGGTTCTCAGAACAAAGCCGCTAATTTCAATATACTGTGACTTTGCCAGAGTACGACGATGTAGATGTTCAAACATGGCGCCCTGCAGTCTATTAAACTCGTGGGGTTTGTAACAACGTGGACACCCGTGGTAAAAGCAACCGTTGAACTCAAAGGCGTTTGGTACCCCGTTAATTAACGCATAAGCGTCTAGGTAGTAGCGGCACAAGCGGTATTCGCCGCACTGCAGTGTGTGTTTAATGAAGATGTTCTCTTTCTCTGAGACGTACATGAGCCACTGAATAGACGGGGTGGAGTAACATTTCTGTTTACTGTTATAGAGGTCAGGCGATACTAGAGCTATGGTTTCAGGTTTTAAAAACAGGTGCTGATAAATAGACATGCACATGGAACCTAGCGTAATGTTCTTAAATGGGTCTAGGTATTCCACCATTTCTTTCCTCTTACGGGATTTGGTTTTGATAATCCTGACCCGTTTTGTCATCTCCACCACAACGTCTCTGAAAAGGTTGCACGCTTTTCAAAAGATCATGACATCCGCCTGACAGTAAGGTTTTAACTCTGTTTGAAAATGAAACCCATTTTCATGGTTTTCATCGTACCACTATAGAAAGCTCTTTTTTCAGACGGCATCATGTACTCGACGCCGTAACTGTCGGGCGGCGGCATAGGACCACTGTAATTCTGATTAGCCCATGTGTTAAAAAAGTGAGGGAAATAACCTTTACATCCTTCAAAACCAAAGGGTTTTGGCAACTTGCTCAACTTCATGGGCAGAAAATTTAAGGTGTCTGTGAACTTAATTTCAAAAAGCACAAACTTTAACAGTATCAGTTTGGAACCCTGGGTTATGAGCTCCACAGCCAGCGTTTCATGAATCAGTGCCCGGAGAATAAAAAACGAGTCGTACGCTTTTGAGTTGCGAGCCAGCAGTGTATACTCATAGTATTTCGGTTGCATGAATGTGTTGAGGAAATTATTCACGCACGACTGGCCTTCAAACTCCCAGTTTTCATCCGCTGTTAGTGATGGGCGTAAATGTAGTTAGGCTGGTCTCCTGCGTACACTCTATATCAAATATGATATAGTCTTCTGTTTTTTTTGAGGGCGGGGAGCCTTCGAGCATGTAACACTAGTGTGCGATTCCGGCTATAAAATACGCTTTACACCTGTGACATTGCATTCCTTTACAATTGTGGTCGTCGGCCTTGTAGCACCCGCAAGCCAGACAGTCTGATTAACGGACCACTTTGTGAGGCTGATGTGTAAGTTTAAACAGTCTTGCGACTGACGAAACATCTTACATATCGAGCAGCTCACCCTCTGAGCGTCATCTTCGACGCACCTGACCCACTGACACATTTTACAGTGCATTTCACACTGTCCGGTTGTTGTATATGTGGTTGTAATGCTCGCACACGTACTCGCCGCCTAGAAAACCCTTCAGGTTCAGGATACTGTAAAAGTGGTCTTTGTGATGTAGCACATAAACGGTCTTGTTTTTCACACGCTCAGCGGTAGTGAAGTTCTTCCAAGAACCTCTGTGGTACAGAACTTTTACTGTAACAGCAAAATGGCTCTCAAAAAGACCTTGGTCCTCAAAACCAACCAGTCTGTTGGGCGGTAGTTGAAGCGCCTCGTGGGCTGCTGCCCCATAGACATAATGATGTTGTCTGGGGTAGCTCGGTCCACCAACAACCCTGCGATGCTTGTCGCCAAACACATATTGGTAGCTCTAGTGTTAAAGTCGAGCAACCATCCATATTTCTTGCCGATGATTTTACTGTACATGACACTCTTTAAGGTTCTGGAAGCACCGCCCTCACGACCCCTAACAACAAGGGCGATGATTCTAAAGGTCAGCAATTCAGCCTTGCTCTGTAAAAGCTTAGACATGTTTTTTAGAAACTTCACAGCGTAAAACACATCACGTGATGACCGTCTGGTGAACAGAGGACTGTTGAGACCCTGCCCCTGAAAACGCAGCTGGAAGAAATCGATAGGCACCACATCATGTAACAATCGTTCTATGAACGCTTGTACAGCCTGGTGTATAGCTATAACACCCTGATCGGAGGAGTTTAGATGGTCTAGGTTAACAAACCTAAACTCCTCATAGGGCTCTGTAGCATTAAACCTCTCTACAGTACGACTGTACCTTCTGACACTTTCTAAAAACACCGGTTCTGAATCCTCAGCTTGAGGATCGTTGCAGGATGGAGGGTTCCCTGGGGTATCATTCGGTGGTAGTTGACTACGGCTCATTGTTGGGGTATTTTTATGCCTCCTTGTAACGTTTAGTCTGGCTTTTTTTAATTTTCTTATTAAAAGAGTATGGTTTCTAGCGCTACTAGTCCAATTCTGTTTCTTAAAAGCCCAGCTGTTTTTAGGCAACCAACCACAGCCTATTTGAACAATAGTTAGTGTATTTACAGGAGTTGTCCTTGCCATTTCACCTAATACGGACAGGGATCCTTCAGGATGTTTGGGGTTAAGCCGGCTCTGAACTTTACCACTTGAGGCCCTGAAAATGCCTATATTCTCTCCTAACTTTATATTTTGAGGCCTTATGGGGAGTGTTTTAGGTGTTGAGGTTTCTGCTTTTAGGAGTTTTAAACAGTTGGGGGGTGGCTCTCGCAGCTTTTTGGTTTGGGGTGCTCGTAAAACAAGTGGAGCTTTACACCAGTATTAATACATGTGGCTCTTACATTCCCTAGGTCAGCCTGCATGCATAGTCACACGGGTATATTACTTATGTCTACAACTGCTGAATCGCAAGATTGGACCACCTCGCTTCTACACTGTGCCAACCTCTGTATGAAAGCCCTCACTGTGGCTCTGGAGGACGTAATATTGCGTCCGTTCTTAACCAGTTTTAAAGTCTTCAGGCGCAGTCTGAATTTTAGTTGTCTAACAGATTGGTGTATTTCTTTTATATATGTGTCCAGGACTCTAGTACGGTCCAAAGTGCCATGTTCTGGGTCATTACTTGAGGCATTAGATGGATGGTTGACATTTCCCTGAGCCTCTCCAGCTACAGGTCCCCGGTTAACAGTATTATCCCCTTTCTGAATGGATGGACCAGAATGGGTAAAAAAAGCAGGGCCCCAATGCGAACAACCCAGTGCTTGGGAGGCCTGATCATCGCTAGATGGTGTTTCAAAACTCTGATTTTGTGAACCACTCCATCCTGTACTGCTGGCAGGTTATATTGAGGAGAAGGGTGAAGACCATTGCGCTCAGGCACTTGGTGTCAGGCTGGTGGGGTCGTACACTGCAGGGGGTGTAATTGGTGACATCAGACATGGGGAAGTTAGAGGCTGGTCATAATAACTCAAGGCCTCGGATGCATAGGAAGCGTTGTGGATGGGTGTTGGTGATTGCAGCCCTGCAGTGGACACGTTAGAAGGGTCACAGGGCATTGCTGTGGCTTCAGAACTCTCTACCAAATCCGCTAGCGCCTTGAGAAGTCCTATACACCCAGAATAAGTATTCTCTATGGGGTGATCATTTTCCAATTGTGTGTCCCTAAGATTATGAGGGATAGTTATAGAGGTTGTTGGTGCTAAGTTGCCGACGGACCCGCCTATGTTAGAATCCGCAATTGTTGAACATTTAGAACGTTGGGGGCTAGGTGGAACAGTCTGAGCCTTAACAACATTTTTAAAAGACAGGTCTAAAGGCAAGGCTTGCTCAGGGGTCTGTAGCTTCTTCTTATGGTTCTTTAAGGACAAATGATTTATTCAAAGCTTGTTGCACTGCTTAGGGTCCCAAACAGAGGTTCTACACGGTATAGAATGGTGTGTGTCTGAGGTTGTAAACGTGACGCTGTCAGTGTCTAAGCCCCTGTACATAGTTAGTTGCTGTAGAAGTGTTTGTGGTACTGAGCATAGCCTTTATTAATGTAGGTGTGGTGTAGTTAAGGGTTGTACCTGGTCTGCAGAACTGATGCACGGCTGGTCCTGGTACCCGCATTGTTCATGGATGCTGATGGTGCCATGGGGTTTTGAATGGTCACGTTGTTGTCCTTTAAACACGACGACGTCAGCTTAGCCTGATGGCCGACTCCTCCAGAGCTCTCTTGTGATGACTATTGGATGTAAAGATAACAAAATACATATTAGGTGTTGTTGTAGCAGCGATATCCTAGAGGTGAAAAAGGTTTGAGACACACTAAGGATTTAATTCATCTGACTCTACAGTTTCTAAAAACTCACCTGAGGCGTTCATATATGAGGGGCCTTTCTTAATCGGTGGCCCTTCCTTAGACACTGGGGACTTCCTTTTGCGGACCGTCTTTTTAATGCCCCCTGCCAAATTCTGGGTTGTTACCATGGTAGTCGCTTGTACCACAAGCTGGCCTGGAGAAAAAAAAAGATTAAAATGTTACACTTACAATATAATACACAGACTATACAAGATCTCTGAGGGTTCCTTCGATGCTGTGTTTATGAGGGCTTTTTGGGTTTTCACTGTGTTTATCCAAGGACTCCTTTTATTTGCCTACAAAAGCTGCATTCTGAGACATGGTGCTTGGACCATCTTGAGCCTGGAGGATTTGTTGCTGAGCACCAAACGCAAACTGTAGTTCCGCATCATAACCTGTAAAGGGACACAAACACATAGGAAGCCATTGTCAGGGCTATATTTCCACGAGGTCTGTATGAAGCTCAACAGGGCCCACCTCCAGATACCTCCAAATCTGAATGCTCTTACAGTGCAGATTTTTGGAGTGATCTGATGAGGGGAAGGTTGTGGGATAGGATCAGCAGGGAAGGAGATTTGAGAAAACAAAAAGGTCACAGGAAAACAATACAAAGCACGTTAACAATTCTGCACAGACTTGAACTGCAGTCTGGCGTAAGGAAATTTGAGTTACAGTATGGAAAGATGACTGAGAAAATGAAAAGGCACAAGGACTTTCAGCAGTGGGTTTTGTCGAGGCTTTCCCTAATAAACATGCAATTGGTTGTCTAATGATACCTTCTTTGATGTAATATATATATGCCACAACATTCACCCACTTGCGCTATGTTTCCATCACGACGATCGTAAGTCAGTAATAAAACTCTACAACTTGTAATCCTATTTTTCATGTTTATAAAACTCTTGACTTCAGAGTTATTTGCAGGCTAAACAATATTTTCAAAAGAATTCAGTGCACTTTTAATTGTATGAAAACATTCTGCCTCGAAGATGCTGAACTCAGAGTGACCCTGTAATAAATCAACACAGACTTCATGACACAAAATTCAAATAACTGGAGAGCTACATGAACCCAGATGCACTTTCTTAGAAAGAATAATCCTACCTTTAGAGCAGGGCCTGCTCTGGAAATACACTCTGCTAGAGGCTCACATGAAGATTAATGAGCGAGATGACAGCAGCTGATAACAGGAGAGACTCCACAGCAGAGCTGCAATGACAGCTGTCTGACTGGATTGAGGAAAATACCCTTAGGAATGCCTTCACCGAGATGAGAGCACACCAGACTGCCACCAGGGAGCCCCAGAGCAATAGTGAGCATTGTTTGCTGGGCGGGGCCAGTTTTATAATAGGTGACATGCCCAAGATGGAGGCCAGCTGGGAATTGTAGTCTCTTTCAGACTACAACAATGAAGCACCACAACGCTAGCAAACAGCTATATGGAAGAACAAACATTTGTTTAACATTCAAGACATGCCATATAATACCATAAAATATCTCATGGGGTAATGGCACAGTTTATTAAGAAAACGAACAACAAGACCATCAGTTAGCTTTGCAGGCGGCCTCGTGAGCTTTCCCACAAGATGGTTTGGCACACAATGGTAACAATGAGCGCACAGGTAACTTAGCTGGGGCGGGCCCTAGATCGCGCACCAGCCATGTTCTGACAGCCATTAACGGTAAAATAAAGACAAATAACAGTCAAGACATCTTTGTTTAGGATGGCTGATGACACAGATCTCTGATATATAAATATCTAGATACACTTACCTTATTGAATTTCCTCCATTTCCTCTGGGGACAGCGTTGGCTCTTGGGGATCCTACGTACAGAAGAGACAAAGAGGAGTTTTAGCCCCTAATGCTTATTTATATTACCTTCATATTTGCAAGGTAGCCACACCGTTAAATATTAGTTGAAGCATTACCTATCCTCACAACTGTAAGCCTTACTAATTATTATGGTATACACACACTCTTAGAGGTATATACTAGTACAGATGTCAGATTTTTTTTTCGTTATTTTTTTTTTATTTTTTTTTACATATACATTTAAAAATAAAAATCATTTTAAACATTCTCGCTCATGATGTTAGCTGTTAAGTATCCTTGCAATCCATACACAGGTTCTCAAAAGTACAAGCCAGAAAAAAAACAAATGTTTACACTTCCCAATTACCCTGAGAGGTTTATCAAAATGTATACCTTAAGCTCTAAGACAACTCAGAATATTATTTACACATATTACTGCATCATTTATAGGCCATGTAATACCACATGATTACAGTGATTATAAAAAAATATATATATATATCACAGACCACATAACATTTTGAAAAACAAAATACATCTAATTTATATAAATATATACAGTATATATACATATATATATACAATACATTGGCTGCCTGATCCTGGAATCCGGTCCAGGTTTTTACCCTCACTCTCCAAACTCTCAAACATGTGCATTGTGGGGGGGCTGTCTTGCTAGGAAGAAGGGTGGAGCCAGCTGCTGCACAGCCATTCTTCCTCCCATGCACGTGGAGTTCCTGATGAGCTCCCCCAGCCCCTTAGAAAATGCTACGGCCCGGATGTTTGGAGGCTTTGTTTATGCACCCCATGTACCACAGATATGTAAAGGGGCCCCCTCATTGATAGGGGCCCCGCACAACTATGGCTACAATTTTTCCCTTTATTTTATTTATTTATTATTTTATTTTTATTTAATTTATTTTTTAAACCCCCACTCGTGAGGGGTGCTGTGCAGGCCCCTCATGGGGGTTGAACACCACCTGAAATGTTGTTTGAGCCCCATGAGGGGCTTCAGGGGCTCCTGTTGCTGGTTGTGGGGCCCTCTGTTCATACATGGCATAGGGGCCCTGTGTGTTTCACACACCAGCTGTTTTTTTTTTTTTTTTAAAGAAACGGCTTGGGGACCAGGGCCGAGCTCAACCCAGACCCCAGCCGCCATTATAGACACGCTTGTTAGGACCATGCGGTTCTAACAAGCATGTCTATAATGGCGGTCGGGGTCCAGGCCCCTCGCGGCCCTGGGCCCCAGTTGTGCTTCACACAACATTGTTTTTTTATTTTTACCCAAAATTCAAGACACGGCCAGGGACCAGGGCCACGCGTGGCCTGGACTATGGCTGCTATTATAGAGACGCTTGTTAGGACCATGCGGTTCTAACAAGTGTGTCTATAATGGCGGCCGCTGATCTCCGGACACTATTACACCTATGTCGGTCCTGACAGCCTTATGTGTAATAGAGGCCGGGGGACCAGGACCGCACGCAAGGCCCGGGGCCCCAGAGCTCCATTACCCATAACTCTGTTAGGACAGTTTTGTCCTAACAAAGTTATGGGTAATGATGGTCGGGGGACTTGGGCTGCACACGGTCCTGGTTCCCCGACCTCCATTACAGATAACTTTGTTAGGACTGCACTGTCCTAACAAAGTTATGGGTATTGGAGGGTGGGGGACTCAGGCCGTGCGCGATCCGAGTCCTCCGCAGCTCCATAAAAAGATAACGTTGTTAGGACCTACACTTCCCTAACACTTACATGTGTAATGCAGGCCGTGGACACATGCCGAGCACGGTGCCTATCCCTGATCGACATTACAGATATAGGTGTTAGGGACCATGGGGTCTCTACCCGGCCCTCCAACAACACCTCAGCAGCAACATTGGGGGGCTGGGTTGAGACCATAGGCCCCCCTAACAAAACCTCAGCAGCAATATTGTGGGGGCTGGGATGAGACACCAGGGCCCCCTAACAACACCTCAGCAGCAATGTTGGGGGGGGGCTCGGTTGAGACCCCAGGCCCCCCTAACAACACCTCAGCAGCAACATTGTGGGGCTGGGTTGAGACCCCATGCCCCCCTAACAACATCTCAGCAGCAACATTGGGGGTCTGGGTTGAGACCCCAGGCCCCCTAATAACACCCCAGCAGCAACACTGGGGGGATGGGTTGAGACCTAGGCCCCCATTACAGATGGCCTGTTAGGAGCTAGGCCAGGCCCATACAAGGCGGTTTTACTAAACCGCACTACTGCCCATATAAAACACATAGGCCCTCATTACAACATTGGCGATAAATCCCGCTTACTGCCTTGCAGAAGACCGCCAACACACCTCTGCTGCCGTGGAATTCCGCTACAGCTATTACGACCCACAGGCCGGAATCCGCCAAAATCCAGACACCCACACAAGTCCGCCAGACCAAAGGTCAGTGATAAACTGGTGATAACAAAACCGACACCGTCATGCCAACAGGAATACGCCCATACTATCACGACCCACAAATCCACGCGGCGGTCTTTCAACCGCGGTATTCCATTTGCGGTACACACTGCCGCGCTCAAAATACACACACATATACAAAACACAACCACATTGGACATTTCGAAATACACACACCTGATACACATACACACACCACTCCCACACACTCAATACAATATAAAACACACACCCACATCACCCACAAAAATTGAGAAAGAAGCTCAGAGAGAGACACCACCATCAACAACACTAGCATCCACAGGCACACAACACCATCACTCACACAACATCCACGCACCTCAGACAACACACACAAACACATCCCCTCACACATCACAACACACACCACCTTACATATCACCCACACCACACCATGGCATCGCAAAGACACCCCAGGTTCTCGGAGGAGGAGCTCAGGGTCATGGTGGAGGAAATCGTCCGGGTAGAGCCACAGCTATTCGGATCACAGGGGCAGCACACCCCCATAGTTAGGAAGATGGAGCTATGGTGCAGAATCGTAGACAGGGTCAACGCAGTGGGACAGCATCCAAGAACTAGGGATGACATCAGGAAGAGGTGGAACGACCTACGGGGGAAGGTGCGTTCCGTGGGCTCAAGACACCAGATTGCAGTTCAGAGGACTGGCGGCGGACCCCCACCTCCTCCCCCACAACTTACAACATGGGCGGAGCAGGTCTTGGCTATACTGCATCCTGAGGGCCTCGCAGGAGTAGCAGGAGGAATGGACTCTGGTAAGTCAAATCTTAACTATTACATCCCCCACCCTACCTGCATGCTATCACATACCCCACCCTCACCCTCACACCCATCACTCCAACACCTCACAAATGTCCCATTATCACAACCCACCCATCCCAATACCAAGCCCTGCATGCAACACCAAAGCATGGACACCCATCACCAAAGCATGTCCACTACAGATACCCAAACAGATCCCCAAACTAAATATCACACAAAGTCCTTCACAAGCATGTAAGCACTGGGGTACAGGGTCACCCACCCATTGCACACAATGGCACACACAGATGCAATAATCATGCCTTTACACCCCTGCAGGACCCCTACCCAATGTCACCGGACAGGAGGTTCCAGACATGTCCACTCCCCCAACAGAAAAGGCCCACAGTGATGACAGCAGCTCTGTCCAACTGGATCAAGATGACCAGCCCGACCCATCTGGGACCTCGGGACACTCGGTTCCCCACACACTGGCACATGCCACCACAGAGCCTCCCCCTCAGGAAACACCAGCACATGACCCACCCAGCGGGCCCATACCTCTGTCCCCAGGACACGTCAAGCAGCAGTGTGACCACCACTACAGGGAACCCAGGCAAACCCACCACCCCAAGAACATCAGGGACCTGGGGGCAGTGGCAGTGGGCACACGGTTCAGGGGACAGAGGCACAGGAAAACCGGGGAACTGGGAGGACTGCTGTGCGACAGGGGGAGGACAGGCCCAGGGAACCCACTCTCCACAAGGCCCTCTCCAACATCATGGGAGCGTACCATCATTCCCAGGAGACGATGGCAACTGTACTGGACAAGTTTCAGGAGACCCAGGCGGCTGCAGGAGGAACAGTATTTGGGGATCAGGGAGGAACTCAAGTCTATCAACACCACCCTGGTCACCATTGTAGGGGTGCTGAAGGACCTTGTGAACACCAGTAGGGACACTGTGGCACAACAAGGGGCCCCTGACACTAGCCTGGATGATGAACAGCCCACCACCCCGCCAGCGCTAGTGGGCAGGAGGCACCGCCACAGGACCACGACACCAGCACCCAACCCCCTGCAGATGGAGAACCACCCCGCAAACGGTCCCTGAGATCCAGGCACAAGACAGAGAACAATGCCAAGACCCCCGCCAAGAAATGAGACCACCCTGAATGTCATCCTTCTGTCCCGCTTCGTCACCCTGTCCATCCATCAACTGCCCTAGCCCCACTTCTTATGCCCCTTTGGACAATGCACCTGTGAAACAAATAGACTGGACTCTGCCATGGACATTCCTCCACCATCACTCCTGCCCATTTTACAACCCCCTCCACTATTTAGCACTTAAATAAACACCCTTGAATCACAAAACAATCTGGAGTCTCGATTGTATTGTCAACATACCTATGTCACACAGCTCTAGTTCATGAGGTAATATAGCAGAGGTCACACAGTGGGACCCACATCTGTGAAATGGAAATGCAAAGTGACAAGTCAGGGTCCTTACACTGGGTGAAAGTGACAGACATATGATAGGTCTAACAATTGTATGAGATGTGGGAGGCAGTGACGTCTTCTTACCTGTGTCTCACTAGAAGTATTGCTGGATAACGTTGTTTCTGTTGTCAATATACTCTTCTTCTGCCTCCTTTTCTTCACTGTCTACAGGCTCCACAGCTGCCACAAGACCTCCTTCTGGAACATCCTCCTGCAGAAAAGGCACCTGTTGTCACAAAGTTAGGTTGTGCAGCATACAGTAGGCCACAATGATCTGACACACCTTCTTTGGTGAGTAGTAGAGAGAACCACCTGTCATATGGAGGCACCGGAACCTCGCCTTCAGGAGGCCAAAGGTCCTTTTGATCACTCTCCTAGTTCGCCCATGTGCCTCATTGTAGTGTTCCTCTGCCCTTGTCCTGGGATTTCTCACTGGGGTCAGTAGCCATGACAGGTTGGGGTACCCAGAGTCACCTGCAAATGTTGAGGGACAACTGTTAGACACACACTAACCCTTAGGGACAACCCCAGACAATCATTCACATGGTATAGGGTCCTTGTCATCACCTATTAGCCACACACAGTGCCTCTGGAGTTGCCCCATCACATAAAGGATGCTGCTATTCCTCAAAATGTAAGCGTCATGCACTGAGCCTGGAAACTTGTCATTCACATGGGAGATGTACTGGTCAGCCAAACACATCATCTGAACATTCATTGAATGGTAGCTCTTCCGGTTTCTGTACACCTGTTCACTCCTGCGGGGGTTACCAATGCCACATGTGTCCCATCAATGGCACCCATGATGTTGGGGATATGTCCCAGGGCATAGAAGTCACCTTTCACTGTGGGCAAATCCTCCACCTGAGGTAAAACGATGTAGTTGCGCATGTGTTTCAGCAGGGCAGACAACACTCTGGACAACACGTTTGAGAACATAGGCTGGGACATCCCTGATGCAATGGCCACTGTTGTTTGAAAAGACCCACTTGCCAGGAAATGGAGTACTGACAGGACCTGCACTAGAGGGGAGATTCTTGTGGGATGGCGGATATCTGACATCAGGTCTGGCTCCAACTGGGCACACAGTTCCTGGATTGTGGCACAATCAAGTCTGTAAGTGATAATGATGTGTCTGTCTTCCATCGTCGACAGGTCTACCAGCGGTCTATACACCGGAGGATGCCGCCATCTCCTCACCTGCCCCAGCGGAAGTGCCCTATGGACGAGAACAGCGAGCAGAGAGTCAGCCAACACTGAGGTGACTGTACGCACCGCCGTGGACGTGACCGCCATTTCTTGTCTGTTTACTCACTTGATACCTGACCTTCTACAGGAGGGAACCTACACTGCAAGTGCTGCTGTGACCTCAGTCTGGAAGCGACGATGGCTCATGTGTCTGGGGAAAGTGCCCCTGCCTTCACTTCAGAGGAGTTGGAGAAGTTAGTGGATGGGATCCTCCCCCAGTACACACTACTCTCCGGTCCTCCAGACAAACAGGTGAGTACACTGTGAGCATGCTGTATGGGCAATGCCTGTTTGGAGTGGTGTGGATGGAAGATACGGGGGGGGGAACTGAGGCCTTCCTGAGCGGACTGTGAGTGTATGTGTGTCAGGGCAAGGGTGGGAACGTGGGTCAATGACTGTGACAGTCCGGATGATTAAAGATTATCCTTTTCCCCTGTACTATTCCTCTAGGTCAGCTCCCACCAGAAGAAGGATATTTGGCGTGCCATCGCCAAGGACATCCGGACCCTGGGGGTCCACCAGAGACGGAGTACCCACTGCCGGAAAAGATGGGAGGACATTCGGCGCTGGAGAAAGAAGACGGCGGAGGCCCAGCTGGGGATGGCCTCCCAATGTGGGAGTGGTGCCCGTTGCACCAAGACCCCCCTTATGTTCCTCATCCTGGCGGTGGCGTATCCAGAGTTGGATGGGCGGTTGAGGGCATTACAGCAGCCACAAGGGGGTAAGTACAGTCACATGCATCTGACTCTGCACGCATTACGAGGTGTCTGGGTGTGGGAGGTGGGCTGTGGGTTCCCCTAGGCCAGGGTGAGTTTTGTAGGCAAGGTCCCTTGGTGAGGCAGGCTATGTGGCACCCCAACCCCACCAGTGGTAAGAGCCAACTACACCTAGTCAGACTCCTGTGACTTCCATGTCTGCAGCAATCGGGCATAGACCTTGTACCCCATGTCCCTGGGATTAATTAGGGAACTCTAAGTGCATGGCATAGTGCAGAGGGCTGCTGTGTCTGTAGTGTCCGCCAGCGGTAGCAGTATTGCATGCACTGAACATGTCTTTCTTCTGTCCCCCCCCCCCTTTTTCTGGTCTCCCTGTTCTTGTGTGCATTAGCATCATCAGGCTGAGGAGCAGTGCCACCGGAGCAGGAGGCAGCTGCATCCCACATGGCCCTGGAGGGCGAGACAACGGACTCTGAAGCCACCACTGGGACGGAGGGCGAGGGGAGCTCCACTGTGGAGTCAGGAGGTGACATCAGCGTCAGCGACTCCTCCTCTGATGGGAGCGCCCTTGCGGTGGCAGGCCCCTCTGTGCCCCCGCATCAACAGGTACAGCCGCCACTCCCCCTACCAGCACCGCCCTCCCAGCAGCCCCTGAGCGTGTGTCCTGTGGCCGCTCACCCAGGACGGTGGGCATCTCCTTTGCCCCAGGCACCTCCGGCCCTCCCCCAGTCAGCCCTGCTGCCCTCAGTGAGGAGGCTATTGACCTCCTGAGATCCCTCACTGTTGGGCAGTCTACCATTGTGAATGCCATCCAGGGTGTCGAGAGGCATTTGCAACAAACAAATGCATACCTGGAGGCCATTCATTCTGCCAGGCAGCCCAACAGAGAGCATTTCAGGCTCTGGCCTCTACACTGATGGCAGCCATTGTCCCTGGATCCAGCCTCCCCCTCCAACTTCCTCCACCCAGACCCAATCCCCTGTACCTCAGCCTATCCCAAGCACACCATCAGACCGGCATGCACACACCTCAACACACAAGGGTGGCTCTGGCAAACATAAGCACCACACATCCCACAGGCACTCACACAAGCATCATACCCATGCACACATACCAACATCCACTGCCTCCACTGTGTCCCCCTCCTCCACGTCTCCCTCCGCCCTCCCTGTCTCGTCTCCACTCACACCTGCAAGCACTACATCTTCAGCCACTACCTCCATCACCAGCACGCCCATCACCACACACTGCACACGTGCACTCACCACCCCCACTACCATTCACATATCCCCTGTGTCCTCTACCAGTGTGTCTGTGAGCCCTCCTCCCAAACTACACAAATGCTGCCACACACCCACCCAACAGCCATCCACCTAACAACAGCCTCCAGCTCATGCACCTTCACCCAAAGTCAGCAAACGTACACCTCCTACATCCACTACCTCTTCCTCCACTCCCAAATCCCCTCCATCTACCCGTCCCAGTGTGTCAAAAAAGCTTTTCCTATCCAATGTTGACCTCTTCCCTACAACTCTCCCCCCCCGTCCGTCCCCTAGGGCCCGCCTTTCCAGGTCCCAACCCAGCACCTCAGCCACCACATCACTGGGCACAGTGGTGCCAGCAATTGCGGGCTTTTGGAGTGCGCCAAGCAACAGGGCTGCCAGTGTTCCACGAAGCGAGAGCAAGGACATTCCGCCACCTCCAAAAGTCAAAAAGTTGCCCACATCCCGGAGGGAGAAGACGAAAACACCTGCCACCAAGGGCTCAGGCAAAACAAAAGTGGATATTGGCAAGACAGCTGCGCCACCATCCAAGGTGGGGAAGGGCCAGAAGATCAAGGGCAGGTCCACGTCGACACCAACCTGCACGGCGGACAAGACCGCCACCTGCACCGCCACACGCACCGCCACCAGCACCGCAGTCACTGAGCCCGCCGCCAGCACGCAGTAACTGAGCCCGACACCAGCACTGCAGTCACTGAGCCCGCTACCAGCACCGCAGTCACTGAGCCCGCCACCAGCATGGCTGCCACAAAGACCAGCACCGCCGCCACAAAGACCGGCACCAGCACCGCCGCCACAAAGATGGCCGCCAGCACCGATGCCACAGAGCCCGCCACCAGCACCAATGCCACTGAGACCGCCACCAGCACTGATGCCACTGAGACCACCACCAGCACCGATGCCACTGACACCGCCAGCCAGCACCAATGCCACTGAGATCGCTGCCAGCACCAATGCCACTGACACCGTCGCCATCACCGCCAGCGGCCCTGGGACATCCTGAGCCAGTGGCACCAACGCAGACATGCCTGCCATCCCCAGTGGTCAGTCGTACGAGGCTGGTGGTCAGTTCCAGGAGTCTGGGCAGCTTGCATGTTGCACCACCGTCAGTGGAGTATCACATACACTACCTCAGTCCTTGGCAGGATGAAGCACTCTGGGCACCAAGCCCCCTCCAGAACCAGTAGAGTATCACATCCACTACCTCAGTCCTTGGCAGGATGAAGCACTCTGGGCAACATGACCCCATCAGAACCAGTGGAGTATCACATCCACTACCTTAGTCCTTGGCAGGATGAAGCACTCTGGGCACCATGACCCCTCCAGAACCAGTGGAGTATCACATTCACTACCTCAGTCCTTGGCAGGATGAAGCACTCTGGGCACAAAGCTCCCTCCAGAACCAGTGGAGTATCACATCCACTACCTCAGTCCTTGGCAGGATGAAGCATTCCGGGCACAAAGCCCCCTCCAGAACCAGTGGAGTATCACATCCACTACCTCAGTCCTTGGCAGGATGAAACACTCTGGGCACCAAGCCGTCTCCAGAACCAGTGGAGAAAGGCATCCACTTGAGAGACTGTGGCTTGGCACTCCCCAGGATAAAGAAGTGGGCAAACCACCCACTGTAAAGACTTGTGAGATTGTGGCTTTGTACTCCCCAGGATAGATCAGTGGGCAAACCACCCACTGTAAAGACTTGTGAGATTGTGGCTTTGCACTCCCCAGGATACAGCAGTGGGCAAACCACCCACTGTAAAGACGTGAGAGACTGTGGCTTTGCACTCCCCAGGATAGAGCAGTGGGCAAACCACCCACTGTAAAGACTTGTGAGACTGTGGCTTTGCACTCCCCAGGATACAGCAGTGGGCATGGAGCCCCCTCGTGGAGCTGGCGTCATGCACTCATCCGGCTGAGGTGCCCCCCCCTTTCCTTCCCTCTGAGGTGCCTGTTTCATTTCGATCTGATGCCCCTGCAGTGTTCTCTCCGTTTGAAGTCTGGTATCGAGTGTGGGCCTCGCCCATGCTTTTTGGGCCCAATGGTCCACAGACTATGAATGGTGCACTATCCGGACTTGTGTAGTTGGTGTAAATAATTGTATGTACTATATTTAAAATTTTGAATAATGGATTTTTATTTATTACACTCGTTCAACTCGTTTCCTTTTGTCCTTGCGTTCTTCCAGGGGAGTTGGGGGGTGTAAATGTAATATTGCTGTATGTATTTGTGTGTATGTTGTTGTTGGTGAGGGTGGGGATTTTGGGCGTTGCATGTGTGTGTCACTCTCTTTTTCCTTCCTCCTCCCCTGTGTTGTAGGTGCAGTACTCACTGTGGTCGTCGCCGCCATCTTTCGTGCTCCTGATAGAGGAGCAGGAATACCATTGCAGGGAGTATTTGGAGTTCTGGTTCCATGGCGTCCTGGTTCCTCGTGGGGTATGGAGAGGTGAATGTTTTCCCTTCCAAGTCCTGTTTCCGCCGTGTTTTTGTTTGCGTTGGTTCCGCCCCGGAAAAGGTGGTGGATTGGCCTCTCATAATAGTGTGGGCGGTACATTGTCTTCCACCTGTCTGTTGGCAATGACCGCCGCTGTGTTTGTTTGTACCACAGTGGCGGTCAGAATGTTAAAGTGGCTGTCTATGTTGGCGATTTCCGCCATGGTCGTGATTCCATTTTTTTTACCTCCGGCCTGTTGGCGGTCTTACCCCCGCTTTAACACCGACCGCCAGGGTTGTAATGAGGGCCATTGTTCTGCTCTTTGCAGCCTGCATAGTAACCCTCTGTGCTACTTTATAGGTAATCAAAAAACCTCATAACAAAACTCAGGCGTGAACGTTAATTACAGGCTGTATCTTAACATTATAAATGCATCCTAAAGACAATTTACAGTATGTGTTTTTACATTGTTAGTTTCATAAGTTATTGCTAAACATGGTGATCCCTGAGACCTGTGCCACCCTGTCCACATCACCATCAACCCTAAAGTAGACACTGCTAATAACCTTTTTAAAACATACAGGCCCTCATTATGACATTGGCGGTAAATCCCACTCACCACCACATGACTGCCGCCAACATACTGCAGCCACGGTGGATATCCACTCACCATATTATGACACACACACACCAATCCGTCACTATTCAGCCACATACACAAATCTGCCACAACAAAGGTCAGTGATAAACTGGCGGTATCAAAACCGACACTGTTACGCCAACAGAACTACGCTCATCACATTATGACCCACTAATCACTACGGCGGTCATTCAACAACAGTAAACCATTGGCGGTACATACTTCAAAATACACACAGTGAAACAACACAGAACCACATTGGACAATTCAAACTACACACACCTGACAACCATACACACACCACACCACTATAAAACACACACACACATTACCCACAACCCTTTACCATCACAAACCATTGGCAAGAGACAGACACCCCAACCACAGACAAGACCAGTGCCACACACCACCATCACCTATACACCACCCACGCACCTTGCATCACACACCACAATGCATCACCCTACACACCCTCACCCACACTACTCACACAGCATCTATGGCACCACAGAGACACCCCTGGTAAGGAGGTAAGGGTCATAGTGGAGGAAATCATCCGGGTAGAGCCACAGCTATGTGGATCACAGGTGCAGCAGATATCCATTGCAAGGAAGATGGAGCTATGGCATAGAACCGTGGGACAGCACCCAAGAACCAGGGATGACATCAGGAAGAGGTGGAACGACCTACGGGGGAAGGTACGTTCCACTGCAGCAAGACTCCAACTCGCTGTACAGAGGACTGGCGGTGGACCCCCACCTCCTTCCCCACAACTAATAACATGGGAGGAGCAAGGCTTGGCAATCATGCATCCTGAGGGCCTGGCAGGAGTAGCAGGAGGACTGGACTCTGGTAAGTCAAATCTCTATTACTATCACCCCCCCTACCTGCATGCCATCACATACCCCCACCCTCACTCCCATCACACCACCACCTCCCACACACCCCACCATCACATCTCACCCATCCTGAGGCCACCAGCAACCCTTCCCCTGCGGAAGGAGAACCACCCCGCAAACGTTCCCTGTGATCCAGGCAGAAGCCAGAAACTATTGCCAAGACCCCCACCAGGAAATGAGACTCTCCTGATTGTCACCCTTGTGTCCCACTCTGTCACTCTGTCCACCTTGAACTGTCATTGCTCCCCTTCATATGGCCCCTTGGACAATGCACCTCTGCTACCAATAGACTGGAAAAATACCCTGGACTTTCCTCCATCATCCCCCCAGTCAAATGAACTTGCCCCTCTACTTCTTAGCACTTAAATACATACCCTTTGAAAAAATACAAGTATGGAGTATGTCAAATGATTTAAGTATGTATTTGTTTAACCAGGTTCAAACATTGCATTTCAAATGTACAGTAATGTTCACATTGGAAAGACCTGTAGTTGGCTGCAGTGATCACACCAGGAGCGATAGTGGGGCACCAAGATCTGCAAAATGAGTTACCAAAGGGTACAGTGAGTGGGCATTGAAGTGGGAAATAACAGCATGCCAGTGACAAAGATAAACATGAACATGTCAAAGGAAGGTGAAGTAACACTATCCTACCAGTGTGTCATTGAAAGTATTGTCTGATCACTGCAGTTCTGTTGTCCTCATCTTCATCCTCTGCCTCCTCATCCTCACTGTCCACAGGATCCACTGCTGCAACACGGCCATCTCCAGCCTCCTCCTTCTGCAGAAAAGGCACATGGCGTCTCAAAGAAGGGTTGTGCAACAAACAGGATGTCACGATTATCTGGCAGACCTTCTTGGGTGAGTAGCACAGGGATCCACCTGTTAGATGGAGGCACCGGAACCTCACCTTCAGGAGGCCAAAGGTACGTTCTATTATCCTTCTTGTACACCCATGTGCCTAATTGTAACGTTCTTCTGCCCTTGTCCTGGGATTCCTCACAGGGGTCAGTAGCCATGATAGATTGGGGTAACCAGAGTCACCTGCAAATATCGAGGGACAACATTTAGCCACACACTATCCCATCTGGCCAACACCATACCCATACACCAACATCCACTGGGTAGTTACCAGGGCTCACCTATTAGCCACACCCTGTGACTCTGTAAATGGGCCATCACATTTGGGATGCTGCTATTCCTCAGGATAAAGGTATCATGCACTGACCCAGGATACTTAGCATTGACATGGGAGATGTACTGGTCCGCCAGGCACATCATCTGGACATTCATGGAATGAAAACCCTTTCGATTTCCTGTTCCTTTTTTCAGGGGGTGGGGGGGACAAATGCAATATGTGACCCTTCAATTGCCCAATTATGTTGGGGATATGTCCTATTGCATAGAAGTCAGCTTTCACTGTGGCCAAATTCTCCACCTGGGGGAAAACAATGTAGCTGCACATGTGTTTAATCAGGGCAGACACCACTCTTGTCAGCACTATTGAGAACATTGGCTGTGACATCCCTGATGTGAAGCCCACTGTCACTTGGAAAGAACCAGTGGCCAAGAAATGGAGCACTGATAGCACTTGCACAAGAGGGGGGATCCCAGTGGGGTGAGCGGTAGCAGATCTTAGGTCAGGCTCTCATTTGGGCACACAGCTCCATGATTGTGGACGTGTCAAGTCTGTAGGTGAAGATAATGTGCCTGTCCTCCATTGTTGTCAAGTCCAACAGGGGTCTGTACATGGGGATATGTCTTCATCTCCTATTCACCCGCAGCGGTAGCAATTCATGGGTCAAAAGAGTGAGGAGCCAGTCAAAAACTGAGCATAGGAGCCACAAAAGTACAATGACTGATGTTATTTTGAAATGTATATGTGGCATTTACCCTGTATGTCCAATTGTGAACTGTGACACAGTTATAACCCAGGGCCTACCCCCCCCTTAAATGGCGTCCACCTGTCTTGTGGGGAGGGACAGGTGGAAGTGAGGTAATTCTGCTGATGTTGTGCGCCGTTGCGGGAGGCGGTCGTGAACCGTCGTGCAGTGCCTCATTGGATAATATTGGCCCCTATGGGGTACAGTGGGCAATGGTGATGTACGCTGGCGATGACGGTATGCACTGTCGCGGATGTCACCGCCATTTTCTATCTGTTCCCTCACTTGCTACCTGACCTTCAACAGGAGAGGACCTACACTGCATGTGGTGCAGTGACCTGTATCTGGAACCTACCATGGTGCGTGTGACTATGGAAAGGGCCCCTGCCTTCACCTCGGTGGAGTTGGAAAGACTGGTGGAAAGGGTCCTACCACAGTACCGACTGCTGTATGGACCTCCAGACCAACAGGTGGGTACACTGTGAGCACAATGCATGGGGCATGAATGCATGGAGTGGTGTGTGTGAAGGCCTCGTATAGGGGGGGTTGGTGGATGTCCCCTTGGTGGCATGCAGCTTGTGTGCGGGGCCTTGTGTGTGCAAATGGCGATAGGAAGGGGTATGGTGGGCCATGAGTGTAACAGGCAGGACAGTCCGACTAATACCTTTCCCTGTGTGTATTTCTCTGCAGGTCAGCACCACATCAAAAGAAGGGTATATGGAGTGCCATTGCCAAGGACGTATGGACCCTGGGGATCTACGGCAGGCAGAGCACCCACTATCGGAAACGGTGGGAGGACCTGAGACGCTGGGCACGGATGACGGCGGAGGCCGAGCTGGGAATGGCCTCCCAACGAGGAAGGGGTGCCCGTCGAACACTGACCCCCCTGATGACCAGCATACTGGCGGTGGCCTATCCGGAGCTGGATGGGCGCTTGAAGGCATCACAGAAACCACAAGGGGGTGAGTACAGTTCCCATCATTACAACTTACGCATGGTAGGGTGGTATCCGGGTGGGGGATGTGTGTCTGTGGGTGCCCCTAGGCCAGGCCTGACATTGCAGAGTAGGTCCCATGTTGGGCAGGGTTCTGATGTGATATTCCACCTACCTAGCTTGTAGGCATCTACTACTGGGCAGGGCTGTGTGGGTCCCAGGTATGCTGCAGTTGGCGGTATGTGTCCCTCCCCATGCTTTGGTGGCTAGCATTGTTACTGTTAGTGAATTGCACAGTGCGTGGGCCTGTTCCCTGTGTGTGAGGGTGGTATGTACGCCAACGGTGGTGTTGGTGCAGCCATTGACCCAGTGTATCCTTTGTCTCTCTCCCCCCCTTTTTGTTTTGTCATACTGTTCTTATATGCATTAGAATCATCTGGTGGAGGAGCAGAGGCACCGGTGACGGAGGGAGCTACATCCCACAGGACCCAGGAGGCAGAGTCCACTGACGGTGAGGGCACCAGTAGGACGGAGGGCGAGGGGAGCACCATGGCGGAGACTATAGGGGACAGTTCGGACACAGATACCTCCTCCGATGGAAGCTCACTGGTGGTGGCAGACACTTCTGTGATCACCCCAGCTACAGATACAGCCGCCACCCCCGTACCAGCACCGCCCTCCCAGCAGCCCCTCATCGAGCTGCCTGTGCCCGCTCACCCAGGAGCGTCACTGGGGCAGGGCCTGAGGTGCCTTCGCCCCAGGCACCTCAGGCCCTGCCCCAGTGAGCCCTGCTGCCCTGAGTGAGGAGGCTATTGACCTCCTGCGATCCATCTCTGTTGGGCAGTCAACCATTGTGAATGCCATCCAGGGGCTGGCAGCCCAAATGCAACAGACCTATGCATTTCTGGAGGGCATTCATACTGGCTTGGTGGCCCAACAGAGATCAATCTAGTCTCTGGCCTCCTCTCTGATGGCAGCCATTGTCCCTGTTTCCCCCCTCCCCCTCCAACGTCTTCTTCCCAATCCCATTCCCCTCAACCCCAACCTATCCCAAGCTCACAGGCAGATGAGCATGCACACAGGACAACACACAAGAGTGGCATAGGCAAACACAAGCACCACACTTCATCCCACACGCACTCACACAAACACCATCCAGATGCAGACATACCAACATCCACTTCCTCCACTGTGTCCCCCTCCTCTTCCTCCTCTACCTCCATCCCAGTTGGGTCTACACTCACACCTGTATGCACTACATCCTCATCCGCTACCGCCATCACCAGCACACCTATCAGAACACACACCTCACTGGCAGACACCACCACAACAGCCATGCACACGTCCCCTGTGTCCTCTCCCACTGTGTCTGCCCTCCCAAAGATACACAAACGCAAGCACTCAGACACCCAACAGCCATCCACCTCACAACAGCATCCAGCCCATGCACCTGCACCCAAACACAGCAGACAGACACCTCCCACAACTACTTCCTCTTCCTCCACTCCCAAACCTTCTCCCTCTTCCCGCCCAATGTCTCTATGCAGCTGTTCCTCTCCACTATTGACCTCTTCCCTAACCCCCCCCCCGTCCTTCACGTCTGGCTAGGGTGGCAAAAACCCAGGCAAGGACCTCAGCCACCCAGTCCACGGGCCCAGTAGTGTCCACACTCACTCGTGGTGATAAAGGATCCAGGGCATCAGGCATCCTCAAGGAAAGGGTGCCTGCCCCAAGTGTTGCCCGAAAGGGCAAGGAGCCCTCCCCAGATGCTGCCCTGAAGGCCAAGGTGCCATCCCCAGCTGCTGCCAGGAAGGACAAGGAGCCTGCCCCAGGTGCTGCCAAGAAGAGCAAGGAGCCATTCCCAGCTGCTGCCAGGAAGTGCAAGGGACCTGCACCAGCAGGCAGGAAGGACAAGGGGTCTGGTGCTGGGACTCAGCCGGAACCCCCAACAACAACCATGGTTGTGCAGCCGTCCGAGGCTGCAGGGGATGGGCAGGAGCTTCCCCCTCACAACCACCACCAGCAGCAGCACCACCACCACCAGAAGTGGGCAGCCGTCCAAGGCTGCAGGGGATGGGCTGGAGCTTCCCCCCACAACCACCACCAGCAGCAGCAGCAACACCACCACCAGCAGTGAGCAGCAGTCCGAGCTTGCAGGGGATGGGAAGGAGCTTCCCCCCACAACCACCAGCAGCAGCAGCACCACTGCCACCACTGAGCAGCCGTCCCCGCCAGCGCATGGTCTGTAGAACTGCCTCTATGGGCTGCTATGCGACCGGCTCCCTGCAAATTCTGTGGGTATGACACATACCTGAGTGACTGGGACCTTGCACTCCCCAGGATCAGATTCAGAGGGCACAATGCCCCATCCAGAACCAGTGGGTATGGCACCCACTCACCCCATCCTCAGCAGGATCAGAAGCATGGGGCACGATGCCCCCTCCAGTACCAGCGGGTATGGCACCCAATCACCCCCTCCTCAGCAGGATCAGAAACATGGGGCACGATGCCCCCTCCAGAACCAGCAGGTATGGCACCCATTCACCCCATCCTCAGCAGGATCAGAAACACAGGGCATGATTCCCCCTCCAGAACCAGTTCGCAAGACATCCACCAACCCCAGCCTCCCCAGGATCAAGAGAAGAGTGCATGTTGCCCCCTCCGGAGCATGTGGGCAAGTCACCCACTTGAGAGACTGTGGCCTTGCACTCCCCAGGACAGAGCACAGGGGATGTTGCCCCCTCCAGAGCATGTTGACAAGACACCGACTTGAGAGACTGTGGCCTTGCCCTCCCGAGGACAGAGCACAGGGCATGTAGCCCCCTCCAGAACCAGTGGTCTTCTTTCATCTGCCAGCTGAGGTGCCCCCCGTCCCCGTCACCCTGAGGTGCTCTATGTTGGTGCAGGAGACAAGTGGGGCCTTGGACTTTGTCTTGAGGCCCTGTGACCCACACACATTGAGGACTGGGCAGTGTCCCTTGAACTGTACATATGTATATACTTTTAGATTGAATGTTCATATTTTTTACTGTATTTATATTATTACACTCACTTTCATCTATTCGTGTTGTCCTTGCATTATTCCTGAAGGGTACAGGGTAAATATGTTTCATTACTGCAGCTGATTGTGTGTTTGGTCTTGGGGAGTAGGGGGTGTGTTGTGTGTGTGTGTGTCACTCTCTTTTTCCTCCCCCGCTCCCCTGTGTGCTAGGCGGCTGTACTTACCGTGGTCCTCTTTGCCGTCGTTGGTGTTCGTGGTGGAGCAGGACATAAAATATCATAGGGAAGATTTGCAGCTCGGGCTCCATGGTGTGGTGGTTGTTACCTGTGTCTCCAAAGGTGAGTCCTTTCCCTTCTGTGTTCCGTTTCCGCCAGGCTTTGGCTGTCGTTGTTACCACCCTGGAAAAGATGGCGGATTCATGCCTCATAATATGGTGGGCGGAACATTGATTTCGGCCTGGCTGTGGGCGGCTACCGCCATGGTGCCTGTTGTTTCTGCCCTGGCGGTTGGTGTGGTAAAGTGGCTGTCTATCTGAGTTTGCACTGCGATGGTCATAATTTGGTAGTAGTTACCGCCGGCCTGTTGGCGGTATTACCGCCACTTTATCACCGACCACCAGGATTGTAATGAGGGCCACAGTGTTTGATAAACCTATTTTATAAAAAGAAAACAAAAAAAAACAGAGTAATAAAATTGTGTTGGCCTAAACTACATTGCTGAGGATTACAATATTAAAAGCATTTTAATCATCATGTATACTGTATAGGTCTATAAATTTAGACACTTCTATTTTTACCACAACCACTGTTTTTACACCTTTAAACATACTGTACACCTCTACAAATTAAACAGCTGTGTTTTCAATACAATATAAATGTATGTCTCAAAATAATCCGTACAAAAAAACACATGCATTTTGCTCTGCTAATTATAGCTAAAAAAGGTTGGGGATAACGTCTATGTTAAACTACTATAGAACATGTACAGGCCCCACATAGTTACAGACCTTGAGTAGAAGAGGTTTAGTATCACCAGTCTGCGCTGTGCCCTTCATATCTTTCTCCTTGAGGGGTTCTGGAAGACCAAGCTCTCTGTAAACTTCCAATGTGTAGTTCAGAAAAAGAGCCCTGTGAATGTGGGGGTACCTTTATATGGCCCACGTTGTGTTAATTATGCATAGGTTTTTGTAGAGGGTTGGGCTTAGAAATAGACATCTGATTTAGGGGGGCATTCCTTGTCTTAGGTCTATTTCAAAACCTTTTTTAATTGCCTAGTCACTTTATACTCTGACATATGCTGAGCACCTTTGAACCCATGTCTGGGAACTCTTAGGGCTACATCTGTTTTAGGCTTGCAATGCATGTCTTCTGTTTATTTCAAAACTTTTTAAAATTGCCTAGTCACTTTAAACTCTGACATATGCTGAGCACCTTTGAACCCATGTCTGGAAACTCTTATGGCTACATCTGTTTTAGGCTTGCAATGCATGTCTTCTGTTTATTTCAAAGCTTTTTTTAAATTGCCTAATCACTTTATATTCTGACATATGCTGAACACCTTTGAACCCATGTCTGGGAACTCTTAGGGCTACATCTGTTTTAGGCTTGCATTTCTAAACTGACTGGCTGACTCTAACACAATCAATATTTGTCCAGCCCCTCTTTTTGGATTAGCCAGCAGTGTGGAGGTTTGGCCTTACATTCCCAATGCTCCGCCCTGTGAGGAGGCCTCCAAGCAGCCACCTGGTCCTAAATGTCTGACATGTCCAGACCTGTCATCTTAGGCTCTGAAACAGGATGCACACCCGCAGGGCCATAATTTTACACAGCCTATAGACCGAGACACAGGGGCTAGAACCCTGGCACATGACTAACAAGTGACCCCATGATGTCACAACCCACGTGACACACCTACACCTACTTCAGGGCTTATGTCAGCACGGGGTGGGGGCACCTAGGCACTGCCTATGTCACCACGGGCGTGGTACCTGTCAAAAGCTTGATGGAAGGTATCCCCTTATATTACTTTTAATGCTTCACACCCAGCTGTGGGGCACCTAAGTGCAGTTTTGGGTTTGAATACCGCTATACATTGGTGGGATGTGTGGCTGATACAGTGATGTATTGTGGTGATCGTACTTGGGAAATCTTTTGGTATTGTGCGTGAATGACCAGAGAGGTGCTCTTATTGTGCCTTAGGGCTCAGCGCCTACCTGGCAGTCAGGTTACCCAGTGTCCGAGAAAGGGCCCTCGCTCTAGTCAGGGTAAAGGGGAATCACACTCAGTTACCGCCTGCTCACCCCCTTGGTAGCTTGGCACGAGCAGGCAGACTTATCTTCAGAAGCAATGTGTAAAGTATGTGTACCAACACACACACAGTAATACAGTGTAACACTAAAAAATGGACACCACACCAGTTTACAAAAATAAGTAATATTTAAGTGTAATATTTATGTAAATCAAACAAGACCAAAATGGCAAAAATCCAACATACACAAGTCAAGATATGAATTTTGAAAAGAATAAGAGTCTTAGGCCCTCATTACAACTCTGGCGGTCAGTGTTAAAGCGGTGGTATTGCCGCCAACAGGCCGGCGGTAAAATAAATGGGATTTGGACCATGGCGGTTACCGCCAAACAAAACCGCCACTTTAACACACCGACCCCCAGGGTGGTAACATCCGCTGGGCTGGAGACTTCGGTCTTCAGCCCGGCGGCCATCACAATCCCACCCTCGGGATTACGACCCGGCATACCGCCATGGTGTTCGTGCTGATCTTACCACCACGAAAACCATGGCGATAGACACTATCAGTGCCGGGGAATTCCTTCCCTGGCACTGATAGGGGTCTCCACCGCCCCCTTCCCCTCCCCAGAGTCCTCACCCACTCTCCCCCTCACTCTCCTGCCCCCGCACATATGGACACCCATACGCCCACCCATATACACACATGCACACATGCATACCCACCTCCACCCACGCATGCATACATGCATACCAACACACCACAACATACACCAACATAGCTTGCCACACACATGCATCAACAACACACAACACTCACAATCACTAATTCACGCATGCATCCAACGCAACTCACACCCACATGCACCTATACCACAACATACACACCCCCCCACATACACACAACACCCCCCACCACCCTTTCCGGTTGGAGAACCCGACATACATGCTTGCCAGGGTTCCTCTGGCTGGAGACGGTCCGCAGCGCTGCTGGCAGCAGCAGCATCCGCCAGCAATACACCGCCAGGCCGTATCATTGCTATGATATGGTTGGCGGTGTTTTGCTGGTGTGGCGGTGCTGCTGTCAGCAGAGCCGCCTTACCGCCATCCGCCGCCATGACCGTCGGCGGTGTTCCACCAGATTTCTGGTGGAATACCGTTGGTGGTCATAACACATAGACGGCTGGTAGCCACAGCGGCGTTATGTTGGTGGCCGTCGACGTACAGTAGGCGGTCAATACCGCCAATATTGTAATGAGGGGCTTAATCCTTAGAAAACAGTGAAAATGCTGTTGTTACACAAAGTACCTGGTTAGCATGAAAAATAAAGTCGCATGGGCGAGCGTGCGTCGGAACAGGGTAGAGATGCGTCGATTCCTTACACGCAAGTGAGGCCGTGCATCATTTCCTTCTCCGGTCGGATCGGCAATGCGTAGTTTTTCTCCCTCGCAAGAGAGCGCTGCATCGATTTCCAGGTGGGGCACCTCAGATCCGTGCAGAGTTGGGTTGACTTGGACACCCAGGGACAATGCGTGGAAAATCCGGTTGCACGGTATCAGAAAACCACGGTGTGTGGGGTTTGCGTTGTTATTAGCCTCCGTAAGCAGGTGTTGTGCATTGTTTCTCCAGCCACGATGTGTTGGTCTCTCAGCCGTGATGCAGGTGGAGTGTCGATTTCATCCACAAACCTGGTGGCGTGTCGGTTATCAACTGCGTTGAGGAAGGTGCATCGAAAATGTACCCGCATGCCGTTTTGTGTGTGGATTTTCAGTTCTTGTCTGCCAACTTCACCTTTCAAGGGCCCAGGGACTGGTTAGGGCACCACTTGGCAGGGCAGGAGTCTCAGCAGAGAGTCCAGGTGCTGGCAGGGGAAGTCTTTGATGGCCCTGAGACTTCAACAACAGTAGGCAAGCTCAGTTCAAGCCCTTGCAGATTCTTCTCAAGCAGGAATGCACAACAATGTCCAGTTTTTGTCCCCTTTCACAGGCAGAAGCAGCAACTGCAGGATAACAGTCACAGGCAGGGGCAGTTTTTCTCTTCAGCTCTTCTCCTTGGCAAAGGTTCCTCTTGATTCCAGAAGTGATCTAATTTTCAGGGATTTTGGGTCCACTATTTAGTAGGCAAACTTCAAAGGGAAATATCTCTTGTTTGTAAGATCATGCCTTGCCTAGGCCAGCCCCCAGATACACACCAGGGGGTTTGAGACTGCATTGTGTGAGGGCAGGCACAGCTCTTTTAGGTGTGAGTGACCACTCCTACCCTCCCTCCCAGCACAGAAGGCACATCGGGATATGCAGGCTACACCCCAGCTCCCTTTGTGTCACTGTCTAGAGGAGAGGTGCAAACAGCCCAACTGTCAAACTGACCGAGACAGGGAATCCACAAACAGGCAGAGTCACAGAATGGTTTAAGCAGGAAAATGCCTACTTCCTAAAAGTATCATTTTCAAACACACAATCTAAAAACAACCTTTACCAAAAGATCTATTTTTAAATTGTGCGTTCAGAGACCCTAAACTTCATATTTCTATCTGCTCCCACAGGGAATCTGCACTTTAATAATATTTAAAGGCAGCCCCCATGTTAACCTATGAGAGGGATAGGCCTTGCACAGTGAAACCCGAATTTGGCAGGATTTCACTGTTAGGACATATAAAACACATTAGTATATGTCCTACCTTAAACATACACTGCACCCTGCCCATGGGGCTACTTAGGGCCTACCTTAGGGGTGCCTTACATGTATGAAAAGAGAACGTTTAGGCTTGGCAGGTGGGTACACTTGCCAAGTCGAATTGGAAGTTTAAAACTGCACACATAGACACTGCAGTGACATGTCTGAGCCATGCTTACAGGGCTACTAATGTGGGTGGCACATCCAGTGCTGCAGGCCCACTAGCAGTACTTGATTTATGGGCCATGGGCACCTCTAATGCACTGTACTAGGGACTTACTAGTAAATAAATAAAACAATCATGGAAAGCCAATTACACATACATTTTACATAGGAGCACTTGCACTTTAGCACTGGATAGCAGTGGTAAAGTGCCCAGAGTATCAAAAATAGCAAAAACAGAGTCCAGCACACAACAAAATCCTGGGAAACAGAAGCAAAAAGGTAGGAGAGACCACGCCAAGGATGCCAAGTCTAACACATTATGTATGCATAATTTATGCTGTATGTGCCTTGTTATGTTTCACCTATCTGGATTGGGCCCCGGACATAGGTAGTCCAGTTAGGGGTAAGGCAACACTGGGTCTAAACTTTAAAGCCAGTTACAAAGCAGCAACAGACCCAGAGGGCAACTGAGTGCTGTGTGCATGTACACCAAAAAAGGAGGGTCATCAGAGAAGTCATAGTCAATATGGAAATATCAGCAAGACAGGGAGTTTGTCAAATGTGTAAAAAGATGCGTAATGGAGAAGAATGGAAGTTGGTAACATAAGTAGTAGACCTTCAGTTACAGATAAACCTCATAAGCAAGAAGGAAAAAGGTTGGTCACCTGAGCAGAAACTAACCAATTTTTAAAAGGCCGGCATATTTGTCATGTAATTCAGGTTACGTTTCTCTCCATCCATGCGGCCCCTACGTTCCCCCACCCTCTAAAGTAATTTATCCCCTCCCTTCATGTCTTTCTCATACTCATACAGGACTTGTTATCTAGTGCCCACCTGGCGAGGTCCTGCTCCCCATGATACTAGTGTCCCTTGGCTTTCTCTCATCATTTAACCTCTGGGTTGGACCCTAGAGTTAGGGCTTAACCTAGAGGTTACTGCAATTACTAATTATGTGTGGAAACCCTGCTTATGCTCACATACATTTATTAAAGAAACACTACATGTGGAACAATTTACTAGACTAAATCCATCATGCCTCTCACCCTGCAAGAATAATGTGGCATTAACACCAGCAATAGACAAATGTTAGTTGTGCTATGACTACATCAAAGCAGGAAGTAACTAGCACGGTCTGTAATGTCTCATTTTTAAAAAAAACATTAAAACTGCCAAGATCCCAATTAGAAACAGGGACTATAAAAATAATGGGAAGGGCTGGGCTGGTAACACCATCACAAGCATCTACCTATGTTAGAAACTGGATCTTTCGTTGGCAGAGGTATGCATCCTGTCCAAATAGGGACCACAATCCTAGTCAGGGTAAGTCACGTACACACCCTAAATTAACCTGTGCTCACCCTCTGGTAGCTTGGCACAGTGCAGTCAGGCTTAACTTAAGAGGCAATGTGTAAAGTATTTGTTTAACACTTAATTACAGTAAGACAGTGAAAGACACCACAAAAAGACTCAACACTAGTTTAGAAAAATAGATAATAGTATCTGAATAAAACAATACCAAAACAACAAAAATCCAAATAAGTAGAAGTCGAGAAATGAATGATTAAAGATTAATGGCCTGATTTACATATTGGTGGATAGATTGCTCCATCACAACAGTGACAGATATCTCATTGGCCGAAACCTAAATCCCAAAGGGAAAAATGAGATTTAGATTTCGGTGGCAAGGATATCCGTCACTGTTGTGACTGAGTAACCCATTCGCCAATATTTAAATCAGGCCCTAAATGTGACAACAGTTCTTAGAAGACATAATGGTCAAAAGGTTACATGAGGTTGAGAGGGACCAGTGCAAATCCAAAAACCAGGCCGACCGTGATGGAGGGTAGGCCAGCTGCAGAAGCCATGCAGGGTACACTGAGCACCATCTTTGATGAAGCAAAGTGTCAATGGCGAGGACACAATGTGATGATATTTTCACCACACTCGGGCTCTGCGTCATCGTCGGGCTCCGTGGAAGTGGATGCGATGCTTCGTTTTCAGGCCATGCAGTTTGTGAGTCCCCCATCATTGAACAGCTGCTGCATCGCCGTTGATGATGTGATGCAACAATTGTTCTCCAGTAGTCGGGGATATACGTTGCCTTTTGCAGATTTCAGCTGCAGACCCGACTTCTGATGCCCAGGACTGGAGGGGGCACCTCAGGCAAGGGTAGGACTCACAGATAGCAAAGTCCAGCAGCACCAAGAAAGTTGCAAGCAGTCTTTGATGTCCCTAAGACTGCAGTAGAATTGAGGCCAAGCGAACAAGCCCTTGGAGACTCTTAGGTTCAAGGAATTAGAGCGCAAGTCCAGTCCTTCTTACTGTAGGCTAGTAGAAGCAGGCAGCAGACCAACACAGCAAATCAAGTAGCAATATGGCAGTCCCTACTACAGCACAGCAAACAGTAGGTCAACCCCCCAATGAAGTTGCAGAGTGGCAGTCTCTCTTGGCAGCATAACAGTCCTTTTTCCTGACAAAGTGTCCTTGGTTCCAGTAGAGATCGGATTCATGCGGGTTTGGGGCCCAGTACCTATACCCAAATGTGCTATTAAAATGGGGGAGACTTCAAAGAAGGCCTTTAAAGATCACAAGGTCCCTGCCTTTCACTTCCCTGGCTCCGGCCACTCTACAGGGGGTATGCAGCCCTTTGTGTGTGGAGAGGCACAGCCCTATTCAGGAGTAAGTGTCAGTTCCTCCCACCAATGTATCCCAGGAAGGCCCATCAGCCTGGTGATGGGCCATCAGGATGCAAATGTCACATCAAAGCTCCCTTTTGTGTGACTGTCTAGAGGGAATGCACAAAGTGCAGCTGTCAAGAACCCCAGATGTGTAATCATAGACAGGCAGAGGCACAGAATGGTTAAAGTAAGAAAATGACCACTTTCTAAAAGAGGCATCTTCAGAATTACAATTTAAAATCCGACGTCATCATAATTTGTGATTTTAAATTGTGAGTTCGAGACACCAGACTCCATATTTCCATCTTTTTCCAATTGAAATATACACTTAAAAGATGTTTTAAGGTATCCCCAATGTTGTCTTATGGGAGAGATAGGCCTTGCAATAGTGAAAAATGAATTTAAGAGTTTTTCACTATCTGGACATGTTGAACTTAAAAGTACATGTCCAACATTTTAAATACACTGCACCCTGCCCTTGAGGCTAACTAGGGCCTACCTTAGGGGTGACTTAGATGTAATAAAAAGGAAGGTTTGGGCCTGGGAAGGAGGTGTACTTGCTAGGTCGAATTGGCAGCTCAAACACAGGCTCTGCAGTGGCATGCCTGAGGCATGTTTGAAAGGATACTGTGGAGGGTGACTCAGTCAAGGCTGCAGGCCCATTAGTAGCATTTAATTTAAATGCCCTGGGCACATATTGTGCACCTTACTAGGGATGTACAAGTAAACAAAATATGCCAACTGTGTAGGAGCCAATGTTACAATGTTTAGAGTACAAAGCACCTGCACTTTACCACTGGTCAGCAGTGAAGAAGAGCGCAAGAAGAGGGAGAAGAGTGCTGAGCACAGAAGGGTAATTAAAAGATTATTGACAAAGGTAATAGTTTTTCCCTTTCAGCAGCATGTGTAGAAATGTAGGTTACACATGATTTGAAGAAGATGGCTGAAGGATTTTTATGTTAGTTTCTTTCCTTAGATCTATTAACCCAATCTAGCACCATGAACAGTCATGTCTACAGCTGCATGTGTAAACTGTGTAGTTGTGTGCAGAGGCATCAGCAACTTCGAAGTAGAAATGGCTTGTTTTACAGTGGCCATTTGATGTACTTTCTGCTTGCTTGTATTTGTCCAAGGACAACAGACCTGGTGACACACACATTTCTAGCAATATCCCACTTCAGAACTTTTTTCATGAAAAATATATTATTTAATAAACAAAAGTCTCAAATAATGAGTTCAATCAGATTACCTAACAATATAAAATACAAATGATAAAGTCAATTGATGAACAACCACATTTTGGGAGCTGTTCACGTTAATTGAACTAACATTCCAATTGATTCTGATGGGATGTTATAGGAAAGGAAAAAGTATTCTCCTGTTGACAGTGAATGCTGCTAGTTACCTTTCAGCACCACTCTAATTTAGAGTTGGTGACTGCCCTCTGGCAGGCGCCAGCACACTTCCTCTCTAATAGCCAAATCAAATGATTTTAGAGCGTTCCTAAAAAGACAAACAATTGTTTATTATTGGGATGGGACAAGTCCCTGTTAGAAATTGGGTTTCTGGTTGTCAGACCTATGCACCCTGAACAAGCAGGAACCACTATCCTAGACAGGGTAAGTCAGATACACACCATAAATTAACCTGTGCTAACCCTCTTGTAGCTTGCCACAACGCAGGCAGGCTTAACATTGCGTAAAGTCTTTGTGCAACACTTCAAACAGTAACACAGGGAAAACACCACAAATAAACTCCACACCAAGTTAGAAAAATAGATTATATTTTGATAACTAAAGCAAGACCAAAACAATAAAAATCCAAGAAGGAGAAGTTAAGGGGTGCGGAGCCAACAAGATGGCTGAGTAGACGTGTTTCATCGAGCTCCGTCAGACCCGCAAATAATCCTGTGAATTCCACATAATATCCTGAGCAATGGAGCTGAAAAGTAACTGGGAGAGAGGCCTGGTGTGGGGGCCACTGAGGGGGAGCCCCATTGAGGCCCTGTGGACCACGAGCTAGTGCAGGCGGGCTCTGGAGAGCGGCCAGCTGACACTTCCGGATCTACGGCCCGGGGTTTGTGCCCTACTCTGTGGCTGGAGCAGGCTGCGGCCAAGCCGTGCTGAATGCCATTATGGGCTGGACATGACCTGAGGCCCGCCTCGAATACTGTGCTGCCCAGCCTGGGGACTGGGGCAGAGAGACTAATGTGGCCACTTCTTCTGTCCCTGTGATAAGGCAGCCACCGAAGGAGGAGGCAGTGCGACGGCTGGCGCGAGAAGTGAGCCGCCGGCCACAAGGCCAATTGCCAGTCCTCCTTGGAGGGAGTTCCCAGCCAGGGACCTGGGAGGCTGGAACCCTGGACCTGGCAGACTGCGATTGCTGTGCGGACTGCTGGAGCGAGAAGGTGGATGGAGGCGGCAGCTTAACTGGCTGCTAGTCCGGCCTGCGCCGCGGTGTGTGGCCTGGCCTGGAGGTGACTGCGGAGGGAGATTGGCCACCAGCCCCAGAGGAGACATGGATAATGGACAAGGGGGCTTAGAGGAACAGGCAGGTGACCAGTTGAGCACCCCCCTCTACCCTGTGCTGGGCCCTGAATGGATTGGAGTGTGGCCCCTAGATTCTTGGTCATGCAGCATGGTTCGGACGGCCATTGGCTCTATGGATACAATGGAGGGGCCCTGAGTAATCACAGCACAGGTATTTGGAGGAGCAGGGAAGACCAGCGGGCAATTAACACCAGGGCTCGACCTGGCTATGAAAGTGGACATTAAATAGTGGAATCCTGTGAGTGGAGTGGTGGTGGTCGGACTGGAGCAGAGGGCGGCGCAGAGTGCCAGATCCCCTCTGCTGATTGAGCAGTGATTAAGATATGGGGGACACCTGAGCTGTGGATTGGCGATTGGTTAGTTCGCTGGCTGCTACATGGTGGGGCACCAGAGAGACTCATAAATTCTTCCATATCAGACTTTATTCTGTGGTTGGTACACAACACTAGAATGGCTGGTAATGTGAGTAAGGACAAAGGAGGGCGACAGTCCCAGGTAAATAAGATTGTCAACTATACGCAAGCAACCCATACTGGAGGTAAGATGAGCACGAAATCCCTGGGAGTTTCTCTGTGTGTCACGGAGGGCGATGACCCTCAGCAGCCATCCATGTCTGATATCCTGAATGAAATCAAAGGCACGTGCACTGAACTGGTCACCAAGATTGACACTATTGCAGTGGAAGTTACACTACTGCGCACAGATCAACGTAAATTGGTGGACAGAGTATCAGTGGTGGAGGATAAAATCAGAGTGCTCAACAGTGAGGTGGCTACCATGAGGGACACTGCCTCCTCCCTTCAGAAGCTTGCTGTGCGACTTGAGGGGCGAGCGGTGGACATGGAGGGCAGATCCCGTTGGAACAATTTATGCTTTGTAGGATTCCCAGAGGGAGCAGAAGGGCAAAACGTGAGAAATTCCTGGAAAAGTGGCTTGACACTGTGGCCCCCCTTGGGCAATGTTCCCCCTTTTTTAAGGTTGAGCCCACTTTGCATCCTGGGGCACCCCCTCATGCCATCATTGCCCTTTTTCCACTATAAGGATGGAGACGTGCTCCTACAACAGGTGCGGAATAATGCAGAATAATGAACAACCACTGTATGAAGGACATTAAAAATGTTTTTTTCCAGATTACACCCAGAAGGTGTATAATCTCAGAAAATCCTTTATGGACGTCAAGAAGAAGATGCGAGATTTGAATCTATGCTACAGCTTGGTATTCCCGGCAAAACTCAGAGTACTTCCTAACAACAACGTCCTTTTATGTAACAGATCCACAGGAGGCGTGTTAGTGGGTGGACATGGTGTCTCCACAGGAGGGATCCCGTTGAGCCCCGGAAGCTGGCAGGCCTGAAGCTAGAGGGAGGGAAAGTGCAACAATATGCACCCAGAAACAATTGTGGGTGTTACTCCATCCCTGGAATCAACAGGCAAAGTTACTGTGCAACCTGATGGCACTCTGGCCACTGAGGGAGATGACATATCTGGTCAGAGCACCTTTAGAGAACGGCAAAGTCATCCTGACTCGGATACAGACACTTGACATTGTTTAAAAAATGAATTGTCTGTACCAATATGGTCCTTGCTGCCAAGGGAGAAATTGCACTGGATGTATGGATGGACAATGTCATTATAGCTGTTGTGATTTGTTTCTAATGGCTGGACTTATTTTGGCCTTATGTGAAAATCTAACTATCATGAAGAAAGGCTATATATCCTACACTAATGTTCGGGGCTGGCTGGCTCGATAGCCCCACAGGGGTACATGTGGAGTTATGACCACTAGAGGCACAGCCTTGTGGTTCAGCTTTGTGATGACCTCTGACGAAGCGTAATGTTACAAGGACTGGTTTACACAATTGGTTAATAGGGTTCTATCTTGTTTTACCAGCTAACTTATTCATGGGGTGTGACCCGTTAGCCTGTAACCTGTTTTTGTTCACATGGGATGTGGCTGGGTCACTGGACGGGGTGAGTTTGGGAGTGTTATTTTTTAGTTTTTTAGTTTACAGGATCTACTGCTTGTAATAGATTTTGAAAATGTGTATTTTTCAGTCATGATCTATAGAATGATTTTCCTTGAGTTATACCGTAGGTTGTACTTATGACAGACACTTATACATTAATATCATGGAATGTGCGAGGTTTGACCCAGCTAGAGAATCGTAGCCAAGTACATGCCTACCTCAAGCGCTACAATGTAACTATAGCAATGCTACAGAAGACTCATACTTGGGGAGCTGCATTCCTAGTCTCCAAAAACATTGGAGAGACCAGCTTTATGCAACCTGTTATTCTGGCTTTGCTAGGGGGGTATTGATTTGGATAGCCCCTGGGGTCCCCTTTCTACACAAAAGTCATGTGTTGGACCCAGATGGAAAATATGTGGTGGTGTTTGGGACCCTCGATGGCCGTGAAATATGTTTGATAAACGTATATGCTCCTAATGTGGACAGTGGGACTTACTTTGGGGATGTGGTGTGAGGAGACTCCCCTATCTGACGGTGATGATCCTGTTGGCAGGAGACTGTAATTGTGTCCTGGACGGCACGCTGGAATGGGACCCCGCAACAACACACAAAACCCCACCTGACCGGACAACTGGTAGATACTATACGAGAACTTCAGTTACAGGATATATGGCGTCATAGGAACCCCACTCTAAGGGAATATCCCTGTTACACCCCGCAGCGAACACCTACAGTAGACTTGACTACTGCTTTGTGTCTGAAACACTATCTCTGCTGATACAAGCTATTGCCTACTTAGCTCAATATGTATTGGATTATTCCCTGCTCTTGGAAAAATTGAGTAAAGGATATCAGCGGCCTGCGGTTCCAACGTGGCTTTTACACCCAGAGGCCTTGACCGATGTACCCTTTGAGAAGACATTCAGAGATGGACTGCCACAATATTTTGATGTGAACTGAGGAACGCCCACGACTAGGGGCTGTGACTGGGAGGCAATGAAGAAAGTGATCAGGGCACTCTGCTTGCAAATTACCTATGGTGTTAAACGCCAGCTTGAGAAAGATATTCTCGGGCAGGAAGCCAAACTCCGACTTGGAGAAGAGTCTTCCTGCGCAGTCACAGTGAGTAGTGGAATGGCAGCAAGCTCGACGAGTGCTACTAGATGACTGGCAACGGTTGGAAGGGCATGTTTATAAGGCCTACCTTCATCGTCTGCATGCGGAGGGAGATAAGGCGAGCGTGCTTTTGGCACGTCTGCTAAAACAACACTCTGACCGTAAGCCCGTCACTGCACTGATGGACGTTGCAGGCTGGAGAGTATGTACGCAGATAGCAATTAATAAGGTGTTCAAGGTACACACAGACTCTACGCTTTGCCAACAATGTGCCCCTAGATACTGGGACTGCCTTCCTCAACAAGATCACACTTCCTTGCCTGACACAAGGCAACAGGGCCCTTTTAGGGCTACTCTCACCTGAGAGGAAATACAAGTTGCCATAAAACACTTAAAAACATAAAAAACGCTTGGTTCTGATGGACTTTTGGCAGAGTTTTACCAAACGTATGTTGATATCCTATTGGCGGTATATTAGGAGGCAGTTGCTTGCGGTAGCCTACCAGACTTGATGCGGGAGGCCTGGGTTGCCTTTATCCCCAAGCCGGACAGAGATCCATCAGATCGAGCTGCATATATACCGTTAATACTCCTAAATGTGGATGGTAAAATGTTAAGTAGTATCCTGACGGCGCGCCTGCTTCCTCATTTGGCCTCACTTATGGATGGAGACCAGTGCAGTTGTATTCCCCTCAGCAGCACAACATTTAATCTTCACCACCTCACCCATATATATCATATATATTATACCCCCCTACAGTGGAAGGTGCCAGTGGCATCTGCACTCCTTGACACAGAGCAAGCTTTTGATTCTGTGGATTGGGGGTATCTATGGCAGGTTATGGCTAAGTTATGCCTTGGCCCGAAATATATCGCCTGGGTTCAGCCTTTGTATAATTGATCTTGCGTGAGATCCGGTAATGTGGTCTTGGAAGCCGTTCCATTGGGATGGGAGATGCGACAAGACTGCCCACTGTACCCGCTTCTGTTTGCTATGGCAATAGAGCCATTGGCTGTGCTCCGACGTGTGCTGTTGAACCCCTGGGGAATATGCATTGGGGAGACTACGCATGTGGTCTCCTTATATGCAGATGACGTCCTTCTCTATCTGCGGCACCCAGAATCTTCAATTCCCTATGTTGAGGCAAACATGGGAACGCAGATGAATTGAGCTCCCTCATATGGAACTTTATTATTTTTCCTACCAACTTCAGCATGCAGTACATTGTCTTAATCCTGATAGCAACTGGGAGAAGAAACTCTTACAGGGAGCATGCAACAAACATACCCTATCAGTCCTGTTGCTGGGGAGCCGGGCAGACCGGGGTAGGATCCCTTATATAGTCCAACAGGTCTGTAATGTGTGAACCTGTATGGTGTCATGTGTGTTGCGCTGCAATCCATACTCCAGGGATCTACCTCTATGGGATATGCAAGAGTTTGCGAGTGTTGCCTTGAACATGTCTATAAAGAAATGGAGAGGTGAGGGATATGAGGTCATGGGAGATCTTTTTCTGGGGGGGAAATGTATTACCCAATAAGATGCAATAGACATTTTCCAGTTGGGTAGAGACCAGTTCCTACAGTATGCAAAAATGCCAGTGACAGCTCGTGATTTGTGGCCTTGTTTTCCTGACAAACCTCCGGCTTCGGCCACCTTGACCACCTTGTTGACCTGGGTGGTGAACGGAGACTGATTTACCAAATTTATCAAACCTTCAGAGAAGATATCCCGAGTGATACACTGACTGAGCAGCGTAGGTGGGGGGCTGTGCTACAGGAAGAGGTTTCAGCTTCAGACTGGAAGCGTGTGTATAAAGGTGCTAGGACTAGCAGTTCAAATGCGAGATTCAGACGTATATAATATAACTACAACCACCTGACATATCTATCCCCAAATATCCTTCAGTGTATTTACCCTGTGCAATCCCCTCATTGCCCGTGCTGCGCTGCGGCGTCGGCTGATTTCTTCATATAGTATGGCAAAGCAGTGCACTGGAATCATACTTGAAGAGTATGGTGAGGGAGCCACCACGTGGAAACTGGTACATACCCCCAGGGTGATAATGTTGGGACTGCTTCCTACACCAAAGAGGAAAAACCTAAGCCACAAATTTATATTGTTAGGACTACTGTTGGCAAAGCATTGTATCGCAATTAAGTGGCTTAATCCTGTTCCCCCAAGATATGGGGACTGGCACCGGGATTTCTCAGAATGGGCAGTGGTGGAAGAGGTTCGGATGAAAAATGACGCAAAATTGGTGGATGACATTGTGGCCTGCACACGGATGTTGCAAGATGTGAGAGCACGAAGTACTCCACTAGATACGGTGGGGGATGGTTTAATTAGTTAAACGTGCCTGACTCGGTTGGGACTGTATGAAGCATGATTGACTGGAGAGGGGGGGATTAGTGTCAGTAACCCTTGCAGGTGCGGGAGCCGAAAGCGGCAAAAAACCTATTGGGTCTAGAAATGCAAAGTGGAACTTAGACTAGATTTTGTGTGTATAATCCTGTCAGATGACTGAGAATTACTAGGAGCAGTAGGGAGGGACATTGGGTTTTATACCTATTTCACTTGTTTGCAATCATGCTACCAGCTATTGTCTGAACTTCTATAGAATGTCCATGTAACAATCACATGATGTGCCAATTGTTTGTGGTATGATGCTGCATAAAATAATAAATATAAAAAAGGAGAAGTCAAGATGTGAATAAAAAAACAAAAAGTAAAAATAGCGCTGAGAAGCAATAAGTGCCTATTGGTGTATTTGGTTACCCTGGACCGGGACAAAGTCAAGAGTTCAGGCCGCTAGCGATGGAGCGCAGGCTGGCTACAGGACCCATGCAGGGCCCGCTGAGTAAAAGTACCTTAATCCTTGTCGCAACACGAGATGCGTTGATGATCCCCATCAATTGGGGTGTTGTGCCAGATTTCTCCATGCAACTTCAGTGTTGCTTTGGTTTCACTGAGCGGTTTCAGGTGTGGTAGTTCTGATTCTGATGTAGCAGGTTAATCCACACTGGAGGGGAAATATGTTGCTCTTCTCCATGCAGTGGTGGTGATGCATTGGTTCCTGAAGTGGTGGTTCCGGAGGTGATGCAGCAGTTCTGAATGCGATGCACCAATTGGGCCCCTGCAACAGCGCTAATGCTTCAATTCTGATCTCGCAGTTCCGATCTGTGCAAAGGCATTGATGCGCAGGTTCCTGCAGATGCAGCACTTTATACCCACTTCCAAAGGCCTAGGACTGGATTGGCACCACTTGGCAGGGCAAGACTTGTAGCAAGCAAAGTCCAGGTGCTGTAGGTGATGATGGGTTGAGGTTTTTTGTGTCCCTGAGACTTCAAGAGAACAAAAGGCAAGTCACCAAGCCCTTGGAGTCACTTTGAGTTCAAGTGAGATGGGTCCATTCCTTCCTCAGCAGGTCAGAGGGCAGAGGGCACAGCACAAAAACAGTTCTTCCAGAGCAGCAGTCCAGAGTGGCAGTCCTTGAAGCAGTACAGCAGTCCATCTTCCTGGAAGAGTTCTTCCAGGTCCAGTAGTGTACTGATTTGGTAGGGTCAGAGGTCCTGTACGTATACCCAGTGGTGCCTTTGAAGTGAAGTGACTTCAAAGAAGGGTCTTTGAAGTGCACAAAGGTCCTTTCTTCCTGCCCTGGCTCTAGACTCACTACACGGGGTTATGCAGCCCTTTGTGTTGAAGCACGGCACTGCCTATTCAGATGTAAGTGTCAGCTCCTCCCACCCATCCTGCCCAGGATGGGTCATCAGGATGTTGATGGTCCATCAGTCCCTGGATGGGCCATCAGGATGTTGATGGTCTGACACTAAGGTCCCTTTGTGTTTGGTTGTCTGGAGGGAATGCACAAAGTCCAGCTGTCTCCCAGCCCAGATGTGTATTTGAGACAAGCTGCAGGCACACAGGGCTAAGAGCAGGAAAATGCCAACCTTCTAAAAGTGGCATTTTCAAATTTGTAACATTAACTCCTACTTTACCATGAAAGAGGATTTTTACTAAGCATGACTGTAGGAAGTTGGCTCTGTGTACTATTTCAACGTAAGGAATAGTATGCACAGAGTCCAAGGGTTCCCCTTCGAGGTAAGATAGTGGCAAAAAGAGATAATACTAATGCTCTATTTTGTGGTAGTGTGGTCGAGCAGTAGGCTTATCAAAGGAGTAGTGTTAAGCATTTGTTGTACATACACACAGGCAATAAATGAGGGACACACACTCAGAGACAAATCCAGCCAATAGGTTTTGTTATAGAAAAATATCTTTTCCTAGTTTATTTTAAGAACCACAGGTTCAAATTCTACATGTAATATCTCATTTGAAAGGTATTGCAGGTAAGTATTTTAGGAACTTTGAATAATCACAGTAGCATATATACTTTTTACATAAAACACAATAAGCTGTTTTAAAAGTGGACACAGTGCAATTTTCACAGTTCCTGGGGGAGGTAAAGTATTGTTAGTTCTTGCAGGTAAGTAAACCACCTACGGGGTTAAGATTGGGGTCCAAGGTAGCCCACCGTTGGGGGTTCAGAGCAACCCCAAAGTCACCACACCAGCAGCTCAGGGCCGGTCAGGTGCAGAGTTCAAAGTGGTGCCCAAAACGCATAGGCTTCAATGGAGAGAAGGGGGTGCCCCGGTTCCAGTCTGCCAGCAGGTAAGTACCCGCGTCTTCGGAGGGCAGACCAGGGGGGTTTTGTAGGGCACCGGGGGGGACACAAGTCCACACAGAAAGTACACCCTCAGCAGCGCGGGGGCGGCCGGGTGCAGTGTGTAAACAAGCGTCGGGTTTCCAATGGGAGTCAATGGGAGACCAAGGGGTCTCTTCAGCGGTGCAGGCAGGCAAGGGGGGGGCTCCTCGGGGTAGCCACCACCTGGGCAAGGGAGAGGGCCTCCTGGGGGTCACTCCTGCACTGAAGTTCCGATCCTTCAGGTGCTGGGGGCTGCGGGTGCAGGGTCTTTTCCAGCCGTCGGGATTTTAGAGTCAGGCAGTCGCGGTCAGGGGGAGCCTCGAGATTCCCTCTGCAGGCGTCGCTGTGGGGGCTCAGGGGGGACAACTTTGGTTACTCACAGTCTCGAAGTCGCCGGAGGGTCCTCCCTGAGGTGTTGTTTCTCCACCAGTCGAGTCGGGGTCGCCGGGTGCAGTGTTGCAAGTCTCACGCTTCTTGCGGGGATTGCAGGGGTCTTTAAATCTGCTCCTCTGAAACAAAGTTGCAGTCTTTTTGGAACAGGGCCGCTGTCCTCGGGAGTTTCTTGTTCCTCTTGAAGCAGGGCAGTCCTCGGAGGATTCAGAGGTCGCTGGTCCTGGAGAAAGCGTCGCTGGAGCAGGTTTCTTTAGAAGGCAGGAGACAGGCCGGTAGGACTGGGGCCAAAGCAGTTGGTGTCTTCTTTCTTCTTCTGCAGGGGTTTTCAGCTCAGCAGTTTTCTTCTTCGGTAAGTTGCAGGAATCTAAAGTCTTAGGTTCAGGGAAGCCCTTAAATACTAAATTTAAGGGCGTGTTTAGGTCTGGGGGGTTAGTAGCCAATGGCTATTAGCCCTGAGGGTGGGTACACCCTCTTTGTGCCTCCTCCCAAGGGGAGGGGGTCACATTCCTATCCCTATTGGGGGAATCCTCCATCTGCAAGATGGAGGATTTCTAAAAGTTAGAGTCACTTCAGCTCAGGACACCTTAGGGGCTGTCCTGACTGGCCAGTGACTCCTCCTTGTTATTCTCATTATCTCCTCCGGCCTTGCCGCCAAAAGTGGGGCCGTGACCGGAGGGGGCGGGCAACTCCACTAGCTGGAGTGCCCTGTGGTGCTGGAACAAAGGGGGTAAGCCTTTGAGGCTCACCGCCAGGTGTTACAGCTCCTGCCTGGGGGAGGTGATAGCATCTCCACCCAGTGCAGGCTTTGTTACAGGCCACAGAGTGACAAAGGCACTCTCCCCATGGGGCCAGCAACATGTCTCGAATGTGGCAGGCTGCTAGAACCAGTCAGCCTACATGGGTAGTTGGATTAGGTTTCAGGGGGCACCTCTAAGGTTCCCTCTGGGGTGTATTTTACAATAAAATGTACACTGGCATCAGTGTGCATTTATTGTGCTGAGAAGTTTGATACCAAACTTCCCAGTTTTCAGTGTAGCCATTATGGTGCTGTGGAGTCCGTGTTTGACAGACTCCCAGACCATATACTCTTATGGCTACCCTGCACTTACAATGTCTAAGGTTTGGCTTAGACATGTAGGGGCACAGTGCTCATGCACTGGTGCCCTCACCTATGGTATAGTGCACCCTGCCTTAGGGCTGTAAGGCCTACTATAGGGGTGACTTATCTATACTGCATAGGCAGTGTGAGGTTGGCATGGCACCCTGAGGGGAGTGCCATGTCGACTTACTCGTTTTGTTCTCACCAGCACACACAAGCTGGTAAGCAGTGTGTCTGTGCTGAGTGAGGGTTCCCCAGGGTGGCAAAAGATATGCTGCAGCCCTTAGAGACCTTCCCTGGCATCAGGGCCCTTGGTACCAGGGGTACCAGTTACAAGGGACTTATCTGGATGCCAGGGTGTGCCAATTGTGGAATCAAAAGTACAGGTTAGGGAAAGAACACTGGTGCTGGGGCCTGGTTAGCAGGCTTCAGCACACTTTCAATTCAAATCATAGCATCAGCAAAGGCAAAAAGTCAGGGGGTAACTATGCCAAGGAGGCATTTCCTTACAATGACATATCTTCTCCCTCTCAATTAGTACAGCTTATTAAATGTAATACGGAATCCCCAATTTTACCCTATGAGACGGGTAAGCCTCACAGTAGTGAAAAACGAATTTGGGAGTTTTTCAGTACCAGGATATGTAAAACTCAAAATTACATGTCTGACCTTTTAATTACACAGCACCTTGCTCTATGGGCTACCCAGGGCTTACCTTAGGGGTGACTTATATTTAATAAAAGGGAGGTTAAAACTTGGTAAGGGGTTTTAAATGATACATCCACATGGCAGTGTACACAGCACATACAGGCTCTGCAATGACAGGCTTAAGACATGTTTAAGGGCTACTTGAGTGGGTAGCACAAGCAGTACTGCAGCCCCACTAGTAGCATTCAATTTACAGGCCCTGGCCACAAGTAGTGCAATTTACTAGAGTCTTACAAGTAGATTGATTATGCCAATTGTAGATGTACCAATCAACCCACATTTAGGGGAAAGAGCACAGGCCCTTTGGCACACGTCAGCAGTGGTAAAGTGCCCAGAGTCTTAAGGCCAACAAAAACAAATTCAGCAAAAAGTGGGGGGGGGAAAGTTAAAAAGTTTGAGGGTGACCCTGCAGAGAGGGCCATTTCCTACAGTCCCCTGCATGGCTCTCGAAAGCATCCATCCCTGCCCTGTATTTGCCCCATAATGAGCCTCTGCTTATTTTTAAGTTTTGACCTCAGCTCACACAACGGTTATGCATGTATACTGAGGTTTCACTGTGATACAGAAAGCAACTCAAAGCTGGACCCCTTGGACTGAAGGGGCACACAATGTGCACCCTTCTTTACTAAGCATCACTCAGTTCAGTGGGCTGTGAAAGACTGACAGTGGTGGAGGTGAAAATACCTTAATTACAGTGCATTGAGTAAAGGCTTCTCCTGTGTAAAATTGTCTTCCAGTCTCCTACAGCTAAGACTTTTGCTCCATCCAGGTGAAACATGTATTATATGTATATTTAACCCATATATACGTCGTAGGATGACAATAAAATATATGTGGTGTGCTTGATTGTTTCAGCCCCTGAATGTTGGATCACCTGTGTGTGAGAGGTACGTAAGATGGAAGTTAGAAGGTGTCTGCCAGAGGGCAATGTGAACTGCATGGGGGTTGACTGAAATAGACTAGACAACAGGCTGTGGAGGGAGGATAGGCAGCAGGTGACCTCCCTGGAAGAGTAGGGACCGCTTTTGTCCCTTTGTGCTCCACTCTTCCCCATAGGTGGGAGGTGGCTGAGTGAGGAGGTATGACCCTCATTTGTGCCTTTGTATGGAGTCATTCTGATAGGGAGCTCGCATACCCACCACACCCTGTAACCCTAGAGGATAAAGATTGAGGTTTGACCAGTTGGGGAGGAATATGCAAAAGTCGCGAACTGCCTGAAACCTATCCCGGAGCTGAACACATGGAATGCACACTCTCCCTGCAACTTTGGCATAAGTATGGGTCAGAATCCTCAACGCATCATGCCTGGGTTTCTGAAAGCTTTCATCTATTCAGCACAGATCTTACGAAATTTGATCACATCAAACCAACACAAATCGATCTCAAATTGCTCCCATTCGAAGTGCCCTATACTCCCGAATCTGTGGTCATCATATTGAAAGCTTTGAAACGAAATACTCCCCACTCTCTATAAATCTCAGGCAGACGGAGATAACCTTTGCAGCGCCAGCAATATACAGTTAGAAAATCTTAGCTGCAACAGCTTTTCCACAGAAATGTGATTCTTTTCTGGTGTTGTGTCAAAGATTTAGAATGCTATTCCTTTAAGTATCAGACAAGGTCTCTCCTTTGCATCTTTCAACTGGCACATACGAAATCACTTATTGTAGAAAATACTGGTAAAAATCCTAATGATCTCTCTTTCTTTGTCTCAACAGCAAATATAGCCATCTCGAATGGCTTCATATAAATCTTGGCAGCCTGGCAACCCACCAAAGTGTCTAGTTGAGAGGACCTCTGCAATTACGAAACTATAAATGTCACTTGTTTTTTGATCCGGAACCCCGATCTAACTCTATTACTGAAATGCTGAATGTGTATACTCCTCTTCTAGATGCAGACCATGGTTAGTTTGCATCACATCAATATGTTCTATGTAAAGACATCTCTAACCCTCCTCTATTTGCACAATAGAAAAATCGAAATAAGTAAATAAAATAATTAAAGCTACGTGATCTACAGTGACATCACCTCCTTAACCCCGACCCCTCACTTTTTTCCGATTAAGGTGACATTGCAGATGCAATGCAGCACACTAGCAGGCCATTTAGTGAAATACACTAGTGAAATCTTAAAACGGAGGTGACAATACCTACAAAAAACAGAAGGTGCACTACTCTACGACCCAGAAACGTGCTGCAAAACAATGCAACATGTCCTATCTTGCACATAGTAGCCAACAGAATGTGAAGCCAGGTTTCAGGTGTTGTCACCTGAGATACACCCAAATGCAGGCATTTGTGTATATCATAGGGGTGGTGTGAATGTATGAAAAAAACATAACTATCCATTTGCAAAAGTACTCAGTGATGATTGTCCGAGTACACAATCATGATATACAAACATGTAAGTGTCAGACAAATGTATTTTTGAGGGATAGTAAAGCATATAGGCAAAAAAGTGGGCCCCAAACATTGTACAAAACTATGGCCCTCATTATGACATTGGCGGTAAATCCCACTTACCCCAATGCTGACTGCCGCCGACATACCACGGTGGCGGCGGATATCCGTTAACCATATTATGACACACACACACCAATCCGTCACTATTCAGCCACAGACACAACTCTGCCACACCAAAGGTCAGTGATAAACTGGCGGTATCCAAACGTCACACGAACATAACTACGCCCATCACACTATGATCCACGAATCACTAAGGCAGACATTCAATGGCGGTAAACCATTGGTGGTACATACCGCTGCGCTCAAAATACACACACACATACAAAACAACATTACATTGGTCAATTTGAATAACACACACCTGACACCCATACACACACCACAACCAGACACCCACACCACTATAAAACTCACACCCACAGTACCCACAACCCTTTACCATTACAAACAACTGCCACGAGATTTACACCACGACCACAGACAAGACCAGAGCCACACACCACCATCACCTATACACCACCCACCCACGCACCTCACATCACACACCCTAACACATCACCCTACACACCCTCACCCACACTACTCACACAACACCCATGGCACCACAATGACACCCCAGATTCTCTGAGGAGGAGCTAAGGGTCATGATGGAGGAAATCATCCGGGTAGAGCCACAGCTATTTGGAGCACAGGTGCAGCAGATATCCATTGCTAGGAAGATGGAGCTACGGAGGAGGATTGTGGACAGGGTCACGCCGTGGGACAGCACCCAAGAACAAGGGATGACATCAGGAAGAGGTGGAATGAACTACGGGGGAAGATACGTTCCATTGCAGCAAGACACCAGCTCGCTGAAATGAGGACTGGCAGTGGACCCACACCTCCTCCCCCACAACTAACAACATAGGAGGAGCAAGTCTTGGCAATCATGCACCCTGAGGGCCTGGCCGGAGTAGAAGGAGGACTGGACTCTGGTAATTCAACTTTTTACTACTTTCACCCCCCTATCTGCATGCCATCACATACCCCCACCCTCACTCCCATTACTCCACTCCATCCCACACACCCCATCATCACAACTCACTCATCCCAATGCCAAGCTCTGCATGCCATACCAATGCATGGACACCACTCACAGATCTGCATGGACACCTATCACTAAAGCTTGCACACTAGAGAGAATCAGCTAGCCCAACACATACAAACTCACACAAGTTAAAGCTGCAAGGGCAAATACAAACAAAGAGGGCAACCCACCTATGCACACTATGTCACACACAGAAACAATAACACTGCATTTACATCCCCAAAGGTATCCCAGCCAGAGAAGAGGTGCCAGCAATGTCCAGTCCCCCCCACAAAAGAGGACCACAGTGATGACGGCGACTCTGGTCGCCTGGATCTGGATGACCAACCTGGCCCATCAGGGACCTCCGGACAGTAAGTTACCCAGGCACAGTCACACACCACCAAAGAGCCTCCCCCTCAGGAAACACCACCACAGCACCCACCCAGCGGACCCATACCTCTGTCCCCAGGACACGTCAATCAGCAGTGTGTCGACCTCTACAGGGACCCCAGGGCACACCTTGCACCCAGGACAATCAGGGACCTGGGGTCAGTGGCAGTGGGCACACTGCTGAGGGGACAGAGGCACAGGACAACGGGAAGCTGGGAGGACTGCTGTACGCCAGGGGGAGGACAGGCCCAGGAAACCAACTCTCCAGGAGGCCCTCACTGAGATCCTGGGAGCATACCAACATTCCAAGGATACACTGGGCCAGATCCTGGACAACATGCAGGAGAACAGGCGGCTGCAGGAGGGACAGGGAATCAGGGAGGACTTGCAGGCCATTAACACCACCTTGGTCTCCATTGCAGGGGTGCTGGCAGACATGGCCAACATTATGAGGGAGGCAGTCTTACAACAGCGGGCCCCTGCCACTAGCCAGACTACTGAATAGCCTTCCACCTCCACTGCCACTAGTGGACAGGAGGCCCCGCCATAGGACCAATAGCCCACCAGCACCCCTCCCCCTGCAGAAGGAGAACCACCCCGCAAACGTTCCCTGCGATCCAGGCAGAAGCCAGAGACTATTGCCAAGACCCCCGCCAGGAAATGAAACTCTCCTGATTGTCACCCTTGTGTCCCACTCTGTCACACTGTCCACCTTGAACTGCCATTGCTCCCCTTCCTATGCCCCCTTGGACAATGCACCTGTGCTACAAATCTACTGGAATAATACCCTGGACTTTCCTCCATCATCACCCTAGCCCAGTGCACTTTCCCCTTTTCTACTTAGCACTGTAATAAACACACTTTAAATAAATACAAGTATGGAGTATGTCAAATGATTTAAGTATATATTCATTTAACAAGGTTTAAACATTGCAATTCAACTGTACAGTAATGTTCACATAGGAGTTGGCTGCAGTAAACACACCAGGAGCGATAGTGGGGCACCAACATCTGCAAAAAGAGTTTCCAAAGGGTACAGTGAGTAGGCATAGCAGTGGGAATTCACAGCCTGCCAGTGACAATGTTAAACAAAAAAATGACAATGAAATGTGAAGTTACACTGTCCTACTAGTGTGTCATTTGAAGTATTGTCTAATCACTGCAGTTCTGTTATCCTAGTCCTCATCCTCTGCCTCCTAATCTTCACTGTCCACAGGGTCTACTGCTGCCACACGGCCATCTCCAGCCTCCTCCTCCTGCAGAAAAGGCATGTGGCATCTCAAGGCAAGATTATGCAACATGCAGCATGCCATGATTTTTTGGCACACCTTCTTGGGTGAGCAGCACAGGGATCCACCTGTTAGACGGAGGCACCAAAACCTGGCCTTCAGGAGGCCAAAGGTATGTTCAATGGTCCTTCTTGTTCGCCTATGTGCCTCATTATACCATTCCTCAGCCCTTGTCCTGGGATTCCTCACAGAGGTCAGTAGCCATGATAGGTTGGGGTAACCAGAGTCACCTGCAAATATGGAGGGACAACATTTAGCCACACACTATCCCTTATGGCCCACACCATACCCATATACCAACATCCACTGGGTAGGAACGAGGGCTCACATATTAGCCACACCCTGTGCCTCTGTAGTTGGGACATCACATTTGGGATGCTGCTATTCCTCAGGATAAAGGCATCATGCACCGACCCAGGATACTTCGCATTGACGTGGGAGATGTACGGGTCCGCAAGTCACACCATCTGGACATTCATTGAGTGAAAGCTCTTTCAATTTCTGAAGACCTGTTCATTTTGCTGGGGGGGGACAAATGCATCATGTGTTCCATCAATCGCCCCAACGATGTTGGGGATACGTCCCATTGCATAGAAGTCAGCCTTCACTGTGGCCAAATCCTCCACCTGGGGGAAACAATGTAGCTGCACATATGTTTAATCAGGGCAGACAAGAGTCTTGTTAGCACTATTGAGAACATTGGCTGTGACATTCCTGCTGCCAAGCCCACTGTCACTTGGAAAGAACCAGTTACCAAGAAATGGAGCACAGATAGGACTTGAACAAGAGGGTGGATCCCAGTGGGGTGACGGATAGCAGACATCAGGTCAGGCTCTAGTTAGGCACACAGCCCCGTGATTGTGGCCCTGTCAAGTTTGCAGCTTGGCAAGCCTACCAGGGGTCTGTACACTGCGGTATGTCTCCATTTCCTATTCATCCGCAGCAGTTGCAATCTATGGGGCAAAAGAGTGAGGAGCCGGTCATAAACTGTACATTGTAGCCACCACAGTACAATGCATGATGTGAAATTGAGATGTATAAGTTGCATTTGTCCCTTATGTACAATTGTGAACTGTGACGCAGTAATAATCCAGGGCATGCCCCCCCCCTGAAATGGCGTCCGCCTGTCATGTGTGGAGGGACAGGTGGAAGTGAGGTAATTCTGCTGACATTGTGCGCCGTTGCGGGAGGTGGTCGGGGACCGCCGTGCAATGCCTCATTGGATAATATTGGCCCCTATGGTTCACAGTGGCCAATGGTGATGTACGTCGGTGGGGACGGTATGCACCGCCGCGGATGTCACCGCCATTTTCTATCTGTTCACTCGCTTGCTACCTGACCTTCAACAGGAGAGGACCTACACTGCATGTGCTGCTGTGACCTGTGTCTGGAACCTACCATGGCCCGTGTAACTGGGGAAAGGGCCCCTGCCTTCACCTCGGCGGAGTTGGAGCGACTGGTGGATGGGGTCTTACCCCAGTACGGACTGCTGTATGGGCCTCCAGACCAACAGGCTAGTAAACCGTGAGCACAATGCATGGGGCATGAATGCATGGAGTGGTGTGTGTGAAGGCCTTGTGTGGGGTGGTTGCTGGATGTCCCCTGGGTGGCATGCAGCTTGTGTGCTGGGCCATGTCTGTGCAAATTGGGAAGGGAAGGGTTCTGGTGGGCCATGAGTGTAACAGGCAGGACGGTCTGACTAATACCTTTCCCTGTGTGTATTTCCTCTGCAGGTCAGCACCCATCATAAGAAGGGTATATGGCGTGCCATCGCCAAGGACGTGTGGACCCTGGGGGTCTACGGCCGGTGGAGCACCCACTGTTGGAAATGGTGGGAGGACCTGAGACACTGGGCACGGAAGACAACAGAGGCCCAGCTGGAGGTGGCCTCCCAACGAGGAAGGGGTGCCCGTCGAACCCTGACCCCTCTGATGGCCTGCATACTGGCGGTGGCCTATTCAGAGCTGGATGCGTGCTTGAGGGCATCACAACTTCCACAAGGGGGTGAGTACAGTGCCCATCATTACAACGTACGCCTGGTGGGGTAGTATCAGGGTGGGGAATGTGTTTCGTTGGGTGCCCCTAGACCAGGCCTTACATTGCCGAGTAGGTCCCATATTGGGCAGGGCTCTGATTTGATAATCCTCCTACCTAACTAGTAGACATCCACTACTGGACAGGGCTGTGTGGGTCCCAGGTATGCTGCAGTTGGCGGTATGTGTCCCTCCCCATGCCCTGGTGACTAGCATTGTTACTGGTAGTGCATAGGGCTGTTCCCTGTGTGTGAGGGTGCTGTGTACACCAACGGTGGTGTTGGTGCAGCCATTGACCAAGTGTTTCCTTTGTCTCTTCCCCCCTCTTTGTTTTGTCGTCCTGTCCTTATGTGCCTTAGCATCATCTGGCAGAGGAGCAGAGGCACCGTTGACGGAGGGAGTTGCATCCCACAGGACCCAGGAGGCAGAGTCCTCCGATGCTGAGGGGACCAGTGAGACGGAGGGTGAGGGGAGCACCACAGCGGAGACTGGAGGGAACAGTTCGGACACATATACCTCCTCCAATGGAAGCTCCCTGGTGGTGGAGGACACCTTTGTGCCCGGCCTCCTCTCAGCAATTGTCCCTGTTTCCACCATGCCCCCTCCAACTTCCTCCTCCCATTCCCATTCCCCTCAACCCCAACCTATCCCAAGCACACAGGCAGACGAGCAGGCACACAAGACAACACACAAGAGTGGCACTGTCAAACACAAGCACCACACATCATCCCACAGGCACTCACACAAACACCATACTCTTCCCTCCCCTCCCCCTTGTCCTTCACGTCTGGCCAGGGTGGGTAAAACCCAGGCAAGCACCTCAGCCACCCAGTCCACGGGCCCAGAAGTGTCCACAGCAACTCATGGTGGGAAAGGATCCAGGGCACCAGGCAGCCTCATGGAAAGGGTGCCTGCCCCAAGTGCTGTCCGGAAGGGCAAGGAGCTCTCACCAGATGCTGCCAGGAAGGGCAAGGGGCCTGCACAGCAACTGCCCTGAAGAGCAAAGAACCATCCCCAGCTGCAGCCAGGAAAGGCAAGGGGCCTGCACTAGCAAGGAGGAAGGGAAAGGGGCCTGGTGCTGGGACTCAGTCGGAGCCCCACCACCAACCATGGTGGTGCAGCTGTCAGAGGCAGGCAGGGGTTGGGCTGGAGCTTCCCCCCACCACCACCACCAGCATCAGCAGCATCACCACCACTGAGCAGCCATCCGAGGTTGCAGGAGATGGACTGGAGCCTCCCTCCACCACCAGCAGCAGCACCACCACTGAGCAGCCATCCGAGGCTGCAGGGCATGGGCTGGAGCCTCCCCCCCATCACCAGCATCTGCAGCTGCACCACTACTAAGCAGCCATCCGAGGCTGCAGGGGATAGGCTGGAGCCTCCCCCCACTACCACCACCACCAGCATCAGCAGCAGCACCACCACTGAGCAGCTGTCACCGCCGGCGGACAGTCTATAGTCCTGCGTCCATGGGCTGTTGTGCAGCCTGCCCCCTGCAAAACCTGTTGGTATGACACCCACCAGAGAGACTGTGACCTTGCACTCCCTAAGATCTGCACCATGGGCCCAATGCCCTCTCCAGAACCAGTGGGTATGGCACCCACCTGAGAGACTGTGACCTTGCACTCCCCAGGACCAAGCAGTGGGCAAATCACCCACTTGAGAGACTGTGGCCTTGCACTCCCAAGGACCAAGCACAGGGCATGTTGCCCCCTCCAGAGCATGTGGGCAAGCTGCCCACTTGAGAGACAGTAGCCTTGCACACCCCAGGACCAACCACAGGGCAGGCTGCCCCCTCCAGGACCAGTGGTGTTGTTCCATCTGCCGGCTGAGGTGCCTCACGTTCCCCGTCCCCCTGAGGTGCCTGCCTATTTTCAAACTGATGTCCCTGCAGTGTTCTCTCTGTGTTGTTGCACGAGACTAGTGGGGCCTTGGTCTTTGTCAATTGGCCCTGTGGCCCACTCACATTGAGGACTGGGCAGTGTCCCTTGATTTGTACATATGTATATACTTTTAGATTGGATGTATGTATTTTTGATGTATTTATATTATTACACTCACTTTCATGTATTCGTGTTGTACTTGCATTATTCCTGAGTTGTATGGGGTTATATATATATGTTTTCTTACTGCATCTGATTGTGTGTCACTCTCTTTTTCCTCCCCCTCTCCCCTGTGTGCTAGGCGGCTGTACTCACCGTGGTCGTCTTCGCCGTTGTTGGTGTTCGTGGTGGAGCAGGACGTAGAAGATCATAGGAAAAATCTGCAGCTCGGGCTCCATGATGGCGTGGTTGTTCCCTGAGTCTCCAATGGTGAGTCCTTTCCCTTTTGTGCAGTGTTTCCGCCAGGCTTTTGGTGTTGTTGGTACCGCCCCGGAAAAGGTGGCGGACTAGATTGTCATTATATGGTGGGCGAAACAATGACTTCCACCTGGCTGTAGGTGGCTACCGCCATGGTGGCTGTTGTTTCCGCCCTGGCAGTCGGTGTGGTAAAGTGGCTGTCTATCTGAGCTCTTTCCACCATGGTCATAATTTGGCGGTAGTTACCGCCAGCCTGTTCGCGGTATTACTGCCAATTCATTACCGACCACCAGGGCTGTAATGAGGGTCTATATCTCGTCCCACAGATCCCTGAACACATTACTTTCTATTGCTACTTTGAACTACTTAAGTATTTTGGAACCATTACTTCTATCACAGGTGCGCTGCCATGTGTGAGGAACAGTGAGAAGTAGAAATTCCCTAACGTGTAAGAGTATTCTTAATATGATGACCGCTACTACTACTGGGGACGGTGGTCAGAGTTGCACGTCATACTGTATAACACTACCTCAGACACTTGTACCAGTTGTTAAAACGCTGAATGTGGGCATGTGTCCCGAGTCCGTAGATGTCCTTTCAATCATATCCCAGAAATTTAAGTGACACCATTCCTCCAGAAGAAAATTGCTGCTCATGTTAAAGGTTCCAGGGGATCTCAATGCCGTTCTGTATTTCTCACTGTTGGTAAAATAAGCAAATATTTATGATTAGCAAGTCTGCCAGTAAAATTCTTTTCATTTTGGTTGGGATTTTCTGGCAAGTGTTGCATCACCTAAACCCTAAGGGGCATATTTATACTCCTTTTGCGCCGAATGTGCGTCAAAAATTTTGACGCATTTTCAGCGCAAACGTTGCCCCATATTTAAACCCTGACGCCCGATCCGGCGCACCAGGAAAATGGCGCTATGTGCGCCAGTTTTTGGAAGCGGCACCCCGCCCTGCGTTAATGACATGCAGGGTAGGCGTTCCCGTCCAAAAACAGACGCACACAGCGGTGCGTGGTATTTATGCTTCAGGGCAAAAATCACTCCCGCGCGGCAGGCGGCGCAAAAAAATGGCGCAAAGCACGAATATCGTGAAATTTTAACGCCTGGGTCAGGGCAGGCGTTAAAATGGGGCAAACACACCTGTACTTAATCAGAACACACAGAACAAACAACAGAGCAGCAGAGCAGCAGAGCAGCAACAGGGAGACATGGAGGTGATTTTTCTTCAACGTGCACGTAGACGCAGTGCCCTGCAGCAACAACAGCAGCCACAACAACAACAGCAGGGACCCCAAAGACAGCGCAGAAGGCAGGAGAGGATATTCCGCCCAAGAACAACCCTGCATGGCCTCAGGGAACGAGACATCATCCAGAGGTACCGGTTGAACTGGCAGGCCATTCAGCAGCTGCTGACAAATATTGAACAGCAATTGGCCCCCACTTTAGTGACTCCACGCACTATCCCAACAGAAACAAAGCTGCTTGCCGTACTTCACATGCTGGCAAGTGGCTCCTTTCAGACAACTGGTGCCCTGGTTGGTGGAATCTCACAACCATCTTTCTCCGCATATCTGCCTAAAGTACTGGATGCCATCATTGGACTGACACCCCGCCACATCTGCTTCCCTAACACAGTGCAGAAGCAGCAGGAAACTAAACAGGGGTTCTACGCCATCAGTGGCTTTCCGCACGTCCTTGGTGCAATCGACTGCACACACGTACGCCTTGTGCCACCTGCTGCGAGTGAACACCTCTACCGCAACAGGAAGCACACACATTCCATCAACGTGCAGGCCATAGTCGATCACCAAGGACTGATCAGCAACATTGTGGCTAAATATCCGGGGAGTGTACATGACGCATTTATCTTCCGTCACTGCACCATCAACCAACACTTCCAGGATGGACGGTATGGCAATGGACTACTTGTTGGTAAGGACAAAAATCTACTTATATACTCACTGCACAGAAACCCTCTAGGATAAACAACCCATACACCACAATAGCAACACCTAGACAGGAACACACTGAGGTACTCACATCACTAGCCATGTTTCACAAGTCACCATTGAACCTCTCACACATTGGAATTTACTCCACAGCTTAGTGTGAAGACATTCATGACTGTGGTTGCCTAAATGTCACCTTGCAAATTGGAAGTCTCACAATAACCTGTACACTAATACAATGCATAACTTTTAAGGGATGGGATGGCCTGGGTATGTTCAATTGAACGTTTCTAATACCCTTTCATGTTTCAACTCTGCATGGAACTATCATCACACCCCCAGTGAGGACACACAGACACCTGTGTCACAAGTCACAATGCAAGGGAGGGCACACTGTACTTGAGAAACCGATACATCCTGCTGACAAACAGTTAGCCAACTGCTCAGCCAAGGAAAAAAAACAATGCCAAAGTTTCCACCAACAACCATAGGTTGTCACATTAGTACACAAAATAGTCACAGACAACACAACACAACTACTTCCATCAAAGATACGTACAACAGTGCCTCCTACATCTAATTGATACCATTCTGTGTTTCTCTTTCAGCTGATCAGGGGTATGGCATCCAGCCTTGGCTAATGACACCATATGGGAACCCAAATACTGCTGCTGAGCGGGCATACAATGACGCCCACAAGAGGACACGCAGCATTGTGGAGCGGACCTTTGGGATCCTAAAGTCAAGGTTCCGCTGCCTTGACATCACTGGCGGAAGCCTACTATACTCCCCAGAGATGGTCTGCAAGATCATACTCACTTGTGCCATATTACACAATATTTGTGTAAAAAGGAACATTCCCCTCCTTGAACCGGACCCAGACATGCCTGAGGATGATGATGAGGAGGATGCTGGCCTGCAACAGGAGGGGGAACAGCCTAACACGGCAGCAGGAGTGCGTAGGCGCCAACAGCTTGTGAACAATTTTTTTACTTAAGTTATTATAATCACTTGTATTCCACACTTGTAAATAAACACAGATAACAAACACCACATCATGCTTTGGCCTATTCATTTCTGTCCACCTTTAGTTTGAAATAGCTGAAGATGAATGTCATCTCATTGATCAAGAATGCCATTAAAATTCATCACACCAAAAATAAACATCACAACTGTATGCACAGAGGGTAGGATGTGACATGATACATTACCATACACAGAGCCCAACAAGAGTACAAATGTGACAATTACACATGCCGGATCCAAACAACTGAAACAGTCTCTCATCCAGCCCAAAATTGGAGATCATTTGAAAGTCACATTACACGTGTTCAGAGACTGGGTGGGACCATCCATGTGTACGTGACCATGTCATCAATGGCTACTCTCAAGTGTGTGATATGAGCAATACACAATAGCTACAACATCAGCTGCCACTAACTCAGGAGGAGACCTTGAAGTTACAGTGACAACATACACCCAGACAGGTGATAGTGGATCCACATTCCAACACACATGTACACATATGTCATACAATCAATCTAATATTTGAAAGTAGACCATCACAGTTGTGTCCCAGTCTGAACCTAGCAGGAAGATTGTAACATGACACTAAACCAGTTTATGCAGAAAGGGACACAGACAACCAAAATATTCTTCTCATTATCACATCGGGAACGCTGAGAGTCTTGCAAACATAGTCATAGTAAAATGGTATGCAAGTTTGCTCCAATTCATCATTACTGCAAACGTCAAATGGGCTAATGAGATGAATGAATGGTCAACAGTCATTCATACCATATGGCCTTACATTAGCCCGCTGCTGCAGGTTTGCCATGATATAATAAATATACTCCATGGATACAGTAGCTATTCTGGATGGTCAAATCCTAGGGTGCTGGTGGCCTAAGTCCACCTCTACCGCCCCCAAAACAACAAAGAATCATGTACTTGTGAACCACACTCATGCATAAGGCACATGTGTGGCCTCCATGTCACAAGTCCAACACATATCTGAAACACAAAATCATAATGGGACATGCTCAGCCCCATAAAAACTGAAAGTGACTCTCCCACTCCCTGTTAGGACTACAGATAAAAGCATCACCATCATAAATGTGGGCACATTTTGGAGACGGAATACATAATGGTATCCCATCCATCATTTCAAAATAGCCATCAGCAATTACACCAAATATGTCGTCAAATATGGTCAATACATTAGTTAACGTATCCCAAACATTACAGTGTGAATGCCTTCTATACATAAAACAACGGACATGTGTCATATACAAACACATATGTGTATCACATCGCACCGTTTGACCATGACAAATCCCCTTTCCAAAGCTAAAAACATGAAGACATAAGGAAAAATTTGCTCCATATTCGACGCATACAGCATGGCCGTCATAATTTGTTCACGTACATGTGTGCACACAATGCAGAGTCAAATACAAATGTATCCAAAAGTGTCTTAATATTTTGCCTTCAAAGTATAATTTACATCCACAATATTTTTGACTCTGCATCATGTGCACTACTGTACGTGTAAAAAAAATGACGCCCATGCTATATGCGTGGTAAAATGTACGCTACATGGACAATATGTTGGTCATCTCATGTACATTATAAAATATTAATATTCATATCATATTTTTTCACTCCGCATCATGTGCACTACTGTACGTGTAAAAAAAATGACGCCCATGCTGTATGAGTGGTAAAATGTACGCTACATGGACAATATGTTGGTCATCTCGTACATTATAAAATATTAATATTCATATCATATTTTTTCACTCCGCATCATGTGCACTACTGTACGTGTAAAAAAAATGACGCCCATGCTGTATGCGTGGTAAAATTGACGCTACATGGACAATATGTTGGTCATCTCATGTACATTGTAAAATATTAATATTCATATCATATTTTTTCACTCCGCATCATGTGCACTACTGTACGTGTAAAAAAAATGACGCCCATGCTGTATGCGTGGTAAAATTGATGCTACATGGACAATATGTTGGTCATCTCATGTACATTATAAAATATTAATATTCATATCATATTTTTTCACTCCGCATCATGTGCACTGTAATGCGTAAAAAAAAAATGACGCACAACTGTGTATGCGTGAAAATATGACGCAAAACGGGAAAATAAAAACGGCGGCCATTTTCTGCAGGAAGTGATGTAATAGGATATCCTGTTTACAAAATCTGTACTGGGAGTTAACTTTCACTTTCACTTTGCAGTCTCAGATTTATCTAGACTGTGTGGTTGTGTGAAAGGTGTTGTCCTGTGTTTTACTGCTTTTGTGTCCTGTGTGCCTTGTATTTTGTCTTAGTGTCAATCTATTATTGTTGTATAACATTGTCTCAGTCTGTTTCGTGTTATTTTGTCTATACCTGTGATAGTTTGTATTGTCAGTGGGAGTCTGTTGTGGGTAGCATAGTTTGGGGGGTTATTTGGGCTATTTTTCTCCTTCTTCTTTTTCTTTCACACCTCTACCTTTCCCCATTTCCCACTTTTACTTTCATATTTATTTTGTCCAGCATTAGTCCTCTCAATATGTCAGGTAGGCCTCGCCTGTCCAGGATGGGTGAAGACGAATTGGGGGGGTTCCTATGGCTAGTAAGCCATTTCCTGCCACTAATGCTGGAAGCTGGGGCGAGGAAAATCCGGTGGGAGAAGGTGCGCCATCACCTGGTCCGGGTCTACGGGAGTCTGAGAAATGTACACCAACTCAAGCACCGCTGGGCAGATCTGGTCACCAGGGAACAGGACCTGCTGGACCACCTGGGACTCCGGATTGGTGGCCATGTTGGTGAGTAAAAATCTATTAAATGGGAATGATAGAAATCTGTGTGTGAACATGTGATGATTGTTAGCCAATCTGCAAAATAAGTAGCTGACTGTGTGTAATGCTAGGGAAACCTAGGCCCATGGTTATACACATAAATCCCCATATTTTGCAACACATGTACACGCAATAACAGCATTAAAATCCAACATCTATTTGTATTTTGCTAAGTCGCCCCCTCTCTGCGTCACAAAATGTTGCAAATGCTGCGCTACCAAGGTATACATATGTGTCCTAATGTGTATTTGTTGCAGAATGTGTATGAAGACCTATGCTACCAGTCCGATGGCTCATTTTTGCAACACATACCAGATGCCTGTAGCTGCATGTAATGTAGTGTTGCATTTGGGTCAGAAAAGCAACACGTGAACTGCTCTATTTGTACTCCACTGGTCATAATGGCCAGTGAGTACGTCATGTAGAAACAACATACCTACATATGCAGACGCCATAGCTAGACAGAAAATTGGAAACACATGATGATGCTATACATGTGTGTTGCCTTCACGTCACATGAAGTTAGTCATGTTGTTCACACATATGTCACATGTGTGTCTGGTTGCTGTGTGAGCCTGTTTGATTGTGAGTGGTCATGCAGTCCTCATGGAACCAGTTTTGGAATGTCTCTCTGGGATGCACATGCTGAGATGTATGGTTAACATTATTGTTGGGGCATACTAATGGAGGATTAACTTGGACGACACATGACTGTCCTGGCCACTGCATGAGTGTAGTAGGGTGTGACACTGGAGCAGGAGACTCATCCAATGATAATGTTGAATACAAAGTTATCCATGCAGGATGAGCATGTGTGAAAGTCTATCATTACCATGTCATATTCACACAGTGTCATTGTAACAGAAATAATTTGTCCGTTCACCCAGTCTGAGTATAATCTTTGTTTCATGCTTTACAGGTGGACCAGCCCCGTACACCGTGGGAGAGGTGGCCCATTTTGACGACCCCGAAACCTACAGTGAGTGTCGCCTGAGTGCTATTTACATTGTTTGGTAATGACGCATGATGGATTACTGTGTGTTAAAGAGAATTCATTATTTGATGTGCTGGCCGTCCATTGGCTTTGTTCTTTTAGTGTGATATCAAATTTGAATTATGTTTCTGCAAAGCAATACGTAGTCATCTCTCAGATTGAGGGGCTGTAGCCCATTCAATTAGGCCGGCAATTGGGAATGGTATGACTCATTTTTAATACACTGGTCAATGTTAGACTTGGTCAGGGACTTGCCATCAACTGAGTCTGCATATCAGACTGACAGTCTCCCAGATAGCTTAGGCACATGGCTTTGATGACAAATGCTTCTTCCTAGTTGAGGATGGACTGTGTACACTGTAGGTTGGATCTTACGGGGGCATGTACTTCCACAAGGTGAACTCGAAGTGTGTGTGACTTGAGTGCAATGCCCTAGGTGTTCAGTTGAATCATGTGAATGGGTGTACTACCTCCTCTGTGTGTGTTGTTAAACATGCCTCACTAATAGTATGTTATGTTGGGCTAAGTCATACTAGTTTGACATGTGTGGACCTGGGATGTGACAAGGTTGGGCTGACTACAACGTGTTGCTAGCCCTTCATAGGTGTTGTGTGTGAAGGAACATACATGTTGAACTTTCTGTACACTCCTGGGTGTGCATTGAACATGGGATTGTTGGTTGTTCTTCCCACACCACCCACAAAGACTGGGATCTTACTGTGAAACAGGGTACCTAGGACTGTAGCAACCAGTATGTTACACGTCCTTAACACCTTTTGTGACTTGAGTTAGTACCTTGGGCCAGAGTGAGAAAAATGTCTACACGTTGCAAATGGCATAAATATATGTGTGGGATTTGCAAACGTCTGTTTCCTATTCCAAAATGTATTTGGTGGTCATGTACATATTAGCAAAATGCTTTTCAAAATTGAAATATTAAAGGGTTTTACCAGACCTACTTGCAAATCACAGTGGTAGGCAATCCCATTTGCAACCGAGTACGTGGTTGCAAAGTGAGTAGCTGTTATCATCCACTTGAAGTGGATGGTAACCAACTTGCTGACTGGAAGGGGTCCTCATTGTAAAGCTTCACCTTTGTGAGTGGACTAAAATAATCCTGCGCAAAACAGCCAGTGGTCTAAGGGACCAATAATTACCGTGAAAATTTCCAAGTTGAATTGTTGTGATTTAAAACTAATTGCAGCTCATTTTCCTTTCCGGTAAACGGCCATACACTTGGGGAAAAATAACTTGCTTAATTTAAAAGCAGTCACGTCTATGGAGTTCTGCTGGTCCCAGCAGGCCTCCATCCCCCTGAGTGCCCATGTTGCTAAGGTGGGGCAACTTGGAACCCACATCATTGATGTTCATGAGGTGGGTTTTAGGGACCCCATAGCGACTCGCAGACGGTGTCAGAGACATCGTTCTGCTTTGCAAATTGCTAGTTGATTTTTCTAAATTCCTACATCTGACCCCTAGTGTGGACATATGATTCTGGCCAGGGGTTCAATCTTAGCACACAACTAATTCCAAATGCCATTGAGTGAGGAGTGTGAGTGTTATCACATAGAATGACATATGTACTGAAGTCAGTATGCGGAAGAGCTGGTGCCATAATGTCAAATGCCTTAGGTATGATTTGGATGTGTAGTTTAGGGTGATGTCATCCATCATGTAGAGACATGGATATGCTATGTGTGATATGACCTTAGGTATGCATGATTCACATGTACTTCCTCTGAGCCTTTCCGTGAACTATGTTGTAACAATTGCTGCAAAAAATACATTTCTAGTAATGGACAAATGACCCATTGTGGTATTCAACCCACTGTAAATTCAATGCTCAATATTTCCCTTTTCTCTTCACAGCTGCAAACCTGAGTGCCGCAGAGCGCAACAATTTTGAGCGCCGTGCAATGAGGTACAGGCACATCCTGCAGGTGCAGTGTGGGTATCGGAGGATGTCCCGCAGATATAATTCGGATCGGGCCTCCGGGGCGTGGTATGCCACACCACAGGCTCCCCCAACGGTGCCACCTACAACCACCGCCACTACAACCACCATGTCTGCCCAAGGGGACCCAGCGACGGACCAGGCATCTTCATCAAGACCTGGACCCAGCCGTGTGTTGGGAGCAGGGCTGTCCCGTGGCCACTCCACTCCAGCACCAACATCCACCTCCACCGGCACGCAGACCAGCACTGACCCTCCTATTGATCCTGCAGCCTTCCAGGCATTGTCTAGAAAATTGGACAGGTTAATTCGCAAGGTGGACAACCTGACGGAGGACATGGCTGAGGTGAAGAAGAAGGTGCGCTCCATCCGGCGCACACTTCAGAGGGCAAATCTTTAGTCATTTTGCCCTCCTGAACTTTTACCCCTCCCCTCTCACCTCTTTCCTTTTTCATACTGTTAGTTGGGTTTGGGGGGTTAGTTATAGGATAAGTATAGGAAATTAGCTTAGTTAGTGTTAGGTAAGAGGGTGGTGGGTCCTTATTCTTTCTATCTAATATTTTTGTGTAGGTGGGTGGGTGGGGGGCAATGTTGGGATTCCTGTTTAATAAAAAAAAAAAAAAAAAAAAAAAAAAAAAAAAAAAATATGTTTGTTTAGGATAGTATAGTATGTGTGTAGGTTAGTAAGTGTTGTCCTGCATGTGTCTTGTCTCTTAATGGTGGGTGGGGGGTTGATGTTTAGATCGTTTCGTTACATGTGTAGAGTAAGTTTAGCTTAGGTTAGTTAGGGACAGTTGTGGGTTAGTAGTAGTCAGGTTAGATTAGTGTAGGTTTACCTTTCCCTTAGTTGCCTCTTTTATTACTACTTTTAAATAAAAATTTTGTTAACCCTTTACCTGATGCGTTAGGTGCTACCTTTTCATGGCCTTGACATCAGTGTAGCAGAAAGTTTAAGTATGACATTTGTGTTCCATGCTCGCTATCCCCAGGCTTATGAGGTTTAACATGCCAGCTACCCGTGTGCTAACTTGGTAAGTATCCACCATGTTGGAGAGCCACCATTGGTAGTGTGCATTGATCATCAAGGTTTGGGGTTGGTATGTATCCTACTTCACAAAGAGTGCTTCCAGACTTGTTATTGTAGGTAAATAGATAGGTCGGACAGCATTGTGAAGTTCAGGGAGAGCTTTATAGATGATGACTTGTTCACACTCTTGTCTTGTTGCTGTCATTGCTGACCTACATCATGTGTGTACTGATTCAGCATTAATTTCCTTCATGGAAGTATACGCCGTAAGGGTGATTGATGCTGTGTAATTTGTTTATCATTCCTTTCATTCTACAGCATAATTTCAAATTTTAGTATTGCATGGTGCCTACATTTCTCAGCCACCATTAGTTGTGTAGAATGGCTATAGATGGTGCATCATTCTGTCCAACACAGCATGATTGTGTGTGCTTAGTCCCTTCATCAGTTATTTTCCTCAGTATAGTAAAGCTATGATGCAATCCTGGCCACTGCACAGATGTTTCAGAATACATGAAATCAGGACAGTAGTATAGAGAATCGACATGGTTGCCACACAGCCACTTTGGAGTTATCTACTGCACAGTTGAATTTTGAAATGACACAGAGACACAATAGGTGTGCAAGTGATATTTATTTATAGGTGGTGTAGTGCAAAATGTCCATTCACCATGTTTGCTGACTCCTTTCTGGTGCATTATTACATGGTGATCCTACAGAAGGGGTGTGGATGATGCTCCTGACATGCTGGGGTGATGTCACAGACAGTGCAGAGGAACATGAAATGCCAAATGGTAGGAGAGAAACATTCACTGGCAAGGTGGACAAGTCATACAGTGGATTGCCGAACAGTCATTGAGGTTAGTTGTAGTGAGACTGGCATGTGTCAAAACGTAGGACCTTGGTCAGAGTAGGGCATGGTGCAGGGACTAGGGCTTCCGGGTACTCTTGCGTGTGAATGTTATCTGTTCCATGTCTTCTTCTTCTGATGTGTGTGTTGCCTGGTGTGTCCTTGTTGTTGTTGGTTGTGAAGGGGCAACACACACCTCAGTGTTAGAAGACATGGAGGCAGACATCCCGGGGGCTGATCCCTGTTGAGTAAGGAAGGGCAGTACTGCAGCAAGGAGGGCCTGCTGGTTTTTCAGAATGGCAGACACATCCCGATGGTAGGCAGCCAGGTCGGCCCTGAGGGGTTCTATGTTGCATTCGTGCACACGTTGAGTGGCTTGCAGTTGGAGTTGTTGTGTCAACTGGATGACAGCTGTGCCAATTTCCTTCAGTGTTTTTGAAATGTCCTCCAAGAGCAAAGTTCTGGCTTGCATTGCAGCTGCCTGATCAGCAGTTGACAACATGCACGAACGCACCCCCTCAAGGCTGGCTGCCATATTTTGCATCCCCACCCGCACCTCCTTTGCCAGCTCCCGCTGGACCCCAACGACAGTTCTTTCGAAGCTGGTGCCAGTGTCGTCAGAGTCCTCAGCTGTGTTGGAGCTGGCAGGTCTTACAATTGGGGTGGCGGGTGGTTCTACTGTGGTGGCTGCTTCTTCTGTGCTCCTCCTTGTGACTGAAGGTGGGGTTTGGAGGCTTTCAAGGACCATGTCAATGGTCTCTTGTGGGAGGTTGATGGTCTCGTCATCCATGTCATCAGGGAACTCATGGACAGGCAGATCAGCAGGAGATCCGTGTTCCCCTGCAATGAAACAGGGTACAATTAGTGTGTCTGTGTTGTGACAATTTTGCAGTAAGATACAAGCATTTGGATGCCTTAACATTGTACTCTGTGTTTGTCTAGGTATCTGCTGTCCGTCATAGGGCATTGTTGTAGGCCTATGGCCCACCTGTGTGTCACATGTTTGATATGGAGCTATCAGACATGTCTGCCTGATCGCCTCTAGCTGTTGCTTTGTAATTATTTAGGAATAGGCGTTTTTTTCTCCTACTCCTCACTCGGTGTTTCACTATTGTTATGGAGGGACATTTTGTAGGGTGGGCTCTCATTATCCAACATGTGATTCTTGGCTTTCTAGGCAGCAGGATAGCTAATGGTGTGGGGGACTAAGTTTGACCCACTTGTAAATAACTCTGTCACCCAGATATTCAATTTAGCTAAGACTAACTAGCAGTGCCTCTGGTCTCCCACATCAAATGAATGTTTACACATCCGAGCGCATGACATCTTTGGAACTTCTCAGGGAAGTGGTGGTCACTCAGGTCCTACACATTTCTATCTTTTCCGGTATGTTCCCATACACAAATGACAAAGACAGTATTAGTTTGATATGAAGTTTCATTGTACAACTGACTTGTAGGAATTTAGGTGTGAGCCCCAATTACACAAACAATACACACTGTTAGAATTGAAATAGTCCGCAGGAGAGTAATACATTAGTACACAGCTTTCATGGTGCCTAACAGTTTCTACTCTCCCTCTGCATGTTCTATGTATAGCACAGCATGTTAAGTTTGGAGGTTGCCTGACAGAATCACAGGGGAGACATCATCCCTCATATCAGAGGAATTGGCTGGGATCTGGTTGTGCATCAGCAGCAAGGCAGGCAGCATCTAGTTGTGATTTTCTGTTTGGAAACTCCCCCATGCGTGTCTTGGGACATGGAAGTGAATGTAAAAGACATATGTCATGGTGATGACAAAGTTTCCCTAGGCAGGAATGCCAAACCTTAACCCCTACCACATCTATCAGCAACGTACCAGACGGTATCCTTGACTGGGGCACAGAGTGAATATGTTCTGGCAAACTCCAGTGCAGAAGTAGGCAAAACAGTGTGATTTGACTAATTAAAAACACCCTAGGACTGACTATTTGCTACATTAACTGATAGGAAGGGCAATGAGAATCATTTAGTGCAAATTGCTCTGAGGAACTTAGATGTGAGCAAATGAGTATGAGTACAATCAGGGTAAGATGCACAAAGGCCTAAAGCCTGAAGCTAATGCGCAAAGTATACGTTACACTTACAACACTACACTTTGACTGACTGTGGGTGTTGTGACTGCCCTGGCAGCACACTTGCCTCTCAGGCCCTGCCCCATACACTTTTTATTCACATTGCATGATCTGTACATGTCACGTGGCATTACCTATGCATGTCAATGTTAGGATGTGGTATGGATGTAAACATTCTTGATGTTTTGAGATGATGTTGGGTGATGTGTATTTAATTGGATTGGCCTGTTTATCGTATGAATGTCCTATTTGTTTGTCCGACTTTGCAGGTGTGTTTCAGTGACCAGTTGCCTGTGTCCCCTCCTCAATGTTGTTGTCTGAGCAGTATGACATTAGTGATGTAGCCTTGTTAGCCAGGCACGTAAGGGACCCTGACGTATGCAGCATGTGTGTATCGTTAGTGCTGTGTGGCTCCTATTGCTGTTTACTTAGGCTTATGTATGTGTCAGTTATGGACATTCGGCATTCGAGTGTACTGGTACCTTTGTCTTATTTCTAGGAGTAATTGCAGATGTCATCCTCACCCCCTAATTTAGGTATGTATGTTCCAGGGTGGGGTTCCTGCCATTTGGTACTATAGCTGCACAGAGATGAAAGGTGTTATTGTCAACTGTGGTTGCAGTTAAGTTACAGTTGTTGTATTTGCTACTGCATTACAGGTAGGGACCTAGTTGATGGGGAATAGATTTTGCAATACAAGTGCCTGTATGTGGATTTGAGGTAGTGTCCTTCCCACCTGTCACTGCTTTCCCTTGGCTCTCTTGTTGTAATTACAGGATGTCCCCGTGGGACTGTTGTTGTTGCTGTATTTTGTCGTGCCCCAGCTTCGGTCAGTACTGGGCATGCCCCCCTGCCGTGCCCCTTTCCCCATGCCACTTCATATATGTGCTGACTTACATGCATTGTGTAGTAGGTATCCCCCCCCTGCTTACAGTCCCCATTATTGTATTATGATTCCCCATGCGACTTACCCTGCATGTGCGTAGTGTCGTGGTAGTCTGCGCTGTCCAGTCCTTGAATCCTGTGATGATCTCCTCCGGGATGACGGCTGCGACCATCTCCTCCATGTGGTCCAGGGCCTCCTGTTGTGCTGGACTCCCCCCTCCAGTCTGCATTGCTGCCTTCCTGTTCCTGGCCATTTTCTCTTTGGTCCTACGTTTGCAGTCATGCCAGCGTTTCTTACACTCGGTGACTGTCCGGCGTTCTTCAGCCACACTGTTAATCTTGTCCACAATTTGTTTCCAGATGGCCTCTCTCCTACTGAGTGGCAATTTAGAGGTGATGAAAAGTTGGTGCTGGTGTTCCGTCACCTCTTTCACCAGGATTTCCTGCTCCACTGCACTGAAGCGACACTTTTTTTTTTTTTTTAAATGTCCTGGTTCCTGTATGCTTCCTCCTGGCTGATTCCTGGTCTGCTCTCATCCTCCTGGGGTCTGTTGGGGCATCTAGGATCCATTTTGGGTCTCCTCTCCTGAAAGGGCAGTTTTCGCGCAAAAATGTGACGCAATAGCGTGAAAAAAACGGCGTTTTCACGATTGCGCTGTCGTAAATCGACCCACAGTGATGTGCGTCGCATTTACGTTGGTTTCCTTTACGACAGACCGACGCTGTCTGCGTCACGAAATAATGACTCCCACCTGTTGGTTGCGCCGCCGTACGTCAAAGTATAAATTTGACGCCCGCATGGCGCATCCAAATGGCGTTAGACGGTGCAATTTTTTTTGACGCAAAACTGCGTTAGCGCAATTTTGTGTCAAAAAGTATAAATATGGCCCCAGGTTTCTTGAAACCATCGAAAAAAAACTTTACGCTGGAGAACCCCTGGGGTGAGAGAATCCATGTTTGGACACAAGGTAGGAATTAATTTACTTAAGGGATACTTTGAGAAACATTTGGTGTGCATTTCAGTGATATTCTGTATCTCTTTAATTTAAATCCAAAAAAAGCTGAAATCCTGTTCTTTCTACCTCCCGTCATCCATGTTTACCTCCATATCTCATTCTCTTTCCGACTTCCCTATTCCCTCTCTTCTATTTTATCCAAATCCACCATGTAAACACTGATTCCTTTTATTTTTCTTTGCAAATAGGTTCTGTTGCCTAGATCCGTCGCCACCCACTCTACAACAGGCTGAAAATGCACTCATTCCATCAGTCACCTTATTCTTACTCTGATTTACTCACGCCTTGAAAATTGCTCTCCTTTTCCCCCGTCTTTTCTCAGTACCCCACCCAGTTCATTTTCAATTCTGCTGGTATTTTAGGCTTTTATCTCTAGGATGCCTCTCTTTTGCTTTTTCTTCTGATTCCATTTTCTTTCATATATCCTTTAACTGTTTTTATGGACTGGGCCTTCCTTGCCTTTCTGTTCTCTTGTATCTATTCATACTGCACCAAAATCTGCAAGTCACAGTATTTACCAGACATTTCCCTATGGTAAATGTCTACAAAATGTATCTGCAGAGTTTTCCTGAACCTGGTAAATTTCTCATTTGGTGATTTTCGCATGACTCGGATTTGTGATAAGTGCTGTAACTCCTGTCACTACGGATATCTGGATTTAACTCTGGGCTTGTGAAAGGGCCTACATGGAAAATTGTAGAAATAAGTCAAAGGGCATGGTGGAGAAAATACTAGCATGCCAGTTTTCTGATTTCATAAATTGTCTAAATGTACTCAACCCATGTGCCCATTTTTATAATATATCCTTGTTTATAATGTACATTTTTTCTGGGGTACTGACAGAGAAAAATCTCATCCTTTGCGGTGTATCAGCCCTGTTCAATCAGAACGTGAATGCATGACTGAAAAGAAGAACAAAACAGTGGAGTCCAAGAGAGTGTGATACTGCTTCAGCCGTCTGACGGTGCAGGGGATAACTACCAGTGCTGGAGTAGATTCAGTGGCCCTAAGGCAAAAGGGTCTAAGGGGCCAATAGACTCCCTGAGAAATGCTGTCTTTTACTGCCTAATTAACAGTTGGGGGCATTCTCACTGTTCGGGCCCATGGCACCCTTGCCACCCCACTGTGACCATGCATCAGCCCAGAACTGCTTTGGAAGAGATGTGTTTGTGACAGCTGCTGGATATCTTACTAAGTCAGGTTGGAATGAAAGCAAGGGAGCGCCCTTCTACCTCACGCAGCAAGGGGGTGTACTTGTTCCTGTATCCAGAATGTGCCCTGGGGTCCGCCATGACACAACAATGGACTTCCGGCTTCCTTCCCTCGTGGATCAGATGACACCTAACAGCTAGAAATTAGACAGTCCCGAAACAAAAGAGAAACTAAATGCAACTTGAAAGAAATGACAAAGTTTAAAGTCATTCTTTTGTCTCTTTGTTTGTGGAACAGAAATGTAGACATTTTAATGGAGGACGAGCCCTGTTAGGCGCCCATTTTAGCACATAGGTGTGGCGTGCTCTTTTAGGAGTGTACCCTTGGTCGCTTAGCAAGCAGGAAAAGTAACTTTATACAGCATGGTCTCAAGTTTCTCACTAAGCCTGAGAACCAGGAGCCTCTATTTCGCTTAGCTTGGAAAGAGCGGTTTCCTCTTGAACAAAGCTTCAACAAAGACCTTTGGTGAAGGTAGTATAAAGGAAGGGAAATGTTAGGAACATTGACTGGCACAAATATTCGACATGCTTTCTTTTTCTTTCAAGACAAGTGCGTTAAAATGTTTCCTTGTAAAATCATTGATACCCCTGACTTAAAAAAGAAAAAAAACTCACAGATATGATCAGATAGGTTAAAAGGCCGCTGCAGAAAAAGTCCACCAGGTCCAATAAAGTTCCCAGTTATAAGAAGGCTATGGTGCCAGAATATCCTGACCTAAACATTGTCTGACAAAAATAAGGATTCCTATATATGTTCACGAAAATATCGTTCCATTGGTGTAAATAACTTAAGTGATATTGTTACATGTTATTGATATTTGGACATACATGAGGATACCGTGATGTAACGCAGCTGTGATTTAAATTTGAACAGAAAAAGTGGTATGTTGCTTATTGGAATGTTAGTTGTTAACGGAGCACTTTCTGTTCCTCTGATGAAGGGAGAAAGACCATACTTTTGGAAGAGCAATGAAATATAGTAAACTCGGGAAACATTTTTCAGTCTTTTTATATGCAGCTGCCAGACTTAAACATGCGCTGACAAGACAAAAAGAGCAAAAAGAGAAACTACATGTCACACCATATACAATAGCTAATGAACAATACACACACCTACATCAACATTAACATGGAACACTTAACAGATTTATCAATTCAAGTTTTATTTATAAAAACAACTGGAAAAGCAATATTGGCCCACAAGCAGCCGCATAGGTGTTAGTGCTTAGAGTGGAAGGATACAGCATTATACCTCCCACTGGTCCTATTGCTCAGACACCACATACCCAATACCAAAATCCATACATAAAAGGAGTGCTAAGGTAGTAAAAAGAAATTTCCTTGAGTATTCAAAAAATCCAATTTCTCATAAGTCTTAAAATTCAGTCTATCTTAAAAATCTAATGAAGCTGGGACCATGATATTGTGTTCCAAATTCAAAATTGTTTCTTTGTTCCTTTAATGATCATTCAGCATTAACCAGCCAACGCATTACATCCCATAGGTGGGACTTCATCAGGGTTTTTTAATTCACTTTTTTACTGTTTCTCTCATGATTCTTTTTCTATAGCACATCAAACAACGCTCATGTTTCCTTTTCCACAGCGGGACTTGTGTATGATGCAAAGAAGAACACATATTGCCTCTCCATAGATATTTAATAATCACGTTTTATTCACTCTACTTTGTGATTTTAGATGGGTGGACTCTATATAGCACAGTGAGTAAAATACATTTTTTTGACTATCACAAACGGTTCTCCAAATTGATGAAGCAAAAAACATTTTGGGCTTGAAAGATCCCTTCACAGTGTAGAGTACAAGCTGCTTTAAAGGTTGCTTCAGCTCTAGGCTCCAAAGATTTTCTCCACGTGGCAAAGTATCTTAAAAGTTCTAATATCAATGTTTTTGAGACAATGTTTTTCTTGCAGGTGTTCTTCTTGGGCTTAAATCAATTATCATATGATATTCACTGTGGCAATTTCGCCACCTGTGGTGACGCCCCCACATGGATTCCGTTGACAATCACTCCTCTTTCCACCCTGCTCCACTAGCAGGCTTCAAAAGATTCAAGCATTCTACTACTGCCTGGTGAAGGAAAGAGGTAACATTCAGGTACTCTTCTAGCCTTACAGGACAGATGACTCCTGTATCTGGAAGAGAGCTAAAACTTAAAAGTCAAGCGTTAGAAAATCTCAGCAGCAGCAAGATCAAAGGCTGCTGAGGAAGCTAAGCACCAGTGTGCCCTTCTAACCCAAATGTACTAGCAAAAGGACCATTGCGCTTTTATAAGGATACATAATTTGAATTATTTGGAAAGGCATACTCATTTTTGACATTTATGTAATTTCTCGTCTCCTGTGCTAACAGGTCTGCCTGCACCTTGAGCAGTCTGTAAAAAGCTTAACATGCATTACCACATATTGATATTAGGATGAATTTAATATTTTAGCAGCAAGTTCCTTAACTTCATGATATTCATAAAAGTCAGTAGCCTTAACAGGCATTTCAATTAATATACCTCTCTGCATTTGCGCTCATTCTGGATAGATGGGTTTTAGGGAGGACTGGTAAAGATAGTAGATCAGAGGCACCATTTAACAAGATTAAAGTGATAGTAAATATATACAAATGAGTAATTTGCAGAGGACTTTAAGATGTGTTGAATGTTCTACTTCTGAGCCTACACTTGATGTCAGTAATTATAGCTTGCAAACATATGATGAATGTAGATCCCTGCCCTTTGCAGTTACGTCACCAATTCCAGCCTCTATAAAACACAGTAACAAAAAGGGTGCTTTCTTTGGCTATAGCTGCAAGAATGATTGTGGGAAAGCACCTTTGGGGGACATAAAGAAACCATGCTCAAAAATTTAGGATCTAGAAGACAAAATAGAAAAGGGCACTGTAAATACTCCAAAGTGCCCACAATGAACAATACATTTCCACTTGACTGCTGAGGTATCTGCTCATGCCAATGGCAGATATTTTTTCCAGTGTTTGCACAAGGCCTGGATTAACACTGAGGTGGCACTTCTTGCGCTATTTGGGGCTCATGCCCATGAAATATCTCTACTACAGTCGACAGGGCAGCTACAGGGTTTCATTCTAGAGAAATCCGTCTTCATCTGCATTTCCAATCCCCTTACTTCTTCCTGAAAATTGTGAAGGTGAAAACCCATGAATTCACTTTAAATGTCAGAGATCTAAATAGGCTTGGTTCTGTTTAATAGTATGGTGGTGACAGCTTGTTTTAATGCTGGCATCTGTGGTGTCTGCAGCAGTTCCAAAAACACAAGAAAGAGGAAACAATGGGTTTTATCGCAACATCATGATTGCTTTCAGCTGAAGGTAACAACCTCCGATCATATTGTACCAGAATGTTGCAGTATTGTATAGGCTACCTTTGTTTGGGATAGTAGGAGAAATATTTGCTAAGTCTGGGTGCCATCTTGAATTGGGTTTCTTTGTTTTCTCATGTAAGAAATAGGTTCTGACTCATTTAACTCTCCTAAATGTTGGCTTTTTGGATTACACAGTTTTAGGACTTCTGTCTCACTCACTAAAAGCTCTGTTAAAATGAATTGTGAGTGCTAACTGCCAGCATCTACCTTTTAATCTAAGGTCTAGTTTCCACTTATCTGCACTCAGTGGCATCTGGTAATTTTAGGAGGGAGGGGTCGGGCGGGAACGACACTCACACTTATTCAGTCACACACGCACGCAAAAACATCCATTCACAACACTCATCAACATTCAAACATACACGCACGCATGCAGCAAACATTCATTTAAAAAGCACACACAAACACTTTCCTTCAGCTAGGAGGTCCCAGGAGGGTTGGGACTGCTGCCTTCTCTCTGTCCCAACTGCGTTACAGAGAGGGATGGGGTCAGTGAGACTTCTGACCCCCTCCCTATTCTGTGACGAGATGTCACTGATTGACACTCGCCCTGGGCGTTTCAGGGCTTAAACCTGGTCAATGTCGAAGTCAATGGGTGACGCTTACCCTCGTCACCGAGGGAATGTCCTCGAGGTAACCTTGCTGAGCTGAGGAGGTCACACCCATAGGAACAGTGACCTCTTTAGCCCAGCAAAGTTCAGCTCAGGCAGCCTGGAGTTTGCGCAAATTGCGCATGTCTCGCTCTTGGCTGCCTGATCTGAACATGAAGAGTGTCTGTCAGGCTGACCTTTGCTCAGCCTGCCAGACACTCCTCATGAGAGGCAAAAGGTGGGGGGGCATCGCCCCTCCGACCTAAAGGACGGGCTGCGGCTGTCTGCACTACTCCTGGCATGTAAACATTTTTCATTTTTCCCTGACGTTGCTCCTAAATTACAGTCTGACTCTGAATCACCCTGCTGAGGCATGCTAATTATTCTGCTGTTATTATTGTTCCACCAAACAATAGGGACATTTTACAGTGATTAGGCTTGCCTCTGCTAGAGGAAGGGCTAGGGACAAAGTCTGAATGTACTAATTACTTTTTACTTTGCACCTTGCCTTGGAAGGTTCAACCCCACTGAAATTAAATAGGGTAGCCCGACCTATGGAATCAGTCACAGGTAAGGAATCCTTTTTGAAGTTTTGGAGGGAAGGAGTGTGGCAGCTGTGGCAGTTAAGGGCAGGAACTTAGTTTCTCAGAGAAGGTCTTTTAACAAATGACTTGAAGTTGACATTTTGGAAAGTCATAAAATGCTGAGTAGGGTGATTGGGACCGGGAAATAGTGATGCTGTTTGGTGCAGTGCTGGAGGATTAGCTGCCTATCTTTTGGAACATTCCAACACCATTTACAAACCCTTGCGCTAGGAAGAGATTTTTGAGAATGTTCTGGACCTGGAGGAAACTACATCTGAGGAATGTCTGGCTGAAGAGAGACAATACCTGACTCCTGCTGAAAAGTACTCAAGGACTTCTGACTCCTCCTGCATGCGAAGGCCTGAAGAAACCACCAGAAGCAAAACACGATTCAGTCCATCAAGATAAGCGTAGCAAGACCAGTGAATACTGCATCTTTATCACCCACCTCTTTGGTTTCCAGCTGCTTGGTGGGCTGGGTGAATGGAAACCACATGTTGGAGGACTAACCTGGTACAGGGAGAGTGGAGCCCACACCTGCCCACATGGATTGTTCCCTAAGAGGAACCAATGACTTGGGAAAGGATTGACCAAGGGGGGAGCATGCTTGGCCTCTCCCCTTCTTAATACTGGTGTACCTTTAGGCTCCTGCTGCGCTGTGAACTGATGCTTGAGGAAAGGAACACCACTGCACTCTGATTCCCATAAGTAACTGGGGAGGGGCAGAACCACAGTATCAGAGCACCATGCCACCTCCCACTCACCATACTTGTGTCTTGAGAGGGTGGGATGGTGCGGTGTGCTAACTATGCATGGGGAAGCTGCTGGCTCCTGCACCAACACTGTAAGGCAGGGGTGGCATGGGGGAGCTGTCAGGGACTACGCGGCAGTGGTAGTCCTCTGCTGTCTCCAATGTAGGATTATTTCAGGTGCCCACTTAGGACCTGCCATCTGTTTAGTGCACCTGAGAATTAAACATATAAAACAGAGGAAAGAGAAAGTATTTGGTAGCGGTACATGGCTGCTTAATATAAAGACATAGGCTAACGCAAAAGCAAACATCTGGTGGCACAGAGGCAACTTTAATATTTTGAATAATGTGCCTAGAGAGGACAGAGACACCACCAATTGGGTACCAAGTGTCTTGGGGATGACAGAGGTGCATTAGCCTCCCTAAGATTCTTTACTTAAAAATCTTGTGTGGCAACCTATGTCACCCAGGGTGTTATCTTGATGACCATGGGAGTGGTTTTCTACTGTTTCAAGCATTCCTGGAGCTAGGGCCTTTTGCCTTATAGTTCTGGAGTGCAGAGACCTTTGTTGTGGGGTTCTAAAACTACTTTATAGCACTGTAAAAGTAGACTAATACCTACATGTGTAGTTGTAAGGAAATGGCTCCCTGTTGCAGTTAGCCCCCACTTTTTGCCTGATACTGATGCTGACTTGACTGAGAAGTGTGTTGGGACCCTGCTAACCAGGCCCCATCACCAGTGTTCTTTCACCTAAAATGTACCATTGTTTCCCCATTTGGCACAACCCTGGCACACAGATAAGTCCCTTGTAAAAGGTACCAGTGGTACCAAGAGCCCTGTGACCAGGGAAGGTCTCGAAGGGCTGCAGCATGTGTTGTGCCTCCCTTAGGGACCCCTCACCTAACACATGCACACTGCCATTGCAGATTGTGTATGTTGGTGGGGAGAAAAAGGCAAAGTCGACATGGCATCCCCCTCAGGATGCCATGCACACAAAATGCTACCTGTGGCATAGGTAAGTCACCCCTCTAGCAGGCCTTACAGCCCTAGGGCAGGGTGCACTATACCACAGGTGAGGGCATAGCTGCATGAGCAATATGCCCCTACAGTGTCTAAGTCTATTCTTAGACATTGTAAGTACAGTTGTAGCCATATTAAGTATATGGTCTTGTGAGTTTGTCAAAAACGAACTCCACAGCTCCATAATGACCACATTGAATACTGGGAAGTTTGGTATCAAACCTCTCAGAATAATAAACCCACACTGATGCCAGTGTTGGATTTATTAAAAAATGCGCACAGAGGGCATCTTAGAGATGCCCCCTGTATTTTGCCCAATTGTTCAGTGCAGGACTGACTGGTCTGTGCCAGCCTGCTGCTGAGAGACGAGTTTCTGACCCCATGTGGTGAGGGCCCTTGTGCTCTCTGAGGACAGAAACAAAAGCCTGCTCTGGGTGGAGGTGCTTCACACCTCCCCCCTGCATGAACTGTAACACCTAGCAGTGAGCCTCAAAGGCTCAGGCTTCGTGTTACAATGCCCCAGGACACTCCAGCTAGTGGAGATGCCCGCCCCCTGGACACAGCCCCACTTTTGGCGGCAAGTCCAGGGGAGATAATGAAAAAAACAAGAAGGAGTCACCCACCAGTCAGGACAGCCCCTAAGGTGTCCTGAGCTGAGGTGACCCCTGCCTTTAGAAATCCTCCATCTTGATTTTGGAGGATTCCCCCAATAGGAATAGGGATGTGCCCCCATCCCCTCAGGGAGGAGGCACAAGGAGGGTGTAGCCACCCTCAAGGACAGTAGCCATTGGCTACTGCCCTCCCAGACCTAAACACACCCCTAAATTCAGTATTTAGGGCCTCCCCAGAACCTAGGAAACAAGATTCCTGCAACCTGAAGATGAAGAAGGACTGCTGACCTGAAGCCCTGCAGAGAAGACGGAGACACCAACCGGCCTGTCTCCCCACTTTGAGAAAAACTGAAACAGCGACGCATCCCACAGGGTCCAGCGACCTCTGAAGCCTCAGAGGACTATCCTGCATCTAAAAGGACCAAGAAACCCCAGAGGACAGCGGCCCTGTTCAACAAACCTGCAACTTTGCAACAAAGAAGCAACTTTTAAAGACCACACGTTTCCCGCCAGAAGCGTGAGACTTTCCACTCTGCACCCGACGCCCCCGGCTCGACCTGCGGAAAACCAACACTACAGGGAGGACTCCCCGGTGACTGCGAGCCCGTGAGTAGCCCGAGTTGACCCCCCTGAGCTCCCACAGCAACGCCTGCAGAGGGAATCCAGAGGCTCCCCCTGACAGCGACTGCCTGTTTCAAGGAACCCGACGCCTGGAAAACACACTGCACCTGCAGCCCCCAGGACCTGAGGGAACTGAACTCCAGTGCAGGAGCGGCCCCCAGGCAGCCCTCTTCCTAGCCCAGGAGGTGGCTGCCCCGAGGAGCCCCCCCTTTGCCTGCCTGCATCGTTGAAGAGACCCATTGAATCCTATTGCAAACCCGACGCCTGTTTGCACTCCGCACCCGGACGTCCCTGTGCCGCTGAGGGTGTACTTTCTGTGCCTGCTTGTGTCCCCCCCTCTGCCCTGCAAAACACCCCTGGTCTGCCCTCCGAAGTCGCGGGTACTTACCTGCTGGCAGACTGGAACGGGGGCACCCCTATTTCCATTGAAGCCTATGTGTTTTGGGTACCACTTTGACGTCTGCACCTGACCGGCCCTGAGCTGCTGGTGTGGTAACTTTGGGGTTGCCTTAAACCCCCAACGGTGGGCTACCTTGGGCCCAACTTTGAACCCTGTAAGTGTTTTACTTACCTGTGCACTTAACATTTACTTACCTCCCCAGGAACTGTTGATTTTTGCAGTGTCCACTTTTAAAATAGCTTATTGCCATTTTTGCCACAACTGTACACGCTATTGTGATCACTCAAAGTTCCTAAGATACCTGAGTGAAATACCTTTCATTTAAAGTATTGATTGTAAATCTTGAACCTGTGGTTCTTAAAATAAACTGATAAAAGATATTTTTCTATATAAAAACCTATTGGCCTGGAATTGTCTTTGAGTGTGTGTTCCTCATTTATTGCTTGTGTGTATACAACAAATGCTTAACACTGCCCTCTGATAAGCCTACTGCTCGACAACACTACCACAAAATAGAGCATTGGAATTATCTCTTTTTGCCACTATCTTACCTCTAAGGGGAACCCTTGGACTCTGTGCACACTATTTCTTACTTTGAAATAGTATATACAGAGCCAGCTTCCTACAGTAGTACATTAAATATTGTAACATTGTATTGGCATCTCAAAGCTAACAGTGAATCATAACATATGCTGTTTTATGCCATTGTTAATTGGTGCAGTCAAATAGGAACTTAATTTCTCTATTTGTTGTCCCTCCCCAGCTGAGTTTTCCATTGACAGTGCTTAAGACAATTACAGTAATTGGTTAGCATCTGAAATTGACCGCATTGCTCCTACCAAACTGAGTTGAAGCCATCAGGTTAGACCATCAGCTCTTTGGTTCACCAAGACACTCAAAGAGGCTGAATTGCAATGTAAAAAGGATGAAAGATTAAAAAATAGTTACCACTATTTATAATCAAGAATGGTGCTGTAATGCCATCCTTCATTTGTAAACACCCCCCGTTCCAATCTCACTCAAGTTTTTTTAGAGCCTGTATCCCTTGAACTACACATGTAAAAGGCTGGCATTTTTCTATTACAGCAGGGTCAACATTGTACCCTTTTCCAGCTTACATATTCCATCTACTGTTGATGTTGTAACCTTCTTTAAAATGTTTGCAATCTCTCACTTGTTTAAGGCTTGGTCCCTGTGTCCTGGAAGCAGGCTTTGGTCTTACCCCTACTAAAAATCATAATCTGATGTTTCCACCCTCAGCAAGTTTAGGCCCAGCTCCTTACTTGGTCCTTACTTTAACTTCCTATTATATTATTTAAAAGGGAAATTAATGCTCAACTCTCTTATTTACTGGAGCAAAATGGATTTCTGGATTCAGCTCAGTCAATCTGCCATGCATCCAAAAGCACAGAAAAACTGCCCTACTATCCCTCATGGATGACATTCATCTGAAAATAGACCAAGGCCACTCAGTTACTTCAGTTTTATGTGACATGACTGCAGCTTTCAATTCAGTCTCACACAAAAGTCTCCTATTGCGCCTTTCTGAGATCTTCATGCAGTTCAAAGCCCTCATATGTAGTGCATCATATCTTTCCGAACATGCTCAAGTGATTCATCTTCCACCATTTAGGCCAAAGTTTTGGATTCTAGTGCATGGAGTCCCGCAGGAATCATCGTAAGTCCTGTAGCTAGATGAGTCTGTTATTTCGGCCCGTCATCCACAACCTATGCCAATGACACCCAAATTATTTTCAATTTATTTGAACACCCTGATAGCATCCCTCTGCACTTTCAACAATGCCTGCTAGGAGTTGTCATGTGGACGAATATCAACTTACTTAAATTCAACTCAGACAAGAGTGAGATTATTCTGTTAGGGAAAGGTGTCAAATGGCCATCCAACTGGTAGCCTAAGGTATTTGTGTTTCGTCTACCTCAGTCACCGAAGTCAATAATTTAAAATTTTTGTTTGAGCAGAATCTCCCCTGTGCTTCCCAAATAAACAAAGGGGGTCATTACAACATTGGCGGTAAAAGGCGCTTACCGCCGTGCAGAAGACTGCCAATACACCGCAGCGGCGGCGGAATTCCGCCACAGCTATTATGACACACATCTCGGAAACCGGCGAAATTCAGACCCCCACACAAGTCCGCCACACCAAAGGTCAGTGATAAACTGACGAAAACAAAACCTCCACCTCCACGCCAACAGAAACACGCCCATGCTATTACGACCCATGAATCCACGCGGCGGTCTTTCAACCGCGGTATTCCATTGGCGGTACACACCGCCACGCTCAAAATACACACACATCTCCAAAACACCGCCACATTGGACAATTCCAAATACACACACCTGATACACATACACACACCACTCCCACACACCCATTGCAATATAAAACACACACCCACATCACCCACAAACCCCTACGACCACAAGTCACGGACGAAGGCCGGAGAGACAGCACAGCCAAGACAACCCCACCATACAGAGGCACACAACACCATCACCCACACAACATCCACGCACAAAACACCACACACCACTACACATCAACACTCACACCGCCCCACACACCACCCCATGGCACGCCAAAGACACCCCCGCTTTTCTGAGGAGGAGCTCCGGGTCATGGTGGAGGAAATTGTCCGTGTAGAGCCACAGCTATTTGGCTCACAGGTGCAGCACACCTCCATAGCCAGGAAGATGGAGCTATGGTGAAGAATAGTGGACAGGGTCAACGCTGTGGGACAGCACCCAAGAAATAGGGAGGACATCAGGAAGAGGTGGAACGACCTACGGGGGAAGGTGCGTTCAACGGTCTCCAGGCACAACATCGCGGTTCAGCGGACTAGCGGCGGACCCCCACCTCCTCCCCCACAACTAACAACATGGGAGGAGCAAGTCCTGACCATCATGCATCCAGAGGGCCTCGGAGGAGTCGGTGGAGGATGGGACACTGGTAAGTCAAATCTTAACTATCATATCCCCCACCCTACCTGCATGCTATCACACACCCCCACCCTCACACCCTCCTCTATCACCCCAAATGCTCACTAATGTATTCATAACACAAACTACACATCCCAACACCAAGCCCTGCATGACACAACTAAGCATGGACACCTATCACCTAAGCTTGCCCACTGCACATACCCAGAACAACCCCCTAACCATCATCACATAAGCCCCCACACAGGAATGCTTGCACTGGGATACACAGACACCCACCCATTGCACACAATCAAACACACAAATGCTATAATCATGCTCTTATGCCCCTGCAGGAGCACGAAGGACCGTCACCACACCAGAGGGTCGAGACAACACCACTCCATCCCCAGAAGAGGCCCACAGCGACGATAGCAGCTCTGCCCTACTGGAGCCTGATGACCAGCCCGGACCATCGTGGGCCTCGGGACAGTTGGTTCTCCTTGCACAGGCACAGCCCAACACCGACCTTCCACCCTCTGATAAACACCAGCACAGCACCCACCCAGCGGGCCCAAACCTCCGTACCCAGGACACGTCAATCAGCGGTGTGTCCACCACTACAGGTAACCCAGGATAACCCACCACCCCAACAACAACAGAGACCTGGGGGCAGTGGTAGTGGGCACACGGTCCAGGGGACGGAGGCCCAGGAACACAGGGGAACTGAGGAGGGCTGCTGTGCGACAGGGGGCGGACAGGCCAAGGGAACCCACTCTCCACGAGGCCCTCACCTCCATCATGGGAGCATACCACCACTCCCAGGAGACGATGGCGACGGTCCTGGTAAAGTTTCAGGATACCCAGTGCCTGCAGGAGGACCAGTATTTGGGGTTCAGGGAGGAGCTCAGGACCATCATCTCTGCCCTGGGCACCATCGTAGGGGTGCTGAAGGACATACAGCAGACCCTGAGGGACACCGTGGCACTCCAAGGGGCCCCTGACACTAGCCAGGACAATGAACTGCCCACCACCTCCGCCGGCGCTAGTGGACAGGACGCCCCGCCACAGGACCATCACACCAGCACCCCACCCCCTGCAGACGGACAACCACCACGCAAGCGGTCCCTGAGAGCCAGGAACAGGACAGAGCAAGATGGCAAGACCCCCGCCAGGAAAGGAGACCACCCGGATTGTCCCCCCACTGTCCCACTTTGTTACCCTGTCCATACTTGAACTGCACCAGCTCCACTTCCTATGCCCATATGGGCAGTGCACCTGTGAGACTAAGAGACTGGACTCTGCCATGGACATTCCTCCACCATCACCCCTCACCATTTCACTACCCCCTCCCATTTCTGAGCACTTCAATAAACACCCTTGAAACACAAAACAATCTGGAGTCAGTCTATGATTTGTTAAAATGTAATATCTATGACAGTGTCAAAATGCGTTGTGAGACGTAAAGGCAACATACCAATGTCACACATCAAAAGTCCTTGAAGGATGCAAGTAGAAGACACACGTTGGTAACCACACCTGTGAAACCGTAATGGAAAGAAACAACTCAATTACCAAATAATCCCAATAAATTACACACAGGATCGAGGAAGACGTGTGACAGTGAATGTAATGGTAAAACTGAAAATGTTCTCACCTGTGTGTCACTGGAAATATTGCTGTATGACTGACTCCCTGTTGTCGTTGTCTTCTTCCTCAGCTTCCTCCTCATCACTGTCCACAGGCTCCACAGGCTCCACAGCTGCCACAAAACCGTCATCTGGACCATCCTCCTGCAGAAAAGGCACCTGGCGTCGCAAAGCCAAATTATGAAGCATCGAGCAGGTGATGATGATCTGGCACACCTTCTTCGGTGAGTAGAATAGGGAACCACCTGTCATATGGAGGCACCTGAACCTGGCCTTAAGGAGGCCGAAGGTGCATTTGATCACCCTCCTAGTCCGCCTATGGGCCTCATTGTAGCGTTCCTCTGCCCTGGTCCTGGGATTCCTCACTGGGGTCAATAGCCAGGAAAGGTTGGGGTAACCAGAGTCCCCTAATAGCCATACACGGTGCCTCTGGAGTTGACCCATCATATCAGGGATGCTGCTATTCCGCAGGATGTAGGCGTCATGCACTGAGCCAGGGAACATAGCATTAACCTGGGAGATGTACTGGTCTGCCAAACAGACCATCTGTACATTCATAGAATGATAACTCTTCCTGTTCCTGTACACCTGTTCACTCCTGTGGGGGGGGACCAGAGCTACATGGGTGCCATCAATGGCACCTATGACGTTGGGGATATGTTCAAGGGCATAGAAGTCACCTTTAACTGTAGGCAAATCTTCCACATCAGGGAAAATGATGTATCTCCTTACGTGTTTCAGCAGGGCAGACAACACTCTGGACAACACGTTGGAAAACATAGGCTGGGACATCCCTAATGCCAAGGCCACAGTTGTTTGAAAAGACCCACTTGCAAGGAAATGGAGCACTGACAGCACCTGCATGTCAGGGGGGATTCCAGTGGGATGGCGGATTGGTGACATCAGGTCTGGCTCCAACTGGGTACATAGTTCCTGGATTGTGGCACGGTCAAACCTGTAGGTGACGATTACATGTCGCTCTTCCATTGTCAACAGGTCCACCAGCGGTCGGTACACCGGAGGATTCTGCCATCTTCTCACATGTCCCAGCTGACGGCGCCTACGAAGGACAACAGCAACAATAAAGTAAATTTTCCTCCAGGTATGTACCCACAGTTACACAGAAGACTACACCAAACACAAAACCCTTCCTGTATGTGTGTTGAGTGTAGGCCTAGCTATGTGTGACGCAGAAGTAAATGAAGCCAGGTGGGCCCCTGAAATGGCGGCTGCCTGACCTCTAAACTGGGACAATGGGATTGTGGGGTAACTGCGCTGGCGTTGCACACCGTCGCGGTAGGCGGTCGTAGACCGCGGCGCAATGCTGCATTGGTTAACATAGGACCCTATGGGTCCCAGGAGCCAATGAACAGGTGCGCTGGCGGTGATGATACACACCGCCGCGGACGTCACCGCCATTTTCTATCTGTTCAATTACTAGATACCTGACCTTCGACAGGAGAGGACCTACACTGCAAGTGCTGCTGTGACCTCGGTCTGGAAGCGACGATGGCTGCTGCGTCTGGGGAAAGGGCCCCTGTCTTCACTGCTCAGGAGTTGGAGAAACTGGTAGACGGGGTCCTCCCCCAGTACACGCTACTCTACGGTCCTCCAGACCAACAGGTTAGTACACAGGGAGCACGTTGTATGGGCTAAGCCTGGGTGGAGAGGGTGGTTGGAAGAGGGAAGGGGACAGAGTTCAGGGTACATTAATGCATGTGAATGAATGGGCCACATGGCTAGAGTAGGGAGGGGGCCACTCACATCGACGGTGCAGTTGGTAATGACTTTTCTTCTTCCCTTGTGCATGTCATGTAGGTCAGCGCCCACCAGAAGAGGGACATTTGGCGTGCCATCGCCAAGGACGTCCGGAGCCTGGGGGCCCACCAGAGACAGGGCACCCACTGCTGGAAGAGATGGGAGGATATTCGCCGCTGCAGCAAGAAGACGGCGGAGGCTCAGCTGGGGATGGCCTCCCAACGTGGGAGGGGTGCCCGTCGCACCATGACCCCCCTGATGTTCTGGATCCTGGCGGTGGCCTACCCGGAGTTGGATGGGCGCTTGAGGGCATCACAGCAGACACAAGGGGGTGAGTACAACCACATTCTGCGGACTTTGCGCACAGTAGAGGGGACTGGGTGGGGGAGGAGGCCTGTGGGTGTACCTAGGCCAGCCAGAATTACGTAGACTAGGCCCCTCTGTCATGCAGCCCATGTGGCACTCTACACCACCGCAGTAGAGTGCCAAGTGCAGGTATATATGCCCCTGTGGCATCCATGTGTGCAGATGTCCACCATAGGCATGTAGCCCATATCCCAGGAATTGCATAAGCAGAGTCTAGGAGCACGGCGTAGTGCAGGGGGCTGCTGTGCCTGTCTTGTCCGCCAACTGTAGCGGTATGCCATGCACTCAACCTGTTCTTCTTCTGTCTCTCCCCCCCTTTTTGTGCTCTCCCTGTTCTTTTGTGCATCAGCATCATCAGGCAGAGGTACAGTGGCACCGGAGCACGAGGGAGCTGCATCCCACATGGCCATGGAGGGCCACACCACGGACTCTGAATGCACCAGTGGGACGGAGGGCGAGGGGAGCTTCACGTCGGCCACCGGATCACCAACCAGCGACACGGACTCTTCCGCCGATGGGAGCTCCCTTGAGGTGGCGGCACCATCTGTGCCCCCCACTTCTACAGGTACAGCCGCCGCCTCCCCTACCAGCACCGCCCTCCCAGCAGCCCCTCAGCGTTCGCCCCGTGCCCGCTCACCCAGGAGGGTGGGCATCACCTTCGCCCCAGGCACCTCAGGCCCTGCCCCAGTCACCCCTGCTGCCCTCAGTGAGGAGGCCATTGACCTCCTCAGGTCACTCACTGTTGGGCAGTCTACCATTGTGAATGCCAACCAGGGTGTAGAAAGGGAGTTGCAACACGGTAATGCATTCCTGGAGGGCATTCATTCTGGTCAGGCTGTCCTTCAGCGAACCCTGCAATCTCTGGCCTCAGCACTGATGGCAGCCATTGTCCCTGTCTCTAGCCTCCCCCCTCCAACCTCCTCTACCCAGGCCCAATCCCCTGTACCCCAGCCCATCCCAAGCACACCTACAGACCAGCATGCACACAAGTCAACACACACAAGTAGCTCAAGCAAACATAGGCACCACACAACCCACAGGCACTCACGCAAGCATCACACACATACAGACACAGCAACATCCACTGCCTCCACTGTGTCCCCCTCCTCCTCTTCTCCCTCCTCCCTCCCAGTCTCGTCTACACACACACCTGCATGCACTACATCTACAGGCACCAGGAGTCGCTACAGAACACCCAGCACCACTTCCCGCTCACCTGCACTCACCACCTCCACTGCCATTTACACGTCCCCTGTGTCCTCTCCCAGTGTGTCTGTGACGCCCCCTCCCAAAGTACACAAATGCGGCCACCCACACACCCAACATCCATCCACCTCACGACAGCCTCCAGTACCTGCACCTGCACCCAAAACACCTAAAGTGACACCTCCTACAACCACCTCCTCTTCCTCCACTCCCAGGCCCCCGCCAACTACCCATCCCAGTGTTCGTCAGAAACTGTCCCTCTGTAAAGTTGACCTATTTGCCCTCCCTCCAATTCATCAGTCCCGTCATAGCGCCGCAGCCAAAAAGCCTCCAATACCAGTGGTGCCTGTTCAAGGTGTGTGGAGTGCACCGGCCACCAGGGCAGGCAGTATGACCCGGAGCCAAGGCACTGGCAGCCCACCCCCTGTAAAGGCTCTGAAATTGGAAAGTGGACGACAGGACTGTGTGAAGACTCCTGGAGGGAAAACAACTCACAGGGGTCCCAAGGGGATTGGAGAGTCAGCTGTGACTCCACCAAAGGTCGGGAAGGGCCAGAGGAAGTCTGCCCAGCCTGTTGTGAGTATCACGGTGGAGAAGGGCGGCATCATTCACGGCGGTCGAGACGCGACCGCCAGCACCGTCGTCACTAGTCCGGAGAACAACGCCACTGCCAGAGTCATTGCCCAGGAGGGCCCAAGTATCATCACTGGTCAGGAGACCACCGCCACCACCGGAGTCAGTGCCCAGGAGGGCCCAAGTATCGTTACTGATCTGGAGACCACCGCCACCGCCGGAGTCAGTGCCCAGGAGGGCCCAAGTATCGTCACTGATCAGGAGACCACCGCCACCGCCGGAGTCAGTGCCCAGGAGGGCCCAAGTATCGTCACTGGTCAGGCGACCACCGCCACCGCCGGAGTCAGTGGCCAGGAGGGCCCAAGTATCGTCACTGGTCAGGAGACCACTGCCACCGCTGGAGTCAGTGCCCAGGAGGGCCCAAGTATTCTCACTGGTCAGGAGACCACCGCCACCGCCGGAGTCAGTGCCCAGGAGGGCCCAAGTATCGTCACTGATCAGGAGACCACCGCCACCGCCGGAGTCAGTGCCCAGGAGGGCCCAAGTATCGTCACTGGTCAGGAGACCACCGCCACCGCCGGAGTCAGTGGCCAGGAGGGCCCAAGTATCGTCACTGGTCAGGAGACCACCTCCACCACCGGAGTCAGTGCCCAGGAGGGCCCAAGTATCGTCACTGGTCAGGAGACCACTGCCGGAGTCAGTGCCCAGGAGGGCCACGGCTGCCACAGCCCAGGTGGGCTATGAGGGAACGTCATGCCACACACCAATGCCCAGTCCAGGGAACGTCATGCCACACACCAATGCCCAGTCCAGAGAACGTCATGCCACACACCAATGCCCGTTCCAGAACCGCCATGGCAAAGCACCGCTGAACAGTCCAGAGACCGCCATGGCAAAGCACCGCTGAACAGTCCAGAACCACCATGGCAAAGCACCGCTGAACAGTCCAGAGACCGCCATGGCAAAGCACCGCTGAACAGTCCAGAGACCGCCATGGCAAAGCACCGCTGAACAGTCCAGAACCGCCATGGCAAAGCACCGCTGAACAGGGCATGCACCGGGTAAGAATGAAATCACCGCCACATCAAGCATCGTTATCCCATGTGCAGCTGGGACAGTGACGGGACAGGACCTATCACGGGGAGGCTAATCCATTCTGGGCACCAGTCCCCCTCCAGAGACAGTGGCGGCTGTTATCTACTTGCGAAATTGTGGCTTTGCACTCCCCAGGATGGAACAGTGGGCAAGCCACCCACTGTAGAGACTTGAGAGACTGTGGCTTTGCACTCCCCAGGATGGAACAGTGTGCAACCCACCCACTGTAGAGACTTGAGAGACTGTGGCTTTGCACTCCCCAGGATGGAACAGTGGGCAACCCACCCACTGTAGAGACTTGTGAGATTGTGGCATTGCACTCCCCAGGATACATCAATAGGCATGGAGCCCCGTCGTGGATCTGGCTTTGCAGTCATCCGGCTGAGGTGCCCCCCCTTCCCTTCCCCCTGAGGTGCCTGTAGTATTTCTATCTGATGCCCCGGCAGTGTTCTCTCCGATTGTGGACAGGTATCTACTGTGGGCTTCGCCCATTCATTTTTGGACTAGTGGTGCAGGGACATTGCTATGTGCATATCTGCACTACTTCTCGTAATGTATATATTTCTGGCTGATTTTCTTATATATCTGTATATTTTTGACAGACATGTATATTGCTACATTACAAAGTTTGAACTGATTTTGCTTTGTCTTTGCATTCTTCCGGGGGGATTGTGGGTTGTTACTGTGAGTTTTGTGGATGCATTGGTGTGTATGTTGTAATATGCGAGGGTGGGGGTGGGGGGTTTCGTGTGTGTCCCCCTAACTTTTGCCTCCCCCATGTCGTAGGTGCAGTACTCACTGTTGTCTTCGGCCGCGCCGCTGTTGGTCTTCGTAGATGAGTAGGAATACAAGGGCCGGTAGAATGTGTAATTCGGGCTCCATGGAGTCCTCGTTCCTCGTGGGATGTGTTCAGGTGAGCGTTTTCCCATTGCAGTAACTGTTTCCACCGTGTTTTTATCCACGGTGAATCCACCCCGGAAAAGGTGGCGGATTGGTGGGTTGTAATGCTGTGGGCGGTACATTGTCTTCCGCCTGTCTGTTGACGGTGACCGCCGCGCTGCTTGTCTGTACCGCCATGGCGGGCGGTGTGTTAAAGTGGCTGTCTTTGTTGGCGGTTTCGGCCAGGGTCATAATTCCCTTTTTTTGTCCGACGGCCTGTTTGCGGTATTGCTGCACCTTTAACACCGTCCGCCAGGGTTGTAATGACCACCAAAGTTTCAGTCACGTGCCTTTATTCCTCGAGACCCTTCACACAATCTGCCCTTTTCTACCCAATACTACCAGTTGCACTGTTATACAAGCTTTGATTTTATCCACAGTGGATTACTGTAGTTCACTTCATTTGGGACTCACATAAGACGTGTTGCCCACTGACGGTGTTTTCAAGATATGTCAGTCTCCCTGTTTTTCATTCTTCCTCAGTACTCCAAATATCCCTCTTCAGAAACTCTCTTCACTAGTTACCTATTTCAAAACGTATTTGTTCAAATTTCCTCACATGACTCATCACATGGTCCATCACTCTGGAGCTGTTTATCTTGGTAACAAGTGATTCTTTAAGAGGTGACAAAACCACTCAGTTCCTTTTTGCTTCTTTTACTCCAGGTACCCACGTTTTGCCACCTAAGACAAGACAAGGTGGATGATCTTCTACTTATCTAGCCCTTAAAAACTGGAATGTCCTTCTTTTTACTCTATGTCAGATTCCTGGCCATTTTACTTTCTGGATAGCCCCTTAAAACTTGGCCTTTTCCGCGGAATTTATCAAATTCACCATTTTGCCTTCTTCAGTATTTTCTTATAGCGCCAGAATGCCCTTTTGGTGATGGTTCTCACTCTGTAAATGCCAATATAATTGTGAGAGGTTTTAATGACATATTTCTGCTTTTTCTGTGGTGCTGAAATCATGCTAAAGCAGGTAGGTCTGACTTTTAATGACTGCACCCCGTTATATTGTGTTCATAGTATGTTGGGTGTATTCTAGTGTTAGGGTTCAGGGCTTGCTGGGAGAGAACACTGTTGGAGGGTGTCACCATAGGTATTTTTTCTCCTGGCAGCTTGTATATATTTGTTAATTATTGCATGAGATTTAATTGTGCCGGAGTATAAAGTACTTTTCATTTTTTAAAGTAAGAGCACAGGTTAGACATTGATTTTTTGAGTACTGCTTGTTACGTGCCTAAAGACTGTGGTATTAGCCCACACCACCTCTACTGAGTAACCTTAGACTACTCCGTCTTACTACTCTGAGAGAGACAAGTGCTAAACAAGCATTGGCAGAGCCAATAGGTTTCGCCTTTGTTTTATTTTATTTTGTATTCTATCTTGCTATGTAAGTAGATTATAAATACTAGAAAAAGGATATAATGATGATTGTTTTAAATTAGGTAAACTGTTAATAGTTGTTTCTGTTGTGATGTATGTTGAATTAATACTCCAGGGTTCCAAACTTGCAATCTGTTCCTTAATACGGCATTGTATTAGAATACAATAATGTACAGTTAGTGGAGTGCCACTGCACATGCTGCACCATTGAAATCAAGCCCCTTTTAACTGCAAGGTAAAAGTAATAGTGACTGCCTTTTTAGTACTGTACTTGATGAGAAATAAGATGTCTTCTTTTTCAAAATCCTATAGTGTGGATTCCATTTTTCCTTTAAAATGTACAACAAAATGAGCTTTCAGCTGTAGGCAGGTCCCTCCCCTGTCCGCCCAGATATCTGTTGGTCTAGATAAATGAGCCCTCAAAGCTGTTGGAAGAGGCTTATTTTTTCATGAGACCATTAATTAAATACTCTGCCTCTGCTAGCTGCTGTGAGATGCATCCCAGGCAGTTGTCGAAGTGGGCGGGAATTTAGGGGCATTAACAGTGTGTAGGATAGTAGCCAAAGGGCTACTGACCTTTGGGGTCACTACACCCCCTATATGACCACTTCCTGTGGGAAGTGGACATAACCCTGTCCCACAGTTCCTAAGGGGTAGTACTAGCCTGTAGGTGGCACACCTACCAGACTAGCAAATTTTCCTGCCTGTCCAGGTGCCAAATGGGCTCTGGAGGGGGGAGATCATGGTGGAGGAGGGTGTGGCTTCCTCTCCTGTGAGGGAAGCCAGATTCGCATTTCAAAGGCAGCAGTGTTTTGAGTCTTGCAACCTTTAGGAAGGCTAGCTAGCAGGTCATTCTGTGGGAGGCGGTGTTACACCCTCTTCCCGGACGGACTTTTGTTCTGGGCCTCCTGACAGCAGAAGGCTCTCACCCTAGGGTTCGAGAATGGTGACTTGGGTGGCAGGCTGGTAGTAACTGGTCAACAAGCACACCAGAGGCTGGTAGGCTATCTGGTGGCATCTTTAAGGTGCCCTCTGGGTGCCTGTATTGGTAAATCCAACACTGGCATCAGTGTGGGTTCACTAATACGAGATGTTTGATACTAAACATCCCTATCTTCAGTGAAGCCATCATGTGGTTGGGGAATTCGTATTGACCAGTGTCCAGCACATGCATTTAAAATGACTTCCCTGGTCACTTACTGTGTCTGAGAATTGACAAAGACATAGCAGGGGCATACCTGCTAGTGCAGAAATGCCCTAACATGTAATATAATGCACCCTGCCTTAGGGCTGTCAAGCCTGCTAGAGGGGTGACTGACAGATCCTGACAACCAAAGAAAACCAAGGAGCTGCGATAGCAGAAGAGGAGTTAAAAAGCAGCTGACCTGGTACCAATCCCGCCAGCCTGTCTGCATCCCTCATCAAAATCTACACCAAAGTGGACTGATCCTGCAGCTGTGACTCCAGAAACCCGGGAGGATTGCCTGCCTTTGAAAAAGACTCAAGACCTCCTGTAAACAGCAGACCTGTTCTCTAGTAAACTCCAAAAGAAGGGAATCTGAAGCCTCTGGAACCACTAAAAGCAGACACCGGAAGTCACCACTTCACCCCCCATCTCCGATCCGAGTTTAAGTGGAACATCAGTGCCAACAAGGTTCCCCAGCCCTCAAGAATTCCAAGACCATTGTGGTTTCTTCCTTCCTGGACTCCCCGGCAACACCTGCAGCCTCTGCATGCAGCCTTCCTCTACTGCGACCACTCTGGTCAGAAAAACCTGACACCTAAGGACACCTCTACACCCATCGTCCCATGGCCATGGAAAAGAGGACCAAAGGTGCCTACCTGTGCCCGAGCATCATGAGGCCTGAACCCTGTTGTTGGTTTAGCCCGACTGGCCTCCTGGCAAAAGCCTGCAGCCTCTTTCCGCAGTGATTGATCTGCATAGGAATGCATTGGGCACCCAATGCCTTTTTGCACTCAGCTCCTGGCCGCCTTGTGCCACTGAGGGTGTACTGTGGGTGCTGTCTTGGACCTTGCCCACTACTCACTCTAGCCTCAGGAGATTGGTCTTATAAGTCTCTATTTGCAGAAGATAATTTTCCTCCCATAGGATAATACTGCAGAACTCAGAAAATGCACTGTGTACATTTTCTATAGTGAAAAGAGTTCCTATTTAAAAACGTACTTACCTGAACGATTTTCCTCTGATGCCTAAAAATATATGAAGATTCTTGCTATTTTTATAAATTGGTGTGGATCTCCTTCTTAAGTCGTGTGTCACATTTAGTGACTGTGTGTATTTGTAGATGTCTTGCACTCCTCTGTGTTAAACCTAAAGCTACTTGACCACACTACCCCAAAACAGAGCAGTTTGAGATTGCAGAGCAAGCCCTGTCCACTCACTGGGGAACCCCTGGACCCTTTACATGGTATTCACAAAGCTTTCTACAATGAGTATCACAGTTAATAATACATTTATAAATGTTGGCGGCTCGGCAATCATATACATTTGAATGAGTTTAGTTCATTTGTTTTCAAGTAAGATATAGTTTCACTTCATGGTTTCAGAATCCTGTGTAAAATCAGGTTTTACGTTCTTAAAGGTGGCTCCACGGTTCTTTTTGGCAGATGACATACATTTCTTAATACTTGAATGGTATGCATGCATTATTCAATATCACTTGATGAATGGATATTATAATGACCTACCCAAACTTCCATGCAAATAACTTTCTTTTGTGATGTGATAGTCTTGTTATTCCAGACGGTGTCAGGAAGGAGAGAGGGACCTACTTTGATTTTTCCATAACATCGCTAAATGTGGACTTGATAAGTTTCAAGTTGTCAAGAAAGTAGTTAGTAGATTTGTGAGCAGAAAACGTGAAAAAGAGTTATTTTAATGATCCAGTTGTTTTAATCATTTAGGTTTGAGTAAAGAGTGAAAAGTGAAGCAGGGTCTATTTTGAAGAAAGTTACATTCTAGGTGATACTTTTTATGTATGAGAATCTAGCGCTGGAATTGTAAACATCTATAAAGTGGTTAAGGATTTGTGTTTAAGTGACCAAATAAACTGTTACCATCCTATGTTTGGGACTTCTTCATAGCTGTGAAGTCTGGCCAAGAGGTGTTTCTGTGCGCCTGCACCCCTTGGAAATGTGTAAGGAAGCCACCTCCGTATGATGCTTTGGCTGTTTCCTCCATTGATACCTCCAGGCTAAGTGTATGTTTGACCCCTGGTATTGCAGACTCTTAAGACTTGTAAGAAATAGAAAGGGAATGGTGCTGAATCTCTAAAAGAAGTCTCTTCATCATTCTTCAACATTCCCTTAATGTAAGCATCTAGAAAGATGGGAAACAAAAAACATTTTACCTACAAGTCTGAGTTTGGGGATGACGTTGCAAATGTATATGTTAGGCGTTCTCCAGAGGGTTCCTATAAGCCGGAGAAGTGATGTATGTTCAATGTAAAATTAAGGGGGAGGTGCAAATCATTTAATTACATAGGTATTGGTGTTGTAAACTAAACTGTCTTTAAGCACAGTCTTTTAAAGTGTCATGAAATAGTATCTCACAGCAGAAATGTATAGGTTGAGCAACTGAGTGGGAGTAATATAGGCAAGAAAATAAAATAATACTATTATTTGAGATTGAAGTGAAAATATAAGTTCTATTGAAGGGACATGACATAGGAGTGCTTATTTCTACCATGGGAATAGTTAAATCGGACACTCAGTTGAAATTCTGGACACATTAGCTGGCCCAGAAAAAAAGACGGATTTTAAATATAGAATAAAAATTCAGCCCAGGCAGGACCTCCTCAGAGTAGAGAGCAGTGCTTTAATCAACAGAACTAAGGGGCGTATTAAAGAACTCCTTGAGCCTCCTTGCGGCACATTAGCATAATTTCTTTCTGCTAATGTGGTCCAATAAGGCCAGAATCCCCGCGCCAGATTAAAAGTGGCGCAATGCATGCATTGCAGCATTTTGTAACCCCTTGTGCCACTTTATGCCTGCGCCAGCCATAATGTATGCAAGGAGGGATTTCCCCATTAGGGGAAGCTGAAAAAATGGGGCAAAGAAATCAAAATATTTCTTTGCCTCGTTTTTTACAGCATTTTTAACACCAGTTCAGAGCAGGTGTTAAAAGGGGGCATTCCATTGTTTTCAATGGGCCCCTACGTACTGTTCAGAGTTAGCGCCAAAATGTTGACGCTAACCTGAACAGTACATCAATAGTGTCAGAAATTCTGCCGCTATTGCCCCCTACCCTGTGCCATGGTGCTCCGTATTTGAAATACAGCGCACACATGGTGGCGGGCGCAAGGGCCGCAAGAAAAGTTGCGCTACATGTAAAATGGCCCGCTTTTCTTAAATTTGGCCCTAAGTTTGGCACAAAAGCAGAAATATTACTTTTTAAACTGACCTCCAGATCAATAGGGAGCCGGGCAGTAAAGCATGTGAGGGATAAAGGCATTCAGTATGAATTGACATGGGCATTCAGTATGAATTGACGTGGGTAGTAGTAATCATTAATGCCATGACTGAGTAGGAACTCGGAACATTTGCTTAGCATTTTTTAATGCAACCCAACGCAAAGTCTTCAGCTCGGATTTACAAACCAAGACAAATCACGATTTGCATTGGTTTCTAACTGGAAGTAACCCAACGCTGCACAATGCACTGTCTAGTGATACTTGATGCTAAGGGGGTGTTCCATGACACAAATCCCTATCTACAAAGAACTGTGGACAGTGATTTGCGCAAAAATCCTGTGTCTCCCTGAGGCAGGCGTAACAAGAAGAAATGTTTTCAATTCTCCTTGTTTTTTTCTATTTGCGTGTGTGCTGCATTCGGCAGCACACATACAGAAAAGAAAATGCATTAATGCATAGTTTTTGTGCAGGAAAGGACTCCTTGCTGCACAAAATATATGCTGAGTACAACGCAGATGCCCTTGCACTATGGAGCAAGGGTGCCTGGTTTGGCAAATGGCAGCCACAAATGCCCCTGCACAGAGAGACAGCAGAACTGCGATATCTCCATTTATGATGCAGCTCTACTCTCTTCCATTCATGCAATGCAGCACAGCAAGTAAAGTTGCTGCAATGCATGAATTTCTTGTAAGCATGCCCCTGCTGTTTGGTGGATTCCTGATACAAAGTCACAATAAGGGTTGTTTCTAGCATGACACATGCAACACAGAGTCAAGTTTGCAACTCCCTGAGCATAACCCATGGCGATACAGAAACTTCCTTGCCTATCAGGTTTCCACAAAGAGGTTGAAAAAGTTGGAGAACTTCCAAGCATTTGGCTCTAAGCACCCCAAGGTCTGCAGGAGGAAAGGTGTTCCCTCATTTGACAAGGACGGTTATGAGCATTGGTATCCAAGCGACAAGCTGAAGCAGAAGAACAAGCCAAGCCCAACTATCCCAAGATAAAACACTGGGTTCTAATGGTCACAAAACAGTTCTCCGTTTGAACATTCTGAGTCATTTTAATTAAAATTATTGACAGTTCTTGAATTAGACAAAACAATAAACAAGTCAAAGGAGGACTTAAGACACAATAAATGCACTCAGAGTTATAACTCCTTTTTGCCCCATCCCAACTACCCACTAAGTTTTTATTCTGTTGCTTCATGGCCAATGAGTAAGTCATGAAGCTTCAGCATTCCTAATTTTCTTAATCAGACCTAAAAATGTGTCTGTAGGTTAGTCAGAAAAAAACCTTATTTAAACTTCAATATCCTGAGTTGTTGTGGACATACGGTTTGTCTTTCATCAAATAGTCTGTCAAGACATTGATACGAGTAACAAAGTATGTGTTGCTCATCCCTGATGGAATGTGTAATCTGTTCCAGTGTTGATGTCCCACATCTTGTGTATCCAGGAACCACCAATTACCATTGACTATTATTTCCAAGTTCCTTCTGTGACCAACTTGCTAGCCAGAGTTATTTCTGTCAAGCTCAAACGTTTTTGCTTGGACATGTTAAATACAGATGTATTCTGCAATACCAGCATGAGCGGCCTTGGATCATGTATAATACAGCACCAAATACTTTTCTTGCCTTTAAAACTGCATTTCAAATAACTCTTAATTCAGAGTAGTGCCTATGGTCTTAAGTTCATAAACTTTCTTCCGGCAACCACTTGTGGCATTTAGCAACACCCTTGATAATTAGTCAACTTAGGCCCGATTTAGATATTGGTGGAAGGCCTGCTTCTTCGCCAGGCCGACTCAGTAAATTACTTTGTTGCTCTGACAAAGGTACCACCTGCCAAATTTAGGAATAACAGCCAAGCAGGCGGTCATTTCTAAAGCATTGTCAGGAACCACTGTTATAGCAGTTCCTGTGAATCCTCTTTGCAGTTTTGTGCAAGACTCTGTTAACATGATTGTGCCCTCAATTAGACTATCTCTTTTCTATTTTCAAAATTAAAATCCCTAAGTTGGATTTTCTTTTCGAAAATAAAAAATAAAATGCTCCCCTCACCATGGGAGTTCCCTCCCATGGTAAGGGGGAGTATTTAGCAGTTTGCACTGGCTCATACCACCAGGCTTTTCTTGGCAGTGACAGTGAAAACTGTCCTGTCATTCTGTCCATCTAAATTAGGTCGGCAGAATGCTAAATTAGGTCGGCAGAATGACAGGTCTGTCTCAAATGGCCCTTACTCTACAGGGCTGTCGGAGAAGTTTGGCCATGGTGGAGACGGACTAATCTCCTCCATGGCCAAACTTAAGGTCCGTCTACATATAAATCTGGAGGGTGGACCACTATGTTGACAAGGAGGGAACTCCGTCGTCATTGCGTATTATTCTATTTTGTGTTTCTTAGTCTTGCAAGAACAATGTGGTTTGGTGTGAATATTTCCCTAAGGCAGACCATGGCCTATTCCGCCACTTTTTTCTTTTTTACCATGCCTATGTCTTTATATGTATGCTAAGTGAGAACATCTTGTATGCCTTTTATTTGTTTGTGGAGTTCTGTCCTTTTTTAATACAAATTTGATAATATATCAGTCTTTGATGTTCCCTAATTCCAAATTCCATTTCATATATGTGAAAAAATGTGATATTTTCATCATGTATATATCATCTGGATCCAAACACCTCCTCTCTCCCTTGTGTAAAAGCTGCAAAGTGTTGAGAAAAGATAAAGTTGGTGTAAAAGTGTCAAATAATTCAGATAACCATCAATTTCATTTTTATGTAATGCCATGTCAACAGAACCTTGCATTTATAGAAGTTGTCTGGTCTGTGTACATGCAGACTGCCTATAGAGGCTTGCCTTGCGTTTTCATGATACACAGGGTACAAACTTTCCCCAATTTTGTTCTATTTCCATTCAAAAGGATCACGACCTTAACTAAATTATACTATTTTGTCATGTATGAGAAGACAGAGCCCAAACATGGTATGAGTTGCTGCAATCTGTCCATTTAATATTTATGGTCGTCTAGAAAAGGGCTTGAAATAGGCATAAGTCCAATGGTCATACATTTATTTGTATTACTTTTCCCTATCCATCCAAGAAAAATAAATTCAAGTTATAGTGTAGGATAGCAGGCTTTTTGCAGATTCCTCCCTATGTTTTGCCCCTGTTTGGACTACTAGTTGCTGCATTTTGACTCTGAAAGTGCACTGGAGCCTGCTAACCAGGTCCCAGTGCTGGTGCTCTCTCCCTAAAAATGCTGATTGTAAACTGGCAACCCCAATTGGCAAGGACTTTAACCTCGTTATAAGTCCCTGGTAAGTGGTAATAGTATTACCCAGGGCATGGGAGTTAAAGGGGTCACTAGCGCCTGAAGCACTGATTTTGCCACTCTAAGTGACCCAAGTAAACAGAGGACAACAGTCCTGCCATTGCAGACTGCATGAGCAGTGCAAACTGCTAAAACTCAACTTTGCTTTCACCATGTGTGGCAAGGTCAAAGAACTACTCTTAATATATGCCAAACACTCCTATGGTGGTTGGCATTCTGAGCCCATGAAGCAGGGTGCATTATATTAAAAGTGTGAACATATAAGTGCAACCATAGATGTCCCTATAGTAACCTCTGTCCATTAAAGGCTACTATAAGTGACCAATTTGCCATAGGCTAACATGGGCCAGCACCTGGGCATCCCGAGGTTGCCAGCACCATTATGGTCCCACTGAAAAGTGTCATGCTCAGCATCAAACAACTTGTCTCATCAAATCTGACTTTTTCAGATTTAGGGCATGATTTGGAGTTTGTCGGAGGGGTTACTCCATCACAACGATGACGGGTATCTGATCACCCAAAATATAAATCCAAATATATACTATGGGATGTATATTTCAGCAGATGGGATATCCGTCACTGTTGTGACGGAGTAACCCTCCTCCAAACTCTAAATCAGACTCTTAATGCGGCATGCACCCAGGTGGCTACCTTAGAGGTTGCCAACCTGGTTGCCCCAGCGTTTCCTGTGCCCTGGCTGGTAGCCTGCAGCTGCTAAGACAGGAATATGACCCCCCACCAGGAGGTGTTAACACTCCTGGGAGTCATAAACAAAGGCCTGCCTAGTCGGGAGGTGTCACCTCTCTTCCTGACATGATGGCTATTGAAGTGGCACATCAAGGCGGTAATCTTCAAGCCTCCCACCACCTCTGACATGCAAGTAGGCTTCTCCCAGAGAAGGAAAGAGCCAGTCTCCTGTCCCTTGGTACATTTGACCAGGGCAGGTGAGAAAATTAGGTTGTCAGGAGGCATGCGCCCCCAGAAGGCTAGCCATACATCTAGGGTGGGCTACCTGGTCTGTACAGCCGAGGAAGGTTTTTACGATTTTAAAAAGTGGTGGAGTAGTCAGTTCTACATAGAAAAAGTGCCCATCCCGCCCCAGAATGTGGTCACCTCAGGGCTAGTAGCCCATTGGCTACATGCACTCACACCCCTAATGCACTTAATCCAGGGCATAAGGGGCACCCTGGGTGTCAGAACCTCAGATCTGCTTGAGAAATTAGCCAAAACATAGCTACATTGTGTGTTTTTTGGGAAAACTGTGAAAAAAGTGCAGCAGAAGAAAGTGTCTGTTTTTTCCTTGCAAATGGCATCAATGAAAGGATTGCGGGGCTAAAATCACCATCTTCCCAGCTTTCAGAAAGAGGCAGACTGTATTCAGAAAACCACGTTTTCTAGCACAGTTTTGACTTTTACTTGGAGATAGCCCATTTTTCTTTATGCTTTCAACCTTGTTACAGAAACAAGTGTGAAACCCATGGTGAATCCCAGAAAGCTACACATTTCTGAAAACTAGATGAACTTCTGAATTCAGCAAGGGGTCAGTTGTGTAGCTCCTTCAAGGTTTTCTCAAAGACACTGAGGGTCTCATTATGAGTTTGGCGGGCAGCAGAGGCCGCCCGCTAAACTCTTTGGGCCGGAAAACCGCCACTTTGGTTTTCTGCCCACTGCCTATTAAGACTTTCCCACAGGGCCAGCGGGCGGAGACAGTGTTTCTGCCAGCTGGCCCAGCGGGAAACACACCACAACATGGACGCCAGCTCGTAATTGAGTCGGCGGCAATGTTGCGGTGCGTCATGGTGCAACAGACCCGTTGAGCTTCTCACTGCCTGTAAGTCAGGCAGTGAAAAGTGCGAACGGGCTGTCTATGGGGGCCCTGCACTGCCCATGCCATGTAACCGCCATGCAAAAGCTGGCAGACACAGGGGTCATAATCCCCAGGGCAGCGCTGCCCTGGTGGATTAAGACCGCTGGCACTGCCAGGCCATCGGCAGGCCTAAAAGTGGCAGTGCCTGCGGCCCAACCGTGGCAAAAGAACCACGGTTGTAATGTGGAGGTCGGACCACTTGGCGGCTGTCCGACCGCCACCACGAGTGTCTTAAGACCACCACATTCGTAAAGTGTTGAAATAAAAACAAAATATTGAAAATTAGGAGGAACAAAAAAAAAAAGGCATTTGGACCTTTTCATTTGTAACTTCTCATCACGATGGCCGATTCACAAAAAGCTATATACCATTACATCTGCTGGACCCTTCGGGTTGTTGGGATACATAGTGATTAAAGGTTTACCAAGAATTCAAGGTACCCAGAGCCAATAACTGAGCTGCACCTTGCTATGGTTTTTGATTGTGTATAACGTGTAGAGCAATTTATATGGTGAAATATAAATATTGAAAAATAGGTATCAAGGAAACCTATGTATTTCTGAAATTGGCATAAGATATGTAGTGTAGAAGTAGGGGTTGCACATCTCTTAATTTGTGGGTAACCATACTAGCATATGAATTGGGTATTGCTCAAAATTATTTCTTTCTTACATATTGTCTTACATTTGGAAGCTTCAAATGCACAGCAGTACAATTGGTAATAACATTTGTGCTACTATTTTGTGTTTCCCTAAGTCTCCCAATAAAAATGGTACCATGCTTGTGTGGGTAGGCCTAGTGCCCACGACAGAAACGGCCCAAAACGCAACATGAATACAATAAGGGGGTCATTACAACATTGGCGTAAAAGCCGCTTACCGCCGTGCAGAAGACCGCCAACACACCGCCGCAGAATACCGCAACAGTCATTATGACCCACAGCTCGGAATCTGCCAAAATCCAGACACCGACACAAGTCCGCCACACCAAAGGTCAGTGATAAACTGGCGATAACAAAACCTCCACTGTCACGCCAACAGGAATATGCCTACACTATCACAACCCACGAATCCACGCGGCGGTCTTTCAACCGTGGTATTCCATTGGCGGTACACCCCGCCGCGCTCAAAATACACACACATTTACAAAACACTACCACATTGGACAATTCCAAATACACACACCTGATACACATACACACACCACTCCCACACACCCAATACAATATAAAACACACACCCACATCACCCACAAACCCTTACAACCACAATTGCGACAGAAGGCCAGAGAGAGACACCACCTAAAAGAACAATAGCATCCACAGGCACCCTACACCATCACTCACACAACATCCACGCACCTCACACAACACACCTCTAAATATCACCCCACACATCACAACACACACCACCCCACACATCACCCACACCACCCCATGGCCCCTCAAAGACACCCCAGGTTCTCCGAGCAGGAGCTCAGGGTCATGGTGGAGGAAATCATCCGGGTAGAGCCACAGCTATTCGGATCACAGGTGCAGTACACCACCATAGCTAGGAAAATGGAGCTATGGCGCAGAATCGTGGACAGGGTCAACGCAGTGGGACAGCATCCAAGAAATAGGGATGACATCAGGAAGAGGTGGAACGACCTACGGGGGAAGGTGCGTTCCGTGGTCTCAAGACACCACATCGTGGTACAGAGGACTGGCGGTAGACCCCCACCTCCTCCCCCACAACTAACAACATGGGAGGAGCAGGTCTTGACTATACTGCATCCTGAGGGCCTCGCAGGAGTAGCTGGAGGAATGGACTCTGGTAAGTCAAATCTTTCATTACTTCATTCCCCATCCTACCTGCCTGCTATCACATACCCCCACCCTCACCCCCATCACTCCAACTCCTCACGTATGTCCCAATATCACAAACCACACATCCCAAACCCAAGCCCTGAATGTAACACCAAAGCATGGACAGCCATCACCAAAGCATGTCCACTGCACATACCCATACACCCCCCTAAACCATTATCACACAAGGTCCTACACAGGAATGCAAGCACTGGGGTACAGGATCACCCACCCATTGGACACCATGGCACACACAGATGCAATAATTATGCCTTTACACCCCTGCAGGACCCCTACCCAACGTCACCGGACAGGAGTGTCCAGACATGTCCACTCCACCCACAGAAGAGGCCCACAGTGATGACAGCAGCTCTGTCCAACTGGATCTAGATGACCAGCCCGGCCCATCTGGGACCACGGGACAGTCGGTTCCCCTCACACTGGCACAGGCCACCACAGAGCCTCCCCCCTCTGGAAACACCAGCACAGCACCCACCCAGCGGGCCCATACCTCTGTCCCCAGGACACGTCAATCAGCAGTGCGTCCACCACTACAGGGAACCCAGGCTAACCCACCACCCCAACAACACCAGGGACCTGGGGGCAGTGGCAGTGGGCACACGGTTCAGGGGACAGAGGCCCAGGGAAACAGGGGAACTGGGAGGGCTGCTGTGCGACAGGGGGAGGACAGGCCCAGGGAACCCACTCTCCACGAGGCCCTCTCCAACATCATGGGAGCCTACCACCATTCCCAGGAGACAATGGCAACGGTACTGGCCAAGTTTCAGGAGACCCAGCGGCTGCAGGATGGAACAGTATTTGGGGTTCAGGGAGGAACTCAAATCCATCAATTCCACCCTGGGCACCATTGTAGGGGTGCTGAAGGAACTCGTCAACAACAGGAGGGACACAGTGGCACAACAAGGGGCCCCTGACACTAGCCTGGACAATTAACTGCCCACCACCTCCGCTGGCGCTAGTGGGCAGGAGGCACCGCCACAGGACCACCACACCAGCACCCCACCCCCTGCAGATGGAGAACCACCCCGCAAGCGGTCCCTGAGATCCAGGACAAAGACAGAGAACAATGCCAAGACCCCCGCCAAGAAATGAGACCACCCTGATTGTCATCCTTCTGTCCCACTTTGTCACCCTGTCCATACTTAAACTGCCCCAGCTCCACTTCTTATGCCCCTTTGGACAATGCACCTGTGAGACTAATAGACTGGACTCTGCCATGGACATTCCTCCACCATCACCCCTGACCATTTTACAACCCCCTCCACTATTTAGCACTTAAATAAACACCCTTAAATCACAAAACTATCTCGAGTCAGTCAGTGCTTTCGAAAATGTGTATTTGCAATAACTGTGGAAAACTGCTATATCCATTGTATTGTCAACATACCTATGTCACACAGCTCTAGTCCATGAAGAAACAAAGCATATGTCACACAGTGGGACCCACATCTGTGAAATCGAAAGGGAAAGTGACAACTCAGGGTCCATAAACTGTGCTAAAATGACAGACAGATGAGAGGTAGAAGGATCAAACAGATGTAGCAGGCAGTGTTGTCTTCTTACCTGTGTCTCACTGGAAGTATTGTTGGATCACCGTGTTCCTGTTGTCTATGTCCTCTTCTTCTGCTTCCTCGTCTTTACTGTCCACAGGCTCCACAGCTGACACAACACCTCCATCTGGACCATCCTCCTTCAGAAAAGGCATCTGTCATCGCAAAGCCAAGTTGTGAAGCATGCAGCAGGCCACGATGATCTGGAACACCTTTTTTGGTGAGTAGAATAGGGAACCACCTGTCATATGAAGGCACCTGAACCTGGCCTTCAGGAGGCCGAAGGTCCTCTCTATAATCCTCTTAGTTCGACCATGTGCCTCATTGTAGCGTTCCTCTGCCCTTGTCCTGGGATTCCTCACTGGGGTCAGTAGCCATGACAGGTTGGGGTAACCAGAGTCACCTGCAAATATCGAGGGACAACTGTTAGACACACACTAACTCTTAGGGACATCCCCAGACACCTAGGGCCATATTTATACTTTTTGACGCAAAACTGCGCTAACGCAGTTTTGCGCCAAAAAAATTAGCGCCGGCTAACGCCATTCTGAAGCGCCATGCGGGCACCGTATTTATTGAATGGCGTTAGCCGGCGTTAGCCGACCGGCGCTGCCTTGTGTGCGTGAAAAAAAACGACGTACACCAGGCAGCGCCGGCGTAGGGAAAAATGGCGTTTGGGTGTCCAAAAATGGGGCAAGTCAGGCTGAGGCAAAAAAATCGTCTTAACCCGATTTGCGCCATTTGTTTTTGGCGCCCAGACGCCATTAACATGACTCCTGTCTTAGCAAAGACAGGAGTCATGCCCCCTTGCCCAATGGCCATGCCCAGGGGACTTCTGTCCCCTGGGCATGGTCATTGGGCATAGTGGCATGTAGGGGGGCACAAATCAGGCCCCCCTATGCCACAAATTTTTTTTAAAAAAAATACTTACCACAACTTACCTTTTCTTCCCTGGGATGGGTCCCTCCATCCTTGGGTGTCCTCCTGGGGTGGGCAAGGGTGGCAGGGGGTGTCCCTGGGGGCTTCGGAGGGCACCTCTGGGCTCATTCTGAGCCCACAGGTCCCTTAACGCCTGCCCTGACCCAGGCGCTAAAATCCGGCGCAAATGCGGGTTTTTTAGTCCTGCCCACTCCCGGGCGTCATTTTTGCCCGGGAGTATAAATACGACGCATATGCATCGCAGTAATTTTTTAAGACGGGAACGCCTACCTTGCATATCATTAACGCAAGGAAGGTGTTCACGCAAAAAAATGACGCTAACTCCATGAACTTTGGCGCTAGACGCGTCTAACGCCAAAGTATAAATATGGAGTTCGTTTTGCGTCGAATTTGCGTCGAAAAAAAACACGCAAATTCGGCGCAAACGGAGTATAAATATGCCCCCTAGTCACAATGTATTGGGTACATGTCCTCACCTAATAGCTACACACAGTGCCTCTGGAGTTGCCCCATCACATAAGGGATGCTGCTATTCCTCAGAATGTAAGCGTCATGCACTGAGCCAGGAAATTTGGCATTCACATGGGAGATGTACTGGTCTGCCAAACACACCATCTGCACATTCATCAAAGGGTAACTCTTCTGGTTTCTGTACACCTGTTTACTCTTGCGTGGGGGGACCAAGGCCACATGTGTCCCATCAATGGCACCTATGATGCTGGGGATATGTCCCAGGGCATAGAAGTCACCTTCTACTGTAGGCAAATCCTCCACCTGAGGGAAAACGATGTAGCTCTGCATGTGTTTCAGCAGGGCAGACAACACTCTGGAAAACACGTTGGAAAACATAGGCTGGGACATCCCTGATGCTATGGCCACTGTTGTTTGAAAAGACCCACTTGCCAGGAAATGGAGTACTGACAGCACCTGCACTAGAGGGGGGATTCCTGTGGGATGGCCGATAGCTGACATCAGGTCTGGCTCCAACTGGGCACACAGGTCCTGGATTGTGGCACGATCAAGTCTGCAGGTGATGATCACATGTCGCTCCTGCATTGTCAACAGGTCCACCAGCGGTCTGTACAGCGGAGGATGCCGCCATCTCCTCACCTGCCCCAGCAGACGTGCTGTATGGAGGAGAACAGCGAGCATAGAGTCAACCAACACTGAGGTACGTAAACACAACTTTATATGAAAAAATTTCAAATTTGACATATGGCTGTCTTAGTGTATAATCAAGGCCTATATATATGTGACGCATTTAAAAATAATGCCATGTGGCCCCCTGAAATGGCGGCTGCCTGACCTGTAAGGAGGGACAAGGTGATATGAGGTAATTGCGCTGGCATTGTACACCATCGCGGTAGGCGGTCGAAGACCGCGGCGCAAACCTGCATTGGTTAACATTGGACCCTATGGGTCCCAGGAGCCAATGACGATGTACGCCGGTGGTGACGGTACGCACCGCCGCGGACGTGACCACCATTTTCTCTCTGTTCAATCACTTGATACCTGATCTTCGACAGGAGAGGACCTACACTGCAAGTGCTGCTGTGACCTCAGTCTGGAAGAGACAATGGCTCGTGTGTCTGGGGAAAGGGCCCCTGCCTTCAGCACACTGGAGTTGGAGAAACTAGTGGATGGGGTCCTCCCCCAGTACACGGTACTCTACGGTCCTTCAGACAAACAGGTGAGTACACTCAGAGCATGCTGTATGGGCAATGGGTGTTTGGAGTGGTGTGGATGAAAAATGGGGAGGGGAGAATGAGGCGTGCTTGAAACGACGGTGAGTGCATGTGCGACATGGCAAGGGTAGGGATGCGGGCCAATGACTGTGATGGTGCGGGCACTTATATCTTCTCCTTTTCCCCTGTACTATTCGTGTAGGTCAGCGCCCACACCAGAAGAAGGATATTTGGCGTGCCATCGACAAGGAAGTCCGGACCCTGGGTGTCTACCACAGATGGAGCACCCACTGCCGGAAAAGATGGGAGGACATTCACCGCAGAGCAAGACGACGGCGGAGGCCCAGCTGGGGATGGCCTCCCAATGTGGGAGGGGTGCCTGTCGCACCATGACCCCCCTGATGTTCCGGATCCTGGCGGTGGCGTACCCAGAGTTGGATGGGCGCTTGAGGGCATCACAACAGCCACACGGGGTGAGTACACTCTCATTCAGCTTATTCAGCGCGCAGTGGAGGTGTCTGGGTGGGGGAGGTGGGCTGTGGGTTCCCCTAGGCCAGGGTGAGTTTAGTAGGCAGGGTCCCTTCTTAAGGCAGGTCCTGTGGCACCCCACCCCACCTGTGTACAGAGCCAACTACACCTAGTTAGGCTCCTGTGACATCCATGTGTGCAGCAATCGGGCATAGCCTTGTACACCATGTCCCTGGGATTGATTAGGGAACTCCAAGTGCACGGTGTAGTGCAGGGGGCTTCTGTGTCTGTAGTGTCCACCAACGGTAGCGGTATTGCATGCACTCAACATGGCTTTCTTCTGTTTCCCCTCCCTTTTTGTGGTCTCCCTGTGCTTGTGTGCATTAGCATCATCAGGCGGAGGAGCAGTGGCACCGGAACAGGAGGGAGCTGCATCCCACATGGCCCTGGAGAGCGAGACAACAGAGTCAGAAGTCACCAGTGGGACGGAGGGCAAGAGGAGCTCCATGGCAGAGACGGGAGCTGAGACCAGCGATACAGACTCCTCCTCTGATGTGAGCTCCCTTGCAGTGGCGGGCCCCTCTGTGCCCCCTGCATCTACAGGTACAGCCGCCACTCCCCCTACCAGCACCGCCCTCCCAGCAGCGCCTCAGAGTTTGCCCCGTGGCCACTCACCCAGGAGGGTGGGCATCTCCTTCACCCCAGGCACCTCAGCCCCTGCCCCTGTCACCCCTGCTGCCCTCAGTGAGAAGGCCATTGACCTCCTCAGGTCCCTCACTGCTGGGCAGTCTACCCTTTTGAATGCCATCCAGGGTGTAGAGAGGCAGTTGCAACAAACCAATGCATACCTGGTCAGGCAGCCTATCCGCGAGCTTTTCAGACTCTGGCCTCTGCACTGATGGCAGCCATTGTCCCTGTCTCTAGCCTCCCCCCTCCACCGAGACCCAAACCCCTGTACCTCAGCCTATCCCAAGCACACCCTCAGACCAGCATGCACACACCTAAACACACAAGGGAAGCTCAGGCAAACATAAGCACCACACATCCCACAGGCACTCACGCAAGCATCATACACATGGAGACATACCAACAGCCACTGCCTCCACTGTGTCCCCCTCCTCCTCGTCTCCCTCCTCCCTCCCAGTCTCGTCTCCACTCACACCTGCATGCACTACATCATCAGCCATTACCTCCATCACCAGCACACCCACCACCACACCCCGCTCACGTGCAGTCAGCACCCCCACTACCATTCACACATCCCCTGTGTCCTCTTCCAGTGTGTCTGTGAGCCCACCTCCCAAAGTACACAAATGCAGCCACACACCCACCCAACAGCCATCCACCTCACGACAGCCTCCAGCCCATGCACCTTCACCCAAAGTCACCAAACGTACACCTCCTACAACCACTACCTCTTCCTCCACTCCCAAACCCACTCCATCTACCCGTCCCAGTGTGTCCCAAAAACTTTTCCTGTCCAACGTTGACCTCTTCCCCTCACCTCCCCCACCCCTTCATTCTCCTAGGGCCCGCCTCTCCAGGTCCCAACCCAGCGCCTCAGCCACAACATCAGCGGGAGCAGTGGTCCCCGTAGTGACCGGCTTCTGGAGTGCGCCAGGCAGTAGGGCAGCCAGTGTGCCAAGGAGCCAGAGCACAGACAGTCCCCCACCTCAAAAACACCAAAAGTTGGCCAGTGCCCAGCGGGAGAGAGGAAACAAATCTTCAAACAAAGCCGCTCCCAGGGGTACAGGTGGGAGTGTGGATCCAGCTGCGCCACCATCCCAGGTGGGGAAGGGGCACATTAAAATTGGCAAGTCTGGGAAAACCTGCACGCCGGACAAGACCGCCACCAGCACCGCTGCCAAGGACACCGCTGCCACCAGCACCGCTGCCAAGGACTCCGCCGCCACCAGCACCGCTGAACAGGACACCGCCGCCAATAGCACCCCTACCAAGGACACTGCCGCCACCAGCACCGCTGCCAAGGACACCGCCACCACCAGCACCGCTGCCAAGGACACCGCCAGCACCGCTGAACAGGACACCACCGCCACCAGCACCGCAGCCAAGGACACCGCCGCCACCAGCACCGCTGCCAAGGACACCGCCGACACCAGCACCGTTGCCAAGGACACCGCCGCCACCAGCACTGCTGAACAGGACACCGCCGCCACCAGCACCGCTGAACAGGACACCGCCACCACCAGCACTGCTGAAAAGGACACTGCCGCCACCAGCACCGCAGGCCACTGAGCGCCAAAGATTCCGACGCCTCTGAGGCCGCCACGAGCAGGATGAAGCATTCTGGGCACAAAGCCCCCTCCAGAACCAGTGGAGAATGACATCCACTACCTCTATCCTTGGCAGGATGAAGCACTCTGGGCACAAAGCCCCCTCCAAAACCAGTGGAGAGATATATCCACTACCTCTGTCCTTGGCAGGATGAAGCACTCTGGGCACAAAGCCCCCTCCAGAACCAGTGGAGAATGACATCCACTACCTTTGTCCTTGGCTGGATGAAGCACTCTGGGCACAAAGCCCCCTCCAGAACCAGTGGAGAGATACAGCCACTACCTCTGTCCTTGGCAGGATGAAACACTCTGGGCACAAAGCCCCCCCCAGAACCAGTGGAGAGATACATCCACCACCTCAGTCCTTGACAGGATGAAGCACTCTGGGCACAAAGCCCCCTCCAGAACCAGTGGAGAATCACATCCATTACCTCTGTCCTTGGCAGGATGAAGCACTCTGGGCAAAAAGCCCCCTCCCGAACCAGTGGAGAGATACATCCACTACCTCTGTCCTTGGCAGGATGAAACACTCTGGGCACAAAGCCCCCTCCAGAACCAGTGGAGAATGACATCCACTTGAGAGACTGTGGCTTTTCACTCCCCAGGATAAAGCAGTGGGCAACCCACACACTGTAGAGACTTGAGAGACTGTGGCTTTGCACTCCCCAGGATGCAGCAGTGGGCAAACCACCCACTGTTGAGACTTGAGAGACTGTGGCTTTGCACTCCCCAGGATGCAGCAGTGGGCAAACCACCCACTGTAGAGACTTTAGAGACTGTGGCTTTGCACTCCCCAGGATGCAGCAGTGGGCAAACCACCCACTGTAGAGACTTGAGAGACTGTGGCTTTGCACTCCCCAGGATAAATCATTGGGCAACCCACCCACTGTAGAGACTTGAGAGACTGTGGCCTTGCACTCCCCAGGATGCATCAATGGGCATGGAGCCCCCTCGTGTCTCTGGCGTCATGCACTCATCCGGCTGAGGTGCCCCCGCTTCCCTTCCCCCTGAGGTGCCTGTTTTATTTCTATCTGATGCCCCAGCAGTGTTATCTTGTTTGGGTGTCTTGTGTGGGCCTCGCCCATGCATTTTGGGCCCAGTGGTCCACGGACTATGATGGTGGAATCCCTTTGACTTGTATTCTTGGTGTATATATTTGTTTATAGTGTGAATATCTTTATATATGTATATGTTTTTGATTCATGTATTTGAATATATTACAATCATTTGACTCATTTCCTTTTGTCCTTGCATTCTTCCAGGGGATTTGGGAGGGTGTAACTGTAATGTATCATGATGTATTAGTGTGTGTGTTGTAGTGGGTGAGGGTGGGGGTGGTGGTGTTGCGTGTTGCGTGTGAGTGTCACTCTCTTTTCCCTCCCCTGTGTCGTAGGTGCAGTACTCGCTGTGGTCTTCGCCGCCGGCGTTCGTACTCCTGGTAGAGGAGCAGGAAGACAAAGGCAGGTAGAATCTGAAATTCCGGTTCCATGGCGTCCTGGTTCCTCGTGGGGTGTGTAGAGGTGAGCGTTTTCCCTTCCAAGTCCTGTTTCCACTGTGTTTTTGTTCGCGGTGAATCCGCCCCGGAAAAGGTGGCGGATTGGACTGTTGTAATTCTGTGGGCGGTACATTGTCCTCTGCCTGTCTGTTGGCAGTTACCGCTGCGGTGTTTGTTTGTACCGCCTTGGCGGTTGGAGTGTTAAAGTGACTATGTTGCCGGTTTCCGCCACGGTTGTGATTCCAAATTTGTTTCCGCTGGCCTGTTGGCGGTTTTACCGCCGCTTTAACACTAACCGCCAGGGTTGTAATGATCAGCTAAATCTTTCTATGCAAAACTGAGCCCTTTTTTGCAAAGTGGGTAGCTGTGATATTTGGGCCCTAGCTCAGCTGGCATCTAGGAAAACTTAGCAAACCTGTAAATTTTTATAAACTAGATACCTAGGGGAATCCAGGATGAGGTGGCTTGCATGGCTCTCACCATATTGTTTTACCCAGGATCCTTTGCAAACCTCAACCTTTGGCTAAAAAGCAAATTTTCCTCGCATTTCTGTGATGGAATGTTCTGGAATCTGCACAGAGCCACAAACTTCCACCCAGCATTCTCTGAGTTCTTCTGATAAAAATGGTACCTCACTTGTGTGGGTAGGACCAGTGCCCTCAATAGGAAACGGCCCATAATGCAACATAGATACATCAAGTTTTTCTACGGAAAACGGATCCTTTTTTTTTTTTGCAAAGTGGTTAGCTGTGGTTTTTGGGCATTATCTCAGTCGGCACCAAGGGAAACCTAGCAAACCTGTAAATTATTGAAAACTAGACACCTAGCAAAATCCAGGATGGGGGGACTTGCATGGCTCTCACCAGGCTGTGTTACCCAGAATCCTTTGCAAACCTCAAACTTTGAATAAATAACACATTTTCCACACATTTCTGTTATGGAAAGTTCTGGACTCTGCACATAGCCACAAACTTCCTTCTACCCAGCATTCTCCTAAGTCTTCTGATAAAAGTGGTACCTCACTTGTGTGGGTAGGCCTACTGCCCGTGACAGGAAACAGCCCAAAAGGCAACATGGATACATCAAATTTTTCCATGCAAACTAACCCGTTTTTTGCAAAGTGGATAGCTGTTGTTTTTGGGCCCTAGCTCAGTCATAACCTAGGCAAAACCTAACAAACCTATATATTTTTGAAAATAAGACACCTAGGGGAATCTAGGCTGGGGTGACTTGTTTGGCTCTCATCAAATTGTGTTACCCAGAATCACTTGCAAACCTCAAACATTTACTAAAAAACACATGTTCCTCACATTGCTGTGATGGATAGTCCTGGCATCTGCATAGAGCCACAAATGTCTTTCCACCCAACATTCTTCAGAGTCTTCTGATAAAAATGGTACCTCACTTGTGAGGGTAGGATTAGTGTCCGTGACAGGATATGGGCCCAAAAGCAGCATGGATACATCAGATTTTTCCACTCAAAACTGACCTGTTTTTTGCAAAGTGGGTAGCTGTTGTTTTTGGCCCCTATCTCAGCCGGCACCTAGGGAAACCTAGCAAACCAGTACCTTTTTGAAAGCTAGACACCTAGGGGAGCACAGGATGGGTTGACATGGGTCCCATGAGTTTTGTAGCCTGAAACTTTGCCTGAAATCACACATTTCCTTACATTTCTGTGATGGAAAGTTCCAGCATCCTCAGGAATCCACCAAATTCCTACCACCCAGCAGTGACCCACTTGTGCCGATAAACATGCTGCACCACTTGTGTGGCTGGGCCTAGAGCCGGTGACAGGACCTTATCAAACAAAGGGCAATGAGAGCCCTTGTGTTGGGACTCCTAATTAAATCACCATACAAGGGCTCCCATTGCCCTTGGTTGGATATGTGAGTTTGAGGGAAAATGTAGGTAATTAGCAAATATTTGAGGTTTGCAGGGCATTGTGAGTAAGACAATTGTGTGAGATGGGTGTGAAGCACACCACCCTGGACACCCTCAGATGTCTTGTTTTCAGAACTGTCTGGATATGGTAGGTTTTTACATGTGGCAGCTTATCCAAGCCAAAAAAGTGCAGCTGTTCACAATTGCAAGTGGGATGATACTGGGAGTTAGCCAAACTCTCCTGTCCCATTTGTTAAAATAACACCCAAAGGAATCAAATATCTGATGCTTACCATTGGGATGAGATGCTTTAGTCTGCAGGGCAGCAGAAAGACTGTTTCCCCATTTTTGAGGGGGTCGGGCATGGCCATGCCTACATCAACAAAACAAGTAATCCCTGGTGTCTAGTGGGCTTTCTGCCTTCCCTGGGGAGGGGGAGATGGGGTAATTGCCTCCATCTGCCCCCGGGGGGAGTCAGAAAGACAGTTTCCCTTTTTTTGCGGGGTAGGGGCACAGTCATGCCAGGCAGCCTCATTGATACGAATAAAAAAAGCAATCCCTGGTGTGTAGCAGACTTTCTGCCTACCTGGGGAAGATAGGGGTCATTTCCCCAATCTGCTCTCCCCGGGATGGGAACTGAAAGACTGTGTCCCTTTTTTGGGGGGTGGGGTGGGGGTATGCCCATGCTGGACAGCCCCCGATATAAATAATAAAAAAGTAATCCCTGGTGTCTAGTGTGCTTTCTGCCCTCCAGGGGGTGGATGGGGGTAAATGCCCCTATCTGCTCCCCTCTGGAGGGCAGAAAGACTGTGCCCCTTTTTTGCGGGCTGGAGCATGGCCATGCCTATGCTGGGCAGCCCCAAAAAATAGAACATATATTCCATGGTGTCTAGTATCTAGCTCCGTTGGGGGTAGATCAGCCTAAAAATAGGGCTAATCTGCCCCTGGGGGGGCAAAAAACAACCAAAGTAATGCCCCTACAATGGGGAGTGATCCTTGGCCAAGGGGCCACTCCCCAAAATATATTTTAGACACTCCCTGGTGTCTAGTGGCATTCTGCACCCTTGGGAGGCAGATGGGCCTAAACGTAAGACCAATCTGTCCCTGGGTGGAAAAGAAGACAGACAAAATAATGCCCACATTAGGGGGAGCAGCCCTTGCCTAAGGGGCTGCTTCACAATACAAAAATAAATCCCTGGGGTGTAGTGGGATGGAGCCCTGCTTGGGGATCACCCTCCTTGGGCAATCCCCAAGCAGAGATTGTTAGAGCATCAGACATTAATAAATAAAGTTAGAAGGGGACGCGAAAAGGTTGATGAACCTTTTGACCAATGCTTGAGATGTTCCCACCACATAGGCCCCATACCAAAACTGATCAATAACCTATTGTCAATCTTTAATATCAATTATCAATACTAATTAATAACATTTGTAATCAATAGGAGTCAGTTATTGTCACACACCATGACCTTGAATAACCAAACTTTTGTGCAAAAGGTTAAAATGTTTATTCCCCATGTTAACAAAACTAATGTGACGTAAATTAATCTCAAAATCAAAAAATAAACATACAGAACCAACACTGGCTGTCCAAATCAACGAAAGAAACGCAATCTAATCAAGGCTTGAGCTACTACACATTCCAAAGTTACAGTGCAAATTAATAGCAAGAATAACTGCACAAACGATATTACATACATTTAGATTCAGCAACGAAAAGACATTACAAGCCACTCCATGTACTGAATTTCATTAGTAAGGATCCTAACTACCACCAGATTAGAATTAGCATGGTTGGGCTTCATGCAAAACAATTTAGTCAACACAAATTTGGAAAACATCTAACTATGGCTCTATCAAAATTGTGCAGCTGGTACCTAGAAACAAAAGCAAATAGTCATAGCAAATAACATCATAGTCAATATATCTATCCTCAGTATGGATCAGCAAGCAGTGTCAGTCTTCGTCCTCAGAACATCAGATCTGTCAGCAAGGCATCAGGATTCAGCATCAAAGTTTAGAGAAGGCAGTCTTTAAGCAGTAAAGTTAAACATGTCTCTTCTCAAGATGCTCAGAACATAATGGCGGTATCTCCTCTCTGTGCAGTTTGGCTAAGTTAGATTTCCTAAAACTACTTCCCAAGTCCCTATTGGTCAAGGGATCGCATGTTCACACTTTGTCCAATAAAACTAAAACATCAAATCTACATTTCTATTAGTACACATTTCACATGTCGATGATTGGCTCCTCTTGTACTGTTCTCATCCATCAGGCTTGTCAGGGTAACAATATTGTTGCAGCTTATACTCCAGTCAGTCTGGCCATTATTCCCTCCTGAGAAATTCAGTCTTACATGTACTACATTTACATTGTTGCACTCATAAGAACAGCACGAGCACATTAAGTCAGCACAGTGGAAAATCACAATTTAATTCTCTAAATAGCCATTTTATTAAACGCCTAAGAAAATACAGCTTGACACGAGGCCGTGCAACTAGGCCAAGAACTCTGCTAAATTAAGGCTTTCAATTAATAAAGCTAATACATATTCCATAACCCTAAATATGAAACATTACTACATTATTCAAACATATGCTCAATATTTCACATTAATAAGTATACTTTGTGAACACTGGCACCAACTCACGTGGTCATACTTTCAAATGCGTGCATTATTTTTTTATAGATTATTACATTACCTACGCAAATTCAACACTCAGATACATGAATGTTCATTAATACTTTTCATTAAAACTTCTGTGCTAGCAATCCCTCCTCTGATTACTAAATGTGTAATCCCACTAAACCTTCTCTCACAAATTTTTGCTTCTGCTAAAATTCTGTCATTTCAATCCCCTCAAACTTTTGTTTTCTTTTTGAATTTTCCCTAAATAATTTTTCCCTTTTCTTTTCTCCTCTCCTCTGATTATTCTTTGTCTTCTTCACTTTAATCCTTTTACACAATTTACATATTCCCCATATTCCAACTAAGCAAACTACAACAATCAATATCCCCTTTATTATTTTCAATAATGTCTCTTCCCCAATATTGTGGAGCCAATTTCCCACTTAAGTAAAACCTTTGCCAACCTTCTCCCAACCACCTGGGACCACATGTTCGTACCTTTTTTCTCTCTGGGAAAAAAGCATTTTGGTATGTACAGACCCATTTTTGCGATTTGGTAATCTATCAAACGAATCGCAAAAAGGGTTTGCTAGTCGCAATTAGGAAGGGGCGTTCCCTAATAAAGTCGCAGTCCGTTGTATGATTGTTTTGTGACCGCAAACGCAGTCACAAAACAATCGCAGTTAGCACCAAATTGGTGCTAACCCATTCAAAAAAGAGGGGACCCTTTCCCCTTTGTGAATGCATGCAAAAACATTTTTTGAGAGCAGGCAGTGGTCCCAGGCAGTAGTCTATGGGACCACTGCCTGCTCTGAAAAAATGAAAAGAAAGCTTCTCATTTTTGTTTTCAAAATGCATTCCATTTTCCTTTAAGGAAAATGGGCTGCATTTAAAAAAAATACTGCTTTATTTAAAAGCAGTCACAGACATGGTGGTATGCTGACCCCAGCCAGCCACCATCGCTGTGAGTTCCGTCATTCCCAATGGGGTTGCAAATTGCGACCTACCTCATGAATATTCATGAGGTAGGTCATTTGCGACCCCATTGGGAATCGCACACAGTGCGAAGTACACTGTTGTACATCAGGTTTTGCAAATGAGTCGCAAATTGCGAGTCGCAAAAGTCGGGGTCGTACATCTGGCTCCTGGTTCTTTCAATTCCTTCAAATCAGCACTTTCATTAGTCAGATTAGTAAGTAATCTTCTAATTTTGTTTCTATTGTCAGGAATAAACGAACAGCAGTGCCTAGAATTAAGCATTTTGCAAACTCCGCCATCCTTTGCTAAAAGAATGTCTAATGCAAGACGGTTTTGAGGACTCATAGCTCTTTCAGCAGCTAATTCAGTATTCATCAGGATTATGGCACCTGAAAAATTTGTCAGCATATTATCCACAATAGTAGACAACTTTCGAATCTTTATTGAGTTCAGAACAACTACCACTGAAAGTATCATTGCTCCAAATATATCTCCCACTATACCCGAAGGAGACTCTCTCCTCTGTCTAATATGATGTAATTCAGTCACTTTTGGAAATTTCTTTAAGTCATGTAGTTGAAAGATCTTTGGGAAAACTATCCCCAAATAGCATGCATCATACCATCCTCTTGGAAGATGGTAATAATCATTAGGACCACAGATGTAATATATCCCAGGAATCACTGGATCCTGTCCATTCAACATAAATGTCAATTTACTCTGAAACAAAAACATATGTCTACATTCACTCATTCCCATAAATTATGTCAGTGCGAGATTTAGGCCTGTATACACAAAGCTTCCTTACGTATTGCACATCTAAAGCTAATTTCACTTGTGTTTTTATTGCACTATAAGCATAATCATTCATCTAAGTCCTCTCTTCTAAGCCTTTTTCTAACTTCTCCTTCAATGCCTTTCTTCGGTCATCTGTGTGATCTAAGAAGCTCTTTTCTAAAGGTGTAAGCAAGCATGTCAAGTTGTTACGGCGAGCATAAGTTGTGCCAAAAGTTAATGTAGGCTCAAAGAAACCTCTACCTAATACTATTTAATTATCTTTAGCTCTACTCAGATACCTAATTATAGGGACAAACAAAAAGAAAAAGTTATGATTGGAATATAAATACTGAATGCTCTCCTGGAATCTTGTTAGTAAAAGTCTACAACTTATCCCATAAGTAAGAGGCAATCTATCAGGATAAGTAACTCCTTCTTCGACTGATGAAGGAATCTGCGTACACACAAAACAATTCTTTGCATCCATCGTCTTGACATACTCACTCAATACGCAATAGAAGACATTAGAAGAAAGGTCCCCATTTGCATTAGTACCATCATGTAGACACTTCTCATTTAACTTAAATCTCTCTATAGATGTTAATGAAGTAGTTGTCGCTAAAGCTGGAGTATGGTTGGCTTTACTCTTGTCAAGAACAGTCATACACAAACAATATTACACACACAATTGCCAAACCAATACTCATGTATTTACAGCACCTATTCTTCCTACCCTGCTGGCTAATGTTACTCTTGATCTGTAAAGAATCAGAAAGCAGATGAGGAAATTTAGAAACTGCAGCAAAAATCTAAAACAAAAATCTTTTTTTTACCTGTTATTTACAGTTCTCAGTCTCACTCCAGGATCCTTTGTCAAAATCGGTAAGCTTGTCAAAATCAGTTTAGCAGCTTGTCTAGATCAGGTTTCAAATGTCAACACAGGATATCAAAGTATTTTCCGGTTACTTTCAAAGGTCTCTTTTTCTTTTGCACTTTTCTCAATTTGTCTCGACAGTTCAGTTCATCAACTTCCTTCAAGTGCCAAAATATTGACCTGGAATGACTCGATCAAAACAAAAAGACAAAAACTCTCTTTGCCATTCACTTGTAGTTGCTTATACCCATTCAGGCCCTGCGTATTTTCAACTTGCTATTGTCTTTCTTTTCAACTTTCGATCACCATTCAGTTCTCCTTCACTTAGATCTTCTCTTCTAGTCGTGTCTACTTCTTCCTCGATTGTTGTATCAATAATTGCTTCCTTTCTCTTTGCTTGTGATTCCAGCCACTTATCTCCTTTCAGTGGACCCTCTGTCAATGCTCTTTTCAATGTTGAACTTGTAACTTCTTCTTGCTCTGTGGTGTTTTCTCTTGACGGACCTGCAACTGGTTCTAGAGGAGTCAGATCACATTGGGTCTGAACCGCCTCAACTCCTTCCCCCTCGGGGTGTGCCAATTGCTCTATTTGTCTCTCAACATCATCTGCTTCTGGGAAAGCCCTCCTCTGACTAAGCTCTCCTGCTGCCTCAATTGAGATAGGCTCACCGTCACCCTCCTGGTAGTCTTCTCCTTCGTCTCTCACAGGAGTGACTGAACCGTCCTCAACGGGCTCAAATCCGGCCTCAGTTCCTCTTTCTTCTCCTTCCGGCCCTGAAACTTGTTTTGTCATTGTTGGTACTCTCAACAACTCTTCTTCATTGTCCAAAGGACCTGCCACTTTCTTCGTATGGCTGGCGGGGATCCAGTTTGGAACTCCAGTGCACTTCACAGCTGTGGTAGTCTGCAGGACTACCTGTAATGGTCCTTTCCCACCAGAGGCTCCAAACACGTTATCCTCACTTGTTTCCGGACCACAACCCAGTCCCCGGCTCTCAGGTTGTGCCCTGGGTCATGGATCGGTGGCAGTTTGGTGGCTTCCACCTGCTGAGAGAAAGAACGAACCACATCAGCCAGACCTTTGCAGTAGTCCAACTCCATATCATCTGTAATGCTCACAAGTGCATTGCAGGCACCGCTGCCAACCTCATGGCTCGGCCCATAAGGATCTCATGCAGCGACAATCCTGTCTTTCTGTTGGGTATGTTTCTCATTGTCATTAGAACTAAAGGCAATGCGTCAGGTCATTTCAAATTCGTGGACACACGCATCTTTCCAACTCTTGACTTCAAGGTACAATTCATCTGTTCCACAAGTCCTGATGCTTCAGGGCAGTAACTACAATGCAACTTCTGCTCAATGTTCAATGCTGCACACAGTAATATAATTACCTCAATGTTGAAGTGACTTCCCCTATCTGATTCTAAAGAGATCGGAAACCCAAAACGTGGTATCAGTTCCCTAAGCAGTTGTTTCGCTACAGTGAGGCTGTCATTTCTTCGTGAAGGGTACACTTCAGTCCAGTTACTAAAGATGCAAACAATCACCAACACATATCTCAAACCTCCACATACAGGCACCTCAATAAAATCCAATTGCATTCTGCTGAATAGACCTCCTGCTCTTCCAATGTGGCTCAAATGAACCACTGTCCCTTTCCCCGTGTTCCTTTGCTGACAAATGTTGCAACAATGGCAAACAGCTTCAGCAACTTGTCTAAACTTTGGGTTGAACCAATTGTGCTTGAACAGACAAATCATGGCATCCCTCCCAAAATGTGCTTGACCATGATAATATCTAGCCATTTGAGACAACAGTCTGTTTGGCAATACCAATTGACCCTCTTCTGAAACCCACAATTCATCCAGTCTCTGCACACATTTCATTTTGCTCCATGAATGTTTTTTCTCCCTGTCAACATTATTGTACAATGTTTTCAAGTTTTCTAATGTATCAATTACTTTCAATGCAAAACGTGGATATGTTTAATCTTTTTCAGGTAACAATTCCCACTTAACTTTGAATGACACACAGTTCAATGCGCAAAACCTTGCGACTTAATCTGCATATCCATTTCCCATTAGTACAAAACCTTGAGATTTCAGATGTGCACTGCATTTCACCACAACAATTATTTCAAGCATTTTGATAGCATGCAACAATTCTTCAATTTGCTCACCATTTCTCACTTGTGAACCAGAAGAGATCATGAAACCTCTCTGTCATCACAACTGTCAACAATCATGGACTGTTCCAAATCCATACTGGCTATCCGTATAGATGGTATCTTTCAGCTGAACAGAAACATGGCACACTCTAGTAAGAGCTACCAGTTCTACTACTTGTGGAGAATACACTCCCCGAAGCCGAGATGCTTCCAGGATACCAGTAATTGTGCACACGGCATATCCTGCTCTCAGTGTCCCTGTATTATCCCTTAGACAAAAGCCATCAACAAAAATAATTAGGTCATTTTCTTCCAATCGAGTGTCTCTAATGTCAGGTCTCGGTTTCGTGCACAGATCAGTTACCTCAAGACAATCACGCTTAATGTCTTCCACCCTTTCAATTTCAACATTTTTATTTGGAAGCAAAGTTGCCGGGTTCAGCACTGTACAACTTTTCAATGACACATTTGGTGATCCTAGAATACTCGTCTCATATCTGGTGAGCCTTGCACCGTTCAAATATTGAGTTTTTTACTTTGTAAGTAGGATCTCGATAGAGTGAGGGACAACAATTGTTAAAGGATGTCCCATCACAATGCCTTCACATTGTGTGAGGCTCTGTCCAACCACTGCAACTGCATGCAAAGAACCTGGTAAGGTTACTGTAACTGGGTCCAAAGTAGCTGAAAAGTATGCTACTGGGCATTTTACACCTCATGGACCTGTGTCAAGACAAATAACATGCATCACGCTCATGACAAAACAATGTGAAAGGTTTCGTGTAATCAGGCATACCCAAAGCTGGAGCTTTGCACATACTCTCTCTCAGCTCAGAAAACTCTTTCATGCAAGCCTGGTCTAACACTGTGGGATCGGTGACCTCTTTGGGAGTCAGCTTCTGCAAGGGTTTGGAAATGACGGAAAAATTGGGAATCCATTGGCGGCAGTAACCTACCATCCTTAAGAACATTCTGACATCTCTCTGTGTGGTCGGGGGATTCATCTGCAATATGGTCCTGAGCCTTTCTCTGGATATTTTCCTTGATCCTTTCTCAATCTGGTGACCCAAATATTTCACCTCTTTCTGACAGTATTGCAATTTATGTGGGGACATTTTATGACCATTCTTTCTCAAATGGTTCAGCAATGCAATTGTGTCATACTTGCACTCGTCCCTTGTTCTGGACGCAATTAGTAGGTCATCAATGTACTGTACTAAGGTTAATTGGAAAGACAATTCCAACGACTCCAAATTCTTCTTTAAGATCTGATTGAATATGGAAGGTGAGTCTGAAAAGCCTTGAGGAATTCGACACCAACAGTAAACTTGGTCTACAAATTTGAAACAAACAAGAAATTGGCTGTCCTCATGAAGAGACACAGGAAAGAAAGCTTGCGATAAATCAATGACAGTGAACCACTCAGCATCACATGGAATCTGAAACATCATCACAGCTGGATTTGGTACCACCGGGCAACATTTAATCACAATGTAATTTATTTTTCTCAAATCCTTGATAATTTGAACTTCCCACAGGGCTTTTTCAATCCCATTATTGGTGAATTACATGGGCTGCTCAACACTTCTTTCAGAAGCTTTTGCTTCACAAACTCTGCAATTATTTGGGCGACCTTCTTAAGAACATCTTGTGGCATATGGGGAATCTGGGGGAAAAATCGCATTCAGCTTCACAGAAACTTTAACTGGATCAACCCTCTTTATCAGACCTATCTCTTTTCCTGTCAGATCCCACACTTTCTCTTTAACCGTTCCCTGTAAATCAGGGTGAAGCTCCTTCATTGTGAACATTGGAAAGAAATTAATCAGAGGGTATTCCTCTCTTATTGTCTCACACTCTGCCCTGGGGCTTGGTGATTCTCATCATCGCTATTTGTCTGAATCTCGATTCCATCATTTGAACAGGTAGTCGAGCACCTATTTTTACATAGCAAGTCTCTTCCCAGTAGGGATACTGGACTTGAATCAGAGACTACAAATCTGTGCATTCCCTTAAAGTTGCCAATCTTAACCTGTACTGAATCTGTAATTGGATTGGTCAAATACTTGTTTGCTACTCCTACAACCTGGACTGTCTTTCCTGAAAGGGAAAAAATGGGAGCTTCTGCATTTCTCACTGTAGTGCATGTAGCTCCTGTGTCAACCAAGAATGAAACTCAGTGACCCATGTCTTTTCCCTTCACATAGGGACCTTTCTGATATACTTCCAAGGAAGCTGCAAGCATACATTCCTCCTCATCCAAAATCTTGCTCACCCATTCATCTTTTAATCCAATCTCACTGTTTAACGGGAATTGATGTATCGTGTTATTACTTTGGCTTGACCTGTGACCTGTTGAGGAAGCATCACCAGCTGCTGTTCCATTGGGGCTTGTGGTATTTGGATTTGCCGTCTAGGTACCATGGGAACCTGCTGTTACATCGTCTGCAACTGTGTCATTTGTACACATAGCATTGGCACCTGCTGCATGGGTTGAAAATTCTGCATTTGATTCACATTATTCTGAAAATTCAGGTTATGACCTCTCATTCTCGGTCCTCTCATGTTTTGTAACAAATTGATGTAATTACTTTGCTGAACAACACCTTCATGCACCATCATCGGACACTCCTGCTTCCAATGTCCGACCACTCCCCAAGCGTGACAAGAGAACAATTTCTTAATTCCCTGCACATCATTTTGAACTACTACAGTATTCATGTCTGGACCACGGTTTACATTACCTCTGCAACCTCTACCTCTCATCTGATTTTAAAATACCATGTTTCCCTGCTGCTGCTGTTGTGCTAGCTGTTGTGGAAAATTTCCCTGCATCCCGGTCTGTGCAGCTTTAATCTGCATCACCATCACCTTCTCTTTCAGCTTTCTCTGCTTTAAATTTAATCTCATCACTACAATACTTGGCATAATGCGAAACCTCATCAATCAGCTTTGCTTGCTAGCAAATCAAATGACTCTTAGTCATCTGGCTAATATCAGGTCTCAATCCTTCCACAAACCCAAACACAAAATGAATCATGTCCTTCGGCTCAATTGTCTCTGTACCGCTGTAATGCTTGTACCATTCCACTGGCTTCTCTCTTAATCTGGGATAATCGGTTGTAAACAGTAGAATGTCACTTCTGTTCCAAGGGACATGAACAAAATTCCCTCTTGAAATCTCTGTCATTGGTAAAATTTTCACTGGATCCTTGTCATGCTGCACAGTTGCAGTTAACTTCATAGAATCGCTTTTCCTCTTATCTCTTTTCTTTACCCATCTGCCTTCCCATTTGTCTAATACTCCCCAAGTCTGGAAACTTTGAAGTAACTACCTAAGGTGTGCCTTCATTCCGGCGGATCTCATGTGCTCAAAGTCCTTTGTATCAAAATCGAACCTCTAACTCCTTTTCAAATGCTTTGTTTTCTCTATTTCTATGCTGTATTTCTCTGCCAAGTCTGCTAGCTTTTGATGTACATTGCTCACTTTCCTCGTAATCTTTGGGCACAGATATCTCAACTCTGCTTCCGTGTAGAATTCTAACCTATTCACACCCATAGTTCCCTCAATGAGCTCACCCGCTTCCATACTCAGCCTAGTTTCGTTCAAATACTCCTCTCCTTTTGGAGCAGTCTGCAGGGTATTCAGCTTGTCTAACCATTCAGTCTATTGCTGGGCTGTTAAACCTTGTAACTAAATGTTATTAGCCTGTGTCTGTGGCACCTGTTGCACAACTGTATTTCGGGTCTGCAGTGTCAGTAAGTTCAAGCTCCGACTAATGTTCAACCCTATCACAGTATCCGGAGGAACTCCAAATGGGCTAAGGTGTAGCAAAGATCTCGATCCGTCAAAAGTCTGTCCCACTGGAGGGACTACTCTAGTATTCTCATTAAGTCCCCCTTTCATTGAATTCTGAGTCAGGACTCTCTGTCCTCCTGCTCTGTTATTCTCTTGTGCAAACAAAGGTACAATAGGACCAATAGTGACAGGTACAGATACAGCATTTGGGCTTGGTCTGACATTCAAGTTCTGTGGTTGTGTAATTCCTGCATTCTGATTCATCAATACAGACATATCTGACTGTGTCCCTGTTATCTGGGTGTATTTCGGCATTGCCTGTGGCTCCACCTGAGGCAGTAAAAGTGGAGTTGGCTCTGTCTGAACCAACATCGGTCTTGGGAAAGCCTGTCCTGTTGGCACTATTATGTTTGTGGCAGTTTCCACAAAGGGCACATCAGGGTAAATTCTCTGGACATTTGACTGTGGCACCTGACTTTGTACTCCTGGAGTAGTAGGTGCGTTAAAACCACTCTGCATTGGACTCTGTGTCCAGCTAGGATTAACCTGCACCAAACTCACTGTCACATTTACCTGTGGTGGAGCTGAAGGAACAGCACTGGTACTCGGACCACTCTCACATGCTGCATATGGCGGTGGACAATTTCTCAATAACTGCTAAAGAAACTCATTGTCGTCTGACTCTTCTTCAATGGTTGAAGATTTTCTAGCCTCCCTACTCTTGGAAGGGCTTCTATTAGTCTTTCTAGTCACTTTCATCCTTTTTCTCTCGTTGTCTTGTGTAATTGCTGGGAATAACTTAATCCCCTGTATTGTCTCGTTTCTCCAAAGCCTCTGAACGCTGTCCCATCTAGCCTCTGTTAATGTCTTTTCTGCCTTTCTCATTCTCCTCTTAAATTTATGTTGCTGCTGTTTGGCTACTAATTTCCTGATTGCTAATGCCTCGAACTGTGCCGGTCTTGAAGGGGGTTTCACTTCATACAGCACCCTCCTCAGATTCTCTAAACTCCTCAAATGAAATGTTCTGTTAGCAGGAAACGCTAAACTCCCATCTTTTTCTGTCGCTTTGCACCATTGCTTTACACAAAGGCATGGCGCAACACCCTTCTCTTCTATTCAAATGTAAGCTGGTGTACCTTCTGGCGATGTACTATCCCCTATACTCGATGTGATGTATGTATCTTCTCTTAAAGCACTCTTAAAAGCTTTGAAAAATGTAATCTTTTCAACTTATATGTTATTCAAAATCGAATCAGGAAGTGACTTTTAATACCAGAATTCTCTTCACCCACCTTCTCAACCAATTGCGCTTCATGGATGGCTGCCAATCTGTGCGCGACCCTTCTCACTAACCAACCTATCCCAGCATGGCTCCAATGCCGTCACACCCACAAGTACTGCGGCTGACAAAGTCTTGAGGCTTGTTCTCCCAAACTCAGATTCACACTAAACTAATGCAAACTTATTGTGAGCACCAAACAAAATCAAAAACAAATTTGTCAGTTTACTACAGGTGAGGTAAAACAAACGCTTCAGAAACTTTACGGATTTTTCAACTACGGCGTTTCGCTCTAACAGCTACTCCTTCTTTCTCAGCTTCCCTGATTTGCAAGCAAAATTTGACCCAAAAATTTCGCTCTCAACTGATCAGTGGGTCTGTCCTGGTGCACATAGGACTCGCCAGATCTCAGTCCAAAATTCCTTCACTCACTTTAACTCACACTCTGACTTGTCGACCACGCCCACTCGACCTATTAAACCAGACTAATTACAACAAAAAACAAGTGTCTCATACACTTTTCAATGTACTCCGGAGTCAGAACACGCAGAGTCCGTACATCAACAACCACATGGACAATTTTTGAGCAGAAAATGCCACACAAATGTGAAGTTCGACAACTTCCCTACTCTCACACTTCGGAGTACGCACACTCCTTCTACAACTTCATTTGGAGTACGCAAACTTCCTAAACCTCACACACATCACAATTCACATAAGCTGTGCAAGTGCAAAACCTACTTCATTCACGCTATCACTAGAACGCTGAGAACATCCTCAAACAACCATTAGCAAGGCCCAATATTCTGGGAAAGTCATCTTAATGACTTAGGGGCACATTTTCTCTCCAATTTGTATCATTGAAAAATTAAATGCCTATCTTGGTGATGATGAGCGCTCAAAAGACAAGACCATCAAACTACTACCATTTCTGGGGACACCTGTTATTTCTCACTTACAATCTCTGAGACCAAATATTCTGCTACTTCACTTCCTGGACTGTATGATGGGCTCTCAAAGGGACAAACCTTCAAGCTGTTACTATCTCTGTGAACACCTGCTATTTGTCAATACCATGTACCAGGCCTCTACGATGGCTCCCAAGGAGACAAACCTTCAATTTGTTACTATCTATGTGGACATTTACTGTTTCTCAATGCCATGTACCGGGCCTCTACGATGGGCTCCCAAAGGGACAAACCATCAGTCTGCTACCACTTCTGTTAGCGTGTCAGACCTTAATAAGTAAACTTACATGGGGATGCGAATAGGTCAATTAGCTTTTGACCAACGCTTGAGATGTTCCCACCGCATAGGCCCTGTACCAACACTGATCAAGAACTAATGGTCAATCTTTAACATCAATTATTAATAATAATCAATAACATTTGTAATCAACAGGAGTCAGTAATTGTCACACACCATGACCTTGCAGTCATGAATAACCACACCTTTGTGTAAAAGGTTCAAATGCTTATTTCCCTATATTAACAAAGCTAATGTGACGTAAGTGAATCTCAAAATCAAATGATAAACATACAGAAACAAAACAGTGGCTGTCCAAAGTGACAAAAGAAACACAATCTAATTAAGGCTTGAGCTACAATACATTCCAAAGTTACAGTGCAAATTAATAGCAAGAATAATTGTGCAAATGATATTACATACATTCAGATTCAGCAAACAAAAGACATTACAAGTCACTCCATGAATTGAATTTCTTTTTTGAGGATCCTAACTAACACCAGATTAGAATTAACATGTTTGGGCTTCATGCAAAAAAATTTGGAAAACATCTAACTATGGCACTATCAAAATAGCACGGCTGGGACCTAGAAACAAAAGCAAATAGTCATAGCAAACGGCATCATAGTTAATATATCTATCCTCAGTATAGATCAGCAAGCAGTGTCAGTCTTCATCCTCAGGACATCAGTGTGTCCATCCTCAGCACCATTGGGGTTAAGCTACCTCTTTCATATGAGTGGATTTCTTTTAACATACAGTTGTTAGCCGGCAGTTTTCCCTCTGTGTATCTTTTGGCGTTTTGTCAAAATCAAATATGTGACTGGGGTGTGGCCAAAAAGAGTGATCCTTTTCATCTCTGATACTTTTACCACCCTTCTTGTTAAGTTGACATGCAATATATAATTGATGCAGTTGTTATGGTTGTGTAAAAAGAACAGAAATTCCTTCATTTGGAGCACACATTTTCCTCCAGATATACTTAATTTCTAGAGATACAGGTGGTCATTATGACATTGGTGGTGACTGTTAAAGTGGCGGTAATACCACCAACAGGCTGGCCGTAATTACCTCCAAATTATGGCCATGGCGGTGATAAATCCCATAGCCAGCCAATGTACCACACCAACCACCAGGGTGTTAAAACCACTGACCACAGCGGCAGCCATCAACAGCCAGGCAGAAGACAAGGTGCCGGACACCATATTAAGACATAGCAAACTGCCACAATTTCTGGGGCGGTACCCAAGCCATCAAAAGCCTGGCGGAAACAGAACACAGAAAATGAAACACTCACCAACAAGTACACAGAGGAGACCACCGCCTCCATGGAACCGGAACTACAAGTCTTCCTGATGCTCTTCTATGCCATTCTCCACCCGGAACACCAATGCAGATGAAGACAACGACGGTGAGTACAGCCGCCTAGCACACAAGGGAGGGAGGGAGGAAAAGGAGAGTGACACACACAAGCACAACACACACCATTCACATACACACCATACACACAACCAGCTGCAGAGGAAAACCAATGTCACAGGACACACGTCATAATAATGCAAGGACTACATTTAGGTATAACTGATATTGTAATTTGATGCCAACAGCCACCATATTGTCTATGTGAAAAAATAAAATTGGAGTAAATGTCCAGAAAGGGCCAATGGCCATTCCAAGGTACAAAAGGCCCACATGGCCACAGGGCACAGTCCGAGCACCAACTTGTTTCCTGACAATATCTGCACTACACTGTGCAGGGGCATCATGTTGGAAATGGGCAGGCACCTCAGGGGGAAGGGGTTGGGGGCACCTCAACTGAAGTGGGGAACTTGCCCACTGGTTCTGGAGGGGGCTCCATGCCCATATCTCTTTGCTGGGGAGTGCAAGGTCACAGTCTCTGAGGTGGGGAACTTGCCCACTGGTTTTGGAGGGGCTCCATGACCATATCTCTTTGCTGGGGAGTGCAAGGTCACAGTCTCTGAGGTGGGGAACTTGCTCACTGGTTCTGGAGGGGGCTCCTTGTACAACAGTCCCTGGAGGGTGGCCTACATGCCCGCTGCTGGAGGCGAGGACTGCTGTGTCTCAGCTGGAGGTGAGGGCTCCTTGCCCACTGCTGGTGGAGGTGTTTCCTTGCCTGCCTCAGCTGGAGGTGATAGCTCCTTGCCTACTGCTGGTGGAGGTATTACTCTGCCTGCCTTAGCTGGAGGGGAGGTCTCCTTGCCCACTGCTGGTGGAGGGAGCCTATTGACTCTCTTTGTTGGTGGAGTGGGAATCTTCCCTTTTTTGGGTGGCGGAGTGGGATCTGTCCCTTTTTTAGGTGGTGTAGTGGGACCCTTCCCTTTTTTGGGTGGTGGAGTGGGAACCTTCCCTTTCTTGCCTCCACGACTAGGGGGTGCCTCCACTGTCCCTGTCTCATGTCCCTTGGGTTTCACCACCCTAGTGCTTCCTTTCTGAGGCTTAGGTGTTTTCACAGTAGGAGTGGCAGCCGTCACACTCTGGAGCCCCTTCGTGCCAGCAGCTAATGACTTGATGGGAGCAGTGGCAGACTGTTTGCCTGAGGTGCTAGGCTGGGTCATTGGGATCCTGCTGTTACGGGCAGGACGGTGGGTGGAGGGGGAGGGATAGAAGTCAGGTTGGGCAAGGAAAAGCTTATTAGGGGCTTTGGGGCGGGACGAGGGATGGGAGTGGAGGTTGACGGAGTGGTTTTTGGACGAGTCCGTCTGCTGGACTTGGGTGCAGGTGCATGGGCAGTGTGCTGATGTGAGGTGGATGGCTGTTGGGAGTCTGAGTGTGTGCGTTTGTGTCTCTTAGGAGGGAGGCAGACAGGGTGGGAGAGGATACAGGGGATGCGTGGATGTATGTTGTGGAGGTGTCTGCAAGTGAGGTGTGTGTGCTGCTTGATGTGGTGATGGTAGTGGTGGTTGTTGATGCAGTGCATGCAGGTGTGAGTACGGGTGTGACTGTGAGGCAGGAGGAGGGCCAGGAGGGGGATACAGTGGAGGCAGTGGATGTTGTTGTGTGTGTAACTGTCTGTTGTTTGTGTGAGTGCTTATGGCCTGAAGTGTGCTGCCTGTGTTTGACTGTGCTACTCTTGTCTGATGTTTTGTGTGCATGGGATGGGTTGGGGTTGAAGAGACTGGGACAAGGAAGTGGTAGTTGGAGTGGGGACAGTAGGAACAGGGACACTGGCTGCCATCAGAGAGGAGGCCAGAGCCTGAAACGATCTCTGTAGGGCAGCCAACCCACCCTGGATGCCCGCCGGGTATGCATTGCATTGCTGCATCTGGGATGCCAGCCTCTGGATGGCATTCACTATGGTTGACTGCCCTACAGAGATGGATCTCAAGAGGTCAATAACATCCTCACTGAGGGCAGCAGGGCTGACTGGGGCAGGGCCTTAGGTGCCTGGGGCAAAGGAGATGCCCACCCTCTTGGGTGAGCGGGCACAGGCAGCTCGGTGGGGGGCTAGTGGGAGGGCGGTGCTGGTATGGGTGGTGGCAGCTGTACCTGAACTGGGTTGGTTCCAGAGGTGTCTGCCACCACCAGGGAGCTACTTTTCAGAGGAGGAATCAGAGTCAGTGTTATCACCTCCTGTCTCTGGTGTGGTGCTCCCCTCGCCCTTCGTCCCACTGGTCCCCTCAGTCAGTGGACTCTGCCTCCTGGGACCTGGGGGATGCAGCTCCCTGAGTCGCCGGTGCCACTGCTCCTCCGCCAGATGCTGCTAATGCATCCATGGACAGGATGACAGGAGAAAATAGAGGGGGGAGGGAAAGGGAGCACTGGGTCAATTGCAGCACCAACACCACAGATTACCATCACCCACAGGTATCAGGATTGAGCACTGTGCACTGGCGTTCCATTGGCTAGGTACCACAGCAAGATGAGAGCCAATCACCGCCAACTGTACTCCTCCTGGGACCCACTAAGCCCTGTCTGACATGGAATACAACCTAGCTACGTTACCAGATTTTGCAATACACCCATTTCCCTTGAGCTGGATCACGCTGCAATGTCTGACCTGGCATTAAGGGGCAGCCACTAACTGAAACCCACCACCAGGATCCCATGCCACCTACCAATAATTGTTGTTATGCTCACTGTACTCACCCCCTTGTGGCTGATGTGATGCCCTCAAGTGCCTATCCAGCTCTGGGTAGGCCACTGCCAGTATGCAGGTCATCAGAGGGTCAGGTTCCGATGGCCAGCCCGCCCTCTTTGGCAGGCCATCCCCAGCTGGGCCTCTGCGGTCTTCCGGGCCCAGCGTCTCAGGTCCTCCCACCTTTTCCTACAAGGGGTGCTCCGCCTTCTTTAGACCCCCAGGGTCCGTACATCCTTGGCGATGGCATGCCCCTATCTCTTCTTCTGATGGGCACTGACCTGCAGCGGTAATACAGACAGGGGGACACCTTTACACATACAATCCAGCCTGTCACACATATGGCCCACAAATCCCATTTCCATCTCCATTGGCACACACATCACCCAGCGCACACTACGTACACTACTACCAGACATACCACCCCCCAAATGACACGATGCTTGCACACACATCTACATGCAACCTTGTCACATACATCGTGCCCAAGGTGTACTCGCTTGTTGGTCTGGAGGCCCATGCAGCTGTCCATACTGGGGTAGGACCCCATCCACCAAGTGCTCCAACTTCTCCGAAGTGAAGGCAAGGGCCCTTCCCCCGTGAACATGGGCCATGGCAGGATCCAGACACAGGTCACAGCAGCACACACAGTGTAGGTGTTGTTCTGTGGAAAGTCAGGAATCAAGTGAGGTAATAGACAGAAAATGGCGGTCACGTCTGTGGCGGTGTACACCATCACCGCCGCTGGTGATCCTCATTGGTCACTGTACTCCATAGAGCCCCATATTAGCCAAAGAGGAATAGTACGGCGGTACAAGACTGCCTTCTGCCATGACGCCGAACGCCGGCGGAGTTACCTCACTTCCACCTGTCCCTACATACAGGCCAGTCAGTCGCCATTTTATGGTGGTGGACAACATTCAGATAATCGAGAACTGAGTCATTGCTATTATTTGTACATACATTGCTATTCCCATTGTCCCATCACATTAATGCTCAATGTACACTGAGATGGTGTCAAATTGTGAAACCCTACTCACTCTTGTGTCCCTTAGATACCTACCACTGCGGAGAAATAGGAGGAGGAGACAAGACCCTGTGTACAGACCCCTTGTGGACTTGGCTACACTGAAGGACAGGCACATAATACTGACCTATAGACTGGACAGGGCCACTATCACAGAGCTGTGTGCTCAACTGGAGTCTGATCTGATATCAGCTATCCATCATTCCACTGGGATCCCCCCTCTTGTGCAAGTTCTATTAGTGCTCCATTTCCTGGCAACTGTATATTTCCAAGTGACAGTGGGCTTGGAAGCAGGAAGGTCACAGCCAATGTTCTCAATTGTTCTGACAAGGGTTTTGTCTGCCTTGGTCAAACACATGTGCAGCTACATTGCTTCCCCCAGGTGGAAGATTTGGCCAATGTGGGATTGCATTTGTCCCCCACTCAGCCACAATGCACAGGTGTTTAGGAATCAGAAGAGTTTCCACTCACTCAATATCCAAATGGTGTCCCTGGCTGACCAGTACATCTCCCACGTCAAATATACTGGGCCGGTGCTTGACGCCTTTGTCCTGAGGAATAGCAGCATCCCAAATGTGATAGCACAACTACAGAGGCACAGGGTGTGGCTAATAGGTGAGCCTGAGTCCCCACCCAATGCATGTCAGTATGTGCCTTCAGGAGTTATCCCCATACCATTGTGTCAGGCTAATGTTTGTCCCTCAATACTTGCAGGTGACTCTGGCTACCCAAACCTTTCATGGATCCTGATGCCTGTGAGGAATTCCATAACAGGGGCTGAGAATTGGTATAATGATGCACATGGGCGAACCAGGTTTATCATCGAACATACCTTTGGCCTCCTGAAGGCCAGGTTCAGATGCCTCCATCTGACAGGTGTGTGCTACTCACCCGAGAAGGTCTGCCAGATAGTAGTAGCATGCTGCATGTTGCACAACCTGGACCTCAGACAACATGTGCCTTAACTGCAGAAAGAGGAGTTTGGAAATGCCCCTGTGGCAGCAGTGGACTCTGAGGACAGTGAGGATGAGGAGGCAGAGAATGAGGATGTGGACAACAGAACATCAGTTATACATCAATACTTCCAATGACACACAGGTGAGACAGTGGAACTGACCATTCCTCTAACTATTGGTGTTTTCAGTGTGGCTGTAGCAGGATGGCATTCACTTCCTTTGCATCTCAACTGACTGTCACCTATGCCTTCTTATTTTGCAGATGTTGGTGTTATAACAACGGTGCACTGATGTGATGACTACAGACATCTACAGGTCATTATTTGTATGCTGTTACAGTCTTTAGATCATTTGCACAAGATGTGACTGTTTCCATTATTGCACATTTTCATCACATAAAACACTATCACTCGAGTTGTGTTCAAGGGTGTTTATTTTAGTGCCAATTAGAGACGGAATAGTGCAATGGAATGGGGTGATGGTAGAGGTAAGTCCAGGGTAGTGTTCCATTCTGTTTGTGGCACAGGTCTAGTGCCCAAGGGGCCATAGGAAGGGGAGCAAAAGCAATTCAGAGTGGACAAGGTGAAAGGGTGGGACACAAGGGGGACATTCAGGAGGGTAACATTTCTTGGCAGCGGTATTGTTCTTGGAAAGTGTCTCTGCCTTCTGTCTGGGTCGCAGGGAACGCTTGCGGGGTGGTTCACCTTCACCTTCTGCAGGGGAAGGGGAGCTGGTAGCCTGTGGGTCCTGTGGCAGGGCCTCCTGTCCACTAGCTGCAACAGATGTGGAGAGCTGGTCAGTAGACTGGCTAGTGGCAGGGTCCCGATGGTGTGCTGTCCATTGCCTCATGATGTTGGCCATTTCAGCCAGCACCCCTGCTATGAAGACCATGGTGGTGTTGAGGGCCTGCAAATCTTCACTAATCTCCTCATGGTGTACCTCCTGCAGCAGCTTGTTCTCCTGCATGTTGGTAAGGATCTGGCCCATCTTGTCCTGGGATTGTTGTTAGGCACCCAGGACATTAGTGAGTGCCTCCTGGAGAGTTGATTCCCTGGGCCTGTCCTCTACCTGGCGCACAGCTGACCTCCGAGTGTCCCAGTCCCCCTGTGCCTGTGTCCACCGAACGGTGTGCCCACTGCCACTGACCCCAGGACCCTGATTGTTTTGGGAGTGAGGTGTGGACTTGGGTCCCTGTACAGGTGGGGACAGAGGTGTGGGGACGTTGGGTGGGTGCTGTGGTGTTGGATACTGAGGGGGGAGGCTCTGTTGTGGACTGCGAGGGGGCTGGGGTGACCGACTGACCAGTGGTTCCTGATGGGCCAGGTAGTTCATCCAGATCCAGAAGTCCAGAGTTACTGTCATCACAGGTGGCATCTTCTCTTGGGTACTGGATAGTCTTGGCACTTCCTCGCCACTGGGTTTGGCTGGGGCACCTGCTGGGATGTAAGTGATCTATTATGATTCATGTCTGTGACATATTGTACATCCCTAGCTTCCCTTCTATTTTTGCTGTTGCCCTGCCACCTTTGTTTGTGTATCGTGATGTATTCTGTTAGTACTCCATGCTGTGCATGCTTTGGTGAAGGGTGTACATGAAGGGCTGGAAGGGCTGTCCATGCATTGGTAAGGCATGCAGGGCTTGGCATTGGGGTTGGTCACATGTGTAGGTGCACTGTGTGGGATGCATTGGAGTGATGGGAGTCAGGGTGAGGGGGTGAGATGGCATGCAGGTTTGGGAGGTGATAAGTAGTAAGTATAGACTCACCAGTGTGTAGTCCTCTGGCTACTCCAGCGAGTACCTCAGAATGCAGGACTGCCAAGACTTGCTCCTCCCATCAGCTGTGGGGGGAGGAGGTGGGGGTCCACCACCAGTCCTCTGGATGGTGAGCTGGTGCGTTGCTGCCACGGAACGTACCTTCCCCCGTAGGTCGTTCCACCTGTTCCTGATGTTGTCACTTTTTCTTGGATGCTGTTCCACACCGTTCACCCTGTCTATGATCCTCCGCCATAGCTCAATCTTCCCGGCAATAGATATCTGCTGTACCTGTGCTCCAAACAGCTGTGGCTCTACCCTGACTATTTCCTCCACCATTACCCGCAACTCCTCCTCAGTGAAACGGGGGTGCCTTAGTGGAGACATGGGTGCTGTGTGGTGTGTGTGTTGTGCAGAGGGTGTTGAGTAATGTGGTAGGGTGTGGGGTGCATGATCGATGAATGGGTTTTTGTGGTGTGTGTGTGTAGTTGTGTCTGTGATATTCGTGTCTGTCTTGTGGCGATTTTTGGTGTACGTAAAGTGTTGTGGGTAATGTGGGTGGGTCTCTTATAGTGCTGTGGGTGGGTGGGTGTGGTGTGTGTATCAGTGTCAGGTGTGTGTTTTTGGTATTGGTCAATGTGGTGTGGTTTTGTATTTGGGTGGCCATTGAGACCGCACTGGTGTGCACTGCCAATGGTTTACCGCCTCTAAATGTCCGCCGTGGTGATTTTTGGGTCATAATGTGGTGGGCATTGTTTTTGTTGGCATAATGGTTTAGGTGGTAGTACCGGCACTTTAACACTGACCTTTGGTCTGGTGGATATGTGTTTGTGGCAGTATTCTGTCGATTTGGTGTATGTGTGTCATAATATGGTGAATGGATGTTCGCCTCTGGGGCGGTATGTTGGCAGCCGTCACCGCAGCAGTAAACGGGATTTACCACCATTGTCATAATGACGGCCATAATCTTTTGCACTAGGGCTCTAGAAAGAGTGTCACTGACATAATATTTCCCAGATTAGCATTCTTAAAAAGGATCTCAGACCAAGCTGAGCTTCCTCTTTAGAACCATCTGTCTGCCCATTAAGTACAATATAGTGTCTGGTGTTCTCAAGGGGGATTTATCTTGATGTGATTTGGAGGTATAAACAGAAGGTGCCCAGAAACGGGGCAACCAGCGAGAGATGCACAAGCAAGTAATGCTCAAGCAGTCTTAGCAAGCGTTGTGAGACAAGCAGAAGACAGAAGAGTCCAAGACTATGGTGCACAGCACATAACATGTGAGGCTGACTCTTCCACCCTGCACTCCTGCTCTAGATCCTATGTCTGTTCTCTTCTCACTAGGAACAGGACAGACAGTAACCATAGCCTGACTATTATTCAAGACAAATTGAGTCACGCGCAATGATTGTAAGTCTTCGTTCTTCTAGTGATGTCAGCAATGAGGAACCCATCTCAGACTACCCAATTGCAACTCTCACATTGAGAGACTACCCTGCCCCAAAGGCAGAGTTACAATCGATATCCCTTGGTCCACTGCTGACCTGATCTACATAAAGAAACAGTTCCCTAGTGTACTTGACACTCCCTCAAAGTTCATAAGCCAAACTGGGCAGCTGTTAATCAATTGTTTAGATTTATTGTGCCAATTGATGCGAGGATTTCATTGATAGAAAAGAGTGATTGGATATGACAAGTTTCTTAGAATGATGCAGTTTCAGTTCTAGCCAAGACAGGTTGGTGAATTTTACGATGGAGGTATACCCAGTCACTGCAGTTTGGATCGAAATTTCGAATTGTAAACAAAACAAAGGAGAGCCACCTGCAGATTATCTAGACAGGTTAAAGGATGCTTTGGATGTTACTAAGGCATCAGCTACCTTATAAAACGGGTTTAGAAAGCTGTGAACACTCCCTTTGTGCAGCTTATTGCTAACTTATGTGCAGAATTAGCTGCACACCCTTTGCATTGGGTGGCAGCCTAAGAACTTAGTGAAGTTGGTCTCAGTGGCCAAACACTTTGTGACTGTATACGAGTGGAAAATGAGATGACTTCATTTATCTAATCTCATTACAATCACAATTGTTTCAATAGATTGTAAAAGAGAGGGGAACAGGGTGGACAGGGAGTAGGGCTGGCCGGATGGAATAATGGAAGGTGGAAGGCAAGCAAGTCCCCTCACAAAGAAGAATATATTTTATTTGTGGTCACTTAGGACACTGGAGAAGAGATTGGACCAGCTTCACATGATGTTCCTCATTCTGGCCTTGCTGTGCACTCACGTCACTCAAAATTCACATCTAGATTGCTAGGACAGTCAGAGGGGTGCTTACTTTGGTCCAGTTGATCAAAAGGGCCTCTACGTACTACGTAAAATGTATGATCAATGGTAAGCCTACTTTATATCTTATAGACACAGGCACCAGTCGATCTGCTCTAAAACCTCTCAATTGATCTTAACACCTTCATTGCCTTGTCAAAAGATGTAGTCAACATCTCATACCAATGAGTTTCCTATCACATCACTGATCCTCATTTCTGATATTGTAGGTCCCATTACTGACAAAATGCTTTTTTTACTAATCCCTACTTTCCCTGGAACATTTTGGGTAGATATTTACTCTGTAAGCTAAACTGGCTGTATTTTATACCAGTGATGGGGCGTTCCTAAACATCCTGCAAATAAATGAAAACCAGGTACTAGCTGTGTTGCATGAGTCAGATAATTGGATTGTTAAATGTGATTCTGAAGTGCCCTAAGAGATAAATTACTTACACATGGTTCTTCCTCTTTGTAGTCTGCCCATTCAAATGACGTTGGATATGTTCTATTTATTGATCCAGTTAAGAATAAAGTCAACCTCTTGAAGGAAGTATACTGTTTTTCACAGTACTCTCTACGCATTGAAGCAGAAGCTGTGTTTAAATCTGTCATTGCAGATCTCATGAAACAAGGGGTTCTAGTGCCCACTGTGAGTAAATGTAACACTGCTATTCTTCCAGTGTAAAAGATAGGCCAGATCAATGTGTACTGTTTTGTCCAAGATTTCCACATCATTAAGGTGTGGTTTACTCCTTGTTTCCCCATAGTGCCCAATTCTGCCACACTCTTTCTTGTATCCCACCCATTTCCCAGTGGCATACCTTTTTAGATTTATGTTCCTCCTTCCTTTCCATCCTCTTCCACAAAGAAAGACTGTTTCTCTTCATGTTCTCATTGAGCAAATGTGGAGGAGTCTCCCTTAAGGCTTTACAAAGTCTCCTTTCCACTTCCTCAAAATCTCCCACATGAGATCTTCCTTGAAAAATATACACTGGTACAACAAGCTGATGACTTGTTACTCACGCCTGCTGCCCTTGAAAAACGCCAGGTTGATCCCATCTGTTTACAGAAGTGGCAAAAAAAGAGCATAGAGCTTCAAAGGAACAATGACAGCTTTGTGCTCCTCCTATCTGATATTTAGGTCATGAAATTTCAGCTGGAGAGAACATCTGTCCACCGATCATTTTGACGCATCCTTAAGTTGTTTTGTCCTGTGACCATCTCTCAAGTATGCACTTTCTTGAGAATGGTGGGATTTTGTAGACACTGGATTTTGCTGTGGTGTGGCCTCTCTAAACATATGTAAAAAAAGACACACAAGAGCCCTTGCGTTGGACTGAGGAGTCAGAGCAAGACTTGCGAGTGAAGCCTGCACTAACCTCTGCACTTGCACTTTGGCTCCCTGATTACAGTAAATCCTTCACATTGTAGTGTCATGAACACAATAGATATACCCTTGGGGTATAGGTGCAGGATCACAGGGAAGATAAAAGACCTATTGCTAATTATTCTTTTGCACTCAACTCTATGGCTGTGGGGCTTCTACCCTGTTTGCACTCTGTCACCACCATTGCCCATCTTGTTAAGAATGCTGTGCTAGGTTCCATCTTGATTGTTGAAATGTCAACATCTTTCAAAAGCCAGATTGACCTGATATAAGATTTTACTGTTGTCTGCTTCCCACATCACTTTAATCCATTGGTCTTCTTTGAATCCTGCCTCATTGATGCGCACCTTCCAAGAACATGAGCTCCAAGATTGTCTTTTGGTCACCGAACACTTGACCAAACTATGTATTGAACTGTTTGGAGCACCAATACCCAACAGCGATCTTGTTAATTTTGTTGGTAGTTCTCATCTCAGAAATGATATCAGAGAACTTGTAGCTGGACATGTTATGCTTATTCCCTATAAAGGTGTTGTGAGTAGACACCTTCCCAAGGTTAACTCTGCTCAAATGGATGAGCTTGTTACCCTGACTCGTGTCTGTATCTTGACCACGAAAAAACACTGTTACCACATTTAGTGACTCCAAATTTGCCTTTGGAGTCCTTGAGACTTTGGGTTTTTGAAGATGCAATTGGAGTTCTTAATATCTTCAGGAAGCCCTATTAAAAAGTTGCCATTATGAAATGTGTTGCTCACCAGTGAACACAGGATGAAGTGTCTGTAGAAAACACATTGGCACATCAGGCAACCAGAAAGCCAGTGTTAATACCTCATGGAAAAGCCACTACGTACATTTTCCAAATTTGACAAAGAGCCTACACTGAAGTACCTGTCTGTGTGACAGCCACAGTTATCTGATGGTGAGAAGCATGCATGGATCAAACAGGGCTGGAAAAAGTACCCTGAAAGAGTGTGGAGCAATTGCACTAGGAGAGTGGTGGCCCCAACATTCTTGCTTGTCATGTGGCCTTCCTGTATGATGGTATTGCCCATGTCAGAAAGGACAGTATGATTCTTGCAGCCGCAACCCATTGGTCTACGTACTCTTTCCTTCTGTTGTTCAGACATTTTGCCATTCCGGTGAAACCTTTCAAAGCCTATAGCATTGAAAAAGGGGCCACTCCACTGCCTATCCACCTCCTTGATGGCCCTTTGTCCATTTCCAAATAGACTTAATTGAAATGGCCAAGTGTTGCTCCTTTTCTCATGTGCCCGTAATTGTGTGTATAGTTTTGGGGTGGGTTAATTACTGCCCCTGCACACACACTGATGCCATTGCTGTAGTTGTTGAGGGACTTCATCCCACATTTCGGAATATTCCTCTGCCTTTGGTGTGATGGGTGCACTACTGTATCTGCTCTGTAGTTCAAGAATTAAACAGCATTTCCAATGTATACAGCATTTCCATTGTACGTACTCCACTAAAGCCTCATGCAAGGTAGAGAGATGCAACTCCACTATAAAGAATAAATTAGCTAAAATATGTTCATCAAACCAATTGAAGTGGCATTATGCTGTGCCCTTGCCACTCTGGTCAATCCAATCCCTCACTTTATAGAGACCCAAACTAAGCACCTACGGGTGGGCAGGGCTGCAGTTATGGGGGAGGGGTGAGCATTTGAGAGCTTGACCAGCCCAAATTAATCTTTGCCCCCCCCACCAAACGAAGATGGGGATTGGCACAGTACAGAGGTGAAGGATTACAGGCTGTGAATGAGCAATAAAAATGCTTTTAAATTATTTTTTTTATCATGTTGCTGCGTGTTGCAAGACAGGATAAATGTCAGACTATGTCCTGACAAATTGCTGCTATTCTTTCAAGTGGAGATGCTGATTACTTTTCTTTGACTAAAAAGTGAGAGAATTTTGCAAAGTGAACTATGTGACAATCTCACAGGAATACAGAGGGGCCACTGGAATTCTTAATTTATGCAACAATGTTGACTGAATTATGTGTCAAGAAAACACAAAATATTAGTTTACTGTGGCATATTTTGTGACAGTATCGCTTTATTATTTTTTCATTTTTAGACCTTAGCACAGTCTGGGCAAAGATTTAACTTCGTTAGAACCAGTTTCATATCTAAATACAACTATAAGCAACTAAAAGGTAGCCAATCAACCTTTGCAAAGGACCTTCCTTGGCGTGGCAGCATGTGTTGCAGCATTTGTAGTAACGACCTTAGCGGAGGGGATTACTCTGCCCCAAATGTGACGGATATCCCGTCCGCCATATTACAAGTTTCATAGGATATATCCCCGCCACTAAGGTCGTAATTAGGCCCTAAATGTGTATTTGTTAAATCTGCAGATAATGGATTATGTGGCAAATGCAGCTAAGTCATAACTATGTTGGAAATGCCACATATTTGCATAATTCCAGTTGGCTTGCATACAGGAAGTGTGAAAGGAAGTATTGTAATATGTCAATTTGTTATTAATTCATGACAAATGTAAATACCTGTAAATAAACTGTACAAATATTTCAACATATACCAGTAGTTATGCAAGCACAAATGAAACACATTTTGTTTTTTAATTCTGAAGTGTGAAGGAAACAATAATTTTTAACAGGCTCAAAACAATATTGTTGATGCACAAAGGATAAATATTGAATTGTATTATATTGTATTGCACATTTGTATAGTGCTTATTGCTCCTGTGTGTAGCACTGAAGCCATTTCCAACATGGGCAGTACGTTACGCCATGTAGGGTGTTGTGTGGTTGGAAGGATGTTGTCTTTGTTTTGTGATACAATTTGGAAAGTGTTTCCATGTCATGCCTGATGGCCAATGAGGTGCGGTTACCATGTTATAGGACACAGGTCATTGCACTGAAGTGGATGATGAGGTATGAGATGTACAGATAAGCAGTATATTGTTTTGCGCTATGCTGGAAGCATTGAACAGCTCTGCAGGCCCCTTTGTGGTATTTTCCATGATTATAGTCTGCTTAGCTGGTTACTGCACTGGATTGTCCAATCAGAAATGTTGGTGCAGATTTGCTTACATTTCATGCAAAGCAACATAACAAGACAACTTGCTGAGCTGCGTTGTGTGAAAAGGAGACAGCAGAAATGCACCTTATTTACAAAGATGTGGTGCAGTTCTGCTGTCTCCTAGCATTGGTACATTGTGTGTAACCTAGCAGTAACGCAGGCACACTTATAGCCATTTTTCTCTTTCTATATGTAACTGCAACATGCAGCATACATAGAAAGAGGAAGTAAATAGGAGAAATTAAGATAGTTATCTTTGTTACGCCTCACTGGGGAAGGAGTAGCATGTCGACACATTCCCAGCTTTACAAGCTTTAGTAAATCTGGGAATGTGCCGAAATCCATGGATGAATGCATGGTAACACCCATGCAACGCTTTCACAATACAAAGTAATGTGTAATGAAAAGCAGTGCAATACGGGGCTATCCATTGCACTAAGTGACTTTGCATGGCTTAGAAAATATCTAAGCTGCGCCACAGAGGTGACGTGACCCTAATGCAAATGCAAACTCTTAGCAAATCTGCCCCCTCGTGTATAGGTCTGGGCCAGAGATGGCATTGTTGGAGGGAGACAGAAGTGGAGAGATCTGCTGGAGTGTGCATTGTTACTAGGGTCTCATATCTGAAAGTCATTGTGAGATTAAAGATGCAGCCCAAGTGCACAGATATTTGGGACCTGCAGTCAGACTAATGTCCTCTGATTGACCTGCAGTGTGTGACAGCTCTCTTCAGTTATTCCATGTCTGCTTTACTGGCTGCACAGTACTGGTGATGGGCAACCCTTGTAGCATATATACCTTAATTGAATGTAAGAGTTGTAAGTTACAGTTGGCTGCTGACCTATGGGTGTTGTGGTATTAGTATTAGAGTGGGTCAGAAATGTTATATGTGCCCGTACATAACTATATATTTCCCTGGCTAAGCATAGGTCAGCCCTTATCAACATGTCTGCTTATCAAAAGTAGTTTGCTGGTTGAGTTGTTTACAATCTGTGAATTGTAAAATAAAGATTGTGCTTGAGGGTGGGAAAGTATTTTTCCAGATTCTGTGGCTGGGATGTGGTTAGTGTGAATAGCCATGTTTTCAACTGTTGTCCGAAGTGCATATGCTCCTGGATTCTTCAAATGCTGATTGGTATTGAGTTTGAGAGCTTGGCGGCTTATACTGAGAATGCAGTGCCACCTTCAGATTTCTTATAGTAAGGTAGAATGATGATAAGTGGTGCAAGCCTGGAGCGCAATATCCTGATTTGTGTGTATTGTTTGAATTTAGCTTCTAGGTATAGCAGTAGTTTGTGTTGGAGGCTTGAAGACCATTTCAAAGTGACTTGAGCATTGCCCTTCTTGCTATAGATAGCCAGTGGAGTGATTGACTGGAGTCAAGTGTGCTCTTTGGGGAAGACAGGGAAGACGTATTGGAGCAGCATTTTGGATATGGTGTATTTTGCATTTGGTGATTGTGGGTGCGCAAGGTATAGGCTGTTGGCATAGTCAAGCTTGGAGATTATGAGTGTGTGGATGGCGTGCGGTTTCCGTTGGTATCCAAGGTATGAGAGGATGCAAAATAGTGTTTTTATTGTGTAGATGGAACTATGTTTTATGTTGTAAACATGCTGTATAAAATATAGGTCTGAACACATAGTTACCTAGGTTTCTGACTTCTCTTGATATTGTTTGAGGGGCCTTGTTCCTTAGGTCATGAAGCGGTAGCCTGGTATTTTTTTCAACAGGTCATAACTCAGATTCCACTAGTACTTTTGTTTCCATTTCACTTTTGTTTTGCTGTGTAACATCAGTGTGCACAGTGTGCTAAGTAATGTGCTAAGCAATACAGCAAAACAATAAAAATCTAACTGGACTTGTGGGAGGTTGTACGACGGAATGCCGACTGACAAAACAACGGGTGCCTAAACAACGAGGTCAGAACACTGACCTCGTTGTTACTACTAATGCCTTTACCACGAATGCCTTAACAACGATATTTCATTGTAAAGGCATTCCTGGTAAAGTCATTAGTAACAGGCACTCATTGATCCTGCATGCCTAACCCCACCCCCCCAACCCCACCCCAAAACCTAAAACCCCCGACCCCCCACCCCCTCCCCAAAACCAAAAACGCCCCACCCCCCCAACCCCACCCCAAAACCTAAAACCCCGATCCCCCACCCCCACCCAAAACCTAAAACCCGACCCCCAACCCCCTCCCCAAAACCTAAAACGCCCCACCCCCCCAACCCCACCCCAAAACCTAAAACCCTGACCCCCCACCCCCTCCCCAAAACCTAAAACGCCCAACCCCACCCCAAAACCTAAAACCCCCGACCCCCCACCCCCTCCCCAAAACCAAAAACGCCCCACCCCCCAACCCCACCCCAAAACCCCCGACCCCCACCCCTCCCCAAAACCAAAAACGCCCCACCCCCCCAACCCCACCCCAAAACCTAAAACCCCGACCCCCCACCCCTCCCCAAAACCTAAAACCCCCCACTTACCTGAGTCGTCGCCTTATCTGCTTCGTCCTCCTCAGCCGACTCCCTTGTTTGTACCTTAACCATGCATGTTCGTTGTTCAGGACATGCGTGGTTAAGGCACAAAATAACGAAGTCGTGGTTAAAGAAAGCATTGTTCCGCTTTCGTTAACCAGGACTTCGTTATAAAAAAGTCGGCATAAAGGATGTTTCCCCTTGTGGGAAGCATTTGCCTGACATGCCGACTTTGATTTTTGGAAAAGAAAAAGCTGATGGTGTTTTTACCAGAAACATGTTCATTTCTAGTATTGTGGATGACCCATTGAAATCCAGCTCACCGTGGACATAGTGTGGTAGATGTCAATGGATCATCATTTGCCCTAAAGCATTTAAAACCCACCAAATCCTTGCAGCTAATGTCCTGTCCAACAAGAATTGACAATAAGCTGCACGGATATGATGGCTACATTGCACTAACTTCTTTGTTCCATGATCATAATCATAGAGGACTTCTCCAGTTCCAGGAGACCCCCGTGCTAGTAGGCTTCTGGAACTGAGGAATGATGAACAGTACATAGTCAAAGAAAGGTGGCAGGTGGTGCTAATGGCCACGCACAGCTAAGAGAAATTTTCAGTTGCCATACAAGGTCCATGAAGATAAAGGTTGGAGAGAGAATAACAAATATTGAGAAGTACAAAGAAGATGGAAGAGAAGACAGCGATGAGAAGTTGTAGAAAAGGAGAGATGATTGAGAGAAAGAAAGAAGAGTAAATATAAAATGTGAGATAGAGAGAAGGAGAGCTAGGAATAGGAAGATAGGTGCAGCCACAAACAGAAAGAGATAGTGGGGAAAAGATTTAGAAAGGCAGTGGGGACATAGATTGGGAGAGAATAGAGAAAGTAAGAGAGAGCCAAAAGGAGTAAATTGAGAGCCAGGTACAATTAGAGAGATGATGATTGCAGATTGTAATTGGAATTTATAGCTTCTCATGTTTTTGCCAAAACATCTGGCCCAATGTGATTTCAAAACAAAAGTTTGCACTCTATTTCATAAAAAGGATCTTAGTGTAAAATCTAAAAAAACACCTTTCACAGTGGTCTTTGAAATCCTAATAAGGCCTAACCATTGTTACTTGATCCACATGGCGTCTTGCAAGTTGCTTAACAATGGGAACCCCCTTGTTATTTGTTACTTTATGCTCTTGGTGAAAAGCGGTGTCATGGCTTCTCATTTAATGTATATCAGCCATGTCTAAATTTGTTGGTATAGTCGGTGAAAATTACAACCTACTTGCTGAGAAGTTCAGCTTTTATTAAGAAGGTTATTTTGCTCTTTAATGCACATTAAAATATGGTAGCCTCTTAACTGTTTCATAGCATGAAGTTTAACTGCAGTAATGCTGAAACAATATGTCTGCAAGTAAATATTTTCCATTTCCACATGGCTCACTTCCATGCTTTTTGCATTCACCACTCAGAAAAGTGAATTCTTGTCCATGCAAGAAGTCTATTGCATGTGAAGGAGTAGAGAATGTCCATAATTGTGGAAGTGGACATCACTGTCGCATGAGCGTTCTGTAAAGATCAGTCTCCTTCCACTCCAAGCAACACGAGCAGAACATAACGGCTTTGCCCTTGCAATAATTCTATTAACTTGCACAGACCCAGAACAGCCTAGAGTCACTTCTCAGTCCTCAGTGAGGCCTAGCACAATTATTAGAACTAAATTACTTGCTCTGCATTATCCAATGCACACAAGTAGACTATATGAACACACAGTAGGCCTAGTAACATGATAAAACACATAAAAAGAGTGCCTGCATCCATTGTCAAGCGTTGAATAAAATAATCTTTTGTAAAAGGAAGAATGTGTTTATGTGTCCATATGTATTTGTTTCCAACAAACGCAGGATTCTGAATCTCTTAGTGTAGCTTAGAGTCAGCCATTACAAGCTGATTGGGGGTATATTTATCATTATTTCATGCAACATGGGACAGCAGGGGAACTTGCTGTACCAGTTACTTGAAAGGGTGAGAGCAGAAATGCTCCAAATTTACACAGATAAAAAGGATTTCTGTTCTCTCCTTGCACTGGCACACTCTGTGCTGCTTAGCGCCAACACAGGCCTGCTTACGCCATAGTGCAAGGGTGTCTGTGCTATGGGCAGGATTGTTTTTGTGAAGGAACGCATACCTCCCTGCACAACAACAAAGCTTAGAGGCATATTTCTCTTTCCATGTGTGCTGCATTCTGTATATAGTGTGTGTATGTGTATATATATATATATATATATATATATATATATATATATATATATTCATAAATATGCTTAGCTTAAGTATACTTACTATAGCCGTCATTATGTCTGCGGCGGACTTTTGTCAAGGCAGTCACGACCGCCGGAAAAATGCCATGGCCAGCGGTGCCGATAGCCGGTGGCAGTCATAATACGGCGGTCGGATATCCGGTGGCATTCATCAAGGAGGTTGGCGGTGCTTAGGTGGTTCCACTGCTGGCACTGCCATGCCAGAAAAAGAACACCCACAGAATTACAACCGATAACTCTGTGTGGCCGTCTTCTGCTGGTGTGGTGGCGGTGGAAGTGCTGGATCCCATCTCCTCACGGAGGAGAACCTCGTCGGATGAGGTAAGTGTTGTCTGCAAGGGGAGGGGGTGGGGGTGTGTGAATGGGTGTGTGCGAGTGTGTATGCGTGAGTGTGTATGCGTGTCATGAATGTGGGGGGGCGGGAGGGAGAGTTTTTGTGCGTGCGTGTGTGCCTGTATGTAAATGTGGTGATGATGATGCGTGTGTGTTTGCAGGTGGACCGGGGTGGGAGTGTGTGCATGGGTGACTGTGTAAGGGGGTAAGAGGGATGTGAGTGAGTGCATGTAGGTGCATGTATGTACATATGTAGTTGAAGGGAGGGGGTGGGGGATAGTGAGTGTATGCGTGTGTGCATGTGTGATGTGTTTTGGTACGTGTGCGTGCCTATGGGGGTGAATGTTGTGAGTGCGTGTGTGAGTGGGTCTGTGTGTGATTGTGTGTGTGTGGGTGCATGCATGCGTGTGTGTGGAGGTGTTTCGGGGGTATCCTGGCGACAGGAACTCAAATTCCTGTCATGAGGATACCTTACCGCCAGAATTTTGGTGCAATGAGACCGCCAGGAAAATGCTGGCGGTGTCCTGAGTCAGAATAACCTTGGAGGTTTTCTGATTTCTGCCAGGCGGAAAGGTGGAAACCCCAAGCCCCGCCGACCATGGTAAAGTGGCCGGACGGGCGGGGAGGCGGTAGTTTGGCAGTGGACAAACCACTGCGGTCGTAATATGGCGTCTGCACCGCTGGTCCCATGTCGGTGAGACTGCCACAGCGGCTCTGGCGGTCCATGGACTGCCAGGTTCATAATGACAAGGCAACCCAGTCAAGTACATTTTTCTGCTTCCCACACTGAGATAATTCCCTATTGTAGTTGGTATACATTTATTTTTCTGTTGCTTGGTATACATGTTTCTGCTGGCTTGTACATTGTGTATACACCACGGTTAGTGAGGTGAGGACAAAAAACACAGAGGAGGTTAAATGACAGAGTAAGAACACTATTAGCCACATTGTTAAATATCATAGTTCAACCAACAAGTTATAACATATAAAAAAGAACGCTTTTATAATATTTGTATTGTAATTTACATGACAAGGAATGTCCTGTACCCTCCTTTCTGTTTATTTCTTTACAATATCTCCATTACTGCAGCAATAACACTCACTATGTTTGTTTCGTTTTGTAGTTCAGAAGGCTTAGGGGGTCATTATGACCCTGGCGGTCTTTGACCGCTAGGGCCAAAACGACGGGAGCACCGCCAACAGGCTGGCGGTGCCTCCCAGCGTATTTGGACCGCGGCGGTAGCGCCACGGTCGCATCGACGGGGCTGGCGGTATACTGCCATTTTAGCCCCAGCGGTGATAATCCGCCAGGGCAGCGCTGCAAGCAGCGCTGCCCTGGGCATTATGACTCCCCTACCGCCAGCCTGACTCTGGCAGTTTGCACCGCCAGGACGAGGCTGGCAGTACAGGGAGTCGTGGGGGCCCTGGGGGCCCCTGCACTGTGCAGGGGCCCCCTGACAGGGCCCCATGGGGCTTTTCACTGTCTGCACAGCAGACAGTGAAAAGCGCGACGGGTGCAACTGCACCCATCGCACGGCCGCAACACCGCCGGCTCCATTTGGAGGCGGCTCCCATGTTGCGGCCCACATCCCCGCTGGGATGTCCAAATGGGCACCGCGGGAGTGCGGCTGCATTGGCGGCCGCCCAGCGGGTACAGCCGGTAGCCGCCCGCCAATGTTGTAATGAGGCCCTTAATGTTCCTGTTGCATTGATGCCTCTATAAAAAAGGGTAATCGTGTTCATTAAACATTGCAAATATCTGCTGTAACCCTTAAATAAACATTAGGAAGTAGGATTAAGGATTTGGTAGAATACCTGCCAAACCACCCAAAAAGTTGACATATTTGTTAAAAATGTGAAGATTTACAAAATAGGGTCAAGTTCTAAGTTAATTAACTGCATGGATTTCTTGACCAACAAAACAACGTTTTTACAATTTCCATCAAACTTTTTAACGAAATGTGAAATTTGTGTTTTTGTCACAGTTTTGCATCCACTTATACATAACTGGGTACACACACTCTTAGGACCTGATATATAATCAGGTAGTCTCACTAAGTGGTTTCACTAACTTTATGCAACCTGCCTGCCTGTCATTTTGTGACACAGCCTATATAGTAACAGGCCTTTAAGACCTATGTAGTAACAGTATTGCAAAATGATCAGCCACACTGATTTACAGGACAGCCTGCCTACTAAATATTAATTATGCTGGATGCTATTTGCAACCCCCTGTGATTGGCTATAAACCCAGAGATGGGGGAACTGCATGGAATAACACACCACCATTCCAGAGACTGTAGTCCTAAATGGGAAAGAGCTTTTTTTTAAAGCGGATTCTGTTTCATACCCATCCTCTACCACCAATCGCTGGCTGGAAAGAGTGCATGATGGTTAGACATGAAATCCTTGGTGTTGTACTCACGCAAAAATACTTAACCTTCACTCCTGTTTGTTCAATTTGTTTTAGTTGGCTTTAGGACTCAGTGCACTTTACCATTGCTAACCAGTGCTACAGTATTTGTACTCTCTCCTTCAAACGTGGTAAACTTGGCCTACACCTAATTGGCACAGTAAAAGGTACTACATGTACCCAAAGCTTGTTAAAATATGTCTCAAGTCTGCCACTGTAGCCTCTAATGAAGTGAAATTTTAAACTGCCATTTCGACCTAGCGAAACAAACCTTTTTGCCGGGGTTAATCTTTCCTTAAACGTCACCCCTAAAGTAGGCCCTGAATGCTTATAGGAGAGGGTGCATTGTATTTCAAAAGTAGGACATGTGTAGTTGTGTTTTACATGTCTTGGCATTGAAAACTCCTAAAGTCGTTTTTCATTGTTGTAAGGCCTATCTCTCCCTTTGACTACATTCAATAAGTGCTAACTCTGGATGGGGAGCAGATAGAGGTATGCCTTGTACACTTAAATGAATTGTAATTTAAAACACTGTTTAACGGTGAAATCTGATTTTAAGTTACAATTCTGAAAATTGCACTTTTAGAAAGTTGGCATTTTCTTGTCCTCCCAACCATTTGTGCGTTCTTCCAGTGTCCTGGATTGCATGACTATGAATGGCTCTGCTGGTGAGGGTTGTGCATTTGGTCCAGAGAGTAACACAAAGGAGGCTACGGTGTGGCCAGGATAGGCAATCATGGCAGGATGACTCGGAGGAGCTGTTCCTAGCCTCATTTACACTTGAAATAGCTTTGCCTCCTGTACACACAAAGGAATCAAGCCTGATTGCCTTTTGTCACCCCAAGTTTGGAGCCTTTGCAGAAGAAGGGGGAGAACTTTCCAGAACCAGATGTGGGGGCAGTAGAGGACCCCCCCACCCCACACACACACACACACAAAGGCTGGCACCGGGTATAAATATTGGACATTCAAAACAACTCCTCAGAACACCCTGGCCCTTTGGAAGTTACAGAAGAAGGACTGCTCTGCTGCCTGAGAAGGAAGACTGGACCTGCTGACATTCATCCCAGGCTAACCTAAAGTGACTCCAAGGGTGTTGTCTGAGCCCTGCTGGCCTCTGCTGGAGGGAGTCCCTGACACCTAAGAGGTGCCTCCCAAGGTCCTGGACCATTGACTGGCATAAGAGTGTACTCCACCTCAAGAAGAAGTGAAAACCCTGATGCTTGGGCACCCTGCATCCGTAAATGGGCCTGTTCATGCCAAGACGCTACCGCTTACAATTGCCACCAATGAAAAGCTCCAGTGACACCTGCTCTTTGCACTACAGTGCCTGCCAGCGATAACCAACAATGTGAGAGCCGCACTTTGCGCTATGGCAATGACAGTCGCGGTGACGCCAGCACGAAGCTACAGCAACAACTGCCCACTATGTCCGACCAGTTTTTCATGCTACACTGACGACAGCCCTTGACATGTGGCCTGCTCTTCGTGCTACAATGACACACATCCGCAATGCTCTATCTGCTCCTCACTGCCTCCTGCAGCTTGAACTGAACTCTTGAGCCAGACTTTAAAGGTAACTTTTCCCCGGAACTAACCTTGTCCCTCTACCTGACTTGTGCTCCACTGTGGCTGGCCTCAACTTGTGACTTTCTAGCTTTCTATGTCTAGTATGACCAGATGATGGCGAGGGGCACTTTGTGCTTTCAGGTGCTATTTTCACTTGAAAATTCACAATTGCATATATCCGGGACAACTGATTTGATTATTTGTTATTTTGGTATCATTGTATTTATCAACATTTACTCTATTCCTCTAAAGTGGGTAGTGATCTTTCTTGTGTTGTGTTTTCACTTTATTACCGTTAGAGGCAATGTGTAAAGTATTTATGCAATACACTAAGTTAAGCATGACTGCTTTTGTGCCAAGCTTCCAGAGGGATACGCACAGGTGGTTCACCCTAACAGGAACTGTGGTTCTGACCTGAGTACGATTTTTCACAGCACTCAACCAATTACCAAATTTGCACATTGATGTTGCCCATAAATACTAATGTATATCTTTTATGGATCCTGACAAGAGGGTACACGTGAAATACTACAGGGAAGGAACTACCCGTTCATATATGCTGTGAGAGTGGAACGTAATCAATAAGCATTGTCACCATCCTATTGGTAAAAAAAGAGTGGAGCTAATTGAGGTCTTGGCTTATCGATGGGCGTAGCTAATATCAATGCAGCAGATGAAATGACACTGGCGCCAAATGAATCTGAAGGATAGCTGTATTTTCCCATGCAGCTAGTTACGTGGGCCATTTTTCTTGCATGAACAATGGCCCTTGGTACCCTTGCTGTGACACTCAACTCACCATTCGAATTACAGAAACTGGCCTGGCTGGGATAGAAAATATCTCTATAGTGTCCTAGGTTGTGTAGTGCTTAGGAAGGGAACACGCGGTGGGATGACAATTTGGGTGGACCTGTCCTGCTGATCTATTTGGTGTATGGCTCACACTGGGTCACAATTGGAAAGAAGAAAGGGCATACTTGAATGGAGTCTGATTCATCAAGATGGACATTTTTGAGAATTAAATGGTTTGCTTCAATATCAACATTAATATGTGCACATGCAAATATATTAATTGTGTGTTATTAAATTTTGAGTTAATCATAGTTAACGAAGGCCTAATTTTAAAACTGTTAACATCCAGTTGTCATTTATTTTTATAATGGAGAAGCTGAACCATCGATTTCAAAAGATTTATCTATTGTTTCACACAGTAACTAGCACCTGTAGAAAGCATTTTGGACCGATTGTATCTTATTATGTTACTAATAACTGTTAGTCGGAAGGACGCTAAGTTAGGAAAAATAAGTCTTATCTGCTGTGTCTTAACATGATTCATTCTTCTCATTTGAATCAATTTGCCCTTGTTAGCAGACGTTTTCCGAATCTTGTCAGCAGATGCTTGCTACTGCCTTTCAGAGGCTTTCTGGCAGAATGACTTTATCCTGACTTCTCCCCAAATTTCCCCCACCTTTCTCTAACTTAGCATTGTAGAGAACAGATATGCACTATTCTATTCGAGACAACTTTTTATCAGTTTGTCTTTTCTCTTCTGACGTCGGATTGCTTTGAGTATATTGACTAATGCATTCATGTACTGTCTATCGAATTACAATTAATTCTGCTACTTTGACCTGTTACTTTACAAATCATTTTAATAAACCTTGATGATTTTGAAACTTAATCACACTTTGTCTTCCTTGTGGCGCTAAATGTGCTTCACGTTACTGAAATATATTGCATTTTGATGTCAGCCTCCTTTGGAACTAAAGATTCATCCGAGGGGACTTGCTGAACGTGAATCTGTGCCAGAATTTGCAGGGAGCATAGCGCCCTATTATCATCAAGCGTTTTACACTTCAGCGATGAACTGCAAACAGTCTTTCCCTTCAGTTTTGAATATTCACACTCTGGCACATTTTTAGCTTATCCAATGTACTACTATATAAAATGGATCTTGAATTTATAAATGAATATATAGATTTTCTAGAGCGGCATTCAATGAAGGTATAACATCTTCATGAGCCTTAAGTGTTATCCTTGGAATTATGTGTTTACTTTTCAATAGAAGCACGACAGTCCAAAAGGAATTGTAACATAGAGTTGACCCTTTTCTCCCGTGCCCTGTGCATCATTAGAGGACAATGGAGAAAACCTAGAAGCCAGAAACGTTTTTTTAACTCCAAGCACAGGCTCTCTGGAATATTGATTTATAAAAGCTACCAATATATTACTTCTGACAGCTAGAAGAAAACATTGTATTATATATCAGCCCAATTGCCAAGGTAATGAAAGACCCTAGGATTAAATAAAAGCTTGCTTTCACTTACACTGACGCTTTTTGGACTCTGTGCTCTCACAGTGCAGATTGTCGCTCTGTTTTATACCCTGTCTTTTCGACTCACTCTTATTATGCTTTACTGGCAGAATGCTGCAGGATTTTAGTTTCCATACTGTGTCTCGGATGTCGTCAGTTTTTGAAATATTGCTCCAGGGCTTTTCAGAAGGATCCTCAGATGGTAATTAGAGGCATTGCGCAGAGCGCCTCTATCACGGAGTTGATGTTGCATGCATGGTTTCGGAACTGAATAATGCTTCTGCTGCGGGTAGGTCTGTAAAGTGAGACACCACAAATTAGCCACCAAGTAATTTGTGCTTTACCTCCTACATAGATCACTCCTTGGAGATCAAAACAATGGCAGCAACCCATAATGTAAGGTCTGGAGATGTACCAGGGTATTTCTGAAGGAAAAAAAGGAATGTATTTTGAAATAATGTTTAGTTTGTGCCGGTGGTTGCAAGTGGTTCTCACTACCACTCAGTTTTGGAGACAAGCACTTGTTTTCACTGATCGGGCTTTGACCCAGAGGGAGAGTGTAAAACATAAAAGAGGGAAGAAGGAGAAAGACAGAAAACAGGGACAAAAAAAGACGCAGGGAGGAAAAGCAACCTGAAAGAGTGAGATAAATGGACAGGGAGACTCTGGTCGTGGATGAAAGTGGCATTCAGGGCTGACTTTAGCGCTAGTGGTGCCCAGGGTGACAGTGTTTGTTGGTGCACCCAATGACTACCTTTGCCACGGATTCCCTAACTACTGGTAACGCGTCCAGCCCTTATAAATTACCTGTACCTGGACACATTGGAGGTCGGTGAATCTTTTAACCGAGTCGGGCTCTCCTCATCCTAAAATAGTCGAGTCACTCAGATCAATAATCAATAACTACTGTAATCGGTAATCAATACTCAATTAATAGGTCAATATAACACATCAGAAATCAATAACAGTTGGTATTTCGGCGCACCATGACCTTTCAGTCATGAATAACCACACCAGTTTATTAAAAGTTAGTGAATTTATTTCCCTATATTAACAAAGCTAGCACAATATATATATGTCTCAAAACCAATTGATATATGTATATGAACATTACTAGCTGTCCATAACGGCGGAAGAAACGCAATCTACGTAAAATCTGAATAATGATACACTCTGTTATCGCAATGCAAATCACCATTGTGACTAACTGTATTTGACTAATTGCATACATTCGGTCAGCATAACAAGAGTTCAATTTGGCATGGTACATTGAATGAATACCTCGACTAACCTCTAATTAGCATCAGCATGTGGGACTTCATGCAAAACGAATTTAGTCAACACAAATTTGGAAAACTTCTAGCTAGGACTCTATCAAAATAGCAGTTGGTACCTAAAAGGAAAAACACAATGCATAATACATTTATCCTTTCATATTTACCAAATACAATCAGCATTCAAGAAAAGTCTTCGTCCTTCAGGTACCGGTTGATCAGCATGGGGCAAATTTCAAAGGGGCAAAGTTAAGGGCAAACTTCTTTGCAACAGCAAGGAGAATGGGGCAAAGTTACTGCATGGGCAAGACAGGGGCAAATCAAAGTTAAAGTCTCTAAGGTGAGAATTCTTAAAGTCTCTTTCTCTCAGATAGAGAAAAGGGCATCAGGGTGTCGTCCAAAATGGAGTCTGGCATCAGGCTTCAAACTGGCATCGAGGAAAATGGCTGACTTCTCTTTGTCCGGTGGGTTTAAGTAAGAAACATTCCAAATTCTGCAGGGTCTTCCATTGGACGGTTCATAGGTTGGCTTCAAATTGTCCAATCAAAATTGTCTTTTACTAGCGCTCATTTATGCATACACTGTCCTTGGAGCCTTGGAACACAAATTGTATCATGGTTTGCCAATTATTTTACTATCTGTACCTTCATTGTCCGCACCTGCAGAGACTGACCTTGTATCAAAGGGGATGTAACCGGCCTAGCACGAAACCTTGGAGATAAGTGTACCCGTCAGCTCTACTGGAAAAATACAACTTCAAGCAAGAATATATGTTTCATTAGTTCAAGGAAAAATCACGCAGTTAGAATTTGAAACCAAGCAACTAGGCCAAAGCCTGTACTAAATTTAAGCTAAGCAAAACAGTTTTCAAACAAGAAATCATGGCATACATTTGCGATTATGACGGATTACTACATTTCCAATACTTCATGATTAATAAAGCTCATTTACAAATGATGGCGAACTACCCCGAGGGCACAATTTCCCTCGTACATTATTTCTTTACTAAAATCACACTACATTACATGTTTTGATTATACGATATGTATGAATATATGTCGGACCTTCTTTTTCTGCGTCATCAATCCCTCCTCTGATGACTAATTATGTCATCACATCAAATCTACCCACAAATTTTATTCCATTAAAATTCTGTATAGTAATTTGGCACTTCAGTCAATTCCCTTTTTCTTTTAGTTCCTTTTGACTTTTCTCGATATATTTCCACCATTTTGTTCTCTATTTTCTCTTCTTTTTTTCTTTTGTTCCTTGCTTTTAACATTTTGAAAGCTTTCCATATTCCCCAAGAGCCTAATAAACAAATTAATATTATTAATATTCCCTTTACTATTTTTAGTAACAATCCGTTCCAAACGTTGCTGAGCCAATTTCCCACAGAAGCAAATCCTTTTCCAACTTTCTCCCAAACTCCGGGTTCTTTCAATTCCTTTAAATCTACACTTTCTTTAGTTAAGTTTGTAAGCATTGTTCTAATTTTCCCACTGCTGTCTGGTATATATGTACAACAGTGACGTGCACCAAGCATTTTGCAAACGCCGCCATCCTTTGCTAAAAGAATGTCTAAGGCAAGCCGATTTTGAAGAGTCATAGCTCTTTCTGCAGCAAGTTCAGCATCCATCAGGATTATAGCTTCTGAAAAATTTGTCAACATGTTATCCACAATAGTAGGCAACTTTCGTATTTTGATTGAATTCAATATGATCCCTACTGAAGGAATCAATGCTCCAAATATATCTCCTACCACACCAGAAGCTGTCTCCCTTTTCTGAACATGATGTGATTCAGACAGCCTTGGAAATTTCTTTAAGTCGTCTAGTTGGTAAACCTTTGGGAACACTAATCCCAAATAACACCTCCCATACCATCCTTTAGGAAGACGATAATAGGCGTTGAGTCCACAAATATAATATACTCCAGGAATAACCAGGTCTTGTCCATTCAGCATGAACGTCCACTTAGATTGAAATGCATACGTATGTTTGCATTCACTCGTTCCCACAAAAACTGTTTCATAATATGATTGAAATCTATGTATACAAAATCTTCCCACATGCAATGTATCTAAAGCTATTTTCCCTTGTGTCTTTATTGCAGCAAAAGCATAATTATCCACAGACGTTCTTTCGTGTAATTCCCTCTCTAATTTCTCCTTCATTTCATTCTTCCTATCATCAGTGCGGTCTAAAAATTCTATTTCTACTGGCGAAAGCAAGCATGTAAGGTTCTCTCTATGTGCGTGAGCTGTGTGAAAAGGTGACATCGGTTCGAAGAATTCCCTCATTAATTTGGCATAATAATCTCGAGCTATCTTACTCAGGTGCCCTATTATGGGGACATATGCAAAAGTAACATCGTAATTAGTATAGAAATAATGAATGTCCTTTTGAGCATAAAATCTGGAAGCTACTATACTACATGAAATTCCATACGTAAGAGGCATGCTGTGATACGTTACCCCTTCCACTACTGAGGTAGGTATTTGTGTACACACATAACAATCTTTCGCATGGTCTCAACATACTCACTCAGTAAGCGATAGAAAACGTTAGATGAAAGTTCCTTCTTATCATGCAAGTGTCTCTCGTCTTGCTCAAGTCTCTTCAGAGCTGTTAGTTCAGTAACAATAATAGGTTTAGAAGTAGAAGCATCATTCGTCTCACTCTCATTTTTACCATGCATTCCAAGAACTATTGCTACAATGATTAGTACGCATGCGGTTATTAAGCCTATACACATGTATTTACAACACTTCATCTTATGCCCCTGTGTAGTGAAGCTAGTCATGATCTGTATAGAATCAGAAAGTTGAAGACACTTTATCAAGGCGTGTTTGAAGGTATTTACAAAGCCGAACGAGTTCAATGTTCACAGTTTCTTTAGCAGCTTAGTCTCTTATCGGTTAGCAGCGTTGTCTCAAAATCGGTTTCAAAGTCATTCAAGTTAGCAATGTCTTAGCCGGTTGAAAAGTCAATCAGGTGATCAATGGTTTCAATCAACAGAGTCCATAAAGTTTTTATTTCCAAAATGAAGTTCTGCCTCTTCGTTCTCAAGACTGAGGGATACGAATTAGTCTGACCAATCGTTATTGGCTACGTACGCCCACTCCGGACCGGAATACCTCCTGCTCGGTATCCTTTTTCTTTTCAATTTTGCATCTCTCTTTGATTCTTTCTCACTGGTACTTTCCTCTTTGGCCAAGTCCTTTTCTTCACTTGGTGTTGGTACTACAATAGACACTTCCTTTCTTTTCTCTTTCACTCTTGGCCCTTCACTGTCATTCAACGTTTCTCTAGTTCTTAATTTTACTGGCGATATGCTTGGTCTTCTTTTTGCACTGTGTCCACTTGATGGACCTGCGTTCTCTTCTGAAGGAGTTTGAGCAGTTTCGTTCTGTTCTGCCTTGTCCCCTCCTTCTGGGGAGTCAATCAGGTTTTCCTTTTCTTTTTCTGTATCGTCTGCTTCTGGGAAAGCCCTCCTCTGATCAGGCTCTCCTGCTTCTTCACCTGTTTCGAGCCCTTTGTCACCGTTACTTTCTTCAGGCTCTTTGTCACTTTCAGCTGCTTCAGGCTCTTTGTTACCTTCAGCTGCTTCGTCGCTGTCTGAGGCTCCTCCTTGGTCTTCCCCAAGTGAATCAGTTGCTTCGTCCTCAGAGAATATTTCTCCCTCCTCTATTTCTGCCTGTTCGCTTCTAGTTCTGTTTCGCTCTGTCTCAGCGCTTGGTACTTTGTTATCAGGTACTGGCAACTTCAGCGCTTCAACTTCCTCATCTGTGGGACACAACACCCTCTTTGTGTGACTGGCGTGAATCCAGTTGGGAACTCCCGCACACTTCACAGCGGTGGTAGTCGTCAAAATCACTTGAAAAGGTCCTTTCCAACGGGGTTCCAAACACGACTTCCTCACGTGCTTCTTTATCACGACCCAGTCACCTGCTTTCAGGGCGTGTCCTGGACCTTGGATCGGTGGCAAGGTGGTTGCCTCCACCTGGTGAGAGAAAGATCGAACCACATCAGCTAGACCTTTGCAGTAGTCTAACACCATATCATCTGTAATATTCAAAAGCGCATTTGCAGGAACTGCTGGAAGTCTCATAGCTCTGACCATGAGAATCTCGTGTGGGGACAGTCCAGTCTTTCTGTCAGAGGTGTTTCTCATTGACATTAGTACCAAAGGCAATGCGTCAGGCCATTTCAAGTTTGTTGATGCGCATATTTTTGCCATTCTTGATTTCAATGTGCCATTCATTTGCTCCACTAAACCTGATGCTTCAGGGCGGTAGCTACAATGCAGCTTTTGCTCAATGTTCAGTGCTGCACAAAGCAATTTTATTACTTCATTATTGAAGTGACTTCCCCTATCTGATTCTAAAGAGATCGGGAATCCAAAACGTGGTATTAACTCTCTCAAGAGTAGTTTTGCAACTGTGAGACTATCATTTCTGCGTGTAGGGTATGCTTCAATCCAGTGACTAAAAATACACACAACCACCAACACATATTTCAAGCCTCCATGCACAGGCATCTCAATGAAGTCCATTTGCATCCTGCTGAATGGACCCCCTGCTCTTCCAATGTGGCTCAAATTTACTACAGTTCCCTTCCCTGCGTTCATCTGTTGGCAAATGACGCAACGGTGGCAAACTGCTTCAGCAACTTGACGGAATTTGGGGTTAAACCAATCAGTTTTAAACAATCTAATCATGGCATCCCTCCCAAGATGAGCTTGTCCATGGTAAAATCTGGCTATCTGTGTCAAAAGGCTGTTTGGAAGAACGAATTTCCCTTCACTTGAAACCCATAATTCATCTAGTCTCTTTACACATTGTGATTTGGTCCACGAGAGTTTCTCATCCTCACTGACATCATTCTGTAAGGATTTCAATTCGTCCATCGTATCTATCACCTTTAGAGCAAATATTTCACTTGGTTTGAGTTCTGGTTCACTTATCAAATTCCATTCATCCCTAAGCAATATACAGTTCAATGCGCAAAACCTTGCGACTTGATCCGCATATCCATTTCCCAGAGAAACATAATCTTGTCCCTTCGAGTGTGCACTGCATTTTACCACTGCTACTTCTCCTGGTAGTTGGATGGCATGTAACAATTCTTTTATTCTTTCACCATTTTTCACTGGTGATCCTGAAGAGGTCATGAAGCCTCTCTGTGACCACAATTGTCCGAAATCATGCACTATTCCAAACCCGTACTGGCTGTCAGTGTAAATGGTAACTTTCATCAATGCAGAGAGTTGACAAGCTCTAGTAAGGGCTACCAATTCTGCTACCTGTGCAGAGTAAACTCCTTGAAGCCAAGATGCTTCCAAAACACCTGTTACCGTGCATACAGCGTACCCTGCTTTCAATACATCCAGTGCATCTCTTAAACATGAACCATCGACAAAAATAATTTGATCATTTTCTTCCAATCGGGTATCTTTGATATCAGGTCTTGGTTTGTTGCAAAATTCAGTCACCTGAAGACAGTCGTGCTCGATGTCTTCAGCGTTCTCAATTTCAGCATTTTCACTGGGAAACAAGGTTGCTGGATTCAACGTAGTGCACCTTTTCAGCTGCACATTAGGTGATCCCAGAATTATTGTTTCGTACCTTGTAAGTCTAGCACCAGTCATGTGCTGTGTTCGGGAACGTGTCAAAAGTATCTCAACTGAGTGAGGGACCATGACTGTTAAAGGGTGTCCCATCACTATTCCTTCACTCTGAGTGAGGCTGATGCCAACTGCTGCTACGGCGCACAAACACCCTGGCAGTGCTGCTGCGACCGGATCCAAAGTAGCTGAAAAATATGCTACTGGTCTGTTTACGCCACCATGGGCTTGGGTCAAGACAGACAAGGAACATGCATCACGTTCATGACAAAACAATGTGAAAGGCTTTGTGTAGTCAGGCATACCGAAAGCTGGAGCCCTGCACATGCATTCTTTCAATTCAATAAAAGCTTCCATCTCTTCTCCTTTCAGTTCAATTTCATCCAATGCATCCTTCTGGGTCAGTTTCAGTAAAGGTTTTGCTAGGGTTGAGAAGTTGGGAATCCATTGGCGACAGTAGCTCACCATTCCCAAAAACTTCCTCACCTCCCTCCTCGTCTTTGGGGGACTCATTTGAAGTACACTTGTTATTCTTTCCTTCATAATTTTTCGTGACCCTTTCTCTATTTGGTGACCCAAATATTTCACTTTCTTCTGGCAGAATTGTAATTTCGAAGGAGACACCTTGTGTCCATTCCTTCCCAAATGGTTCAATAGGGCAATGGTTTCGGCTGTGCAGTCACTTTCTGTCTTGGATGCAATCAGTAAGTTATCAATGTACTGTACTAGGGTTGACTCGAATGGCAACTCCAACGCTTCCAAATCTTTCTTTAGAATCTGATTGAAAATTGACGGTGACTCTGAAAACCCTTGAGGAATTCGACACCAACTGTAGACTCTGTCTAAAAATTTGAAACAAAAGAGAAATTGGCTGTCCTCATGAAGAGGCACCGAAAAGAATGCTTGTGACAAGTCGATGACTGAGAACCACTCGGCATCACAAGGGACTTGAAACATTATCACAGCTGGATTTGGTACTACAGGGCAACATTTAATTATTATGGCCCTCATTCTGACCTTGGCGGTCGGCGGAGAGGCGGCGGTCGGACCGCGAACAGACCGGCGGTATTAAAAATGGCATTCTGACCGCGGCGGTCACCGCCGCGACCGACCGCCACTTCCCCACTCCGACAGCCACGGCGGTCATGACCGACGGGCTGGAGTCTGCGCACTCCGGTCCGGCGGTCGACCCAAGACCGCCAACGGTATCATGACCCTGCTTACCGCCGCGGTTTCTGGCGTTCGGGAACCGCCATGCGAACCATGGCGGTAGGCACTATCGGGCCAGGGAATTCCTTCCCTGGCACTGATAGGGGTCTCCCCCACCCCCCACTGCCCCCCCGAGTCCTCCCCCCACCCCCTCCACCCCCCTGCCACCCCCCAGAGTTGGTACGAACCCCCTCCCCACCCCCACCCCGACATGCACATACACGCACCCCGACATGCACACACCCCCTACACACACACATACACAACGGGGACACATACCCGCACACATACATGCCGACATGCGCACCCGCCGAACTACACACATTGCCCATAGGCACAGCAGCAATCCCCGCCCGCATGCACGCACTCACACACCCCCTCTACACACTCACACGCACACCCCCATGCACGCACACATCACACAACACCCCCCCACCCCCTCCCCTCACGGACGATCAACTTACCTTGTGCGTTGGTCCTCCGGGAGGCGACGGGAGCCATAGGGACGTGACCGCCAACAGAAGACCGCCAACAGAAGACCGCCACACAGAAATGTGGGTCGTAATTCTGGGGGCGGTGTTCTGCTGGCGTGGCGGTGGAGGTTGACCAGTCTCCACTTTCCCGCCGACCGCCAGTGTGGCTGCTGGCGGTATTCCGGCGGAACGCTCCCAGCGGTCGGAATACGCGCAGCGGCATACCGCCGCGGTCGGCGGTCTTTACCGCGGCGGTAACTCGGCGGTCTTGCGAAAAGACCGCCAAGGTCAGAATGAGGGCCTATGTCATTTATTTTCCTCAAGTCCTGCACAATTCGGACCTTTCCACTTGGCTTTATTAGTCCCATAATTGGTGAATTACATGGACTGCTTAACACTTCTTTCAGTACTCCCTGTTTTACAAACTCATCAATGAGTTGGGCGACTTTCATGAGGGTGTCTTGTGCCATATGGTACTGTGGGGTCTGGGGAAAGGTTACACTGGGTTTTACAGTCACTTTCACTGGTTCCACTCCTTTCACCAATCCCACCTCTTTTCCTGTCATATCCCACACTTCTTTTTCGACGGTTTCTTGTAACTCAGCAGGAATATCTGCTTCAGTGATCATTGGGTAAAGGGTAATCAGGGGATATTCTTCATCGACAGTTTCTACTTCGTCCCCTTCTACACTGTCTTCTTCTTCCCCATCACTGCTCGTCTGAATTTTAATTCCATCGTTTGAACACATAATCGAACATCCCAATTTGCACAATAGGTCTCTCCCTAACAGTGATATTGGGCTTGAGTCACATACCAGAAAATTATGTGTCCCTTGATAGTTACCAATTCTGACTTGTACTGGATCTGTGATTGGGTTCGTCAGGTACCTATTTGCTACTCCCACTACTTGAACCGTTCTCCCTGAAAGCGGCAAATTTGGCACTTCAATGCTCCTAACAGTGGAACGTGTAGCTCCTGTGTCAACCAAGAATGAAACGCGATGACCCATAACTCTTCCCTCCACATACGGACCCTTTTGATCAACTTCCAAAGATGCTGCAAGCACACAATTTCCCTCCTCATCTGAACTTTCACCCTCCCATGCATTGTTTATTCCATTCTCGCTGTGTAGTGGGAATTGGTGTACTGTGTCATTTTGACTCATTCCCTGACCCGTGACCTGTTGAGGAAGCATTGCTTGCTGCTGATTCATTGGTGCTAAGGGTATTTGCATTTGCTGATTAGGTACCATAGGAAACTGCTGTTGCATTGGCTGCAATTGTGTAATTTGCACTCGAGGCATTTGCACCTGTTGCGGTTGCATGGGTTGTAAACCCTGCATCTGGTTTATATTGTTTTGAAAATTTGGGTTCGGACCTCTCAATTTTTGTCCTCTCATAGTCTGGACTGCATTGACATCATTGTTTTGTTGACCTATACCTTCCTGCACCATCATTGGGCACTCCCGTTTCCAATGCCCGACGATTCCGCACGTGTGACATGGCATCACCTTCTTCATTGCCTGTATACCATTTGGAATCATAACGGTATTTAAATCAGGACCATTATTCACAAAACCTCCTCGGCCTCTGCCTCTCATCTGCGGCTGAAACATAGCATATCCCTGTTGCTGCTGCTGCGGCATCTGTTGTTGAAAACCTTGCAAACCTTGTAAACCTGTCTGAGCTGCTCTGAGCTGCATCACCATCACCTTTTCTTTCAATCTTTTCTGCTTTGTCTCAATCTCATCACTGCAGTATTTTGCATAATTCAACACTTCATCGATCGACTTTGACTGCCAACAAATCAAATGCGATTTAATCATCTGGCTAATTTCGGGTCTCAGCCCTTCCACAAACCTGAACACAAAATGGAGCATGTCCTTTGGCTCAATCGTTTCCGTGCCACTGTAATTTTTAAACGCTTTCAACAACCTCTCATAATACGCATGTATAGATTCTTTAACCTCTTGAGCGGTCCTGTCAATCCTTTGCCAATCCACATTTTTCGACGCAACCTTGGTTTTCAAGTGCTCGATCACCGTGTGGTACAAGCTCATTACCGTAGGTGATGGCGCACCTGTGTCCCTATCTCTCTCTGGTTCACTTGTCGGCCAACCTACAGCCCTTTTACAATCTTCCCACAAATCTGCCGGAACCACAATTTCAAATTAAGTATTCAGGTCCTCCCAGAGACACTTCGCGAGTTTCACAAATCTATCTGTTTGTTGATACCACTCAATCGGCTTCTCTCTCAATTTGGGAAAGTCATCCGTAAAGGATTGAATATCGCACCTGTGCCATGGTACATGTACAAGTTTTCCCCCTGCTGTTTCTCTCATTGGTAGCATAGTTATCAGATCGTCATTCTGTTGTTTTTTCTCATTCCGTTCTGGAGTATTTTCTTTCTTTTTGTCCTTTTTCTTAACCCATCTACTTTCCCACTTGTCTAAACACCTCCAGACCTGTGCACTCTGCAGTATCTCCTTAAGGTGTGTTTTCATCCCTGCAGATCTCATGTGTTCAAAATCTTTTGTCTCAAAGTCTAACCTGTAACTTCTGCTCAGGTGTTTGGTCTTACCTATATCGATCTCATTTCTGTCCTCGATTTCTTGTAACTTCTTATGTATGTTGCTCACTTCTCTTGTAATCCTAGGGCACATGTATCTTAGTTCTTCCTCTGCGTATGATTCTAATCTGTTCAAACCCATTGTTCCCTCTACCAGTTCATCTGCCTCCATGCCCAACCTTATTTTATTCAGGTATTCTTCTCCCTTCCCACTTGATGTACTCTGTGGGGAGTTCAGGCTGTTGAACCATTGTGTTAACTGTTGCGCGTTCAGTCCCATCAGTGTAGCAGTTACATCAACTGCCATTGACGGTTTCTGTAATGTTTCAGTCTGTGAGGTTAACGGTACTAATAGTGGTGGATGTGACCTTACCACGGTTGACAGAGCACAAATTGGAATTGGACTAAATTCCGACAAGGATCCAGATCCATTTGGCAGTGCCGCTATCGGAGTTGTCTCTGGAGTGGTTTCTATGCATCTTCTCCCTGTCCCATTCTGTATCATTAACCCTTGGTCGCTTGTGCTTGAATTTGCCTGTATGTACAGTGGTACTGGTGGACCTACAGTGATAGGTAGAGATATTGCATCTGGATTCTGTCTGTTCCCCGAATTCTGTGGCATGTTAATCCCCACATTGTGGTTCATCATTGCTGGCATACCTAACTGGCTTTCTACTACTCACACTTCTTGTGTCTGCTTTTGGGGCATCGAGAACTGTGTTGATTCAGCTTGAATCAATGTCGGTCTCTGATAGTTTTGTCCTCCCTGCGCCATTGAATCAGAAGTCATTCCCATGTTATGCTAATCACAACAGTGCCTTTGAACCTGTGGCTGATAGTTATCAGCAGGTTTCAATGTAGGCACGTCTGGGTACATTCTCTGAATCCGTGGTATTCGTGGTGAGAAAGGCATGTCGGAGCTGCTCGGCCTCTGAGATATTCTCAAATTTGGTGTTACATTACCCTGTATTGGTTCTGGAGGGGCAGTACTAATGCTTGAGCCTTTTTCGCTTTTCACGTATGGTGGTGGGCGATCATTCAGCAATTGTATAATGAACTCCTCATCATCTGACTCGTCTCCCCTTTTCGAGTTTCTATTGCTCTCTCCCTCTCTGGACTGACTCCTGTTTGTCTTACAGGTGGCTTTCCTTCCTTCCGTCTCCGCTTCCTCAGTAATCGCTGGAAACAATTTAATCCCCTGCAATACGTCTGATCTCCAAACCTTTTGCGTGCTGTCCCATCTAGCATCCGCTAGTGTCTTTTCTACTTTCCTTATTCTTGTCTCAAATTTCTTTTGTTGTTGGTTTCTAGCTATTAGCTCCCAAATTGCTAGTGCCTCAAACTGTGCTGGTCTTAGAGGTACTTTCATGTCGTATAGCGCAAATCTCAGATTTTCTAAAACTCTTAGATTAAACGACCCGTGGATGGGGAACGCTACACTTCCATGTTTCTCTGTTAATTTGCACCATTGTTTTAACCAAAGACATGGCACTACACCCTTTTCTTCAATGACGATGTAAGCTGGTGTACCCTCCGGCGGTGTTTCTTCTCCTACATTTGCTTTAATATAAACATCTCCCCTCATGGCACTCTTAAATGCTTTGAAAAATTTAATCTTTCCGTCTTTTGTTTTTCTAAAATATGTAATCAATAAGCGACTTTAATTCCCGGAATACTCTTCGCTAGCCTTTCCCCTTCCAATTGTGCTTCACGGACTGCGTCCAATCCGTGCGCGACCCTTCTCACCAACCGACCTATCCCAGCACGGCTCCTAGTGACGTCACACTCACACACTGCGGCTGACAAAGTCCCGCGGCTTGTCCTCTTTTCATTCGGCTTCACTCATAAACTAATTTCTGCAATATAACGCGAGCACTTAACCAAAAAAAAAATAAAACAGATCTGTCGGTTTACTACAGGAAAGGTAATACAATTGCTTCAGAAACCTTAGGGATTTTTCACTAGCCTCTGCAGTTATTCCATCTTTCTCGGTTTCCCACTTTCGCAAGCAAAATTTGACCCGCAAATTTTACTCTCAACTGATCAATTAACTATTCTAGTGCACTTTAGAATTCGTAAAATCTCAGAGTTGAAGTTTTCTTTCACTCTGCAACATTCATTCCGACTTGTTGACCACGCCCGATCAACCTATTAAACCTGACCAGATCACGACATCAAACAAGTGTCACATACACTTTTCAACATACTCCGGAGTCTCTTGACTTCGCAGGGCCCGTCTCAACATCAACAACCACGTGGACAATTTTTCTGCTCAAAGCGCTACACACACGTGAAGTTCGACGACTTCCCTACTCTCACACCTTTGGAGTAACACTCCTCTAATATCTTTTAACCCCTTAAATCCTCACAAACTTCTCAATTAATCTGCGGCGATAAGCTGTGCAAGCGCGAAACCCTAACTTCACTCATACCGTCACTAGAAACGCTGAGACCATTCTCATACCTCCATGTTCCTCATTCGCAAGCTCCGAGATTCCGGGAAAGTCATTGGGGACTTAGGGCATCATCATCTCTCCAACTTGTTTTATCAAAGAAAATTCTAACCTGACTCTGTCTATTTTTCGGATGGGGTCCCAAAGGGCTAAACCATCAATCTCTGCTACCATCTACTGGTAACGCGTCCAGCCCTTATAAATTACCTGTACCTGGACACGTTGGAGGTCGGTGAATCTTTTAACCGAGTCGGGCTCTCCTCATCCTAAAATAGTTGAGTCACTCAGATCAATAATCAATAACTACTGTAATCGGTAATCAATACTCAATTAATAGGTCAATATAGCACATCAGAAATCAATAACAGTTGGTATTTCGGCGAACCAAGACCTTTCAGTCATGAATAACCACACCAGTTTATTAAAAGTTAGTGAATTTATTTCCCTATATTAACAAAGCTAGCACGATATATATATGTCTCAAAACCAATTGATATGTGTATATGAACATTACTAGCTGTCCATAACGGCGGAAGAAACGCAATCTACGTAAAATCTGAATAATGATACACTCTGTTATCGCAATGCAAATCACCAATGTGACTAACTGTATTTGACTAATTGCATACATTCGGTCAGCATAACAAGATTTCAATTTGGCATGGTACATTGAATGAATACCTCGACTAACCTCTAATTAGCATTGGCATGTGGGACTTTCTGCAAAACGAATTTAGTCAACACAAATTTGGAAAACTTCTAGCTAGGACTCTATCAAAATAGCAGTTGGTACCTAAAAGGAAAAACACAATGCATAATACATTTATCCTTTCATATTTACCAAATACAATCAGCATTCAAGAAAAGTCTTCGTCCTTCAGGTACCGGTTGATCAGCATGGGGCAAATTTCAAAGGGGCAAAGTTAAGGGCAAACTTCCTTGCAACAGCAAGGAGAATGGGGCAAAGTTACTGCATGGGCAAGACGGGGGCAAATCAAAGGTAAAGTCTCTAGGGTGAGAATTCTTAAAGTCTCTTTCTCTCAGATAGAGAAAAGGGCATCAGGGTGTCGTCCAAAATGGAGTCTGGCATCAGGCTTCAAACTGGCATCGAGGAAAATGGCTGACTTCTCTTTGTCCGGTGGGTTTAAGTAAGAAACATTCCAAATTCTGCAGGGTCTTCCATTGGAGGGTTCATAGGTTGGCTTCAAATTGTCCAATCAAAATTGTCTTTTACTAGCACTCATTTATGCATACACTGTCCTTGGAGCCTTGGAACACAAAGTGTATCATGGTTTGCCAATTATTTTACAATCTGTACCTTCATTGTCCGCACCTGCAGAGACTGACCTTGTATCAAAGGGGATGTAAACGGCCTAGCACGAAACCTTGGAGATAAGTGTACCAGTCAGCTCTACTGGAAAAATACAACTTCAAGCAATAATATATGTTTCATTAGTTCAAGGAAAAATCACGCAGTTAGAATTTGAAACCAAGCAACTAGGCCAAAGCCTGTACTAAATTTAAGCTAAGCAAAACAGTTTTCAAACAAGAAATCATGGCATACATTTGCGATTATGACGGATTACTACATTTCCAATACTTCATGATTAATAAAGCTCGTTTACAAATGATGGCGAACTACCCCGAGGGCACAATTTCCCTCGTACATTATTTCTTTACTAAAATCACACTACATTACATGTTTTGATTATACGATATGTATGAATATATGTCGGACCTTCTTTTTCTGCGTCATCACTACCACCCTTTAAGAGTGCCCTCAAGTCTCCAAAACCACTCTCTCTCAGATGCATTTAATTAGTTTTATAGTGCCACTCATACTAGTGTAGCGTGTCAGAGCACTTTACATCCCAAACAAATAACACAGAGGCAAATCAATAATATGTGTGTAAACCAGTGTATCGGGAATTTTACTTAAGGCAGAGGACTATAAGGTGTAGGAGTCACATCATCCATATTAGTAGGCAATAAAGTTTACCAGTGCTTGGTCTGCAGAAGCACAAACTCAGAATTTAAAAAGTACCACCATGGTAGGGGGTTGCCTTTACTAATAAGAATTGATGTCTACCCAAATGAACCCTTTTTGCAACATTAGGATAATGAAAGACTAGGAAAAATCATAACGCTCTAACCTACACCTTGCTGTTTCCATGCCACTCTTTGGTGACAGTTTCTAGCTCACTGTTCTATGTTAGGATCTTAACTTATAAACAGCAAGTAACTAAGAGATCTCTCAGACAAAAGCAGTAAACCACCCACTTATTTACATTATATGTTCTTTGTGGTCTGCCTGGCACATGCTCTTTGCAGCAGGCATATTTACCTTCTTATGAGTTAAAACGTCCACTGGATAAAACTTGATCTTTCTCTCTATCCAGCAGGTCAATTAATCACCATTTTGACATTTTATTTGTTGCCTGAAAATTGCTGGGGGCAAGGAACAGGGCAGCAGGTGCTTTTAAAACAATAATAAACTTGGAAACGTGGTGCCCCCACCCGAAGGTAACGTGCGGTGGCACCGATCACACTGCTCTAGAGTCAGCCCTGATTGCATGAGGTGCAATCAACACTACACATCCTTGGTAATCATCACATTCAAGAGAGAGCCATGTATAGGATCCTGAGCAAAACTATGGGCCCTCGTCACTTATTCTTTTACAAACTAAGGACTGGTTCCAAAAAGTTCCTGAGATGAGTTTTCAGGGTTATTTGACCTTTGCCTTTTTTAAACATTTTAGATACTGTCAAATTATATATGGAACTTCCTCTTCCCAATCTTTCAATAGAAGAACTGGAGCTAATTGCTAAAAATTGATATCTTTCAAAAGTTGCCCATATTAAGTGCCTCCAACTGATAAGAAGAACAAGAACCACAGAACATATAGTGACCAGATCAAGCAACCACAAAAGTACATTCATACATAAACTTTGCACTTCATCTACAATGAAACCTCTCCAGACTGGACAACCAATGATATATTCAGACATGGGTCACCTTGATATTCCTTGCTGTGCTACATTAACCCATTATGCTCTGTATACCCATTGTGTTCCACCCTCTGGGTATTGATGCCATCCAGAAAGGAGACACTAGATTCATTTTGAAAGAAGGCAAAGGTTTTCCCTTATTGTCCACTTTCATATGTGCCATGTGATTCACCGTCTCTGGGACCTCCTTTTGAATCTCCAAGGGTTTAAGCTGCTTTTACAGAGTTACTGGACTATGGTCAGAGAAGAGATGGACCCTAGGATTGGTTAATGACAGCTCCTTTTACTAAGCAACCAATTTTGGAAGTCCATTCCAGTTACCAGCCCATCCCATCACCATCATGATTGTACCACGTTCCTGCATCATGTACAACCTTCCTGCTCTCTTCCCATCAAGGCCCTAGTAGGTAAACAAAATACTGTGTCATGTCCCAGCACCTTCCTGTGCTCTATCACATCCTTTATCGGGGGAAGAGACCATGCCACTAATTGTACCACCTGACTGAATCAGGGCATCCCCATCTCTCAGTCATTCTACTTGTTGTAACATTCCAGTTTAGCTTTTTCAAAGTCTTTATGATTCTCTTATCCCTTGGTTAATTTCTTCTGCTCCTTATCCAGATTCGTTCCTCTTTCGCTCTCATTTCTCTTCTTTATCCCTGACCAAACAACCAAATTGTGCTCTCCATCTAGCTAATATTTGACTCAGGCAATGCCCACGTATTCCTTCAATCTTTCCTGTTGCTGGGCCCACACTTGTTGATCTCTGGAATCTTTCTGTCACTAGTCAGTTAGTGCCTCAGGACTATAAAAAATGTTCTCACCATCCCATTTTTTACCAGTTTCTGACCCATATCTGAACTTCCCCTCCCCGTCAAAATCCTTGAAAAAAAATCAGCTCTCAGCTGTCACCTTTTGGTAATCAAAGCATACTGTGGATTTCACCCAGTCTGGAGTCTGTCATTTCAAAGGCTGAGGGCCAGATTACAACCTTGATGGAGGAGATTACTCCATACCAAATATGATGGATATCCCGCCCGCCCGCCCTACAACAAGTTCCATTGGATCCTATGGAACTTGTAATACAGCAGACAGGATATCCATCTAAGTTGGGACAGAGTAATCCCCTCCGCCAAGGTCGTGATCTGGCTCTGGGTCTTCTCTTGTCTCTATCCTTTCTATTATTTGGCTGCAAGTAGACTAAGGAGGCACTCCATCTTGATTAACTTGATCTGCCTGTGGCTTTGACACAGTAGCTGGCAACATCTTGCTTTCACATCTTCATCCAGTCAAAGAATGCTGTGGTCTTGATTTCATCTAAAAGATCAGTTTCAAGCCATCTGTCTCTCACCTTTTTATTCTGCCTTCTGGAAAATCTCATGTTCCCTCTTGGCTCATCTCTATATACACATGCTCTCTAGTGTATGTGTGTACTTCTCTTGCTAAGCATATTTGTTCTTTTGGCATCTTTTTACTGTCTCACAGTAACAACACTGAAATCCTTTCCCAGCTAGATGGCACATTTGCACCAACTTTCAAAACTGCCTCTTTCATTCATCATTTGGAAAAGCAACAACTCTCTAAAACTCAACATGGATAAAACTGAAATGTTTGCCATTGGCAAGAATGCCTTTGGCTTGTCCTCTGATTGGTTGCCAGCCAAGCTGGACACTCCTTCAACCCCTGTCACAGTAGGTTTCTTCTTTGACAAGACTCTTTTGTTATCTACTGTGATCAGCTACATTTCTTCTTTCTGTTTCTTTCACCTTCATCTTATCGGTCACATCACCCCTTTTCTCTATGTGGAGGTCTGGCAGACAGTTGCACTGGTAATTATTTTCTCCCACCACTGCAACTCATTTTTATCTTGGACTCCCTGCATTTGTTCTCACCCATCTGGTGTAAATTCAACAAGCAGCTTTTTGCTTCATTTTTCAATTAATGTAACATGCTTTTCTCCCTTCTTTTCTTCTTCACTTTCATTGGTACTCCACAGCTTCAATATCACAAAATGTTTTTCTTGACTCAGTGTACTGCATATTTGAATTCAGTGTTTTCTACTATGTGTAGTGTTTTGTGTGTTAACAATAACAGGACCCTTTTGGTTCCTGATGGACTCTGCAGAACTGTGGCAGAAGTGTTTGGTTGTGGTGAATACATTTCATGTTAGAATGTTGGGTTTGCACTTACACACACACAGCAATAAAGATGTGTAAGACCAGGCTACGTGTGTGGCATAGTAATTTACAAGGACACAGGCTGGGAAGACGTTTCAACTGGTGACGACATAGGGGATACATAACCCGAAAATCAACAGTGCTCTCGCAGAGAATTTACATTGCTGCAGGAAAGTGCTTCTGCATGCCACACATGCCTCAGTCGAAAAGAAGATCGATATTTCGCCAATGTGGAGTCAGAGCATCACTCCAGCCAGTGTGAAGCTGTTGATAATGAAGGCCTCACTGAGAAGCTTATGCATCACTGGCCAGAAACATGCTAGTAAGGCCATAAAAGAGGTACTGTGCCACTACAAGACACTGAGCTATAAAATCACAGAGTATAACAATGCTAAAGACAGTGCAACCAGGTACAGAGAAATGCTAAGGGCAGCAGCAAACAGATACAGAGAAAAACTAAAGACAGTAACAACCAGGTACAGAAAATACAACAAGCAGGGGCAGGCAGGTGCAAGAGAATGCTGTGAGTAGAAACAAATACAATGCAGAGATGTGAGAAGGGTGAAGAACTTGTGGAAGAAACAAAGTCACTACTCACTGCTAAGAAGAAGACAGCCTCACCGAAAGAGAGGGGGCATGACAACCCAGGTGGCAGCACGTGGCTAGTGCTTGACAAAGATGTGAGCACAAGTGGGCAGCAGGGACTGCCAGAGTGAGCTCCACTTTCAACAGAAGGTTCCACAGGTTATGATGGTGTTGCATTCCTAAAACCACTGCCTCCCTTCGATACTGTCCAAAAGAAAAATATTGGTGACCGATGGACTGCCTGGCTAGAAATGTTTGATGATTTCATTGATGCACTAAAAGAAAAAGACTAGAGAAAGATTGTCAAATACTTTGCTGGTGAAGGAGTAAAAGAAGTAATAAAGAAACTGCAGCGAGCTGAAGTAATTACAAACCATCAAATCAAAGACACATTAAATCTGAGATTCAATCCAATGGCGAATGTCAATTACGAAAGATATATTTTCAATCAGGAATGACAGAAGGTTGTTGAAACAATCAACAAATTTGTGGAAAGGCTTGATATGCTCGTCAAACACTGAGTTCAATGAATTTAATGACAAAGAAGCCATATGTTTTTGAATAATTGATGGATCTCTGTCAGATTATTTCAGACAATGAAAACTGAGAGAAAGCCTTATTCTGGAATGGGTTTTTATGGCTGCCAGGGCTGAGGAACATGCTGATCAACAAGCCACTGGCATTGAGGCCAGAGGGGCCGAAAGTGAGTCAGTCAAGAACATGAAAAATAATCAGAAACACAAAGCTGAAGGACACAACGTGATGTCTCCAAAGAAGAAAAAACTGTTCTTTAGATGTGGATTTTCATTTCACAGTATGCAAAGGCTGTGGGAAGAAGAACCATTTTGTATGGATTTGCAAAGAGAAGAAAAAGATAAGTGTGTCATGAGGAGAAAACACAATTGACACCTGAACATTCCAGACGCTACGTCCAGGGCATGCCCTCAAGGCCAAATGGGAACATCAGCTGAGGCAAATCGAGGGTCGACTACCAAGCTCCTCACTGATGAGGGGGGGTTCAGATGTTTTGAGATAGGCTGGAATAGTACACTCTGGGATTGCCAAATGCCACACATCGCCAGAAAATCATCACAAGTAGGGAGGGGACCAGGTATCCCAATGACTAGTGACTGTGTGGTACTTTCCTGGAATAAATATGGAACCCCTGGGACCCTGAACCTCAGATCATATCGGCATTGGGAAAAGATCCAAATAAGGACTGCCCTGCTGATTCCTGGACCTCACAAAGAGAGGCTGTGCCATCTGTCGGACTGTACCTGCTGCACCTTGACCTGGCAAAGTTGGGATTGTACCTGTGGCTCCTGGCTCAGGGAAAAGTCACGCCTCAGCCCCAGACCAAAGCACTACCCACCCATGGGAAAACTGGTTTGGACACTACTCTTTCCTCTCTGTCTCTGTCTCAAGCCTGAAAACCTGTACAAGGGGCAGCCCCTTGGGAATGTTATTGCCATTTGCCCAACAAAGGCAGCTCCTCCTTTGAAGCTTCCCTTTTGGGCTAACACCCTGAGTGGCTTCCTACATGGCAGAGGTGACACCTCTCCCTGCATTGGGCTACTATTGTTTCTAAGCCTGGAGTCATTAACGTATTTCCCCAGGTGGGCAGAAAGCTGTCTGTTGAACAGTGCCCTTGTGAGGCTATTTTACCAGCTGGGTCAGAGTGCCAACTTTCTAAAAGTTGTTTCACTTTAAAAGTGACATTACATTCTACCTAGGCATCAGGTCAGATTTAATGCAATGATTAATTTGATACCTTACAGTACCCAGTTAGGTACTCCTATTAAAAAATTTGCCAGGCTTGGGTGCCAGACGGTAACCCTGTACTAATCAATGGGGCTACTAACTTTTCTACAGCAAGACAACTATTTGGTGGTGCTGCTGCTAAGACGTATATAAAAATTAGATGCCCTACTCAACAATACACAGCTCCCTGTCATAGGGCTCCATGGGCCTTCCTTACGGTAGACTTACATATAATGTTAAGGGAACTGATGGCTTTGCTACTTGTCTGAATGGCAAAGTCCAATTAGCAGTGTGACCACTGCTCTGCTAGTCTGAAGTTTAGTTTAGTTTAGTTTCGAGGATTTGTACAACGCATGGCTACCCCAAGCCCTCCCAGCGCTGAGGAAGATCACTAGGTAAGAGGAACAGACCTAAACAGGGAACAGTACAGTTTTCAATTTTCTACGAAAAGAAGATTCTGACATGTCATGACGAAGTTCCAAGGGGAGGGAGTTCCAGATCTTAGCTGCTCTACAGGTGAAGGATCTACCCCCATCTAATTTTCTTAGCACGAAAGGAGTTAATTAAAAGAGCACGAAAGGAGTTAATTAAAAGAGCTGAAGAAGATCTGAGTATTCTCCAGGGGGTATAGGGAGTGATCATTCGTCTGAGGAAGATTGGATCCTTGTTTTGAAGGGCTCGGTGAATAAAACACATAGCTTTAAAAATAATGCATCGTTTAATCGGGAAGCCAATGGAGGAAAGCCAAGGCTGGAGTGGCAGATGAATGTCTTGGGGTGTCTGTGAGTAGGCGAGCAGCAGCGTTCTGCACCACCTGAAGTCTCTTTAGGACATGCGAAGGAGAGCTCAGGAGCAGTACGTTCCCCTAATAGAGACGTGAAAGTATCAGAGCCTGAGTAAGAAGTCCTTTGGCTGAAAATTGAAGTAATTTAAAGATTTTCCTAAGGGTTCTTAGAAAACCGAAACAGGTAGCTGCCAGTTTCTTAGAATGGCATTCCATTGTAAGGTGCGGATCTAGCCAAAAGCCCAAGCTTTTTATGGAATCTTTAGGCGGAGGTAGATCCTTAGGCAAGTTCACTGCTAAGGATGGTGACCTAAGTAAGGAAGGATTCCCGACAATCATAAGTTTTGTTTTCCCATCGTTGAGCTTAAGCTTGCTCTCTATCATCCATCTGGCGATATCTGAGAAACAGGAAGATAAGGTAGCCTGTTCTTCGGTATTCTTAGCAAAGAAGCAAAGAAGGAGTAGACCAACTGAGTATCATCCGCATAAGATACTAGAGATAATCCATGTGGCTCAATAATTCTTGCCAGGGAGGACATATAAATGTTAAAAAGACTAGGGCTCAGAGAGGACCCCTGTGGCATCCCACAACTGAGTGGCAGAGGTTTAGAAAAAAAAGATCGACCTAGGACTTGAAAGGTCCTGTCCTTCAGGAAGTCAGAGAGCCACTCAAATGGGGTCCCTGAAAAGCCCATCCGAGAGAGTCTCTGAAGGAGAATATCATGATCTACAGTATAGAATGCAGCACTCAGATCCAAAAAGATAATTGCTGCATAGCCACCTGAATCCAATCGTTGACGGGTGTCCTCGGTAACCACCAACAGGGCAGATTCCGTGCTATGCAAAGGTCTGAAACCCATCTGAGTGTGATGTAGAAAATTGAAATCCTCGAGAAAGCCTGAGTTTGTTAACATGTTTTTCGATAATTTTAGATTTTATGGCCAGATGGGCAGTTGGTCTATAATTGCTCAATGACCTAGGATCAAGCCTAGGCTTTTTTAATAAAGGTTTGATGACAGCATGTTTCCAGTTTTGTGGAAGCTGACCAGAGGTGAGAGAATTATTGAGAATCCTAGTTAGAACAGCCACAATAACGTCCGCACCTAGGATTAATATAGACAGTGGGGCCGGATCAAGGGGAGAGCCTGATTTTATAGTGCGTAGGAGATTAAGAACTAGGGGCCAGATGTAGGAAAGGATTTGCAACTCGCAAACGGCAAAAACTGCCGTTTGCGAGTTGCAAATCGCATTTTCCTATGCAGAAATGCATTCTGCGAGTCGGACCGACTCACAAAATGCATTTCAGAATCGCAAATAGGAAGGGGTGTTCCCTTCCTATTTGCGATTCCTAGTGGTATGCAATACCATATGCGGTCGCAAATGGTGTTGCAGTTACCATCCACTTCAAGTGGATGGTAACCCACTCGCAAATTGGAAGGGGTCCCCATGGGACCCCTTCCAGTTTGTGACTGGACCCAAAAACATTTTTTCAGGGCAGGGAGTGGTCCAAGGGACCACTCCCTGCCCTGAAAAAATACCGAAACTAAAGGTTTCGTTTTTTTTTTTAAGTGCAGCTCGTTTTCCTTTAAGGAAAACAGGCTACACTTTAAAAAAAAAAAACTGCTTTATTTAAAGCAGTCACGAACACGGAGGTCTGCTGACTACAGCAGGCCTCCATGTTTGCGAGTGCCCATAGTCGGTATGGGGCCGCAATTTGCGACCCACCTCATGAATATTCATGAGGTGGGTCATTGCGACCCCATACCGACTTGCAGACGGTGTCTGAGACACCGTTCTGCATAACATTTTGCGAGTTGCAAATAGCGAGTCGCTATGACTCGCTATTTACAACTCGCAAAATGTTTCTTTGCTACATCTGGCCCTAAGTTCTCAGTCAGAGGCTGAAACGCTATGAAAGTGACATTCGAAGGGTCTTGAAATGCTGTAGTGGCTTCTTGTGCAGAGAGGTGTCAGAAGCCTTGTTGAATATCAAGAAGTTTTTCATGAAAGAAAGCTGCCAAATTGTTAGTGTGCTCTGAAGATTCTTGAATTGGGCTGCAGGGAGAAGAGTCCAGATAGGGGCAAAAAATATGGGAGGGGCTGCAAAAAGCCTGTTTACTTACATTTCCCTTATAAAAATATATTTTCTGAAAACAATTAACCTCTTTAATTTTCCCAAACAGCATCCAAAAAGATGCTGAGAAACAGCAGCCAATGATGCCCAACCCAAACAGCATCTTTTTCTACTAAAAACATTAATCGGGGATAATGAAACCTGTGAGTTACATGCTCTCAGGTGGTGTTTGGACAAAATATCGAGTTGTAAATATCAGGAGACAGAAATAACAAAACCCAAATATCATGACACAAAAATTTTGTGATACAAAAGTATTGTTGTCAACAATATAGTTTCTTTAGTTAAGTAATATTGTTTTTTAAGAATATTGTTGTTTTTAATATCATTTTCAGTAATATAGTTGTCAAAAACCTCATTGTTTAATTATTTTAACGTGTTTGTAACAGTTTGGCAAAAGGACCCGACACAACTTATTGAATAAATCAGTGGATTATGTAATAATGAGGACAATGTAGGGCTGTATGGGAACATTGTGGCAGAGATATATCTGATCAGTCACAGAGAAAATGGGATGTAGTGTTAGGGTTTGTACACAGCAAAGAGCATGTCCCCTCTCACTGCACTAGTGGGTTCTGTAATAGCTCCCTTTTAAACTTACTATTGAAAGCCTTTCTTGTTATCTCACCTTCCCCCCCCTAGGCTTCTGTGTATGTTGTTTAATGTGCTGTTTTGTTTACACATTGGGCCTTGCTTTTACCAAGGCTTCTTTAAAATACTCCTCCCTAGGCCATGTGTTAATCCAACTCATTTGTATAATAACTGAAACTCTGCACACCTTTCAAGAACATGTGCAGCATGTGAGGACCACACCCAGCTCTTCAAACCACACCCAGCTCTGCACACCTTCCAAGAACATGTGCAGCATGTGAGAACCACACCCAGCCCTTCAAACCACACCCAGCCCTGTCTATAAAAGGCATCCCCCGAGCCTCACCCCGTGCTTGTGCTCGTCTACCTCCCGCTTACCTGAGAACAGATCCCTCGGCGCTGGCACTCCTGCCCTTTACAGACTTTCATTGACTTCAATGGGCGCAGCTTCTGGCTCTTCCTTCTTCCGGTTTCTGGTTCCTCCTTGCTTCAGCCTCTCTCCTATGAGTAACCTGAAAAAGAGAAAGAAGACAAGGTTAGACTGATCAGTATCTCTTGCCAGCAACAAGTAAGTGCAAAACCTTTTATTACCTGAAAGAACTTTGACAACAATTTCTGGATTCGTGTATAGACAGTTTGAAGCGAAATACCTTCCACGAACATTGTGATTCAAACTCTTTGTTACAAGAATATTTTGCAGAACTTTGTGAAGCAAACATTGTTTTTTCTCATGGAACTTTTAAGAATCGAACAGTGGAAACCATTAACAGCAAGGCAAACAGTAAATCAAGGACTTGCACAAATTACATGCTGTATTTTGATGTAAAAGTACAGTATTTGTTTTATAAAAGATTCTGGAAATATGGGAAAAGTAGGTCTGCTATTGGGAATTTAGGCTTTAGTTATATTATGATGAATGTTTGATATTGGTAATTCTGATAACGGTATTTGTTTAATGTTTTAGAAGCTTTACAGTAATAGAAAACACATCCCAGAGCAGTAACACATTCCAAACCTGGAAACTAGAGACCAGGATCCAAGAGGTACTTTTAGAAGAGAATTTCTAATAAATAAAGGGATAGTCAGGAACCCATTTAGGAATAGGTTGCACTTATCTGTTCTTTGTTTATGTTTAATTAGGCACCAGTTTCTACAGAAGTCAGAAAGGGCCGCAGATTTGTGCAGCACTTCAACAGTGGAAACGCAAGAACGGTGTTGTCTCTCTTTTTTATTTTATCCACTTCCCCCCTTCCCTTGAGCTTCTGTTCTTAGTGCACTGTTTTAAAAACTAGTGTGCTGGAACAAGCAGTTTCAGGGTGGGGTCGGATTGTCTTCAACCTCCATCAGAACTGAACAAGAACTCAGGTGAGCTGGGCTTTGACAGAAGCACAAGCCTTAAAAAATTTCAGTTCTGGTGGACGATGAATACCGGGGAAGAAATAGAGGGCATTGACGTCACGGATATGGCACAGGCCCTAAATGAGGACTTGGCTCATAATGAATCAGTGTCTGGCATCTTGCAACATATGCAAGAGGAAATAGAGAGATTAAAGATGGAGAATACCTCTTTAAAACAGGATGTAAGCAGGTATAAATTTAGGGGATCTCAGTGGAACACAGCTTCTACGCCTTTGTTTAAAACCTCCTCAGAGACAGGGGCGCCATCAAAACATACAACTTTGCCTTCCCCAGTTGAGGTTACTGTTAATGTTCCTAATGTTGTGCCCTTAGCAGCACCTGAACGTTTTCATGGAGATAGTAACAAATTCCATGTTTTTATCAATCAATGTCAATTACACTTCATTTGTAAGCCACAACAGTTCCCTACTGATGATACGAAAGTGGCATTCGTCTTGTCTTATTTGGGTGGCACAGCAGCCAATTGGTCAATTCCTTTCGTGGATAGAGATGATCCCATCCTCCATAATTGGAATCAATTTAAACATACCATGACCAGCCTTTTTGCAAAACACACTTTCATGCAGGCAAGTGATAATGAGCTTTTAAATCTTAAACAAGGCAACAAGGATTTATTGACCTATCTCACTAGTTTTAATCGTTTACTCACCGAGACACAGTGGCCAGAAGAAAAGCGTGTCTCCCTTTTTTATAAAGGTTTGAGAGACGAGTTAAAAGACGCGCTGGCTCTTATCGTTGATTTGCCAAAAGACTATTCGGACTTTGTAGATTTAGTTGTGAAATTAGAACATAGACTAGGAGAAAGAAAGGGAGATAAATACAAACTGGAATCACGGTTAACTTTTATTAGACACGAGAAGAAAGACACAGATAATAAACTCCCTGAACCAGAGCCTATGCAAATAGGGACACTCAGAGGTCCACTCACATCAGAGGAAAAAGAAAGAAGGAGAAAATTTCAATTATGTTTATATTGTGGCAGGGCAGGTCACTTTGCTAGAGAATGTCCAGTAAAGCCTAAAACTCCACGAAAGGGTGCTGTTTCCTCCACCTCCTCAACTGAATCGGGAAACGATTAAGCTCGACAAGGGGAGAGGTTACTTGTTCGAGAAAACATCTTAATCAAACCTCTAATGCTGCAGCCTTCAGGGTACCGCACATACCTAGACATTTCATAATTCAGGTCGTTTTAATTGTTACTACCCAAGTGAGGCATTCTCTCCCTGTCCTACTGGACTCAGGCGCGACAGGAAATTTTGTGGATAATAAGTTAGCTGAAATCTTAGGACTTCCTATGTGCCTAAAGCCTTGTCCAGAAGCAGTATGTGCAGTGGATGGGTCAGAATTGACCTCTGGATTAATCACAAAATAAACAAGTCCACTTGTTATGGTCTGTCAGAACGGGCACACAGAGGTGATTAGCTTTGATCTGATAGATACTCCTAATTTTGGTTTGATTCTCGGGGTACCCTGGTTAACAACTCATAACCCAAAAATTGATTGGGTGAATAGAACTGTTACTTTGGATTCCTCTTTCTGTAGAACCAATTGCTATCAAGAAGCAGGTACAGAACAGAGCACAGTATTACACTGTGCTAGTGTTACACAAGATGAACCAAGTCTCCCTCCTGAATATTCTGACTTTAAAGACGTCTTTGATCCAGTAAAGGCTAGTGTGCTGCCCCCACATCGGTCTTATGACTGCCGTATAGATCTTATCCCAGGGGCCCCTTTACCTAATAACAGAGTATATGCTTTGACTGACGAAGAAACCAAATACTTAAAAACCTACCTAGATGACCTACTACAGTCTGGGTTCATCCGTCATTCCACATCTCCGGTGTCATCTCCACTCTTTTTTATCCCGAAGCCGGATAAATCCCTGCGCGCGTGTATCGATTATAGAGGACTAAATAAGGCTACAATAAAGAATAAATATCCTCTTCCTCTAATACCTGTGTTGTTGGATCAATTAAGACATTCTACTGTATACACTAAACTAGATCTGCGGGGAGCTTACCACCTGGTCCGAGTAAAAGAGGGGGATGAGTGGAAGACAGCTTTCAAGACAAAGTTTGGTTTATTTGAGTACACAGTAATGCCCTTTGGGTTATGTAATGCCCCTGCGGCCTTTCAGTTCTTTATAAATGAGGTCCTACACGAATTCCTGGACGTTAGTGTCATAGTATACATAGACGACATCCTCATTTACTCTAAGAACTCAGAAGAACATACCCAACATGTTCGTGTAGTATTATCAAAGTTAAAAGAAAATCATCTTTTTGCTAAGTTAGAAAAGTGTACTTTTAATGTCAACAAGGTGGACTTTTTAGGATACTGCCTGTCACCTCAAGGAATAACTATGGATGTAAAGAAAATCAGTGCTATTGCTGATTGGCCAGAACCATCCTCTGTAAAAGATATTCAGAAATTTCTGGGTTTCGCCAATTTTTATAGGAGGTTTATTGCACATTTTGCAGACATTGCGGCCCCAATAACTACCTTGTTGCGGAAAGGGCAACGATTTCTTTGGACTGATGAGGCGGCACACGCCTTTCAACTCCTAAAACAAAAGTTCACTTCAGCCCCAATTCTGAAACATCCTGATCCTGACTTGCCCTTTTTTGTTGAAGCGGATGCTTCACAAGTAGCTTTAGGAGGAGTTCTCTCTCAACGAGATGCAGTAGATGCCAGTTACATCCTATAGCCTTCTATTCTAAAAAGTTATTGCCAGCTGAACAAAATTACACTGTGGCTGAAAGGGAACTACTAGCTATCAAAGTAGCCTTTTCAGAATGGAGGCACCATTTAATGGGAGCCAAGTACCCAGTTACAATCTTTTCTGACCATAAGAACCTACAGTTTTTTGGATCACTTAAAGCACTAACACCACGTCAGATGCGCTGGTTAATTTCTTTTTAGCACATTTGACTTTGTTATAACCTATAGACCAGGTGCACAACAAATTCAATCTGATGTGTTATCTAGATACGGACATACCTCAGACATGAAACAAGATAAAATAGGAGAACCCATTATTCCTCCCCAAAAGTTGTTGGCACCAGTACAACAGAAGGATTTCATCACAGATCTATATAATGCACACATGCAAATAGCACCTCAGGATTGGTTAAAGGATTCCCATAACACAATACAACGAGGTTTATTGTATCACGACAACATGCTGTTAGTGCCCACCTCTGAATTACAAACACAGGTGATAATTTGGCATCACGCCTCACCGTTGGCAGGTCATCCTGGTTGGGTAAAAACCCTGGAAAATGTGCAAAAACACTTTTGGTGGGACACTATAAGAAAGGACATTAAGCAATTTGTCACTACCTGTCCAATTTGTGCAAGACATAAATCTTCTCATAAGGCTCCTGACGGCTTGTTAATACCAATGCCAACACCCAAACAACCTTGGCACACTGTGAGCGTAGACTTTATTGTAGGTTTACCACCTGTAAAATCCTTCACAACAGTGTTGGTTATAGTGGATTTTTTATCTAAAATGGCACATTTTGTACCATTACGGAAATTACCCACGGCGGCAGAATTTGCCGATATTTTTATAAGGGAAATTGTGCGTTTACATGGTTTGCCAAGCAAAGTGGTGTCAGACCGAGGGAGCCAATTCAACTCCAGATTTTGGAAAAAATTATGTGAAAAACTGAAAATAGATGTGGCCTTATCCACTGCTTTCCACCCAGAGACAGATGGACAGACTGAACGACTGAACCAAACCTTACTTCAAACGCTACGTTGTTTATTGGCTGATTATTCTAGTGAATGGTTGGAAGCTCTCCCTGTAGCAGAGTTTGTTTATAATAATACTGAGCATTCAGCTCTACTTTGCTCACCATTCTATTTCTTGCAGGGGTATCATCCAAGAGCTATACCCATTTTGTTAGAAGATTCCCTGTTGCCTACAGTAACGGATAGACTAACGAGGTTAGGTGACATACAAGACAAAGCCAGGAAACATTTATTAAAGTACAAGGAAAGCATGAAAAGACAAGCAGACAAACACAGGTCTGAGGCCCCAATGTATAAAATTGGTGACAAGGTATGGCTCTCCACAAAGAACCTAAACATAGAGGGATCCCGAAAGCTGCAACCACGTTTCATTGGACCCTTTAGTATAACTGCCCTAGTAAACCCGGTAACAGTAAAATTAGATTTACCAAAAGAATATCCAGTACATACTACATTCCATGTGTCCTTGCTTAAGCCGTACAACTCAAAAACCCGACCTGAACCACCACCTCCACCCATACCAATTAAGGGAAATCTGGAATATGAAGTGAAAAGCATAAAAGACTCAAAAAGAATTAGTGGACGTCTGTTTTATTTAGTAGAATGGAAAGGATATGATGAATCTGAGAATTCATGGGAACCAGCATCATATGTACATGCCCCACAGCTGATTAGACGGTTTTATTTAAAAAATCCAGGAAAACCCCGTCCTGTAGGAGGGCGTTTGAGGGGGGCAACTGTTAGGGTTTGTACACAGCAAAGAGCATGTCCCCTCTCACTGCACTAGTGGGTTCTGTAATAGCTCCCTTTTAAACTTACTATTGAAAGCCTTTCTTGTTATCTCACATTCCCCCCCCAAGGCTTCTGTGTATGTTGTTTAATGTGCTGTTTTGTTTACACATTGGGCCTTGCTTTTACCAAGGCTTCTTTAAAATACTCCTCCCTAGGCCATGTGTTAATCCAACTCATTTGTATAATAACTGAAACTCTGCACACCTTTCAAGAACATGTGCAGCATGTGAGGACCACACCCAGCTCTTCAAACCACACCCAGCTCTGCACACCTTCCAAGAACATGTGCAGCATGTGAGGACCACACCCAGCCCTTCAAACCACACCCAGCCCTGTCTATAAAAGGCATCCCCCGAGCCTCACCCAGTGCTTGTGCTCGTCTACCTCCCACTTACCTGAGAACAGATCCCTCGGCGCTGGCACTCCTGCTCTTTACAGACTTTCATTGACTTCAATGGGCGCAGCTTCTGGCTCTTCCTTCTTCCGGTTTCCGGTTCCTCCTTGCTTCAGCCTCTCTCCTATGAGTAACCTGCAAAAGAGAAAGAAGACAAGGTTAGACTGATCAGTATCTCTTGCCAGCAACAAGTAAGTGCAAAACCTTTTATTACCTGAAAGAACTTTGACAACAATTTCTGGATTCGTGTATAGACAGTTTGAAGCGAAATACCTTCCACGAACATTGTGATTCAAACTCTTTGTTACAAGAATATTTTGCAGAACTTTGTGAAGCAAACATTGTTTTTTCTCATGGAACTTTTAAGAATCGAACAGTGGAAACCATTAACAGCAAGGCAAACAGTAAATCAAGGACTTGCACAAATTACATGCTGTATTTTGATGTAAAAGTACAGTATTTGTTTTATAAAAGATTCTGGAAATATGGGAAAAGTGAGTCTGCTATTGGGAATTTAGGCTTTAGTTATATTATGATGAATGTTTGATATTGGTAATTCTGATAACGGTATTTGTTTAATGTTTTAGAAGCTTTACAGTAATAGAAAACACATCCCAGAGCAGTAACACATTCCAAACCTGGAAACTAGAGACCAGGATCCAAGAGGTACTTTTAGAAGAGAATTTCTAATAAATAAAGGGATAGTCAGGAACCCATTTAGGAATAGGTTGCACTTATCTGTTCTTTGTTTATGTTTCATTAGGCACCAGTTTCTACAGAAGTCAGAAAGGGCCGCAGATTTGTGCAGCACTTCAACAGTGGAAACGCAAGAACGGTGTTGTCTCTCTTTTTTATTTTATCCACTTCCCCCCTTCCCTTGAGCTTCTGTTCTTAGTGCACTGTTTTAAAAACTAGTGTGCTGGAACAAGCAGTTTCAGGGTGGGGTCGGATTGTCTTCAACCTCCATCAGAACTGAACAAGAACTCAGGTGAGCTGGGCTTTGACATGTAGTCTGCATTGCTTACCATATCTATTTGGTTCACGTCTTGGTATCTCTTTCTTTCTTCATAGGTTCCCCTCTGATGGATGTGACCCTCGGGAAAACAAAAGAGGCCCTTAGCATGTATTTGACGTTTTCTCTCCCACCACCAAGCACCGCTGAACAATCCCTAGAACAATGTCCTTCAACAATTTAGGTGGACTCTCACTAGCCCTTAAGTGAGCGCTAGACATAAAAATATCTTAACACTGTGAATATAATTACCATACCTCATGCAGGTCATAATATGTTACTTGCCTTGTGGTACAGCTCATTCCTCATAGAGTCTGGAGTGGAAGGAAAACCACAGGCTAAGCCGAAAGACGGGGCAGAGCCACAGGGACCAGCAAAGCCTCTTTCCCGTGTCCGCCTGGCGGCCCTGAGGGAGAACACACTGAGGCCAATAACATTGCGACCTCTCCCATCCCATCTGGCCTCCTCAGTTACTCATTCCTCATTCTTCCAGCTTCTCGGCCTCACCATGTCTCCTTTTGTCTCTCCTCCATTGCTGTGAGACCTTGCTTTTCAGTCCCCTGCAGCACATATCGGCCCTCTGGATACCACTTCCCAAGTGAACACAGGCATGAGTGTTTTGACATCTAGACCTCCACCCTTCTCGACAAAGTGTAGAATTGTGGCAGATATCTTGGGTTTCTTGTGAACAACATCACTTCCACAGTGTTTTAGGTCATATATATAATACTACTGTTTGTATAATTGTTATTATTTTTTCAAATCTAGTATGTAATTTTAAGTGATTTATATTTATTATTAAATTTTTAATAATAATATATAGTGCTGTATTTGGTTGTTTGGGTTGTTAGGGGATAGGGTGGGAAGTTAATTAAGTGATAATTATGAATTAATTAACATTTTTGAATTATTTATGTGATTGATATTAATTATGTAACCACAAGATAAAATGATGGACGGAGTGTTGAAACTTTTCAATCATTCATCCTCAGTCACAGATCTTGGTTTAATCCATTGTTATTTTGCTCGCCATGTCACCCCAGTTTGGACCAAGGCACATACAAATAAGTCTTGACCCTGCTCCCATGGGAACAGTTCAGCCCGAACTGCCAAGCCAAGTCCTCCCAGACCAGAAGCAAGAATCCTGGGATCTGTTTTGAGGTATTACCCCTCATCAGCCAAGCTAGCTAGAATCCAATGGCGCACTGAGCAAGGGACCGATGTCTGGGCATACCTAAGCCACTGAGGGCGTACATAGCAACACCACAAAATAAAATGATGGATGGAGTATTAAACTTTTCAATCACTCATCCCCGGTCAGAGATCTAGGTTTAGTCCATTGTTGTTTTGGTCACTACGTTTTGGGGTATCAGCAAGGCTGATTTTATTGGCTGTCAGCACTTCATTCAGAAAGTGATGGCAGCCAGCTAGGGGCCAATATTCATGATACCACCCCATTGGAATGCATTGCAGTGAATGGTAGGTTTGGGAGTCACACAAAGGAGAACATACAAAGGGTAATAACAGATTTTAGTTACAGTATAAATCATTTGTTGCCAGGATGATTTTACCCTGTGAAAAAGTCTTCTACAGGGATTTCATGTTTCATGTTTGAGAGAATACTGTTTTCTCACGATTTTCCCATATAGGTTATGGAAGGTGCTCCAAAAGCTAAAATGAGGGCATATTTTCTGTATATTCACACTATCTCTCTCAGCCATGTGAGAAGGAAGTCTGACATTCTCAGTTTAACACCAGGAGCAGCCTGTCAGTTGATTTCCCTTGTGTTCTACTGCAGAGTGTTCTAAAGAGTGCTAACCATCTTACCTATGACAAAAGTGTGGCACACCTGAAGCCATCTTGATTGAATCAAACTGGTAAAACTTAAAATATTTAATTTGAAAAGGAACAACATGGGGGTTCATTTTCTCATAGAATCAGCGCTGTAGAAAGAAAAATTAGGTAATGTTTTCTGTGACTTCTCAAATACCTTCCTCTTCGAATTCATTAAAACATTCTGACATACAGACTGAAACATGCACTTTCACGACCAGCAGCAGACTGTCAGTTAACTCCCTGGTGATCAGAAGTTTACTACAGTGATCTAATGGGTAACCACAGTGCTACTAACATTCTGATTTATGCCAAAAGTGGGCACATCTGATCGCCATCTTGATGGAATCGAAGTGGAAAAGTGAAGGCATTTTCTACTGAGGATATTTCAGGAAATGAAATTAGGAATCTTCATAGCAAATAAGTCTCCCAAGATGGCCACTAGAGGAAAAAGAGCACAATTGTTGGACAAATATCACCCAGATGTAGCCCAAGTACAGCCCAGTGACAGAAGTGTGCAAAACACTTAGGGCCATATTTATACTTTTTGACGCACAACTGCGCCAACACAGTTGTGCGTCAAACATTTTACTGCCGCTAACGCCATTCCAACGCGCCATGCGGGCGCCTTATTTATGGAATGACGTTAGCCGGCGCTGCGGACTGGTATGCGTAAAAAAAAATGACTCACACCAGGCAGTGCCGGCATATGGGAAAATGGGGGTTGTGCGTCAAAAAATGGTGCAAGTCAGGTCTGAGGCAAAAATCAGGCCTCACACCGGACTTGCGCCATTTTCTTTTGACGCACAATCCCCATTGACATGACTCCTGTCATAGCAAAGACAGGAGTCATGCCCCCTTGCCCAATTGCCATGCCCAGGGGACTTATGTCCCCTGGGCATGGACATTGGGCATAGTGGCATGTAGGGGGGCCCAAATCAGGTCCCCCTATGCCACTTAAAAAATAAATAAAAAATACTTACCAGAACTTACCTTTCCTTCCCTGGGATGGGTCCCTGCATCCTTGGGTGTCCTCCTGGGGTGGGCAAGGGTGGCAGGGGGTGTCCCTGGGGGCAGGGGAGGGCCCCTCTGGGCTCCTTCCAAGCCCACAGGTCCCTTAACGCCTGCCCTGACCCAGGTGTTAAAAAACGGCACCCATCAGGCTGTGCGCCATTTTTTAAGGCCCACCCTCTCCTGTGCGTCAAAATGACGCCAGAGTATAAATAAGGCGCAGAGGCCTTAAAGTAATTTTTTGGAAGGGAACGCCTACCTTGCATGTCATTAACGCAAGGCAGGTTCCCCCTTCCAAAAAATTACGCACATGGTGGAATTTTGACTTCCGCGGGGTCGGGCGTCAAAGTATAAATATGGGGCAGGGTTTGCGCAGAATGTGCGTAAACATTTTTGACGCACATTCGGCGCAAGCAGAGTATAAATATGCCCCTTAGGGCCTCATTCCGAGTTTGGCGGATAGGATAAACCCGTCCGCCGAAGTTCTGACAGGGAGGTTGCCACCATGCTGGCTACTTCCTCACCGGGACGTTACTACTTTCGTGCTGGAATGTGGCAGCAGCATTCTCGCTCTCTCGTAATCGAGCCTGTGGTAATGATGCTGCCCGCAGGGTGAACCAGCATAGCAGAAAATGAGCATTGCGAAGGTACTGGGCAGTTCGGGGGCCCTCTGTGTCCTCCTGCACCTGTTCTCCACTAGCCTTTTCAAGGTGATAATACCACCATGAAAAGGCTGGCAGAGAACCTTGTCATAATCAGCAGGGTGGCGCTGCTGGCTGATTCTGTCCTCCGACACCATCAGCCCATAGGGATCACCGATCCCGGCGGAGACAGCGGTAAAGTAATGTGGCGGTCAGACTGCCACAGCAGCAGCAGTTCTGACCGCGAGGATAGCGTCGTGATCAGGCCCTTAATGTTTTTGTTTTTTTGAAGTTTTATATAACGCAGACTTGACTCGGAGGTATTGTAGTGCTTTACATGAGCATCAGTTACATTAGGTAAGAACACATTCCATTTGGGCTTTAGACATGGGAGATTAAGGCCCTCATTTTGAACATGGCAGTTCGGCCCGCCATGCCGCCAGTGGCGGCTGAAGCCGCCAGCCGACATTGCGGGCCGAACCGCCATATAATGGACATGGTGATGGCAGCCAGCGGCAGCCATCACCCACCGCCAGGCTCCCGGCCTCAGGCATCCTGGCGGCAGGTTGAAACACCTGCGGATTATGTTTTACTTCCCGCCAGCCTTTTCTAGGCGGGATACCCTGGCAGGAAAAGGCTGGTGGAGGGGGTGCTCCTGGGCACCCCTGGGGGCCCCTGCACTGCCCATGCAAATTTGCAGAGCCCCGTCGCGCAGGTGCGCGACGGGTGCAACTGCACCTGCCGCACAGAGGCATTGACGGCGGCTCCATGTGGAGCCGCCGTCATGTCCCGGTCGAGCTTTTCTGTGAGGTGACGGGCGGAAACAATGTTTCCGCCCGCCGGCTCTCAGAAAAGTTCATTATCTGGCCGGTGGGCTTCCGGGGTCGCTGGCGGTCAGTGTTTTGACCGCCAGCATGAACACGGCAGTTGTTTCCGCCGTGTTCATAATGACTCCCTTAGTGAATTGCTCAGAATCACAGAATGTCAAGCTGATGCCAACAGTTGAATCTTGTCCCCCAGTTGCAAAGTCTGCAGCTCTGGCCATAACACTACATTCTCCCCCTTAGGTGTAACATATAGTCAAGTGATCAACTAGCTAAAAAAATCAAGATAGCAAATAATTTAAAAGTGCTTTGTCGATATTTGAGAACTCTGAAAATATGTCCTCATTTTAGTTTTTTAGAGCACTAACCATAATTTCTAGGAGAATAAGACCCTCTCATTTTTATAATTTGTAAAGGAAATGCATTAGGTATTACAGTTTTGATTACATCAAGATGACAGCAGTTTTGTATTAAATATAGAACAATAGCAATCTAGTTGTTCGATAGAGTACTGTGGGGAGGCAGATGTCAGAGTCATGGACTTGGATAATTGACGGCAGGGAGGCGGGTGCAGAGCCAACAGGTTGACCTCAATGGGCAGGTGGGAGAAGCTGTGGCAACACAATGGACCATGGAGGGCAGGAAAAAGGGGGCAAGAGCAACAAACCAACCATACAGGACAGGCAAGAGAGGCTGTGGCAATATAACAGATCACTGAGGGCAGAAGGAAGAGGCAGTGGCAATACAGCCATACATGCAAACAGAACCGATTCAGGCAGGAGACTCCTGATGTTTTGAAGCCCGAAAGGGCTTTACTTTATCTGTCGCCTGCCTAAAATCACCTCTTTTTTTCAGTGTAAGTCAATTGGAAAAATCTATACTCCAGGCGTATGTTTCAAAATCTCCCTCTTACCAAGATCAATATGTTGGCAAGTATGGTACATTGGATCACAGAGTGCGGAAGGAATGTGGTAGAGACATGGACTCAGATAACAGTGGACAGGAGGGAGATGGGCAGGGGAAGCAAAGGGACCTTATAGTGCAGGCATCAGGGGTTGCAGCAGCACAATACACCACAAAGAGAAAGCAGGACAGCAGTGCAGCACAACAGAGCGTGGAAAGCAATAGGGAGGGGACAGGGCCATGCACATGGATTACAGAGAGTAGAGGATAAGAGTCAAGGGCAGCAAGCTAACCATATGGGACAGACGGGAGGGACAGTTGCAGTATAACAGACCATGAGAGGGAGGACGGAGGGGGTAGGGGCACACAATGGATCAGACAAGGCAGGAGGGAGGGGATTGGGGCCTGGACATGAAAAATGGAGGACAAGGGGGCAGGGCTGGAGCAGCAAGCTAACCATGGAAGGCAGGTGGGATGGGACTGTAAGTACAACACATCATGGAGGGCAACAGTGTGACTATAATGGCATACACATAGGCAACAAAGGGAAGGTGGGAAGGGTCAGGGCAGCAAGCTGACCACACAGAGCTGGTGGGAGGGGCTTTGGTAGCACATAAGGCCATACATGGCAAGCAGGAGAGTTAGTAGCAGCACAACAGTCATGGTGGGCAAGAGGGAGGAGGCAGGGGCATGCACAAAGGACTACGGAGGACAGAAGGGATTGGTAGGGGCTGGACACAGACAAGAGAGGGCAGGGGAATGGGGATCAAAACAGGCCACGCTGGACAGTTACAGCATAAAAGAGCATGGAGGGCAGAATGGATTCGCAGCAAAATGGACCATGAAGGACAGGAGGGAGGGGATAGGGGCATGGAACTCAGAAAGGCAGGGTTGTGATGGCAGGGATAGACAGCAGTCATCTGACCATGCCAGGCAAGTGGGAGGGGCAGTGGCAGCTCAAAAGAACACTCAGAGTAGATAGGAGGGACAGTTCCAGGTCCATGAAACATGGTAGGCAAAAAGGACATAGCAGGGGCAAACGCACAGACATCAGATGGCAGGAGGAAAAAGGAATGGGGCAGAAAGCTAAGCACAGAGACTTAGCAGGAGGGCAATGATGGAGCACAGAATTGGGCAACAGAGGGCAGGATTTGGCAGGGTCAACAAACTAAATGGAGGGTAATGGCAACATATCAGACCATGTAGGGTAGGAGGGAGGGTCTGGTGCATGGACTCAGAAAACAGAGGGTAGGGAGGAGGTGGATGGGGCAGCAAGCTAACTGTTCAGGCCAGGCGGGAAGGGCAGTGGCAGAACAACCCTGTGGACACACAGGGCTGTAATGAGGGACCAGGAGCATGGACTTGGACAGTGGATAACACGGGACAGGAGTTGCAAGCTTGGGTGGGGGCAGCACAATGCCAGGCCCGGCCCTGCATCCAACTTCACCCCACCCACCGTGTATTGCTAAGGGTATTTTACTTAACATTAAAAAAACTAGAAATTCACTGAAAAACACAAAGGTTACAGGGATGCTACCATAAGGAAACAGAATTAAATAACATTAGAAATTCACTAACCAAAATTTACAGGGACATTATAGTTAGATTCACATCTTACATACGCAAAACGATAAAAATTCAGCATGCACTGCTAATTACCCCAGATATTACATCACTCACGACTTTTTCTATAGCATCATTGATTATTTCACTGTAACATTTGCAGTACAATTATTGACGAGAAAGCTGTGCATGCCCAGGGTGCAAGTTATAGTAACCTTAGAGTATGAGTTTAAGTTACTTGAAATAACTCTAACTATAACAGCAGAATTTCTACAGTTCTGTGTGTGTAAAATCTGAACCTAACTATAATGTCCTTGTAACCTTAGGTTTTTTTAGTGAAGCTATATTTCATAGTAGTACATTTAAAACATTTAACAAAATGTATTTAATGTAATGCAAAATTTATATTTATAATTGTGTTACTACAGTAGGTAGTTATAGTTAGGACCATGTTTCCATAAAAAAAGTATTTTTTGACTTGCCTACATCTTTGGCACCGTTTGACGAATCCTCACCAAATTTTCCTAAAAAAGTGGCCTGGTGATTCTGGCAAGGGCGCGAGTTATAGTTACCTTAGAGCGCGAGTTATAGTTACTTGAAAGAACTCTAGCTATAACTGCTGAATTTCTATGGTTTTGTATAAGTAAATTCAGAACCTAACTATAACTATAACTAACTACTGTATAACTGGCTATAACTGCTGAATTTCTATGGTTTTGTACAAGTAAATTCAGAACCTAACTATAACGTACCTGTAACCTTTGTTTTTTCAGTTAATATATATATATATATATATATATATATATATATATATACATTTATATATATATATATACACACAAAATACTTTAAAAACTATATACATAAAAAACAATATGTTTTGGTAAACAATATTTTGACACACTGTTTTTATAACACTTTTTATTGAACAGTTCCTCAGTATAGAGGAAATACAATAGATGGATCATGTGCACAGTATACACTGTAAAGGAATAGAACAATTGTGAAAGGCAGGTGGAAAGTCTCCAACATACAGGTATGAATATCCCATCCGGGTGGAATTGAAACAATGACGCAGATCTGCCCCCCAGGCTCTCACTCCTTTTCTTCTTTCTCATCAGCCTCAATAGAAGTGCCAATTACCCCATACCTTCTCCTATTTCCTAGGGCAGCCCCAACTTTGGCAGACCACAAGTTCTGCCCATTGAGACCAGTCGAAGTCAATTTCCCGGTCTTAGATACGGGGGTGGGGCAAACCAATCCCCCAGGCACATGCTATGTTGCACTTACCTACACCTGCAGCCAATGCTCACCATATCTTCTGATATCTGGGCCACAATGTCACTCCTCCCCAATCTGTGTAGAAGTGTTCTAGAGTAGTATGACCTATGTAATATGCTTAGTTGAGCTAAACGAAAGCAGGCTCATATTGGCACTTCCCTGGGGCTTTTCAATGCTCAACCCAGTCATCAAATTCCATGAGCCTGATGTCTCCCTCCCACGCTTCTCTCAAGGTTCATGGGAGTTTTTCATTAACTTCTTATAAATCAGGGAGGTGGCTTTGTTTGTCATGGGGGTCTAATAATAGTTGGTCCGCTAGCGGCGCAGCCTCTAGCAATTGTTCTCCTTCTTCTATATGCCGCTGTAGTGCATGCCCCTGCTGCCTAAAACACTCTGATTCTAGAAACCTCATATTCTTGCTTCAAGACCTCAAATGGCATCAAAGCCTGTCCTTTCCACATGTTGCTCAAGGGTTCAAAACCAAGCAGTTCCCAGCTAGAGAACCCCTCTAGGCCCCCAACTTCTTACAGGAGTTTGCTGTCCCACAACAAGGCCTTGTCTGTCAATTTGCCCTCCCATCCCAAAAATGTGGTAGCCTCTCACCATGCCCTCACCACAGTATGGGTATGTGTAGGTAGGACACCCTCTCACCTGCTCCTATAGAGAAGCGGCGGGTAACCTCTACTTCCCATGGCTTCCCGGTCCATATGATAAACTGGTTCAGTTTGGCAAACACCCAGTCATTGACTGCCACCAGCTGTGCCGCCCAATAGTATTTGAGTATGTCCGGGACTACCAGCCCCCCTTGTAAACCCACTCTTTGGAGTTTACAAAGAGCTATTCTTGAGCTGCCTCTGTCCCACAGTAGTTACCGCTACTCATGGTTGACCTTCTTGAAGAAATCTGGGGGTGGGGGATGTTATAAGGGGTATTCAGCAGAACATAGAGTAGGCATGGGAGAGTCATCATTTTAAAGAGGACAGGGCAGCTCTACCCATTAGAGACACCTGAAGTGCCCACGAGTGGGCAGTATCCCTTGGGAGGCGATCCAAGTAGGGAAGCAAGTTTTGAGAAAGTCTACCACATCACACATAATGTATGTACCAAGATATCTAAATCCATCCTGCACTATTGTGGCTAGACATCTCGCAGGAAGGCTGGAGACACTCCCTATCAGAGGAAAGATGAGGGACTTAATCCAGTTGATAGTGAGACAAGGCTGCGTAGTGCAAATCAATAAATCGTCTGCATAGAGGGAGATTTCATTCTTCTCATTACCCATTCAGGCTAATTCCCCATCTAAGGGGGCTGCCAGTGGTTCAAGTCCCAGTTCAAATATCATAAGGGAAAAGGAACATCCTGCCTCGTGCCTTATGCAGGGCAAAAGCCCGGAACAGTGCGTTATTGATCCTCACTTTCGCCTTCGGTCCCTGATAAAGAAGTCTAACCGAAACGCAGAACAGGAGGCCAAAGCCCAACCTGGTGAGGGCTGCAAAAAGATAAATCCTTTCAGTGTTATCAAACACCATTCTAGCGTCCAACAAGAGTAGCACAGCTTGTTCAGTATGGGGTACAGCAGTCATGTGCCATACTCCATAGAGACGCCGCAGGCTTAATAGGGTTCCCCTATGTGGCATAAAGTCAGATTTGTCCAGGTAGAACACTGTAGCTATCCCCCTGCAGCCTGTTCTCCTAGGCTTTTGTAGGACCTTGGCTTCTCTGGTTTATCTTTCTTGGGGATAACAACCATAGTGGTTATCCTCTGATCTTCTGGCAGGCAGCCCTTTCTCCCCAGAACATTTATAATAAATGATTTGCAACTCTGTCTGCTATACATTTGTATAGTTCCACTGGTAAGCCACTGGGCCCTGCTGCCTACCCAGACTGCAATTCCCTAATTGCCTTAGTTATCTTCTCTATTGTCAGTTCTTGTTCCAGAACGTTCCTGTCCTTGTCTGACAGCGTTGGGAGGGATAGGTTGTCTCCTGACAAGTTAGTCACAGAAGGACATGTTTCTTCCTAGTAGTAGGCAAACGATTCTACTATGGCCACTCCAGTCATATGAAGTTCCCCACCCGCATCCCAGATCTCTAGGACACAGCTCTGTCCCTATCCCTCCCATCCAGCCATGCTAACAGTTTACTAGCTTTATCACCAATATTGTAAAGTCTGTGCTGGGTCACCAAAGAGTAGGCCCGTGCCCTATCTTTTGCCAGCTCTTGTAGCTCCAGTTGCTTGAGCCAGAGCTAGTATTGTAGCTTGTGATTGGTGCCCTCCACCTTCAGTATGCGAGTTTCTAGTAAGTCAAACTATTGTTCTAGTGCCTCACATTTTATCCTTCATTCTTTCCTTATTAAATTTACTATTCTGAAAGTATTGGTCCATCCTTTTTCTTGGTTTGTCCCTGAGGGTTCAGTCCTTTTAGTGCCAAGGGTCTACCCTAGGGGGCAACAAAGCTTCCCTGGTGGGGCTACAGAGCAGCACTTCTACCGGAGAATGGACTGAGATACATCATGCTTCGTGCACTGCATTCCTAAACTTGCCAGCATATAGGAGGTGAGAGAAGATGAAATCTAAGTGGAAGTAGCTACCATGGACTACAGAAAGGTAGGTGAACTGACTTTCCCCTGGATTATGCTGATGGCACAGGTCCACCATGCCCACTGCGTTTGCAAAAGCCTGCAATGGACTTGAAAGCATCTAGCCCTCCAAGATACAGGTCTGCGCCACAAATCTACAAAGTAGGTCACTCCATGTGCAATGAGGAATGAAGGTTTTGATAAGGATGCCTGTTCTCCTGGAGCTCATAGTATAGCTTGCATGTGCCAGCAGGGTATACCAAAATCGATCAAGCACCTTAAAGTGATTACTCTTAAATTTGTCTCCTGCAGAAGGACCAAGTCTTGGGCATGTCTCAGAGCTACTGTAGCATTATGGTATGCTTAATTGTACTGCCTAGGCCTTTGACATTCGAGTAAGGGCCCCCATTGAGTGTCATGTCATGTATGGGGCCTTCCTCCCCAATTTGCAGGTGCCTGTCTCCCTAACTGTGTCATACAAAACTCTGTAGAGTTGCCCGGCAATGCCTCGACGAGCTGAACAATTTGTAAACATAAAACTTTACACCTATATTAGTGACTAGCATACATATGCATATCTGTGCAGAGTGGGCCAATATCACTGATGCCATCCCGCCCACACCGAGCAAAACTGCGCCTGGACAAAGGGTGGATAGGCATGTTCATTCAATATCTGAATCTCATACTTTATTGTCCCACATTAATGATTCCACTTACAGAATACACTGCTGAGTATGTGGCAGGCCACGGAGAAGAAAAAACCAGGCCCATTGCTCATGGATCTTTGGGAGGCCCATCTCCAGCTTGTGCCTCATCATGTTCAGGACATTTTTTGTCCAGCTTTCCGATGGGGCACCCCCCCTTTATCTCTCTCTGGGTCTGACAAACAGAGGAGCTCCGACCCTCCAGCCAAACCCAAGCTTCCTTTGGTGTGGTAAAATGCCAGGGTTTACCCTCTGCCACCACCCGCAGTCTCGCCGGTCAGAGAATCATATATTTGACTTCTTTTGCTCTGAGTACTTTTTTGACCTCATCAAAAATGTTGCATGGGCGCTGCACCTGCAGGGTGAAGTCTAGAAAGAAGTGTATTGTGACATTCCCATATTGCCATATCACCTTGGGTGCAGGCTGCTTGCAAGATCACGTCCCTGTCAATATAGTTGAACACCTTGGCAATTATTGTCCTTTTAGGGGCACCTGGAATCAGTGCCCGCTCAATTAAGAAAAAGTTCGAAAGGCAAGTGGGGTGGGGAATGTTGACAATGAGGTGCTCAAGGAATAAGTCTACACTGGGGCCCTCTGCCCCTTCAGGGACACCCATGACCCGGATGTTGTTCCTGCGTGCCCTGCCCTCATGTCCTTGCAGTTTGTCAGCAACAAGGGCATTTCGCTTTTGTAAGGTATTGTACTTGCTCCTCCAGTTTCTTGGTCAAGGACTGCAGTAGGTTGAGGTGGGACTCAACCAGGGTGACTTGTTCAGAGGTCTTTTTAAAGTCTGCTCTAAGGAGAGTAACGTTCATGGTTACTGCAGCTAGCTTAGGTGCAATGGTGCCCTTAAGGTCTTATATTACAGCCATAATTACAGTAAGGGGGTTCTGGTGTCTCAGGATGTTCGGCCTCTGCTTGTTTGCAGCAGAGACACCCTAGTTATCGCATATTTGTCCATTTTGTTGATTTACAGAGGTGCTGACACCTTATTTCTCACCATAGCCCTCAAGTATGTTCTTGCAAGTCTTTCTGTGTAATACGTGCAAAGCCCTATGTTGTCTGGCTCAACTATGTACTGTGTGATTGGTCAGGGCCCACATAGATCTAGTATTCCTTATTGCACTTGTTAGGCCCTCATTTGAGTTCCACTTATTGATAGGGCCCTTCACTCTGGGGGTCTGGCAGCAGCCGAGGACAATAATTTAGTAACTCATAAGCATGGTTCCTCAACCAGGCCCCATTTTTCCTCCTCCGGTCAACCAAGATCACCTCATCACAATTCCTAGTGTCACTTGTGTGCTGCTTGGTTGCGCATTGCTAGATGCTCAGGTGCGCCTCAGGGTCGTGCAGCTCCAGGGGGCGCTTTGACATAATGTTTGTGCCAAATGATATTGTTTACTTCAAGACTCGGGCTGCAGAGGAATTGATGGTATGTGGAGAACAGATCAATTGTAGAAAACCACTTAGCACTTCTCACCAGAATCAGCGGCTCAGAAATTAGTCCACAATATCATTTTTCTTGAACTGGCAAAGCTTGGTGCAGAATCTTATCTTGCATAACTATGACAGGTAAAAAACACGGGGAAATCCAGTTAGAAGCTTCCATGTGCTCAATAATATCAGCACTCATCAATTTCTCCAACTCCTAGGAGACATGGCACAAATTTACAAAGAGTTCACCCAACACAACTGAACAAGTGAAGTTGCTGCCCTGCATTGTGTGGGAGAGAGATGAAAACTAGCACCATACCTACGTAGAAGTGGCACAATTATGCTCTCTCCCTGCGCTGGCGCACTTGCAGCTGCCATGCTCCAACGCAGGCATCCATGCACGCTTTAAGGCATTTCCGTTTTGGTTGTGTGCTGCAGAATGCAGTACACATGCAATGAGAAAAAAGGAAAGAGGAAAAAAATGAGAAGAAATTAAAACATCTCTCCTCGTTACACTTGCCTCAAGGAGGCAAGACGGGTGCAAATCGACAATATTTTGTAGAAAGGGGTTTGTGTCAAAACCTATAGGTGGTTGCATGGGAATTCCCATGTACCGTATACGGGATATCACCTTGACACAAAGTAACACAAGGAAGCTCACTGCACTGCCTGGGGTTACTTTTGGGTGCAAACCAACACAAATCATGATTTGCATTGGTTAGTAAAGCCAAGCAGAAGCCTTGCACTGGTTAGCATTAAAAAAGAAAGGCATGATTTCCTCACACCTCCATATGTTCAGCTTAATTATCTACACATGATGTATCTGACTTCCCAGAGATTACAGCGCGTTGGCAAAGCACTAGATGCTCCCTAATTGACGCTGACTTTTTCCATATGGTTTGGTCTTGTCTGGCACTGCCCTTTTGGGAGAAATAGAAAATGAGCTCTCTGCGGTTCCTCAGTTGCCAGGTTGACCTTGGTCCCAGGGCAGCCCTGCTGGGTCTATTGGAGCAGGTTGGGGACTGAAAATGGAGAGGGCTTTTATCTGGGTGGCTACTTTGGTGGTCAAATAAGATACTACCCTTTACTGGAGTTTGCCGGAGCCCCCTTCATTGGTTGGGTAGAAAAAGGGGGTGGACTGGTGTATCTGCCTAGAGAGGCTGATCTACCAGCTGCAAGAATGCTCCTGAAAACATAATAAAATCTGGAGCAGATGGTGGGCACGCTATGGGTTGAGTGTGTGACAATTATGATTTTATATCTTTAATGTCTATAAACCTGATACATATTGTTGTAGTTTTGTACAATTGTTTATGGAACTTGCCAAAATCTTAGAAAAATAAATAAATTTGGTTATCAAATAAAGAAACACAAACACGGCACAAAATCTTTGTCAATATAGCCATTCAAATATGGGCCTTCATTCCTAATCAACAAGGAAACATTACGTAGTTTGTAAATCTTTAGGCATGCTTCATCTCTCAAAATAAATCTGTAGTCAAAATCCACCAACTTGCCAAGTGAGCCATCAAAACACATTAGGAAATGTTTCTGGTATCTTCTTCTTTCTCATCCTCTCACGTTCATCCAAAATTAAAACCTGTTCCTGGTTATTTGGATCAAGAATAATATAAAGATTATCTTGCTCATTCCATCCTAAAGCCAATAGTCCTTTTCTAACTACATAAAGCTTTTCCAAAGATCTCCTGTTTTTGAAACTGAACACTAAAGTCCTAAAGCCTAAAATCAATTTTCTTGCCAACATGCCCCTCTGGTTGTATATCAACCTTGCATAGTTTAGATCCAATTTTGTTGAAAAATTGGTCTCGCCAAACTTCCTCATTAATAATGGTATATGCTGAACCTAAGTAGACATACACTTGCATTTAACACCTACCAAACTCATGTTTCAAATTCGCATATTTCTTTTATCATTCTCATTTGGGATATTCAGAACAAAATTTTTTCCAAGACTCATCACTTTACTCTCCAGGCTATGATCTTCTTCACTTAAAGTCCAGGCATATAACTCTTTCTGTCTTCCCTCCTACAACATACGTTTGCAAAATGTCCCACCAAACAACAGGAACTACATTTCTAATTTAAAGCAGAGCATGATTTGCTATATAGAGGTGTTTCACTTTTATAACAACTGATACTGTCTTTCATTCTACCCTTCATAGACATGGAACTTTATAGAGGTTTAAAACAGTTGCCATTCTCTTAACGTTGACTTATTCCACAACTTCACACCTGCTTACAATACTACTCTTGGATTCATTCAAAACTGCTTTAGCATCAGATATTTTAGCCTTTTTTCACAATAGCTAAAGTGTTTTTGAGATCGGAATCCCCGTTAACTCAAAGTCTTTCCTGCATTGCAGGATTACTGATGTTCATCACTAGCCAACCATCACTACCTAACTCTTTATGAATTCTTCCTGTAAATTACCAAACCTGCAGTCCAAGAAAAGCATTTTAGGGGCATAAGCACACTCATCAATTGATTCCTTTTTATCTTGCTTCTTTTAAAAGAACTTATAACGAGTAATGCCTTTAGACACTGTTGGCATGAAATACGTGTCAAAACCAGCAGTGGCCTTAGTAAATATACCCCCATCACCATTCCCACATTCATTTGTCATTTTTTTTTACACATTTACCTGTACAGGACCAATAGAATGGAAAAATATTATATTCTTTAACTCTGTAGACATATCGTTGCACTTCTCCACAGGAGCCAATTAATTTTGGAAAATACTCCTTCCATTCTAGCCATTCCAAGGTAAGTCAGGTACACATACTAAACTTACATGTGCTCACCCTCTGGCAGCCTAGCACAGAGCAGTTAGGCTAAACTTAAGAGGCAATATGTAAAGTATTTGTGCAACACTTAAATGACAATAACACTGTAAAAACACCACAAAAAGACTCTGAACCAGTTTAGAAAACTAGAGAATTTTTTTCTGAGTAAAATGAGATAACAAAGACAACATTTTAATAAGTAGAACTTAAGATATACATTTTTAAAGATTAAACTGCAACATAGTGCTTAGAAGCATAAAGTGCCAACTAGACCGGGTTAAATTTAAAAGTTCAGACCGACTCCGATGAAGCATAAGTTGAATACAGTTCCACGTACGTCCCACTGAAGTTTTACCTTCTCAAGAATTGTGCCAAGAGTTCCGTTCACAAGAAAGTAGTTCGGCCGGTCCACGGGCATGATTAGCCACCGGGCATCATGGACCGACAAGCTGGAGCCTTGTGGTCGTGGATGGCGAAGATTCTTGTGCGAAGAGAGGAACTTGTGCCTGCTCCTGCTGATCCCTTGTGCAAGTCGCATGGTTTTGGTGTGAATGGGTAATTTCATGATTTTAGGAGCTAAAATCTACTTTCAAGGGCCTAGGACTGAAGAGGAGCCTCTTTGGGCTTAGGAGCTGGTTGAAGAAGGGTCCAGGAGCTCTAGTAGAGTTGAAGGGAAGCCTTTGATGGAGCTTAGATTTCTAGAATAGGAGCCAAGCCAGCAAGCCCTTGGAGTCACCTGCTTCTGTAGAAGATGTAGAGAGCAAAGTCCAGTCCTTCCCGACCACGCCATGCGGTGCAGGCCCCCACCCCACCACCAACAGCCACTCTTCACCCCGGGCTGCGGCGAGGCACTATGCACACAGTCCGAGGGGGGAGAGGCTCCAGCACCCCCAATCCCTTCACTGCCTCACGCAGCCGAAAAGGAGGGCGGACAGTAATAAATCAGACCTGTGGCACCCCTTACCCAAGGGGTGCCGCTTGAAGAAATTCCCCGTCACTCCTGGGGCGCCGCCTGGGGAAACTCCTCGCTGCTCCGGGAGGCCATTACCCCCCACCGAGAGCTCGCTCCACCTCGTGGGCCTCCCGGCAGGCCACAGTCACTGACTCTCCCGGTCCACCCGCCACCTCCCGCGACTGAAAAAGGAAGGGCGGACCTCCACCGTCGAGGCTCCCAGCACCCCTCTCTCCTCCAAGGGGCGCCGCCCGGAAGGCTCCTCCTTACCCTGGGGCGCTGCCCAGAAGGCTCCTCCTTACACCGGGGAGCTGCCGCGCCCCCGCCGAGGGCACACCTCACGCTGCGGGCTCCCCGGATAGGCCGCAACCGCCAGCCCAGGCTGCCGGGCCTCGCCGCAGCTCCGGTCCCGGCCCAATATAAAATCTGGCTCCCCGGCCCACTCACGGGCAAGGAGTCAGCTGGGACTCAACGAACGCTGGGACGGCTGGGCCTAGCAGGGCGGATGACGGAAGGCTCCGGAGCACTCTTAGAGTGCGACCACCGTCTTGACGCCCGTGGCCACGCCTATGTTCCATCAGTTAAATTCTAAATTGTGGTTTTTACTGTGGAAAGGCTAGTATTCCTATTGGCAACTACAGGGTTAGAAGCTGACAACTCAGCTGTGCTAACTTCTGAATGAGACTACTAAAGTTGGCACTTTAAGTTAACAATATTATCATTATATTAAACCCAACATGATGCCCAAGACAAATTTAATGTTACTTTTTAAGAAATGCAACTTTTAGAAATAAGCCACTTTGTTGCCCAAGTTTTCCATTGGCTATTCACAGATGGAGGCTACAAGACATCCTTCTGCCCTCCTGGGAAGAAGTGTGAATGACTTCCAGGAGCGGGAACAATAAAAGCCTGCTGTTGGAACAGGTGTCACCTCTCCCTGGCAGAAAACCATACAAGGTGTGAGTCCAAAAGGCGAGGTTGAAAGGGGAAGCCCCATTTGAAGGGCAAATGATGGACATACATGAGAGTGGCTGCTCTTGTGTTTAGATAGATAGGTTGGCGTCAGGAACAGAGAAGGGAGACCAGTTGTCAAACCAACTTTTCCATAGGTGTGTAGCCTCAGGTAGCCACACCTCTAAGGTGGGCTACCAAACTTCACTCAATGAGAAAGGGGTTTTGACATCTTGGGAGTGGGCAGAATAGTGCACTCTGGAATGGCTAAATGCCACATACTGCAGGAAGATGTGAGCAGGTGGGGAAGGTCCTAGTAGCTCATTGGCTAGTAACCACTGCATTCCAGAGGGCACTTTCGGGGCAGAAATATGGCAACCCTTGCACACAGACTTCGGATCACATCTCGACTGGAGAGAGTACTGAAGAAGGACTACCTTCTGTTCCTTGGACCTGGCAAAAGAGGCTGTACCAACCATTGGACTGCATTTGCTGATAATTGGGCTAGCAAAGAGAGAACTGTGGTGGTCATTATGAACACAGCAGAAACAACCACCGTGTTCATGCTGACGGTCAAAACACTGACTGCCAGCGACCCCGGAACTCCGCCGGCCAGATTATGAACATTTCTGAGAGCCGGCGGGCGGAAACATTGTTTCTGCCCACCGGCCCACTGAAAGGCTCGGCCGGGACATTGACGGCAGCTCCACATGGAGCCGCCGTCAATGCCTCTGTGCGGCAGGTGCAGATCACCTGCGTGATGGGGCTCTGCACCGGGGCCCCTGCACTGCCCATGCAAAGTGCATGGGCAGTGCAGGGGAACCCCCTCCACCAGCCTTTTCCTGGCGGGATATCCCGCTAGGAAAAGGCTGGCGGGAAATGAAACATTATCCGCAGGGTAGCACAGCTACCATGGCGGATGGTGTTTCATCCCGCCGCCAGGCTGCCTGACGGTGGGAGCCTGGCAGAGGGTGACAGCTGCCGCTGGTGGCCGTCACCATGTGCATTATATGGCGGTTTGGCCAGCCATGATCATAATGAGGGCCTGTGTCTGTAGTGCCTGGCTTGTGGAGACGTTGCTCCTGTGCCTCAGATATAAGAGTTGAACTCCAAGAATCAGTTGGCTGACTTCCTGTTAAAGTACCAGGGTCTCAAAAGCTGAAGAAGCCTATGCTGTCCAGTCAGTAGCCACATTCACTTGATAACCTCTGACTGCTGACGTGCAGCCTGGGCGATGAAATCCCAATGCTCAAAACTTGCACCTAAGTCTGCTTGGGGGGGTAGAGTTGTCGGCGTGCAATTTGGTCTCCCAAGATGGACCCTAGCCTTCACCAAAAGCAACCACTTGTTTTGCTGTGACCGGCGACCAGTAGGACAGTTGCTAGATCAAAGAGCACTTCTAGGAACATTACCCTTGTGGCCAAAGTCACCCGCCTGGACTGTGGACCAAGGAGTAATCCCAGGAAGAGCCCCATCCACCACACAATATCCTCAGCATCTTAAGCATCCTGTATCCTTTACATCAGAAACACTCCATTAAAGTCTATAATGGTTTGCTCATAGAGCCTGGAACTGGACTTGAAACTGTTTTGGTGACAGGATACCTGTACTACAACTCCTTAAGGACTCCCTTGACCTTCTCCCAGTCAGAGTTGGCCACCCAAAGTGGGCCGGAGAAGCTGTACACAACTTTAAAAATTCATAAAAATAATATTTCTTTTCATAATTCGGTGTAGGATGTCTTTTGTGCTGTGTGTCCTTATCTCGTTGTTTTGGTGCTTTTAAATGCTTTACACTTGTTCCTTTACTCGAAGCCAAAGCTACCCATGCCTGAACTAAGGTTTAACCAGTGTGACTGGACCCAAGACGGTATTATGGGTGCATTACATGTTTATATAATACACAACATTCCCCACGATACCCAAACAGGGTAGGGTAAGAAACAACTCTATCTCACAAAGTGCAGACAGTGAAACCTCCAAGGGTCAGGTTTCTCCCAAACAAGATAGTCTGCAAACTCCTCAGTAGTACACACTGAAGAGCGAACTTAAATAGAAAAATATCATACACAGGTCCACTGCCCAGACCACATCAATTGTTGCCAACGTTGATGTGTTGATAATAAACAGATCCAACAGCTTCCTGATTGTAAGTGTTTATTCAAAAGCCACCTGGGCCAGAACAGCAGACCTCTCTCGGCTGCAGCCAACCTCTCCACTTCCTGCACTAAGGCCGCTAGCAAGGTTCTGATTCTGGAATGGATGTTCACAGCAGCTGTAAGAGACACGTACAATACAACATATTTCTTTTACTGCTGCCATATGATGGTTCATTAAGGCAACACCAGCAACATAACCCACCTCCCTTTTTTGGTTAGCATGTTGTAGTTAGGAGATTAGTTATATCATAAGCAAAGAAGTTATTGAAGCAGGTCTCTGCAATAGCCTTAGGTGACATGCAAGATTTAGGATGAAACTGTAGCTGACATAGGCTTTTTAAACTTCTCATCTAGCATTGTGAAGGGTGCATGAGATAGTGTTGATAGTGAACAGAGGGAGGTCAGCATCTTTTGTGTGGGACAGTGAGGGATGGTGCTAAGGGTGATCCAGAGGCTGTGGAGGATGTACAGCTGTTATGTAGGAAGAAGAATGCATGGGGAGGAGATGCTGAGGTATAGGATGTTGAGGTTTCGCAGACATAAACATGTTCACTCTGCCATTTGGTGATTGGTATTTCCAAGAAGAGGTAAAAGCAAATCAGAGTTTGAGTCCAGAATTTAGATGTGGTGGGTGACTTGATGCCTTGCAATGGCAGAAGAGGATGATGACAAACCAGTGAAGTAGGTATGTTATTAGTAAGATTGCACGAGTAAGGGTTATTGATATTGTGGAGGAGAATGGGTTGAAAACTGTGCAATCACATGATTGAAGGTTATTGTTATGTGTGGAATTGGATATGTTACAAAACAATAATTGAAACCTAGATACGTTTTGATCAGGTTTGAGAAGATTTGACTGGCTAGCTTGAATCATTATCTCTCCCTTCCTAAGCTAGAGATAGTAATCATGATATGTTGAGCTTTTAATGGAGAGAGTATTTGCTTTAGGCCTCCTAGAATCATAGATGATGAAGACAAAGGATAAGAAAGTTTTTACTTCCCAGTTTCAAATGTTCAGTGACTGAGGATGTTAATTGGTTAGTTAGGCTGTACATTTAATTTTTCAGGTATGTCGTGATTTGTCTGGTTCTCGGTGTGCTTGGGTATATTCCTTAGTTTAGAGGGGTGCTGATCAAGCTAAGCCATATGTTAGTTACTTTTATTGACCAGTATAGTTACAATAATGGTGCAGCTAAAATAAAAAGCATTAAGTTAACTTAATTTGAAAGCCTGCGGTACTAGGTCTTTCGAATACATATAAAGGATTTTTGCATTGGTTACAAGGCAAATCTGTGTGAGGTAAAGAGTTCTGAGTGAGGGTGATTCTAAGTAACTAAGGGACAGATGTATCAAGGTTTTTTGCATTCGCAAACGGTGCGAATGCCCGTTTGCGAATGAAAAAAGCCAGTTCAGAATGTTTGAAAGACATTCTGAACGCAATTTTAAGGAATCGCTAAAATAGCGATTCCTGAAAATTGCGACCCTGTTTAGAAAGTTGCAAATTGCGACTCTCTAAATAAGAAATCGCAAATAAGGAATCCTTATAATCACTGAAACATCGATGTTTTTGTGGGGACATCCTAGTGGTGGTAAAGATGGTGAAGTAGTGAAAACAGGATGAAAAATTATTGTGGTGAAGTGTTGGTGCTATGATGTGAGTGGGTGAAGGTTATTTTGTATTGTGTGGTTTGGAAAATTGTGTGTTGTGTATGTTGTGCAAGTCTGGGATGTCTGCTGAGTGTGATGTGTAGGGGATCCTATTGTTTATTTAGTTAGATATGAATTTCTTTGCTAGTGTCTGGCTGTGAGTGGCGTTCTGGTTGCAAAGGAGTGTGGGTTGTGTAGGGGTGTTTTCCATAGTGCAGTGTGTGGGTGTGTTGGGTGTTTGAATATGTGATGATGATGAGTTGAGGGTCATGGTGGATGAAATTGTCAGGATAGAGCTATACCTATTCGGAGCACATGGTCCAGGAGACATCAATACCCAGGAAAATGGAGTTGTGGCAATGAATAGTCAAAAGGGTGAATTCTGTTTATGCAGTTGCCCATGCACAAGGGAGGACCTAAGAAAGAGGTGGAATGACCTCAGGGGGAAGGTGCGTTCCACGGCATCCAGGCACCAGCTGGTGGTCCTCAAGACTGTGAGTGGGTCCCCACCTCCTTCCCCACAGTTCACATCATGGGAGGATAAGGTCTTGCACATCCTGCATCCTGAAGACCTGACAGGAATACCTGAGGGAGTGGAGTTGGGTAAGTCACAACAACATTTGTGTCACCAAACAGTTTTGTCTTGCATGCTCACTCATCACCTTTCTCCACCACAATGACCAAACCACCCACCACCCCTCTGCCCAAATCTCCAAATACCCCTCACTGCCATGCCACATGTCAAGTAAATTCACCTTGGGCTACAGTGTTTGGGAAGAGCATGTGGAGTTCTGTGAACTGACATCACTACAACTCCCAGAAGGCACTGTTCCACCATTAATAAAACTGGAACATTGCACTAAATTTGAAATGTCTTGCGTGTGAAATTAACAATCAAAGTAATCCATCCTGAATGCTTCACCATTTAACAGGTCATGGCAATGACATCTATGCAATGACCCACTACCAGTACCATTACAAGCAAATCACAGCTCCAGCTGTGTTCCATACCAAACTGGACTCTGAGAAAAGCTCCCTAATAATGCCATATAATCACCTGCGGGGGTCGGGGAGGGGCACCTAAATGGCAAACTGGACGCACTTGCAGTACATCCAGACAAAGGCGCAGGTCAAATTGTAACACCTATATTGTGTGCCAGCTCTGACACCATTGTGCATTCTTCAGCTTCTAGTTGACTCAATGATGCCATACACCTTACTAGGAGAGAAATGTACATTGTCATGTCTTTACTCAGACAAGAGGTGAGGGTATTAGCAGCCATCTAAACACCAGCATACTCCAAGAGCTTGGAGCATGCTGTATGCAATTGAAAATCTCTGTGTCCCAGATTCAAGATTAAGTAGCAGCTGTCATTTCAGGGGATCATGTAAAGGCAGTGTGCATCTCACATACCATGTTTAGTTTTCTAATTTACTTGTATCATTTACACCAACTGTGTGCTCCACTTCTCCTACAGGTAAACCTGCCATCCCCTGCATGAGGAGGACACCATAGACTGATACTACCCCTCTGGATGAAGGCCCCAGACAGGAAAACACCCCTGGATGCCTGGACATTAAGGATGAGGTTGGCCCATCAGGGACACTTGGCCAGTCAACAACTATCAGTCTCGCCCTGCCCACAACGACTCCTCCCAGCCCTGTTGCAACTACATCACAGGCAACCATTTGCCCCCAAACCTGTGCCCCAAGGGCAGTCTCTTCCATTGTGTGCCCCCAGTACAGGTACCTGAGTCTCCTAATGTAACCCCTGACAATGATGGTCCTGCCACCAATGAGAGTGGGCACACTGTCCCAGGGCACAGATATGTGGGGGCAGGGTGCATAGGAGGGATGGTGTGGGCCAGAGGACGGGCGCTCCAAGGGAAACAGCTGACCAGGAGACCATCTCCCAAGCTCTGGGAGCCTACCAAAATTAATTCCCAAGGCATGATTGGCCGGGTACTGACCACGATGGGGGAGATCAGACAGCTGCAGAGGGACAACCAACAGAAAGCCATGCAGCAGTGGCAGGTTAAAAATGCTATACTGGCTTAAATTGTTGGGGTGCTGAGGGATATGAACACTACCCTGAGTAGGTCTGGCACCAAATATCAGGCCTCTTTCACTAGCAATGAGACATCAGGCCCCTTGACATCTGTGGATGCTAGTGGAATTGAGGCCCTGCCAGGGGAAGGGAATGCCTCAGACACCCCACCCTCTGTAGCAGAAGAACCCCCTGCAAAAGAAAAGTGGACGTCCACTAAGACATCCAGGAGGAGGAGATGCCAAGACTAAACCCACTGCCAGGAAGTGAACCTCCCCTGATTGGTTCCCCTTGTTTGTCACTAATACATCCTGTTGACTGTTCTGATACCTAACTCCATTTTCCTATGGTGCAAGGACACTGTTTCCAAATGGTGTAGCAGCTACCCTGATAATTTCATCCACCATGACTGAACCCTTCACTGTTAACTTTTTCTCATTTCTGTTTCTAATCACTCATTTTGTTGTGCACTCCCCAAAAAATACCACTTAACCACAGATCCTGTGTAAGTGTGATGTATCAACCATATACAGCTGTCATGTATGACAACTATTGTACCAAAATGTTCCACTCCAATTTTATACCTTTGTTATGGTCATCACACATGTACTGGACAACCAGGATACAAATTGCAGTGGGATTGTAACGTAGACATGACACAAGTCACCTGTATTGTACAGATCCACATATTTATTTGGAGAATGGCAATCAGCACATGTTTAAGTAATGCTGTGGACTACAGTGTTTCAGCTTAGGTGTCATTCACTACCAACCCACAGAATACAGACGTTAGGGACATGTCAGTCTATCACCATCCCAGGAGGCAAACAGATTGGTTCAATGTATCACCAGCTTGTCACATACCCATACCTTATTCTTCCAAATGACCATACCCCATGAAAGGTCCACTTACCATGGTCAGGTATCTGAAGGCTTGCCTCTCATCTATGTCAGTCTTCAGACACATGCACAATGGTCTGTAATGAGGAAACACACTGACAGCTATGCACAAGTTAGGGCACATACAACACAAACCATAATGATGGTACAGGGTCTGGAAATCACATTAGGACATGTATTGAATACAAATGGACATACACATGCCACCTCCAATACCAAACAGGTCTTTTTTGTGGAAAAAGGACACTTCCAGACCACTGTCCTGACAGTCTAGGCATATAATTCACACACCACAAATCTCATGCTATACAGTACCTGGTTTAATCCATTTCCACCTCTCATGTCAGTTTTCAAATCCCATCTGCGTTTGACATTGTCTGAGAATGCCAAATGAGAATGATTCAAACAGCCAATCTGCAAATCTGCAATTGACAAAGATAAGGTATAGGCCAGAGTGGAACACATACATCACATTGTCTATTAATAACTACAAATCTGACATTGATTGTGCATTTTCTAAACAATAGACTATGTATATAACAGTTCTGTACACAACTCCAAGTAAAATTCTGCATGCATATCTGAGTCATGTACTTTGGAGCCACTTAAGAACCAACTGATGGTGGTAGAAGAGAATTACATGGCATGCATAACCTCAACAATACCCCATCGAATCTCTATTGTAACATCACATCACATAACTTCAGTCAGTTGAAGTTCTGATTGATGACATCTGCCCTAATGTCTCCAGCTTCATCCTCATCATGCTCATCCTCACTTGGCAAATCTGCATTTCCACTGACAGGATCTGCTGGCTCCCCCTCATCTGGTATGAATGGTATCTAATGTCTCAGGGCAAGGTTGTGGAGCATGCAGCAGGCAACAATTATTTGACATACCTTGTAGGGTGAGTAGAGGAGGGCTCCTCCAGATTTGTCTATCCTGCAAAATCTTGCCTTCAGGAGCCTAAAAGTCCGCTACACAACATGCCTTGTCCTTCCGTGGGCCTCACTGAAGCGGACTTCACCTGGTGTGGTTGAGTACCTCACTGGTGTCAATAACCAAGGATGGTTTGGGTAGCCAGACTCCCCTGTAACGTATAGTTACACCAATCCAAACTTTAATCTTGGACATCCACAGATATGGTAGCTGGAAAAGAGGTACAGACACACTTGTCATATATGACTTACGAACCAGACAGGCCCTTTCTGATTAATTCGGGAGCGCGACCGGGGGTAGGAGCAATTTCCGACGGCCAGCCGTAACTACCGTGTTATATGGACCAGGCCTACGGGCTGCGTGATCCCATGAAGCCCTGTCTCTAATTGGGAGGGGCGACGAATAGGATTGACATACTGGGTCATAATGGACTTATGTAAGTGACTGATGATACTAATTTTCCTGCTTTCGCTTGTCATTGGTTATAGGCAAGAGCACTTTGAGTTTGTATGTGGAGAAGCATTATTATATTAGGTCCTGAGGAAGCGTCATTGGATCCTTTGTGGACCGGATAGACGCGAAACATGTCGAACCGATTTCTGAGGGGAGTCTTGTAGTTCTTGACGTCCCATTTGTGTGAGAATGGTCGAACATTATATCGACTTAACTCTCCCGGTAATTGTTTTAATCTTGGCCTGCTCCCTGCACTAATAAAGATAAATCTTATAGAGAGTTTTTGAGCCAATTTTACTCTTGGTTTGTTTTTCTCGCTCTCCTTTCTTTTCCTTTTCTCCCGACTTATCTGCGGGCAGTGTGGCATCATCGAAAAAGAACTCCGGCAAAGAGCCCCCCGAAAGGGTGGTGCCCGTCAGACATTGCAGCGCCAGTCTGACGAGGAGCTGGTCCAATGATGAAGCATGACACCCATTTGGGTGTGTGAGGACTCTTGCTCCTATTGTATAGGACTCCCTATTGAATAGGACCTCCTAGTACTCTCCCTGTTTGTTTCTTCTTGCTCTTTAGGAACAGTGTATTTCATTATTAGTACCTTTCTGATTATAGTCATGTCATAAGCAGTGGGATTTAGCTGATCCACATGATGAAGGAATCATGGACTGATCCTAGAAACCTTGTACAAACATGTGAAATGTATAGGCCAGCCAAAGAGACCACTTGGATGTTTAGGGAGTGGAAGTTTTTCCTGTTCCTATATATCTGTAATTAGCACTTGGGGGACCAAGGCTACATGGGTGCCATCTATGGCTCCAACTACATGTGGAATGTGTCCCAAAGCATAGATATCTGCCTTGACATGGGCCACATCCTCACATTGGGCAAATCTGATGCAGCTGTCCAGGTGTTTTAACAACGCAGACAGGATAGCCTTGAAAACCAGATTGAACATGAGCTGAGACATTCCTGCAGTTAGGCCCTCTTTATTCTGAAACGACTCAGTGGCCAGGAAGTGCAGCACTGACATGACTTTAACGATTGGAGGTATGCTATTGGGATTGCGGATGGCAGGCATTAGATCTGGCTCCAACTGACAACGTAGATCCATAATTGTATGCCTATCCAGGCGATATATTTGGATTACATGTTGGACCTCCATGGTCTGCAGGTCGGCTAGTGGATGGTACAGTGGAAGTTGTTTTGCTCTCCTCAGGCCCTGAGTATGATCAAACAGCATCACACATATATCTAAATCATGTCACATGAAACAGTGAATATGTGGTATTCATCACATAGTGAGGCAAAATATGAATGTGTATTGGATTAAAATCCCTTTAACCTTACATGTTCTCTAAATGAATGTACATGTCACTGACAGTGAAAGTTACATCAACCTAGTTGCCACATAACACTCATTTGTTGCACCTATACCATCTTCTGATTATCATTTGTATGGTGACAACACTGGTTCATGTGCATAACCAAAAATACCTCATTTCACTTCCTCTACTAATGACATGCACATTGATACTTGTAAACAGTAAGCTAGCATTTAACACATTGTCATAGATATAGTTTTCAGTAAATGATGCAACTTTCATAACTCTATCACACATATATGAGCCCTAAAATGGCTGCCTCCTGACCTGCTGTGCAGGACATCCGGAAGTGACCTGACTCCGCCAGCAGATGTCGTCATGGCGCTATGCGGTTATAACTCCGGTGGACTTTGCCATTGGAACACATTGCTGCCTTTTGCGGACTTGGGCCAATGGCGACGGCCTCTGGCAGTGACGGTCCTGTACGTGGCAGAAGTGACCCCCATCTTCTGCAAACTCCCTCACTTGATTTCTATCACTGCTGCCAGCAAGACCTCCATGACCTGAGCTGCTGTGAACTGCCTCTGGGAGCAATCATGCCACGTCCTCCAGGTGATAGGGCCCCTGCCTTCTCTCCGGAAGAGCTGGACAAGCTTGTGGAGGAGGTCCAACTCCTGTATGGACATAATATTGTGCACCAGAGGAGCAGGTGTGTCCAATGCAATAGCAATGGGTGAAAGTTAGACTTATGATAATGTAGATGAAATGTGCATGAATGAAGGATTGAGCTATCATGTGTGGGTAGATGGTTATGTGTACATGTGCATAGAAAGACTGATACATAGTAGGTAGTGTGTCATGTATGTACCCTGATCCACATAGTACATTACAGCATTTATATAAATGTTAGTGGTACAAATAGTTGTAGAGATGTATCATTTCAAGGACATACTTGTAGTCTGGTCATATGTTTCTAGCCAAAACCTGGTACTGGGTGTACATTTTGTATGCCTGACACCCGGTTCACACGTGGCTTGACTGCAGAAGGTGACTTGAAAAAGAGTTTGACGTGTGAGGAAGGGTATGTTTAGCTACTTGCACTAACTTGATTGTTCATCATACTTGTTTTAAGATTGAGCATGTGTACATGACTTTCTACTTTTGTCTGTGTCATACATGCAGGTCAAAACCCATCTGAAAAAGGGGATCTTGCGTGCCATCACCAAGAAAGTGTGGACCCTGGGGGTGTACAGCCGGCAGAGCACCCACTGTAGAAAGCGGTCGGAGTACCTGAGACACTGGTCCCTTAAGACCGCTGAGGCCCGGCTGGAAATGTCGTCCCAAGGAAGAAGGGGTGCCCATCAGACCTTGACCCTCCTGATGGCCCGCATATTGGCGGTGGCCTACCCTACGTTGGATGGGCGTTTGAGGGCAGCACAGCAGCCACAAGGATGTGAATACTGACTACACTCATTTATATTCCTCTGCAAGGTCAGTGTATGGTGTGAAAGACTCTAAGCTGTGCCAATGTGGTAAGTGCAAAAGGTTAGATGTCTCCTAAGAACACCTAGATGTAGAGTTCTCAACACTGGTACATAGGTGTATTGTGTATAGGGTCATATTACTCACCTATACCAACCTATCTGTACAGTAGCATATGATGATGCACATGTGGCTGTGTCATATGTGTACCACTATACTGCTCTTAATATCCTGCTGGTTGTCCCTTGCCACCTACAGATTCATACTCCCAAAATCCTGATGGTAAGTTGTCCTGGTCTTTGCCTTCTGTCCATTCAACTGTCCCTTGATCCATCTCTATCTGCAACATAGAGTCTGACAGGTTGAGAACATGTCTATTATTCCTGAGTTTTCCAATGGGTGTCAACTTATTGTGAGGCTGTGATCTCAATCTGACATTTCACATTTCACAGTGATTTCCACACTCACTACACCTTATTAGGAGGTGTCCACCTTGGTAAGTGAGGACACCGGCATCTGTAATGTTTCATCAGAATGGACATCCTGCATGTATTAAAACATGGTAGTATAACTAGACTCCTAGTGCAACCCATATCATTGATATGAGAGCTCAGAATATTAGTACATGTACATGTTACCTGTATGGTAAGTGGCTAAAGAGCAATGTCCGATTCCAGTGTGTTGTGTGTATACTAAATAGGCCACAACATCTTAGTAATAGGTACAATCTACACTGGTTTTTGCCAACATCATGTGTAGATTGTTAGGTTCAGCCATGTCTTAACATTGTGATGCAAATTAAACAGACTTACTTTTGCTATTGTGGAAATATTTTGAAGGCTTTTGGTATGGAATCCTATTGTTTGTACTGACTTCATTGTGTTGCAGGTGTAGTAGTGCACCTTCACATGTTATTGGAATGGTATGTGTAGTCAGCCATTTGGCTTGCCTCAAGGTGTATGTCTCTATCATGTTAAGCTCAGAAGTGTGTTGTAGTATTGTAATGTTCATATACAGATGTAAGATTGCTCATGTCTGAAGTGTGGATAGTGATGCTACCACTTGTATGATGGGCTATTGATGTTGCCACTCATCATGATATGATTAGTTGTACTGTACAACAGGTGACAGGTGTACATTGTATTAAGGTGTTGGTATAGTACCTGGGGATGTCTGTGGGTAAATCCTGTGGGCTAAGTTGGCCTGTATAAGTGTACATGACTTTGTTTACAGGTGGAGAATGACTAAGATGAGTAGCTCCACAATGTATGTCTCATCCTTTCCTATATGACTATTGGGATTTGTGTTGGTGACGTGTTTTGACTCTATTATACTACAATTTATGAAAAGGCAAATATAGTTGTGGCATGTTTGCCAATGTCACTAGTGAAGGTTGTGGACTCTATGACATGCAATGGTTTTGGCTTGTATGCAACATGCTGTCTTGTGTTTGGCATTTGATGAGGTTTCTTTCCTGGTACATTACATCGGCTTAAAATATAGGTATGTGTGAATTTTGTGTATGTGATATGTTGAAATGATTGTTACCACTATTTCCGATTGCTTGGTTGTAGGGTGACTATGTTGCTGTGGCTGGAAATCAAATTCATGTTGGCAAGTCAGGTTGTCGTGGAAAGGTTATTGTGATGGTATATTATGTGTGCAATAGGTGGTTTAGCTGGTGTGTGACATTTTTATAATGTAGTAGTGTAGATGGTATCTAGTTGTGACACTTACCTGGTTCTACCTGGAGGTGTAGTATAAGTAGCTGTAATGTGATTGATGTGTGCATTGTGATGTTAGAGTTTTAAAAGAATATTATGAACTTACCTCTCTTTCTGTTTTCCAGCGTCAGCATCGGCAGGCGAAGGAGACACGACACAGTGGAGTGGGGAAGCTGCTGGCCATGGGACCTCAAGTCATGATACCACTGACACTGAGAGTGGGCCAGGAGGGCCAGGGGGGTGCCACGGGAGACACAGGGGGCCTGATTCTGACCCCGGCAGGGTCGGCGGGAGCACCGCCAACAGGCTGGCGGTGCTCCTCAGGACATTCTGACCGCGGCGGTTCAGCTGCGGTCAGAACAGGAAAACCGGCGGTCTCCCGCCGGTTTTCCGCTGTCCTGCAGAATCCTCCATGGCGGTGCAGCTTGCTGCGCCGCCATGGGGATTCTGACACCCCATTCCGCCATCCTGTTCCTGGCGGGTCGCCCGCCAGGAACAGGATGGCGGTATGGGGTGTCGTGGGGCCCCTGGGGGCCCCTGCAGTGCCCATGCCAGCGGCATGGGCACTGCAGGGGCCCCCATAAGAGGGCCCCACAAAGAATTTCAGTGTCTGCTGAGCAGACACTGAAATTCGCGACGGGTGCAACTGCACCCGTCGCACATCCTCCACTCCGCCGGCTCCATTCGGAGCCGGCATCCTCATGGAGGGGTGTTTCCCACTGGGCTGGCGGGCGGCCTTTTGGCGGTCGCCCGCCAGCCCAGTGGGAAACCCAGAATCACCGCAGCGGTCTTATGACCGCGGAGCGGTGTTCTGGAGGGGGGAACTCTGGCGGGCGTCCTCCGCCGCCCGTCAGAGTTAGAATGACCCCCAGGTTCCAGTTCATCATCTTCTGAATCTTCCTCCAGTGGACACTACCTGGCGGTGGCGGACCCATCTGTGACCACCCCAGTACCATCTCTGTCCACCACCCCCCAATTCCACCACTGCCCTCCCTGTAGCTCCCTACCCAGTTGCCCATGCCCGCTCACCGAAGAGGGTGAGCGTCTCCTTTGCCGCAGGCACCTGTGCCCAAGCCCTTGTTAGCCCTGCTGCCCTCAGTGAGGAAGGTATTGACATCCTGAGGTCCATCTCTGTGGGTCAGCCAACCATCATGGATGCCATCCAGGGACTGGCAAGTCAAATCCAACAGAGCAATGCATTCCTGGAGGGCATCCACAGTGCACTGACTGGCCTACAGAGATCCTTGTGGGCTCTGGCCTCCACACTGATGGCAGCCAGTCAATCTTTGTCTACTGCACCCCTCTACCTTCCTCTTCCCAAACCCCTCTTCCCAGACCCAGCCAAAGCACACAGACAGCCATGCATCCACCTCAACATCCAAGGGCAGCTCAGACAGACATAAGCACCACAAGACACACCACCGGCATGCACACAAGCAACATTCAGATTCACACACAGCAACAGTCGCAACCCTCCCTGACACCCCTACCACCGCCAGCATCACAAACAGCACACCTGACACACCTGCTGAGACCACACCAACATTCACAGATCCAGCTACTATGCCTATCCTTCCCACCCCACAACAGACCCTAAGACATCCACCCCAGTCACCACACCCACAGACACCACAACCACTGACACTACAACATGCAGCACATCCAACATACCTGCAGTCACCACCCTAAAAGACAGTCACCCACCCACCACAACATCCCCCAGCACCTCCACCACCCTCATCCCAAGACACATAAATGCCCTCACTCACCTACCCAACACCCAGCACACACAAGCATACCTCGCACAATCACACACCCAAGGCATCCACACCAACACCTCTTACAACCACTTCCTCTCCCTCCACACCCAAACCCTTTTGCTATGACCGTCCCCATGTGTCAAAAAAGCCTTCCTTTTGGAGTTTGCCCTTTTCCCTACTCCCCCGTGAGACCCATAAATGTTTTGTTTCCTTCCCCAAGTCTGTCCCTTCCACCTCCAAGGCCTGCCCTGCCCCCCCCCCCCTGCAAATACACATGCCCCTCTCCCTGCCAACAAGTCTACCCCTCCTAAAAAAGCCAACCTTCCCCTAAGCCTAATCCTTACCCTGCTTCCCAAGCCACATCCCAAAGCCCACCTCCCAAACCTAAGCCGGACCCCCCTCTTTAGCCCCCCTGATAATAACTGAGGTGTCTGCCTGCCCCCTTGATGCCCCTACCTGTAGAGGTTACATGGCAGTCAGGAGTCAAGTTCGGGGCACACATATGTGCACTGTGTGCCTATTGACTTTTGAATCAGGACTGGCCCATGGTCTTTGAGTTTCCCATTTCAGAATTGTTTATATATTTAAAAACAACCTGTTGTTGGTTTAGTGGTTAGATCTTTGCCATGCTTTTCTTTTCCTAGTATGGAGTTGTTCCGGCTGACATTGATTGTGTGTCAGTATTTGTGTGTGTGTGTGTGTGTGTGTGTGTGTGTGTGTGTGTGTGGTGCTTATGCTACCTGTATTGTGTGGGCAGTATGTGAGGTTGTGTGCAGTGCTTTTGTTCCACAGTGATAGGGTGTGTGTTGTTTGATGTGCATGTGTCTGTTTGAAACATTTTGTTGTCATACTATTGAGTGCTGTTTGTGTTGACATGTTTGTTGCTCTGTTATATAGCTTAGAGTGTTTTGACAATGGGCGTGTGCATGTTTAGTGCATGGTATGATAAATACAATGTGCTGTGTGTGATGTGTATGTCAATTGGTAAGTTGTATGACTGTGTGGTAGTGTGTGTTTGTTGCCTGTTGGTTTTTGGTTGTGTTGTATGTGTGATGTGTCCCTGGATAGTGTCTACTGTGAGTGCGATGTGGTTGTGGTGTTGTGACGTGTTGTCGTGTTTTGTGTTGCTGTGTGTGACTGGGCCTGTGCTATGTTTCTGTGCGTAAGTGTGTGTTTTTGGTGTGTGTGTGTGTTGGCCGTAGTGTGTGTACTGTGTATGTACGGTGTGTTTGTGGCTGTATGTCAGTGTGTGTGTCAGTCTGTAGTAGCATTTGGTTTTCGCCCTGGCACCCTCTTCCTGACACCCTCTTCCTGATAGTATATTGTGTGAATGTACATAAACTGACAATATACAACAGTAATAGGTTAGTGTGGGCACTTACGGTTGCTGTCATTGTCCTCGGCAAAGATTCCATAGTCTTTGTACGAGCAGGAGCAGTGGGATGATGTCTAGTTCTGGCTCCATGGTGGCTGCGGGCGAGTATGGCTTCTTAAAGGTGAGTGTCTCTTTTTATGTAGTTCGTTTCCACCTGGGTTACCATTGTGGTGCGACTGGGGAGGAAAACTTGGCGGTGTGCTGCGTCATAATCTGTCCAGCGGAAACAGGGTATCAGCCAGCCTGCAGGTGCCTTCTGTCATCTGTAGCGATATGAATGCAGTGGCCATGCCAGCAGTGATTTGGCTGTATTCTGTTGGGAATACCACCATGGTCATAATTTGGTGGTCTTCTCTGCCAGACTGTTGGCAGTACGAATGCCACTGCCAACATGGCGGTCCTGAGACAGCCATACTCGTAATGAGGCCCTAAGTGCATTTGTGTGGCTTGCAGAGTCTCTAGAAGACACTGTTGATATTAGTACTCAAGGGTCCCCCTCATAAGCAAACTGTTTTACGTGGCTGAATCGCTTCAGGTTGGAACCCTTCATACTAAGAAGTAACGCAGGATTGAGCAACAGCAACGTGCACCTGACAGGGTTTGTGGACCACAGAGGACTTGTAATTCAACACCAGCCAGAGGAAGGCTTAGTTGTTGGCCCCAGCTGCGCGAACCCACAAGTGTTTGCTTTTACCTTATCAAAGCTGCGTCATCCTCCACGTTTGCGAGAAATGTAAATTGGGAGTCGATTTTGGACAACTGCTTATAAATATTCCCTGTGAAGGTCTTCAAATAAACCATTAAAAGTGTGTGTGTGTATTGGGGGGAGTCATATAGGGTGGCCGTGCCAAGCTCGCACAAAGAGATTAATCTTTGCCTTTGAAAGGTGGTCTTCGGTGCAATTACCATACTCGTGGACTACGTTAACTAAAACCAAATGCTTAAGAACCTTTATTGGACATAATTAATGTTACTCAAGGGTGACGTCTTTGGCATCCTTTGGAACATAGGAACACGAGCGAACAGATTGCAGTACCGACCCCCGAGTCTTACTGTATCCGAGGACCTGTTGTTTTCATGCTTGCGCTGAAAGAAGAGTTTATGACACGATTCCGACCGTGTCAGTGCCTTGGCCCCATCTTGTGAGGTTTCCTCGCTTGCATGTCCACAAGCGCTGCTTTCAAGTCCCGCGTGAGGCCCCACGGAACGCTAACGCGCGCACAAACGTGCAGGCCGCAGTGCTCATAACAGTGTCCAGCAAACACCTGGGCATATTTGCATGTGCTCTGCTTAATTTGAGTTGCTATTGAGAGCACATGTTCTAGAGAAGGAAAGCTCGGGGGTATTTGTGGGAATGTTCCAAAGATCTCTTTAATAGCTTACTTTCTTTAATATGTTTAGCATTATGATAACTGACGTGGCCTTGGCAGCTAAGAAAATCTGGAAAAACTATTTGAAAAGAAATTACGCGTTTAACTTGGACATAACTGTTATGTCTTGGGACTTGAAGAAATTCCCTCCTGGCACCACTCTGCGATCTCTTTTTATGTATATGCTGCGATTTCAGACACCTGCGCTGCCCAGGCTGTGTTGAAACGTATCTATACGGTTTATTATAAACACAAAAGGGATCTGTACAAAGTACAATACAGATATATGATGAATGGAACTATTTATACATAAATATTGAAATTTAAACTGAATATAAGTTGGGATATGGACAAATGACCTGTTGCGCATAGGAGCTAATCTCAACCCTACAAGGGCCATAGAGGGCCAAAATAGGAGAAATGCCTGAGCAGCTCAAATAATACACAGAAACACTTTGGGGAGAGCTGGTGTAAGCTGACAACCAAGGTCTGCTTGCAAGCTTCACTCTGTTACACCAGTTCCAAGTAGTGCAAGTGGAATACGTTTCTTTTCTCTTCTGGTTTTGCTTACCTCAATGGTCACAGCAGAAACGTGCGCCATTAATGTTGGAGAAGTGTGACAGAATGGCAAGGAAAAGCCTACTATATAAAAAGGAAGGCACGGTTCAGAGTCATAAGTACACGAGAATTTGCTCTGCTTGAGCTGGAAGTGCGTTGAATTTCTACCACAGTTCATCGTACTGTTGTTATGAATGAGTACCACGCTCATTCACTTCATTCCTCTTTCACCCTCAAAAGTTTGCAAGTCTTCACATTGCTTTAAAAACCCTCCTCTGTAACTATCTAATTTCCATACCTACCTCTCAAAATTTAGGTCTTCCTTCCAAATGGGCTGGTTATCTTGATTTTGGCACAAACAAGTATTTGTAAATCTATTTTTTTCTTGGGGTCCAAAGCCAGTCAGGGATTACTAGGCCTCAAGTTTTGCCCCAAAACACCTGTCTTGGGGGCACAATATTATTGCACTGCAACTGCACGAGTAAGTACTCACATGTAGTACTTAACTCTCACAAGCAGCCAAGGCTTACTCAAAGAGTTAGTGTCAGCTGTAACAGTCAATAAGGTCAATGTCAAGTCAGTTGTTTTTCTTTGGAAATAAAAGGTCTGTAACACATAATAGCATACAATACTACACACAAAATTAGTCTATGAAGCACAGATAGAATTCTCTGACACCATGCTAGAGAGAGATTTGACAGAGGTTAGACCTCAAACAGTGATCGAGGTTTTAGCTGATGCAAAGCCTTCAGCTCACAAAATTGCAGCAATGTACTAACAGGGCATTGCAGTTGGCAAATAGGTTTTGAACTGAAATGTTCACATTGTCAGTCATCATGATTTGCCTGGAAGAGTGGCCATGAAAGGGGCATTCACCGCTTCCTTGTGAACTAGAAGGACATGTATCACTGCTTTACAACCACAAACGTGGTTGCAAACCATTGAATGGATACTGATACTTTACAGGGTACATATTCACAAAGTGGAAGCTGTTCTGAACAGCTTCCACTTTGTGAATGTCACACGCCGCAATCAGGGGAGCAGAAGTGCATGTCTCCCCATACCCTCACTGTTTTTTACCTTGCACCAAATTGTAATAAACATTTTAACTGCTGTCTATTTAAGGCACAGGGTGTGCAATGTTGGCCTTCTGCGCCTGCACTTCCAGTCTCCTGTCCCTCGGAGGACTCAATCATTGTATTTACAGGCATTAATCCGGATTCGTAGAGGGAATACTGTCTCACTGTATCCTACTGAGTGAGCCTTTGCACTGTGACAGACTGGTACATCGATCACAGTGCAAAACAAAGACTGAGACACAAAGTAGTCAATATATAAAAACAAGGGAAACAGATATTATTTTGCAAACTGACCCTCAGTACAGATGGCCCAATGCTCCCAACGACAGTGGAATGGGTTTATCAAGTGTTTACACCACCACAAAGCCAAGCAAATAGGGTATTTACTATCCAGTGCAAAACTTTTGCGCTGTGAAAGAGACCTTGTTTTAGTGCAGATATCTCTTTGTGCTGCTTGGCGCTACTTTGCACAAGGAGACGATCTATGGACGACACTTGGGCATTCCACAACAACCACCCACGGTTTTTGACACACAGTTTGATCTAATAACATAATTAGATCGAGCTTTGTGTCAAAGAATAATGCCTCCTTGAGGCAAGTTTGAAGAAATATTTATTTTTATTTTTAGCTCATAACTTTGTGCTTCACTGTACAGCACATATCTAGGAACATACTTACTATTGTTGCATGAAACTCAGCACATCATGTGACAATGCTGCACTGCTTTGCACAAAATGGAGAGAGAGCAGAAATATGATATTTCTGTCAAGATATGTCACATGTCAGAAACTGGCTTCCTGGTTGACTGGCTTGTGAGACCTGGTCAAGCAGCAATAACAATCCTAGTAAAGGTAAGACACAAACAACTCCAAAATAACCTGAGCTCAACCCACTGGTAGCTTGACACCAAGCAGTCAGTCTTAACTTAGAGGCAATATGTAAAGTATTTGTGCAACACTTCAAACAGTAAAATAGTGAAAATACTACAAAAAAAGATCCTACACAAAGTTAGAAAAGTATAGCTTGATTTAATACATAAATTTAATAAGTAAACAAGACAAAAAAGACAAACATTCAATGAGTAGAAGTGGACTTATTAATTTGTAAAGAGTGAACTGATATATAGGGCCATATGTACAAACACATTTTCCCATAGACACACAATGGGTAAAACCCTTTGCTACATCTGGCCCATAGTGCCTAAAAACACAAAATCCCATTCGTAACTATCTGATTGCGTTGAACTGGGTCAAGGTGAAATGTTCAGGACAACTCTAATGGAGCATGGTTCGGATAGAGTCGCAGGCTAGCCCAGTGGAATTTTTACCTTCTCATGTTTTGTACCAAGAGTCCCGTTCGCGTCGGAGGGGGTCACAGGGGGAAAGGAGAGCATAACTGGTGTTAGTCAGCATGCCTTGAAAAGCAGGCCTGCCATCGCAGATGGGTGGGCTGGAGCTTTGTGTTGGCGATCCTCTGTGGTGATCAATGCTTGCTGTGCGAGGAAACTGACGGACAGCGACTCGTGCTGAATGTCTGTGTGAGAGGTATGATATTGGTGTGAACCGGCTCGTTCACCGTCATGAAGAGCCCAAACGCTGATTTAAGAGTCTGCTGAGCCACATCAATGGTCCAGGAACTGACCTTCACCCCCTGGGGGTCAGGGACTTGCTGAAGACAGGTCCTGAAGCTGCTGCGGAGCATGTTGTGTCCCTGAGGCTCAGATCAGAGGCCAGTAGACTATCCTTTTGAGTCACTCTGGGGTCCTTGGCTCAAGATAGAGTTGCAAATCCAGTTCTTCTTCCCCAGGCAAGAAGGCAGTAGGCAAAAGGTTAGCACAGCAGGGCAGCAGTCCCTATAGAGCAACAGTCCAGCAGAGTGGCAGTCCTTCTTGCTGGCAGACTATCAACAAGTCCAGAAGTGTACTAAAGTGGTGGTGTCTGAGGGCCTTCTTTTATATACAGTTGTGCCTTTGAAGTAAAGAGAAGTTCCCATAGGCATGCCTTTTAAGTGCATAGATGCCCAGCCCCACCTGTTCTGGCTCCAGACTAAATACAAGGGGTATGCAGCCAGTTGTGTGGAGACTTGACTAATTCAGGCGTAAATGAGTCTGGGTCCAGCTCCTCCCTCCCATCCTGCCAGTGATGCACCATCTAGTCACACTTAAGTGTCCATTGTGTGTGGCTGTCTAGAAGGAATACACAAAGCCCAACTGCCAACGACAACCAGTCATGTGACCAGAGACAGGCATCAGGCACCAAGTAGCTAAGGCAAGAAAATGGCAACATTCTAAAAGTGCAATTTTCAGAATTGTAATTTAAAATCCGACTTCACTATAGGTTATGTTTTTGAATTAGGATTCCAGAGACACCAAAAATGAAACAGATATCTCTTCCCATTTGGAACCTATACTTATAAGATGTAATAAGGAAACTCCAAATTTATCCTAAGGGAGCGATAGGCCTTGCAGTAGTGAAAAACGAATTTAAGAGTTTTTCACTATCGGGACATGTAAAACCTAAATGTACCTGTCCAACCATTTAAATACATTGCAACCTGCCTTTGAGGATGTCCAGGGCCTACCGGAGGGATGAGCTATCTGTATTAAAAGGGAAGGTTTGGACCTGGGAAAAGGTTTGTTTTGCAAGGTCGAAAGGGCAGTTTAAAACTGCACACACAGGCTGTGCAATGGCAGGCCTAAGACATGTTTAGTGGGCTACTTAATTGGGTGGCACAGTCAGTGCTGCAGGCCCACTAGTAGCATTTAATTTACAGTCCTGGGTACATGTAGTGACACTTTACTATGGACTTACAAGTAAATTAAATATGCCAGTTGGGTATAAACCAATGTTAACATGTTTTGAGCAGATCGAACAATCTCTTTAGCTGTGGTTAGCAGTTGTAAAGTGCACAGAGTCCTAAGGCTAACAGAAACGACTTCAGCAAAATAGGAAGAGTGAAGGCAAAAAGTTTGGGGATGACCCTGCAGAAAGCACCATGTCCAACAGTGCACTCCTGCTCCCTCCAAGCACTGGCACACTGTGTGCTGCCTAGTACCAAAGCAGACACATAGGCCCTGACTTATACTTTTTGAGGCAAAACTGCACTAATGCAGCTTTGCACCAAAAAGTTTAGCACCGGCTTGCACCATTTCTGTCCATCAGCTGGGCACCATATTTATGGAATGGTGCAAGCCGGTGCAAAGGGTAGGCTAGTGTAAAAAAAAATGACGTTAGTCGGGTGGGGCTGGCAGTATGGAAGAAGGGAGTTTTGCACCAAAAAATGATGTCAGGCAGGTTAAAGTTAAAAAAAATGACTCTAACCTCCCTAGAGTCATTTTCTGACGCAAAAACATCCATACCACATGACTCCCAATGGCCATCACAAGGGACCAGGGTTCCCTGAGCAAGGCCATTGCACCCTGTGCCATGTATGGGGACCCATTTCAGGGCCCCCTATGGCACTTTAAAAAATAAAATAAAATACTTACCTGTGGTTACCTGTACTTACCTGGGATGGGGCCCCCCATCCTCCGCTGTCCCTCTGGTGTGGGTGGGGGTGTCCCTGGGGCCTAGGGAGGGCACCTGTGTTCCACCATGATGTTCCACCATGGAATAGGCCCACAGGTTCCCTAACGCCTGCCCTGACCCAGGTGTTAAAAAATGGGGCAAAGCAAGCTGTGCACCATTTTTTGACCCATCCTCCCTCCAGTGCACCATTTTTGCACGGGAGTATAAATATGGCGTTAAGGCCATAGAGTCATTTTTTGCACCGGAACGCCTACCTTGCATCACATTGAGGCAAGGTAGGATTCCATGCCCAAAAATGACTTTAACTCCATAAACTTGGCGCTAGAGGGGTCTAGCGCCAAAGTATAAATATGGAGTTGGTTTTGCACCGAATTAGAGTTAAAAAAATTATGCTAATTCGGTGCAAACAGAGTATAAATATGCCCCCTTGTGTCAATCTGCAAGGGTGCTTGCATTAAGGAAGGTAACCCTTACTGAACAAAAACAATGAAAATGCCGTGCATGTGGAAAGAGGAAATAACTAGGAAAAATAAATATATTTCTCCTTGTTACGGCATGGTCAGGTGATGAAATACAGACTGCTGTTTACTTTTGTTCTTGTTCCCAGTATTTGGTCTCAGCCCAAGGATGAAAACCATCAGGGTGGCAGACGGTGATTCAGGGATGCACCAAGAGGCTCAACAAATGAAAATATCTGGTTTATAAATCAATGTATCAGTACACTGGCACTTACTCATTCAAAACATGTCAGGATTACAATGCCAACATAGTTAAGTGTGTGAAAATAAATCATACTAAATTGCCTAGGATAATCTGCCTAATTGTTGAAAGCCTTGACTTGCCCCTTTTAGGAATTCCACCACATAACAAAATTGGACTTACACGTCCACTGTCTGTTCTAATTCACAGTTCAGCAAAGTTGAAAACAGAGGCTACTTGTCTCTTTATGAATCAAACATGCAGTTCTTGGATGTCTGTTTTTGTCTCACTCCTTTTAGACTGACTAGTCCATGCTAGGAGTTGAACAATCAAAAATCCTTCCAAAAAAGTCAAAAAACATTCCAAAAAAGTACAAGTACCAACCTGAATTTGTATTATCTTTTGTCCCATGTCTTATTGATTTCTGGTTCCACTGCAGAGTCCAAATAATCTGTAAAGGACCATGGAATACAAAGATTAAATGGTTTCTCGAGGATATCTCTTAGACAAAGTGAGTGTGTTTGCCTGGGTGCAGCCTTTGGGACTTGGGACTTTTCTGGACCTTGTAAGTCCAATAATTTATTTTTACACAGATCAATCTTCTTGATTTTCTGGCACCCTGAGTTACGTAATTATTCCCCAACAGGAAGGTGTCCTTCATTACCTGATTGGTTCTGTACACTGGAATATTAGGTGAGTTTTCCAGGCTGTATACTAATCACACTGTATATACGGATTCACCAGACCCCTTCTAATACAGTGATTTACACTACCTGTAGGTGCTTCCAATCCAATCATCCTTGTCCTGGTGATGACCCCACATTGACTCACCGCAATGCGGGGTCGAAACGTCGACACATCTCCAAAGAGTGGATGAGACATTTTTGTGAAGCTTCAGGGCATCCTGGAGTGAAGGAGCCACTTGAAGTTCATAATTTTCTTAACACCACACTCTGCACTGACTGTAAATGGCACCTTCACTTACCTGCATTTCAGCACTTTCACTGTTTTAGGAGCACCTGCCATGTCAACAATTTTAATACTCTCTTATGAACAGAATGACATGTTCAATCGAGATTTACTGAAAAACGTTGTGATTAATATAAATCTAAGTTCTTTATGAAGTAATAAAAAAATCTTTTGTATTACATTCATGGTAAACTGATAATTCTTTAAGTTTGTTATATTCCGCGGAAGTCTAGGTCACTTCCCCCTTGCACTGACCTTGCATTTGATAAAATTGATACCCTGGTCATAAGGGTTAGAGGGTATCTGCCTCATTGTCTTTACAATGTAATCACACCTGGCTTTTTTGCACTGACTGTCTTTTAGGGATATTTAAATCCAGTTTTGCTGATTCATTGTGCACTCTTTGCAGCCTATTTATCACTGTACCTATTACCCCCAGATATAGCACATTGGCATAATCTAGCTTGGATGTAATTAGGGCATGTACAATATCCTTCCCCATGGAGACTGGAAGAAGTAATAAAAAATAATTAAAAAAACAAATTTTGTATTACATTCATGGTACACTGATAATTCTTTAAGTTTGTTATATTCCGCAGAAGTCTAGCTCACTTCCCCTTTGCACTGACCTTGCATCGCGATTACATTGGTTACTGGTGAGGTAAATAATTAAGTTTAAGTCTCTAATGATTACCCACCGAACCTTACACAAAAAGGGCCATTGTATATCCAGAAGAGAAGATATTATTGCATACCTCTTAGATTACTTCGCTCAGCAAGTCAAAATCTCCTGTGTGCCCCTGGGATACACAAGGTGGGAGTAGGTAGGAGGTCTTTTGCTTTTCAGGCTGCTTCTCTTTAAAACTCCTTACCCGACCATCTTCGAGGCAAAGCTTCTAAGTCGGTTTTCAAATTAACTATGAATATGTGTTGGTTCAGAGAAAAGTAGAGATCATTTTCCGGAGAGTGCAATTGTTGTCATCCTCATTTTGTTTGCCTGCTTTAGCCCAGGACGCTTCTGTTGGAAGCAGCTGTTTGCACTTTACAAATATTTTTTAATTCCTTCCTTCAGTCATTCATTCATTCATTTATTCATGTGAGAAAGATTAAAATGGAGAAGAAAATTGCATGGGTACAAAATTCTTAATGAGAACCTGCTAAACATATGAAACACAACACTAGACCAAAATTAAAGCATGTAAAGTCAAAAATCTCAAGACAGCATTTATATATCAAACCACAGTTCCCTTCCAAAGAGTAACCATAGATACTGCTGTCAATATTCAATCATTCTCCGGCAAAGCAACGTTTGTTTTCTCATATGCACGCAAACCTCCCTCTCCATGTCCAGTTATCTTAGATCGCACAGTGAGGGAAATTTGAGCCACCATGAGGAGTGGCTCCCCCTCTGCATATGGGTAACTGACTGCGCACTTCCTGCAGTTAAAAAGTCAGCTACCCCTATCTTTTGCAATACTTCTACTTCAAACAGAACACATATTAAGATGTGATGATCATCTTTGTTTCTCTGCATTGGCAAAATACTTCTGAGTTTGTTGCCCTCCTAGACGTAAGTCAAGTATCAACACAAATGGAAAGGCATCAATCAATCCAACAGCATTTGTAAAGTGCAACACTGTCACCCCAAGTGGTATCTCGGCGCTGTGTCTACGTCGAAGAGCCAGGTCCTGAGTCTCTTACAGAAGTCTGCCAGTGAGGGTACTGTATAGTGCTGGTGAAAGTTTAGTTAATAGTTGATGTAGGAAGATCCTAGGTCATGGTGGGCTTTGTAGGTGTGCATAAGGATCTTGAACTGGCATCTCTTCTGGATGAGGAGCCAATGGAGGTCTCTCAGGTTGGGGGTGATGTGGGTTTGTTTGGGGACGTCTAGGATGAGTCTGGCGGCAGAGTTCTGTATGGCCTGGAGTCTTCTTAGGAGCTGGGTGCTGGCGTAGAGGGCGTTGCCATAGGCCAGGTGGTTGGTGATGATGGCCTGAGTCACAGTCTTTCTGGTATTGGTTGGGATCTATCTGAAGATTCTGCAGAGCATGCAAACTGTATGGAAGCAGGACAAGGCAAGTGCGTTGACTTGTCGTTTCATGGTCAGTTGGCTGTCGAGGATGATGCTGGGGTTGTATGCATGGTCGGTAGGTGTGGGTGCTGATCTGAGTTCTGCAGGCCACCAGCTGTGGTCCCATGCGGAGGTGTTCTTCTCGAAGATCAGTACTTCAGTTTTGTCGGAATTGAGTAGGAGGGAGTTGTCTCTCATTCATTTGGCTATGTTGGTTATGGCGTTCTAGAAGTTGGATTTGGTGTGGAGGAGTCCTCGGTGAGTGAGAGGAACAGTTGAGTGTCGTCTGCATAGGAGATTATTTTGAGTCTGTGGGATCTGACAAAGTCTACGAGGGGGATCATGTAGATGCTGAATAGGAAGGGGCTGCGGAATGATCCTTGTGGTGCGCTGCATCTGATGTCTTTGGGTGTGGAGGTGAAGGGAGGCAGTTGGATGCTCTGTGTGCGTCCTGTAAAGAAGGATAAAATCCACTTGAGGGCATCTTGCTGTATTCCTATGTTGTTGAGTCTGTTGATGAGGGTGTTGTAGGAGACAGTGTTGAACACTGCGGAGAGGTCGAGGAAGATCAGGGACACCGTTTCTCCATGGTTGAGGAGTGCTCGGATGTCATCTGTGGTGGCGATCAGCATGGTCTCAGTGCTGTGGTTTGCTCAGGATCCTGATTGTGAGGCGCCAGTAGGTGTTTTTTCCCCAGGAATTTGGTGAGCTGCTGGCTGATGGCTTTCCTGAGCACTTTGGCTGGGTAGGAGAGCAGGGAGATTGGATAATAGTTTTTGAGATCACTGGGGTAGGTGGAGTTTTCTGATGTCAGCGTGTTTCCATCTGTGTGGGAAGGTAGCTGTAGAGATGGAGATGTGGATGATGCTGGTGAGTTGTGTGCTGATTGGGTTTGTTGTGAGGTTGTAGAGGTGGGGGGATGGGGTAGATGGGTGCCACGGAGTGGGTGGAAGACATAATGGCTAAGGTGGTTAGGGCGTTGAGTGGGGACCAGGTGGTAATGGTTTGGCTGATGTTTCGCTGGTTGGTCGAGGTCGTTAGGGTTGAGGGCGGTGGTTGAAATTGTTGCAGATGTTGGTGATCTTGCTGTGGAAGTACTCCAAGAGGGTGTTGCAGAGTTCTTGGGAGGGTGGATGGTGTGCTATATGGCAGTGGGGTTGGAGAAATCTTTGACTATTTTGAAGAATTCCTTTGTGTGGTTGACCACAGAGTCGATGTGGTTGGTAATGGCTGCTTTCATGGCTTCTTTAATGTGCCAGTGAGAGTTGCTGAGAACTGTTTTATGAGCTTCTCTGTCAGGGTTTTTTTGGTGGTGCGCCATCTTTTCTGCAGTTGGTGGCTTTTGTGTTTGGTGGTCCTGAGTTTTGGGATGTACCAGCTGGCCTGTTTGAAGGTCTTGTTCTATTTTGTAGGTTTCAGTGGGTGACTCTATTAGTGCTGTTGGTGATCCAGGCCGTGAAGTCCTGGACAGCCGGGTCGAGGTCTGTTGGGGCCTCAGGTTGGGAGGTTGTAAGGGCCTGTGACCACCGAGTTTCCATGACCTTGCTCTAACTGCAGTAGGAGGAGATCTGACATCTGGTGATTATGTGCTGTGCATCAGTGATGTTGAATGTACAATGGTGTGGTCAGTCCAGGTGAGTTCTGTGGTGTGGCAACATTTTATCCTGTCGCTGGAGGTGAAAATGGGGTCAAGTGTGTGTCCAGCTTTGTGCGTGGGTTCAGTGACCAGTTGGGTGAGGTCGATGTGTTCAGGTTCTCCAGCGGGGCAGTGGAGTTAGTGTTGTTGGGGTCGATGATGTGGAAGTTGAGGTCGCTAAGTACAATGTAGTGTTGCGAGTCGATTGCTGGAGGGGTGATGAGGTTGGGGCGCAGAATATTGCTTGGGTCCTGGGAAAATGTAGACGAGGGTGTCTCTTATTATGGTCTTCACATCAATCTGTAGTAGGAAGTTGAGGTGTTCCATGTGAGGCGTGGGGTCATTGTTGGTGAAGGTGCATCTGATGGTTTCTTTGAAGATGATGGTGATGCCCCCGCCTTGTTTGTTGGTGCGGTCTCGGTGTATCATCTTCCCACCTTCGGGAGTGGTAGTGGTGATGGGGTTCGAAGAGGGGTTGAGCCATGTTTCAGTGATGAAGGTAACGTCAGGGGAGAGGGTGGTGTTGGTGTCCCAGATTTCTGTGGCATGTTTGCAGAGTGAACGGGCATTAAGCAGGATGCAATGGAGCAGTTGCGGGGTGTTCTCTGCCTTGTGGGCAGGAGAGGTGCAGGATCTTTCATAGGTTGTGTTGCAGGAGAAGTGGCAGTTTTGACAGGTGAAGAGTCTTTTGGTGAACTGTGGGGAGGAGGAGATGCAGCTGTTGTTTTGGCGTCCTGGATCCAGGTCCTGGAGTTCTTTGATGGTTTACCGTTGGGTGGTGGAAGGGCCAGGGGTCCTGGCACTGGGTGGAGTCCAACTGGCAGTGCGTTGGCAGCACACTCTCTGCACATGTCATCTGCATGGCCGTGCGGTGGCCTCCCGTCATGGTCCTGGTAGGTATTACAAGTGGAAGGCGGTCCTGGTAGGTGGGCCAGGTGGACCTGGGCCCCTGGGATGGGTCTGGAGTGGGCAGTGTAGGGACCAGGACAGCAGGCAGCGTAGGGACAGCTCACAGCGCAGAGATATTGGGCATCGCAAGGGCAGGTAGGGCAGGCAGGGCAGCGCCAGCAGGTTGAGCAGGGGCAGGGACAGCAGGCAGGGCAAGGGCAGCAGGTAGCACAGGGACAGCCGGCAATGCAGGAACAGGGACAGCAGGCTGCCCAGGGACACCAGGCTGCGCAGGGACAGCAGGCAGCACATGGACAGCAGGCCGCACAGGGATAGTGGGCAGCACAGGGATAGCGGCAGGCTAGGGGCAGGAACAGCAGGCAGCGCTGGGACAGCAGGCATCGCAGGGATAGCAGGCATCACAGTCGCAGGGAGGGCGGGCACAGTACCTTAAGCAGGGGTCAGGTAAAAGAGGGATGGCCCAGCCTCCTCTGGGCTCAGACGAGCGGGGACGGGCCCACCCTTGGCCTGGGCTTGGCCCAGGCACTGCCCATGCACATCCTGTGTTGGATGAGCTGCGTGGGCTAATGAAGGTGCCTGAGTGGAAGTCAGTCTTGTCCCAACAGCAGAGGCTGCTGGGAATGTGTAGTCTGGCTGCCGGGAGGGATCTGGCGACTCCTGCAATGCGGGAGTCGGCACAGGCTTATGAGGGCACCTAGGCAGAAGTCAGTCTCGTCCTAGCAGCAGAGGCTGCTGGGATGTGTAGTCTGTCTGGCGGGAGGGATTTGGTGAGTCTCAATACATAAACTGTGTCTCTTTTGGTAACACACCACAATTGCTTAGCTGACACACAACATTGTGAATTCACTCAGATTTGGGAGGTTTCACCATTATAAACGTATTCCCCCACGTGACAGTGGTTATCCAGTGGGGAGGTGGCTGATGATGCCCTATCACGGGAACTGGAAAGATATAGCAAGACCCACGTCCAGTCTTGATTCTGGATAGAAATATCCATTGTGCATTCAAACAATGCTTTGACTGACTAACTCATGGGATCTAAAAGAGACATTACATCTACTGAAAGAAGGTGACCTTCTGCAGTTTTGCGTCATTCTCAAAAATGTGGCCATCAGCAGAAGAGTGATATCTGGGCAACCATGGATAACCTCTTCTAAAATCATTTCTACACCTACTCTTACAAAGTTAAAAGCACTGTTAAGAAATGGTGGTGATCAAAAGACAGCCAGGTTGTCCATGACACTATTAGTGTAGTTTTTAGGCCTGACGCTGCCCAAGACCTTTAGATTGTACTAAAATTATATGTATAATATACTGATATAAAGTAGCTTTCAGCTACCCCTATTTACCCATGGGACTGTTGTATCATTCACATTTTGCTACTGCCCACTACAACATACAACATACATATGGGGCAGAAATTCAGCCTGCTTAAGCCACTGGTTAACTTCATTTTGAGTGACTGCATTTTCCTCTCTCACAGTGAGTTTATCCGCAAACAAGGTAGTCTTTTCAGTGAAAGTGTAGTTGTTTTCACTTTATAACTACTTTAGTGCTGCCTTTGTGTTTAGTGTCTGATGTGATAGCAGGATACATTCCAGCTTTGTCAGTTTCTGTCACTTCCTATTGTTGTTAATTACTTTTGGGGTGTCCTTTGTTTACCTGACTAATTGTGCCCATTTGAAACTGTTCTCTAGTAAGTTATTCTTTTTTTTTACTATGCATGCAGTACACGCACCTAAAGCTTTAATTTTATCTGATGTGAATTCATAAGTGCACAATTCTTTCTTTTTTCTTCCCTCCTTGTTTGCTTTTTCTTACCTGCTTTCCATCCGTCTTCCCTTCTTAGTTGCCTTGTTATTTTCCTTCCTTCTTGCCTTCTTTCTCTTTTTTCCCTTCTTTCATTCATCTTTATTTCATTCTTCCTTTCTTTCTTTCTTCCTTGTTTTTCTTCCCTTTCTTTTATTTCTGTTTTCTTTCCCTCTTTCTTCTTCCTTTCATTCTTTCCCCCTTTTTTTCTTTACTTCCTTCATATTTCTTTTATTCTTTCCTTCATTTTCCCTTTTATTCCATAATTCATTCTTGCCTTCTTTCTGCCCTTCTTTCTTTTTTGTTGATTCTTTCTTTCCTTCTTTATTTCCTGTCTTTTTGCCATCTTTCTTTCTTAAAGACAAGAGACTGCCTTTTTTAGTTCTTTGTTAGCCAAGACCTTGTGATTTTATTACAATTATGTGTATCACACACTTACGTCATCCATTTGTCTATGATATTTTCATTCACATTTTTCTTCCACCCACTCAAGCGTCATCAAGGGCAACGCATCAGCCCACTTTGGCCATTTCTTGACTTCACTCTGAATTACGTCATGCTGCCCTTTCACTAGGAGCACATCCCCACACAACACAAAGTATTCCCCTTCAGTGCCAGGGAGTGTCATAGTAATGTGTGTATTTTTCAGACCAAAATAATATTTTTGCCTTTAGTCACTTTTTGTCTTTTTTTTTTAGATTGATGAAGGCCGGGTAGTTTCCTGAACCATAACGTATTACAAAAATCTTGACAAAATAAAACAAAAAATTCCAAAAGACTGGGGTCAAAGCCAGACTTATTAGCTTTGCTAATGGTTGTTACTGTTGAAATGCCCCTCAAACCTATGTTACATAAAACCATTGCGAAGTTGCATCATTGCTCTGTCATAATTTTCCCAAAAATGTTTAATCGGTTCTTTTGTGACTTTCATTGCCCATAGTCAACTTGTATCCAGTAACCATTGTCCCGGTGCATTATCTCCACCCTTCTCTCACCATCTCCACACATCGGCAGCGCATTCCCCTGGGGGAGGAGCTTGATGCCGCAGAAGACGGCGACTCTTTGTTAGAGCTCCGAGGACGGACCATTTCCTGCATCCCGAGCTGCCTTCACCTCACAGAAATGTCAGATTCCAGCATCGGAAATGTTGGTACACCTTTTGTGAATTGAATTTTCATCCAAGACTGCATGAATCATATGAAACTTGGGGCCAGATGTAGCAAAGTTTTGCGAGTCGCAAATGGCTCGCATTGCTATTTGCGACCCCACAAAATCCGAAATGGGATGTAAAAATCTCATTTCCGATCACCAAATAGCAATGCAACACATCACTGACTCGCAAAATTTGTGACCCGCAATCAGGAAGTCGCAAGTTGCGAGTCGCAAACCATATGCAAAAGCCAGTCGCAAAAAGCACTTTTGCACACCCAGATTACCACTGATTGAGAGCAGGTGGTAACCAGAACCAAAGTATAAAAGGAGACCCAGAAGGCACCTGGGCTACTCAAAATGGCTGCACTGTACGTGATTGCATGGAGGAGGGGAGTACAGGCTGCCCAGCAGAGGAGGAGGAGGAGGAGGAGGAGGCAGAGACAGGAGAGGATATACCGAACCAGGCAGACACTATTTCAACAAACTGAGGAGGAGATTTATGACAAATATAAACTGAGCAGTGCTGTTATCTTAGAGATTATTGAACTGCTGAAACCTCAGCTTGAACGACAGACAATGCACAGCAGCGCCATCCCCACACACGTGCAAGTGCTATGCTCACTGCACCTCTTGGCCTCGGGTAGCTATCAGGGGGTGATTGCAGTGGCAGGTGGGGTATCCCAAAGAGCACTCTCATGATTCTTCACATGTTTCCTAGCTGCCATACTCACACACATGTCCAGATATATATACCTACCCAGAAATGAGGCAGAAATGAACAGCACCAAGTTGGACTTCAACAGAATTGCCAACTTCCCCCATGTAATAGGGTGTGTAGACGGGATATACACCTGCAAATCTGGAAGATGTGTTCCGCAATAGGAAATGTACCCACTCACTAAAGATCCAGGTGGTATGTGACACCCATAATGTCATTACTGACATTGTAGCTAAATATCCTGGGAGTACACATGACTCATACATACTCAGGCACAGTGGGATACACCAACGCCTAGCATGTGGGGAGTTTGGAGAAGGATATTTATTAGGTATTGGTGACTACACTCTGAAGCCTTACATACAGGTCACTGTGTAACCCTGATGCCCTGCTAAATTTGCCTCTTTTGTCAAACAGGTGACAGTGCACACGCCCTGAGACCATGGATACTCACCCCATACTTAACACCTGGCAATCAGAACGAGAGGCGATACTACATTGCACATCAGCGGACTAGAACTGTAGCCGGGAGGACCTTTGGCTTGTTAAAGTCAAGATTCCGATGCCTCCACAAAAGTGGAGGAGCACTCCAGTATGCCCCAGAAACAGCATGCAAGATAGTGACCACCTGTGCCATCCTACACAACATTGCCACCAGACGTGGGCTACATCTCACCCCTGAAGACACAGACACGGAGGATGAGGAGCACGAGCTACCACACCGACAGCCTGGGGATAGAAGCATCACAAATGAGGGCAGACAGAGACGGAACCACGTTGCAACCTAATACTTTGGCAGGTACGTGGCAACCGTGACCACACTCACTAATGTCAGACACACATAGCTCAGTTGTGTAGTCAAACAAACCAAACCTTTTTATTGCAAAACTATCATGTTGATATAAATGTGCAGAATGCAACAGTCTGGTACTGAAACAGTCAAATCAGACACATTATTTTCATGTGCCTGTGTACCAGTACATGTCAGTGGCTCACAGCCTCCTACGACTGCGGCCACCATGGCTCACTCCAGCTTGGTCCCCTGAGCCCTGCTGTGCACTGCTACTCTGCAGCACACATCATCAGTGGCAGACACACTGCTGACTGTTGAGCCCTCCTCACTGTCCTGCGGGGTATCCCCTGTGCCCCTTGCAGCCTGTCTGGTCTTCAGGATGTCAACCACATGGCTGATGCGGCCAAGTCCCCGTGCCACATCTCCAGCAAAATGACCCAGTTCTATTTGCAGGCTGACAGTGCACCTTGACAGGCAGGTTGTGTTCGTTGCCAGGTGCCCTATGGATGCAGCAAGTCTGTCTAAACGGGCTGCAGTGTTGCGCTCCCTGCGCCATGCCTGTGCCCTGTCAGCCACCAGTTCCCTGACCAAAAAGTCAATGGATTGTGTCAGGTTCCCCAGATGCGTGTTCATTGTTGTGAACTGATTGAGCACATTAGCCAGCCCATGGGTCACAGTGGTCTGCAGTCTTGTGAGGTTACGGTTCATTAACCTCAACTGTCTATTTTGCAGGCGCTGACCCTGTATCAAGGATGCCTCAAGTCCCACAAACTCGACATCTGGGACATCCTCAGTGTGCACAGACTGCAATCTGTGGCAGCGTCTACGCACTGCGCCTGATGATGGCTGTGTGTGCCTTTCCGTAGGCATTGGCCTTGGTGTTACTACTGCTGCCTCCATATCCAGCGCAGGATTATCCATGGACTCCATTGCCAATTCCATGGGTAGTGTTGTCCTGCACTCCCCTGCAGTGTCAGTGGCAGCCTCCTCCTGTGGGTCTGTGCCATGTTCCTCTCCCTGCAAGTTGGCGCTGATGGGGGGGGCCTTGTGGGAGACCTGTGGGACATAGGGGATACACTGTCAGTCTCGCACATATGTTTTTTGCTTCAAAATAAACATTTGCCTATATTTGGACTACTGTACTACATTGCCCATAATGCACTATTCCAGAGGTTGCTAGACTGGAATGGAGCTAGTCTGGAGGTGCCCGCTGCTGTGTACTGGGATTGTGTGTATAGTGCATTTGTGGGTGTGAAAGCATATATTTTGGTACTTACTTTTTGAGGTTCCAGGTGCTGAACTGTCCACATCTCCAATACTCAGTACAGCCTCCGGCTCCAGTGTTGTCTCCACCATGGTTTCCATTGCTGTAGGGGGTGGAACAGTGGATGGGCCTCCTCCAGTGCTCTGCATTTCCCTCATGCGCTCCACAACCCTCTCCTTGGTCCTGGAGTGAAGGTCATACCACCTTTTCCTTTTCCTCATTTCATCCAGGGTGCGGTGGCTTACCCCAATGGGCTTGATTTTGTCCTGGATGTCTTGCCATATCTTTTTTCTTTGGGTGTGAGGGACACTCATTGCTGCCTTGCCAAATAGTTGTTCATGGTGCAGGCAGCAGTCCTCAGTTGGCACCTCCAACTCCTAGTCTGAGAACTAGATTTTTATTTTCCTGCCAGGTGTCTCCTTCTCCATTGTTGCTGCAGCTCCTCCCACCTGGGTGTGGCTCTGCAGTTTCGGCTGGGTGGGCTCCTCCATCCTCCCAGTTCCATTTGGTTACTTCCTGGTTATGATGTCATCACCGAGAACCAGGAAGTGGGTACTTCAACTGTTTTGTTCCACCTGCAGGCAATATGCGAGTCAGTCACAATTTTCGACACCGGACCACACCCTTCACGCAATTTGCGACCTCGCTTTCAGCGAGGTCGCAAATTGCGACCTCGCTAACAATGGAGGTCGCAAAATGCAGTGCAACACCTCTGCGACTCGCAATTTGGAATGGCGAGTCTTTCTGGCATTTGGTTTTGCGAGTCGGAAATAGCGATTCGCATGGAGTCGCTATTTCCGAGTTGCAAATGTTTTCCTACCTACATCTGGCCCTTGGTGTCTTGATAAGGGTGGCACCTAACACCGCAGCAGATAGCAGCTCATTGTTGATTCTGCACGAATGAGATTGGGACCGCTTAATGTTGATTTTCTCTCCGTTTGCCCAGCGCTCCTGCAATATTCTTACTGAATATCCATTGTCACATTTATTGTCATTTTAAAGCAGGCAGGTAGGCTTTAGGAAATGGCTGGGGAAAGCAATTGAATGATGTGCAAGATGGCGGCTCTTTATCAGGACCCAAAGGATGGAGATGAAACTGAGAAATTGACCCTGCTCAATCTTGCCTCATCTCAAAATAAAATCAGTCCGGGTCCACTTTAAAGAGCAAAATTTACATCTAAAACTGGCTTCCTCATCATGGATCGGGATGGTGGTTTAAAGCTGGATTTTTATAATCAAGGGTGAGTTTTACCTCATCTTATGCAGTAATAGACTCATTCCAACAATGTTATCAGATCTTTATAACAATTTGCTTACTCAATTGATCTCATGATCAGTATGTTCCTCGAATGACTCAGGTTTATATGGGTTGGAAAGCCCTAGAAAATGGCAATTAATAAATATAACTTTGGGAGAGAAGACAACCTTACAGATTCCTTTCATCATCTTTAACACTACCTGGATCTTTTTTTTTTAAATGATAATTGAATAGACTTATTGTAAATAAGGATCCAAAAATTAAAAGGAAGTTCAACTTTTTGACTATGATATATTTTCACTCTGGGAATTTTATATGGGACAAATTGTGTTTTTCTCCTAGAACTACTCTGGTATTATTTGATGCACTATCTACATTCATGTTCCCAATATCTTTGATCTGCTCAATATCTTATTACTGAAAAATCTTTTTTTTCCCTGTTAGTATTGGAATTAGGATTGGTTCTACTGACCATTTAGCCCGGGAATATTGTTTAATCTGCTTTAGACCTAGATCAGACATTTACTCCAAGTTTTATTTGCTTCTCTAGGCTGCTGCTCTTTTCCTGTCTAAGTTTAGACATATGCGCAATTATCATATAGTGAGTCTTTAATGTCTACTCCTATAAGTAATAATTCCTGAAACACAATAGCAAGCTCCCCAGATATTTACACAGCAGCAATGGATAGTTTACGTAAAGACATACATTTTTTTACTTCATCTGTAAACACAGCAGCATCTGCAAACTCTCTCGAAGTACAGGGTTTAAGAGGAGAAGTCAATCAATTTCAGTCTTGTATGCACGACATTGATGATCGCCTCACGGACGTTGAATCTCGTCTTGATAAAATTTCCAATACTGGTCAAGACATCTGGTACTTGCAGCAAAAAACAATCGATTTGGAGGATCAAAGCAGAAGAGATAGGGGGTCATTCCTAGATTGGCGGGTGGCGGTCGCCGCCCGCCAAGCGGGAACCGCCAGAAGACCGTACCGCGGTCAAAAGACTGCGGCGGTCATTCTGAGTTTCCCGCTGGGCTGGCAGGCGACCGCCAGAAGGCCACCCACCCGCCCAGCGGGAAACCCCCTTTCACGAGGATGCCGGCTCCGAATGGAGCCGGCGGAGTGGAAGGGGTGCGACGGGTGCAGTGGCACCCGTCGCGATTTTCAGTGTCTGCATAGCAGACACTGAAAATCTTAATGGGGCCCTGTTAGGGGGCCCCTGCACTGCCCATGCCAGTGGCATGGGCAGTGCAGGGGCCCACAGGGGCCCCACGACACCCATTCCCGCCATCCTGTCGGTAAGGGGGTCGGAATCCCCATGGCGGCGCTGCAAGCAGCGCCGCCGTGGAGGATTCCCTGGGGCAGCGGGAAACCGGCGGGACACCGCCGGTTTCCCGTTTCTGACCGCGGCGGTCAGAATGCCCCCGGAAGCACCGCCAGCCTGTTGGCGGTGCTTACTCCGTCACCTACCCTGGCGGTCATAGACCGCCAGGGTAGGAATGACCCCCATAATCTTAAAATCATTGGTCTTCCCGAGCACTTACAGAAAGATGGCATCTTGCAATTTTTGACTAACTTAATCCCCACTCTAATGAATATTACCTTTGCACCTCAGCTCAAATTTCAATCTGCACATTATGGGGGTCATTCTGACCCTGGCGGTCACCGCCATGGCGGAGGGCGGCGGAAGCACCGCCAACAGGCTGGCGGTGCTTCCTGGGCGATTCTGACCGCGGCGGTAAAGCCGCGGTCAGAAAAGGGGAGCCGGCGGTTTCCCGCCGGTTTCCCGCTGGCCCAGGGAATCCGCCATGGCGCCGCTGCTTGCAGCACCGCCATGGGGATTCCGACCGCCTTCCCGCCAGCCTGTTTCTGGCGGTGTCCACCGCCCGAATCAGGATGGCGGGAAAGGCTGCCGTGGGGCCCCTGGGGGCCCCTGCACTGCCCATGCCACTGGCATGGGCAGTGCAGGGGCCCCCTAACAGGGCCCCACAAAGATTTTCACTGTCTGCTGTGCAGACAGTGAAAATCGCGACGGGTGCCACTGCACCCGTCGCACCCCTGCAACTCCGCCGGCTCCATTCGGAGCCGGCTTCATTGTTGAAGGGGCTTTCCCGCTGGGCCGGCCGGCGGTCTTCTGGCGGTCGCCCGCCGGCCCAGCGGGAAAGCCGGAATGGCCGCCGCGGTCTTTCGGCGGCAACCGCTTGGCGGGCGGCGACCGCCGACCGCCGCGGTCAGAATGACCGCCTATGTGCATTCCAGGACCTCAAATCGCACTACGCAACCTTGTCATATCTTAGCCTATTGTATAAGACATCAACACACTCGTCAAATTATTACAGAAGTAAAAACACATGGTCCTTGCATATACAACAAATCATAAATCATAATTACAGCAGACTTCTTGGCACCTATGAATCTCAAAAGGAAGCAGTTTTTAGCGTTTTGTCCCAGGCTGAATAAAAGAGACAGGTCTACTGGAACCAGGAATCATGATTGTAACCTTTCAAGGGCAAACTAAAGAATACACTGACCCTCAAGACTTCACCTGCATGAGATTTGTCAAGTATTTGTACATTGGACTCTGATGATTGAGTTACATGGGAAACTGTTACACATAATTGGTCTCATGTTGGGAAACTAGAAGCTTGGAAGAATTTTCAATCTAGAGACCAATCTAGAGCGCCTTTGAAAACTTGAATTTAATTAATCCTGATTTTTAAAGGAACAAACACTACTATCTTGACTGACAGTGTTTTTTAACATGTACGTTTTTATTCAGCTTATACATTGCTCATGTGTACTTTTTTAATGTTTTTTTGGTGATGTTTGGGGTTTCTAAATTTATATGTTTTCTATTTTCTTATGGTACCGATGTCCCCACTTCCCCCTCACACAGTGACGTCTGATACTCACTCCCTCAGTCCAAAGTTTATTTATTGAAAGTGTACATTGTTCTCTTATCACATTGTGTTAGACATATTGTTACTGATTTGGGATGTAATCTATTTGTTATTCACATATTTGATTAGTTATCTATCTTCTGATACTTTTTTCCATTTTCCATGCACCACATTATATTACTAGTTTGTTTTCTACATATTTATCTCCCTTATTGCCCTAAATAGAATTAATCGTACTATTTGAATAATCTTGTTTCTATTTTCTGTAATTAACCCTTTTCGTTATTTATTCTCTCTTCTTTTTTTCTCGTAATTATCCTTTTCTTTCTATAGTTGTACTATTGCTTTTCTCTCTTTCCACTTACCTGAGCGTTAACTATTTCATTCAAACCTCTCATATGAAACTACTAAAGATTGTATCTTTGAATGTTCATGTACTTACCTTGGTCAAAACAAACCTGACATAGCATTACTACAAGAACCTCATATTACTGCAACAGAAAGTTATACATTGAAAAAAGATTGGGTTGACCAGGTCATACATGCATGCATCACTTCTAATAACACATCTACAGACTCCACCCCCTAGGGAAATGCGGTGCTGCTATCCTTTTTAACAAATGTTTACCTTACAAGATTTTACAAACCTGGGGAGATCTGGAGGGAAGGTACGTTGTTGTTAAAAAAATTGTTCATAACACATTTTTGATTGTAGGATAATTTCCCAATTTAGTAAACTTTTAGCACTTTTGGGATATACTCGGGTATTAATAGAGGGAGACTGGAATGTAACCATTAACCCTTTTTTGACAGATCAGGGAAACCTAATACTCACCATACTAATGACAGATATATTCCACATGATTTTATAGCAATGGGTCTATTACATCCAGATGATAGGGATTATACTTTCACAAATTTGTTCACATTAAATCCAGACAAGAATTGATAATTATTTAACTTCTCCCTCAATAGTACAATTTGTAATGAGCACAAATATAATCCCTTGCAGTCTCTCTGACTATGATCTCATATAAATTTATTTAGATTTAGGTCTGTTTCAACCTCTGAAACCCACATGGAGATTTAAAGTTTCTTCTTATAAAACACCTCAAGAAAAAGTCAAATTGTGCCTACAAGTAGAACAATTTGTAAAGGATAAAAGAAAGCAGTCTCTAGTGTAGATACATTGTGGGGTGCAGGTAACGCTGTCATAAGAGGGTTAATAATGAAAGATTCAGCATTTCTAAAGAAACAATTAAATGATGGGAGATTGGGCCTTTCAAAAGAGTTTTAAACTCTTACAGCTAATTACTCCCAAACAGAATCTCCAGATGTATTGATAAAATTACTCTCTGCAAAATTCAAACTCAATAATCTCTACACATCACATGCTGAGAAATGTGCATTCCCTATCCATCAGTGTAATTATGAACAGGGAAAATCTGGGAAACTCTTAGCTTATCAGCTGTGTCTACAAGAATCTTCCAGAGTGATACCCGCTATTACATATTCTAGAGAAGAACTACATACTTTTCCTTTTGAAATCTTGTCACAGTTCCAAAATTATTATGAATCACTTTATACATCCTAAACTGCTTAGACCAAAAGGAGGAAATTATCACTAGAAGGTAGAAAGAGAGTGTAGAAGGGTAAATCAAAACAGATGAGAAAATTAAAGCTCTTAATTGTTCGGCTACGGGTGAGGCACCTGGGGAAGACGGAGTTCCCATTGAATTCTATAAAAGTACCAAAAAAATACACAATCCCAATTTTGAGATCTGTTTTTAATGAAGCGCTACAATTGGGACATTTATCTTCTGATTTTTTTATTGCACACATTACTGTAATTCCCAAGACTGGTAAACATCCTTTAATGTTCCAGTTATAGACCAATGTCATTAATAAATTCATATGTTTAAATATTGGCCACAATTTTAGCTACTCATCATAGTTTGTTTATTAATTCTCTAGTCCACCCTTCTCAGGTTTGTTTTGTCCCAGGCCACTCATCCACTAATCACCTCGGTACTATTTTACATTTATAATGACAGTTACATTATAAGATAGAGGAGAAAGTCCTCCGTTCTTTAGATGCGGAAAAAGCTTTTGATAGGCTGGAATGGGGTTATTTGTTTCGCACTATGGAAACAATGGGATTTGGAAAAGATTTCATCACACTAACTAAGGGTATGTATTACTCACCCTCTGCTACTATTATGTGCAATGGTTTTACATTCCCATACATCAATATGTACAGTGGTACAAGACTAGGGCTGGACAGTAAACTCTGCTCTGCCGGCAGAGGTAACAGAGTTTTGTCCATTCCGTGCTTCGCTAGGAGCGGGGAGTTTGGCAAAAACTCTGCAATCCGTCTTGTGGCAGAGTTTATCACCTATCCCAGTTAAAAAACATGTCCCAACTAAGGGCTTTCGCTGCTCCTTCTTACCCACCATTGGCTACCTCAATTCCCGCACGTCTCTGAGATGGCCATTCTAAAAAATATTTTAAAATACATTTGCTTGGCTGCAGTACTAATCGTGCTGCTGCTTGTCAAGCCAGAAAAGGCTGAGAGGATTAGAAGCCTGGGCTCCTGTCACTAGGTTTACATCAGCCAGAAAAGGTGGGTGATTAATCAATGACAGAAATCGCCTCCCTCCCTGAAGAGCAGTGGGTTGGGACTCCTGGCTTCCATCCAAAAACAGCACCATGGCAGGTCTTGAGTGCCCGTCTCTTTTTCTGTTATTGCCGTCCTCACACCACAGCAGAAGGGAAGCTTTCCCATGACAACAGAAAGCAAGTCCTCGAACAGAGCAGATCTCGACTTTCAGCGACAGAGGAGCTCTTGCACATCAGCTGCAGAGGAGCCCTTTTCACAGGCCTGAGAAGACCTCATCCATCCGGCACTAGGGCGGCCAGGAGGCAGCTCCAAGACCTAGCCAGCCATGGGTGCTGGGATCCGGTGCAGCCGCTGCTGAGGCTCCTCTCCCTGCCCTCCTCCTCTATGAGCAGGGTCCTTAAGGCAGCATGGCCTTTTCTGGCTCCTCCTCATAGGGGGATTCCAGTATGGGCAAAACCTGTCTACTGTACAGATTCACTGACAACGTGTTCCACTCATTGCACATCTCCTTATAAGGTAAGACTTCCACATTCATTCATCCATTGATTCATGGGGTCCCAGTATGTGCCATAGGTTTGCATACTTTTGTCTGTGCTCCCTGAGGATGCACATTTGCAGAGTGCAGGCTGTGTAGAGATGTCCATTAGTTCATCCATTTACTCAGGTGTTTCCCGGAATGTGATGTAGAGATAAATAGATTTGACTAGTGTGTGTGATGTCTGGTGCCTGCATCCTGACATGTACATGTGCTCTGGGATTGCCCCCTTCTACTCATCCATTCATTCATCATAATCCTAGAATAATAGCACTTATTCTTCCCTGAGAGCTTTCTAATGGCATATCCCCATTAATTCATCCATTCATACAATCACTTATTGAACTCCAGATATGTGGTATCGATTTGTATGATAGCGCTTGTGCTTCCTGCAAGGGGCTGCACTAAAGCCATGTCCCTTCCAACATTTCTGATAGCCCTAGAGGTTTGTATAGCGTTTATGCGTTGCCAAGCCAGACTGGAGGCGCTGAAACCAGCACAGTCAGTTTGGTTAAGACAAACAGTGTCATTGTTGTGGTTGTTTGTTATGTTTTTGTTATGCTGGCTCTGTACATGTCAGCAATGCATAGTGTATGTGTCAGGGATTAGGTTTAGGGATAATTGTGCTTGGGGAGGTAGGGGCAGAGAGCAACAAATTACTATAATTGTGGCACAATTTTCTGAACACCTGACAAAATTCAGTTGCTCCTCTGCCAACATTGTTTCACTTTTCTGAATGTCCCCAGAAAACAGTGTTCAAACTGTTCATACCTTGTGCATGCTAGTAATTGGTGGTCCCGAGAAGCACCTGTTCATATTGCTTTCGCAGGCTGTTCCTTTTAGGTTTAAGTGAGGTTTCAGCATCAGCTGCCCCTCTCTTTTTTTAATTGAAATGAATACATGTCTGTCACATGGACAATTACCTTTTCTTCTGCGCACATCTTGTGAAAGAAGGATTCTAGGCCCAAATGCCACACAAAGATGCCTTGTTAAAGATATTGAATTTACACCAAAGCTAGCACATGGAGTACAGATTAAAAAGACGCCCCATCCATTTTAAACTTCACTTCCGCATTCAACAACGTCTCCAGTAACCTAAAGAGGCACTGCAAAGGCACGCAGGTGGTGTTAATCCGAAGCTGGTCACAACGAGGTACGGCAGAGCAGAACTCCGTGGAACTTCACAGAGTTTTTACTTAATTCCACATAGTAAAATTCTGCAAGCTCGGCCCACCCCTATCCAAGACATGATTGTCCGTTATCTCCACTACTATTCCTGATAGCCCTTGAACCATTAGCTATTGCTATGCTACAGGATAAGGATATGAAAGGTATTGAAACTCCTGCTGGTGAAATTAAAGCCTTTTATTATGCAGATGATATGCTTTTGACTCTTTCACATCCAAACTCTTCATCTACTTCTTTGATTTATTTTTCTAACTACTTTCTCAGGTTACAAAATTAACTGGTCTAAATGGGAAGCTCTACCAATGACCACTATTACTACTATTGCTTCTATTGGTGACATCCCTTTTAAATGGATACGCTCCAAACTAAAATACTTAGGGATATTTCTTAACCCTGGTCTAAATAACATGATGATGGATAATCTAAATACTTTTATTGATCAGTTTAAAGAGATTTTCAACGGTGGTCTCTATTAGACTTATATTGGAGTAGAATACAAATTATTAAAATGAATATGATCCCAAAATTTATTTACATTTTTTAAATGATTTCTCTACCAATCCCACAATACTTCTTGAAATCAATGTACTCTATTATCTCTGATTTCATATGGGCTGAAAACAGACCCCGTCTGAGTGGTTCAAAATGACATTCCTCTTCAATGAAAGGTGGTTTACTCTTTCTCCATTTGGAATAGTATTGGATAGCACAACAATTGGGTCACTCTATTTCTATGCTTTCAATTTACAGGAGCATTCTGCTTTGGATTACATTTGAACATTCTCTAATTAAAACTAATACCCCACTTGCCATTTATTATACTAAGTGTCCACATTTTACCAAATCTACCAATCCCATTATTTACACCTCTCAGTGAGCCTGGCAAAGAGCGCATAATATTACTAAAACTCATGTTTGATTACATTCTCAGGCCCCGTTATGGAATAGTGCAGGTTTGACATCCATTTCCAATCATAGTTTTAAGTGGCTCTCAGTTTAGCCAAAATTAATATTTTACATTACTGGAAGATGGATAAAATCCTGACACTTAATACACGGTTGGAATATGAACGACATGTTTAATGTGGCACAATTTGAGAACATGATCTATAAATTAAATGATAATTCACAACATTTTGATTATACGTGGGGCTCTTTTCCAGAAATTGAATTTTACGAACATTTACACGTATTAGATAGTGAGATTTTCATTTTGTTTGAAGATATTTACACAAACTTATATTGTAAACTATTTAAATATTTAACTATGTTGATTAAATATTTTATAATATTATGTATGTAGAAGCAACTCTTAAGTCAAATATTACAGTTTTTTCTTTCTTCCTTCCCTTGATACATGCTTATAATTGCTGTGGATATTTTATCCCTTTTTTCTTTCTTTATATTATGTACATTATGTATACTTTAAGTATATGTAATAGTAGAAGTATACGACTCAGTGATTGTTATTGTTACTTTTTTCTCTCTTTTAATAAAGAATTGATATAAAAAAGAGGATGTGTTTCCCTCTCATTGTACTACGTACATTGCCACTCATTTCAGTGTAATATGTCTTTCTCTTCGGTGTTCAGAGTAGGTGCTTCCATTAAGTGTTGACCAATTCCATACAGTGTCACCAGATGCATAGGTACTCATGCACATGACATAAGTGCAGAAAGGATTGGTGGGTTAGCTACAGATAGGTTTGACAGAATGTGTTGCAATGAAGTCAGTGGTAAGGGGCAAAGTTAGGTGTAGTTCTGTATGGCCTACCATGCAATTGCCCACTCTTGGGGCATGGAATGTACTAGAGGTAGGATGGACTAAGTAGTTCTGAAGTGGCAGACACCTTCCTCTTCCTATTACAAGGGGATCCATTGAATGCCATAGAAAAGATGCTTTCTAAAGGACACAAGAAGATGCACCAGCTAACAGATGAGAACACTATACCAATACAGTATGTCATTCACTGAGGTAAGGACGCCAGCAAACCTCATAAAAGAAACAGTTCATGTTCTAAATATAACCACATGCATTCCTACCGTGCATGTACATGGCAATGCATGGATAGTTAGTAACATATACAAGTACTGACACCCCAGTCCACCAATCTCCTGCCTCATTGTGGTTATCTATTATTGATCACTTCTGCAATACAAATTGTCAAAACCTGGGAGTTACACTCTTCATCCAGCAGCATGTGTGCTCTGCACAACCCCTTACACAGACATCAGGTAATCTGCTATAATTTGTTGCCTGATAATCAGAAGGACTCGCTTACACAATTAATTATTTCTCTGATCTGAATTTAGATGCTATGTACTGGTTGATTGTGTTTTGTCGTAGTTTTCTTTATTGACTTCCCCAGGCACTTTTATATGGTGGCACAGTGTTGCTATTCAAGTGATGGTGTCCTAGTTAAAACAATTAAACCTTTACATTTCATGAGGCATCTTATTTCCTTACTTGTGCTTGATCATTGAAAGGGGATGTAGTGTGGTTGTGTGCAGGCGTAGTTCAGTGTGGTGTGGTGTTAAATTGAATGAGCCCTCGTCTTCAAGATCAAAATTGCTAGGTTGTATGTCGAAACAACGAGTGCTTCAACCACCCATGCCTGAACAACGAGGTCGAAACAACGACCTCCTTGTTACCACTAATGCCTTAACAACGATTTTTTGTTGTAAAGGCATTCCTGGTAAAGGCATTGGTGAACGGCATGCATGGTTCCAGCATGCGTCTCCCCTGACCCCCCACCCCTAAAAATTACCGTGATCTCCCACCCCCACAAGAACCCCAACTCCCCACCCCCAAAATTAGCACAACCCCCTCCCCTAAAATCTAAACCCTGACCCCCTCTCCCCGCCCCTAAACCTTAATCACCATGAGCCCCCCCACCACACCCCCAAAAATAAAAAATACCCGACTCCCCACCCCGCCCCAAAACCTAAAGCACCCCAACCCCCCACCGCCTAAAACCTAAACCCTGACCCCCCTCTCCTGCCCCTAAACCTTACTCACCCCAAGCCCCCCTCAACCCCCCAAAAAACAGCCCCAGTCCCAGCCCAACTTACCTCCTCCTTGATCACGTCGACTCCCTTCTTCTGGGCCTTAACCACGCATGTACGTGATTCATACATGCGTGGTTAAGGCCCTGAACAAGGAAGTCGTGAAAAACGAAAGTATTGTTTCGCTTTCGTTTTCCACGACTTCGTTGTTCAGGACTCGTTGTTCGGGATGCTTCCCAAGTTGCTAAGCTAAAATAAGCCATTAAGGTCCACAGATCAAATCAGCACATTAGCATAATCTCATAAAGTTTTTTAGTCCCCTTTCACATCCTTGGAAATATAAATAGACAGAAGGATTCCTATTAAGCCCTATGTTAATTGCTAATTTTCCATTCCTTCCAAATCAACAGAAAACAGGCCGCACTCTGCAGGAACAAAAGCATTACACATGAGCAAACTCATCATTGTTGCCTCAGTAGCTCTTGCCACAGGCAACATAAATAAAAATGCAACACTGTTTCAGTAGATATACCGCTACATTTACAAGTTACAGGGAAATGAGTGGACCATCAGAATATCGTGGAGCTGTAAAAAATGAAAGTGGCAGAACTAGCCAAAACATTAAAATGTTATCCTAAAAGGAGGAGAGCACATTACATGAAAATAGTTTTCTTCCACTTGGGTTTTGCATGCGAACGAATGTGGGGGGAGTGGGTGTAAATATTTGGTGGCAAAGTGAGTGGGTGTCTATCCCAATAGGTGTACTTCAGGACTTGCAAAACCCTCCTAATCACAGACTCTGGATACAGCCACATGTGGCTCACATCATGCTCACTCAGGGTTCATTTAATATATGTGAACCAGGGCAATTCAGACATTCCTTTAAGGTGAAAAGATTCAGCCAGGAAATGTAGTGCTTGTAAGACCTAGCCAAAGAGGGTTGACCAAAGCCTATTGCAAAATACCAGGGCCTTACTGCCAGCCACTTATGCAAGTGTGGCAGAGAGACATATAGTGGTGGCCTGTCTGTGGCTGCATGTTTCTCTGCAAGTGCTCCCAATCATTGAGTGGCACGCAGAAGACCCCACAAGCCTGGGTGCAGTCATAGCCTCTAAGTGCCTTTGTGATTGGGATTTCAGGGCTACTTTCAGAGGGCATGGTAAAGGTTGTGCTTACACAGACATTGATAACACAGATTCTTCCACATTGTCAATGTCTTTGCTGCCACGCCCCGGGTCGCCTTTGGAGAGGGGGAGTACCCCTCATGGATGGAAGCACTCTGTGACTCCTCTATTCCATAAGAGGCTCCAGGACCTTCCCTGTGACCTCCAGCTGGTGGCCTGTTGAGGCATATTAAATATATACCACTTTCTGAATCCTGTCTGTCCCTGCATCTATAATTTACAGTGTAGAAGGCTACCTTTCATCTTACTTGTTATTAAACAAATCACAATCCTTTTCATAGGTTCACTTGTTTTCAGTTCTCCTAATAAGTTATGATTTCTGATATGTAACAAGAGTTGCTTATTTGCTTTGAAGAGGAAAACAATTCATTAACCACCTGTGAAATACTTAACACAGGTAGATATGCACTTCTACATCTACTTTGTTTACAGCATTTCCATTCTGTATCGTTTTCAAAGGGATGCACATCTTATCCTAAACAAATGAGAGTCATTGCACATGGGTTGGAAAGAGTGAGAACTTTTTGGGAAAGTCTAAGCTGCCACTACGGTCAGTGAATGTAGATGCATGATCAAGGGTTGGAATGGGTAGAAATGTGCAATATGATAATATTTACATTTGGGATCTTGATCAAGAGTAGTTGTTGTGACGGCACTAGTCCTTTCATTGCTCTATTCTTCCCACGTGAAAGCTTCAAATTGCCATGGCATTAGTCCGCCTCCATGTTCAGTTGCATTATTTTGCAAAAATGTTAAATTGGTGCTGATTTGATACGTGTGATTATTTTTAACAATTCACCCTCAATATGAAAGGTAGTTTTAAAGCATCAGGTATTATAGATGCCATGGATATTATGAATACCAGGTCCTGGCATTGTGGGGTGAGAACAAGTTGATTCACTCTAACTCCCTACGTAATGGGGAATAATTTGAGGCAATCAGTGCCCTGATTGCTGTATGTAAACCTGTACCTCTAAGCATTTTATAATAGAAAAAAGTCATCTAAGTATGACCTGGATGAGTTTAGCCTTGTAAAATAAGCAGGAATATTGCAGTAGGGGATACTGGGTGTGGTAACATTATGCTGCTTGCCATCCTGTTACAGTTTTTGGTTGCAATCAAAACGAAATTACTGGGCCACATGTAATTTGAATCCAGTCGTGTTTGTCTGTAGGACATTAAATATGTTGTGTTTGGTGAATATTATATTGACCTTCATTGTCCAGAGCCCAAGTAGGATGTGCATGGGAGTTCTGTTACTGTAAAAAGTCATATGTGCACACCCATATTTCAGGGATGTCGTAAATGTAGCCAAAATATGGTTTTCAGTTTACATTTTCTTTTTTTTTTTTTTTTTTTGGATAAGAAGGAAAGTTGGGTGGGCACTTGAAGAGAATGTAATTCCTTTTTGGTTGACATAGTACAATGCTCCCAAAAAATTATCCACCAAAAGGTTGTGTAATATAACATGTTCTCTTTATGTATGCATGTGTTGCTATTTACATAGTGCAAACTCGCTGGGTCTATGGAGCTGTATAATATTCTGTATGCATTAAGTAGAGATTTACACCTTCGAATTACACAGTCACAATGCATTTTACATACTTAGGCTCAAAGCGATTAAGTGATTAGGCGAGAACCGCACGATTTTCAGTCATGTGCCAAAGATTCATATCCAGATCTCCAGTTTTCAAAGTTGGCAGCTGATGGAGCATGTGTATGCTCTTTTCATGAGATCGTAAACCTTTTTCCCTGCAAGAGGATTACCTAGGACGTTAGGCAGGGGTGTAGCTTGGTCAGTAAGATTGGGGGGGGGGGTGAGCTTCAGATTTCCCAACAATCTTGCTGCTGTGTAATGTCAAAATGCATTATAAGACAAGCTGGGCACATGAGAGGGGCTTAAGGGACAGTGGAAAGGGAGACCAATGCAGATAGGTTAGAGCACTGGGGGAGAAAAAAACTATATTTATTAAAATAACCAGCATTTTATAAACTTTTAAAGCAGAGAGGAATAGAGTCTGTGTATGGAAAAATTCCTTGTGAAATCCGAAAGGTACCTCACCATATCCAACTGAAAGCACCTCTACCCAACTATTTTACAGAAAATACACATATTGGGGGGGTGTAATAGCTCTCCCCGAAGCTACACCCTGATGCTAGGTAACAATATGTCAGCATTAATTTACAGTATAACCAATTGAACAATGAAAACCCAAATCTGAAATTAAGTTAAAGGGGTTTATTACAAATTAGCGCTCAGGTTAATGTAAACAAATCTTAAAAACATACTGTAAAGATACAGAATAGCAATTGGGTAAACAAATCTTCTGAAGAACTTCAGACGAATTGGCAAACCAAATATTCTGTAACTGCAATACAAAATATCAGAAGCGATATCTGATGCTTGGAAAATAATAGTTAACTAAGTTGAACTATATGCAATTAGGGAAATCTCCAAATGTCTAAGCTATAAAAAGTGAAAAATCTATCTAAAAAAAAGGCATGAGAATACAAAAGTGAGGAGAAGAAACAAGACAAAAATAAATAGAGAATGTGAAAAGAAGGTGTCAGAATTTCAGGATCCCAGTCAAGAGTCTATTTAGAGAGTTAAGTGTAAGCCTAAGCCACACTCAGCAAAGCATGGGGACAAAGGAGAAAGTCAGAGGTTTGTACCTCCCAAATTCTGAGGAAAAGTGTCCTATAATCAATGAATGGAAGCCCTAGTTAATAAAACAAAATCCAAAATCCAAATAGATAACACCATTCTGATCACACCATCACGAGCTCCATTGTATTCTCCTGTCCCATGTTGTAACTTGCAACATCAATTCCTTTTCTCATAGTAGTCCGGAGAACACAGGGGTCCTTGGTCCTCTGGACATCAATTGCAACATGTATGAATACGGGACAGTCATGTCAGTCTAGGTCATTCTGTGTACCCCTTCAAGGTTTTTCTCTCAGACTCTCTATCAGTTAAACAATAGCTCACCTAGTTGCAAACTGACATTTCATGTGAATGCACCTGCAATGAAATGACACGTAAGATGAAAAAAGAAACACCGTTTTTCTTGTTAAACAGAATCAGGCCTGGTTAGGTCAACTTTAAACATTATTCAGCAATGCACATTTAATTTCACATTACACTGTGCACAAATTAATTTCTACATTTGTGTGGATTTCAATTAGATAGATTAAATTATGATTTCATGTTACAGTTAAAATAATTGCAGACTTTGCTAATACACAATTGAGATGTGATTGAGAAGTACAATTCAACATTAAACATTAGTGCACCCATTACATGATATTTTGTCATTTTAAGTGCAAATACATTAAAATAATATGAGGATGGGTATAAAATTGCACTCAATGATTATACTTTACTTAATAAAGTTAAGGCATGCTGAATACATTTTTACCTAACACTACAGTGAATGCACTTAATTATTGATGTTGAGTGCACCACTTTATATTAGTAAAATATTAAACACAAATTATTTTGTTGTTATGAATACATATAGGTCATCATTATGACATCATTGGTGGCAGCAAATTCTATGCTGCACCACAGCTTAGCAACTAGGAGAGATGTGCTGCATGGATCTAATCAGTCTAATTATTTCGAGAGACAGTTGTGAAGCAGAAGATTAAAGGACCTCTGTAGTGTGAGGGTTTACTGCCTCAGGCTGTACGATATATTAACCTGAGGGATAACTTTCCTGTGTAAAGCTTGAGGCTGTGTACCGATTTGTATAACCTGCGGGTTTGCCTTGCTGTCAAAGTCATGAATTTGCATGATTAGTCTAACTTGATTGGCAGTTCTGATTTCTTATGTTGGATCATGTCACTTCAGCTATGACCTTAATTAACTTCCGATAAAAAGGTTTAGAACATTCATTATGGTGAAGAAATGTAAACATAAAATGCCCTGAAAAACTTAAATGTAACCAGCATTTCACTGAAATGAAACAAAACGCCTTAACAGCAACTCATCTGGTCTTAGCTCTATGTATATATGCTGACATTCCACTTTGTGTCGGTCGGTATACAATTGTAATACTTCTATATTGGTGGGCTCTTGCTTTTGTTCAGCTCAGGTAGCATCCTATCTAAACTCCTAAATATTCCGTGGCATGAACTTGTTCATGATGGGTAACATTTAGAACAATGTTTACTTTCAAAGCACTATTCGGTTCGGGTATATATAGATTTTGCACCGTTCATAGTAAAACCTGTGATTAGGTAGAAATACATTCAAAAGATTTCATAACCTTAGTGGAGTGGACAATAAAATTGGTATAATCAACCAGTAATATGAGTATTTTTTCTTCAGATGACTTTGTGTCGCTGATGCAATTAGCCAAATGGGATACCAAAATGTTAAGTTCTGGCAAAGACAATCATTCTCTTAGCTGGCGTAAGGTAGCACATAGAACATTTAGAGCATGGTTGAACAAAGCCTTATAAAAATGGCTGCCATACTGTGTGACACAATCTGATGACGCTTTGTGGTGGCAATCTTGAAAGTATACCTAGATAATCTCATGATGGTCACCATTTTCTGTGACACAATGAGATGAATCAACACGATGGGTATTTTGAAAACATAGGAAACATTGATTTCATACTTTCAAGATGGTCGACACGTTATGTGACACAACTTCACAAAAGAATGTGACTGCCACTTTGAAAGTATATAAAACACTGTTTTCATACATTTGAAACGTCCACCTCATTGCGAGACACAACATTATGATGTAACACAGCAGCCATCTTGAAAGTATGAAAAAAGTGTTGTCCATATTTGAAGACAAAATGCAGATTGTGTCCTCACATGACAGCCATCTTGAAAGTATATAAAACAATGGTTTGTGAATTTCCAATATAGGAAGTAGTTTTTGTTATAGTTTTGAGGTGGTCAGTTCACATTATTGGCTTTGTCAATCTGGGCCCATTTCAAAGCACCTGTCAATGGCAAAGCCAATATTAGCAGCCACGATGAAGCGGTAAAGGGGGCAGAGGAGGGAGAGAAGACAGGAGAAAGGTGCAGAACAAGGACATGAAAATGTTATGGGACAATATCTAGATTGCAAACCCAGACATGTCATTCAGCAGAGCAGTATTGTGAAGGAGAGAGGGACAGGAGAGAATAGGAGGGGGACGTTTGGGCTGCATACATCAAATGCTTCACCAAATTGCCATCCAGGACCTGGTGCACAGTACATGAGTAGTGGGAGAGAGGTTGAGAGGTGAGAGATATAATGAGGATGTTTTGGGGCAGGGAAAGAGCTGAAGTGCACTCTGAGTATAAAAATGAGAAAGCTTGGGCCACCGTCATCAGTCTTCCTGCCTGAGCCTTAGTGATAATTTTATTATTAGTGTTAATCATCGACAGGGGTATGTATGATTTATAACCTGACAAATCTGTAATGGTTTGAGGTACCAATACTATCACTGCTTCTTGCATTCAGTCTGGGAGTTGACAATGCTCCAGAGTCTTCTGCCAAACTTTCACCAGTGTTTCTAGTAGTATGTTTGGAGCACATTTGTAAAACAAGACCAGTGCTGGTACACAATCCAGCTTTGTCACTATACACTCCCTCATTTCCTCCACTGTCACCTTCAGTTTGTCCCCAGTAGGTGGTTCATCTAAGTTGTCACTTTCTATGGTCATTAGTCTTGGAAGACCAGTCCTTTTTATATTATAGACAATGGTTATTTTTTCATTACAATTTTGCATTTTTATTTACAGCATATAAATGCATCCTTTCTGTTTTTCTTTTTCTTTTCGTGGATATGCTTTCATTAAAAATAAATAAATTGTGTAACTGTCACACCATCTTGCAACCTACTGGCTTTGCAAATGATTATTACAAATAGATAGACTCTCAGGACCAAGCTTGCTGCACCACTTGTAATAGTATTTGCTAAAAGAACTAATAATCTCCCCAAATGGCGATCATTTATACAAATGTATGGGTGAATGATCCAGCCAGGAGCCTCATTTATAGACCTTGAGCGGAAGCAGGAATTCTTTAAGTGTAAATAAAAGTGGGATACTTGATTATTGGTTGTCTTATATTTAGTCTGACTCTTTATGACAATCTTACAACACTACCAAAAACGATTTGCTTTCCAATGAATTTCTCATGGAGGTGGTATTCTTTAAAGACCTTTCTTGCGAAAATCTAAATAAACCCAACAAAATATTAGGTCATACCAAGAAAATGACTTTTCTCTTTTTTGTCAGGGCAAGGACTGTACTCTTTGACTCTGTTCAGCACTGTCTTTTCCCATCCACCATCACAGGTGTTCTTACACTCTAAGGGCTCACATGACCCTGTTTTAGGTGGGCCATTTGTTCCTGAGTATTCATAGCACCTCCTTAGACTTGCAATTATGCCAGTCCATGAATCTCCCATGAATCAATTTGTCATTTTAAAAAAGGCACCTGAAGCCTCTTACATACCCGGAAGCAGGAGTCCTACCTGTACAAAATGATGTGTTTGTCTGCATTGTGCATGCCCATCATTGGCTGGTATGATGTTCAAACTATTGACATACACTCTTGAGTACAATGAAGCATCCTGCTGCACCTGGGTGCCTACAGCAGCTCGGTAATAGATATGGCCATCAGTATTTTGCCCTGTGTCTAAGGAGAGCTATCTGTGCATGTCCGAACCTGCAACACAATCCTCAAACGCAGTGTGTGTGCTTGACAGCAACCTGGTGGCATTATGGTGCTAGAAAATTATAAAACTTGGTGAGCTGTACATTCTTAGTAAGGAGCTAGTTGAGCTCTCAATGAGTATTACACATCAGGATGCTTTTGCTTGAAGTAACTGAGACTGGATGTTGTTGGAAGTTTGCTATCATCTCATTAGCCTTTATCAACCACCTCTTTTCAGTCTCATGGCTTCCTCACTGCTGTATTTAACATTAGTTCCTGTGATGTCACTTCCAGTAATGCTATGGGGTATATAAAAAACACAAAAAGTGATGTGAGGAATGTTTTCAATAAGTCTAACTACTGGTAATTGCTTAGGGTAGCATTCCAACCCATCATTCTTTTGCCCACTAGGACACCTGAGGTTGGATCTAGCAATATACAAATCCATCTTGACCCTGCTCCAATAGGAACAGTCCAGCCTGAACTACCAAGCCATGGACTCCCGAAAACGGGAAACAAGGAGCCCAAGACAGGTGTTGCCCTAATTGTGGCTTGTCAGTCAGGTGTAGGTTGGTTCAGCTGGCACAGTGAGCACGGTACTCACGTCTGGGCATATCTCTGCCACACAGAGTGGTACATCAAACACGAAAAAGGTGATGGGAAGTGTAAGAAATTGGGTTATTAGTTGTGCAGTATGTGAATCCTGTACAAGTGTGTAGGTCCAAAATTGTCTCCTTTCTATGAACCAAGTACCCCATTGTAGCACTTCACTATCTGAGGGTAGCAAAGCAGAGACAACAGTGTACATGTGTGTACTTTGCAAGGGAACCTGATTTCTGCTACCTGTTGTGTATGTGAGTCAGTATGTGTGTGTGTGTGTATTGGCTGTTTGAGATGGAGGGAGCTGGAGTCGGTGTTGTGGTTGTGTTATGTGTGTCACTTGCATGTGAGACTGAAGTTGTGTTGCCGTGTGAAACATTAAGGTGAGTGTTGTTGTTATGTGGCAGATGTTGTTGTGATGTGTATAGTTGTGCTTGTGTGTGAGTGTGTTTGTGTAGCTGAGTGTGTAGTTTTGTTGGTTTTTGTGTCATGTGTGTGCAGTGTCAATGGTGTGTGTATGTTGTGTCCTGGATGTATGTCAATGTGTTTTTTCGGCATGTACGGGTTGTGTTGTGTGGGAATTGTGATGGATGATGGTGTGAATGTGGTGTGTTGTGTATTGCAGGGGTACACATATGGGTAAGGGACAGTGTGTGTGTGTCACTCACCTTTATTCCATAGGCCCTGCCATTGTGCAAAGTTCACTGGGTTCCCCCACTGTCTCCCTCCTTCAGCAATCCGTTGCAAGCCCATCGCTTGCAGAAGTGTAACATCTAAATACAACAGGTGGAATGGCGTTGACTTGACAGTCTTCTTGGGTCCACCGCCAATGTGGCTTGGCAGTAACACCTCCAAGATCTAAATTAGGCCCAAAGTCACAAGTTCAGGCTGACCACGATTGAGCACCGGCTGGATACAGGGATACAGTTAGTTCTACTGCAAAATGTACCTTAAATCTTAATTGTGGAGCATTGGTCTGCACAGCAGTGGTCCTGACAAGCGATGGGAAGTCTGCGCCAAAGAAGCATCACACAGGGTGGTCCTGATGAGCTGTAAGGGCTGTGATGCAGGCTTGAGTTGAGGCTGCGTCATGCTGCATCAGTTTGACTGAGAGCTCCATGTTGTGTAGTGGTGGTTCTGGTGAGCTGTGCAGGCTGCGATGCGGGCTTGCGTCAATGCTGCATTGTGCTGCATTGGTTAAGATGAGACACTGCGAGGAGGTGTTGTGTTTGCTTTGTGCTGCGTTGGTTTTGATGGGACCACAGCTGGACTGGCGGAGCATCTTAAGGTTCTCTTCCAAGGGTCCAGGACTAGCAGGGCACCACTTTGGGGGGGGGACGGGGTTAGGACTGGAGGTTCAAGATGGGTGGAGCCTTTTCTGAAACTCTGATCAGGAGGCCAGCCAACAAACCCTTAACGTCACTCTGGTGGTCCTGGGTGTAGGGTGCCGACAAAGACCTCCTTACTCAGGCAGCAGTACAGCAGAGTAGTAGGGCAGCAGGGCAAGCAGACCTTCTTGCAATCGAGTAGCACAACAGTCCTTTTTCTGAGTATCCCACAGTTTGAGACATGTACTGAAGGTAAATTCTACAGAAATGTCTGGAATTTCGTGCCCCCCTGTCCTGGCTGCAACTTGCCTGGGTGCACAAAAGACTAGTATGAAACCCTTTGCGAGTGAGCTGAGGCAGAGATGTAAAAGGGTGGTAGGTGACAGCTCCACCCCCCTATCAAGTCAGAGAAGGCCATCCTGCCAGCAGCTATTCCCCCTTTGTCTCACTGTCTGGGAATGATACACAAATACCAACAGCCAGCTACATCTAGTCATGTGGCCCAGGATACAGACTGCAGGCTCCAAATGGTTGGGAGAAGGTGTGAAGGGATCACACAGACTCAGATAGGTTTGATAAAAAAATAATTTCTTTATTGAAAGTTTGTTTTCTGTTAGGATTAGGTTTTACACATCTTTTCTTTCTAGGTAGCATTCTCTTGTTCACCCCAAGTGACTCTGTACTTTTCCTCTTCTGTAGGTCCTCCTGCTTCAGGGAGTGGATGCTGCTTTGGATAAGAACACAGGTAAGTACATAAGTACATACACTTCCTGTTTTCCAAATTTGACCCTTCCTTTTTATCGTCAGTGCGTGTGTCCGGGGTTTCGTCATCTGCAGCCTCTCTCTTTCCTCCCAGATTTGGTCGCTACTCTGTCTGCAACATTCTGTTCCTTTGGCTTCTTGCAGTCCCACTCTTCCCTTCCTTCTACTCCCTTGTGGTCTCCTGATCCTGTCCTTCTTTCTGCCGGGAAAATGGGAGTATCTTTGTAATGTTTGCTACATTGTTTTTCATTGTTCCTTCCAATTTTTTGGGGGGAGGATCAACATGGAAGCTCTGTGGGTATAGACAGCATGATAGGTAAGTGGGGGTGCTGGTTGGTCTCTGATTCTCCGGCCTCCTCACAAGGATTTTAAATTACAATTCTATAGACACCAAGCTCAACATTCCTACCTGCTCCCAACTGAAAGTTATCACTTATGAAATATAATAAGGTAATCCAATGTTATCAAACACATTTCTGAGTTTTTTACTACGAGGACATGCGAAAGTAAAAAGTACATGCCCAACTTTTTAATACACTGCATCCTGATCTATGGGCTGTAGAGAGCCTATCCTACGGGTGACATATGTATTAAAAAGGAAGGTTTAGGCCTGGCAACAGGTTCATTTTACCAGGTCAAATGGTAGTTTAAAACTGAGCACACAGTCCTGAGACATATGGCAGGCCTGAGACATATGTAAAGGGCTACTTAAGTGGGCGGCACAAAGAGTGCTGCAGGCCCACAAGTAGCATTTGATTTACAAGTCCTGGATACAGGTGGTACCACTTCACTAGGTACCAAAAAGCAAATTAAATATGCCACTTGGGTATAAGACAATGCTAACATGTTTAAAAGAGAGAGCAAAAACAGTTTAGTACTGGTTAGCAGTGGTAAAGAGCCCAGAGTCTTAAGAACAGTAAAAACAAGTTCAGCAAAAATGAGAGGGTGAAGGTAAAACATTTGAGGGAAGACCATCCTAAGGCTGGCAGGTTGAGCATATACATAAGAAAGATGGAAATACCTATGGTGAGTTTCTGAAGTCACATTTTACACTAGCGGGTAATAATCACCATAAACATAATACTTTTAGACTTATAATATCACATGATAAGGGGGTCCCATAATAAGTAAAGCAGGCCTGATGGCTGTCAATGGATCATCACTATATAAAGCAAGCTTATTAGCTTTGTCAAGGGGGTCACTGCATTAAAATATAAGGCCCTCTTACCACGTTATATGAACAACAAACATGTCTTAGTAATCAAGCCATAGCCCCAGTGCTTATATTTATATACAATCATTTTCATTAATAAAAGCATTGTCATGTCAATCAATAATCACTGATACTAAATTACTCTAAATAAAACATTTAAAATCAAAATACCATGTTATAGTCTTTCATTTACCACTTCAGCCATAGTATAAACCACAAGGTGTCCCTGCAGTCCGAAGCTAAAGAGAAAAAGATCCAGCAATGGGAGTGCTTTGAAAATGATGAAAACCTCTCATGAGGTCATGAATTCCATTTTCCAGGAGACATCGTGCAAGTTTTCTGTTCATGTTGTACCTGTCTCCATTTGCTCTCTAGCTATCCGAAATGTGCATTCACCACCCAAGTGTTCTTCCTTAAACTAAGGGTCCTTTATGGCTTTAACTCCTGTTTTTTCACTCTAGTAGTAGGCACCAGAGCATCCGTCCTGGCACAGAAAGATTAACAACAATTTTAAACTATTCATTCACTTGAATTGTTTGATTTACTAAGTATCAATTGCATCTCAAATTGGTGCTGGAAGCCTATCTATTTTACACTGGCCCTTTTCCTCTCTGTTGGTAACTTGATTGACTTTTGAACTATTGTCTCTGGGTCTGCTTCATGTACATTTATAGTAAATAATATTAGAAGAGAAAAGCCAAAAAAGAGATTGCCAACCTGGCAATCTCAGGCTAATGAAACCTCATTGTGGTAAATTTCCAAAATGAGGAAAACATTTTTCATAGCTACATTTGGGAAAATTCACCAGATAAAGGAGACAGAAAACAGCACAGAAAAACAGGCAAGGGGAAAAGGTGGAGGAATAATGAAGAAGGAATGGGGAAGATATACTAGGTATAGACAGTTGTAGAGGTTACATTTGATGTAAGGATGCTAAGGTATAGTTGGGTGTGGAGAAATTAGGATATATGTGAGGCAGATGAACGGGGTTATAGACTGGGTTAGAGGTAAGAGAGTGTAGGCAGATAGATGTAGGGTAAAGGTAGGAAAATAAGTACTAAGGCATAGGAAGGGGTAGAAGTAATAGTAGGGGTAGTGGTAGTAGGGTATAGGTAGGGGTAGAGATACTTGGATATATAGCAGGGGTAGAATTATAAGGCATAGACATGAGCAGATGTACTAGGGAACATGTAGCAGCAGTGATAATATTGTACAGGTATGGGTAAATTAACTAGGATAAGGGTAAGAGTACATGTGGGTATAGGTAAGGATGGTACTAGGTCGTTGGTGGAGATAAATGGACTAGAGTATAGGCAGGGGTGTAGGCAACTGTAGAAGGCTAGGGTACAGAAAAAACATAGTTGGAGATCTGACCCTTGTATAGGAGGATAGATGAACAGCGGAGGAGAAATACAAAGAAAAAGACAAGACAGAGGGAGGAGGAGAATAATGCATGCCATGCAGTATCTACACGTGAATTGGAAACAAATGAACTATGTCATCCTGGGAAAAAGAGGATTGGAGAGTTTCTTTTTTTTACATGAGGGGCATTCGCCAGTTCGGAATACATGGATAGGGCAGACTATCCTTTGAGAAATATTGAGGCAACAGGTTCATAGAGAAAGGTTCTCAAAAACAGATTTCCATACATCTGTTTTTCTCGAGAAGCACATACAACCTATTAAACAGTAGCATAGGAAAGTACAAGTGAGAGTCTCATGTGAATCAATGGAAAAGGATCTAAGCCCTATACCACCATGTGTCAGATTAGTGACTTTTGTTGTACATAGGTGATTGAATAACGTTTGTAGTGCTATGTCCCGTGGCACAACATCTGCTCCGTCAGGGAGTGTAAATAATCCTCTTTTTAAGCACAAAAAGTATCCACAACGAAGGCCCATATTTATGGGCTTTGTGGCACAGGGCAGTGCAGTAAGTCTTCTTGTTTCACTACCCTGCGTCACAGGGAAAGGGCAAGAGTGCCCCATATTTATCCAATATGTTGCATTCCTGTCCTTTCCCTCTGTGCTGGCGCCCTTTTGTCAGTCTAGCGGCAATGCAGGCACCCTTGCACCATGGTTGCTTGCAGGATTGTTTTTGTTGAGAAAGGGGCTCCTGCACAAAAACAATCCCAATAGGCACATTCTTCTTTCTATGTGTACTGCAGAATGCAGCACACATAGAGAAAAACTGAGAGAAGTAAACATATTTCTCCTTGTTAGGCTTCTCCTGGGAGGCATATCTTTGAGGCACATTCCCAGGTTTACAAATTCTTGTAAATCTGGGAATTAATCAAAATCCATAGATGTTGTGTGAGAATAGCCATGCAACACCCATTGGAACGCCTCCCTGGTGCAGAGTAATTTTCACAGCGGTTTGTGCGGCGTTAAATTACTCGAGATTTATGAAGTCGTGCAGGGCCAAGCAAGGTGGCCTTGCGTGGCTTCATAAATCTCACTTAAGACTTGTGCACTTGTCAGAAATGGGGTCTCTAGTTGGCAGGGGTATGTACCCTTGTCCAAGTAGGGATCACAATCCTAGTCAGGGTAAGTCACAACACAATTCAAATTATCCTATGCCCACCCTCCGCTAGCTCATCACAGAGCAGTGAGTCTTAACTTAGAAGGCAATGTGTAAAGTATTTGTGCAGAACTTTATACAATAACACATTGAAAACACCACAAAAAGACACCACAAAGGTTTAGAAAATATATGATATTTATCTAGTTAAATTATTTGTAAAACTATGCAAAATCAATGTATAGTAATAAAATTATGAATTCTTTGAGGTTTAAATCCAACTACCGTACTCAGAAGACAAAATAGCTCCAACTAGGGCTATAACGGGTTGCTAACTGAGCCGTTTCCATCATTCTGACACCATTGGTGCTGGTCACGGAGTCGCACGGACTCCCAGGCACAGCACCTTGTGAAATTGAAGCAAATGAAGAACAAGTGTGCCACACAGAATCGGAGAGAGGCATCACTAGAGTCGGTGAGACTTCAGTCCCTTACACCATCCAGGGAAAGAAGCACCGGCTCCGTACTGTGAAGCAGGTGGAGGTGAAGCGTCGATCCTGTCCGGATGCAGGGGGAGATGAGGCGTCATCATCAGAGATCCTTTCTGACCCAGCAGGGTCACTTGTTCCGTTCATCAGGATGTGATGTGTTTACTTTGCAGAGTCACGATGACCCTGTATGACATCAATGGAGTCGCTTCAATGTCGGACTTGCATTGCAGGCCGCAGTCATTGCGTGCAGCGAGATCCATTGAGCTGGAGCAGGCTGTGGTGTAGCTGAAGTCATTCCGAAGTCGCTGAAGGTGGTGTACTAGCAAAAAGCTAGCAGTGGAGATCTTTGTAGTCCCTGAGACCCCAAAACAGGAGGCAAGCTCAATCCAAGCTCTTGGAGAGCACTTTTGGGGGGGAAGGTAGAGTCCTTCCAGCACAGTCGGGGGTCAGCAGAGCAGCAGGGCAGCAGTCCTTTCCAGCAACACAGTCCAGGTAGTCATTTGGGCAGGCAGGCAGCGCCTCTGACAGGGTGGAGGTGCAGGTCCAGAAGTGTCTGAGTTGGTGGCATCAGAGACACAGTTTATATACCCAATAATGCCTTTGAAGTGGTGGAGACTTCAAAGAGTTGTTTTGAATTACACAAGTTCCCCTTTCAGCCCTATCCTGTCTGCCTGTGTCCCAGCGGGGAGTTATCAATCCATTGTGTAAGGGCAGGCCTCTGGCCTTTGAAGTGTAAGTGTCAGGCCCTCCAGCCCAGGAAGACCCATTCAGTATACAGATGAATGCAGATGTGACTAAGGGGCATATTTATACTCCGTTTGCGCCGAATGTGCGTCGTTTTTTTCGACGCAAATTCGGCGCAAAACTAACGCCATATTTATACTTTGGCGTTAGACGCGCCTAGCGCCAAAGTATGGGCAAATAGCGTCATTTTTTTGCGTGAACGCATTCCTTGCGTTAATGAGATGCAAGGAAGGCGTTCCCGTCTAAAAAAATGACGGCGACGCAAATGCATCGTATTTAAACTCCCGGGCAAAAATCACGCCCGGGAGTGGTCGGGTCAAAAAACCCCGCATTTGCGCCACTTTTTAACGCCTGGGTCAGGGTAGGCGTTAAGGGGCCTGTGGGCTCAAAATGAGCCCACAGGTGCCCTCCCCTGCCCCCAGGGACCCCCCCTGCCACCCTTGCCCACCCCAGGAGGACACCCAAGGATGGAGGGACCCACCCCAGGGACATTCAGGTAAGTTCAGGTAAGTATAATTTTTTTTTTTTTAATATTTTTTTTTGGCATAGGGGGGCCTGATTTGTGCCCCCCTACATGCCACAATGCCCAATGACCATGCCCAGGGGACAGAAGTCCCCTGGGCATGGCCATTGGGCAAGGGGGCATGACTCCTGTCTTTACTAAGACAGGAGTCATGTAAATGGCGTCTGGGCGTTGTTTAAAATGGCGCAAATCTGGTTAAGACGATTTTTTAGCGTCAACCTGACTTGCGCCATTTTTAAGACGCCCTAACGCCATTTTTCCCTACGCCGGCGCTGCCTGGTGTACGTGGTTTTTTTCCACGCACACCAGGCAGCGCCGGTCTGCTTGCGCCGGCTAACGCCATTCAATAAATACGGCGCCCGCATGGCGCTTCAGAATGGCGTTAGCCGGCGCAAAATTTTTTGACGCTAAACTGCGTTAGCGCGGTTTAGCATCAAAAAGTATAAATGCGGGCCTAAGTGTCCTGTGTTTGTGGTTGTCTGGGTGAAATGCACAAGGGAGTTGTCAACCAGCACAGACCTGACGTTGATGGGAGACAGGCTGTAAGGCACAGATGGTTTTAAGTGCAGAGAAATGCTCAATTTCTAAAGGTGACATTTCTAAAATAGTAATATTAAATCCAACCTCACCAATAAGCAGGATTTCCTATTACCATTCTGGCCATACTAAATATGACCTGGTTACCCCTTTCAAATCAGAATCTATCACTCAAAAATTATATGAGGGCAGTCCTAATACTAGTTTAGTCTATGAAAGGAGCAGGACTCACAGTAGTGGAGAACGAATTTAGGAGTTTTTCACTACCAGGATATATAAAACACCTATGTACATGTCCTGACTTTTACCTACATAGCACCCTGCCCTATGGGTTACCTAGGGCCTACCTAAGGGGGGGCTATATGTAGAAAAAGGGGAGTTTAAGGCTTGACAAGTACTTTTAAATGCCAAATCGAAGTGGCAGTGAAACTGCACACACAAGTATTGCAATGGCAGGCCTGAGACATGGTTGAGGGGCTACTTATGTGGGTGACACGATCAGTGCTGCAGGCCCACTAGTAGCATTTAATTTACAGGCCCTGGGCACATGTAGTGCACTTTATTTAGGACTTATAAGTAAATCAAAATTGCCAATTGGGGATGAACCAATGTTACCATGTTTAAGGGAGAGAGCACATGCACTTTAGCACTGGTTAGCAGTTGGAAAGGGCACAGAGGGGGTCATTCTGACTTTGGCGGGCGGCGGAGGCCGCCTGCCAAAGTTCCTCCGTCAGAATACCGCTGCGCGGTCAGAAGACCGCCGCGGTAATTCTGAGTTTCCCGCTGGGCTGCCGGGCGACCGCCAGAAGGCCGCCCGCCAGCCCAGCGGGAAACCCCCTTCCATGAGGATGCCGGCTCCGAATGGAGCCGGCGGAGTGGAAGGGGTGCGACGGGTGCAGTTGCACCCGTCGCGATTTTCAGTGTCTGCTTGGCAGACACTGAAAATCTTGGTGGGGCCCTGTTAGGGGGCCCCTGCAGTGCCCATGCCAGTGGCATGGGCACTGCAGGGGCCCCAAGGGGCCCCGCGACACCCGTTACCGCCAGCCAGGTTCTGGCGGTCAAAACCGCCAGAGCCAGGCTGGCGGTAAGGGGGTCGGAATCCCCATGGCGGCGCTGCTTGCAGCGCCGCCATGGAGGATTCCCCAGGGCCGCGGGAAACCGCCAGCCTGTTGGCGGTGCATCCGCGGTCGTTGGCCTGGCGGTAGTCTACCACCAGGGTCAGAATGACCCCCAGAGTCCTAAAACCAGCAAAAACAGTGTCAGAAAAGTGGAGGGAGACAGATAAAAGTTGGGAGATGACCACACTAAGGCTGGTAGGTCTAACATGTGTCCTCCCAGCTGAAAGTGGGGAGAGCTACCCAACCCCCTGGGAGCGCTCATCACTTAGACAGAAGAATCTGGAGAGACCATCAGCATTGGCGTGGTCAGTCCCCGGGTGATGTTCCACCATAAAGTACATTCCCTGTAGAGAGATGGGCCACCTCAAGAGTTTAGGATTTTCATCTCTCATCTGCATAAGCCATTGAGGGGTTTGTTGTCTGTCTGAACCCAGAAGTGTGTCCCAAACAGGTATGGTCTCAGCTTCTTCAGTGCCCAGACCACAGCAAATGCTTCTCTCTCAATAGCACTCCATCTCTGTTCCCGTGGTAATAGCCTTCTGCTAATAAAGGGTACTGGTTGGTCTAGGCCCTCCTCATTCAGGTGTGGTAGAACCACCCCATGCCATGCTCTGAAGCGTCTGTCTGCACGACAAACTCCTTGGGGTACTCAGGGGCCCTGAGCTCGGTGCCATGCACATGGCTTCCTTTAGGAAGTCAAAAGCTTTCTGAGAAGCCTCTGTCCAAATCACCAACCTAGGTTGCTTTTTTGAAGTTGGTTCTGTTAAGGGGGCCACCATAGTGCCATAACCCTTAACAAACCTGCGGTAGCACCCAGTGAGGCCTTGGAAGACTCTCACCTCTGTTTGGGTTCTAGGTGAATGCCAGGCCATGACTGTCTCAATCTTGGCCTGGAGGGGCTGCACCTTACTACCACCTACTAGGTGTCCCAAGTACACCACGGAACCCTGCCAAATCTGGCACTTACTGGCCTTGATTTGCAGACCTGCCTGTTACAGGGCCTGGAGCACCTTGTTGTAATGTAATGTGTATTTAATAAAAGAATCTGCAGTTGTTGTCATAGTAGCCGTAACATTGTACTTCAGACAGTTGTAAGGAGCTGGCTGAGGGACAGGTCACATCCTGTTTGTTGGCTTATCAAATCATCATTTCCATGAAGATTTGTGTCATTATGCATTCTTTACAACATAATTTTGGCGACGAGTTGAAGTCAGCTCCGACTGTAAGCGATTGGCGTGACCTTCATCCCAAGAAGCTGCGAAATCTGCTTCGTTACTTGACGAGTGGACTGCTTTTCACGGAAAAAAGGAAAAGATACCTGCAGGCTTATATTCTACTGATCAGTGGTATGATCAGAATTTGTGAAGGTGAGCACTGCTGGGTGACTACCACAGTGCCATAATAGGCTACTCGACATTTATTTTGTGCAAGCTTCTCTTGTGACTGAAAATTTAAAGGGAAGTGTGATGTACCAGCAGATGTAGTTTTGACTGCAGGCTGTCTGCTGTCATTATCGCACAAAGCACGAGCATCACATTTGAAAATCAACATTGAAGTCACGCGCCTGAACGATCATCATATGAAGTTGGTGTTGAGGAGCGTCAGCATAATTAATGAAAATCAATGGTAGAACCACGTGCTCTTACAATCATGCACGTCTGCGTTTTACACTGTTTCATAATCACACTCATTCCCTGGGCATAGATCGATGAATTATTGACAATTTTAGTGTAATAAACGCAGAACAAGTGCAGCACTGCATACAACCATTTTTAAGCTGCAGAGCGGTCACTTCAGCGCCATAATCACAGAAAAGTACCTTCTACCTGCTCCAAGGATCATCACAACATCACCTCAACTGTTATCGGAACTTAATCCTGGAAACAGAGAACAATTGCGGCTGCTTGATTGATGCTTAGAGGAAAGGCCCTACTGGGGCGTATGGTGGGAGCATTCAGCATAGAATTAGTTGATCGGAACTGCTTCTGAACTTTGGGACCAGTGAACACTTTCAGTTTCTCTATCGTTGTTTAGAGGAAAGGGCGTATGAGGGTGTGCAGTGGGAGTGGTTATAACTTACTAGTTGTTTCATTGCATTATCGTTGGGAACAATACTGAAGTGGTTGGTAGAATTTATTTGTGTTTCCTCTTGTTGTTTTGATTTTCTTGCTACCTTTTATCAACATTAGGAACAGTTAGCATTGTTAAGGAGTGTGATAATCCATAAATAATATGGATATACACTCTATTACAGCACCACCGCCATTCTTGCCTCAACCAGGAGACCCGTCTGTTGAATGTAAGTAATGGTTGGAAATGTTTGATAATTATCTAGAAGCATTAGGTGGCCAAAGTTTCTCACCTAAATGCAAAAGGGGAACTTTGCTGAATGCTACAGGAAAAGAAGGGCAGCATATTTTTAAATACTTACCTGCGTTACCCATTCAGGAAGGGCAACCTGACATTGATGTTTATGCTGAAACACGAAAAAAACGTAGAACTTAGGTTTGCAAGAGGTTCAAATGTAGTAATAAGGCGTCACACATTTTATACTCAGCCACAACGGGCAGTAGAGTCAATTGATGATTTTGTTACTAGATTGACAGAATTATCAGTAAAATGCCAATTTGGTCCTATGACTGATGAAATGATACGTGACTAACTAATTGTGCATTGTAAGAGTCGCAAAATTCAATAGAGATTGTGGGCTGCAAAGAATCCTATGCTAAAAGATGCCATAGAGATCGCAAAGGTAGTAGAGGAATCTGAATATTGTATGAGTGAGATGGATAAGAGCGAAGCAAAGGCTGATGTGATGTTTGTTGAACAGCATACAAATATTGCAGTGGTAGGTAACAAAAGTGGAACGTTTGTGGGCAAGATGGGTCAATTTGTGAAGACGAACAACAAGATGTATAAAAAATATGGCAGTTATAGTGATATCATGGGGGCAAAAAACTGTTTTGCAATTGGAAAAGAGTGGAGAAAGTGTAGACAAAAAGGACATTTTACAAGGATGAGTCGTAGTTTAGCAAAGATGAAAATGGCAGTACTGTCAGATGATCCCAATGAAACCTTGAGTTTAGGTACTGATAGGGTATTATTTGTAGAGGATCAGGAGAACAGGAGGCAGAGACCAACAGCAAAATTTCTTGGTTAGCGAAAGTTGGTTCATCTAATGGTTGGTATAGGGTCACTATATATAAATATTCAGAAAAAATTGTTTACAACTGATTGGCCAAACTTCAAGTTATTGCCTAAAGATATGAACCCTGGTGGCTAGCAGCGTGACAAATTTGATATCATAGGATATATGTTGGCTGACATTACTTTTGGAAGGAGAAAATTAAGAGGGAAAGTATAGGTTGCAGAGGCAGGTCTACTGATTTTGGGGTGGGTTCATCAATATGAATTATATATAGTAATAAATTCACATGCTGTTAGTGCCATTACGGTAGTACAGGAAGTGACTTTGGAAGACATTATCAGAGGTGCAGATAAGGTGTTTTGTGATGAGATGGGAGTGCTAAAGGAATACTCACACAAAATTAGGTTGAAACAAGGGGCGATTCCAGTTCAACACAAAGTCAGTAGAATACCTATTATGGTCAGAGAAGAAGTTAGCAAACTCTTGCAAAAGATGTTGGATGAGGGAGTAATAGAACCCGTAGAGACTTCAAATTGGATATCTCCAGTAGTTATAAGTCACAAGGGTGATGGCAAATTGAGATTTTGTGTTGACTTGAGAAGTCTGAATGAAACGTGATTGCAGATACTTTTCAACTTCCTAATATAAATGAGCTTTTAGCTCTGTCAAAAGGTGGTACATTTTTTACTATGTTAGATTTGAGACACGCTTTCCACCAGGTCAAGTTGCATGAGGACTCCAAACCTCTCACAGTGTTCATAACCATGGAAGGCACGTTTCAAATGACCAGAACGCCTTTTGGTTTATGTTTAGCCGCAAGTGTTTTCCAAAGAATAATGACCTACATTTTCCGAGGTTTGAAGAATGTCATTTATTTCAGGATGACATTTTACTTTTTGGAAATACTGTGGAAAATCATAATTTCACATTGAAAAAAGCACTGGACAGAATTTCAAAAGCTGGTTTGACTTTGAGAAAGGAAAAATGTTTATTTTTGGTCAGAGAAATTGAATATCTTGGTCATACTTTGTCAGCAGAAGGTATCAAACTTAAAAAAAAATTCATATGCTATAAAGTTAGCCCCTCCACCTAAGGGCAAAGATCAGCTGAGGTCCTTTTTAGGGATGATCGAATATTACTCTAAATTTGTGAAGAACTTTGCCTCTAAAACTGAGAATCTCAATGTACTCATAAGCAAAGGTGTAACATTTTCTTGGTCCTGTACACAACAAAGAAGTTTTGAGGACATTAAGAAAGAAGTGTATGATGCTGGCATATTAACTCCTTTTGATATAAAAAATAATATGTGGTTACTGTGGATGCAAGCGTGTGTGGTATAGGAGCTGTTCTTTCACAAATTCATTCAACTGTAGAAAAAACAGGTGCATTTGCTTCTGGTTCCTTGACAAACAATGAGCGAAATTATTCTGACATCAAAAGAGAGGCGTTATGGGAGATGGAATATTTTAGACTATACATATGGGGACCTCAAGTGAAATTTCATTCTGACCACAAACATTTAATCAAAATTTTGTATTCTGGAGGAGCTGGTAAAGGTTCAACAAGACTGGCTTGGTTAGCAGCTAGGTTGCAAGAATATACCTATGTCATGGAATAGATACCTAGTTGGAAAAATGTTCAGGCAGACTGCCTATCACATTTGCCTTTGGATTGGAATCAGTTGACAAAGAGGCTCTAATAAGGTGTGGGAGTGAAGGAGCTGTTGCCAGTGTTTGCAATGTGGTACAGTGGACATTGGGGAAGTGAGCAAGGAAGAGTGGAATGATGCTAAGTCACAAGATGAAGTGTTGAAAGGTGTGTTCAAAATAATCTTGAATGGAGGAAGCAGAGAGGGTACCCTACCCAAAGCATTAAGGACATTTGGGAAAGTGTTGGATGATTTGTCTATAGTAGGTGATACTATTTTGGTACGAGGTGAAAGGCTGGTACCACCGATTGGTGTTAGGGAAACACTATTTTATATAGCTCATGAAGGTCATCTAGGACAGACTATGGCAAAAAACATCTTAGAGCGGAATTTTGGTGGCCAAGAATAGATGATAATGTAGTGAATTGGGCAGAAAGGTGTCCTGAGTGCATTGCGAGTGAGAAAAAGTTGAAGGTCGGCAAGCAAACCCTAAGTGGGAATACACAGGATCTAGGTAAAGCATGGTACATGGTGTGTGGAGAATTTATTGGTCCGATTGCTGGAGTTAATTATAATCAGAAATTCGCTTTTGTCTTAGTTGATGTACATTGTAAGTGGTTGATTGTGAAGTTTATGACCGAAGTGACAACCACATTCACAATAAAGGTCTTATCTGAGATCTTTAGTGAGGAGGGATATCCGGAATGTCTGGTAACCGACAATGGTACGCAACATACTTTGCATCAAATGAGAGAGTTTTTAAGCAAATGTGAACTGAAATATTCATGTACTGCCCTTTATAATTCTCAAGGGAATGGAATTGCAGAGAGGGCTAACTGAATGGTTAAGGGTGTCATTCAACTTGCTTTAAGTAATTAGTTGAGTGTGGAAAAGACTGTGAATGATTTGGTGTGGGTGTATCGAACAACAGAAAATACCACTGTGTCTTCTTCACCTTTTTGGTTGATGCGTGGTTGAAAGCCTAACACAAAATTGACACCGTCTTGGTTGAAAGCCTTGTTGAAAGGGAATGGAGAAGTACAGGAGTGCCAAATGGAGACAAGGGGACACAAAAATAAGATTGTTCCTGGTGACTGGGTGAAAAGAATGTCTGGATGTAATACTGGAGGATTAAATAAGTTTCAAGGGCCTTTTCAAGTTAAAGGATTTCATAAGTGGCATGTTCTATTAAAAAATTGCAAAAAATGGAATTTCACAAGAGTAGCAAAATTTGGCAAGGAGGACCTAGTGTGTAATTTCAATTCACAAGTAGGTGATTGTGATGGGTTCATGATAATGGAAGACAACGACATCATTCCAGCTTCCCAAAATTTTGAGGGTGTACAATCCAATTCTTAGCTTGTTCAAAATCAACAATGGTTGCTTTTCAAGTTCAGGTAACAGAAGTAGTGAGAAAACTGTGTCCACAGAATATAACACCTCTAGTTAAAATTTAGCAAGGGTTCAAAGACAAAGGTATCCTCCATTGTTCTTACAAGATTATGTGAAGTAGTTATGTTTACAAACCCTTTTGTAATCTTTTTTTGTTTGTTCTGTCACATTGTTTTTGTTTGTTTAATGTTGTGTTCATATAAAATTGTAGAAAAGGAGAAGGATATGTTGTAACGTAATGGGTCTTTAATATAAGAATCTGCAAGTGTTGTCATAGTAGCCGTGACATTCTACTTCAGACAGGTGTAAGGAGCTGGCTGAGGGAGAGGTCACGTCCTGTTTGTTGGCTTATTAAATCATCATTTCCATGAAGATTTGTGTCATTATGCATCCTTTACAACACACCTCTTGGAGATGGAGCAGGTGTTACTCCCAGCTGGAACTGTAGATGGCAAAGTCGTCTAGATAGGCAGTGCAGAACGCATCCTTGCCAGCTAGGACCCGGGCAGTTTTCAAACCAAAGGGCCACACTCTGAACTTGAGTTGAAAAAGCAGATCTCTCTTTGGCCCCGACAGTCAGGGTGATCTGCCAGTACCCTGATGTGAGATCAAATGTATTGAGGAATTTGGCAGTGCCTAGCCTATCTATGAGCTCATTAGCTCAGGAAATGGGGTTAGCATCAGTTTTAGTGACTGAATTGAGACCCCAGTATACCATGCAGAGACTCAGTTCTGGCTTGGCATCAGGTGGGCAGCCTTTGGTACCAGGTCCACAGGGCTGGACCACGGACTGCTGGATTTCTCAATTACCTCTAGAGCTAGCATCTTTGCAACTTCATCCTTGATACTGGCCTTCATCCTGTCTGACAACCTGTACATTTGATTATTTACAGTGGGACTGTCTCCCATGTCAACATCATGGACACACAAGTGTTTGAGTCCAGGGGTGAGGGAAAACAGGGAGGAGTACTGCTCCAGCAGCTGGTAGCAGTCACCTCGCTGGTCCAGGATCAGGGAGTCAGAGAGATTGACACTCTCCACTGACCCATCACCTTCTTGGGCAGAGAAGAGGTCGGCGAGAGGTTCACTCTCCTCCTTCACACCCTCATCTGTCACCAAAAGCATGCTGACCTCAGTCCTCCCAAAATGAGGCTTTAGTCTATTCACATGGAGCACCCTTAGGGGGCTCTAGGGGACTGGAGGTCCAATAAGTAAGTGGCATCCCCTTTACGCTCCTATCTAATATGGGCCAGTCCACCTGTTGTGGAGACCTCTAGTCTCTACTGGTCCCATCACCATACTTTGTTTCCCGGCTGAAACTCAACCAGAATGGTCTTATTGTCATACCATTGTTTCATAACCTCTTGACTGGCCTTGAGGTTGCTCTTGACCTTCTTCCAGAAACAGTGCATCTGGTTGTGAAGGGCCAGCATGTAGCTGACCACATCCTGAGGGGATGCCTAGGGAGCTTTCCTCTTTCACAATGTTTAGGGGTTCCCGGACTGGGTACCCATAGAGAAGCTCAAAGGGACTGAACCCTACCTCCTTCTAGGGTACCTGTCTATAAGCAAAGAGAAGGCATGTTAATGGAAAATGTCCCAAACATGCTTCATAGCCTCAGGGAGGCCTGTGACCATGCCCTTCAAGGTCTTGTTGAATCTCTCCACATTACTATTGAATTTAGGATGATAGCTTGTGGTGAACTTGTAGGTCACCCCACATGCATCCCACATGAACTTTATGTATCCAGCCATGAAGTTTGTGCCTCTGTCAGACATAATCTCCTTTGGGAATCCCACACAGGTAAAGATTCCCCTCAGAGTTCTGGTCACCACTGGTGCGGTCACCGACCTCAGAGGGATTGCCTCTGGGTTGCGGGTGGCATGGTCCACCAAAACCAGAATAAACCTGTTGCCAAGGGCAGTTTTGGGGTCCACCGGACCAATGACGTTGATGCCCACCCTTTCAAAGGGTTTGCCAAAGATGGGCAACGGGGAGTGGGATCAGGGGGTCCTTGAGACTTCTCCCTGTCTTCCCACTGGCCTGGCAGATGGGACAGGACATACAGAATGCATCTAAGGCTGTCCGCATTCGGGGCCAACAAAGGTGGGTGACAAGCCTGGCAAAGGTCTTGTCTTGCCCTGAATGTCTTGCCAGGGGTGTGTTGTGAATCAGGCCCAGTAGGAAGGCCCAACCAGCACATGTGCTGCCCCAGCCTCTGGAACCTTAGGCTCACTGTAAAAAAGACCGTTCTCCCAATAGATAAGGTGATTCCCTGAGGCTTCACGTGCTGCTGGGCTGAGGCCTGTTGCCTGAAGCCCACAAGACTGGGACACTCTTTCTGCACCTTGCAGAATTCTTCCCTAGTCGGCCACCCTCTGCTTGCCAGCTGAGGTCCCCTAATGTATCTCTAAATAAAAGGAAAACCCCAAATTAAAGGTACATTTGTATGTGTTACTGTAACCCAGGCTATTCCTGGACACTTCTAAAGAGAGCAGTCATCTAACCAACAATTTTGATTCTGTCATGGCTCATGAAAAGTCTTAGCATGCTACAGTTGCCACTATCCATGTCACGTTTTGCTGCTTTTATATGAGATTTTGTGAGGCTTGCTTGTATCACTAGTATTTCCTTGATATCGCTTCAAGCATTTTCAACCTTCTAACTGTAGGTTCTGATGCTTGTTTTCCATCTTGTTAAATGTGTTCATGCTTTTCTGGAGCATGTATATATTGGCCACCTAAAATTTGCGTCGCAATGTGCTTTGAATATTCATCCATAGGTCAACTGAAAAACGTGACCAATGGGTGAAAACTCCTTCAAAAGAGTTTGTTATTTCCACAATAACATGTTTTGCAAAATAAATCTCTTACTGAGAGTACTTTTATGCGGAGATTTCCTTGCAGAAGAAAAATCCAGATAATGTAGACTTTATACAATTTAAACTTCACATGTCTGAGCTGAAGGGAACTGCAATTAGGATTCCCTTTAATCCTATTAACTGTAGAGTACAAAGCCTTACAAATGTCCAGGGTTTTCAGTAACTAAGAAATGCTACATTTCTAAGTTACTCATATTTTTCCAGGAAATGTGAGCAATACCATCTTGTTATTTGGATAAAGTCTTCTGTTCTCATTTTAAAACGGAATTGCCTTTCTGGATTATGACCCACTTGTTTCCAGTTTAGGATTTTAGTATTAAAGTTTCACATGTAGTAATCTCCCCACCTTTATTGCATCCCTACCATAGGCTCACAGAACAATGCAGTATGATGGCCCTGACCATTCCATATATATTTTTCACTTGATGCTGCTGATTTTTATGTGTGGGGAGAATGCATTATATTTGTGTGTGCCTTTATAGTATGAGGTGATCCAGGTCTGTTTATGTCATATACAACGCGTCCTGTCTCTCAACTTCCCCCACATTTCCTAGCACTCCATCAGCCACCTCTGTGTTTCACAGACATCCAAAAATCAAAATATTAAATGTGTCTGATTCAGAGTTTGGAAGATGGGTTGCTCCATCAGAAATGTAGCTGTTCTTAGGATATATAATACACTAATAGTTAGGCAAATGGGATAGTGGCACAAGACGGGCTACCCCATCCCCCAATCTCTAAATCAGTTCCAAAGTTGCCTCTCTTACTATGCTATGCCAAACAGTGTCAATCAACCGCTTGTGAATCCTTTTGTGTCAGAATTATATCACTACCACCTTGATACTATCTTGTCTTTACAGCATTCTTAGAACTCTTCCTTACCCATCCCCTTTCTACACCCCCTTCCTCTTCCCTGTTCCCTTCCCATCTTTCCCACTTTGGATCCCAGAGTCTTTTTTCTCTTCATCACAGTTTACATTGAAAAAGCCCATTAGAGTCAGTGCCAGATTTAACATCTTGTAAACAGTTTTTCATCCCTCTTGCTGAAGTTTAGTTTTCTTCCTTTTTAAGGATCCCAAATCAGCTGCAAACTTTTATATTTATGCAGTGCTTAATTTGCAAAAGAATAAGTGCAGGGGCCAAATGTTTAGCTCAAAAGCCTTTCAAGGGCACTACGGAATATCAGCATGCTGAATTCTAAGGCTGTATAGTCTTCTTTCCATTCCCTGTCTCTTAATCCACCACCAGACATTGCCTGCCCTTTATCTCACTCTTGTAGGCTCCTGCTTTCTCTCTTAATTACATTCTTTCCTTTTTCTTTTTCTTCTCATTTCGCCCTTGTGTGGCTTTTACTCTCTTGAGCTAGGTCAAAGTCTGATGAGGAAAATTAAGTGCTGGTCCCCAAAAGTTAGTATTGCTGGACCCCACCTGCAAAATACAGCTCAAACTAAGCATTGTTATGCATCAGTTTAGTTAGGAACATCTCAGCTGCAAAGGCTCATCAGCTATAGGAATGTATAGAGAAGGCAATGCAGTTACGTCGTTAGTGTATTCTTTCACCCACTGTACACAAAAATTAAAGTCATGCCATATTAAAGTGAGGAACATAATTATTGTCCAGTATTTTCACAGCATTTTCTTAGGAATGGTCTGTCCTCTTCTTCATCCAGCACATGTCGATTTAGCAGGTGGTGAAGCACATTTTCTATCTCTGGCCTTGTGTAGTGTAATACTATTGCCCACTTGACATCACAAATAATGACTGCCTAGCAGTGTTAGTTTAATAGCTTTGAATTACATTCCTCCATTGCTTCCTCAACCCAAAAGATTAATCAGAAGTAACTAAAAGAAAACTGAGGTAATGATATTTTCTAAACTTATCACTCAAGATCCTACCTCATAGAGAAAATCTAGATTGGACGCATTGATTGATGTGGTTTCTATGTTACCTTGGCTTCGAACCTCCAAGCTTAATGGTGGGTACTGATGTCCCCAACAACACAAGGTCCTTTTATGCTACTGCATTCCACACTCACCAAGCCTTGATGGTGCTCTCCTTACAATGAGTAGTTCACAGCATCAGGCACACAGAGAGAGTGGAGCATATCAAAAAGTAGGGGCCGAATGTTTCTGAGGAGTAAATATATAGCACCTAGCTCTATGCATAGCACCTTGTGCAGTCAGTCAACTAAAAGATCTGTCAGCTTTCTCTGCCCCATGGGTAACCTACCTTTGCGCAAGATAGCTTTTTTATTGCATAGATGTCTCTACGCAGCTGGCAGCCAATATACAACTCTGTTGTTACTGATGTGCTGCTTCAGTTTTAGTTAATGAACACATTAATTGGCTGCCATGATGCTCCCACATCACAGAGCATAGTACAATTCTGGAAAGATCTATTTAGTTGGAATTGCTCACCACCACCACCACAGAATCTTGTGATACCACTAGCCAGGAGTAACTGGTAGTCAGCATCCTGATTATGTGTACTGTTCACAAAGAGTACTGACATGTGTTACACTGTGCTAGGTATTGCTGCAGGTACTGTGCATCAGGTGGGAATATGTTACAGCAGCTGCATACACACACACACACAAAGATGCTATTTACATACTTTACAGCTCATATCTTACCACCAGAATTCACTTCTCAAGACAGAGAATACTCACTGTTCCAATTGAGTGCACTGATGCAGTTCTGTGATCAGCCTTGAGTTCCTCTAGGTGGATTAATCACTTTCAAATTATGATTTACCAGGTTGCTGTTTTAGATTTTCTTAGCATAGAACTGTCTCTTGAAGAAGTTGTACAAGCTAATGATTTGAGCGCAAGAAGGAATATCAGAAACCTCATGGGATTGCTATGGAACCCTTCAAATCGAAGTTGCATCGAAGGTGGCCTTACTGACCTACATTTTCAACATAGGTATTGTGCCCAATGTTCTATCAAGTAGTTTGTCGCAGTCTATTATTAATCTGATGTACAAGATGGGATCAATGAGGCCTAGTTTCTTATCGACAGCCTCCCAAATTGATTCCTCCATAAATGTGATCTGCAAAGTACTTCCACGTGTGATTCAAGCATGGGCTGAAAATAAAAATATTGCAGTAGATATTCACTATGGTTTCTAGCAAAAGCTAGGCGTAGTTGAGCAATGTCTTCATTTATATCCATTGATAGAGAAGTGTTGAATCCTACACAGTGGTTTAGTCTATCAAGAGTTCATTGACATTAATACATGATTTTACCAAGTTGAAGATGGGTGGAACTGGGATGCATTATAGGCAAGGTCTTGTTTTCTCTGTCTGTTGGTTAATAGATGCAGCCAAGAGTTCTCCCAAGGTGGGCGTAAGTAATATCCCTCTTTATTTGTAATAATGGGATGGTGGCTTCCTGAGAACCACGGCAGCAAATATCCTGTAAGCACTTTTAAACAATTTATGTGTCCTATAAGAACAGAACTGATCTGTCTCCTAAGCTAAAAAAAAAAAAAAAACTCAGAGCTCATGGGGATTGGCTCTTGGGATAAGGAGACAAACAAAATCAATATCCTTTACAGAAAATGAGATCATTTACCTCTCTAAGTGTAACTTTTTTAGCTGAGCTTAAGACACACAGGGGTATATTTACAAAGACTGTATGCCGTGTTGTGACACAAATCGACACAAAGGGCCAGATGTATCATCATGGCCCTTTGCGAGTCGGAAATTGCGATTTTTAAGAAATCGCTATTTCCGACTCGCATAGTGTCATGTATCACATTTGCGATTCGGTAATAGCGATTTCTTAAAAATCGCGAATGCTATTACGGAATCGCAAATTGCGATACCGGCCCCATTCGCAGCTATGGGACTGTTTGCCCATATCTGTGAATTTTTTGCATTTCCAAAATTGTGATTTCTGAACCAGAAATCGCAATTTTGGAAATGCAAAACCCCAGGCTGCTGGGGGCCTAAGGCCCCCTCTGCTGCACCCCAAAAATGTTTTGGGGGACATGTAAGGTGCACACATGCCAAAAGGGCATGTGTGCTTTACATGTTCAATTTAAAAATGGATTTTTTAATTTTGAACCAGGTTTTCATTTCATGGTATTTTGCATGTGCAAAATGCCATTCTGCGAAAAATCACAATTTGCGATTTTTTGCAGCATCGCCTTGCGATGTGGATTTTGCGAATCGCAAATTGCGACTCGCAAAACCAGGTTGCAACGCAAGAAATCACAATTTTAGCGATTCGCACCGTTTGCGAGTGCAAAAAAAGTCATACATCTGGCCCAAAATCTTTTTTTTCCTATTTACTTTTCAGCGCCAAAAACTTTTTTGTGCTTTGTGTTACTTAGTGCCAACGGTGCGTTAAATGGGCGTTCCCATGCAAAACCACCCATGCCTTTATACACAAAACCCTTTATACAAACATTTGTAAACAGGGTTTTGCACCAAAAGTTATTGTCATGCAAAAGCATGAGAGAAAAGGAGAAATGTTTTCAGTTCTTTCTTTTCCGACTTTGCATGCGTGCTGCACTGCGCAGCACACATGCAGTGTACGAAACGTTTTAAAGCCTGTCCACGCATAGTATTTTGTACTGGAAGGCTAACCTTCCAGTTAAAAACCTGTGCTAGACTCACACACATCCTTGCGCTACGGCACAAAGGTGCGTGTGCAGCACACAGCAGCTAAAATCATCTGGCAATCTCCTGCTCGCTCCTTCTCATGCAGCGCAGCATTTTTCGCTGCTGCACTGCGCTGCGCGCATATTTAGTAAATCTGTGTCTTTGTGTTTTTTCAATCCTATCTTTAACCCCTTCGTCGCCATGGATGTAATGGTTACGTCCATGGCAGCGCCCGTGTGGCGCCATCGACGTAACCATTACGTCCTGGGACTAGCTCTCGGGGGAAGCGCTAGCGATCCCCCCGAGGGCCGCCCCCCCACCCCCCAGGCCAGGGCTGAAAGGGGAATCCCTTCCCCTTTCACCCCCCCACCCCCTCCATGATGTCAGAGCACGATCGCGCGCTGATATTATGAAAGGGTGAAAGACGCGCTGGAAGCCGTTTGCTTCCAGCGCGTCTAAGGAGAAGGTGAGTTTTTCACCTTCGTGCGGGGGGATGCCTCTGAAAGAGGCATCGATGGAAAGGAAAGGGTTTTCCTTTCTCTCGATGCCTCTTTGAGCATTCCTGCTGCCCGATCGCGATGCGATCGGGCAGCAGGAATGCCCACTAGACACCAGGGATTTCTGTATGTGAGTGTGTGTGTGTGTTTTTATTGTGGGGGAGCGACCCCTTGGGCAAGGGTCGCTCCCCTTTGGGGGCCAATGTATTTTTCGTTGTTTCTGCCCCCATTGGGGGCAGATTGGCCTTATTTTTAGGCCGATATGCCCCCAAGGGGGGCAGAAAGCCACTAGACACCAGGGATTTTATTGTTGTTTTCTTTTTTGTGTTGGGGGGGCGGCCCCTCGGGCAAGGGTCGCCCCCAGGGGCCCTAATGCATTATTGGGCAGTTCTGCCCCCTTGGGGGCAGATAGGCCTATTTTGTTTAGGCCTTAATCCCAATAGCGGCAGGCATATTATATGTGTGTATGTGTGCTTTGTGTGGGTGTGTGGCCCCTTGGGCAAGGGTCACTCCCCTTGGGGGGCCAATGTATTTATCGCCGTTTCTGCCCCCCTTGGGGTCAGATCGGCCTATTTTTCATTTTTGTTTAGGCCCAGAATCCACTTAGCGCCAGGGATCATGTGTGTGCTTTGTGTGGGGGGGTTGGCCCCTTGGGCAAGGGTCACCCCCAAAGGGGGCAATATATTTTATAGCATTTCTGGCCCCCTTGGGGGTAGATTGGCCTATTTCTTTTAGGCCCATCTTCCCCCAAGCAGAGAACACTAGACACAAGGGAAAATTAAAAAATGGTTGGTGGCGGGGTATTTGTCAACTGGCGAAGTATTTGCTTTTATGATATGACAGTTTTTCTCCTTTTTGTTCTAGTTCAAAGCTTTTGCTGACTTTGCTGTGGCTTGTTGCAGTTTTGGCAGTAGTTGTCCTGCGGTTTGCGTAGTTGCATGTTTTAGGTAAGTAAATAAATTTACTCCAAGTGAGTATTGTTGCCATGCATGAATGACATGTTTGTAGGTGGTGTACTGAATGCAGGATTGTGTGTGAAATTGTCCTTAGATTTATGCACAATGATTATTGTGTTGTCTTATGTCTAATTTGCTTTTTTTTCTCTCTTTTTAGTGGGATATCATTGGTGATTGCTGTGGCTGTGCAGAGTAGTTGCTGGTGAGTCAAGCTTTTTCAGGCAAGTGAGCAGTATAGTTTTTGAGTTTATAACTCTTAGTGATAAAACTACCCTTTGTTACTTATCTTACACAGTGCTGGTTGTTGGTGGTATATTTGTCCAGTTAATTTTTGTAGGAAGGATCATGGCTAGCCGTAGGATGACCGCTCAGCAAGTTGTTAGTGTGCTTTTTGAGTCATCTTCTGACCATGAATATGAGACTGACTCTGCATCTGAGGCAGAGGAGGAAGTGCAGGATTCTGGAAGTGAATTTTCTGTCAGAGATGAATCATATGATGATGAAGCCACTCTCAGTGCTGATGAAGGGCCTGTTTTAGAGGAGGACACTGATGTGCCGATGGTGCAGGAGCCAGCGGCTGAAAGGCTTCCCATTGGAAGACCTGACACGTGGGTTACACCAAACATGGAGCAGCCACAGTTGCCTGCATTTACTGGTTTGCCAGGGTGTGGAGTTAATACGGAAAACTTTTTGCCCGTCAACCTTTTTGAGTTGTTTATGGACAATATATTTTTGGAAGAGATTGTTGAGCAGACTAATTTGTATGCAGAGCAGTTTTTGAGGGACAACGCTGCCAGATTTAGGCCACACTCTAGAGCTAGCCGGTGGATTCCCACAAATCTGGAAGAGTTGAAAAAGTTCTTGGGTTTAACTTTTTTGATGGGGCTGATAAGGAAGCCATCGCTGTCTTCATATTGGTCTACTAGTCCCTTGATGGCAACTGCTATATTTCCTGCCATCATGAGTCATAACCGGTATGAGCTTCTTCTTCGGATGTTGCATTTTGTAGATAATGCTTTAGCCTTGCCACGAGATCATCCTGATTCTGACCGTCTTTTTAAGATTAGACCTGTCCTTGATCATTTGGTAGATCGGTTTTCAGAGATCTATGTTTCAGGCAAAGAAATATCTGTAGATGAGTCTTTGGTCCTGTTCAAGGGTCGTTTGGTTTTTAGGCAGTACATTCCTAGCAAGAGGGCACGGTATGGAATTAAATTGTATATGCTGCCTGAAAGTAGTACAGGATATGTTTATAATTTCTGGGTCTACACTGGTAGGGATTGCAATATTGACCCCCCCCCCGGTTGTCCACCCACTTTTGGAGTTAGTGAGAAAATTGTGTGGGAACTTGGTAGACGACTGTTTCACAAAGGTCACCATTTATATGTAGATAACTTCTACACTGGAGTTCAGTTGTTCAAGGAGTTGTTCAGAGCGGACACTGTTGCTTGTGGCACAATCCGCTCTAATCGGAAAGGCTATCCAAGAGAGCTTGTCTGTAAAAAACTTGAGAAGGGACAGTGCAGTGCCTTGCGGAATGATGAGCTGCTAGCTCTGAAATTTGTAGACAAGAGGGATGTATACATGCTAAGTACCATCCATGATGAGAGTACTTCACCTGTGGCTGTTTGGGCTCAGGTTGCCGAAGTGCGCAAACCTGTGTGCATCTTAGACTATAATAAGCACATGGGTGGTGTTGATAGAGTAGATCAGAGGTTGGAACCTTACACTGCTGCTCGTAAGTCTTATGTTTGGTATAAGAAATTAGCGGTTCACTTGTTCCACTTGGCAACTTTTAATGTTTTTGTTGTGTTCAAGGATAGTTCTCCAGAGTCAAGGATGACATTTGTGAAATGTCAGGAGTCTATCATAGCTAGCCTTGTTGTGCTGGAACAGGCAAGAGTTCCTAGAGAAGCAGTGGTGGAGGATGTGGCTAGATTGAAAGATCGTCACTTTGCTGAGCACATTCCTCCCACGGCCCAAAAAAACTTTCCTGCTAAGAGATGTAGAGTCTGTGTTCGAAGGAGACTAGGATGTACTGCCCTGATTGTCCTTCAAAGCCTGGGCTGTGTGTGGGTGGCTGTTTCAGGAGCTACCACACACAGAAGAATTATTGGGAAATTCCGTGAGCGTAAACTGCTGTTTTATATTTTTATATGTTCAGTTTCAGGGTTGGCATTAGTCATGTATTCAGTTAGAGCTTTTGTGTTTTTAGTTTTGTACTTATTTATGATTAGTGGTTTCTTTGTTGTTTAAAAACAAAAAAAAGGGATGGTATGTGTGGGGTGGCGCTTGGCTGGAGGTGTGCGTGGGGTGGCGCTTGGCTGGTGGTGTGCGTGGGGTGGCGCTTGGTTGGTGGTGTGCGTGGGGTGGCGCTTGGCTGGTGGTGTGTGTGGGGTGGCGCTCGGCTGGCGGTGTACGTGGGGTGGCGCTTGGCTGCCGGTGTGCATGGAGTGGCGCTTGGCTGCCGGTGTGTGTGGGGTGGCGCTTGGCTGGTGGTGCCAGCCAAACGCCAGTCCACACACATCAGTTGGTGTGATTGCTGTATCAGGCATGTGGGCGTATGAAAGTGATGGGCCCTTGAGTGGCGCTGTCTGTCGATGCGGGTGTTGTAATGTGCTGGGCCCGTGGCTGGCGGCGTGAATGGTCTTGTGCATGTCATGTATGAAAGGTGTGTGAATGGACTGTAAAGCAGTTGGTGCCTTGCCGTGGCTTTACAGCTCACGAGCTGTGAGTCATTGGTTCAGTTTTTTGGCCTTTCAGTTATTAACAGTGCATTTCACTTTTGTGAAATCTCTTGTTAATAAAATTTGATCTGCTGAACCATCACTCACCCTCGTGCCAAATCCAACCAGTATGTGTGGTTAAAAATAACAAAACCTGCTCCGCTGTAATCAGGCGTCGCAGCACACTTGTGACACGCTAAGTGTCTCAGGTGGGACCCCAATGATGAAGCATGCCACCAACTTAATTGGTTGGTGAGGGGTCTTTTTCACATAACCTAACTGCTTTTCTTTTCACAATTTTAGTGTTTGGCACATCACAGACTTATGTGGACACATCAAAATTATATATTACAAAACTACCTGTGTTTGGGGGGGCACCTATGTTTTTGGTTCTGGGTGCGGCCTTCATCTAGGGAAACCTACCAAACCCAGACATTTCTTTAAACTAGACACCCCAAGGAGTCCAGGGAGGTGTGGCTTGTGTGGATTACCCAAAATGTCTTACCCAGACGCCTCTGCAAACCTCAAAATGTGCTTTAAAAAGCATATTTTCCTGACTTTTCTTTGTACGATCACCGCTCCAGCACAAAATTCCTACTCCCCAGCGTTCCCCTCAGTCTCCCAAGTAAAATGACACCTCACTTGTGTGGGTCCCCAATGCAGAGTCAGCCTAAAGATGTATAAAAGAAGAATATGTGCTTATCAACTCGCTGTGCTATCCCCTCAATCTCTACATATTTTTGGTCTTTTTCTGTTGCAGGCACCTGGCCCACCCACACAAGTGAGGTATCATTTTTATCTGGAGACTTGGGGGAACGCTGGGTGGAAGGAAATTTGTGGCTCCTCTCAGATTCCAGAACTTTCTGTCACCGAAATGACAGGAAAAAGTGTTTTTTTGGCCAATATTTGAGGTTTGCAAAGGATTCTGGGTAACAGAACTTGGTCAGAGCCCCACAAGTCACCCCATCTTGGATTCCCCTATGTGTCTAGTTTTAAAAAATGCGCAGGGTTGCTAGGTTTCCCCAGGTGCCGGCTGAGCTAGAGGCCAAAATCCACAGCTAGGCACTTTGTAAAAAACAGCTCTGTTTTCTTTCTGAAAATGTGATGTGTCCATGTCGTGTTTTGGGGCATATCCTTTCGCGGGCGCTAGGCCTATCCACACAAGTGAGGTACCATTTTTATCGGGAGACTTGGGGGAACGCTTGGTGGAAGGAAATTTGTGGCTCCTCTCTGATTCCAGAACTTTCTGTCACCGAAATGACAGGAAAAAGTGTTTTTTTGGCCAAATTTTGAGGTTTGCAAAGGATTCTGGGTAACAGAACCTGGTCGGAGCCCCACAAGTCACCCCATCTTGGATTCCCCTAGGCGTCAAGTTTTCAAAAATGCACAGGTTTGCTAGGTTTCCTCAGGTGCCGGCTGAGCTAGAGGCCAAAATCCACAGCTAAGCACTTTGTAAAAAACAGCTCTGTTTTCTTTCTGAAAATGTGATGTGTCCACGTCGTGTTTTGGGGCATATCCTGTAGCGGGCGCTAGGCCTACTCATACAAGTGAGGTACCATTTTTATCAGGAGACATGTGGGAACGCTGGGTTGAAGGAAATTTGTGGCTCCTCTCAGATTCCAGAACTTTCTGTCACCGAAATGACAGGAAAAAGTGTTTTTTTGGCCAAATGTTGAGGTTTGCAAAGGATTCTGGGTAACAGAACCTGGTCGGAGCCCCACAAGTCAACCCATCTTGGATTCCCCTAGGTGTCTAGTTTTCAAAAATGTGCAGGTTTGCTAGGTTTTCCCAGGTGCCGGCTGAGCTAGAGGCCAAAATCCACAGCTAGGCACTTTGTAAAAAAACAGCTTTGTTTTCTTTCTGAAAAATGTGATGTGTCCACGTTGTGTTTTGGGGCATATCCTGTCGCGGGCGCGAGGCCTACCCACGCAATTGAGGTACCATTTTTATCGGGAGACTTGGGGGAACACAGAACAGCAAAACAAGTGTTATTGTCCCTTGTCTTTCTCTACATTTTGTCCTTCCAAATATAAGACAGTGTGTAAAAAAGACATCTAGTTGAGAAATGCCCTGTAATTCACATGCTAGTATGGGGACCCCAGAATTCAGAGATGTTCAAATAACCACTGCTTCTCAACACCTTATCTTGTGGCCTTTTTGGAAATACAAAGGTTTTCTTGATACCTATTTTTCACTTTTTATATTTCAGCAAATGAATTGCTGTATACCCGGTATAGAATGAAAGCCTAATGCAAGGTGCAGCTCATTTATTGGCTCTGGGTACCTAGGGTTCTTGATTAACCTACAAGCCCTATACATCCCGGCAACCAGAAGAGTCCAGCTGACGTAACGGTATATTGCTTTAAAGAATCTGACATCGCAGGAAAAAGTTACAGAGTAAAACGTGGAGAAAAATGGCTGTTTTTTTCACTTCAATTTCAATATTTTTTTATTTCAGCTGTTGTTTTCTGTAGGAAACCCTTGTAGGATCTACACAAATGATCCCTTGCTGAATTCTGAATTTTGTCTACTTTTCAGAAATGTTTGGGATCCAGCACTGGTTTCACAACCATGTCTGTCACTAACTGGAAGGAGGCTGAAAGCGCAAAAAATAGTAAAAATGGGGTATGTCCCAGTAAAATGCCAAATTGTGTTGAAAAATGTGTTTTTCTGATTCAAGTCTGCTTGTTCCTGAAAGCTGGGAAGATGGTGATTTTAGCACTGCAAACCCTTTGGTGATGCCATTTTCAGGGGGAAAAACAACAAGCCTTATTCTGCAGCCCTTTTTTCCCATTTTAAAAAAAAAAAAAAAATTTTCACTGTATTTTGTCTAATTTCTTGGTCTCATTCACGGGAACCCACAAATTCTGGGTACCTCTAGAATCCCTAGGATGTTGGAAAAAAAGGACGCAAATTTGGAGTGGGTAGCTTATGTGGACAAAAAGTTATGAGGGCCTAAGCGCAAACTGCCCCAAATAGCCAAAAAAAGGCTTGACACCTGAGGTGGAAAAGGCCTGGCAGCGAAGGGGTTAAGCTATTAGTGTCCACCCTACACAAAACACAGCAGACCACAAAGCTCTGGATTTTCTCAAGTTTATTTGCCATTAAAAATATCCCCATAGCCAAAATGTTATCTTTGGTGGGTAAATAAAACACACAAATAAAACATTATGACCAGATTTAGACTGGAGATCGAAAGGTATATAATCTTAATTTTTGTTGCTAATGGCCCAGGATAACTGTGCTACATAAACTGCTAAATAAAATATCCTACTTTGATTTACGAATTTGTGAAGCCCTGTAATGTGTATAATGTGTTTTAGATTTGCCTTTTGTTACTAGGCCGAGCCTCTTCTACAGCTTTCTTAGAGACATTTCTCAGGCCACATCCATTTTAAACCGCTCCACCATTTTCATCCAAATGAAAGCACCGCTCAGCTTTACAAAGGGCTGGATACCAAAGAATGGTCTGCAACTCTGTTCATGTGATAATGAATCTTGCAAAACAAATATTAAATTCTTGCTATTTTGTGGATTGTATGATTTGCCTAGGCGCAAATACATTGTATAATTCCGGAATTTTTTGTGGTCTCGTACCCATAGGCTGGCTGCTTAATTAGGCTAATGATACTGGACTCACTGTTTATTTGATATCGAGTAAATACATTCTTACCATATGTAGTCAAAATCAGGACTGCTATTCGTGATTTACAGCACAGTTTATCGCTGATTTGATGCTAATGGTCAGTTGAGTTTGCTCATTGACTGTAATTGTAAACGTTGATATTGCTGTCTAAATGTCTTTTTAATATTGCTATTTTTTAATTGTGACAGAATAAACAACTTATGACTGGTATTTAGCGAAATGTGTTTGGTTGGTGAGAAAAAGAAAGTTGCAGCTAGTGTATTTCCACACTCATTTAATTGACTGAAGCGTTCTTAAACTTTGATGGCGTTGGAGTTTTAGTAAACTAAGTAGCCGTTTACAATAAAACAATACGCTCACCGGAAAATATTAACTTTAAAATACTTTGATATTTGCACATCTGCAGCTATATAATTTAAGTTTAATTAGGAAATCATATCCACTTTAAGTCCCTGTGTTGTCAGAAATGCATAAATATAGTCACGGGGTCTTGAGTGGCAGTATGGCCAAACACTCAAAGGAAACTCTACCTTTTCTATTTTGCAATTTAAAAAATAAAAAATACAGACGCGAAAACATATTTTTCCATCTGTACAGATGTGTAAAACAAATGAAATGGACAAATTCCAGCATCTCTTATAAAGAGCAAGATTATTAAATATATATTAAGCACTTGTCCGAACACAACCACATATGTTTTCTAAGTGCAAAATTTCAGAACATACTGTACCACGTGGCCCAGTCCATGAGTGAAAGCATCAGACTAATCTGTTTAATACGCAAATCGGAGCATTTATTATACACATTCTTTTGCACTGGGGAAACAGAGGCCTGGATCATAGTCTCATGGATGATGTCAGGCACCCATCAGTCACTGGTATTTATTTTATGTCATGCTTTGCCCTTTCAAGAAGTATGCTGTGGAGTTCAAGGCTGACGGGGAAACCTGTTAAACAGCCAGGAAAAGGAGTGTCTGATCACAGTCAGGCTGCTTCCTTCTGATTTGGGGTTTGTCATCCACTGACGGAATTCCAATATTCTCTGTTGATGTGAACTAACTCAGTGGCCCATGAAAAGCGAAACACATGCCCTACCCCAGGAAGTGAAGATATTTCCAGAGAGAAGTCCAAGAGCAGCTTAATCGTAAAAATGTGACAGACTCTTTGGAACAAGAAAAGAGCAGAGGGGCTTGATAAATACAGGTTAATGATACGGGTTAACGAAACAGAAAACGGAACGTGAAACTGCTCCCAGGGGGGGTTTCAGCATAATTGCCCAGTCTGGACTTTCAAAAACATATTGAGCGTGATATGCTCTTGGACCTTCTCTTTGTATTTTGAGAGTCCAGGCTTACATTATAGCATCAGCTCTTTGAACCCAGCTAAGAATTATCCAAGCCTGTTTTTGTATGATCTATTTTCTAAAGTGTTTTAAGCCTGCTGAATGCAGGGTGTGGAAATCACAGCAGGGTTGTAGTTCTGTAGCACAACAACTATGGTTTTACTCAATTGTAAAAGAATCACTCCATGGCACAAAGCCTTTCTTATGAACCCACCACAGATGCTGCCAAATGCCAGGATTGCTGTATACCAAGGTTGCCTACTCTTGATTCCACCTCATGCCTCTTTCCTCCACTACCTTACACTTCCTCCCACGTTATCTCACTTGTTTTTTATTCCTATTTTCTCTTTGTCACTATTTTCTTATCAATTCCCTCCTCCATTCTCTCGTGTCCTCCTTCTTCTCTGTTGCTCTGAGTCAAAGTCTGGTGACAAAAAATAAGTTCTGGTCCCGAAAAATGAGTGCCGGTGCCCACTGCTTGCAACAACCGGTGCACATTAAGCGCTGGTGCTCCCAATGTAATTGTGCATTAAAACTGCAAGGAAAGTTGCAGATTCTAAGTTTCAGCAGCACGTTTTTTCAGTAAACAGTGACATGAGGTGACGCTGACACAGCAGCAGACAGGTGTACTTTAGCAAGGTGTGACAGAAGTTTAGAACCAAAACTGCATGAAGAATTTTGGTGAATAGAAGTTGAAATGTCAAGGCTTAATTCACCTCATGGTTCAAGGTCTAGATGTAATTATTTTCTGTTGTTTTGACCTCCATTCCCAGCGGAAATGGTGGAAAATGGGAAGAAGAGAGAAAATAGTTTTTTTCAAGGTGTTTTAAAAGCGCCAGTTTGGTTAAAAAGATCTATGCCACAGGATATCCAATTTATAGCAGTGCCAATTATGTGGCATGATACCAGTAAGACATCAAGTGGGCAAATGACAGAACATAAAGATGAGATGATATTAGCTACTGGCTTTACAAACTTGGTGGCCCATCTGCTGTATTGTAAATGTATTGTAGCCTTTGGCAATTCTAATACAGTGGACAGGATGTCTACTATGTTTTGATGGATTATCTTGTTCGCGGAGCACTAAATAAGGCCCTTAGCGTTTCACCTTCCAAGTTCAATAAAATGAGTCCAATTGAGTTATAACAATATGGGCCTCATTTACGAGGGCCTTGTGCCACCGGATCATCACTTTTAGTGACGCTCCAGTGGCGCACTGCCTTGTTCCATATTTAAAAGTCAGTGCTAAGCCACTTCTTGTGGCTTAATGCCATTTTGTAAATACAGCCCCTTCACACGCATCACTTAACGTGGAAGGGGCGTGCAATGGGTGTTATTGTGGGCATTCCACTGCAACACCCGTTGCATTTTGACGCTGACCCATAATTATGAGGAATCATAAACCTGAAGCAGCACCAAAAACTAACACCACCCCAGGGGTGGCATTATCATGGCACAACGTGGAGAAATACTCTTGTTTCTCCTCGTTTTTGCTTCTTCTATATGTGCTAATTCTGCAGTACACAGAATGAGCAAAACGCCATGAATGATTTTTATGTGCGGGAAGGTGTCCCTTCCTGCACATAAACAATCAGTAAATAATGACAACTTGCTACTTCTATGTGTGCTGGGGGATGCAGCACACATAGAACTAGCAAATCACCATCATTGATTGTTTATGTGCAGGAAGGAACACCTTAGGTTAACTAAAAACTCAAATCACAGACAACTGCAGTTTTACAACATCACCTAAACACTTTATAATGTTTAGAAAGAGACAGATAACCAATCATCAACTAACTGGGCACCCAGAAGGCAGGTAAAAGAAACAGCTGCTATTTAAAATTAATATTAAAAATAACTAAAATGAAAAGCACACCTGGACCCAGGTTTATCAATGATGAGAAAAGAACTATTTTAGGTGGATGTGAACAATGTGCACAAGTTGTGTGTAGTTACTCAAACTGAACTTAGCTAACTCATTGCACACACTGAATGCTATAGTGGGTGGAAGCAAAATATAAATGACGATTTAGCTGACCAATGGATGAAGCATGCTGACCAAAAGCTCCTCTTAGGTATGTATATAAGTATGGAATAAAAAAAAGAATAATAGTCTAACAAAACAGTGAAAGCTGACTCAAAGACCAGACCTAAGCAAGTAGAGCTATCTAGTCTTCCAGTGTCAATGAGGAATTAAAAGAGAGACGGATAAACACCTAAATGGGAAATGACAGCAAAGGGAGAGGCAGGAACACTGGTTAATGCAGTGAAATAATAGACTTAAACCCAGTGACAGAGTGAGAGACATGGAAGAGTCTGAAAGGCCCTTGTGACATAGGGAACAGCAGGCAGACACTACATTACACAGCTAGAGACATCAGAAAGACTACACACACCCAAAGACACAGGGGCAGCCTTGGGTAGAAAGACATACACATCTGGTGACAGAGGTAGAGTGAGGGTAAAGGGCAGATACAAGAAAATAAAGACATAGAAAAGGTAGGTAGACACCAAGAGACCAAGGAACACAGAGAAAGACATGGCTGTAAATGACAAAACATCCAGGAGTAACGAGAGAACTATACCAATACAGACAGTCACAGAACAAATGAGAAACTCTTATACACAAAGCAGCTCAAGGGGAATATATCAGATATGCATAACTATAAACACAGATAAACTCCAAAGGACACGGAAAGAGGTAAGGCATTAATAGATATGTACACCAGGATATAGGAACAGACAGATCAGTTAGAGAGGGTGGCAAGGAGCTCACTGAAATAAGCATGGATGTGGCAGAATGACACCAACCGAAAGAGAGGGAGAGCCTGGGGAGAGGCAGCGAGACACACATTAACACGGGGATAAAGAAAGCGGAATTGTCAAAGCCCAGCTCACCTGAGTCCTTGTTCAGTTCTGATGGAGGTTGAAGACAATCCGACCCCACCCTGAAACTGCTTGTTCCAGCACACTAGTTTTTAAAACAGTGCACTAAGAACAGAAGCTCAAGGGAAGGGGGGAAGTGGATAAAATAAAATAAAGAGACAACAGCGTTCTTGCGTTTCCACTGTTGAAGTGCTGCACAAATCTGCAGCCCTCTCTGACTTCGGTAGAAACTGGTGCCTAATGAAACATAAACAAAGAACAGATAAGTACATCCTATTCCTAACTGGTTTCCTGACTATCCCTTTATTTATTAGAAATTTTCTTCTAAAAGTACCTCTTGGATCCTGGTCTCTAGTTTCCAGGTTTGGAATGTGTTACTGCTCTGGGATGTGCTTTCTATTACTCTAAAGCTTCTAAAACATTAAACAAATACCGTTATCAGAATTATCAATATCAAACATTCATCTTAATATAACTAAAGCCTAAATTGCCAATAGCAGACTCACTTTTCCCATATTTCCAGAATCTTTTATAAAACAAATACTGTACTTTTACGTCAAAATACAGCATGTAATTTGTGCAAGTCCTTGATTTACTGTTTGCCTTGCTGTTAATGGTTTCCACGGTTCGATTCTTAAAAGTTCCATTAAAAAAATGTTTGCTTCACAAAGTTCCGCAAAGTATTGTTGTAACAAAGAGTTTGAATCACAATGTTCGTGGAAGGTATCTTGTTTCAAATTGTCTATACACAAATCCAGAAATTGTTGTCAAAGTTCGTTCAGGTAACAAAAGTTTTGCACTTACTTGTTGCTGGCAAGAGATACTGATCAGTCTAACCTTGTCTTCTGTCTCTTTTGCAGGTTGCTTGTAGGAGAGAGGCTGAGGCAAGGAGGAACCGGGAACCGGAAGAAGGAAGAGCCAGCAGCTGCGCCCATTGAATGCCAATGAAAGTCTGTAGAGAGCAGGAGTGCCAGCGCCGAGGGATCTGTCCTCAGGTAAGCGGGAGGTAGACGAGCACAAGCACTGGGCGAGGCTCGAGGGCTGCCTTTTATAGACAGGGCTGGGTGTGGTCCTCACATGCTGCACATGTTCTTGAAAGGTGTGCAGAGCTGGGTGTGGTTTGAAGAGCTGGGTGTGGTCCTCACATGCTGCACATGTTCTTGAAAGGTGTGCAGAGTTTCAGTTATTATGCAAACGAGTTAAATTAACACATGGCCTAGAGAGGAGTGTTTTAAAGAAGCCTTGGTAAAAGCAAGGCCCAATGTGTAAACAAAACAGCACATTAAACAACATACACAGAAGCCTAGGGGGGGGGGGGGGAAGGTGAGATAACAAGAAAGGCTTTCAATAGTAAGTTTAAAAGGGAGCTATTACAGAACCCACTAGTGCAGTGAGAGGGGACATGCTCTTTGCTGTGCACAAACCCTAACAGTTGCCCCCCTCAAAGGCCCTCCTACAGGACGGGGTTTTCCTGGATTTTTTAAATAAAACCGTCTAATCAGCTGTGGGGCATGTACATATGATGCTGGTTCCCATGAATTCTCAGATTCATCATATCCTTTCCATTCTACTAAATAAAACAGACGTCTACTAATTCTTTTTGAGTCTTTTATGCTTTTCACTTCATATTCTAGATTTCCCTTAATTGGTATGGGTGGAGGTGGTGGTTCAGGTCGGGTTTTTGGATTGTACGGCTTAAGCAAGGACACATGGAATGTAGTATGTACTGGATATTCTTTTGGTAAATCTAATTTTACTGTTACCGGGTTTACTATGGCAGTTATACTAAAGGGTCCAATGAAACGTGGTTGCAGCTTTCGGGATCCCTCTATGTTTAGGTTCTTTGTGGAGAGCCATACCTTGTCACCGATTTTATACATTGGGACCTCAGATCTGTGTTTGTCTGCTTGTCTTTTCATGCTTTCCTTGTACTTTAATAAATGTTTCCTAGCTTTGTCTTGTATGTCACCTAACCTTGTTAGTCTATCCGTTACTGTAGGTAACAGAGAATCTTCTAACAAAATGGGTATAGCTCTTGGATGATACCCCTGCAAGAAATAGAATGGTGAGCAAAGTAGAGCTGAATGCTCAGTATTATTATAAACAAACTCCGCTACAGGGAGAGCTTCCAACCATTCACTAGAATAATCAGCCAATAAACAACGTAGCGTTTGAAGTAAGGTTTGGTTCAGTCGTTCAGTCTGTCCATCTGTCTCTGGGTGGAAAGCAGTGGATAATGCCACATCTATTTTCAGTTTTTTACATAATTTTTTCCAAAATTTAGAGTTGAACTGGCTCCCTCGGTCTGACACCACTTTGCTTGGCAAACCATGTAAACGCACAATTTCCCTTATAAAAATATCGGCAAATTCAGCCGCCGTGGGTAATTTCCGCAATGGTACAAAATGTGCCATTTTAGATAAAAAATCCACTATAACCAACACTGTTGTGAAAGATTTTACAGGTGGTAAACCTACAATAAAGTCTACGCTCACAGTGTGCCAAGGTTGCTTGGGTGTTGGCATTGGTATTAACAAACCGTCAGGGGCCTTATGAGAAGATTTATGTCTTGCACAAATTGGACAGGTAGTGACAAATTGCTTAATGTCCTTTCTTATAGTGTCCCACCAAAAGTGTTTTTGCAAATTTTTCAGGGTTTTTACCCAACCAGGATGACCTGCCAACGGTGAGGCGTGATGCCAAATTATCACCTGTGTTTGTAATTCAGAGGTGGGCACTAACAGCATGTTGTCGTGATACAATAAACCTCGTTGTATTGTGTTATGGGAATCTTTTAACCAATCCTGAGGTGCTATTTGCATGTGTGCATTATATAGATCTGTGATGAAATCCTTCTGTTGTACTGGTGCCAAAAACTTTTGGGGAGGAATAATGGGTTCTCCTATTTTATCTTGTTTCATGTCTGAAGTATGTCCGTATCTAGATAACACATCAGATTGAATTTGTTGTGCACCTGGTCTATAGGTTATTACAAAGTCAAATGTGCTAAAAAAAATTAACCAGCACATCTGACGTTAATGCTTTAAGTGATCCAAAAAACTGTAGGTTCCTATGGTCAGAAAAGATTGTAACTGGGTACTTGGCTCCCATTAAATGGTGCCTCCATTCTGAAAAGGCTACTTTGATAGCTAGTAGTTCCCTTTCAGCCACAGTGTAATTTTGTTCAGCTGGTAATAACTTTTTGGAATAGAAGGCTATAAGATGTAACTGGCCATCTACTGCATCTCGTTGAGAGAGAACTCCTCCTAAAGCTACTTGTGAAGCATCCGCTTCAACAAAAAAAGGCAGGTCAGGATCAGGATGTTTCAGAATTGGGGCTGAAGTGAACTTTTGTTTTAGGAGTTGAAAGGCGTGTGCCGCCTCATCAGTCCAAAGAAATTGTTGCCCTTTCCGCAACAAGGTAGTTATTGGGGCCGCAATGTCTGCGAAATGTGCAATAAACCTCCTATAAAAATTGGCGAAACCCAGAAATTTCTGAATATCTTTTACAGAGGATGGTTCTGGCCAATCAGCAATAGCACTGATTTTCTTTACATCCATAGTTATTCCTTGAGGTGACAGGCAGTATCCTAAAAAGTCCACCTTGCTGACATTAAAAGTACACTTTTCTAACTTAGCAAAACGATGATTTTCTTTTAACTTTGATAATACTGCACGAACATGTTGGGTATGTTCTTCTGAGTTCTTAGAGTAAATGAGGATGTCGTCTATGTATACTATGACACAAACGTCCAGGAATTCGTGTAGGACCTCATTTATAAAGAACTGAAAGGCCGCAGGGGCATTACATAACCCAAAGGGCATTACTGTGTACTCAAATAAACCAAACTTTGTCTTGAAAGCTGTCTTCCACTCATCCCTCCCTTTTACTCGGACCTGGTGGTAAGCTCCCCGTAGATCTAGTTTAGTGTATACAGTAGAATGTCTTAACTGATCCAACAACACAGGTATTAGAGGAAGAGGATATTTATTCTTTATTGTAGCCTTATTTAGTCCTCTATAATCGATACACGCGTGCAGGGATTTATCCGGCTTCGGGATAAAAAAGAGTGGAGATGACACCGGAGATGTGGAATGACGGATGAACCCAGACTGTAGTAGGTCATCTAGGTAGGTTCTTAAGTATTTGGTTTCTTCGTCAGTCAAAGCATATACTCTGTTATTAGGTAAAGGGGCCCCTGGGATAAGATCTATACGACAGTCATAAGACCTATGTGGGGGCAGCACACTAGCCTTTACTGGATCAAAGACGTCTTTAAAGTCAGAATATTCAGGAGGGAGACTTGGTTCATCTTGTATAACACTAGCACAGTGTAATACTGTGCTCTGTTCTGTACCTGCTTCTTGATAGCAATTGGTTCTACAGAAAGAGGAATCCAAAGTAACATTTCTATTCACCCAATCAATTTTTGGGTTATGAGTTGTTAACCAGGGTACCCCGAGAATCAAACCAAAATTAGGAGTATCTATCAGATCAAAGCTAATCACCTCTGTGTGCCCGTTCTGACAGACCATAACAAGTGGACTTGTTTGTTTTGTGATTAATCCAGAGGTCAATTCTGACCCATCCACTGCACATACTGCTTCTGGACAAGGCTTTAGGCACATAGGAAGTCCTAAGTTCTCAGCTAACTTATTATCCACAAAATTTCCTGTCGCGCCTGAGTCCAGTAGGACAGGGAGAGAATGCCTCACTTGGGTAGTAACAATTAAAATGACCTGAATTATGAAATGTCTAGGTATGTGCGGTACCATGAAGGCTGCAGCATTAGAGGTTTGATTAAGATGTTTTCTCGAACAAGTAACCTCTCCCCTTGTCGAGCTTAATCGTTTCCCGATTCAGTTGAGGAGGTGGAGGAAACAGCACCCTTTCGTGGATTTTTAGGCTTTACTGGACATTCTCTGGCAAAGTGACCTGCCCTTCCACAATATAAACATAATTGAAGTTTTCTCCTTCTTTCTTTTTCCTCTGATGTGAGTGAACCTCTGAGTGTCCCTATTTGCATAGGCTCAGGTTCAGGGAGTTTATTATCTGGGTCTTTCTTCTCGTGTCTAATACAAGTTAACCGTGATTCCAGTTTGTATTTATCTCCCTTTCTTTCTCCTAGTCTATGTTCTAATTTCACAACTAAATCTACAAAGTCTGAATAGTCTTCTGGCAAATCAACGATATGAGCCAGCCCGTCTTTTAACTCGTCTCTCAAACCTTTATAGAAAAGGGAGACACGCTTTTCTTCTGGCCAGTGTGTCTCGGTGAGTAAACGATTAAAACTAGTGAGATAGGTCAATAAATCCTTGTTACCTTGTTTAAGATTTAAAAGCTCATTATCACTTGCCTGCATGAAAGTGTGTTTTGCAAAAAGGCTGGTCATGGTACGTTTAAATTGATTCCAATTATGGAGGATGGGATCATCTCTCTCCACGAAAGGAATTGACCAATTGGCTGCTGTGCCACCCAAATAAGACAAGACGAATGCCACTTTCGTAGCATCAGTAGGGAACTGTTGTGGCTTACAAACGAAGTGTAATTGACATTGATTGATAAAAACATGGAATTTGTTACTATCTCCATGAAAACGTTCAGGTGCTGCTAAGGGCACAGCATTAGGAACATTAACAGTGACCTCAACTGGGGGAGGCAAAGTTGTATGTTTTGATGGCGCCCCTGTCTCTGAGGAGGTTTTAAACAAAGGCGTAAAAGCTGTGTTCCACTGATATACCCTAAATTTATACCTGCTTAAATCCTGTTTTAAAGAGGTATTCTCCATCTTTAATCTCTCTATTTCCTCTTGCATATGTTGCAAGATGCCAGACACTGATTCATTATGAGCCAAGTCCTTATTTAGGGCCTGCGCCATATCCGTGACGTCAATGCCCTCTATTTCTTCCCCGATATTCATCGTCCACCAGAACTGATTTTTTTTTATTTATTTAAGGCTTGTGCTTCTGTCAAAGCCCAGCTCACCTGAGTCCTTGTTCAGTTCTGATGGAGGTTGAAGACAATCCGACCCCACCCTGAAACTGCTTGTTCCAGCACACTAGTTTTTAAAACAGCGCACTAAGAACAGAAGCTCAAGGGAAGGGGGGAAGTGGATAAAATAAAATAAAGAGACAACAGCGTTCTTGCGTTTCCACTGTTGAAGTGCTGCACAAATCTGCGGCCCTCTCTGACTTCGGTAGAAACTGGTGCCTAATGAAACATAAACAAAGAACAGATAAGTACATCCTATTCCTAACTGGTTTCCTGACTATCCCTTTATTTATTAGAAATGTTCTTCTAAAAGTACCTCTTGGATCCTGGTCTCTAGTTTCCAGGTTTGGAATGTGTTACTGCTCTGGGATGTGCTTTCTATTACTCTAAAGCTTCTAAAACATTAAACAAATACCATTATCAGAATTATCAATATCAAACATTCATCTTAATATAACTAAAGCCTAAATTGCCAATAGCAGACTCACTTTTCCCATATTTCCAGAATCTTTTATAAAACAAATACTGTACTTTTACGTCAAAATACAGCATGTAATTTGTGCAAGTCCTTGATTTACTGTTTGCCTTGCTGTTAATGGTTTCCACGGTTCGATTCTTAAAAGTTCCATAAAAAAAATGTTTGCTTCACAAAGTTCCGCAAAGTATTGTTGTAACAAAGAGTTTGAATCACAATGTTCGTGGAAGGTATCTTGTTTCAAATTGTCTATACACGAATCCAGAAATTGTTGTCAAAGTTCGTTCAGGTAATAAAAGTTTTGCACTTACTTGTTGCTGGCAAGAGATACTGATCAGTCTAACCTTGTCTTCTGTCTCTTTTGCAGGTTGCTTGTAGGAGAGAGGCTGAGGCAAGGAGGAACCGGGAACCGGAAGAAGGAAGAGCCAGCAGCTGCGCCCATTGAATGCCAATGAAAGTCTGTAGAGAGCAGGAGTGCCAGCGCCGAGGGATCTGTCCTCAGGTAAGCGGGAGGTAGACGAGCACAAGCACTGGGCGAGGCTCGAGGCCTGCCTTTTATAGACAGGGCTGGGTGTGGTCCTCACATGCTGCACATGTTCTTCAAAGGTGTGCAGAGCTGGGTGTGGTTTGAAGAGCTGGGTGTGGTCCTCACATGCTGCACATGTTCTTGAAAGGTGAGCAGAGTTTCAGTTATTATGACAACGAGTTAAATTAACACATGGCCTAGAGAGGAGTGTTTTAAAGAAGCCTTGGTAAAAGCAAGGCCCAATGTGTAAACAAAACAGCACATTAAACAACATACACAGAAGCCTAGGGGGGGGGGGAGGTGAGATAACAAGAAAGGCTTTCAATAGTAAGTTTAAAAGGGAGCTATTACAGAACCCACTAGTGCAGTGAGAGGGGACATGCTCTTTGCTGTGCACAAACCCTAACAGGAATAGAGATGCCAGCTGACACTCAGTGGTACATGGAAGGAGAGGGAGGCAGAAAATGAGAAACACAAAGGGTGACAGGAAAGAGATAAGCTAGCACACAAGGTCCTTGGGAGAGTAAAGAAAAATAAATATAGGCACAACAAGAAAAGGGTAGGACTGTGAAGAGACAACAAGTGCCAAGAAGCTCATGAATGTGGAGGGAGGGAGGGAGAGAGTGAGAGAGAAAGAGAGAGAAGCATCCAGGGGGATGTAAACAGACAGACAAACAGACATACACATTGAGAAATGGCGAGACAGAGATGAATGTGAACTCCTTGGGAAACAGTGATAGGCAGACAAACAAGGCTCTGGGAGGCAGTGAGACATCAAGAGACAAAGGAAAACCATCTGATAGATACACAGATCTACAAGGACATAGTCAAGCATGACAGTCAAGGATGTACAAACTGAGTTATTACAAGCGTCAGAGGAGAACTGAGGATTCCCCAGAAACAAGCAGAGAATTACAGGATGGGCAGAAAGATCCATGAGGAGAAATGCAGAGACAGAATTAAAGCCAGTGACATGAGAATATTGGAGAAGATACAGACAGACAACGCAGGGTACAAGTTGAGCTGGAGGATGGCAGGCAAGTACAAAGGGTGAAATATAGGAGATATTATGTTTGCCTCTCTTATGGTGCAGATTTCATGAAAGAGATGTCTGCGTCTTCTAAAAGTAGTATTGACACAGAGAACATCTGCAATGCATTCTCCTTTTACAAGCAATGATATCTGATCTCAATACAGTCATACAAAAAGAAAAATATATGTACAAAAGCAGTGCATATCACTAGAACACTGTATTCTGGGGCTGCTTCCACTACTCAGGGGTGCTAGAGTGAAGATACGATTCACAGACGTGGCAATACTACAAGCTAAGCGACTCTTGACTCAGTGCTTGAAATCCTCAACAGTGCCTTCCATGTCATGGAGGGAGGAGGTGAAAAGATGGGGGCTAGTGAAGAGTGAAGATCTACACTAGGAAGAATGTAGAGACCTACCAAAAAAACATAGCGATGAAGTGGACACATTATTGGAATCTTTTAAAACCCAAGAGACCAACAACACCTAACTTACTACCCCAGGGATCACTCCAGAATATACAGTACCCACTGAACCCCTGAAGTGACAATTTTCTCACACTTCGCAATACAACTAAGAGGCAGCCCCCTGCTGCAGCTGCACTATCCAGTGGCAATAGTACTTGTACAGCAAGACACATTTGGGTTAATTGGCAGCAGCCACATAATATTACGATTACTACTTCACATGACACAACAAAATGTATTAACACAGCGACGATGTCTAGTTTAAGAGGGCATTTGTGACCTTTAGTTCACAGTTCACAGTATATGCATTTTAAAGATGCAGTTCAGAATGATTTGCTTCATGTATTACACCATCAATTCTCCCTGGAAGGTTGAATATTATATACCACTGTAATTACGTCTGTGGATACGGTGAACTGATTTGATATCTATGCTTCTTCTTTTTTTTTAACACTTCATTTATTATTTTAAATAACATACAACAACGCAAGCAAGGCAAAATAAACCTTATGAGAATGGGTGTTCAGCGCTATGGAATACAAGTACATCCTTTGATAGTGAGATCATGACAGAAATGCTCATTGTACAGAAATGATAATGGGTAGCAGGAACACAAACAGTATCACAAAACAAAAATCAGCAAGCATATCCAGGCACAGTTTTTTAAAATGGGAGCGAGGCCACGTGCCTATCATACATCTGTGAGGTATTGAGAGTTTGGGGGAGTGGTGTCCAACATGCGCAAATAATCCCTCAACAGTTGCCAGATATCCTTAGGTTTAGATGTTGGGGGTGATGACGCAGAAATGAAGGTTTTTACATTTATTAGCGCATAAACGTAGTGCAGCAATAATCAAGTGTGACTTTAACCGAACTAATAAAGATTGTACGGGGACAAATGTGCCCTCAGAGTAGTTCGCCAACATTTATAAGCGTGCTTTATATAACGTGTTGTATTAGAATTGTACTAATCTGACATAATCGTAAACGTGTGCTATGATTTGCTTGTTAGAAATGTTTTAGCTTAGCATAACTTTAGTGGAGGCTTCGGCCTAGTTGCCTTGTCTTACGGTTTAGATGCTCGTATTTTTCCAACGTGCTAATAAAAGTGTATTCTTGCTTGAAGCTGTACTTTTCCAGTGGGATCGTTGACATGCTTATCTTTAAGGTTTTGTGCCAGCCTGGCATCTTCTTCTTTGCTCCAAGGTCAATCTGCAGGTGCAGACAATGGACGCTCTGAAAGTGAGTTAATTGGTAAAATATGTTGCAACTTACGTTCCCGACTCCAAGGATAATGTGTGCTTAGGTAGAAGCTTGTGAACTGTAGTTTTTGATTGGACAATTTGAAGCCAACCTATGAACCCTCCAATGGAAGACCCTACTGGATTTGAACTGTTGTCTATTTAAACCAGGTGCACGAGAGGAAAGCAGCCATTATTGGACATGCGCCTTTACCAGCCCATTACCCGTTATTGCCGACTTCGATGCCAATTGATGTTCGAGGAGACTTTGATGCTTTCTCTAATCGAGAGAAAGAGACTTTAAGTAATTCTCGCCCTAGAGACTTTAACTTTGATTTGCCCCTTTGCATGAAGTAATAGTTTGTCCTTTTATCTTGCCGATGTGAGGCAATTGCCCCGTCCACCCTGCCCCTTTGTCCCGTCCCATGCTGATCGAAACCGGTACCTGTGAGACGAAGACTTCCTTGAATGCTGATTGAATTTGGTAAATATGAAAGAAAATGTACAATTGCATTGTGTTTCTTTTAGGTAACCAACTGCTGATTTTGATAAGAGCCTTAGTTAGGAGTTTTCCAAATTAATGTTGCTAAATTGTTTTTGCATGAAGTCCCACATGCCGATGCTAATTTGAGGATAGATGAGGATTCATTTGTCGCACGATGCAATTTGAGACCTTGTTATGCTGACCAATGTATGCTATTAGCTCATTACAGATTATAGTTTTAGTGGTTTGCATTGCTATTATCGAATGCATTATTATTCAAATGCTGCATAGATTGCATCTGTTTCGCCGTTATGGACAGCTATTAATGTTCATCTACATATATCATTTGGTGTTGAGACATGTTTATATTGTGTTAGCTTTGTTAATATAGGGAAATAAATTCACTAACTTTGAATAAACTGGTGTGGTTATTCATGACCGAAAGGACATGGTTTCATCGAAATGTATTCTGGATTAATTGTGAAGTGTTATGTTGATCAGGGCATTGCTTATGTTCGTTATTGATTATTGATTTGATTAAATTGATTACTCTCGGGTGAGGAGAGCCCCACTAGGTCAAAAGATTCATCGACCCAAGAGCGTTCAGATACAGGTAATTTATTAGGTCCGTAACGCTCTATCAGTAGATGGTAGCAGAGGACGGTTACGCCCTTTGGGACCCCTCACTCTTAAAGTATATGGTGTTGAATTAACGGTTTCGCCCTTTGGGACCCCTCACTCTTAAAGTATATGGTGTTGAATTAACGGTTTCGCCCTTTGGGACCCCACTCGAGATGTTTGAATTAGATTTTTCTTGGGTAAAACAGATTGAGAGAATGATGATGGGCTAAGTCCCCCGCGACTTTCCCGGGATCTCGGAGCTTGCGAATGGAGAGAATGGAGGTGTGGAATCGGCGTTGGCGGTACTAGTGACGGTATGAGTGAAGTTAGGATTTTGCGCTTGCACAGCTTATTGCCGCAGATTGTGTGAAAAGGTTGCGAGGATTTTAGAGAATAGCGGAGGTGCGACTCCGGGTGTAGGAGTAGAGAAGTCGTCGAACTTCATAGAAAATAGCGGAGGTGCGACTCCGAGTGTGAGAGTAGGGAAGTCGTCGAACTTCATGTGCATGTGGCGCTTTGTGCAGAAAAAGGTCCACGTGGTTGTTGTTGTTGAGACGGGCCCTGCGAGGTCAAGAGACTCCGGAGTATGTTGAAAAGTGTATGAGACACTTGTTTTATGTTGTGGTCTGGTCGGTTTAATAGGTTGACCGGGCGTGGTCAACGAGTTGGTACGTGTGTTAAGGGAGTGAAAGGAACTTCGACTTCGGGCTTTGACAAATTCTAAGTGCACTAGAATAGATCATTGACAAGTTGAGAGCAGAATCTGCGGGTCAGATTTGCTTGCGAAAGTGGGGACCGAGAAAGATGGAATAACTGCCGAGGCTAGTGAAAAATCCCTAAGGTCCTGAAGCGATTGTGTTACCCTTCCTGTAGTAAACTGACATATCTGTTTTATTATTATTTGGTTGCTCGCGATACATGCTAGAAGTTGTTACGAGAGGAGCTGAGTGAAGGAGGACTAGCCGCGAGGCTTTGTCAGCCGCAGTGTGTGTGAGTGTGACGTCACTAGGAGCCGCGCTGGGATAGGTTGGTTGCAGAGAAGGGTCGCGCACGGATTGGACGCAGTCCGTGGGGCTCGATTGGAAGGGGAAAGGCAAGCGAAGAGTATTCCGGGAATTAAAGTCACTTATTGATTACAAATTTTGTGAAATAAAAGTCGAGAAAATGAAATTTTTGAAAGCATTAAAGAGTGCGATGAAGGGGGAGTCTTACATTAAAGCGAGCGTAGGAGAGGAGACGCCACCCGAAGGTACACCAGCTTACATTGTTATGGAGGAAAAGGGGGTAGCACCGTGCCTTTGGCTAAAGCAATGGCACAAGCTGACAGAGAAACATGGGAGCGTAGCGTTCCCGATCCATGGGACATTCAATATAAGGATTCTAGAGAATTTGAGATTTGCGATGTACGACATGAAGGTACCTCCGAGGCCAGCACAGTTTGAGGCTCTAGCGATTTGGGAACTAATGGCCAGACAGCAACAGCAGAAGAAGTTCGAGACCAGGATAAGGAAGGTAGAAAAGACACTAGCGGACGCTAGGTGGGACAATGCACAGAAGGTGTGGAGGTCAGATATATTGCAGGGGATAAAATTGTTTCCCGCAATTGCAAAGGAAGAAGAGGCGACAGGTAAGAAAGCTACCTGTAAGACAGACAGGAGGTGTTCCAAAGATAGAGAGGAAGACGAGTTAGAGGATGAGGAGTTCATCATGCAATTACTGAATGACCGTCCACCACCTTATGCAGAGAGTGGACAAGGTCCAAGTACCAGTTCTGCCCCTCCGGCACCGGTACAGAATGATGAAACTCCGAATTCAGAAACGCCATCGGGATATAAGGACCCGAGTTTACTGTCTACCCCGCAGATACCGCAGGTCAGGAGAATATATCCAGATGTGCCTACATTGAAAACAGCAGAAAATGATCAGCTGCAGGTCCCAAGGTACTACAGCAGTGACAACGGTACGGGAATGATTCTAGATCCAACCGTAATGGGAGTACAGAATGGTCACAGCCCAACATTGGCACAAGCTGAATCAACCCAGTTTTTGATGCCTCAAAAGCAGATGCAGGGGGGAATCACACATGCTCAGATGACGGGGAGTCAGATGGGCAGGCTGGCAATGATGACCCATAGTGTGGGAATGAACATGCCTCAGAACCTGGGGAATGGACAGAACCCAGATGCGATATCCCTACCCATTACTGTAGGTCCACCGGTACCTTTGTACAGTCAGCCTAACTCAGGTACGAGCGGTCAAGGATTAGTGGTACAGAGTGGGATAGAAAGGAGGTGCATAGAAAACACTCCAGAGACAACTCCGATAGTGGCTCAGCCAACTGGATCTGGGTCCTTGATGGAGTTTAGTCCCATATGTGCTCAGTCAACAGTGGTGAGGTCGAGTCCCCCACTGATGATACCGCTATCATCGAACACTGAAAAGTTGCCGATGTGAACGCTACACTGATAGGGTTGAATGCGCAACAGCTAACACAGTGGTTCAACAGTCTGAATTCCACACAAAGCTCAGCCAGTGGGAAGGGAGAAGACTACCTGAATAGGGTAAGGTTGAACATGGAAGCAGAAGAATTGGTAGAAGGGACTATGGGTGTGAATAGGTTAGAGTCCTACTCGGAAGAAGAGCTGAGGTATCTATGTCCCAGGATTACGAGAGAAGTGAACAAGGTACACAGAAGGTTGCAAGAAATAGCTGACAAAAACGGGGTTGAGATAGACAAGACAAAACACTTGAGCAGGAGCTATAGATTGGATTTTGGGACCACAGGCTTTGAACACATGAGGTCAGCAGGCATGAAAACGCACCTTAGAGAATTGCTGCAGAGTGCACAAGTGTGGAGGTGCCTAGACAAATGGGAGAGCAGGTGGGCAAAGAAAAAGGAGAAGAAGAAAGACAGTGTCCCAGAGCACAACGAGAAAAGACCGCAGAGTAGTGATGCAATAGCCATGTTACCAATGAGGGAGACAGCAGGGGGAAAATTAATACATGTACCGTGGCACAGAAGCGACATTCAGTCTTTCACGGATGATTTTCCCAAACTGAGAGAGAAACCGATTGAATGGTATCAACAGACTGATAGGTTTGTGAAGCTTGCAAAATGTCTTTGGGAAGACCTGAACACCCTCTTTGAGATTGTGGTTCCGGCAGATTTGTGGGAAGAATGCAAAAGGGCTGTAGGTTGGCCGACAAGTGAACCAGAGAGAGACAGGGATACGGGTGCACCATCACCTATGGTGATGAGCTTGTACTATAAGGTGATTGAGCATTTGAAGACGAAGGTTGCCGCGAAAAATGTGGATTGGCAGAAGATTGATCGGACTGCCCAAGAGGCTAAAGAGTCGATTCATGGTTACTATGAGAGGCTGTTGAAGGCGTTCAAGAACTACAGTGGCACGGAAACAATAGAGGCGAAGGACATGCTTCATTTTGTGTTTAGATTTGTGGAAGGGTTGAGACCAGAGATAAGTCAGATGATAAAGACGCATTTGATTTGTTGGCAGTCGAAACCTATTGATGAGGTGTTGAATTATGCGAAATACTGTAGCGATGAAATTGAGGTGAAACAGAAAAGGTTGAAAGAGAAAGTGATGGTGATGCAACTTAAAGCAGCTCAGACAGGGTTGCAAGGGTTGCAAGGGTTCCAACAGCAGATACCGCAGCCGCAGGGAAACATGGTGTTTCAGCCACAGGCGAGAGGCAGAGGCAGAGGAGGTTTCGGGAGTAATGGTCCGGATTTGAACACTGTTGTGATTCCGAATGGTGTGCAGGCAATGAAAAAGGTGATGCCGTGTCACGTGTGCGGGATCGTCGGACATTGGAAACGCGAGTGCCCGATGATGGTGCAGGAAGGTACAGGTGTTGGTCAGCAAAACAATGATGTCAATGCATTCCAGACAATGAGGGGACCGAAAATGAGAGGTCCAAACCCAAATTTTCAGACCATAAATCAGCTGCAGGAATTACAGCCTATGCAGCCGCAGCAGATGCAGATGCCCCGTATGCAGATGACGCAAATGCAGCCAATACAACAGCAGTTACCAATGGTACCTAATCAGCAAATGCAAATACCTTTGGCACCAATGGGTCAGCAGCAAGTGATGGTTCCTCCACAGGTCTCGAATCAGGTGATGAGTACAAATGGCACAGTGCAACAGTTCCCATTACACAGTGAGAATGGAATAAACGATGTATGGGAGAGTGAAAGTTCAGATGAGGAGGGAAATTGTGTGCTTGCAGCATCCTTGGAAGTTGATCAAAAGGGTCCGTATGTGGAGGGAAGAGTTATGGGTCATCGAGTTTCATTCTTGGTTGACACAGGAGCCACACGTTCGACTGTTAGGAGCATTGAAGTACCAAATTTGCCCCTCTCAGGGAGAACAGTTCAAGTGGTGGGGGTAGCAAACAGGTACCTGACAAACCCAATCACAGATCCAGTACCAGTCAGGATTGGTAACTATCAAGGGTTACATAATTTTGTGGTATATGACTCAAGCCCGATAGCACTGTTAGGGAGAGACCTATTGTGCAAATTGGGATGTTCGATTATGTGTTCGTACGATGGAATTAGAATTCAGACGAGCAGTGATGGGGAAGAAGAGGACAGTGTAGAAGGGGACGAGATGGAAATTGTCGATGAAAAATATCCTCTGATTAACCTTCTTCCGATGATAACTGAAGAAGATATTCCAGCTGAATTACGGGAAACAGTCGGAAAAGAAGTGTGGGATATGACAGGAAAAGAGGTGGGATTGATGAAAGGAGTGGAACCAGTGAAAGTGACAGTAAAACCCAATGTAACTTTTCCCCAGACCCCACAATACCACATGGCACAAGACACCCTCATGAAAGTCGCCCAACTGATTGGCGGGTTTGTAAAGCAGGGAGTACTGAAAGAAGTGTTAAGCAGTCCATGTAATTCACCAATCATGGGACTAATAAAGCCGAGTGGAAAGGTCTGAATTGTGCAGGACTTGAGGAAAATAAATGACATCATAGTCAAATGCTGCCCTGTAGTACCGAATCCAGCTGTGATAATGTTTCAAGTCCCTTGCGATGCCGAGTGGTTCTCAGTCATCGACTTGTCACAAGCATTCTTTTCGGTGCCTCTTCATGAGGACAGCCAATTTCTCTTTTGTTTCAAATTCCTAGACAGAGTTTACAGTTGGTGTCGGATTCCCCAAGGGTTTTCTGAGTCACCGTCAATTTTCAATCAGATTCTAAAGAAAGACTTGGAAGCGTTAGAATTGCCATTCGAGTCAATCCTAGTACAGTACATTGATGACTTACTGATTGCCTCTAAGACAGAAAATGGCTGCACAGCCGACACCATTGCCCTACTGAACCATTTGGGAAGGAATGGACACAAGGTGTCTCCTTCAAAGTTGCAGTTCTGTCAGAAGAAAGTGAAATACTTGGGTCATCAAATAGAGAAAGGGTCACGGAGAATAATGAAGGAAAGAATAACAAGTGTACTTCAAATGAGTCCACCGAAGACGAGGAGGGAGGTGAGGAAGTTTTTGGGAATGGTGAGCTACTGTCGCCAGTGGATTCCCAACTTCTCAACTCTAGCAAAGCCTTTACTGAAACTGACCCAGAAGGATGCATTGGATGAAATTGAGTTGAAAGGAGATGAAATGGATGCTTTCATTGAGTTGAAAGAATGCATGTGCAGGGCTCCAGCTTTAGGTATGCCTGATTACACAAAGCCTTTCACATTGTTTTGTCATGAACGTGATGCATGTTCTTTGTCTGTCTTGACCCAAGCCCATGGTGGCGTAAACAGACCAGTAGCGTATTTTTCAGCTACTTTGGATCCGGTCGCAGCAGCACTTCCAGGGTGTTTGCGCGCCGTAGCAGCAGTTGGTATCAGCCTCACTCAGAGTGAAGGAATAGTGATGGGACACCCATTAACAGTCATGGTCCCTCACTCAGTTGAGATACTTTTGACCCGCTCCCGAACGCAACACATGACTGGAGCAAGACTCACAAGGTATGAAACAATAATTCTGGGCTCACCGAATGTGCAGCTGAAAAGGTGCACTACGTTGAATCCAGCAACCTTGCTTCCCGGTGAAAATGCTGAAATTGAGAACGCTGAAGACGTCGAGCATGACTGCCTTCAGGTGACTGAATTTTGCACAAAACCCCAACCTGACATCAAGGATACTAAGCTTGATGAAAATGACCAGATTGTTTTTGTTGATGGGTCATGTTTAAGAGATGCATTGGGAATATTGAAAGCAGGATATGCTGTATGTACTGTAACAGGTGTCTTGGAAGCGTCCTGGCTCCAAGGAGTCTATTCCGCACAAGTAGCAGAGCTTGTAGCCCTTACAAGAGCATGTCAACTGTCTGCATTGATGAAGGTCACCATTTACACTGATAGTCAGTACGGGTTTGGAATTGTGCACGACTTTGGGCAACTATGGTCACAGAGAGGTTTCCTGACTTCTTCAGGGTCCCCAGTGAAAAACGGGGAGAGAATAAGGGAATTGTTACACGCCATTCAAATGCCAGCCGAAATTGCAGTGGTAAAGTGTAGTGCTCATACAAAAGGACAGGACTATGTTTCCTTGGGAAATGCATATGCGGATCAAGTCGCAAGATTTTGTGCCTTGAACTGTATATTGCTCAGGGATGAATGGAATTCGATAAATGAGCCAGAGCTCGAACCAGCTGAAGCATTTGCCTTGAAGGTCGTGGATACAATGGATGAACTAAAAGCATTACAGAATAGCGTCAGGGAGGATGAAAGAGTTTCCTGGATTAAGGCACAATGCACAAAGAGACCAGATGAGTTATGGGTTTCAAATGAGGGAAGATTTGTCTTACCAAATTGTCTCTTATCGCAGCTAGCGCGGTTCTATCATGGGCAAGCTCACCTAGGGAGAGATGCCATGATAAGATTGTTCAAAACTGATTGGTTTAACCCCAGATTCCGTCAAGTTGCAGAAGCAGTTTGCCATCGATGTGTCATTTGTCAGCAGATGAACCCAGGAAAGGGAACGGTTGTGAACGTAAGCCACATCGGTAGGGCCGGCGGCCCGTTCAGCAGAATGCAGATGGACTTTATTGAGATGCCTGTGCATGGAGGTCTGAAGTATGTGTTGGTGATTGTGTGCATTTTTAGTCACTGGATTGAAGCATACCCCACACGTAGAAATGACAGCCTTACAGTTGCAAAACTATTGTTGAGGGAGTTGATACCACGTTTCGGATTCCCGATCTCTTTAGAATCAGATAGGGGAAGTCACTTCAATAACGAGGTGATAAAGTTACTTTGCGCAGCGCTGAACATTGAGCAAAAACTGCATTGTAGCTATCGCCCTGAAGCCTCAGGACTGGTGGAACAAATGAATGGTACACTGAAATCAAGAATGGCGAAAATATGTGCATCGACAAATTTGAAATGGCCTGACGCACTGCCTTTGGTGTTAATGTCAATGAGAAACGCCCCTGACAGAAAGACTGGATTGTCCCCGCACGAAATTCTCATGGGCAGGGCCATGAGACTTCCTGCAGTTCCCGCAAACGCGCTTTTGAATATTACAGATGATATGGTGTTAGACTACTGCAAGGGTCTGGCTGACGTGGTTCGCTCTTTCTCTCACCAGGTGGAAGCAACCACCTTGCCACCGATCCAAGGTCCAGGACACACACTGAAAGCAGGTGACTGGGTCGTGGTAAAGAAGCATGTGAGGAAGTCGTGTCTGGAACCCCGTTGGAAAGGCCCTTTCCAAGTGATCCTGACGACCACTACCGCTGTGAAGTGTGCGGGAGTTCCCAACTGGATTCACGCCAGTCACACAAAGAAAGTGTTGTGTCCCACAGATGAGGAAGTTGAAGCGCTGAAACTGCCAGTACCTGATAACAAAGTGCCAAGCGCTGAGACAGAGCAAACCAGAACTAGAAGCGAACAGGCAGAAATAGAGGAGAGAGAAATATTGTCTGAGGACGAAACAGCCGATTCACTTGGGGAAGACCAAGGAGAAACCTCAGACAGCGACGAAGAAGCTGAAGGTAACAAAGAGTCTGAAGCAGCTGAAGGTAACCAAGAACCTGAAGCAGCTGAAAGTGACAAAGAGCCTGACGAAAGTAACGGTGACAAAGGGCTCGAAAGAGGTGAAGAAGCAGGAGAGCCTGATCAGAGGAGGGCTTTCCCAGAAGCAGACGGTACAGAAAAAGAAAAGGAAAACGTGATTGACTCCCCAGGAGGAGGGGACAAGGCAGAACGGAACGAAACTGTTCAAACTTCTTCAGGGGAGATCGCAGGTCCATCAAGTGGACACAGTGCAAAGAAAAGACCAAGTATATCACCAGTAAAAGTAAGAACAAGAGAAACGTTGAACGACAGTGAAGGGCCAAGAGTGAAAGAGAAAAGAAAGGAAGTGTCTGTCGTGGTACCGACATCAAGTGAAGAAAAAGACTTGACCAAAGAGGAAAGTACCAGTGAGGCAGAATCAAAGAGAGATGCAAAATTGAAAAGGAAAAGGATACCAAACAGGAGATATTCCGGTCCAGAATGGGCATATGTAGTCAATGACGATTGGACTGACGAATTTGTATCTCTTAGCCTCGAGAACGAAGAAGAAGAGATACCAATAGAAAAGAAAAGTTTTATGGACACTGTTGATTGAAAAGCTGGTAAATGACATTGCTTGCTATAATATAACGTGATACAACCAGCTGAGACATTGCTAAACCGGATGAGACATTTGCTAACTTGATAAGACTTTGATAACCTGATTGACTCTTAAACCCGATTTGAGACGACATTGCTAACTGAAAGAAAAAAAAAAAAAAAAAAAAAAAAGAGAGAGTGAGTTATTGAACTTTGAAAAAAAGAGAGACTGAGTTATTGCCGAATTGAGACAAATGCTGCTAACCGATAAATGACTGGCCTCCTGAAGAAAACTGTGTGAACATTGCGCTCGTTCAGCTTTGTAACTGAATTGCTAAATCGTTTCTTTTATAAGTGCTTCTAGCTCTCTGATTCTATACAGATCATGACACAAAACAGTAGAATGAAATATTGTAAATATGCGTGTATAGGCTTGATAACTGCATGTGTACTAATAATAATGGCAATAGTGCTTGGAATGCGTAGTAAGGGTGAGAATGAGAAAATTGATGCTTCTACTTTTGCTCCTATTGCTGTCACTGAACTAACCGCACTGAAAAGACTAGAATTAGATGAGAGACACTTGCATGATAAGAAAGAGCTTTCGTATAATGTTTTCTATCGCTTGCTAACAGAATATGTTGAGACTATGGATGCGAAAGATTGTTATGTGTGTACACAGATACCGACATTGGTAACGGAAGGGGTGACTTATCACCACATGCCTCTTACATATGGGATTACATGTAGTATAGTAACTTCTAGATTTTATGGTCAAACTAACATACAGTATTTTTACTCAAATTATGATGTTACTTTTGCATATGTTCCTATAATCACGCAGCTAAGCCAGATTGCTAAGGATTGGGATGCTAAAATAATGAGGGAATTTTTCGAGCCAATGCAACCTTTTGAAACAGCTCACGCTCATAGGGAAAACCTTACCTGCTCGCTCTCAGCAGTAGAAATAAGCTTTTTAGATCGCACAGATGATAGAAGGGCACAAATGAATGCGAAATTAGAAAAAGAGCTACATAAGAGGACTTCAGTAGATAATTATGCCTTTGCTGCAATAAAAACACAAGGGAGAATAGCTTTAGATGCTTGGCATGTAGGGAAATTTTGTATATATCGAGGTGAATCTTATTATGACAACATTTTTGTAGGAGCGAGTGAATGCAAACATACGTTTATCTTTAAGGCCAAATGGACATTCATGCTGAACGGACTTGACCCTGTCATACCGGGTGTATATTACATTTGTGGGCATAATGCCTATTATCGTCTTCCAAAAGGATGGTGGGGGAGATGTTATTTGGGTATAGTGTTCCCAAAGGTTTATCAACTGGATGACCTATCAGTGATTCCAAAGACGCCTGGATCTCATCGTATCCAGAAAAGAGAGACCGCAGCTGCTGTGGTAGGAGATATATTTGGAGCCATGATTCCTTCATTGGGAGTTGTGTTGAATTCCATCAAAATAAGAAAGTTGTCTACTATAGTGGATAACATGTTGACAAAGTTTTCAGGTGCTATAATCCTGATAGATGCTGAACTTGCAGCAGAAAGAGCTATGACTCTTCAAAACAGGCTTGCCCTAGACATTCTTTTAGCAAAGGATGGCGGCGTTTGCAAAATGCTTGGTGCGCGTCACTGTTGTACGTATATTCCAGACAACAGTGTGAAAATTAAAACAATGCTTGCGAATTTAACGAAAGAGAGTGCAGACTTGAAGGAATTGAAAGAACCAGGAGTGTGGGAGAAAGTTGGAAAGGGAATTGCGTCAGTGGGAAATTGGCTTGGTGGCATTTGGAATGGAATATTATTAAAAATAATACAGGGAATATTAATAGTACTGATTTGCATCTTTGGAATTTGGGGAATAAAAAGGGGAATAATAATGATTATGGAAAGAATTAAAAGAAGGAAGGAAGAGAAAATGATGAAAAGAATGGCAGAAGAATACAAAGCTAGAACAAGGGGAACTAAAAGGCAGAGAGAACTGACAGAATTTTAATGGAATAAAATTTGTGGGAATGGTTTTGTGTGATGACAAGTAGTCATCAGAGGAGGGATTGATGACCCAGAAATGAAGGTTTTTACATTTATTAGCGCATAAACGTAGTGCAGCAATAATCAAGTGTGACTTTAACCGAACTAATAAAGATTGTACGGGGACAAATGTGCCCTCAGAGTAGTTCGCCAACATTTATAAGCGTGCTTTATATAACGTGTTGTATTAGAATTGTACTAATCTGACATAATCGTAAACGTGTGCTATGATTTGCTTGTTAGAAATGTTTTAGCTTAGCATAACTTTAGTGGAGGCTTCGGCCTAGTTGCCTTGTCTCACGGTTTAGATGCTCGTATTTTTCCAACGTGCTAATAAAAGTGTATTCTTGCTTGAAGCTGTACTTTTCCAGTGGGATCGTTCACATGCTTATCTTTAAGGTTTCGTGCCAGCCTGGCATCTTCTTCTTTGCTCCAAGGTCAATCTGCAGGTGCAGACAATGGACGCTCTGAAAGTGAGTTAATTGGTAAAATATGTTGCAACTTACGTTCCCGACTCCAAGGATAATGTGTGCTTAGGTAGAAGCTTGTGAACTGTAGTTTTTGATTGGACAATTTGAAGCCAACCTATGAACCCTCCAATGGAAGACCCTACTGGATTTGAACTGTTGTCTATTTAAACCAGGTGCACGAGAGGAAAGCAGCCATTATTGGACATGCGCCTTTACCAGCCCATTACCCGTTATTGCCGACTTCGATGCCAATTGATGTTCGAGGAGACTTTGATGCTTTCTCTAATCGAGAGAAAGAGACTTTAAGTAATTCTCGCCCTAGAGACTTTAACTTTGATTTGCCCCTTTGCATGAAGTAATAGTTTGTCCTTTTATCTTGCCGATGTGAGGCAATTGCCCCGTCCACCCTGCCCCTTTGTCCCGTCCCATGCTGATCGAAACCGGTACCTGTGAGACGAAGACTTCCTTGAATGCTGATTGAATTTGGTAAATATGAAAGAAAATGTACAATTGCATTGTGTTTCTTTTAGGTAACCAACTGCTGATTTTGATAAGAGCCTTAGTTAGGAGTTTTCCAAATTAATGTTGCTAAATTGTTTTTGCATGAAGTCCCACATGCCGATGCTAATTTGAGGATAGATGAGGATTCATTTGTCGCACGATGCAATTTGAGACCTTGTTATGCTGACCAATGTATGCTATTAGCTCATTACAGATTATAGTTTTAGTGGTTTGCATTGCTATTATCGAATGCATTATTATTCAAATGCTGCATAGATTGCATCTGTTTCGCCGTTATGGACAGCTATTAATGTTCATCTACATATATCATTTGGTGTTGAGACATGTTTATATTGTGCTAGCTTTGTTAATATAGGGAAATAAATTCACTAACTTTGAATAAACTGGTGTGGTTATTCATGACCGAAAGGTCATGGTTTCGTCGAAATGTATTCTGGATTAATTGTGAAGTGTTATGTTGATCAGGGCATTGCTTATGTTCGTTATTGATTATTGATTTGATTAAATTGATTACTCTCGGGTGAGGAGAGCCCCACTAGGTCAAAAGATTCATCGACCCAAGAGCGTTCAGATACAGGTAATTTATTAGGTCCGTAACGCTCTATCAGGGGCTGCAGCGACGCATAAACTTCACTGATGTTATCGCAATATGTGAGGCTTTTTAGCCATTTTGTGGTGGTGGGCGCACGTTTGGTGCCCAAGGGGAGTACTAGCTCCTGTTTGGCCAATAAGAGAGCAATAGCAGTAAGGCGTCTTATGGGTTTGTCTCCCATGTATCTCAAGAAGGCCATCAGCGGATCAGGGTGGAAGGACAAACCCACAATTTGTGATAGCCGGCCTAACACATTGCACCAAAAACGACTAATGTTAGGGCGCGTCAGTGTCATGTGTGGGAAGTTAGTAAGGGGCACACAGCATTTGAGGCAGGCGGGGGAACAAGTAGGATCAATACACGCTATGGCACTTGGTGTTATATAAGCTCCTTGCAGGAATTTAAAGTGTATTAATTTGTGACGGTGGTGGAAAGACTAGAAGCGACTTTGGGCGCAGCAAGCCTCCCATATTTTCTGAGATAGGGGTTGTCCCAAGTCTGCTCCGAGGCTTGTTTGAGTTTGACATCTGAGTCAGGGGGGCTGACAATGCATGCTCCATATACTTTGGAAACAAGACGCGCCCCAAAATCCGCAGTGATGACCAATGTTAGAGGGGTATAATCTGCTGGGGCCAAAAGATAAATGGTATATCGGGCGTGCAGGGAACATTGTAAGCAACAAAGCATGAAGTGCTGTAAATGAGTGGGATTGGCGAAGTGTGCATCTGCAGTACGTGAAAAAATATGGTCATCGGGAAATGCATCCCCTAATGTGTGAATATTTAACATTTGTAAGGTTCACTGAACGAGCGCTTCCTGTGGGATAGGGAAGAATGGGTTATTTATCAGCGTCAGCGCAGGGGAATATAGGCCCATATTTATACTTTTTGACGCTAAACTGCGCTAACGCAGTTTAGCGTCAAAAAGTTTTGCGCCGTCTAACGCCATTCTGAAGCGCCATGCGGGCGCCGTATTTATGGAATGGCGTTAGACGGCGCAATCAGACCGGCGCTGACTGGTTTGCGTGGGAAAAAACCACGTAGACCAGACAGCGCCGGCGTAGGGGGAAGATGGCGCATGGGCGTCTTAAAATGGGGCAAGTCAGGTTACGTCGAAAAAATCGTCTTAACCCGACTTGCGCCATTTATTTTCGACGCCCATCCCCCATCAACATGACTCCTATCATTGTAAAGATAGGAGTCATGCCCCCTTGCCCAATGGCCATGCCCAGGGGACTTATGTCCCCTGGGCATGGTCATTGGGCATAGTGGCATGTAGGGGGGCACAAATAAGGCCCCCCTATGCCACCAAAACAAAATATAAAAAAAAAAAATCATACTTACCTGAACTTACCTGAATGTCCCTGGGGTGGGTCCCTCCATCCTTGGGGGTCCTCCTGGGGTGGGCAAGGGTGGCAGGGGGGGTCCCTGGGGGCATGGGAGGGCACCTGTGGGCTCATTTTGAGCCCACAGGCCCCTTAACGCCTGCCCTGAGCAGGCGTTAAAAAGTGGCGCAAATGCGCCGTTTTTTGTCACGCCAACTCCCGGGCGTCTCTTTTGCCCGGGAGTATAAATACCACGTAAAGGCCTGGGAGTCATTTTTTAGACGGGAACGCCTCCCTTGCATATCATTAACGCAAGGAAGGGGTTCACGCTAAAAAATGACGCACATTCCGGGAACTTTGGCGCTATTCGCCTCTAACGCCATAGTATAAATATGGCGTTAGTTGGCGTTAGTTTTGCGTCGAAATTGCGTAAAAAAAAACGACGCAATTTCGGCGCAAACGGAGTATAAATATGGCCCATAGTGTGCCAACCTGGAGTATGCAGACAAGCTTGAGCCAGGCCCAACTAGTGGTGGATAGAGTCTGAATATCCTTGGGGTTCAAGGCTTACTAAAAATACATCCATTATCTTGATCTTCTTGAACGCAAAACATGTAAAATTACACATCACAAATATTGAAGAAAAATATTCTCCTAGTCAGATATCTGTATAAAAGCTCAAATGGAACTGAGCAAGGAGGAGGATTCTTAGGAGGGGAACAATTTCTGAATGAGAGAGGTGTTAGGATAGGTACAAGTGGAGCTCATCTAAAGGCACTAGAAATTTCAGCCACATTCAAAGTTACTGGACCTATAATTGATCTTCTAGTGAATATAACCAAATTCTTGGTCCTCTAGTAAAAATTAAATGTGGGAATAATGCTGTGGTAGGTTAAACATTAGGTAACACATTCCTGACACCCATCTGTTTTGTGGTAGGTCCACTGGTCCTTTGTTAGTGGCACAAATGGCTAAGGTACAAATCCACTTTATCCTACAGTCGTAGCTATGATACTCGCCAGCTGGTTAAGAAATCATAAGCTAGAAGGTAATTGCTTAGGGTTGAGAAAGGCAGTGGGAATGGACTGCATACGTGTGAACTTTGTAGGCATTTACTGGTTGCCAATGCAGGTGTATATAGTTTTAATTTATTTGATAATTCATGCTAGACTGAGAACTAGCTTCAATGAAATTAAGGTAATGATGTCACACAAGCAGAATTTTAAAAGGTGAGATCACCTTTATTCTATAGAAATGTGTAAGAGGTGGCAACTCTATTTTTTGGTGTTCGAAAGGAAAGAGGTTGAAGTGGGGGTGCTTGCCTTAGTGGAGGAGGTGCTATCTGCTCAATTGTCCTTCTTTTGAATCCCCACTTTTTGCTTCTTTTAATTGTCAGTTCCAGAGCCAGTCTCTCCCTTTTACCAATTTCCAATCTAATTGGGTGACCAGCAGTTTCTGTGCAACCACACTGAGGTATTTGCACTCACCAGCAGACAAAGTGAAAGTTGGAGAGTCTTGTGTGCCTCACTGCTTAGATGTTTTGAATAAGGGCTGAATTTTTGCTCTTGAGCCATGGAAAGGCTTTTGAAGAGAGGTTTCTCATAGTGCATCTTGCCTGTAGCTGGTACTTCTGCAGCCTGAAAATGTTTGGTTTCTGTTTAAACCGATAACATATTTACCTGTCAGAGCTCTTTCTGTTGAGTGTCCATAAATTGGTGGATTCCCTGCTATTGTTATCGGCTGGTGCCTCTACCCCTTCGTTCTCATCCTGTGGGATCTCCAGCATACATGATGATTTATCTATGGCTGGCTGTTTCATCAAGCAGGGCCCTGCCTCCTCTCATTGATTCACTTACATTCTTCAGCTGCACATTCAGGCTCAGATGCACTTTTTTGCACAACACAGCACAGCACAGTTAATTTTGATCCTGCTCAGCTTGTAGTAACACAGTGCTGAGTCATATTGGCTAAGACTGGCTTGTTACTCTTGTCTTCTCCTAAGCGGAAACACTGGAGAAGTGTAGTTTTGGTTCCACCTTTGTACGTTACAGTAAGCATATGGACATGTGACTGACATCATATGTTCTGTGTGATTTAACATTATTAATGTAGAGTGAAGCACCAAAATGTATTATTAACAGTGCATTTGCTGTAGAAGGGTAGAAATTCATATATGTGTGTGTTCTAATGTTTAACTAACATGAACGTTTGCAGTTCTTATTCACTTTACACATGTGCATTCGAGTTATACTGCTTATTGAAGTTTCCTTTAGGTACTCATGTTTTTATTTGTAAATGTTTGCATTTGTTCTGAAATTGTAAGATGCACTTAAAATCATGTATTCTGAATGTGCATTTCTTTATTAAGTTAGCATTACCAAAGGCCTTAAGCATTTGGGCCTTGAGTTTTACTTTTTGACGCAAACCTGTTTTGCGTAAAAAAGTTCACCGCCGGCTACCGCCATTTCTAGATGCCAGCCGGGCTTCATATTTAAGGAATGACGCTAGACGGCGCTAAGGCACGGTCAGTATCAAAAGAAATTACGCTAACCGGGCAGAGGAGGCGTAGGGAAGACTGGGGGTTGTGCGTCAAAGAATGACGCTAGTCAGGTTAGCGTCAAATATATTGACTCAGGTGTTAAATAATGGCGCTAAACAGGCGTAGCACCATTGCTTAAGGCCCTCCTCCTCCTGTGCATCATTTTTGCACGGGAGGATAAATAAGGCGCAAATGCCTTAGAGTCATTTTTTGCCCGGGAATGCCTACCTTGCATCTCAATGATGCAAGGTAGGTTTCCAAAGTAAAACAAATGATGTTAACTCCTATGTTTTGATGCTAGACAGGTCTAGCGTCAAAATATAAATATGGAGTTAAGTTTGCGCCGGATTTGCATAAAGAAAATGACACAAGTCCCACGCAAACAGATTATAAATATGCCCCTTGGTTTCTTGTGTTTAACCTTCAACGTGAAAGTTTTGCTTGTGCTGCAATGTTATTTTCCTTGCAGGTGCATTCATGTGATTCTACGATTAATGAAAGGCATTTGTCTATTGGAGATAATGAGGTCCGGGAGGATACATTGGCAAGGATGAGAGGCGCAACAAACTAAGAAGAACTCTTATTCACGTCGTCGTATTAGGAGGAGGGAGACACTAAAGGTCATCCTGATGTTCAAACTATGGGATGGGAGATTCGAATGAAGTTGCCAATTTTAACTGTAGCAAGATGGAAAACTACTGGTATTGTTCATGTGGAATTCTCAACGGCTCTGTGCGTTCAATTGGTATTCACCCTGTTAGTCGAGAGAGCAGATTTTTCTTTTAACTCTGAGGGATACAGACCTCTCTGCCCTTATTCTCTTTGTGTGGCTTTATGTTATACAAGAGCTCGATTGGAGAACTTCTACTGAGGTCTCTGCTATGCTGACACCTTCCTATTTTTCAAAGAATTAACTAGAGTTTCCTAACTCTAACTTAGTTTAGGATTATTTTAGACTACTTTAGATTTATTCATGCATAGACAAGAGGATCGAGACTTGCATGCTGACCATCAGATTTTATTTCATAACTTTTGTGCTTCAACTGAAATTCTTGAATGCTTTATGCTGTTGCGATTTAATCTTATCTGACGGTTTGGTTAATCTTTGGTGATTTTGTAATTATATAGCATGTTTTTGAGATTCATCTACATTAGTTTGGCTCTTAATTTGTAATAAAACTAATTTAACTTTATTTACAATTTCTTGATCCTTAATTTATAAATAAATGGGTTACACTCAAATTAACTATGGTCTGAAACTAACTCTCGTTTACCACCCAGGCATACTAAAAAGATATATGGCAAGAGGAATGGGAAGAACAGGGACCAATGCTCCATCAACACAACTAGGCTGCCTTATATCATGGACAGCCATATACCATGGCGCAGAGGTGAATGTACACTGCCTAATGTGAAATATATACTGAAAGCATACCCTTCCACTAAAAATTCCAAAGCATGAGCAGTAAAACAGCAAAAGGTTCAGACGCATTGGATGTGTGCTGTTCACTTTCTTTTAGAGACGTAAACACATGTACCCTTGTTTCCACCGGTCCCACGAAGGCGTTAGTTTTTGATGCACAGCCTGGGCGGACTATTTTAGCAGATCAGACTTTGTATCAAAACTTATGGGCGCATGGCTGATTAAGTTTAATTTCAACATTTCTTCTGCTTTAACTTTTGGGAGTCGCAGAAGTTGGCCGAATGGTAACTTCTTGGTGCGTTTTTTTAATCTGTCGAAATTACCAGTGATCTTTAGTCAAATATATAATTAAATGATATAAAAAAAATTGAAGATCGGTTTTTCAACAACTTGGCCCTGTGGGCCATGATTACCATTACATTTCATGCATCTGAGTTGCACCTGTGTACAAAATGCGTCATCTATGAGTAAAAGTAAGACATCTGGGGACATGCTCATGGATGGAGTTAACCGTTACAGAATATCAGCTGGGTGGCCAGATGTTACTCAGTAGTGTATGAGAATGGGTGGGGAACATGTGTATTTCCGGAGAACGGAAAAGTAGGTGGTTGTTACGAATGTTGAGGAGCACAGACTAATTCGGATCGTTGTGGGTATTTGCAAACATTCCCAATATATTGTAGTTCCCTAGATGCACGTATGAAGTACTCCACAAAAGGTTGAAGGTTGGAGTAACTGTGTATTTAGGGCAGGAAGGTGTCAAAAACAAATGATTTATGTGAAAACGTGTTCCCCCGATCGAATATCTGCCTGTGAACAATCTGCAGGCTTGAGCATTAGGAGAAACAGAAATATTGAGGATAATCTATGCTTTCCTTAGATTTCCAGGTGTACGCCTCTGTTTTTTTGTCATAAATCCCCAAAAATGTATATATCTTCAAATTATTGGGTTTAAGACTTGGACTTTAAGATAAAGTCATTCTTTTAAGAATCAGCAGTCCATGCTTACACAGCAACTTTTCAGACTTCACATTGCCTGTGCCAACCAGGAGGAGAGTCGAAAAATTGCAGCTTGCGTGCGACATTAACTAATTGAGAATTAGCTGGCCTACTGCTTATCCTGGCCAACATAGCTTTCTACGTAATAACTGTTTTAAATCTAACACACCTGATGTCCTCCTCTTAAGACGAGCTCTGGGAAAGGCAACCCACCTGGCAGTGTGCCCAAGACATATTAAAAGAGCCATCACTCATTGAGCAATTCATCTCTTGTAATACTGGTATCCATGTGTCTTGGAGGCTGCATGCGTTTTATGAGCTGGATTTCCTTCTAGGATATTAGCAAAATTAAGGTTCATCAAGATTGATTTTTTTTCTACTCCCCCTTCATCATCTGACCTTAAAATAAGCAGAGCTCCAGATTTCATTTTAACATGTGTCTGTGGAGGTCTTCTCCCTCCAGGGATTACTGAAGATCTTCCTGGAGCAATTATTAGATAAAGCTGGGGAAACTGGAAACTACATACCAGAGCTACTCCACAGAAACCTGTCACATAAAGAGTGGGAGGTTTGCAGTTCCTGATTGATCTCTTAATATGCCTGTTGAGGATATTGGCTGGAGTTAGGTAATGTTAAAGCAAAAACAAATTATGTAGAGCTCTGCGATTAGACCTTTTTAATTTGAAAATGAGCACACTTTCTACTACGACCATTTTCACGGAGAATAAAGGCTCATGCTTTGAACTGTTTTTAGTATCTAGTTTCAATTATTCCTCCTTATAGGACACACAGAGGCGTATGTCCTCCAGTCAGCTAAATCGCAGAATCCTACTTTGCAAACTTTCGTATGTTGGAGGCAGTAACTTGACATGTGTTTAGGGAACTGGCATAAATTGCCCATGCCACTACTATTTCTTGCAGCGAAATCTCACCTACAGAAAGTCCAGCAATAGCAACATGCTTTAAACGTTTGCTGCTATTCAGATACATAAAGGGACAAAGCCATTAATTAAATAGTGCCACACCCCAAGTGCTGCACTTCCCTAGATCGTTTAGGAATCTGCAGATCCTCCTCCGCCCATGGTGCTAGTTGGTGAACTTGAGCAACCAGATAGAGTCCTAGATTTACAAAACTTTCACATATAAATTTGCTGCACTGCATTGTGTAAGAGGGGACAGCAGGAAAGCACGATAGCTCCTAACATATTTCACTATCCCACCCTTTCCCTAAAGCACAATCAGGCTGACGAGCTCCACACACCAACCTTTGCCCCACAGTGCAAATATATCTGTGTGAATCTAGCACAGGTTTTGTACTGGAGGGGTCACCTTCCAATAAAACATACTATGCCTAGACAAACATTGAGAAGTTTTCCCACTTTGGATGTGTGCTGTATAGTACAGCTCACATGCAGAGTGGGAAACATTAGGACAAATAAAAGCATTTTCATCTTTTTAAAGCTTGCTTCAAAGTGGCATTATTTTTGGTGCAAAACATATTTACTGTGATTAGTAGATAGGGTTTTGTGTCAAAACCATGGATGGTTGCATGGGAAAGCCCACGCCTCACCTATTGAATGCCCCCTTAATGCAGAATAACAGAACGTACTGCTTTTCACTGCTTTGCATTACTTTGAGGTAACTTCCAAGTGCAAATGTTGAAAGTAAATCCCCCCAAAAAATCAGTTTTCGTATATTTATCACTTTTGTGATAAAAAACAATCGCAAAATGTTAATAAATCTGGACCCAATTGTCCTATTTGAGTCCCATCTAAAGGTCAAAACCCCAATGTGCTATGTACACCACTAAGTCCAACAGGCTTTATTGTGACACTGGTTAATCTCTCCCACCTCAGTGCCCCTGCTGAGCAATTTAGGGAAACCCTGAGCTAACAGCAGCATAACCCTGCATGCATATAGCAGCAGACTTACTGATTTACTGGTGGAAAAATAATGTCTTCTGTAAAGAGAATGTAGTATTTGGTTAGTGCAAACTAATTTGAAAGGATAAGAGCAATGTCAGGTCTGGCCATACGTTTTATTAGAATAGACATATGTTAAGAATATTTCCTCCTCCATGGAGGTTAAATGCATGAGCTAGCAAGGCGGTGTAATAGGCTGTTCATAGAGCAGTCACACATATCTGATCATGAAGCCCTCATGGTCAGCTACAAGAGTTGTAGAAGAAACGCTGGTAGGAATAATTAGGCTTTACTGTGATCATTTATGGTGCCAAAGCTCTCAAAACTGGTATGGTGTGCGTCCTACAAAGTGGGGTCCTCAACCTTTGATTTATGAATGATCTCTAGTGATGTGTGCAGTTTGTGCACTAGGAATGTGGGAGGTTGCTGTTAGCAGCACTGCACAAGAATACTGTGGTGGCAACACCATTTATCCCCTGGATAATATTGCCACGAAGGGAACTGTCCATGCTCACCATTATTTATTGGATGGCCAGGATAGACTTGTGGGTAATAGTGCACTTTACAAATACACATATTATTATATAACAGGGAAGGAGGGTTAATTTGATTTTGGTCACATGGTGTCTATGAGAGAATGACATCCGTATATAATAAATTTAAGTAATAGGATAAGTATGAGTTGAGGAGGTAAGGGGCAGAGAAGTAAATTGCTGGACAGGAAATGGAAATTAGAGACTTGTGTGTTTATCTAGTGTAAAGGCTAAGTGGCAGAGATATGATTAGCTTGGAAGGGGCAAGTGCTGATGAATCAAGTCACTGCACTTTCATTTTTTTCATGTTGTAAGTGGGGAGAACGCTCTGTATGCTGCTTTTCGTCTGCCTGGCATTCCCATCTGTTATTACACGTTAATTGTGAATCTCCCACCCTTTCTCTCACTACTTCAAGTCCCTCTTTCTCTTTTAGACCTGTAACCCTTTTCCTCCCTTCACTGCCTCCTGTACAGTGCTGTGTCTTTTTTTTAGTCAAAACAACTTTGCATTTTGCACAGATTATTTTTCCTTTCCTTATTCTCTCCTATAATGTCTTCCCACACCTTACGTCTTTTGGCGCATTGCTTCCTCCTCTCCTTGCTGTTTTATTCTGTTGCGTTTCTTCCTCCTCTGTGTTACTCCTTCCTACTTTTGCTAAGTTCTTCTCTCACCCTGATTTTCCAGTTGACATATCAGCTCCTAATAACTCTTGCTGTCCTTCATAGACTATTCTGCACCCTTGAAAATATGATGATTCTGACCTAAAGAACGATCTGGGGCTTCATTACAAAAATTGGGCATTAGCACCCATTATTGTGAGCTCTAGGCATTTTGATGTTACAGAGGGGTTGTATACACTTTTCTTGACCTTCTTTAGTATGCACTGTGTCTGTGTGTATTTTACTCCTGTGTGATCTCAAGAGGTGTATCCCTGTGCAAATGAGAGAACGCCTATGCCTCTTGCCTGAGCGGGATACATTGTGGGCGAAAGGGCAAATAGACCATTGTTATACGCCCTGACTGAGCGCCACATATGAAGTGGCACACAGTTAGTGCTCCCATCCGACAACCTACATTAGAAGGGTTATGGGGGCCCAGTTACTCCTCAGGCCTCATCCAGCAGGCCAGTGCAGCCACACCCTCAATTGCTTTCAGGGAAATTCATGCCCCTCCTCCATGGGCTGCCTGCTTTTGTTACATTGAACAGTGGACCCGCGGTTTCATACCACTAGTCTGTCTTTCAGTACTATGCTTTTCGTAGTGTAGGCAGTTCATGAGGAATGGAGAAGAGCATTGTATTGAATATAGTGCACTGTCCCTTTTTGAGCCACATGCAGAGCAGACATGGACAGTGTATCGTTTTATATAATACAGCCCCTGCTAGTTAAAAACTGTAATTTTAAAATCACGAGACATGATATATGACCAGATAACAAAACATTCCCAAAAATCTATTATACAAAGAACTACACTGAGCAAGCATCCTACTTTGATTATCTGGGACAAGTGTCTTTAAAGTGGATTCTGGCAAAATTATATTGGAAAAAGCAAGCCTAGTTTAATCCTGCAGCTACCACCAAATTGTGTCAAAATATTTTATTAGGGTAATGCAAAGGTCACTTCTTCTATTGCAAATTTCCTTAAATCTAGCGTCCTCTACAGTTCTACATTTTCTGTGTAGGAATTAATGTAGGAAAAACAAGAAAGTCTCTCAGCTACAGGTGGGCCTAATACAGGGATCTTTGCTAGCCTTATGTAGTCTGGTGGTGTCATTCAGGTCCCCTGTCAATCAACCGCACAGGGCTAGTGTATATGTCCTGCTGTCACTCAGTTCTTCAGTCCTTCCCACTGTGGACACATAAAGGACAGAGCCCATGCTTATTAATTTTATTTTTTTCCATTTAAGTGAAGCAGTCCAAAGTTTCTCTTACCAGCCAGTCATGGGAGCTGTTGAACGTGACCAGGACTGGCTTTTAGCATGGGCGAGCTGGACACAGGCCCAGGCAGATAATTGCAGAAGAGCACACTGAAGTTGCCCAGAAACTTACTTTAAATCATGAGTTGTGTTTCAAGGGGGCCTGCGCTTGTTCACTTTCCCCGGGTGCTGCATAACTTACCTTGTCTGCTTTTGTTCCACCTTGTTATCACTTCTAGGTGAGCCCCGCCTGGAACCTCTCAATTTTCATTAACACCTGAATAGGACATTTAGGTGAGGGGAAGGAAGGAGGTGATACTAAAGATGAACGCCCCTCCCCAACCCCAATAGCACTAGCAGCAGCAAGAAGGCAGCAGGTAAGTTCAGCACAGACAGAAGGCCTTCATTTGAGAGTCACCGCTCACGAGTCCAATGGTGACCCAACATATGCAAAGAAGAAGCTGTTGTGGTGCAATGTTTCTGTTCTTCCTCATGCAGTATGAAGAAAGAAAAACTCTGCCCTGCTCTCTTGCCACATGGACTGGCCTCCTCCGCTGAATTGTTCTGGTACCCTACTAGAGCACACAAGACACTGTTGGCAAGTGGCTGGGTAGTACCAGATCAGCAGGAGATCACCACCATGCCCAGCACCCAACAAAACAATACAAATAAATAGTATGTGACCCAGGCCTCTTGCAGCGTGTTACATTCCTGAGCCAGAGTCTCCCTACTTCTTTATTATTTCAGTGTTGCAGGGGCTTGGAACCATTATCCACCCCATTGAAGCAAAAGCCTTGACAACGGTGCTAAAGTGCCAAACCAGCTATTCTATCTGTACATAAACTAAGCAAATTGCAGCAAGGATCTTGCACATTACATTTTTAGTTTTGTCAGAGAGAGAAAAGAGAAAGAACCGGGAGAGAGGGAGAGAGGGAATTAGGAAAAGATCCAAATGTTAGGTACACATGTTATCACCTTTGGAAAGATGAATGGATGAGTTGCCCATGCCGCTGGTTGAAGCTATGGTGCTCAACCTACTGGGCTATTCTACATACTCTTCTCAAATATCAGCAGTTTTATAGAAGTGGATGCCCCCCTTTCACACGGGGCAAAGATAGAAGTTTCTGTTGAATAATATAATACTGATTTCAAATTCAATACTTGGTAGGTCTGGATGTTTTGTAAAAGGAACAAAGTTTGTTCACTAATATACTTCTAGGACTACTGGAAACTCATCGAATTTAATAAACAGAATTTTAGAAAGAGGAGGGCATTGGTCTTCAGAGTTACTAGTGAGGGCTCCTGTCTACAGCAAGAAATTGTGAGATGTCCACTCTTACCCTTCAAATTAAATTCTCAGAATGTGCTTGAAGGGGCTGCCTGAAAAAACATGAAGTGAATGAAAATGCTGTTTGCCTTTTGATGAGAGCTAGGCTCCTTGGGAATAACCCTATCACCCAAAGATGTATAATTTATTTTAAACAATTAGCACAAACTTAGCCCAAAGGCATTACAGCTCTTTAAATGAGCACAACATTACACAAGGGTAGATACATTTTTAAGGTATCGGGAGAGTCTGATACACCCAGAATGACAGGATAAGGAGCCAAAATTCACTATTTGATGCTGTTTTGTGTTTTTTTCATGGATTGATTCACCCCACCTGAGGAGCAGAGATAAGGAGCAACAGGGGACCCAAATTTAATTTAGCTCCAGGCACAATTTTAGCAAAGGCCAACCCTTATGCCGACGCTGCTAAATACTAAAGATGAATACCTAGTCTTCATTCCATCTAGAGGTGGAAGATCCAACAAATCAACAAGGGGAACCAAATCCAGAGCCAAGTCAAGGGTCTGGTTCGACTCTTAGAGCCTACGCACGAGCCGGGCCCTGAAAATGTTTGCCATGGAAATCAGATAACAAACATCACATGAAATATAATAAAGTCTCTTCAAAATTTTAAAAAAGTGTATTTCTTTAACATTTGGAAGCTTTGCATTTATATGTCACATTATAGCCCTGCACTGAGAACTCCTTATTATGAGCTACAGTTTTCAAACATGAACTTAGAACCATTCTGCTCCTGTCCCCTCATGGCAAAGGTGCAATTGGTGAACTACAAAGCAAGATAGTTGTCATGTGAACCTGGTATGTGGCACAGATTCTTATAGACAGAGCAACATTAAAATGACTAATAAATCAAACACAATACATTTTTGTGCAATTGGTATTCTGAACTCATGTATTTGAAGGGGCTTTCATATGCGATAACCAAGAAAGAGGATGATCAGTAAAATAAAATATTTTCCTCAGATCACCTTTGTGAATACTGAAATGTAGTAAAGTTTGACTTTTTTACCTTTGTGAATCTGGCCCTGGATTGGTATATGTCTGTCTCTGCTATTTAACTCAAACATTGAAGCTTTGTTTTTATCTCGTTGTCCGTGTGGGTAAAGCAAGGGTGGAAGGCCGAAGCCACACGAAAGCTCGGTGTTCCCAGGGGACCAGAGACAGGTTCCATCCAGGCTTGGGCCTGGCTCAAGCTTTCATCGCTCGCCTCCTCTAATTTCCCCTCATGCCTCTTTCTCCCACCACCCTACACTTTCTGTCTCATTACATCCGCTTTTTTTCATCCCTCCTTTCTCCACTTGCCACTGTTCTTTCTATCCCTTCTTCCTTCTTTCTCCCTTTTCAGTCTTTCTCTAGGTCATGAGACGTCACCTGACGTACTTCCGGTACCTTCTGAACCATGCATCGAGTTTAGAATCACCATGGGGCACGGCATGAAGTTTAAAATAACAGGACACGGTTCTACACGGTTTCCCCATGAGTGTTGTCAGTTAAAGGCTTGTTCTCGGTTCAGTTGACTTCAGTCGGATTCCTTTGTGTCGTTGGTGGAGTAATTCCTTGCCCCCTGGTTAGAAGAGTGATCGCTGTAATGACCTCATCTGGCATGTCTGCTCCAGATGACAGGGAAGGGTCGCTCTCTGGGTGGGGACCCAGCAAGGTGCAGGGCTGACAGGCCACAGGAGAAGTGTGAGTGCTTGACTAGGATACATACTGGACCGAGTTTTCTTTATGGCCGTCTCCCCAAGCCCTTCTATGACACACAATTAAAGGTTTCCCCTGCCTCGAGCTCCGAGAGCGCGCACCTCGCCGAGCCCCGCAGAGTGGTGAATCATACCACAGAGAGGACCACATTCCTTGCCTCCTGTCAGGGGTTTGGAGGCCTCTACCATGAGGCACCTTGACGGACACATCGATAATGTTTCAGACCTGCCTATAAATAAGTAATATATGAAATTCAGATTGCAAATTTTGCTTTTATTTTTGATCATCTGTGAAATTTCATAAACGTCGAGGTAGAAAATTAGATCTAAGTTAGGATATTTGAACTTTAAATCGAAAAAACGAAGGCAAATACTTTGACTACTGTTTTTGGTAAACAAATAAAAATCGGGACATTACAAGCGTCATGTACGTGGAGCTGACAGACAATAATCCCAAGAGGTATGTAACAAGTAAATTTCATCTATTAAAAGTTTATTGTAACTTGATATTAGCCACATGAGATTAAAACGCATATCCAATACAACAGATAAAACAAAATCAACAGTGAAACAGAATGAAACTTAGCCTGCGCTATAAAATAATTAAAATATTTTATCAATTGTAACCTCTTTATTGGTTTGTAGCTGTTCATTAATTCGCACTCCACTCAATCTGTTATTTTCTTCTTATGTTCTATAATGTACTTCCACTTTCAATCAATAATCAATCAATCAATAATTTGTTAAGGGCGCTACTCACCCGGAAGGGTCTCAAGGTGATGGGGGGGGAGGTGCTACTGCTCGAAGAGCCAGGTCTTGAGGCGCTTCCTGAAGGTCAGGAGGTCCTGGTTCTTGCGTAAATTGGTTGGGAGGGAGTTCCAGGTTTTGGCGGCGAGGTGGGAGAAGGATCTGCCGACGGTTGTGGTACGGTGTATGCGGGGGACTGTTGCGAGGGCGAGGTTGGCAGAACGGATCTGGTTTGTCGGGTTGTGGAAGTTGAGACACTCGTTGAGGTAGGCCGGTCCGGTGTCGTGGAGAGCTTTGTGAGCTAGATTAGGAGTTTGAAGACAATCCTTTTGTTGATGGATAGCCAGTGGAGGTCTCTGAGGTGGGCTGAGATGTGTTCGTGGCGAGGGAGGTTGAGGATGAGACGTGCTGAGGCTTTCTGGATGCGCTGGAGTTTTTTCTGGAGCTTGGCTGTTGTTCCCGCGTAGAGGCCGTTGCCGTAGTCCAGTCTGCTGCTGATGAGGGCGTGGGTGACCGTTCTTCTGGTTTCCACGGGAATCCACCTGAAGGTCTTGCGGAGCATTCGAAGGGTGTTGAAGTATGAGAACGAGATGGCGTTGACTTGCTGGGTCATGGAGAGCAAAGAGTCCAGTATGAAATCGAGGTTGCATGCGTGGGTGGTGAGCGTTGGGGGCGACCCCAGAGTGGCAGGCCACCAGGAGTCATCCCATGCTGACCTGTTGGGGCCGAAGATGATGATCTCGGTCTCTTCTGAATTCAGCTTGAGGCGGCTTGCTTTCATCCAGTTGGCAATGGCGTGGAGTCCGGTGTGGAGGTTGTTCTTGGCGGTAGTGGGGTCCTTCGTGAGAGAGAGGATGAGCTGAGTGTCGTCTGTGATGTTGAGGCCATGGGACCGGACATTGAAGAGGGTAGACATTGAAGAGTGTGGGACTGAGTGAGGATCCCTGTGGGACTCCGCAGATGGTCTTGGTGGCCTTTGACCGGAACTGGGAGAGGCGAACCCTTTGTGTTCTTCCAGAGAGGATTGAGGTGAGCCAGTGCAGGGCTCAGTGGCGAATTCTGGCATAGAAGAGGCATGTGCAAAGGGTGTGGTGGCAGACGGTGTCAAAGGCAGTGGAAAGGTCAAGGAAGATGAGGGCAACGGTTGCACCTTTGTCGAGCCTGGTCCTGATGTCGTCGGTGCAGGCGATAAGGGCGGTCTCAGAGCTGTGGTTTTTGCGGAATCCAGACTGGGAGACGTTGAGTAGACTGTTGTTCTCCAGGAAGCGGGAAATTTGGTTTATTGACTATCTTCTCGATGACCTTCGCAGGGAAGGGGAGTAGGGAGATAGGTCGGTAGTTTTTGAGGTCTTGGGGGTGGTCTTTGGGCTTTTTGAGCAAGGCGTTGACTTCGGCGTGTTTCCAGCTCTCCGGGAAGATGGTGGTCTCGAAGGAGCTGTTGATGATGGTCCAGAGCTGGGGAGTGATGATTTGGCTGGCCTTATTGAAGACGTGGTGAGGGCAGGGGTCAGCGGGAGAGCCGGAGTGGATGGTGTTCATGGTTTTGGTGGTTTCCTTATCGTTGGTGGGGGTCCAGGCGCTCAGTACATTGGTGCAGCAGGGTGCAATGGGGCCGACCTTGGCAGTGGTGGTGGTGGGGGACGGTGTTGCGAAGCTCCTTTGTATGTCTGTGATCTTGTGGTGAAAGAAGGTTGCGAGGAAGTCGCAGAGATCTTGTGAGAGGGGTGGGTTGGTGGAGCAGGACTTGGGGTTGGTGAGTTCCTTGATGATGTTGAAAAACTCCTTGCTGTTGTGTGCGTTGTTGTCGATTTGTTCTTTGTAGAAGGATCTTTTGGTGGTCTGGATGAGCTGGTGGTGTTTGCGCATGGCTGATTTGAGAGCGGTGAAGTTGCTCTCTGAGTGGAGCGAGGGTGTTGGCGCAGTCGTTGAGCCATTGTTTGAGGTTGAGGGCGGCGGTTTTGGGGTCGTTGGTTTGGGTAGGGTTTGGGCGGGGTTGGAGATCAATTGGTCCTTGGAGATCTTGTTCCACTTGCGGTGAGGGATCCGATGCTGTTGGTGGTGGGCTTCAGTAAGGAAAAATGAATGGAATGGTGGTCGGTCCAATGGAGTTCGGTGGTGTGAGTTAAAGTGATGTGGCTGCTGGAGGAGAAGATGGCGTTGAGTGTGTGCCTGGCTGAGTGGGTGGGCGAGGTGACCAGTTGCTTGAGGCCGAGGTTGGCAAGGTTATCCAGTAGGGCAGAGGAGTTGCAGTCGCTGGTGTTCTCAAGGTGGAAATTCAGGTCGCCGAGGAGCATGTAGTCCGTGGAGGTGAGGGCGTGGGAGCTGATCATGTTGGTGATGGCGTCGCAGAATTGAGGGCGGGGGCCTGGCGGTCTGTAGACAAGGGTTCCTCTCAGGGTGGTGTTGGCATTGAAGTGTATCTGAAAGTGCAGGTGTTCTGCGGCATCTAGGGCGTCGTGGGTGTCAGTTGAGATCCTGATGAAGCTTCTGTGGACTATGGCGATTCCTCCACCTGGTTTGTTGTGTGATCTCTTCGGGTGATCTTGTAGCCCTCAGGGATGGCTATGGCGATGTCTGGTTCTGATGAGGGGGTCATCCATGTTTCCGTGAGGAAGGCAATGTCAGGGGAGGCTGATGTGAGCAGGTCCCAGAGTTCGATGGCGTGCTTGTGGACGGTGCGAGTGTTGAGGAGGATGCAGCTGAGATGGTTGGGGTGGCAGGCGTTGTTGTGGTGCTTGGTGGCTTGATTGCAGGTGAAGCGGCACGAGTGGCAGGCACAGCGGCTGCCATTAAGAAGGGGAGATGGGAGGGAGGAGCAGCTGGGAGGTGGGATGTGGTGGTGAATGGGGGTGCGAGGGGGCGGGGCTGCAGGGGACGCAGTGGCAGGACTGGGGAGATTGGAGCGGCAAATACAGGCAAGAGCAGACAGTAAACAGTAAAATGGGCAGAAACAAAGGAAAAGGCAATAAAACCAAGAGACACAGAAAAACGGGATAGAAAGCAATAAAACGGAGAATAAGACACACACAATTATACTTATGGCAAACCACTAGACACCAGGGATGAGGCGCAGGTGGGTGCCTGCGGGTGGTGGAGGGCCTCGAACTCTCAGCAGCAGTGAGGGCGGGGTCAGGGACACAAGGGCAGTTTGGTGGCGCTGCTCAGCGTGCAGAGTGGTGCCTGGCCTTAAGGCCAGTCTACTCAACCACTTTCTTATTATAAATAATGATTATACGCTAGTACTACTACTACGATAAATAGTAATATGTTTTTTGACAGTGTGCTCAAGGCCCACGGCCATATGGGACTGTGCAGATATGCAACATTCCGTAAACATTAACACATTCAAATAACCAGCACTAATTATTCGGCCCTGCATGCTCGTATAGATAACGGAGTCGCATAAATAATGTTATAGTGACTAAACTTTTAAACCCAGGATCCCCAGTAGCAGGAGCTCTTGGCTTGCAGAGTGATTTCCCAGAATCAATGAAGTTAGTAATACACTATTGTGAAATTGTCAACTCATCAGTAGCAAAACTACAAAGGAGAGGACATCCATTCCATAACTGTCCTTCAAGGATCAAGGTGAATCAGGTCCTGAAGTAAGAGGTAGCAGGAGTTCAAGCATAGTTAAATGTAGCCAAAGGCTCCCATTATAAGTCAGATATATTTGTGGTAAGATCACAAGGGGAACTGGAGGAGAAAGTATTTTCTGTTGTTTTTTTTCAAAGCAGGAAAGAACGTCAGTGTCCACATTTCCAGAGAGACATAGGAATATATTTACAAGCCCTTAGAGCCAACTTGTGCTGCTCTAGCGCCATTAAGGCAGAGTTAAGGAGGCCTTTCTCCCAAGCAGTATTTGCAAAGTGGCGTTATGCTTGCCATAGCGGAGGAACCACCTCTGATTACACAAGGTCACATGCATTGTTTATAAACATGTGGGGATTAACCCCTACGGTGCCTTGGACGAGGTGATCTCGTCCAAGGCACCGGTTCCCGGGTGCCTTGTACAAGATCACCTCGTCCTGAACCCAGGAACTGGGGGGAGCGCTAGCGCTCCCCTATGTGCTCCCCACCCACTCCCCCGGTGGTGGATGGAAGGGGAAGCCCTTCCCCTTCCACCCCTGACCCCCTCCACCCCCCCTGTGACGTCAGCGCGCATCGCGCGCTGATTGTCACAGAGGCCTTCTCCTTTGCGCTGGAAGCTCAGCTTCCAGCGCGCTCGGAAGAGAAATGCAAAGCATTTCTCTTCCGATCACGTGGAGGAGGCCGAGAGAGGCTTCAAAGGGAAGGAAATTTATTTCCTTCCCTTTAAAGTCTCTCTCAGCGTTTCAAAAGCCGGATTGTAAAGCAATCCGGCTTTTGAAACGCCCACTAGACACCAGGGATTTATTTTCAAAGTGAAACTGGCATGAGGGGAGAGACCCCTTGGGCAAGGGTCGCTCCCGGGGAGGGCTGGGGGGGAAATTTATTTTAGGCCATTTCTGCCCCCCCTGGGGGCAGAACGGTCTATTGTTATTAGGCCGATCTGCCCCCGGGGGGGGGGGGGCAGAAACCTCTAGGCCCCAGGGCTAAATTATTTATTTATTTTTTTTGTTTGTTTTTTTAGAGATGGTGAGCGACCCATTAGGCAAGGGTCGCTCCCCTGGGGGGCAAATTGTATTTAGACCATTTCTGCCCCCCTTGGAGGCAGATCAGCCGATTTTAGGTCAATCTCCCCCCAAGGGGGGCAGAAACCACTAGGCACTCGGGATTTTTTTTGCGCCAATGTCACGCAAGGGGAGCGACCCCGTAAGCAAGGGTCGCTCCTGGGGGGTGGGGGGGTTGGGGGAGTGAGGGGGGGGCAGAAACCTCTAGGCGCCAGGGCAAATTCTTTTTTGTGTTTTGCTTTTTTAGAGATGGGGAGCGACCCATTAGGCAAGGGTCGCTCCCCTGGGGAGAAAATTGTATTTAGTCCATTTCTGCCCCCCTTGGGGGCAAATCGGACGATTTTAGGTCAATCTGCCCCCAAGGGGGGCAGAAACAACTAGGAACCAGGGATTTTTTTTTGCGCCAATGTCACGCAGGGAGAGCGACCCCGAGGACAAGGGTTGCTCCCCGGGGGGTTTGGGGGGGGCATATTTATTTTAGGCCATTTCTGCCCCCCCCTGGGGCCGGCTGAGCTAGAGGCCAAAATCCACAGGTAGGCACTTTGTAAAAAACACCTCTGTTTTCTGTGAAAAAATGTGATGTGTCCACGTTGTGTTTTGGGCCATTTCATTTCGTGGGCGCTAGGCCTACTCACACAAGTGAGGTATCATTTTTATCGGGAGACTTGGGGGAACGCTGGGTGGAAGGAAATTTGTGGCTCCTCTCAGATTCCAGAAATTTCTGTCACCGAAATGTGAGGAAAATGAGTTTTTTTAGCCAAATTTTGAGCTTTGCAAAGGATTCTGGGTAACAGAACCTGGTCAGAGCCCCACAAATCACCCCATCTTGGATTCCCCTTGGTCTCTAGTTTTCAAAAATGCACAGGTTTGGTAGGTTTCCCTAGGTGCCGGCTGAGCTAGAGGCCAAAATCTAGAGGTAGGCACTTTGCAAAAAACACCTCTGTTTTCTGTCAAAAAATGGGATGTGTCCATGTTGTGTTTTGGGGCATTTCCTGTCGCGGGCGCTAGGCCTACCCACACAAGTGAGGGATCATTTTTATCGGGAGACTTGGGGGAACCTAGAATAGCAAAACAAGTGTTATTGCCCCTTGTCTTTCTCTAAATTTTTTCCTTCCAAATATAAGAGAGTGTGTAAAAAAGACGTCTATTTGAGAAATGCCCTGTAATTCACATGCTAGTATGGGCACCCCAGAATTCAGAGATGTGCAAATAATCACTGCTCCTCAACACCTTATCTTGTACCCATTTTGGAAATGCAAAGGTTTTCTTGATAGCTATTTTTCACTCTTTATATTTCAGCAAATTAATTGCTGTATACCCGGTATAGAATGAAAACCCACTGCAGGGTGCAGCTCATTTATTGGCTCTGGGAATTAGGGTTCTTAATGAACCTACAAGCCCTATATATCCCCGCAATCAGAAGAGTCCAGCAGACGTAACGGTATATTGCTTTAAAAAATCTGACATTGCAGGAAAGAGTTACAGAGTAAAACGTAGAAAACAATTTCTGTTTTTTTACCTCAATTTCAATATTTTATTTTTTCAGTTGTTATTTTCTGTACGAAACCCTTGTAGGATCTACACAAATTACCCCTTGCTGAATTCAGAAGTTTGTCTACTTTTCAGAAATGTTTAGGTTTATTGGATCCAGCATTGGTTTCACGCCCATTTCTGTCACTGACTGGAAGGAGGCTGAAAGCACAAAAAATCGTAAAAATGGGGTATGTCCCAGTAAAATGCCACAATTGTGTTGAAAAATTGGGTTTTCTGATTCAAGTCTGCCTGTTCCTGAAACCTGGGAAGCTGTTGATTTTAGCACTGCAAACCCTTTGTTGATGCCATTTTCCGGGGGAAAACCACAAGCCTTCTTCTGCAGCCCCTTTTTCCCATTTGTTTGAAAAAAACTAAATTTTCACTGTTTTGGCTAAATTCTTGGCCTCCTTCAGAATCCCTAGGATATTGTAGAAAAAGGACGCAAATTTGGCTTGGCTAGTTTATGTGGACAAAAAGTCATGAGGGCCTAAGCGCAAACTGCCCCAAATAGCCAAAAAAAGGCCTGGCACAGGAGGGGGAAAAGGCCTGGCAGCGAAGGGGTTAAGTGATTTGCCCACAATCACATGATGTTGAGCTGATGCCGAGACTTTAACTTGGTCCCCGAGTTTAAGGTCCAGTCGTAACACTACATCCCGGGTAGAAAGTGAGGGAGGCAGAAGCCAAGTGAAAGCTTGACTAATTATGGGCTCAAGATTACAACAGGATCTTGAGCTGAGCCAGGCTTCAGGCTCAAGCTTTCAGTGGCTCGCCCACCTCTACATGGTTACACAAGCATGTGCCTACAGAATGATGTGATATCATATCAAAATGCCTTTTTTGTGGTTCTTTGCCGATGCTTTGCAGCATCCGCAAAGCTACACAGCAATGAAAAACAGCATTGGTAAAGTATACATCCCAAAAGGTGAGACCTTTTGGCTTGGCCAATGGTTGTTCAATATGGCTACAGCAATTATCCCTTCCATTTATCAAGTACATTATCAGACTGCAGCACTACAAAAAGAGCTAAAATCATGGCCCAACAAACGATTTTGATTTCAATAAATTTGGATTCAAATCATCAGGATGATTTGCATGAGGATACTTCCTTTTAACATTAAGATGAGCTAAGTACTCAGTTGTGAGTGGTTTAAATAAACTTGCACTTACCTCTGATATACAGTCCATTTGCTCATTGCTAGAGATCATGTGCACATTTGTAATATATGTATTTCACAAATGAGAGAAAATGAACACCATAGGCCTAACAACTGAAAAGTTGCATATGCTTGTAATTTATTTAAGCAATTTTGAAGACCCATAGGAGTGAGATTAAACACAATCACATTGTCAGCATATATTAAGGATCGGATTATGCAAGAGTCATCAAGCACATTGAGCAAATCGTGTACTCACAATGAGAAGAGGAGTGGGATAAGTAAGCAGCCCTGTTTTAGGCCATTTTGGGTCTTGGTCTATGGGGATAAGCCTCTCCTTCCAGAAGCATTTTACCACAGGTCGTGGAGTGGAGTGCCATAGCTAACTGTAGAAGTTCTGGGGGAATTTGTAATGCTATCTGCTTGCTCCTAGGAGTGTGCGTATCTACACTATGATATGTTGTTGAAAAGTTGATAAATGCTGTATTTACAAATTACTTTCCTGTTCCTGTATATCTTTCTAAGATGGAATCAACAACAGCTATGCTGCCCAAAGTAAAGCAATTGGCCTTAAAGACTGATTACTCATGTGGAATAATTCCTAATTCTTGCGTCCAAGAATATTTTGCTAGAATGCTCGAGGAGTTAGTGGCCTGGGCCTTTGAGAATGCCATTATACTACTCAATAAAACAGGCTTCTCGAGAGCAACCAGTACTGTATCCAACATAATGGACCTATCACTCCTGATCAATGAAGCAAATAAATCAAGACATCCACTGCAACTGGGCTTCATCGACTACAGGTCAGCTTTCGATCATGTTCACTGCAAGATACTATGGTGAAAGCTAGCATCCTAGAACATTCAACCACCCCTGTTGAGCCTACTAGTTTGTCTACATACAAATACATGGGTACAGATTAAGCTGGGCCAGGATCCCACCTCTTCAAACGCATCCCAATCACTAAAGGACTGAAACAGAGATGTATACTGACAATTACCCTGTTTAATCTCTTCAACAGCAGTGTAACTCCAAAGCTGAACATTGATGATTCACATGCCCCTAAATTAGGCAAAATGGCCATCTCCAATCTCTTTTATGTATATGATCTGGTCTTATAATTTGAACCAAGGTGAGGCTCCAACAATTACGCAACATTGGGCAGGGTTACTCTGGATACAAATAGCTTAGCTATCAATTTTGAAAAACAAAAATTATGGCAATCAATGGTGAAAGGATTAAGCATTTACACTCGTTTTTAGACACAAAGCAGTTCAACTTGGCAGAGGAATACAAATATCTGGGAGTCATCGTTGTGAAAGATGGATCCTTCGTTCCACAGAAGGAGGCGACAAGCAGGAAGGGCATTGCATTAGCAGAAACTGACGATTAAATTATCCGTCCCACTGTGAAGTCACTCCTCAGCATAATCAATGCACAACTATTGCTCACCATAGCCTATGGGAGGGAGGCTATGAGATGGACAGACGCAAAGAATTTGGATACTATCTTGATCAAAACATACAGCAGACTCTTCAGTCTCCCATCTTATACCTCACCGGCACAGATACGCCTTGAATTTAGTCACCGGAGGCAAGCCCTGGCAAGGAGGTGAGCTTACATCAACTGTTAGAATAGGATTAGGAGGGCAGACCCTAATACTTTATACTCTCTTTTATGGAAAGAACTACAGTCCAGAGACTCTTGTGCAGCCAGAGAATACCTTAAGGAGTCGCTCACTAAAACCGGTTTAAGTCAACTCCCACAAGTGAGCTATGCTTCAAAAAATGGTGAGCAAAACCATCAAGTCACTATCTTTGCTAGAGGACAATCAATCAATCAATCAAATTTCTTAAGTGCGCTACTCACCCGGTAGAGTCTCAAGGCACTGTGGGGAGGGGGTATACTGCAGGAAAAGCCATGTTTTGAGGTGCTTTCCGAAAGTTAGGAGGTCCTGGTTCTTGCGTAGGTTGGTTGGGAGGGAGTTCCAGGTTTTGGCAGCGAGGTGGGAGAAGGATCTGCCACCGGAGGTGGTGCGTTGGATGTGGGGGACTGTTGCAAGGGTGAGGTCGGCGGAGCGGAGCTGTCGAGTTAGGTTATGGAAGTTGATTCATTCGTTGAGGTAGGCCGGTCCGGTGTCGTGGAGGGCTTTGTGAGCGTGGATTAGGATTTTGAAAATGATCATTTTGTTGATGGGCAGCCAGTGTAGGGATCTGAGGTGGGCGGAGATGTGTTCGTGGCAAGGGAGGTTGAGGATGAGACGTGCGGCTGTGTTCTGGATGCGCTGGAGTTTTCTCTGAAGCTTGGCTGTGGTCCCTGCATAGAGGGCGTTGCCGTAGTCCAGTCTGCTGCTTATGAGGGCGTGGGTGACCGTTCTTCTTGTTTCTAAAGGAATCCATTTGACAAGGCGGTTTTAGCCAAAAGAAGCCACACTTGGATAGTCCTGAATGATCAAGGACCCGTAGCTGCAAACATATCTCCATATAGGATACAGTAACAGTGTTGAAGAGAAATGTCTAAAATACCAATTTGAATTGCTGCCATTGCAATTTCATCTACTTCCATGGCAAATATAAATAGGCCCAATCCAGCGTTGACTATGCATCGCCAGAGCAAAGGACTTGCTCCACCTAATATGCACCTATTGAGATCTGTTATAGGATCAGAGATCACTCCTAAAAGTCCCTTTTAAACAAAGAGGAAGCCACACACAAAGGCAGGCCGTGGTGGCCTGTTTCGCCCATACCAATCCACAACTCAATTGCAGCTTAGTGAAATTCCTCAGAAGGGTAGAAAGGAACATGGTGGTCCTACCAACATTGTTGGGGCACCCTGATACTCCTAGGCCCACTGAACGCATGAAACCTGCAATCAACTAACTCTATCACAGTACTCCTAGCACTCCCAAGAGTGCACTAACAGGAACTTGCCAGAGGAGCCTAACTGACACCCGCTCCTTTTGCACACTCTATTCACCCGGCAGCAACTTGCATCACTTCTGCCATCCTTTGACACTTTGCACAACAGCACCAAGCAGGTAATAACTGTAGAGTTACTCAATTCATTTCAATTCTTTTTTTATTTGGCACACTAGAGTGGCCATAAAAGTACATAAAACACATCATCAATAAATACAGTATAGTAAAACAATTATTTAAAAGAATCGAAACATTTTCCAAATCCCCAAACCCATATTTATGCTGGCAGTAAACATTTCCTTGCATATATCGCTCCCCAGATATAATGTGCGGTGCTAAAGCAGACCAATCAATTTTTATTTTCAAGTGCAAAAATATAACTAATTGCTCCTTTGTAGCTCCTAATGTTGTGCAATGAAGATGGGTTTTAAAAATTCCCTTTTCAGACCCTCATAGAAACCACAAAATAAGATAAAGTGCTGTGTGCTCTGTGTTGAAAAACACCATTACAAGGACAGGGGGGGAAGGCTGACAGTTGCTTCTTCATTTCAGGGAAGGCAACTTAGTGGTGTACAGTGCCCACCTGAGGTCTAGTTAAGACATAATGATGCTGGGGGCATGGCCAAGATGGTGACCAGAGTGGACGCTAAATAGTGGGCTCTGCTCTCGCACAAAAAATAATCTCACTCTACATCCCGCCCTGACCTTCCTTTTGCCTCCCAATGTGTTCGTGACAGCCCCGGTGGGCTTGGATGGGAGCCGATGCAGACGCCCTCTATAGGCCACCGGAGCTGATGAGGCGGAGATGTGCAACCTGGCGGAGTGGAACGTCGGCCGGAGTTGGAGATCGTGGCCCTCGGGAGAAGGATACAGCGGGCGGTCGCTTCGGCGACCTGGGCCCTGGTGGCAGAGACCCGGTGACCCTGCGTGCGCCGGGGTGGTGGCGGCGGGGCACAAATGCAGGTCACCCCGGTGCCTCCCGATGTGTTTGTGAAGGCCCAGGGGGGCTTGGATGGGAGCCGATGCAGACGTGCTCTGTAGGCAACTGGAGCTGACGGTGCAGAGCTGTGAAGCCTGGCGGAGTGGAGCATCAGCCAGAGCTGGAGATCGCGGCCCTCGGGAGAAGGATACGGTGAGCGGTAGCATCGGTGACCTGGGCCCTAGTGGCAGAAACCCCGTGAGCCTGCGCTTGTCAGGGTGGCAACGGCGTGGCACAACTGCGGGTCACCCCTGTGTCGGGCGATCTGTCTGCTACGTTGGAAGTGCCTAGGATGGACACAGAGAGAGTCCCGCGAGGGTCGGCATGTGGACTGAGGGCCAGCTGGCACCAGAACAGCAACAGGGTGCAGATCATCTTGGGACCCGGATCCTCTTGCCATGGGGGAGTCAGGCTTGTGCCACAAAAAACAGGAGGGACGCGTGTTGATTGTATACTTAACTTAGAGTGAGCATTGTTAATTCCTACAGGCCGCCCCAACAGGCTCAATGGAGAACGCACTGGCCACGACCTGGGTGAGCCGTCTGCTTTGTGTGGGGTGCGGAGGTGGGCCCCCCAAAGCTTTATATCGGCACCAGCACCTGAGATTATTACATTGCACACAGAACAGTATGCGCCACCAGGGGTGAGCTGAGCAGCGGACAGGCGTAGTTAATGACAGCCACAAAGAATACGTGCAACCACTTGACCAGAGAAACGGCCACCTATTATGGTCAAACTGAAGCAGATGTGACCGCATTCGTCGACAGGAGACGAGATGCTACTCCCCAAAAATGTTGTAAGTGACCAGGCTGTGTCCCTTCAGCCAATGAATGAGACATTAAGTATACACTGTTCCCAATTCGACAAATTACTACAAGCCATTTTGGATACCAAAGTGACCCTAGAAGGCAAAATAGACTCGGTGGCGCTTGAGGTGAATCTACTAAGAACGTATCAACGTAAATTAGCAGACAGAGTATCTGCAAATGAAACCTCACCCACAACAGTTCAACCCAAAATTATTGCAGTACAGAATCAGCTGCAGAGTTTGGAAACAGAGATATCAATACTGAAACGCAGAGCGGCGTCTGCGGAGGGCAGAAAACAGAGAAACAACGTTCGCTTTGTGGGGTTTCCAGAGCGAACCGAGATGCTCAATGCCTAGGCATTTCTGGAACAGTGGTTAAGGGACATGGTGCTGGCGAATAATATGTCACCTTTCTTTGCGGTCGAGCATGCTCATCGAATCCTGGGCAGGCTGCTGCGCCCAGGGGCTCTAGCCCGTCCCTTGATAGCACGGCTCCTCAACTTTCACGATTGGGACCAGATTCTTCAGAATTTCAGATCGCAGGGCCCCTGGCAATTTGACAATACTAACATTACGGCATACCCCGACTACACCATGGAAGTACAACGTAAGCGAGCGTTGTAGTAAGTTGGCTCTGTATATGCAGGGAGTGCAGAATTATTAGGCAAGTTGTATTTTTGAGGATTAATTTTATTATTGAACAACAACCATGTTCTCAATGAACCCAAAAAACTCATTAATATCAAAGCTGAATATTTTTGGAAGTAGTTTTTAGTTTGTTTTTAGTTTTAGCTATGTTAGGGGGATATCTGTGTGTGCAGGTGACTATTACTGTGCATAATTATTAGGCAACTTAACAAAAACAAATATATACCCATTTCAATTATTTATTATTACCAGTGAAACCAATATAACATCTCAACATTCACAAATATACATTTCTGACATTCAAAAACAAAACAAAAACAAATCAGTGACCAATATAGCCACCTTTCTTTGCAAGGACACTCAAAAGCCTGCCATCCATGGATTCTGTCAGTGTTTTGATCTGTTCACCATCAACATTGCGTGCAGCAGCAACCACAGCCTCCCAGACACTGTTCAGAGAGGTGTACTGTTTTCCCTCCTTGTAAATCTCACATTTGATGATGGACCACAGGTTCTCAATGGGGTTCAGAACAGGTGAACAAGGAGGCCATGTCATTAGATTTCCTTCTTTTGTACCCTTTCTTGCCAGCCACGCTGTGGAGTACTTGGACGCGTGTGATGGAGCATTGTCCTGCATGAAAATCATGTTTTTCTTGAAGGATGCAGACTTCTTCCTGTACCACTGCTTGAAGAAGGTGTCTTCCAGGAACTGGCAGTAGGACTGGGAGTTGAGCTTGACTCCATCCTCAACCCGAAAAGGCCCCACAAGCTCATCTTTGATGATACCAGCCCAAACCAGTACTCCACCTCCACCTTGCTGGCATCTGAGTCGGACTGGAGCTCTCTGCCCTTTACCAATCCAGCCACGGGCCCATCCATCTGGCCCATCAAGAATCACTCTCATTTCATCAGTCCATAAAACCTTAGAAAAATCAGTCTTGAGATATTTCTTGGCCCAGTCTTGACGTTTCAGCTTGTGTGTCTTGTTCAGTGGTGGTCGTCTTTCAGCCTTTCTTACCTTGGCCATGTCTCTGAGTATTGCACACCTTGTGCTTTTGGGCACTCCAGTGATGTTGCAGCTCTGAAATATGGCCAAACTGGTGGCAAGTGGCATCGTGGCAGCTGCACGCTTGACTTTTCTCAGTTCATGGGCAGTTATTTTGCGCCTTGGTTTTTCCACACGCTTCTTGCGACCCTGTTGACTATTTTGAATGAAACGCTTGATTGTTCGATGATCACACTTCAGAAGCTTTGCAATTTTAAGGGTGCTGCATCCCTCTGCATGATATCTCACTATTTTTGACTTTTCTGAGCCTGTCAAGTCCTTCTTTTGACCCATTTTGCCAAAGGAAAGGAAGTTGCCTAATAATTATGCACACCTGATATAGGGTGTTGATGTCATTAGACCACACCCTTTCTCATTACAGAGATGCACATCACCTAATATGCTTAATTGGTAGTAGGCTTTCGAGCCTATACAGCTTGGAGTAAGACAACATGCATAAAGAGGATGATGTGGTCAAAATACTCATTTGCCTAATAATTCTGCACTCCCTGTACTATCTCAAAGTAAGAGATAGTGTGCACAGAATCCAAGGGTTCCCCTTAGAGGTAAGATAGTGGCAAAATTAGATAATTCTAATGCTCTATTTTGTGGTAGTGTGGTCAAGCAGTAGGCTTATCAGAGGGTAGTGTTAAGCATTTGTTGTACACACACAGGCAATAAATGAGGAACACACACTCAAAGACTTTACTCCAGGCCAATAGTTTTTATATAGAAAAATATATTTTTTGTATTTATTTTATGAACCACAAGTTCAAGATTTGAAGTAAATACATAAAATGCAAGGTACTCCACACAGGTAAGTTAGGAAATTTGAATTAGAGCAATAACGTATACAGTTTTTATTAAAATGGCAATAAGCTATTTTAAAAGTAGACAGTACAAAAATCAACAGTTCCTGAGGGAGGTAAGTATTGGTTAAATTGTGAGGTAAGTAAGACACTTACAAGTCTCAGTTCCTGGGCATAGGCAGCCCACCGTTGGGGGTTCAGGGCAATCCCAAAGTTACCACACCTGCCGGTCAGGTGCAGAGGTCAAAGAGGTGCCCAAAACACATAGGCGCCTATGGAGAACAGGGGTGCTCCGGTTCCAGTCTGCCAGCAGGTAAGTACCTGCGTCCTCGGGGGGCAGAACAAGGGGGTTTTGTAGAGCACTTGGGGGGACACAAGTAGGCACACAAAACACACCCTCAGCGGCACAGGGGCGGCCGGGTGCAGTGTGCAAAGCAGGCGTTGGGTTTTGTATTGGTTTCAATGGAGGAATTTGGGGGTCACTCTAGCGGTGCAGGCAGGCACGGGGGGCTTCTCGGGCAAGCCACCACCTGGGCCAGGCAGAGGGTCACCTGGGGGGGCACTCCTGCACTGAAGTTCAGTTCCTTCTGGTCCTGGGGGCTGCGGGTGCAGTGCTTGGTCCAGGCTTCGGGTCCCTTGTTACAGGCAGTCGTGGTCAGGGGGAGCCTCTGGATTCTCTCTGCAGGCGTTGCTGTGGTGGTCCAGGGGGGTCGTCTTGGGCTACTCATGGGGTCGCAGTTGCCGGGGAGTCCTCCCTGTGGTGTTGGTCTCTGGATCTCGAGCCGGGGGCGTCAGGTGCAGAGTGTGAAGTCTCACGCTTCTGGCAGGAAGAGTGAAGTTCTTTAAAGTTGCAAGAAAGTTGCAAAGTTGTTGTTGAAGTTGAGCAGAGCCGCTGCTCATGGGAGTTTCTTGGTCCCTGGGGTCAGGGCAGTCCTCTGAGGCTTCAGAGGTCGCTGGTCCCTGTTGGATGCGTCACTGGTTGCAGGTTTTCGAGTCAGGAGACAGGCCGGTAGGGCTGGGGCCAAAGCAGTTGTCGCGTTCCGTCGTCTCTGCAGGCTTGTAGGTCAGCAGCCCATCTTCCTTGGTTCAGGTTGCAGGAATCTGATTTCCTGGGTTCTGGGGTGCCCCTAAATTCTAAATTTAGGTGTGTGTTTAGGTTTGAGAGGGCAGTAGCCAATGGCTATTGTCCTGGAGGGTGGCTACACCCTCTTTGTGCCTCCTCCCTGTGGGGAGGGCGGCACATCCCTAATCCTATTTGGGGAATCCTCCAAAACTAAGATAGAGGATTTCTAAAGGCATGGGCCACCTCAGCTCAGGGCACCTTCGGGGCTGTCCTGACTGGGGGGGTGACTCCTCCTTGTTTTCCTAATTATCTCCTACAGCCTTGCTGCCAAAAGTGGGGGCAGTGGCCGGAGGAGCGGGCATCTCCACTAGCTGGGAAGCCCTGGGGCGCTGTAACAAAGGGGGTGAGCCTTTGAGGCTCACCGCCAAGTGTTACAGTTCCTGCAGGGGGAGGTATGAAGCACCTCTACCCAGTACAGGCTTTGTTCCTGGCCACAGAGTGACAAAGGCACTCTTCCCATGTGGCCAGCAACTCGTTTGGTTGTGGCAGACTGGCAGAAACTGGTCAGCCCCACACTAGAAGTCGGGTTGGTATTCAGGGGGCATTTCTAAGATGCCCTCTGGGTGCATGTTACAATAAATTCCACACTGGCATCAGTGTGCATTTATTGTGCTGAGAAGTTTGATACCAAACTTCCTAGATTTCAGTGTAGCCATTATGGAACTGTGAAGTTCGTGTTTGAAAAACTCCCAGACCATATACTCTTATGGCTACCCTGCACTTACAATGTCTAAGGTTTTGCTTAGACAGTGTAGGGGCATAGTGCTCATGCACATATGTTCTCACCTGTGGTATAGTGCACCCTGCCTTAGGGCTGTAAGGCCTTCTATAGGGGTGACTTACCTATGCCACAGGCAGTGTGAGGTTGGCATGGCACTCTGAGGGGAGTGCCATGTCGACTTAGTCTTTTTCTCCCCACCAGCACACACGAGCTGTGAGGCAGTGTGCCTGTGCTGAGTGAGGGGTCTCCAGGGTGGCATAAGACATTCTGCAGCCCTTAGAGACCTTACCTGGCATCAGGGCCCTTGGTACCAGGAGTACCAATTACAAGGGACTTATTTGAGTGCCAGGGCTGTGCCAATTGTGGAAGCAAAGTACAGTTTAGGGAAAGAACACTGGTGCTGGGGCCTGGTTAGAAGGGTCCCAGCACACTTTCAACCATAACTTAGCATCAGCAAAGGCAAAAAGTCAGGGGGTAACCATGCCAAGGAGGCATTTCCTTACAAGAGTCCTTTGCGAAGGTTAAACAGCTCTTGCGGGAGTGTAACATCACCTACTCTCCACTGTTCCCGGCACGCCTCCAGGTGGTAGACGGAGAGAAAACTCACATCTTCCCTTCCCCGGAGGATGCATGGACTTGGTTGCACGCCAAAGGTCTGGTTTCATCTCAAAGTGATGCAACCAAACCAGAAGACTGGGTTACACCCCAAACTTGGTGCAAGAAAAAACCCAGAATCACAACGCGCCCATCCACAGTGCAAGCGACTGAGAGTCAAGCACAAGCCCTGATGCAATCCAATCAGCTCTCATCCAACCAATATGCTTCCCTCCGCAAGGACAAAAGCATGGACTCAAACTCATCACTGGGCCGCTCAAGTGCCTCCAAGTCCCCATCAGTATTTGGCCCTGAACTCACCCTGCGCATAGCAGATGACCTCTAAACTTGTCCGGCATGCGTGACTCTAGGGGCCTCGCCCTGGCTTCTTGGCTCAGGCAACTAACTCCCTGGCTACATAGATGATGCAACACATGAAAGGCAAGGTAACCGATGGAAGAGCTGAAGGGACGAAGCAATCTCCCCCTTATTGTGATTACACATCGGCTCGCCTGGTGCTCCCTCTGGGGCCTGTCACTGAACCACAGGCGCAACAAAAGACTATGCAGATAAGACAGAACGGGCGAACAGACTAGTCAATGAGGCCATAGGCCAACGCCGCCTCTATTTCTTTCACCTATGCTCCTCCACACCCTATGGGTTTCTGTAGAGACACAGTTCACACCATTGTTATATGTTGCACCTGTTGTGCTTCCACATCACATGCTGGGTGTTGCCCAGTAAGTTGGCACCTTGTTTATTGTTATCATGCTAACACATACTCTTTGACACTGACCCAACTGCAACAGGGAGGGGGGAAGAACATACGGGTGGAAAAGTTTCGACCATACACTACTCCACAACATCGAAACCATATGAGCACTGACGTTTATAATGTATTAACCTGGATTGTGAGAGACATGGCTGCCCTTACTAAGCGAACCAGGATCTACACTTACCTGAAAAGGTACAAGATACACATAGCAATATTACAAGAAACGCACCTCACAGCGGCGGAACTACATGCTCTCGACACTAAGTGGCTAGGACAATTATATGGAACAACAACATCGGCATACGCCAGAGGGGTGCTGGTTTAGGTGGCGCCAGAGGTTCCATATGTAGTGGGGCATTACACAGCAGACGGTAATGGTCGATATGTTTTGCTGGAAGGTTCACTGGATGGCAAACCATTATCCATAGCGGGGATATTCGCCCCAACACGAAACAAGGTGAATTCCTCCTATCGCTCAAGCCTACGCTATTTAGGGACCCAACGTCCAGTATTATATGGGGAGGGGATCTAAACTGTGTACCAGGTATTGATATGGATAGGTCACATCCACCATTAGTCGGCGCCCCTAGCAGACAAATATCCAAGGCACCTATGTCGTGGATATCCGAAAGGGGACTGTGCGATGTGTGTTGACTTACCCACCCCCTGGACAGGGAATACTCCTTCTATTGACTGGTCCATCGTTTACACACCTTCAGAGACCTACTGCTCAGTTCTGTTGGACTGGCTGATGCTTTCAAGGAGGTATCCTACTTGGCTAAGACACTATCAGACCATTGTCCCTTTGTAGCCACTATACAATGGGGTAGACCACGCGCTCGCACACCCACATGGCAGCTGCAGTTGGACATGCTGTTGGACCCTCTGTTTCACCAGGAAATGACTGAGCACATCTCTAAATATTTTGACCTAAATGGGGGTACGGCCACATCGCGCGCATTAGAATGGGATGCCCATAAAGTTGTGGGAAAAGGCTATTGCCTATCAGCAGCGGTTGGATTGTGACGCACGTTGTCGCATGAGTTGATACAGCTAGAAACAGATCTGCGGGGTGTAGAATGTGCAGTGGCACTGGGCAAGCTCAACCCTGACGCCCTCCTTGAGCCACGCACACGTAGGAACGAGGTGGACATGAGCCTGTGGAAATTCGACTACCAACACTATATTGCCAGGACACACTTGGAGGGTGATCGCTCAGGCAGATTACTAGCTTGGTTAATCCATGGTGAGCTACTGCTCACTCCTATAGGAGCCATTCGGCTCGACACTGGGACGTTAGTTAATATGCAGGCAGGCATCAATGATGCCTTTAAGCAATACTACAGTACACTATATGATGTGAGACCCGACCCCCCTGACACAAGGATAGCAGACTTCTTTTGTTCACTCCCTCTCGCACAGCTTTCTCCACTACAACAGTTAGAGCTACAAAGATCCATTGATGCAGAAGAAATAAAGTCAGCGCTTCGACAACTGGCTCGCAATAAGGCACCGGTGGCAATGGCCTACCGGTGGAATACTATCACACTTTCACTGCACAGATACTCAAACCATACCTAGAGATGCTTCATCAAGCACAAATAAAGAGGCAACTTTCAGATTCTCAGCGTGAAGCACTAATAGTAGTCCTGCCCGAACCAGGCAGGGATCTATTGGATGTACGGTCATATAGGCCTTTATAGTTGTAGAACCTAGACTGTAAAATATTGGGCAAGATACTTGCGAATCGACTGCTCCCGTTCATGTTACACTTAGTACACGAAGAACAATAAGGGTTCATTCCCGGTCGGAAAACCTTCCTAAATGTTAGACGCTTGTTGCAGCTCATGTCAGCCGCTCTGGAATTTGACCACGATAGGGTTGGAGTTTCCATGGATATCGAGAAGACTTTCGATACCCTTGGTTGGCCTTTTTTAAGAGCAGCCTTGAAGAGTATGGGATTCGGCCCAGTATTCATGGGTTGGATTAATGCTATGTACTCAAACCCCACAGCTAGGGTCAAAACGGGCAAGGCTATCTCTGAAAGCTTCCCTATTGGCCGTGGAACTAGGCAAGGATGCCCCCTATCACTGCTACTGTTTGCACTAGCAATAGAACCCCTAGCAGCCCAGCTCAGAATACGGGCACAACAGTGGGGTATTCCGAACGGCGACAGACATCAGATAGTATCCCTTTATGCGGATAACGCGCTCATATATCTACATAAATGCACATCTTCGCTTCCAGACCTCATACAACTACTGGAGCACTTCGGAGACATATCTGGTTTACAGGTGAATTGGTCAAAATCTTGTTTGTTACCAATGACACCGGTCCCAGAGGACCTAAGATCTAATTTCTCAACTCACAGACTGCCATGGTATTACTCCACATTCAAATACCTCGGTATTCAGATATACCACAATATAGCTAACTTAAGGAAAGGCAACTTAGGATGCGCGGTCAGATCAATCAAGGGCTCCCTAACGATCTGGGACTCATTACCACTATCACCATTGGGAAGAGTAGTGATTGCGAAAATGATAATACTCCCCAGATTGCTATACTACTTCACAGCACTTCCAATAATTATCCCTATTCCTTCTTTAAAATGCTGAATAGTTTGCTGACTGATCTAATATGGGGCAGCGGCCGCCACTGAGTAGCTCTAGCTGTAACACATATACCACTCACACAAGGGGGACTAGGCACATCGAACTATGAGTTGTATTACGCAACGGCACAGTTCAAATAGCCGCTGCACTGGATGACAGCATTGGTGCATGATAACCTGGGGCACTCTAATGGACTGGGATGGTTACATGACCACACGAGTCCTCCACGGAACACAAATATTCTGATGATTGTGGCTCGCAAGTGCTGGCACCGTTACATATTGAATGCGGGTTCGGTCCCACCCTACTCGTCCAGGATTCCATTGTCAGCCATTCAGGGGGTGCGGAAATTAAATGCACATCATGCTCTTGAGACATTGCCAGCACTAGGCATACAAACAATAGGGGATATTTTCAAGGAGGGTAGATTGATACTCTGAACTCGCAACCGCACATGATGTCGGGCCAGGACGTTTCATAACCTATTGTGCACTACAACAACTCACACACAGGGTATGGCAAAATGGGGACAATAAGCCTACAATTTCTCCCCTACTACATAATTTACTAGTGGGTGTGGGACCTCACTATAGCATTTCCCAGTTTTATAGTGCTCTGCCGGGGAGTTCTGGGAATGCCCATATTAAAGCCAGGGCTAGATGGGACCGGGATCTCCCAATGCCATTATCACAAACGGCATGGAACATGGCGCTCAGCATGATAAGAGCAGTGTAGCGTAATCCGGGATTCCACTACACTCAATTTAACTACTTACACCAAACTTATTTATCCCCCCACTGGCTTCAGCGTATGTTACCTCACAATAATCACAGATCCCTTAGGTGTGGTGAGCTGGAAGCTACATTTTATCACATGATGTGGGACTGCCCACCAGTTCTACTGTCTTAGCACAATATTACCTCCTTGACAGCTGAGCTGGTGGAACATCCACTATCCCCTACGCCTGAGTCCTGGCTACTAAGGGTTCGAACGAGGTCCTCAAAGGGAAAGCAGTTACATAGGTGCATAGAAATGGCATTTGTACTGTTTAAACGCGTTCTGGCAATGCAATGGAAGGCACAGAACACACCAGCCACCAATGTTGGCTGAAAGCCCTGTTGAGCTGGGCAAGGACAGAAGCACAGGTTCTACACTCACTCCTAGACAAGGGGGGTACCGGTAAAAGGAGTAGAATTATGGGATAAATTTATAATTTCAATTGAGGCCAAAGTTGATACCTACCCTCCCTGAACCCACAAGGGAGGACACCAGGCGGGTGGAGCTCACGTATTAGCGGCACGGTCTAGTTGGCAATTAAACACAGGATGCATGCGTGACTACTATATCAGAGCACAGTACCCTAATCGCCGTGGACTTACATAACATGGCACCCGGGAGTTAATATAGGAGTACATTACCTCCATCCCGGAGCCGGAGAGGAAGCCCGTAGTAAAAGACTAGCTAGGATGAGGGTAACTGTCACTCATAACGTGCGTCATTGCAGCCCATAACTGACTAAGCTGCTTCTGGTACTAGCAGATGCGACTTGCGTTACGATTACCCCCTACACAGATCTAATTCAGCAAGTGCGGCATGCGCAAGGGTACTATATGAGTCCACCTGTCCCACACTATGCTCATGTGGTCCCATTTCAGTATGCTCACCGTGGGCGGATGGGAGCTTAGTGCAGTCTGAAAATGTAAATAATGCTGTAATACATGTACCTATGGGTCCTTCCCCCCACCCCTCCCGTCAGTGACTTTTATCTTGTTTGTTTCCCTCACTGCAAAGAGATCCGCTAAGTATGTACTGCAAGGAATTACTCGGTTGTCAATGGAACAAGTTGTTGTATTTTACATAATAAAGAGATTTTTTTTAAAAAGATGTAATGATGCCGAAGACTGGTCACCTAGCTCAAGTAAGGTTGTCAATCCACATAAGAATCATATGTCACATAGGAGACTACCATATGCTTCCTCACTTCCTCACAGACCCTATGCTCCTGCCGGTATCTTAAAAAGGATGTCTTAATGACACTGTTCTCCAAGGTGAAAGATTTTTGGAGATCGCCCTTAATAGATACATTAAAAATGTGTGCGAGTGATTCATCAATATAAGCAAGCCAGGGGATTCCATAAGCATGATCCAATGCTAAGAAATCTAAAATAATAGATTTTGTAAAACCAGTTTCCATTTTTGCCCAAATAGACTGCCATAGTAATAAGGGTTCATTGGTAGTGTATTTTCCACAAAATCCACCCTAACCTCCTTATGTGCCATAAATGAGGGTGTAGAGGCTGGCATGCACAATAGCCACATAAGAAAATAATTTTCCTCTTTCTGTAGAGCAGTGGGGCGGTTGGTGGTATTAAAAACTGATGGGGCACTACATACATTTACATTACATACATTACACAAAAGACATTACAATAATTAAAAAAGAGAAAAATAAACTTTCACTTACTTTATCCTGCAGCACGTCCTTGATACTCCCCAGTCCCGGACTTCAGACTCCTCCGAGCGCGAGGTGATGTCATAAAGCCAACTACCTTTTTCCAATCCAGATGCTGCTCTCATGCTGTTAAGCAGCATGAGTGAAGCATCTGGATTAACTGCAGCAGGCTGGCTCAGTGCTCCTAAAGGCACTGGAGCCCTGTGCCTGCTCTCCAACCTAGCTGTCTTAGACACTGGGTTGAGAGTTTTGAATTGCGCGTGCCAGTTTGGCCGTAGCAAGGTAGCTGGCCAAACCTACATGTGCACTTCAAATAAAAGGGCCACTCCTCATTGCTGCCAATTGGCAGCAGTGACGCACTGGCCCTGCCCCCACACTCCGTTCGGCAGAGAGTACAAAATAAAATGGTAATAAAAGCATGTTATTAGTATTTTAATTTCACTCTTTCTGCAGCAGTATGGAGGGCAACGCTCCTCCTTTCATATGGTGGAACCGCCGCTGCTGTAGAGGATTGCATGGAGCGTAGCCCCACAAGCCCCTGGCAAACGTAACAGTGGCCAACCCTGTCACCTTGTATATTTCCACCATCTTGTGTGCAAATCTAAGGACTCCTTCACAAGTTTGACTCATCACAAGATGAATATTTAAAATCTTATGACTCCAGGACCCAGTACTGCTAAATAAGATTCCAAGATAGCTGAATGTATTAACATTCGTAATCGGCATATCCCCAATAATAAACAACCTACACTTCTTGAGTTTCCTCCCATAGGCAATTTTATATGTTTTTGCCTGATTGATCTTCATCTTCCTAGATTCCATGAAATTCCCAAAAGCGTCCTTCAGTCTCTGCAGGATTGCTCAATCTAACTACTGCTCTCTGCATATTTGCACTACAGCATCAATATCTTTACAAAGATAAGAGGTTGGCTCTCATGGCTAACCTGCTGAGATTGCATCTTATACTCAACAAGAATCTAACTTGGCACATGGACAGACTGGTCCTGTGCCTTGTAGTTGCAACACTCCCTTGCACTTTTTCCCCAAAATGTCCTAACTGTGTATTTAGTCTACCTCCCCTGCTATGACTCTGCAAATGTGCACACCAAAGTCTGTACAGGGCTTTTTTTAAAAGATAAATGACTCGCTGGACTGGTATTTCACACCTGTGCCAAAAGTTTGTGAATTGGCATACCACAGCCTGTTACTTAGTTTCTTCTAGAAGATAACAGGCTTGTAGAACTGATATACCGAAAGGTCATAAATGTGTATTCAGTCTACCTTCACAGTAATAATCTGCAAACTTGCACATAAAAGTCTGTACAGCGCTTGTCTTAGAAGATAAATGACTCGGTGGACTGGTATATCACATCTGTGCCAAAAATGTGCGAATTTGCACATCAGAGCCTGTTACTGAGTTTATTTTAGAAGATAAGTCTCAAAGGATTGATAAACCAAAAGGTCTTAATTGTGCTTTTAGTCTACCTTCCCTGTTACAATTCTGCAAAATTGGACAGGGCTTGTCTTAAAAGACAGGTGCCTCGCAGGACTGGTATGCCACACCCGTGCCAACGTTTTGGTAATTTGCACATCAGAGTCTGTTACCGGGCTTGCTCTACAAGATAAAATACTCGCAGGATTGATATACCACAACTGTTAAACTGTGAATATGGGATATTTAACATTGCATAGGTATTAATGCTCTTCATTGTCTAATGGTTCTTGTACTTTTACTACTAACTTTTGTATTTATGCTTTTAATTGTCTTCGCAATGGTTTTAATTAGCTGTGCAAAATTTATAAATAAACTAACAAAAAACTTAACTATTTCTTGCGTCCATGAAAGAAAATGCTTCAGAATACTTTTGGCAACGATCTTACCACCCCAATTTAAAAGTACAATTTGAAGGTCACTACTAGGGGCATTTTTGGACCATTGTTTTTTTTTAAAGAAATAGGATAGTACTATCTATCTATGAATTCAGAATCTGCTCTTTCCATTACAGATTAGGGGTCTAAAAATGTGGCCCAAAGATTGGGGTCTCTTTCATCACTGCAACCAGTAATTAATCCCCCAGATATACTGTAGGTAGCTCTTTGGTTAGAGAATCATAGGAGTGGTATTCGGATGTTGTAACCCATTCCTGTGGGTAAAACAGAAAGTCGCTTTCAGAGAACATGGCATGCCTCTTACTGCACTTTGGAGCATATAAATATTAGAGATAATTTAACCATTCTTTGTTAAGGATGGCAACCACTGCGGATCTTACTTTCAAGCCACTGTTGCAGCTATTATAAGCCCGAATATCCTCGTATATAATGATACTGATGCAACATATAAATCATCCCGTAATAATTCCTCCTTTCTTCTGCCCTTTACCTTGACTGCTTCAACCTCCAGGGCCTAATTAATTTAGCTCGGTTTTCTGAATCGTCTGCATAATGCTTCACGATCAGTCTATTAATTTAAATATTGAAATAAATAGCAACCAGTGTTATCCCTTAATATAGATATATCTTTTTATTTAGGAGGGATTCATTTCTGCATGAAAGATGTACTATCTTGCACAATTATCTATACAAACTGTTAATACATATTTCAAAATGTGTTATTATATCACCTTCGCTGTTATCAAGTAGACTGATACATAAGTATAACATTCTTTACAGGCTAGTACCTTTTCTCGGTACCAATGAATATTTTCTCTGGATTTTTGGACCTACAGATTCTTACATCCAACGTCCAATCTGAGCTCTTTCCAGGGGAAATTATGAGGTTGATATAGAGAACTGAATGATCGCTTATCTAATTTTCATAAATAGGTTGGAAAAGAGGTGAAACATTTTATATGAAGATATATCGTAGAAATGTATGCTCTTCAGCTTGGATTTGCAGTTCAACTCCTAGAACGTTACACTTATGTATCAATCTTTTTGCACAACATAGTTTCACGTTTATCTTCTTTACCATTTTGCTAGAACAAGGCTAGTGGGATGCTTCAAGACTTCTCTTTTGTTGCAATTCTTAACGAACATTTCACAAAATACAAAATGCTCTACAAGGGTTGCAGTGCTTCATACAAACCATGATTTCAGACCAAATTCCAAGAAAAAGGACTAAGCAAAAATAAGAAGATAGAATAATCATGACGATGCAATCTGTGCAGTATAAGGTAGACAGTTCATACATGACCTGTAATGTAATGTACTTTGCCTCTAAACGCATGGAATTCCCACCTCAATTCCACCCAATTAGACCGATTGCAGCAGATTCCCAAAACACGCCATATACAAAGGTCAGTGACAACCCCAGATGGGCCTGTATGAATGAAATGAAATGGCAATAGCCCCTCTAGGAGGGCGCCCTGCAGGAAAGACAGTTATTGACCCAAGGGTAATGACAGAGCCACGGGCCACATACTTCAACAGTCCATCAAGGAATGTGTTACAGGGCCCTTTGGAGCAAGACGACCAGGGCCCATATTTATACTTTTTGGCACAAACCTATTCTAACGCACGTTTGTGTCAAAACGTATAGCGCCGGCTAGTGCCATTCCTAGACGCCGGCCGGGAGCCATATTTATGGAATGGCGCTAGTCAGTGCTAAGGCCCTGTTAGCGTCCTAGGAAAGGACGCTAACAGGGCCATGGAGGCGTAGGGGGAACCGGGGCTTGTGCGCCAAATTATGGCCCTACATTGTTTAGAGGCAAAAAAACTGCCTCTAGGCAGTGTAGCGCCATTTTCTGGTGCACAAGCCCCATAGACATGGCTCCTGTCTTAGGAAAGACAGGAGCCATGCCCACCACCTCAATGGCCATGCCCAGGGGACAAATGCCTCCTGGGCATGGCCATTGGGGCCAGCGCCTCAATGGCCAGTGCCGTGCAGGGGGCCCCAAGTCAGGGCTGCAAGCTTAGCGGCATTATTTAAGGCACCCTTCCCCCGTGCTGGATTTTAGCACAGGGGATAAATATGGTGCAAAGGCCATATCGTCGTTTTCTGGACGGGAACATCTACCTTGCATCTCATTGATGCAAAGTAGGGATTCCCCTCCAGAAAACGAAGTAAACTCTATAACTTTGGCGCTAGACGTGTCTAGCACCAAAGTATAAAAATTGAGTTACGTTTGGGCTGAATTAGCGTAAAAAAAATTACGCTAATTTAGCACAAACCAAGTATAAATATGGGCCCAAGTGCCTCAACCCCAGGAGTACCCAGAGCACTTGAGAGTGAATTCCAGAGGAAGTCGCTCCTTTTGTTTTGAATGTTACACCTGTGGAATCAGGGTCTGAGAAACCTGCCACATGTCTCCTTGTATTTATCCAGCTGATCATTAAGTGTGTGGATTACCTTTTCATAAGTGGCCATTTTGTGCAAGTCCATGAGCCATGTGGTGTAAGAGAGTGATTTCTTGCTTTTCCATTAGCGCACCATCTCGACCTTTGTCACTGCCAGGGATTTGGAAGCCAGCAGGCTGTGTGATGAGGCAAGGGTGGTAAGCCTGAAGTGTCATGTAATAGAGTCCAAGTGGCTCGTCAGAGCCAAAGTCACTCCCAATTCACCCCAAAGTAGATCCCAGATTTGTCTCCAATAGTGGGAGAGAGCGATGTGTACGATATCCCAGTCAGAGGCAGAACATCTCCAGCACTTAGGGCCAGATGTAGGTACTTTGCAAATTGCGACTTGCAATTTGCGAGTCCGAGCGACTCGCAAATTGCAACTCGCAATTTGCAATGCAGAACGGTGTCTCAGACACCGTCTGCGAGTCGCTATGGGGTCGCAAAGACCCACCTCATTAATATTAATGAGGTGGGTCGCAAATTGCGGCCCCATAGCGACTATGGGCACTCACTGACATGGAGGCCTGCTGTAGTCAGCAGATCTCCATGTCCGTGACTGCTTGTTAATAAAGCAGTTTTTTTTTTTCAAGTGTAGCCCGTTTTCCTTAAAGGAAAACGAGCTGCACTTAAAAAAAAATCCGAAACCTTTTGTTTCGGAATTTTTTCAGGGCAGGTAGTGGTCCCTTGGACCACTACCTGCCCTGAAAAAATATTTTGGGGTCCATTCACAAAGGGGAAGTGGTCCCATGGTGACCCCTTCCAATTTGCGACTGGGATTACCATCCACTTCAAGTGGATGGTAACTGCGACTCCATTTGCGACCGCGTACGCGGTCGCAAATGGAATTGCATACCACTGCGAGTCGCAAATAGGAAGGGAACACCGCTTCCTATTTGCGAGTCGGAAATGCATTTTGCGAGTCGGTCCCGAATCGCAAAATGCATTTCTGCATAGCAAACTCCGGTTTGCGACTCGCAAACGGGTTGCTACATCTGGCCCTTAGAGTCTGGCTGCTTGCTTGTTCTATGGAGTTTAGCCGGTGACCAAAGCCACTGATGGAGAACCTTAAAATAACTGAATTTGAGACTCGCTTCTCCGAGTGATTTGTCATTGTCTTCGAGTATGTCAGACATTAATCATCATTGAAGGTGGGTCCCATCCTGTTTTCACACCAGCTGTGAGGGGCGCATTTGGTAGGCTGCGTAAAAATATGTCAGCATGGTGTAGAACCCTGACACAGTCCCCCTATAGTGTTCCCACATGATGATGTGCCAGAGAAAGGGGTCTGTCTCTAACGTGTAGGGCCGTTTGCCCAAGACTGTGTTGGAGTTGGGTATAGTGCCGAAAATTATGACATTATGACAATGACAGCCCATATTTGAGTTTTGGTAAGTCAATGGGTAGACAGCCCCCATCCAGCAGATTCTCTACATGAAATATTCCCCTCTCCCTCCACAATGCCCATTCACTCTCCTCCCATCTAATCTTAGTAGACCGGTTCTGCCACAATGGTGCATGTTGGTGTAGTGTAGCTGGGGGGGGGGGTGCTTTAATTTATGTGCTCGTCCGATACATGCCCAGAGGTACTTAATATCATATTGCCAGAGGGGCTAGTTTGGGCATGAGCAATGTAATACATGATCAAACCCTCTTTTGTGGTCAAGAGATGTTTTTCTTTAAAAAAAAACATTTGAGAGTTTACCCCTAGGGAGAGTTGTAATTTGGAACAAATCATGAATTCCGAGGTTATTTTGTCCAATATTGGGGATATGTTGCATCTGACAACATTGGGGAGTCCTGTATTCAAATATATCCCAAGGTATTTAAGGTGCCTGATCTGCCAAGCAAACAGTGAGGCCCCCAAAGCAGCTTTGGTGGTAGTATGTGTTAATGGGAGGGCCTCACTTTTGGACCATGGCAGAGTCACTAGGATATCATCAGCATAATAAAACACTTTCTGTTTCCCTGCTATAGTATGAATCCCATGGCTGTAGGGTGCACCACATGTAGCTACCACCTGTGGCTGTAGTGCCAACAGGAATAGTAAGGGGCTGAGGGGGCAGCTCTGCCTCACCCCACAACCTATGTTAAAAAAGGAATAGGAGAACCTGCAGAAAGAGACTGACGCAGTGGGAGAGCTGTATAACCAACTGACTTTGTCAATAAAGGGTGTCCTCAGGCCTAGATGTTTCATGATAATAAACATATATGTCCGTTCCACCCGGTTGAAGGTGTTGAAGCAGATATGCTAATTAGAAATTATTAATAAATGCGCACGTTTGAAAAATGTACCCACGGGGAATGGCAGCCACTTATACGAACTTATACTAAAATGACAAAAAATGCGTGAAATAATGAAAATATATAATAATAATGTAGTAGTATGTCTTATTAAGATGTATAACCTATGTTTTGTATTATATTGTAGAGTTAACTTAGCCAAAGTCCTGGCATAGTTGCCAGGCCTCATACAGAAGCTGAATTTCTAGCGCAATGCAGAGAAGCTGGTGCGTTGAACTGTACCTGAACTGTATACGTTAATAAAATCTCCTTAGCTAGAATTTTCTGCAATGTACCGATGAACAGGAGATGAGGGACTAGGATATGTAGCAACTTTGGTGTAAGACAGACTTGATGTACTTTCCCAGGACTCGAACAATAGAAGCACTGACTGGAGAAGAAGATGCAACATTTTTGATACCTGATGAGCCGGATGATGAGGACATCGTACAGTGAACCAATCAACGAATTGGGGACAGGGAAATATTAGAATTCATAGACTTGTAAAATTAATATTATAGGTTATAGTCATAACCGCTGAATAATTGACCAATTAGTAATTAGGGGAGATGGTCTGAAAAACTCTAATAAAAAGTCATGACAAGGGGCTAAAACTTCAGATGTGAGGGGAGAATTGATGATGCCAGAAGACGCGATTCGAGATTATGTCATTGGGCTCATGCTCTTGAGAGTCTGATGCGTTGCTGATCGATTAATGACCTGAGGACGAAGTCTGACTTTGTTGCTGATCCATTCCGTGGCTAGGTAGCTATGATAATGTGACTGATTAAACTTTTGTGCCTTCCTTTCTAGGTACCAACTGTGCTGTTTTTATAGGTTATCTACTAGCTAGATATTTTCCAAATTCATGTTCTAAATTGTTTTCGCATGAAGTCCCAGATGCTAAATGCTGATCTGGGTTAGGTAAGGATTCTTTGGGTGACTCGGACAGTGACAATTGATTGATGGACTGGTTGCTGAATTCTGCTATTAATGTCGATAGATTCATCTTTGTTGGCTTATGCTGAAGCATTAGAGTATATATTTTCTCAAGTTCTGATTAGATTATGTTACTGGTGGTCATTACTGAACTAATTCTGAGCTGATTAAATAAAGTTTGAATTAACCTTATGACTTAGTATTGTAACTAATAGGGAAATAACATTTATAAAAAGTATAATTGAGTTGTGGTTATTCATGTAATGATGATATATTGTCACATGCTTAGTGATTCTTTTAGTGGATATAGATTGATTACATTGATAATTGATGTTCATAGATTACTACATAGCTAGGATACTCCATGCGATCCAAAAGGTTAATCGACCTATACGCATCCCCTTGTAAGTTTACTTACTAAGGACCAGGCGCGCTAGCAAAGGCCTTTTTGGTGTCAAGGGAAATGAGGATCTTATTGTCTTGATCATGTCTGACTTGCCACATAATATGGGCTAGCATTCACGGTGATTAGCAGATTTGCTGACTGGTACAAAACCAACCTGGGATGGGTGAATTAGTAGAGGGATGTAGGTGCTAAGACGTTTGCTAATATCTTCCTGTGTGAGTTTATATGGGAGGTGGGCCTGTAAATGGCGCAATAAAGAGGGTCTCTTTGCCAGGTTTGGGTGTTAAGGAAATCCTGGCCCTGTTAAATTCCGGTAATGGTGTAGTGCCACTTGAAACTTCCTGGAAGAGCCTGCTTGACATGGCTACTATGATTGGTTTAGTGATTTTATAAAACTCCATAGGAAACTCATCGTCCCCAGGGGCCTTCAATGTTGCCATAGTATCGATGACACAAGCTATTTTCTCATCACCAATCTCCCCACCCATAGCCCCTGCTTTCTTTTGCAGGAACGCTGGAAAATGAAGCCTATTTAAAAACGCTGCCACTGACTGTGGGGAGTCTTGTAACTCAGTGGAGTGCAGGCAGCTGTAAATTGCAATGAATTCCTGTAGGATGTCATGAGGGTCCATAAGCAAAACACCCTGAGCAGACATTATGTCAGTGACAGTGCTATGGTGGTCATTACAACCCTGGCGGACGGTGTTAAAGCGGCGGGAAGACCGACAACAGGACGGCGGTAAAAAAATTGGAATTACGACCGTGGCGGAAACCGCCAACAAAGACAGCCACTTTAACACTCCGACCACCACTGCGGTACAAACAAACAGCGCGGCGGTCACCACCAACAGACAGGCAGAGGACAATGTACCGCCCATACTATTGTGACAGGCCAATCCACCACCTTTTCCGGGGCAGATTCACCGTGGATAAAAACACGGCGGAAACAGGAATTTCGAAGGGAAAACGCTCACCTCTACACACTCCACGAGGAACGAGGACACCATGGACCCGGAACTCCAAATCCTACCTGCGATAGTCTTCCTGCTCCTGTACCAGGAGCACCAACGCCGGCGGCGAAGACCACAGTGAGTACTGCACCTACGACACAGGGGAGGGGGGAGGCAAAAAACAGGGACACACACACGCAACACCCCCAACCCCACGCTTACCCACTACAACATACACACTAATACATATCTATACATTATAGTAACACCCCCAACCCCCCCGGAAGAATGCAAAGACAAAAGGAAATGAGTGTAACCATTGTAATATATTAAAATGCAGTACGCAAAAATATACATATATACACTATTAACAAAATATACACCAAGAATAGTCCAGGTATTGCACCATTTATAGTCCGTTGACCACTGGGCCCAAAATGAATGGGCGAGGCCCACACTCAATACCAGATCAAAACAGAGAGAACACTGAAGGGGCATCAGATAGAAATACAACAGACACCTCAAGGGGAAGGGAAGGGGGACACCTCAGCCGGATGAGTGCACGACGCCAGATCCACGAGGGGGCTCCATGCCCATTGATGTATCCTGGGGAGTGCAAAGCCACAGTCTCTCAAGTCTATACAGTTGTTGGTTTACCCACTGTTCAATCCTGGGGAGTGCAAAGCCACAGTCTCTCAAGTCCCTCCAGTGGGTGGTTTGCCCACTGTTCAATCCTGGGGAGTGCAAAGTCACAGTCTCTCAAGTCTATACAGTGGGTGGGTTGCCCACTGCATTATCCTGGGGAGTGCAAAGCCACAGTCTCTCAAGTCTATGCAGTGGGTGGTTTGCCCACTGTTTAATCCTGGGGAGTGCAAAGCCACGGTCTCTCAAGTCCCTCCAGTGGGTGGTTTGCCCACTGCATTATCCTGGGGAGTGCAAAGCCACAGTCTCTCAAGTGGATAACAGTCTCCACTGGTTCTGGAGGGGGACTGGTGCCCAGAGTGCTTCATCCTGTGAAGGACAGAGGTAGTGGATGCATGCCTCCACTGGTTCTGGAGGGGGACTGGTGCCCAGTGTGGTTCATCCTGTGAAGGACAGAGGTAGTGGATGTAACTCTCCACTGGTTCTGGAGGGGGGCTGGTGCCCAGAGTGCTTCATCCTGTGAAGGACAGAGGTAGTGGATGCATGTCTCCACTGGTTCTGGAGGGGGACTGGTGCCCAGAGTGCTTCATCCTGTGAAGGACAGAGATAGTGGATGTAACTCTCCACTGGTTCTGGAGGGGACTTGTGCCCAGAGTGCATCACGCACCCTGTGACGGTCCCAGTTGTGTCAGTGCCCCTGCCGCTCATGGGCTAGCAGTGCTTGATTTGGCGGTGCCCTGTTCAGAGGTGCTTGAGTTGCCAGTGCCTTGTTCAGCGGTGCTTGAGTTGGTGGTGCCCTGTTCAGCAGTGCTTGAGTTGGCGGTGCCCTGTTCAGCGGTGCTTGAGTTGGCGGTCCCCTGTTCAGCGGTGCTTGAGTTGGCGGTGCCCTGTTCAGCGGTGCTTGAGTTGGCGGTGCCCTGTTTAGTGGTGCTTGAGTTGGCGGTGCCCTGTTCAGCGGTGCTTGAGTAGGCGGTGCCCTGTTCAGCGGTGCTTGAGTTGGCAGTGCCCTGTTCTGCGGTGCTTGATTTGGCGGTGCCTTGTTCAGCGGTGCTTGAGTTGGCGGTCCTTCATTGGGCAGCTGGGCTGTGGCTGGCGGGGCCCTCCTGGGCATCTGGGCTGTGGCTGGTGGGGCCCTCCTGGGCAGCTGGGCTGTGGCTGGCAGGGCCCTCCTGGGCAGCGAGGATGGGGCTGGCGGTGGCCTCCTGGGCAGCGAGGATGGGGCTGGCGGTGGCCTCCTGGAAGGCGAGGATGGGGCTGGCGGTGGCCTCCTGGGCAGCTGGGCTGTGGCTGGCGGGGCCCTCCTGGGCAGCGAGGATGGGACTGGCGGTGGCCTCCTGTGCAGCGAGGATGGGGCTGGCGGTGGCCTCCTGGCCAGTGAGGATGGGGCTGGCGGTGGTCTCCTGGGCAGAGAGGATGGGGCTGGCGGTGGTCTACTGGGCAGCGAGGATGGGGCTGGCGGTGGCCTCCTGGGCAGCGAGGATGGGGCTGGCGGTGGCCTCCTGGGCAGAGAAGATGGGGCTGGTGGTGGCCTCCTGGGCAGCGAGGATGGGGCTGGCGGTGGACTCCTGGGCAGCGAGGATGGGGCTGGCGGTGGTCTCCTGTGCAGCGAGGATGGGCCTGGCGGTGGCCTCCTGGCCGGCGAGGATGGGGCTGGCGGTGGCCTCCTGGCCGGCGAGGATGGGGCTGGCGGTGGCCTCCTGGCCGGCGAGGATGGGGCTGGCGGTGGCCTCTGGTGCAGCGAGGATGGGGCTGGCAGGGCCCTCCTGGGCAGCGGGGATGATGGCGGTCTTCTCCACCGTGCTGCTCCTCCCAGACTTGCCGGGTTTCTTGTGGCCCTTCCCCACCTTGGGAGGTGTCACAGCTGAGTCCACACTCCCACGGTACCCCTGGGAGCGGCTTGGGTGGCTGGAGTCTTCCCCCTCTTCCGCCGGGCACTGGCCAACTTCTGGTGCTTCACGGGGGGACTGGCTGTGCTGTGGCTCCGTGCCACACTGGCTGTCCTGGTGGCTGGTGCACTCCACGTACCTGTGACTACAGGCAGCACTGATCCCGGAGATGTTGTGGCTGAGGTGCTAGTTCGGGACCTATGAGTTGGACGGGGGGGTGGGAAAAAGGTCAAGGCTGGACAGGAAAAGTTTTTTGGACACACTGGGACGGGTAGCTGGAGGGGGTTTGGGAGTGGAGGAAGAGGTGGTGGTAGTAGGAGGTGTACGTTTGGTGACTTTGGGTGCAGGTGCATGCGCTGGAGGCTGTCGTGAGGTGGATGGCTGTTGGGTCGGTGTGTGCCTGCATTTGTGTATCTTGGGAGTGGGCGTCACAGACACACTGGGAGAGGACACAGGGGACGTGTGAATGGTAGTGGGAGTGGTGACTGCACGTGAGCGGGTGTGCTGGTGGGTGTGCTGGTGAGGGACGTAGTGGCTGTAGAGGTAGTGCATGCAGGTGTGAGTGTAGACGAAACTGGGAGGGAGGAGGGAGATGACGAGGAGGGGGACACAGTGGAGGCAGTGGATGTTGGTGTGTCTGCATGTGTGTGATGCTTGCGTGAGTGCCTGTGGGATGTGTGGTGCTTATGTTTGCCTGAGCTTCCCTTATGTGGTGAGGTGTGTGCAGGCTGGTCTGATGGTGTGCTTGGGATAGGCAGAGGTACATGGGATTGGGTCTGGGTGGAGGAAGTTGGAGGGGGGAGGCTAGACACAGGGACAATAGCTGCCATCAGTGCTGAGGCCAGAGATTGAAAGGCTCGGTGAAGGGCCGCCTGACTAGAATGAATGCCCTCCAGGAATGCATTTGTTTGTTGCAACTGCCTTTCTACACACTGGATGGCATTCAAAATGGTAGACTGCCCAACAATGAGGGACCTGAGGAGGTCAATGGCCTCCTCACTGAGGGCAGCAGGTGTGACTGGGGCAGGGCCTGAGGTGCCTGGGGCGAAGGTGATGCCCACCCTCCTGGGTGAGCAGGCATGGGGCGAAGGCTGAGGGGCTGCTGGGATGGCGGTGGTGGTAGGGGGGGTGGCGGCTGTACCTTTAGATGCGGGGGAACAGATGTTGCCGCGACCACAATGGAGCTCCCATCAGAGGACGAGTCCGTATCGCTGGTGTCAGCTCCTGTCCCCGCCAGGGTGCTCTCCTCGCCCTCGGTCCCACTGGTGAATTCTGAGTCCATAGTGTGGCCCTCCATGGCCATGTGGGATGCAGCTCCCTTGTGCTCCGGTGCCACTGCTCCTCCGCCTGATGATGCTAATGCACACAAGAACAGGGAGACCACAAAAAAGGGGGGGGGGAGAGAAGAAAGACATGTTGAGTGCATGGATTACCGCTACCGTTGGCGGACAAGACAGACACAGAAGCCCCCTGCATTACGTCGCGCTCTTGGGCTCTACAGTGCAATTCATGGGAAATGGCCTACAAGGCTAAGGACGACATCTGCACACATAGATGACACAGGTGCATGAATAGCTGTACTTGGCACTCTACAGAGGTGGGGTGGGGGGCCACAGGGCCATGCCTTACGGAGGGGCCTAGCCTACGGAACTCGCCCTGGCCTAGGGAAACCCACAGCCCTCCTCCCCCACCCAGACACCTCCACTGCGCACAAAGTCAGCTGAATGAGAGTATACTCACCCCCTTGTGTCTGCTGTGATGCCCTCAAGCGCCCATCCAACTCCGGGTAGGCCACCGCCAGGATCCTGAACATCAGTGGGGTCATGGTTCGACGGGTACCCCTCCCACGTTGGGAGGCCATCCCCAGCTGAGCCTCCGCCGTCTTCTTGCTCCAGCGGCAAATGTCCTCCCATCTTTTCCGGCAGTGGGTGCTCCGTCTGTGGTAGACCCCCAGGGTCCGGACGTCCTTGGCGATGGCACGCCAAATATCTTTCTTCTGGTGGGCGCTGACCTACATGAAATGTTCAGGGGAAGAAGAGAAGTCATTACCAACTGCGCCGTCAAAGTGAGTGGCCCCCATCCCTACCCTTGCCATGTGGCACATGCACCCACCGTCTTTCATGCACGCAGAACTCTGCCCCTTCCTTCTTACAACCAGCCCTCTCCACACAGGCATAGCCCATACAACATGCTCCCTGTGTACTTACCTGTTGGTCTGGAGGACCGTAGAGTAGCGTGTACTGGGGGAGGACCCCATCGACGAGCTTCTCCAACTCCTCCGATGTGAAGGCAGGGCCCTTTCCCCAGACGCACGAGCCATTGTCTCTTCCAGACCGAGGTCACAGCAGCACTTGCAGTGTAGGTCCTCTCCTGTTGAAGATCAGGTATCAAGTGATTATACAGATAGAAAATGGCGGTCACGTCCGAGGCAGTCACGTCCGCGGCGGTGCATACCATCACCACCGGCGTACATCGTCATTGGCTCCTGGGACCCATAGGGTCCAATGTTAACCAATGCAGCATTGCGCCGCGGTCTTCGACCGCCTACCACCACGGTGTACAACGCCAGCGCAGTTACCTCACATCCCATTGTCCCACTTTAGAGGTCGGCAGCCGCCATTTCAGGGGCCCAAAGGGCCTAATTTCCAAATGCGTCACACATACCTAGGCCTAGTCTCAACACACATACAGGCCACATTTTGAGTATGATTGGTGTTCTGTGTAGACTGTGGGCACATACCTCTGAGTTGTTTGACTCTGTGCTCGCTGTTGTCCTCCATAGGCACCGTCCGTTGGGACATGTGAGGAGATGGCGGAATCCTCCGGTGTACCGACTGCTGGTGGACCTGTCGACAATGGAGGAAAGAAATTTGATAATCACCTACAGGTTTGACCGTGCCACAATCCAGGAACTGTGTACCCAGTTGGAGCCTGACCTGATGTCACCAATCCGCCATCCCACAGGAATCCCCCTCAAGTGCAGGTGCTATCAGTGCTCCATTTCCTTGCAAGTGGGTCTTTTCAAACAACTGTGGCCATGGCATCAGGGATGTCCCAGCCTATGTTTTCCAACGTATTGTCCAGAGTGTTGTCTGCCCTGCTGAAACACATGCGGAGCTACATCGTTTTCCCTCAGGTGGAGGATTTGCCTACAGTTAAAGGTGACTTCTATGCCCTTGGACATATCCCCAACATCATAGGTGCCATTGATGGGACCCATGTGGCTTTGGTCCCCCCCCCACAGGAGTGAACAGGTGTACAGAAACCAGAAGAGTTATCATTCCATGAATGTACAGATGGTATGTTTGGCCGACCAGTACATCTCCCATGTGAATGCCATGTTCCCTGGCTCAGTGCATGACGCCTACATCCTGTGGAATAGCAGCATCCCTTATGTGATGGGTCAACTCCAGAGGCACCGTGGGTGGCTATTAGGTGAGCCCCTGGAAGCAAGACAGTGGGAATGGTTGTCTGGGGTTATCCCTACAGGTTAGTGTGTGTCTAACAGTTGTCCCTCGCCATTTGCAGGTGACTCTGGGTACCCCAACCTGTCATGGCTACTGACCCCAGTGAGGAATCCCAGGACCAGGGCAGAGGAACGCTACAATGAGGCCCATGGGCAAACTAGGAGGGTGATCGAGCGGACCTTCGGCCTCCTGAAGGCCAAGTTCAGGTGTCTGCATATGACAGGTGGATCCCTATTCTACTCACCAAAGAAGGAGTGGCAGATCATCGTGGCCTGCTGTATGCTTCACAACTTGGCTTTGCAATGCCAGGTGCCTTTTCTGCAGGAGGATGGTCCAGATGGCGGTGTTGTGGCAGCTGTGGAGCCTGTGGACAGTGATGAGGATGAAGCAGAGGAAGAAGACATGCAGAACAGGGACTCAGTGATCCAGCAATATTTCCAGTGAAACACAGGTGAGAATACATTCCTGTACTTTTACACTACTACCTCTATCCTGTCTGTCGTTTTCACCCAGTGTATGGTCACTGAGTTGTCACTTTCCCTTACGGTTTCACAGGTGTGGGTCCCAACGTGTGTCATCTGCTTAGATTCCTCATGGACTAGAGCTGTGTTACATAGGTATGTTGACATTACTATTTCAAGAACATTTTGTCACTGGAATTGCAAATACACTATTTCGAAATCACAGACAGACTCCAGATCTTTTGGTGCTTTAGGTGTGTTTATTTAAATACAAAATATTGGAGGGGGAAGTTAAATGGTGAGGAGTGATGGCAGAGGAGTGTCCATGGCAGAGTCCAGTCTATTAGTCTCACAGGTGCATTGCCCATATGGGCATAGGAAGAGGAGCAGGGGCAGTTTAAATATGGACAGGGTGACAAAGTGGGACAGTGGGATGACAATCAGGGTGGTCTCATTTCTTGGCGGGGGTCTTGGCATCGTGCTCTGTCTTGTTCCTCAGGGACCGTTTGCGGGGTGGTTCTCCGTCTGCAGGGGGTGGGGTGCTGGTGTGGTGGTCCTGTGGCGGTGCCTCCTGTCCACTAGCGCCGGCGGAGGTGGTGGGCAGTTCATCGTCCATGCTAGTGTCATGGGCCCCTTGTAGTGCCACAGTGTCTCTCCTGGTGTTCAGTACTTCCTTCAGCACCCCTACGATGGTGCCCAGGGTGGAGCTGATGGTTCTGAGTTCCTCCCTGAAGCCCAAATACTGTTCCTCCTGCATCCGCTGGGTCTCCTGAAACTTGGCCAGTACCGTTGCCATCGTCTCCTGGAAGTGGTGGTAGGCTCCCATGATGGAGAAGAGGGCCTTGTGGAGAGTGGGTTCCCTTGGCCGGTCCGCCCCCTGTCGCACAGCACCCCTCCCAGTTCCCCTCTGTTCCTGTGCCTCTGTCCCCTGGACCGTGTGCCCACTGCCACTGCCCCCAGGTCCCTGTTGTTGTTGGGGTGGTGGGTTATCCTGGGATCCCTGTAGTGGTGGACACACAGCTGATTGACGTGTCCTGGGGACGGAGGTATGGGCCCGCTGGGTGGGTGCTGTGCTGGTGTTTCCAGAGGGGGGAAGGTCTGTGGTGGCCTGTGCCTGTGTGAGGGGAACTGACTGTCCCGAGGCCCCCGATGGTCTGGGCTGGTCATCTAGATCCAGTTGGACAGAGGTGCTGTCATCACTGTGGGCCACTTCTGTGGGTGGAGTGGACATGTCTGGACCCTCCTGTCTGGTGACGTTGGGTAGTGGTCCTGCAGGGGTGGAAAGGCATGATTATTGCATCTGTGTGTGGCATGGTGTGCAATGGGTGGGTGACTGTGTACCCTACTGCTGGCATTCCTTTGTGTGAGCTTGTGTGAGGATGGTTTAGGAGGGTGTATGGGTCTGTGCAGTGTGCATGCTTTAGTGATGGGTGTCCATGCGTTGTTGTTGCATGCAGGGCTTGGTGTTGGGATGTGTGGTTTGTGATATTGGTACATTTGTGAGGAGTTGGAGTGATAGGGGTGAGGGTGAGGGTGGGGGTATGTGATGGCATGCAGGTAGGGTGGGGTATGTAATTGTTAAGATTTGACTTACCAGAGTCCATTCCTCCACCTACTCCTGCGAGGCCCTCAAGATGCAGAATTGCCAAGACCTGCTCCTCCCATGTTGTTAGTTGTGGGTGGGGTAGTGGGGGTCTGCCGCTAGTCCGCTGAACCGCCTGGTGGTGTCTTGAGACCACGGAACGCACTTTCCCCCCGTAGGTCGTTCCACCTTTTCCTGATGTCCTCCCGATTTCTTGGGTGTTGTCCCACTGCGTTGACCCTGTCGACTATTCTTCGCCATAGCTCCATCTTCCTTGCAATTGAGGTGTGCTGCACCTGGGATCCAAATAACTGTGGCTCTACCCGGACGATTTCCTCCACCATGACCCTGAGCTCCTCCTCCGAGAACCTGGGCTGTCTTTGCCGTGCCATGGGGTGGTGTAGATGATGTGTGGGGTGGTGTGTGTGGTGATAAGTGTGTTGATATGTAGTGGTGTGTTGTGTGAGGTGCGTGGAAGTTGTGTGGGTGATGGTGTTGTGTGCCTGTGGATGCTAGTTTGTTGATGGTGGTGTCTCTCTCTGGCCTTCGGTCGTGAATTGTGGTCGTAGGGGTTTGTGGGTGATGTGGGTGTGTGTTTTACATTGTATTGGGTGTGTGGGAGTGGTGTGTGTATGTGTATCAGGTGTGTGTATTTCGTCCAATGTGGCTGTGTTTTGTAAGAATGTGTGTATTTTGAGTGCGGCGGTGTGAACCGCCAATGGAATACCACGGTTGAAAGACCGCCGCGTGGATTCGTGTGTCGTGATAGTGTGGGCGTATTTCTGTTGGCGTGACGGTGTCGGTTTTGTTTTCGCCAGTTTATCACGGACCTTTGGTGTGACGGACTTGTGTGGGTGTCTGAATTTTGGCGGATTCCGAGATGTGGGTCATAATAGCTGTGGCGGAATTCCACGGCCGCGGCGGTGTGTTGGTGGTCTTCTGCACGGCAGTAAGCGGCTTTTACCACCAATGTTGTAATGACCCCCTATGCGTGGATGCCTACTTTAACTGTGCTGCAAGTAGCCTACCTCTTTTTCTCCTCTTTCATAATACCTCCCCTTAAGTCACAAGAGCACTGTCTCTGCCTGTGAGGTCAGTCTCCACCTTAATAATGGTTTGAAGAAATTGGGCAGTAGAGTATGAGCTGTAGTCTCCCATAAGTTTGGTTATAAGAGCAGTCAATCTGAGGCGATCTTTCTCACAACATTTCATGTAGATCACTGAATCTTTCTTCATGGAACCTCGCAAGCAAGCTTTGCCAGCAGATCATAGCATTTTGGGCCCAACAGAGTAAGGCCCTCATTACAACCCTGGCGGTCGGTGATAAAGCGGTGGTAATACCGCCAACAGGCCGGCGGAAAACAAAATGGAATTATGTCCATGGCGGAAACCGCCAACATAGACAGCCACTTTAACACTCCGACCGCCACGGCGGAAGAAACAAACACCGCGGCGGTAACCGCCAACAGACAGGCGGAAGACAATGTACCGCCCACACTACTGCAAGGCACCAATCCACCAGCTTTTCCGGGGTGGTACCAATGCCATCAAAAGCACGGCGGAAACAGTCTTTGGAAGGGAAACAACTCACAACACGACAATCAACGAACAACCAGGACGCCATGGAGCCCGAGTTACAGGTCCTGCTGATGCTGGTCTACCTCCTCATCAACCAGGAACATCAAAGACGGTAGCAGCAACGTGGTGACACAAGCATGCAACACCCGCAGCAACCCCCACCCACAACAACAAACACACACATATCCAATCACATCACAGATACACCCCGTCACCCCCTGGAAGAACGCAAGGACCAAATAAAATGAGTTTAACAAGTGTAATATTCGAACAATCAGATAGCCCAAGATAACTTATAATCATCAATATATACAAATATCAACAGCAAGTACACAAGTCCGTACACTGTCCCATTAAATGTCCGTGGACCATTGGTCCCAAAAAGTATGGGTGAAGCCCACACATGAAACCTGCCTCAAAACGGAGAGAACACTGCTGGGGCATCAGGTCGAAAAAACACAGGCACCTCAGGGGGAAGGGGAGGGGGGGCACCTCAGCTGGATGTTGGGACGACGCCACTGCTCCTTGAGGGGCCTCCATGCCTACTGCTTGGTCCTGGAGAGTTCAAAGCCACAGTCTCTCAAGTCTCTCAAGTGGGTGGGTTGCCCACTGCTTGGTGCTGGGGAGAGCAAAGCCGCAGTCTCTCAAGTCTCTCAAATGGGTGGGCCACCCACTGCTTGGTCCTGGGGAGTGCAAAGCCACAGTCTCTCAAGTCTCTCAAGTGGGTGGGTTGCCCACTGCTTGCTCCTGGGGAGGGCAAAGCCACAGCCTCTCAAGTCTCTCAAGTGGGTTGGTTGCCCACTGTTTGCTCCTGGGGAATGCAAAGCCACAGTCTCTCCAGTGGGTGGTGTCTACCACTGGTTCTGGAGGGGGCTTGGTGCCCAGAGTGCTTCATCCTGCTAAGGACTGGGTTAGCGGATGCTTTTCTCCACTGGTTCTGGAGGGGCCTTGGTGCCCAGAGTGCTTCATCCTGCTAAGGACTGGGTTAGTGAATGCCTTTCTCCACTGGTTCTGGAGGGGGCTTGGTGGCCAGTGATGCTGCACCAGGGGTGTGACAGTTCCCATTCCCTCACCTGGGTGTCTGAGCCACAAGATTTTCCGGTAACAGGTAGCATGATACTCCATGGAGGCAGAGCCACACTCCACCTTGCGACGACTTAGGCTGCAAACTGCTGGTAGTGCCGGTGCTGGTGCCTCATGTAGTGTGTGCAGGGTCCAGGACATCTCCTGCAGCCTTGACGGCTGCCCACTGTGGATGGAGCTGTAGTGTCACTGCCTGGGCACGTCGCGGGGCAGGTGGCGGTGGCTGCGGCGGTGTCTGCGGCAGAGATGCTGCCGGTGGTGGCCGTGGTGCAGGTGTCTATAGTAGTTGAGGGGGACACCAGGCCGTCTCCTGCAGCCTCGGAAGGCTGCCCACTGGGGATGATGCTGGTGACTGTAGTAGTGGCAGCTTCTGTGCATGTTGCGGTGCAGGTGGCGGTGCAGGTGGCAGTGCAGGTGGCGGTCATTGTGGCGGGGCTTACCACGGTACAGGTTGCTGGGCTGACTTGAGAAATTGGGGGTCACCAGTCCCTCACCCGGAGGCTCCGTGCCCTGAGGTGGCTTTCCTTTGCTCTTGTGTCCCTTCCCCACCTTGGAAGTCGCTGCTGGGACTTTGGCACTGTCCTCTTTAGTTCTGGATGAGGCCTTGCTGGGTGGGTGGTGCCACTCTTCTCTTCTGCATGCTGGCCCCTTCTTTACCTTGGTAGGTGGTGGAATTGGGTGGTCCTTGGCTTCAGTAGGTGTCACAGTGGCAGCCCTGATGGGTGCCCCCTTCGATCCTCCTGGACTTGCAGGGACCACAGTGGACGACAATTTGGTGGCTGAGGTGCTGATCTGGGCTCTAGACAACCTGGCCCTAGGGGAAGGACGCGGGGGAGGTTTAGGGAAGAGGTCAATGGAAGCCAGGAAAGTTTTTTAGACACACTGTGACGGGAAGATGGAGGGGGTTTGGGAGTGGAGGAAGAGGTAGTGGTTGTAGGAGGTGTACGTCTGCTGAGTTTGGGTGAAGGTGCATGGGTTGGAGGCTGTTGTGAGGTGGATGGCTGTTGAGTGGGTGTGTGCCGCTTTGTGTACTTTAGGAGGAGGGCTCACAGACACACTGGGAGAGGACACAGGGGACGTGTGAATGGTGGTGGGGTGGTGATTGCACGTGAGCTGTGTGTAGTGATGGGCGTGCTGGTGATGGAGGTAGTGGCTGAGGATGTAGTGCATGCAGGTGTGAATGGAGACGAGACAGGGAGGGAGGTGGAGGACGTGGAGGAGGGGGACACAGTGGAGGCAGTGGATGTTGGTGTGTCTGCATGGGGAGGGTGCTTGTGTGAGTGCCTGTGGGATGTGTGGTGCTTATGTTTGCCTGAGCCACTTTTGTGTGTTGATATGTGTGCATGCTGATCAGATGTGTGCTTGGGATAGGCTGAGGTAGAGGGGATTGGGTCTTGGTAGTGGTAGTTGGAGGGGGGAGGCTGGACACAGGGACAATGACTGTCATCAGTGCTGAGGCCAGAGCCTGAAATACTCTCTGTTGGGCTGCCACGCCAGAATGAATGCCCTCCAGGTATGCATTTGTTTGCAGCAAATGCCTCTCGACACCCTGGATGGCATTCAAAATGGTTGACTGCCCAACAGTGAGGGATCTCAGGAGGTCAATAGCCTCCTCACTGAGGGCAGCAGGACTAACGGGGGCAGGGCCTGAGGTGCCTGGGGTGAAGGAGATGGCCACCCTTCTGGGTGAGCAGCACGGGAAACATGCTGAGGGGCTGCTGGGAGGGCGGTGCTGGTAGGGGGGGTGGCGGCTGTACCTGTTGTTGCGGTGGGCACAGAGGTGCCCGCCACAGCAAGGGAGCTCCCATCAGAGGAGGAGTCACTGTCGCTGGTGTCCCCTCCTGTCCCCGTCATGGAGCTCCCCTCGCCCTCCGTCTCACTGGTGCCTTCAGACTCCATACATTCACCATCCTGGGCCATGTGGGTTGCAGCTCCCTCCTGCTCCGGTGCCACTGCTCCTCCACCAGAGGGCTAGATGTTTCATGATAATAAACATATATGTCCGTTCCACCCGGTTGGAGGTGTTGAAGCAGATATGCTAATTAGAAATTATTAATAAATGTGCACGTTTGAAAAATTTACCCACGGGGAATGGCAGCCACTTATACGAACTTATACTAAAATGACTAAAAATGCGTGAAATAATGAAAATATATAATAATAATGTAGTAGTATGTCTTATTAAGATGTATAACCTATGTTTTGTATTTATATTGTAGAGTTAACTTAGCCAAAGTCCTGGCATAGTTGCCAGGCCTCATACAGAAGCTGAATTTCTAGCGCACTGCAGAGAAGCTGGTGTGTTGAACTGTACCTGAACTGTATACTTTAATAAAATCTCCTTAGCTAGAATTTTCTGCAATGTACAGACGAACAGGAGATGAGGGACTAGGATATGTAGCAACTTTGGTGTAAGACAGACTCAATGTACTTTCCCAGGACTCAAACAATAGAAGCACTGACTGGAGAAGAAGATGCAACATTTTTGATACCTGATGAGCCTGATGATGAGGACATCGTACAGTGAACCAATCAACGAATTGGGGACGGGGAAATATTAGAATTCATAGACTTGTAAAATGAATATTATAGTTTATAGTCATAACCGCTGAATAATTGACCAATTAGGAATTGGGGGGATGGACTGAAAAACTCTAATAAAAAGTCATGACAAGGGGCTAAAACTTCAGATGTGAGGGGAGAATTGATGATGCCAGAAGACGCGATTCGAGATTATGTCATTGGGCTCATGCTCTTGAGAGTCTGATGCGTTGCTGATCGATTAATGACCTGAGGACGAAGACTGACTTTGTTGCTGATCCATTCCGTGGATAGGTAGCTATGACAATGTGACTGATTAAACTTTTGTGCCTTCCTTTCTAGGTACCAACTGTGTGGTTTTTATAGGTTATCTACTAGCTAGATATTTTCCAAATTCATGTTCTAAATTGTTTTCGCATGAAGTCCCACATGCTAAATGCTGATCTGGGTTAGGTAAGGATTCTTTGGGTGACTCTGACAGTGACAATTGATTGACGGACTGGTTGCTGAACTCTGCTCTTAATGTCGATAGATTCATCTTTGTTGGCTTATGCTGAAGCATTAGAGTATATATTTTCTCAAGTTCTGATTAGATTATGTTACTGGTGGTCATTAGTGAACTAATTCTGAGCTGATTAAATAAAGTTTGAATTAACCTTATGACTTAGTATTGTAACTAATAGGGAAATAAAATTGATAAAAAGTATAATTGAGTTATGGTTATTCATGTAATGATGATATATTGTCACATGCTTAGTGATTCTATTAGTGGATATAGATTGATTACATTGATAATTGATGTTCATAGATTACTACATAGCTAGGATACTCCAGGCGATCCAAAAGGTTCATCGACCTATACGCGTCCCCTTGTAAGTTTACTTACTAAGGACCAGGTGCGCTAGCAAAGGCCTTTTTGGTGTCAAGGGAAATGAGGATCTTATTGTCTTGATCATGTCTGACTTGCCACATAATATGGGCCAGCATTTACGGGTGATTAGCAGATTTGCTGACTGGTACAAAACCAACCTGGGATGGGTGAATTAGTAGAGGGATGTAGGTGCTAAGACGTTTGCTAAGATCTTCATGTGTGAGTTTATATGGGAGGTGGGCCTGTAAATGGCGCAATAAAGGGGGTCTCTTTGCCAGGTTTGGGTGTTAAGGAAATCCTGGCCCTGTTAAATTCCGTTAATGGTGTAGTGCCACTTGAAACATCCCGGAAGAGCCTGCTTGACATGGCTACTATGATTGGTTTAGTGATTTTATAAAACTCCATAGGAAACTCATCGTCCCCAGGGGCCTTCAATGTTGCCATAGTATCGATGACACAAGCTATTTTCTCATCACCAATCTCCCCACCCATAGCCCCTGCATACTTTTGAAGGAACGCTGGAAAATGAAGCCTATTTAAAAACGCTGCCACTGACTGTGGGGCGTCTTGTAACTCAGTGGAGTACAGACAGCTGTAAATTGCAATGAATTCCTTTAGGATGTCATGAGGGTCCATAAGCAAAACACCCTGAGCAGACATTATGGCAGTGACAGTGCTATGTGCGGATGCCTACTTTAACTGTGCTGCAAGTAGCCTACCTCTTTTTCTCCTCTTTCATAATACCTCCCCTTAAGTCACAAGAGCACTGTCTCTGCCTGTGAGGTCAGTCTCCACCTTAAAAATGGTTTGAAGAAATTGGGCAGTAGAGGTTGAGCTGTAGTCTCCCATAAGTTTGGTTATAAGAGCAGTCAATCTGAGGCGATCGTTCTCACAACATTTCATGTAGATCACTGAATCTTTCATCATGGAACCTCGCAAGCAAGCTTTGCCAGCAGATCATAGCATTTTGGCCCAACAGACTAAGGACCTCATTACAACCCAGGCGGTCGGTGATAAAGCGGTGGTAATACCGCCAACAGGCCGGCGAAAAAAAAAATGGAATTATGTCCATGGCGGAAACCGCCAACATAGACAGCCACTTTAACACTCCTACCGCCACAGCAGAAGAAACAAACACTGCGGCGGTAACCGCCAACAGACAGGCGGAAGACAATGTACCGCCCACACTGCTACAAGGCACCAATCCACCAGCTTTTCCGGGGTGGTACAAATGCCATCAAAAGCACAGCGGAAACAGTCTTTGGAAGGGAAACCACTCACAACTCGACAATCAACGAACAACCATGACGCCATGGAGCCCGAGTTACAGGTCGTACTGATGCTGGTCTACCTCCTCATCAACCAGGAACATCAAAGACGATGGCGGCAACGTGGTGACACACGCATGCAACACCCGCAGCAACCCCCACCCACAACAACCAACACACACATATCCAATCACATCACAGACACACCCCGTCACCCCCTGGAAGAACGCAAGGACCAAATGAAATGAGTTTAATGAGTGTAATATTCAAACAATCAGATAACCCAAGATAACTTATAATCATCAATATATACAAATATCAACAGCAAGTACACAAGTCCGTATACTGTCCCATTAAATGTCCGTGGACCATTGGTCCCAAAAAGTATGGGTGAAGTCCACACATGACACCTGCCTCAAAACTGAGAGAACACTGCATGGGCATCAGGTCGAAAAAACACAGGCACCTCAGGGGGAAGGGGAGGGGGGGCACCTCAGCTGGATGTTGGGACGACGCCACTGCTCCTCGAGGGGCCTCCATGCCTACTGCTAGGTCCTGGGGAGTGCAAAGCCACAGTCTCTCAAGTGGGTGCTTGGTCCTGGGAATTGCAAAGCCACAGTCTCTCAAGTCTCTCAAGTGGGTGGGCCACCACCGCTTGGTCCTGGGGAGTGCAAAGCCACAGTCTCTCAAGTCTCTCAAGTGGGTGGGTTGCACACTGCTTGCTCCTGGGGAGGGCAAAGCCACAGCCTCTCAAGTCTCTCAAGTGGGTTGGTTGCCCACTGTTTGCTCCTGGGGAATGCAAAGCCACAGTCTCTCCAGTGGGTGGTGTCTACCACTGGTTCTGGAGGGGGCTTGGTGCCCAGAGTGCTTCATCCTGCTAAGGACTGGGTTAGTGGATGCTTTTCTCCACTGGTTCTGGAGGGGGCTTGGTGCCCAGAGTGCTTCATCCTGCTAAGGACTGGGTTAGTGGATGCTTTTCTCCACTGGTTCTGGAGGGGGCTTGGTGTCCAAAGTGATTCATCCTGGTAAGGACTGGGTTAGTGAATGCCTTTCTCCACTGGTTCTGGAGGGGGCTTGGTGGCCAGTGATGCTGCACCAGGGGTGTGGAAGTTCCCATTCCCTCACCTGGGTGTCTGAGCCACGAGATTTTCCAGTAACAGGTAGCATGATACTCCATGGAGGCAGAGCCACACTCCACCTTGCGACTTAGGCTGCAAACTGCTGGTAGTGCCGGTGCCTCATGCAGTGTGTGCAGGGTCCAGGACATCTCCTGCAGCCTCAACGGCTGCCCACTGTGGATGGAGCTGTAGTGGCACTGCCTGGGCACGTCGTGGGACAGGTGGCGGAGGCTGCGGCGGTGTCTGCGGCGGAGATGCTGCCGGTGGTGGCCGTGGTGCAGGTGTCTATAGTAGTTGAGGGGGACACCAGGCCGTCTCCTACAGCCTCGGAAGGCTGCCCACTGGGGATGATGCTGGTGACTGTAGTAGTGGCAGCTGCTGTGCATGTCGCGGTGCAGGTGGCAGTGCAGGTGGCGGTCGTTGTGGCAGGGCTTACCACGGTACAAGTTGCTGGGCTGACTTGAGAAATTGGGGGTCACCAGTCCCTCACCCGGAGGCTCCGTGCCCTGAGGTGACTTTCCTTTGCTCTTGTGTCCCTTCCCCACATTGGAAGTCGCTGCTGGGACCTTGGCACTGTCCTCTTTAGTTCTGGATGAGGCCTTGCTGGGTGGGTGGTGCCACTCTTCTCTTCTGCATGCTGGCCCCTTCTTTACCTTGGCAGGTGGTGGAATTGGGTGGTCCTTGGCTTCAGTAGGTGGCACAGTGGCAGCCCTGATGGGTGCCCCCTTTGATCCTCCTGGACTTGCAAGGACCACAGTGGATGACGATTTGGTGGCTGAGGTGCTGTTCTGGGCTCTAGACAACCTGGCCCTAGTGGAAGGACGGGGGGGGAGGTTTAGGGGAGAGGTCAATGGCAGCCAGGAAAGTTTTTTAGACACACTGTGACGGGAAGATGGAGGGGGTTTGGGAGTGGAGGAAGAGGTAGTGGTTGTAGGAGGTGTACGTCTGCTGAGTTTGGGTGAAGGTGCATGGGTTGGAGGCTGTTGTGAGGTGGATGGCTGTTGAGTGGCTGTGTGTACTTTAGGAGGAGGGCTCACAGACACACTGGGAGAGGACACAGGGGATGTGTGAATGGTGGTGGGGGTGGTGATTGCACGTGAGCTGTGTGTAGTGATGGGCGTGCTGGTGATGGAGATAGTGGCTGAGGATGTAGTGCATGCAGGTGTGAGTGGAGACGAGACAGGGAGGGAGGTGGAGGACGTGGAGGAGGGGGACACAGTGGAGGCAGTGGATGTTGGTGTGTCTGCATGGGGATGGTGCTTGTGTGAGTGCCTGTGGGATGTGTGGTGCTTATGTTTGCCTGAGCCACTTTTGTGTGTTGATATGTGTGCATGCTGATCAGATGTGTGCTTGGGATAGGCTGAGGTAGAGGGGATTGGGTCTTGGTAGTGGAAGTTGGAGGGGGGAGGCTGGACACAGGGACAATGGCTGTCATCAGTGCTGAGGCCAGAGCCTGAAATACTCTCTGTTGGGCTGCCACGCCAGAATGAATGCCCTCAAGGTATGCATTTGCAGCAAATGCCTCTCGACACCCTGGATGGCATTCAAAATGGTTGACTGCCCAACAGTGAGGGATCTCAGGAGGTCAATAGCCTCCTCACTGAGGGCAGCAGGGCTAACTGGGGCAGGGCCTGAGGTGCCTGGGGTGAAGGAGATGCCCACCCTTCTGGGTGAGCGGGCACGGGAAACATGCTGAGGGGCTGCTGGGAGGGCGGTGCTGGTAGGGGGGGTTGGCGGCTGTACCTGTTGTTGTGGTGGGTACAGAGGTGCCCGCCACAGCAAGGGAGCTCCCATCAGAGGAGGAGTCACTGTCGCTGGTGTCCCCTCCTGTCCCCGTCATGGAGCTCCCCTCGCCCTCCGTCTCACTGGTGCCTTCAGACTCCATACATTCACCATCCTGGGCCATGTGGGTTGCAGCTCCCTCCTGCTCCGGTGCCACTGCTCTTCCACCAGATGATGCTAATGCACACAAGGACAGGGTGACAAAACAAAAAGGGGGGGAAAGACACACATGGTCAATGCCAGCAACACCACTACTGTGGCAGACACAACACACATGGAGCAGCCCTATGCACTAGACCATGCACTAACTGTTCGTAGGGAAATCACCTGCCCATGGGGGACTATGCCTAAACCCATTTGCTGCACACCTGGAACCACAGAAGCCTGACTGGTTGTAGATGGCCACTACCACTATTGGGGTTGGAGTGCCACAGAGCCTGCATAACAAGGGACCTACCCTACCAAGTTCGCCCTGGCCTAGGGGAACCCACAGCCCACATCCCCCACCCAGACACCTCATAAAGTGCGCAGTCAGCTGAATGAGACTGTACTCACCCCCTTGTGGCTGCTGTGACGCCCTCAAGCGCCCATCCAACTCCGGATATGCCACCGCCAGGATCCGGAACATCAGGTGGGGTCATGGTGCGACGGGCACCCCTTCCACATTGGGAGGCCAGCCCCAGCTGGGCCTCCACCGTCTTCTTGCTCCAGCGGCACAGGTCCTTCCATCTCTTGCGGCAGTGGGTGCTCCGTCTATGATAGACCCCCAGGGTCCGTACTTCCTTGGCAATGGCACACCAGATACCCTTCTTCTGGTGGGCGCTGACCTAGAGGAAAGGTAAAGTAAGAAAGGAACTTACTCCCCCGTCCGGTTCGTCATACTCATTGGCCACCAGTTCCCACCCATGCCCTGACACACATATACTCACCATCCTCACATGCAGGCCTCAGCTCCCCCCAACTTGTATCTTCCATCCACACCACTCCATTAATTCATGTCCCACGCATCATGCTCACAGTTTACTCACCTGTTTGTCTGGAGGACTGTACAGTAACGTGTACTGGGGGAGGACCCCATCCACTAGTCTCTCCAACTCCTCCACACTGAAGGCAGGGGCCTTTTCCCCAGACACTCGAGCCATTGTCGCTTCCAGACTGAGGTCACAGCAGCACTTGCAGTGTTGGTCCTCTCCTGTTGGAGGTCAGGTATCAAGTGATTGAACAGCTAGAAAATGGCGGTCACGTCCGCGGCGGTGTTTAATGTCACGGCCGGCGTACATTGTCATTGGCTCCTGGAACCCATAGGACCCAATGATAACCAATGCTGAATTGTGCGGCAGTCTTCGACCGCCTACCGCAACGCTGCACAATGCCAGCATAGTTACCTCATTTCCCCATGTCCCTTCTTACAGCTCAGGCAGCCGCCATTTCAGGGTGGCACATGGCAGGGCACCTAACTGCATCACAGCACATTTGGGCACAAATATGGACAGACAATGCCACACACTGATTTAACTAAAATAAGTGCTAAAAACCGTGTGGAAACTATGTGGTACATGACCCTCTGCTCACCATTCTCCTCCATAGGGCACATCTGCTGGGGCAGATGATGAGATGGTGTCATCCTCCGGTGTACAGACCCCTGGTGGACCTGTCGACAATGGAAGACAGACACATCATTTTCACCTACATACTTGATCGTGCCACAATCCAATAACTGTGTACCCCATTTGGAGCCAGACCTGATGTCAGCTATCTGCCATCCCACAGGTATCCCCCATCTAGTGCAGGTCCTGTCAGTGCTCCATTTCCTGGCCAGTGGTTCCTTTCAAACAACAGTGGGCATGGCATCAGGGATGTCTCAGCCAATGTTCTCTAACGTGTTGACCAGAGTGTTATCTTCCCTGCTAAAAAACATGATCAGCTACATTGTGTTCCCCAAGGTGGAGGATTTGCCCACAGTGAAAGCTGACTTCTATGCCCTGGGACATATCCCCAACATAATTGGTGCCATTGATGGTACACATGTGGCATTTGTCCCCCCCCTGCAGTAATGAGCAGGTGTACAGAAATTGTAAAAGCCACCATTCAATAGATTTTCAGATGGTGTGTTTAGCAGACCAGTACATCTCCCATGTGAATGCCAAGTATCCTGGCTCTGTGCATGACGCTTACATTTTGAGGAATAGCAGCATCCGTTATGTGATGGGGCAACTCCAGAGGCACCGTGTGTGGCTAATAGGTGAGGCCAAGGTCCCCACACAGTATGAATAGGTGTCTGGGTATGGGATAGTGCCTAAGGGTTGGTGTATGTATACTAAATATCCCTCAACATTTGCAGGTGACTCTGGTTACCCCATACTCTCATGGCTACTGACCCCAGTGAGGAATGCCATCTCATATCTGACTACTGTAGGACATTGTATAAGTCTGCCTTTTTACCTCTGTGTATGGACCCTGACAGTTCACTTTGGCTTTCCATTTCACAGATCTGGGTACCACATTCTGCCTTCTGCTATGTTTACTGCTGCCCAACAACTGTCATACTTTGGTATGTGCAAATGAACATTTACATTGATATGTATCTAAGAGGTTGTAATAATACATATGGGAAAGTACTGACTGACTCCAGATTGTTTTGTGATTCAAGGGTGTTTATTTAAGTGCTAATAAGTAGAGGGGGATGTGCAATGGGCTGGGGTGATGGTGAAGGAATATCCATGGTAGAGTCCAGTCTCTTTGTATCACAGGTGCATTGTCCAATGGGGCATAGGAAGTGGAGCAATGCCAGTTCAAAGTGGACAGGGTGACATAGTGGGACAGAAGGGTGACAATCAGGAGAGTCCTATTTCCTGGCGGGGCCTTGGCAATGTTCTCTGTCTTGTGCCTGGATCGCAGGGACCATTTGCAGGGGTTGGGGTGCTGGTGGCCTGTTGTTCCAGTGGTGGGACCTCCTGTTCACTAGCGCCGGTGGACGTGGAAGGCTGTTCATTGTTCGGGCTGGTGTCAGGGGCCCGGTGGTATGCCACTGTCTCCCTCATGGTGTTGGCCATGTCTGCCAGCACCCCTGCAATGGTGACCAGGGTGGTGTTAATGGACTTCCAGTCCTCCCAGATCCCCAGGTACTGTTCCTCCTGCAGCCACTGGGTCTCCTGAAACTTGGCCAGTACTGTGCCCATGGTCTCCTGGGAATGGTGGTATGCTCCCATGATGTTGGAGAGTGCCTCGTGGAGAGTGGGTTCCCTGGGCCTGTCCTCCCTCTGTCGCACAGCAGTCCTCCCAGTTTCCCTGTTGTCCTGTGCCTCTGTCCCTCTGAACCATGTGCTCACTGCCACTGACCCTAGGCCCCTGATCATCCTGTGTTAGTGGGTTTGCCTGGGGTCCCTGTAGTGGTGTATACACTGCTGATTGACGTGTCCTGGGGAGAGTGGCATGGGCCCGCTGGGTGGGTGCTGTGGTGGTGTTTCCTGAGGGGGGAGGTTCTGTGGTGGCTTGGGACTGTGGCAGAGGAACCGACTGTCCAGAGGTCCTTGTTGGGCCGGGCTGGTCATCTTGATCCAGGCATGCAGAGCTGCTGTCGTCACTGTGGGCCTCTTCTGTGGGGGGACTGGATATGGCTGGCACCTCCTGTCCGGCAACATTGTGTAGGGGTCCTGTTGGGGTGTAAATGCATTGTTATTGTATCTGTGTGTGCCATCGTGTGAAATAGGTGTGTTTCCCTCTATTACTGTGCTTGCCTTCTCTCCTTGGCCCTTGTGTGAGTGGTGATTGTGTGCCCTGGGTGAGTCTCTCCCTTGGACATGCTGTGGTGATGGGTGTCCATGCAGGTCTGTGATGGGTGTCCATGCATTGTTGGCACATTCAGGGCTTGGTATTGGGATGTGTGGGTTGTGATGGTGGGGTGTGTGGAAGGTGGTGGAGTGATGGGAGTGAGGGTGAGGGTGGGGGTATGTGATGGCATGCAGGTAGGGGGGTGATAGAAATAGAGAGTTGACTTACCAAAGTCCAGTCCTCCTGCTACTCCTGCGAGGCCCTCAGGATGCATGAACGGCAAGACTTGCTGCTCCCATGTTGTAGTTGTGGGCGAGGAGGTGGGGGTCCACCGCCAGTCCTCTGTACAGCTACCTGGTGTCTGGATACCACGGAACGTACCTTCCCCCGTAGGTCGTTCCACCTCTTCCTGATGTCATCCCGTGTTCTTGGATGCTGTCCCACTGCGTTGACCCTGTCGACAATTCTCCACCATAGCTGGATCTTCCTAGCAATGGATGTCTGCTGCATCCGAACAGCTGTGGCTCTACCTGGATGATTTCCTCCACCATGACCCTGAGCTCCTCCTCAGAGAATCTGGGGTGTCTTTGAGGTGCCATGATGTGGTGTGGGTGATGTGTGAGGTGATGGTTGATGTGATGTGTGGGGTGATGTGTTGGGGTGTGTTCTTTGAGGTGCGTGGATGGTGTATGAGTGACGGTGTTGTGTGCCTCTGGATACTGGTGTTGTCTTTGCTTTTCTGTCTCTCTGCTTCTTCCAAAATAGTCATTGTGAGGGGTTGTGGGTAATGTGGGTGTGTGTTTTATAGTGTTGTGGGTGTGGTGTGTGTATGTGTGTCAGGTGTGTGCATTTTGAATTGTCCAATGTGGTTGGGTTTTGTAAATGTGTGTGTATTTTGAGCGTGGCGGTGTGTCTCGCCAGTGGAGTACCGCGGTTGAATGACCGCTGTGTTGATTCGTGGGTCGTGATAGTGTGGGCGTATTTCTGTTGGCGTGATGGTGTGGGTTTTGCTATCGTCAGTTTATCACTGACCTTTGGTGTGGCGGACTTGTGTGGGTGTCTGTATTGTGGAGGATTTCTGAATGTGGGTCAGAATACCCCTAGCAGATTTCTGCCTTGGACATGGTATGTTGGCAGCCATCTGCACAGCGGTTAGCAGCTTTACCACCAGGGTTGTAATGAGGGCCTAAGTTTGCTTTCTTTTCAGCATATTGACTGAGGTAGGTGCTCAGACATTTTTTGTCCATAGGGTCCCTGTAGCAAGCTATGTTCAAATGCCAACGAGCCATGGGGGTTTTAAAAGACTAATGTTGAGATCCAAAATCACCATATGATGGTCTAACGTACTATTTGGCACAATAGACGCTTCCACTTGGTTATGGGATAACCTTGCCCTCATTACAAAAAAGTTAATGCAAGAGCTGGTGCCTTGAACACAGGATGCTAAGGTGTAGTCCCGGACCCAGGGGTGGGCTAAGCGACAAGGCTCAAACAGTGCATGGTCATGAATGATATCAGCAAGTATGTGCCTGCCCTGGGGTTGACAGGTAACGGGGTTGCCCGATTTGTCCAAGAATGGGTCAAGTGTTAAATTCCATTCTCCCCCCACCACTATCTTGGTCTTCCCAAATGAATTTAGTAGTCTGGATACAGTGTTAAAGAAATCAGATTTGTCCCCCACAGGTGCATAAATCCAGTCAATGATCAAAGTTTTGTGTCCTATTTTATGTTTGGTAAAAACGTATATGCCCAGTGGGTCTATCTATGCTTGGAGTGTGCATGCCACTAGTGCTTTGGGAAAGAGGATAGCAACTCCCATTTCCTGTGGTCTAACGGTGTTGCGGGAGATGGAACGCCAGCCCCATGTAAACTAGCATGTATTACAGCGTCCATCCATTCCATTCTGAGCTTAGCGTGTCCAGCGGCCATCAGGTGCCTTTGCTGAACCAATGCTATATCAGGGTGTTATCTTCTTTCTCAAATCACAACTTCCTCCACTTAATGAAATGTGCCAAGCCAATTATGTTGACAACAGAAGCCACAGTGGATGTAACAGGGCACTCAGGGAGGTCATCCATGCTGGAGAATGTGTGGCAGTATGGATTAGACAGAGTGGCCGGTGGGGTTGGTGGCACAAGAGAGGTTGATTGATGGGACTGTCGAGGGGGCAGTGGAGGGAAGAAAGAAAAGGAAAAAAGTGAATCAGTCAGAAGAAGGAGGTGCAGTCTCCACTGGTTCCAAAAACAAAGAACAACACAGCTATGTTCCCTCCAACACAGTGAGGGGTACTAACCTATCTATTTAACTGTAGTACTAGGGTGCAGGCCTATCTGCCTGCCAGGGGCTATTGGCTCCAGTCATCTGTAGTCAGGTTTAGCAAAATATCCCCCATTGAAGTTGCCTGTGGCGCGCCGATGGCTTCGCACCCCACCCATGTTACCGACTTCAGCAAGCAGCAGACAACAGCTCACACAACAAATAATAGTCCACATAGGCCAGAAGACCCAAGGAGTGGTACAAGAATAATGCAACCTCAACAACTCTCAGAAGGAAGGTCAGTTGCAAATGTATGACCCATTGGTCAAACTGGTACCTCCTCTGAGGGGTAGGCCTCAGTCTGGTGTCCTTTCCCACGTGGGAAGCGGCCATGGTGTGATAGTCATTCCCAAGTGGCCAGTACCACTGGAGAATGATTATCAGCAAGGAGGTCAGGTCCAGAGAGGAATCACTTTTTCTATCAGGACTTCAGTTGTGAGCGAGATTTGTCTCTCCTTAGTCTGTTTCTCTTAAAGGATTGGGGCCCTCTGCCTGTCGCCCATTTTTGGGTGCACCTGTGCCGTTCTGCTGCATCATCTGGCAAATGACTGGTAACCAGTCGGCCTTCAGTCTGTGGTGAATTTGCAGAGGAAGTGCTAGGTTCATGAGTGTCCATGCCCAAGGTGTCCAAGACATTCAGGAAATGTTCGAAGGTGTCCAGTTTGGTATATTCACTTGACCTGCCATCAACTGTTATGACCATTACAGCTGGTTCCAATTGGCAATATAGCATGTCATGTTTCTGGAGGCAAAGTCGGAGTGCTAGGAACTGTTTGCGCTTGTAGCTCGTATTCTGGGAAAAGTCCACTGATATGAAGGTCTGCATATCCTCCCACTGATAAGGACCCTGTTTCCTGGCCGCTATGATAACCTGACGTGCTTATTGATGCTGCAATAGGCACACCAGTATAGGGCAAGGCACTTCAGAGGTAGAGGGGATGGGAGACCAGACCTGATGGGCTCTCTGTATTTACAACTGTGGGGTGAATTGCAACTCCAGCTGTCTGGGTAGGAAGGAACTAACAAAAGCTACCATGTTGACACCTTCAAGTTTTTCCAGACCCCCCATGATGTGTACATTATCACATCTGTTCCTGTCCTCTAGGTCTGTTACCTTGCATTTCAGGTCCCAGATCTCAAATGACCAGTCTTGCAGGTTATCCAGCCAGGTTTCCACTTCTTGCAGCCTGTGGTCAGTGTCATCCAGCCTTTGATGGAAGAAGGCGATACCAGATCATAGAGATTGCACCTCCAGCACTGTTTTAGAAACTGCTTCGTTGATGTAGCCCACAGATGTTTTATGTCAGCCAGCTCTGGGAGCAGCATATCCATAACAGAGGAGGGTACTAGCGAGTCAGACAGGGATGTGTCCCCATGGTCAAAGCAGCCTGTGGCATAGAATTAGAGACAGCCTCAGAGAAAAGTAGTTGGCACGTGGCCTTCGGTTTAGACATGTATGAAGGGGGAGCCTTGACCATGGCTGATCTCAGCAACGCAGGGCATGCAGTTAGCACCAGAACCTAAGACTAACATAGTGACAGGACAGGAAGGCGTGGCACCCAGTTGGCTTTTGGGTGGCAGAAGTGGAAAGGCACCGGAGTACCCTGTGGGTTAGTCAAGAATTGCTCTTTATGTAGGGGAGATATCATGGCAGTTGACAGCTTCCAAGATTTGTCTAAAGCAATGTTAAAGGGCATGGCCCCAAGCCATTTAGGCATTGTTATTGTGTGAGACCCCAAAGTTGTCGTCCCTCCATGAACGAGGTCTCTTAGTATGCAATGGTTACCTAGCTTAATGCAACAAAAGTGTACTGCCTATATCATGGTTTAGAGTCAGCGAGGAGACTTTCCATGCCACGAGTCACCAAGTAAACATGGTCAGAAGCTCCATCCTCTTTCCTCTATAAACAATGGAGAATGTTGTGTCCTCAATAAAGCTGGCAGCCGTTGCAGTCCAAGGCAGATCTGCCTGTACTCTGAGAGTAGGTAGAGAGTCTTGCTCACACTCAAGATAGCCACCTTGAGCAGAGGATAGTCTTCTTTCTATGCCTATGCCACTTTCTGTTGTTCCAGGGCATCTCTGGTGCCGGTAATCAGTCCAAGATGAGGGAATTATACCAAGCCAAAGAGGGTGGGGTCAGATTATGCTATGCGACTCACCTCTGGTTACAATCACTAGCGCATTGCAGGGGAGAGGTGAGGTGTGCACTGGTCTGGGCCCCATGTCTGTGAGCATAGTAAGAGGTGTTTATGGAGCGGGGGTGACGATTGCTCATTTCGGTCAGCCTTTCATGGGGCCCAGACCATCTGAAGACAGTGGGCTTTGCAAGTCTGCCATGCGCATCCCACATGCTCTGCTTAACACCGGTCAGGCCCAGTCTGATCTATAGACAGCTCTGGGGGCATCCAGGGTCACATCAGCTGGGCCACACAAGATGTCAGGGGACTTACCAATGTCAGAACGGTGTCCCTGTGTGGTCATAAGTGTTGATGGGGCATCAATGCAGCGACCAGTGCATAACCTGCTGGGGAGCTTCAACAGGATGCAGCCATGTGCCTTGGCGCATGGCTGTATCCCCCCAAGCCTTCTCAAGCACTGTATTTCAGTAAGTTTTGAGGGCTTGATTTGCTAGTTAACACTAAAGAGCCAAACAGTTATAATTTGGATTACTTGTTCTTTTTTTCCTCAATTGTTTTGAAAATCAGATTGAAAACTGTAGACGGGTGTTCAGTGTAAGAAATTAGAATATTAGTTGAGCGGAATGAGAACCCACCTCAAATGCTAATCACAATCCTTGTCAGGGTGAACCACAAAAGTCACTAGGTAAACCTGTGCATAGCTTTCTTGTAGCCTGGCACAAAAGCTCTCAGGCATATCTTAGAGGCAATGTGTAAATTGTTTCTGCAGTACCCAAGAAGTAATAAAGTGATAACATAACACAAGAAAAGTTCCAAATGAATTTAGGAAAATAGAGTACATTTTAATAAATACAATTGCACCACAGCAACAAAAATGCATTAAGCAGAACCAAAGTAAGGCTTTTTTAAAGTTTAAACTTCGAAATAGCATCAAAAAACACAAAGCTGGTCATTCCAACCTCGGCGGTAAAAGGCGCTTACTGCCGTGCAGAAGACCGCCATAACACTGCCGCGGCCGCGGTAAACCGCCACGGTCATTCTGACCCACAACAGGCAAACCGCCAAAATACAGACATCCACAAAAGTCCGCCACACCAAAGGGCAGCGAGAAACTGGCGATGACCAGACCTCCACCGTCACGCCAACAGAAATACGCCCACACTATCACGACACACGAATCCACGCAGCGGTCTTTCAAACGCGGTATTCCATTGGCGGTACACACCGCCGCGCTCAAAATACACACACATATACAAAACACAGCCACATTGGATAATTCCAAATACACACACCTGATACACATACAAACAACACTCCCACACACCCAACACAATATAAAACACACACCCACAACACCCACAAACCCCCACTCCTAGAGATTCGTGAACACGCACAGAAATAAGAGACCCGAGCACCCTGACGTGCAATTCACTGTCACCCAGCATTATTACCACGCACTTCAAACTACACACCAATACACATCACCACACTTAGCACCACACAATCCACCCCACACATCACCCAAACCACCCCATGGCACCGCAAAGACACCCCAGGTTTTCTGAGGCTGAACTCAGGGTCATGGTGGAGGAAATTGTACGGGTAGAGCCACAGCTCTTCGGGACACAGGTGCAGCACACCACCATTGCCAGGAAGATGGAGCTATGGAGCAGAATAGTGGACAGGGTCAACGCTGTGGGACAGCACCCAAGAAATAGGGACGACATCAGGAAGCGGTGGAACGACCTACGGGGGAAGGTGCGTTCCATGGTATCCAGGCACAACATCGCGGTGCAGCGGACTGGCGGCGGACCCCCACCTCCTCCCCAGAATTTACAATATGGGAGGAGCAGGTCTTGGCGATCCTGAGGGCCTCGCAGGAGTAGGCGGAGGAATGGACTCTGGTAAGTCAAATCTTAACTACTTCATCCCCCCCACCCCACCAGCATGCCAACTCATACCCCCACCCTCACCCCCACCCCATCACACCTACTCCTTGCAAATGTTTCACCCTCACAACCCACCCATCCCAACACCAAGCCCTGCATGCGACCACAAAGCATGGACACCCATCACCTAAGCATGCCCACTGCACATACCCATCCCCCCCGACCAAACCACCGTCACAAAAGCCCCCACACAGGAATGCAAGCACAGGGGTACACGGGCACCCACCCATTGCACGCTATGGCCCACACAGAAGCAATAACCATACTTTTATACCCCTGCAGGACCCGAACGCCACGTCACCGCGCAGGAGGGTCCACAAATGTCCACTCCACCCCCAGAAGAGGCCCACAGTGATGACAGCAGCTCTGTCTCCCTGGATCTAGATGACCAGCACGGCCCATCGGGGACCTCTGGACAGTCGGTTCCCCTCAGACAGCCACAGGCCACAGCAGACCTTCCCCCCTCTGGGAACACCAGCACAGCACCCACACAGCGGGCCCATATCTCTGTCCCCAGGACACGTCAATCAGCGGTGTGTCCACCACTACATGGCACCCAGGTTAACCCACCACCCCAACAACAACAGGGACCTGGGGGCAGTGGTAGTGGGCCCACGGTCCAGGGGACAGAGGCCCAGGGAAACAGGGGAACTGGGAGGGCTGCTGTGCGACAGGGGTGGACAGGCCCAGGGAACCCACTCACCACGAGGCCCTCTCCAACATTATGGGAGCATACCACCACTCCCAGGAGACGATGGCCACGGTCCTGGCCAGGTTTCAGGAGATCCAGCTTCTGCAGGAGCAACAGTATATGGGGTTCAGGGAAGAACTAAGAAACATCAGTTCCGCCATAGGCACCATCGTAGTGGCTCTGAATCAGGTAGTCACCACATTGCGGGACACTGTTGCACCACAAAGGGCCCCTGACACTAGCATGGACCAAGAACTGCCTACCACCTCCGCCGGCGCTAGTGGACAGGAGGCCCCGACACAAGACCAAGAGGCCACCAGAACCCCACCCCCTGCAGAAGGAGAACCACCCCGCAAGCGGGCCCTGAGATCCAGGAAGAAGACAGAGTAAGATGCCAAGACCCCAGCCAGGAAAGGATACCTCCCTGATTGTCATCCCACTGTCCCACATTGACACCCTGTCCAACCTTACACTGCCCCTGCTCCACTTTCCACAGGCATCTGGACAATGCACCTGTGATACTGATAGTCTGGACTCTGCCATGGACAATCCTCCACCATCACACCTCAACGATTTGCAACCACCCACCAATTTTGAGCACTGTAATAAACACACTTATTGCATAAAACAATCTGGAGTCTGGCTGAGATTTTGTACAAATGTAATAGACATTACCGTGCCAAATGGCATATTCACATTGTGATGCCAACATACCAATGTCACACAGCTGTAGTCCATGGGGAATTAAAGCAGATGTCACGCAGTGGGGCCCACATCTCTGAAATCGGAAGGGAAAGTCACAACTCAGTTACCATACACTGGGGGAAAAGGTCAGACAGTAGAGAGGTAGTAGGGGTTAAGTATATGTAAAATGCAGTTGTGGATTCTTACCCGTGTGTCATTGAAAATACTGCTGTATTACTGTGTTCCTGTTCTCTATGTCGTCCTCTTCGCCTTCCTCCTCTTCACTCTCCACAGGCTCCACAGCTGCTACAACACCACCATCTTGACCATCCTCCTGCAGAAAAGGCACCTGGCGTCGCAAAGCCAGGTTGTGAAGCATACAGCAGGCCACGATGATCTGGCACACCTTCTTTGGTGAGTACATTAGGGATCCACCAGTCATATGGAGGCACCTAAACTTGGCCTTCAGGAGGCCGAAGGTCCGCTCGATCACCCTCCTAGTTCGCCCATGGGCCTCATTGTACCGTTCCTCTGCCCTTGTCCTGGGATTCCTCACTGGGGTCAGTAGCCATGACAGGTTGGGGTAACCAGAGTCTCCTAATAGCCACACACGGTGCCTCTGGAGTTGACCCATCACGTAAGGGATGCTGCTATTCCGCATGATGTACGCGTCATGCACTGACCCAGGGAACTTGGCATTAACATGGGAGATGTACTGGTCAGCCAAACACACCATCTGGACATTCATGGAATGATAACTCTTCCTGTACACCTGTTCACTCCTGCTGGGGGGGACCAAAGCAACATGTGTCCCATCAATGGCACCAATGATGTTGGGTATATGTCCAAGGGCATAGAAATTAGCCTTCACTGTAGCCAAATCCCCCACCTCAGGGTAGACGATGTAGCTCCGCATGTGTTTGAGCAGGGCAGACAACACTCTGGACAACACCTTGGAAAACATGGGCTGGGACATCCCTGATGATATGGCCACTGTTGTTTGAAATGACCCACTTGCTAGGAAATGGAGTACTGACAGCACCTGCACTAGAGGGGTGGATCCCTGTGGGTTGGCGGATTGGTGACATCAGGTCTGGCTCCAGCTGGGCACACAGTTCCTGTATAGTGTCTCGGTCAAGCCTGTATGTCAGTATGACATGTCTTTCCTCCATTGTCGACAGGTCCACCAGCGGTCTGTACACGGAAAGATTTCTCCATCTCCTCGCATGTCCCAGCGGACGGTGCCTATGAAGGACAACAGCGAGCACAGAGTCAATCAACCCACAGGTACGTAACCACAGCTTGCACATAACACGATTCCCAATGGATTGAATGGCTTGTATGAGTGTCGATGCAAGGCCTAGGTATGTGTGACGCAGTAGAAAATAAGGCATGTGGGCCCTTGAAATGGCGGCTGCCTGACCTGTGAAGTGCGACAATGGGATGTGAGGTCAATGCGCTGGCGTGGCACACCGTGGCGGTAGGCGGTCGAAGACCGCGGCGCAAAGCAGCATTGGTTAACATTGAACCCTATGGGTCTCAGGAGCCAATGACGATGTGCGCCGGCGGTCGCGGTACGTACCGCCGCAGTACGCACCGCCACGGTACGCACCGCCGCGGGCGTGACCGCCATTTTCTATCTGCTTAATCACTCGATACCTGATCTTCGACAGGAAAGGACCTACACTGCAAGTGCTGCTGTGACCACGGTCTGGAAGAGACAATGGCTCAAGCGACTGGGGAAAGGGCCCCTGCCTTCACTGCTCAGGAGTTGGATGGGGTCCTCCCCCAGTATGCGCTACTCTACGGTCCTCCAGACCAACAGGTAAGTACACTGGGACCATGCTTTGTGGCCAATGCCTGTGTTGAGTGGGGTGGATGAAAGATGGTGGGGAGGGGAGCGATTGAGGCATGCATCAAACGACAGATGAGAGCATGTGCCACATGGCAAGGGTGGGGATGGGGGGGCCACTCACATCGAGCATGCAGAAGGTGATGATTATTCTTCTCTCCCTGTACATGTCACATAGGTCAGCGCCCACCAGAAAATCGATATTTGGCGTGCCATCGCCAAGGACGTCCGGACCCTGGGGGTCCACCAGAGACGGGGCACCCACTGCCGGAAGAGATGGGAGGACATCCGACGCTGGAGCAGGAAGACGGCGGAGGCTCAGCTGGGGATGGCCTCCCAACGTGGGAGGGGTGCCCGTCGTACTTTGACCCCCCTGATGTCCCGGATCCTGGCGGTGGCCTACCCCGATTGGATGGGCGCGTGAGGACATCACAGCAGACACAAGGGGGTGAGTACACTCAAATCCTGGTGACTTTGCGCGCAGTGGAGGGGTCTGGGTGGGGGAGGAGGTCTGTGGGTATCCCTAGGCCAGGGCGATATCTGTAGGCTAGGCCCTTCCGTAAGGCATGGCCCTGTGCCCCCGCCCCCCACCTCTGTAGGGTGCCAAGTACAGCTATTCATTGCCCTGTGTCATGTATGTGAGCAGAGGTCGCCCATAGGCTTGTAGGCCATGTCCCACGGATTGCATAGTCGACCCCAAGTGCGCGGCGTAGTGCAGGGGGCTTCTGTGTCTGTCCTGTCCGCCAACGGTGTCGCCAATGCATGCACTCAACATTTCTTTATTTTTCCCCACCCCCCTTTTTTGTTGTCTTCCTGTTCATTTGTGCATTAGCATCATCAGGCGGAGGAGAAGAGGCATCGGAGCACGAGGGAGCTGCATCTCACATGGCCATGGCGGGCCATGCAACAGAATCGGAATTCACCAGTGAGACGGAGGGCGAGGGGAGCTCCACAGCGGGGATTCGTGCGGATGTCAGTGACAGCGACTCGTCCTCTGAAGGGAGCTCCCTTGTGGTGGCGGCAACATCCGTGCCCCCCGCACCAACAGGTACAGCCGCCACCCAGCGCACCAGCACCGCCCTCCCAGCAGCCCCTCAGCGTTTGCCCCGTGCCCGCTCACCCAGGAAGGTGGGCATCTCCTTCGCCCCAGGCACCTCAGGCCCTGCACCAGTCACCCCTGCTGCCCTCAGTGAGGAGGTCATTGACCTCCTGAGGACGCTCATTGTTGGGCAGTCTACCCTTTTGAATGCCATCCAGGGTGTAGAAAGGGAGGTGCACCAGAGTAATGCATACCTGGAGGGCATTCATTCTGGTCAGGCTGCCCATCAGCGATCGTTCAACACTCTGGCCTCAGCACTGATGGCAGCAATTGTCCCTGTCTCTAGCCTCCCCCCTCCAACTTCCTCCACCCATACCCAATCCCCTGTACCTCTGCCTATCCCAGACACACCATCAGACCAGCCTGCACACACCTCAACACCCAAGGGAAGCTCAGACAGACATAAGCACCACACATCACACAAGCATTCACACAAGCAACATCCACATGCAGACATACCAACACCCACTGCCTCCACTGGGTCCCCCTCCTCCTCGTCTCCCTCCTCCCTCCCTGTCACGTTTCCACTCACACCTGCATGCACAACATCTTCAGCCACTACGTCCATCACCAGCACACACACCAGAACCCCCCACACACGTGCAGTCACCACCCCCACTACCATTCACACGTCCCCTGTGTCCTCTCCCAGTGTGTCTGTCACCCCCTCTTCCAAGCTACGCAAACGCAGGCAGCCACCCACCCAACAGCCATCCACCTCACGACAGCCTCCAGCCCAAGCACCTGCACCCAAAGACTACAAACTTCAAACTCCTACAACCACAACCTCTTCCTCCACTCCCATACCTACTACACCTACCAGTCCCTCTCTTTCTAAACTTATTTTCCTATCAAAACTTGACCTCTTTCCAACAACTCCCCCACCCCGTCCATCTAATAGGACTCCAGTCAGCACCTCAGCCACCACAAAAGCGGGCCCTGTGAAGACAGTCTGCCATGGACTGTGGAGTCCCCCACCCTCAAGGTCAGCCAGTTCAGTAGGGAGCCAAGGCACGGCCAGCCCACCCCCGCAAAAACATGCGAATATTGTGAGTGGCCGGCGCGAGAGGCCTGCAACACCTGGAACCAAAATCCCTACCATGGCTCCGGCAGGGAGTGTGGTGCCAGCTGGCACACCGCCAAAGGTGGGGAAGGGCCGCAGGCGAACAGGGAAGGCTGGGAAGGGCAGCACGCCCGACAAGACCGCCAGCAGCCCAGCTGTGCAGGAGGTCCCCGCATGCCCCATCCCAGGTGGGCAGGAGGACACCAACAGGCCCGGTACTGCAGCCCAGGAGGGCCCCACCAGGCCCATCCCAGGTGGGCAGGAAGGCGCAGCCAGCCACAGGTCAGGTGGCGAATGACCTCCACGCCATGGGCGGATCCGCTGAACTGGGCAGTCATCCGAAGCACCACTGAACTGGGCACCGCCATCTCAAGCACCGCTGCGCTGGGCACCGCAGTCTCAAGCACCGCTGCGCTGGGCACCGCCGTCTCAAGCACTGCTGAACTGGGCACCGCCGTCTCAAGCACCGCTGAACTGGGCACCGCCGTCTCAAGCACTGCTGAACTGGGCCCTTCATCTCAAGCACCGCTGAACTGGGCCCTTCATCTCAAGCACCGCTGAACTGGGCACCGCCGTCTCAAGCACCGCTGAACTGGGCACCGCCGTCTCAAGCACCGCTGAACTGGGCCCTTCATCTCAAGCGCCGCTGCGCTGGGCACCGCCGTCTCAAGCACCGCTGAACTGGGCCCTTCATCTCAAGCACTGCTCCGCTGGGCCCTTCATCTCAAGCACCGCTCCACTGGTCACCGCCGTCTCAAGCACCGCTGAACTGGGCCCTTCATCTCAAGCACTGCTCCGCTGGGCCCTTCATCTCAAGCACCGCTGAACTGGGCACCGCCGTCTCAAGCACCGCTGAACTGGGCACCGCCGTCTCAAGCACCACTGAACTGGGCACCGCCGTCTCAAGCACCGCTGCGCTGGGCACCGCCGTCTCAAGCACTGCTGAACTGGGCCCTTCATCTCAAGCACCACTGAACTGGGCACCGCCGTCTCAAGCACCGCTGAACTGGGCACCGCCGTCTCAAGCACCGCTGAACTGGGCCCTTCATCTCAAGCACCGCTGCGCTGGGCACCGCCGTCTCAAGCACTGATGAACTGGGCCCTTCATCTCAAGCACTGCTCCGCTGGGCCCTTCATCTCAAGCACTGCTGCCCTGGGCACCGCCGTCTCAAGCACCGCTGAACTGGGCCCTTCATCTCAAGCACCGCTGGCCCATTGGCGGAAGTGCTTCGTGCAGCCCTGCCCGACACAGATGCTTCTGTGTCGGGCAGGGCTGCACGAAGCACTGTGGGCACTAGTCCCCCTCCAGTACCAGTGGAGACTGATATTGACTTGAGAGACTGTGGCTTTGCACTCCCCAGGATGGCACAGTGGGCAACCCACCCACTGTAGAGACTTGAGAGACTGTGGCTTTGCACTCCCCAGGATGGCACAGTGGGCAACCCACCCACTGTAGAGACTTGAGAGACTGTGGCTTTGCACTCCCCAGGATGGAACAGTGGCCATGGAGGCCCCTCGTGGATCTGGCGTCGTGGACTCATCTGGCTGAGGTGCCCCCCCTTCCCTTCCCCCTGAGGTGCCTGTAGTTTTCCTATCTGATGCCCCTGCAGTGTTCTCTCCGTTGGAGTCAGGTATCCTGTGTGGGCTTTGCCCATGTGATTTGGGCCCAGTGGCCCACGAACAATGCCTGATACACATATCGGACTCGACAATTTATGTATATAAAGTTTTAGATGTGTGATATATTTTATACTCAGTCATACAATATATTCCAAAGTTTATAATAATTTCCTTTTGTCTTTGCATTCTTCCAGGGGGTTTGGGGGGGTAACTGTGATGTGTTGCTATGCATTGATGTGTGTGTTGTAGTGGGTGAGGGTGAGGGTGGGTGTGTTGCATATGTGAGTCCCCGTAATTTTTTGCCTCCCCCCTCCCCTGTGTCGTAGGTGCAGTACTCACCGTTGTCTTCTGCGCCGGCGTTCGTGCTCCTGGTAGAGGAGCAGGAAGACAATCGCTGGGAGGATGTGGAGTTCGGGTTCCATGCTGTCCAGATTCCTCGTGGGGTGTATGGAGGTGAGCGTTTTCCGTTTGAAATGGCTGTTTCCGCCGTGTTTTTATCGGCGGGTCTACCACCCCGGAAAAGGTGGCAGATTGGTGGGTTGTGATAGGGTGGGCGGTACATTGTCTCCCGCCTGTCTGTTGGCGGTGACCGCCGCACTGTTTGTATGTCCCGCCGTGGCGGGCGGTGTGTTGAAGTGGCGGTCTCTGTTGGCGGTTTCCGCCAGGGTCGGAATTGCATTTTTTTTACCGCCAGCCTCTTAGCGGTTTTGCCGCCGCTTTAACTCCGACCGCCAGGGTTGGAATGACCCCCAAAGTGTTATCCGCAGTCATCTTGTTGTGCTTGACCAGCACAAAGTAAAAATGGAGCGTGGGTTGGATGCAGCGATTAAGTTCTACAAGTTGAAAGTTTTACCTCTGGACTTAGTTCCTGGAATAGAAATAAAAAATCCTCAGCAGAGTAAGGCATCAAACTGTAGCAGGTGAGGGCTCCACATTGTCAGATAGCTGCTGGATGAAGTTACAGTAAAGCCATTGACTTTTGACAGGAAAGATCAGAGCAGGAAAAATCTGAACTTCGCACCCAGAGATGGTCCCTTACTACCCTTATACTCTTGGCACCTTCACTGAGTGAAGATTTTGGCCTTTGGACTTGGTCCCTTTTTAGGAGCTTGGATTCTTTCAGAGGGGCAAGGTTGTGGTTCAAATAAGGGCTCCACAAAGCCGGACACCTTCTCTGCAAAGTCCTGCTGGATTGGATTTGCTGCAGAGAAGAATGTAGGGAAGCAACATGAATGTTTGGCACAGCAGTGATGCGTCTTCATCGGCTTGGCAGGCTGGTCCTGATCACCCATCAGTTTTCAGAACAAGAAGATGGCAACAAGTTCCTAAGTGTGACACTTTACAATTCCTGCTCTATACCAAATACCTGGTCCTTCAATAAGATGTATCCCTTTTATGGCTTGAAGGGCCTCACCCACAGAGTAGTGGCATGCTTCATCACAGGCCAGTCCATCCTGCCGAGTTATGATAGTGCTAACCCGGCGGTCTCAACCGTAGTCCCAAAGTAGAATTAGCTCCTTTTGTGACAGAGAGATGTAAATAAAGTATCTTCTGTTCAGCAGGACACCAGTATCAATACAAATTAAAACAATTAAAATTACCTCAATATTTATCTACAGCCTCTGCTTTTTTTCAGGATGATGCAGGGTAGGTTAGAAAGAAGATTTTTTGCTAGCCCCTCCTTTGTTACTGGGGAGCTGCTAAACAGTGTGCTAGTGAACTGCAATGGATTTCCACACGTTCTCGAATGTTACCATGTTTCGGCCTGCCGAGGTATCAGTCTGGATACCTTATCCTCAGACCTAACGTCCTCTGGCCTTCTTCAGGGCAGAAGTATTGTCTGTATCTCTACTGTCAAACACATATTTGGATTTAGTACACGCAACAAGGTAAGGCTAATTTTTACCTGGTCCTCTATGCGTCTCCTAAGGTGTAGATTACAAGAGATAATCAATGCATAGGTATGGTATATTGCAAACTTAAACAATTTATTGTGTCACCTGGAACGGTCACCCATCGTGATTCACGCTCAAGTGCATAAAAAACGAAAAAGTGCACACAGTGTACAAACCAGTGGACTGCTTGTAACGCAAGACCTGCTGATAGATATTTCAAGTATTATATATATCTATTCACACGCATTTATTGTAACGCACTTAGGCCAATATTTAGACTTTTTTTGCACCGCATTTGCGTCATTTTTTTACTCTAAAGCGGCGCAAACTTTCAAAATATAATTGTATTTTGTAAAATATAATTGTATTTTGAAAGTTTGTGCCAATTTTGTGTCAATAAATGACACAAATGCGGCGCAAAAAAAAGTATAAAGATGGGTCTTATTCTGCAGCAGTCAGGGAAACACCTCATCAGTCACTCAGAGGGCGGAGTCTCCCTTTTTGTCACACACTTTAGTTCAGAACACCTCAAAAAGACATCCTTGTAAATGGAATGGAATGACCTCACTATTATGAGAACATACAGCCCTATACATTTTGGTAGTCCTCATTCTCTTCATCAGGCAGTTCCTGATGCACCTAATAGCCCAGGGTAGTTAATACTGACAAACCCATTTATCTAAATGTTTGCTGAGATCAGGCTAACACTCTGCTTATATGCCTCAATAGATACTGTTATGTCATACATACACAACTCTCTTCACATATCCAAAATAGGTGTTACGGGATCCTGTTTCAAGCTTTGTAGCCATGGGTCAAAATGTTGGTTCTTAATAGTATTACTGGGTTGCGATCACCCACCTGCGGAATATACCGCATTTCATACAAAGCAGAACAAAACAATCTCCAATCTATTATTATATTTCCTTCGATGGGTTAGGAATACACTGGTTCGTGTCAGGATGTCGGGCCCCTACGCCCCGCTTATTTTATCAAAAAGAACCCACTCACTTTATCCCCGGGAGACCGGACAATTTGTAATGGTATATGTGCTCCATATACTCCATATTGATCTGTTTCCTCTGCATTGAAAGTGCTGTTTTTTTGCTGGAAAAATAAACCAGAGTCATTTCTATGCTTTATTGCTTTCGCATCTTTCACAGAAGAAAGTGGATTAGTATGAGATAAATGCATTGCAATTTCCTTGCAGGTCAGTAAACAAGACCGTATGTCCCTAGGAGGAGTTACTATTATACCAATTTTCTCCAGAACAATTATATTCCAATTGAGAGTATGAGAACCTGATATACGATCTTGGCATCCTTTATTGCTGCATTTGTTCCTTAAATAAACATAACAATGACCAAGAAAACATGTATTTCATTCGTGCATATCTCTGAGTTTAGCCTTCAAAAATGGGATGAAAAAACAGATCCAGATGTCCCATCTGTGTCCTCCTAACTGTAAAAAATATAAAGTCATATTTCTTCTTCAATAATATGCGCTTATGTCTTTAATACCAAAGTTAATGCACCCGGAAATTTACCAGATGTCACGTAGATATATAATAACATTGTAAGTGCAATGGATCTTGCATTAAGCAGGCACCTGCACAGGGTACACCATGTGCATCTGAGCGAGGCTTTGAACTCAGCATCTACAGCTAGGAAGGGCTACTTGTTCAGGCACAGAACATATTGTACGCAGCCAGAATCAGAAGCCAGACACTACCTTCTGTCCATCTTCCTCATCTAAGACATTATGGCCCTCATTATGATATTGGCAGTAAATCCCACTTACCGCCACGCTGACTGCCACCAACATACGGCAGCGGATATCCGATAACCATATTATGACACACACAGCAATCCGTTACGATTCAGCCACAGACACAAGTCCGTCACACCAAAGTGTGATAAACTGGGGGTATCAAAACCCACACCGTTATGCCAACAGAACTACACCCACCACAATATGACCCACGAATGACCACAGTGGATATTCAATGGCGGTAAACCATTGGTGGTACATACTGCAGCGCTCAAAATACACACACATACAAAACAACATTACATTGGTCAATTTAAATAATACACACCTGACACCCATACACACACCACACCCACACCACTATTACACCCACAGTATCCACAACCCCTTATGAATACAAACCATTGGCACAAGACAGACACCACGACTACAGACAAACCCAGAGCCACCCACCGCCTACACCTATACACCACTCACGCATCCCACATCACACCGCAACACATCACCCTACACACCCTCACCTACACACCTCACACAAAACCAGTGGCACCAAAAAGACACCCCAGATTCTCAGAGGAGGAGCTAAGGGTCATGGTGGAGGAAATCATCAGTGTAGAGCCACAACTATTTGGAGCACAGGTGCAGCAGATATCGATAGCTAGGAAGATGGAGCTATGGCGGAGAATCGTGGACAGGGTCAACGCCGTGGGACAGCACCCCAGAACAAGTGATGACATCAGGAAGAGGTGGAACGACCTACGGGGAAAGGCATGTTCCATCGAAGCAAGACACCAACATGCTGTACAGAGGACTGGAGATGGACCCTCACCTCCTCCCCCACAACTAACAACATGGGAGGAGCAAGTCTTGGCAATCATGCATCCAGAGGGCCTGGCCAGAGTAGCAGGAGGACTGGACTCTGGAAATTCAACTCTATACTAGTATCACCCCCCTATCTGCATGCCATCACATACCCTCACTCTCACCCTCACTCCCATCACCCCACCACCTCCCACACACCCCACCATCACATCCCACCCATCGCAATGGCAAGCCCTGCATGCACCACCAATACATGGACATCACACACAGCCCTGCATGGACACCTATCACCAAAGTATGCACAGTAGAGAGAATCATCTAGCCCACCACATACCAACTTACACAAGTGAAAGCTGCCAGGGCAAATACAACCAAATAGGGCAATCTACTGATGCACAATATGTCACACACAGAAACAATAACACAGCATTTACATCCCAACAGGTATCCCAGCCGATGTCAGTGGAGAAGAGGTGCCAGCAACATCCAGTCCTCCAAATGAAGAGGCCCACAGTGATGACAGCAACTCTGGTCGCCTGGATCTGGATGACCAACCGTGCCATCAGGGACCACTGGACAGTCGGTTACCCAGGCCCAGTCACACATGACCACAGAGCCTCCCCATCTGGAAATACCACCACTGCACCCACCCAGCATACCCATACCTCTGTCCCCAGGACACATCAATCAGCAGTGTGTCCACCACTACAGGGACCCCAGGGCACACCCTATACCCAAGACAATCAGGGACCTGAAGAATTGTTGTACAGGCCTTAGTTCTCTCTCGCCTAGACTATGGGAACTCTCTATATCTCAGTTCCCCTGAGTATGTAATAAAGAGGCTGCAGGTTGTGCAGAACGCAGCAGCTAGACTTCTTATGAACTCCCCCAGGCACCTTTCTGCCAAACCGACGCTTGTAACTCTTCACTGGCTCCCGATCAAACAGCGCATTCATTTTAAATCCATGTGTTTTATCCATAGAGCCTTACATAATAGGGGCCCTCTCTTTCTTAGAAAGCGGATCTCTCTCTCTGTTCCCTTTAGACTCTTGAGATCTCTATCTTCTCGACAGGTTTATAAACCTCATGTCAAGAGAAAATGGGGTGGTAACTCGTTTACCATCAGGGCTGCCCGGCTCTGGAACGCTCTGCCCCTTGAACTTCGCCACAAATCCTCAGAACTTCTTTTTAGGAAGAAGCTGAAAACCATCCTTTTTTGCAGTTAATCTGCCCCTTTGGGTCTTCCATGATTCATTGTGTACTTTAGCGCTGGGATGCCCTAGGGTAGCTATGCGCTCTATAAACTCATAAAACTAAACAAACTAAACTACCTGTGCGTCATTGGAAATATTGTCATATCACTGCTGTTCTGTTGTCCTCATGCTCATCCTCTGCCTCCTCATTCTCACTGTCCACAGGGTCCACTGCTGCCACGCGGCCATGTCCAGCCTCCTCCTCCTGCAGAAAAGGCACATGGTGTTTCAAGGCAAGGTTGTGCAACAAGCAGCTTGCCATGATTATCTGGCAGACCATCTTTGGTGAGTAGCAGAGGGATCCACTTGTTAGATGGAAGCACTGAAACCTGGCCTTTAGGAGGCCAAAGGTCCGTTCGATTATCCTTCTTGTTCGCCCATGTGCCTCATTGTAACGTTCTTCTGCCCTTGTCCTGGCATTCCTCACAGGGGTCAGTAGCCATGATAGGTTGGGGTAACCTGAGCCACCTGCAAATATCGAGGGACAACATTTAGCCACACACGATCTTATATGGCCCACACCATACCCATACACCAACATATGCTGGGTGGGAACCAGGGCTCACCTATTAGCCACACCCAGCACCTCTGTAGTTGGGCCATCACATTTGGGATGGTGTTATTCCTCAGGATGAAGGCATTATGCACAGACCCAGGATACTTAGCATTGACATGGGAGATGTACTGGTCCGCCAAGCACACCATCTGTACATTCATGGAGTGAAAACTCTTACGATTTCTGAACACCTGTTCATTTTGCTGGGGGGGGGCAAATGCAATATGAGTTCCATCAATCACCCCAATAATGTTAGGGATATGCCCCATTGCATAGAAGTTAGCCTTCACTGTGGCAAAATTCTCCACTTGGAGGAAAACAATGTAGCTGCACATGTGTTTATTCAGGGCAGACAACACTCTGGTCAGCACTATTGAGAACATTGGCTGTGACTTTCCTGCTGCCAAGCCCACTGTCACTTTAAAAGAGCCTGTTGCCAAGAAATGGAGCACAGATAGGACTTGCACAAGAGGGGGGATCCCAGTGGGGTGACGGATAGCAGATATCAGGTCAGGTGATTGTGGCTCTGTCAAGTCTATAAGTAAGGATAATGTGCCTGTCCTAAATTGTTGCCAAGTCCACCAGGGGTCTGTACATGGGGGTATGTCTCCATCTCCTATTCATCCGCAGTGGTTGCAGTCTAAGGGACAAAAGAGTGAGGAACAGGTCACAAACTGAACATTGGAGCCACAACAGTACAATGCATGATGTGAATTAGTAAGGGTTAAGTGGGATTTGTCCTGTATGTCCAATTTTTAACTGTGACGCAGTTATTATCCAGGGCCTGCCCCCACCCTGAAATGGCGTCTGCCTGCCCTGTGTGCAGCGACAGGTGGAAGTGAGGTAATTCCGCTGACGTTGTGCGCCGTTGAGGTAGGCGGATGGGAACCGCTGTGCAACTCCTCATTGGTTAACATTGGGCCCTATGGGGTACAGTGGCCAATGGTGATGGACGCCGGCGGTGACAGTATGCACCGCCACGGACGTGACTGACATTTTCTATGTGAACACTCACTTGTTACCTGACCTTCAACAGGAGAGGACCTACACTGCAAGTGCTGCTGTGACCTGTGTCTGGAACCTATCATGGCCTGTGTGACTGGGGAAAAGTCCCCTGCCTTCACCTCAGCGGAGTTGGAGAGACTGGTGGATATGGTCCTATCCCAGTACCGACTGCTGTATGAGCCTCCAGACCAACAGGTGAGTCCACTGTGGGTACGATGCATGTGGCATGAATGCATGGAGTGGTGTGTGTGAAGGCCTCATGTATGGGGGGTAGGTGGATGTCCCCTGTGTGCTGGGCCATGTGTGTGTAAATGGTGATGTGAAGGGATATTGTGGGCCATAAATGTAACAAGCAGGATGGTCTGACTGATACTATTTTCCTGTGTTTATTTCCTCTGCAGGTCAGCGCCCATCAGAAGAAGGGTATATGGCGTGCCATCGGCAAGGATGTGTGGACCCTGGGGGTCTATGGCAGGTGGAAAACCCACTGTCGGAAACGGTGGGAGGACCTGAGATGCTGGGCACGGAAGACGGTGGAGGTCCAGCTGGGCTGGCCTCCCAACGAGGAAGGGGTGCTCGTCGAAACCTGACCCCCCTGATTGCCCGCATACTGGCGGTGGCCTATCCAGAGCTGGATGGGCACTTGAGGGCATCACAGCAGCCACAAGGGGGTGAGTACATTGCCCATCATTACTACTAACGCCTGGTGGGGAGGTATCCGGGTGGTGGATGTGTGTCAGTGGGTGCCCCTAGGCCAGGCCTGACATTGCAGAGTAGACCCCATGTTGGCCAGGGTTCTGAAGTGATAATCCTGCTACCTAGCTCGTAGGCATCCACAACTGGTCAGGGCTGTGTGGGTCCCAGGTGTGCTGCATTTGGCGGTGTGTGCCCCTCCCCATGCCTTGGTGGCTAGCATTATAACTGGTAGTGCAATGCATAGTGCGTAGGGCTGTTCCCTGTGTGTGAGGGTGGTGTGTACGCCAACGGTGGTGTTGGTGCAGCCATTGACCCAGTGTATTTTTTATCTCTCCCCCCCTTTAGTTTAGTCACCCTGCCCTTATATTCATTAGCATAATCTGGCAGAGGAGCAGAGGCACCGGCGATGGGGGAAGCTGCATCCCACACGATCCAGGAGGCAGACTCCACCGACAATGAGGGCACCAGTGGGACAGAGGGCGAGGGAAGCACCACGGCGGAGACTGGAGGGAACAGTTTGGACACAGATACCTCCTCCGATGGGAGCTCCCTGGTGGTGGCGGACACCTCTGTGACCACCCCAGCTACAGGTACAGCCGCCACCCCCCATACCAGCACCTCTCTCCCAGCAGCCCCTCATTGAGTTGCCCGTACCCGCTTACCCAGAAGGGTGGGCATTTCCTTCACCCCAGGCACCTCAGGTCCTGCCCCAGTTAGCCCTGCTGCCCTGAGTGAGGAGGCTATTGAACTCCTGAGATCCATCTCTGTAGGGCAGTCAACCATTGTGAATGCCATCCAGGGGTAGGCAGCCCAGATACAACAGACTAATACATTCCTGGAGGGTATTCACACTGGCTTGGCGGCCCAACAGACATCGATCCATGCTCTGGCCTCCTCTCTGATGGCAGCCATTGTCCCTGTTTCCACCTTTCCCCCTCCAACTTCTTCTTCCCAATCCCTTTCCCCTCAACCCCAACCTATCCCAAGCACACAGGCAGACGAGCATGCACACAGGACAACACACAAGAGTGGCACTGGCAAATACAGGCATCACACTTCATCCCACAGGCACTCACAACAAACACCATCCAGATGTAGACATATCAACATCCACAATTTCCACTGTGTCCCCCTCCTCCTCCACCTCCACTTCCCTCCCAGTTCCATCTACCCTCACACCTGCATGCACTACAGCCTCATCCACTACCAGCATCACCACCACACCTAGCAGAACACACACCTCACTGACAGACACCTCCACAACAGCCATGCACACGTCCCCTCTGTCCTCTCCCTCTGTGTCTGTCCCCATCCCAAAGTACACAAACGCAAGCACTCAGACACCCAACAGCCATCCACCTCACAACAGAATCCAGCCCATGCACCTGCACCCAAACACAGCAGACAGACACCACCTACAACCACTCCCTCTACCTCCACTCCCAAACCTTCTCCCTCTTCCCACCCCAGTGTCCCTAAGAAGTTATTCCTCTCTACCATTGACCTCTTCCCTACCTCACCCCCCTCCGTCCTTCACGCCTGGCCAGAATGGCAAAAACCCAGGCAAGCACCTCAGCCAACCAATCCATGGGCCCAGTTGTCTCAACACCCACTCGTGGTAGGAAAGGATCCAGGGCACCTGTGCAGAGGTTGAAGGAGCCTGCACCTGGCAGCCTCAAGGAAAGGGTGCCTGCCCCAGCTGCTGCCAGGAAGGGCAAGGAGCCAGCCACAGCTGCTGCCAGGAAGGGTAAGGAGCCAGCACCAGCAGGCAGGAAGGACAAGGGGCCTGGGGCAGGAACCCTGATGGAGCCCCCACCACCAACCATGGTCGTGCAGCAGTCCAAGGCTGCAGGGGATGGGCTGGAGCTTCCCCCCACCACCAGCAGCAGCACTACCACCAGTGAGCAGCCATACGAGGCTGCAGGGGATAGGCTGGAGCCTCCCCCCACCAGCAGCAGCACCACCACCATTAGTGGACAGCCATTCCAGGCTGCGGGGTATGGGCTGGAGCCTCACCCCACCACCGGCTTCAGCAGCACCACTAGCACCACTGAGCAGCCATCACCGTGGATGGACGGTATGTAGTCTTGCCTCCATGGGCTGCTGTGCGGCCTGCCCCCTGCAAATCCAGTGGGTATGACACCCACCTGAAAGACTGACTTTGCACTCCCCCAGATAAAGAGCACAGGGCACGATGCCTTCTCCAGAACCAGTGGGTAAGACACCCACATAGCCAAGACTCCTCAGGATCAAGAGCACAGGGCACAATGCCCCCTCCAGAACCACAGGGTAAGACACCCACCAACCCCAGCCTCCCCAGGATCAAGAGCACAGGGCATGATGCCCCTCCAGAATCAGTGGGTAAGACACCCACCAACCCCAGCCTCCCCAGATCATGAGCACAGGGCACGATGCCCCCTCCAGAACCAGTGGATAAGACACCCACCAACCACAGCCTCCTCCAGAACCAGTGGGTAAGATACCCACAATGCCAAGACTCCCCAGGATCAAGAGTACAGGGCACGATGCCCCACCAAAACCAGTAGGTAAGACACCCACCAACCCCAGCCTCCCCAGGATCAAGAGCACAGGGCACAATGCCCCCTCCAGAACCAGTGAGTAAGACACCCACCTACCACAGCCTCCCCAGGATCAAGAGCACAGGGCACGATGCCCCCCCCAGAGCATGCAAGCAAGTCACCCACTTGAGATACTTTCGCCTTGCACTCCCCAGGATCAAGCAATGGGCATGTTGCCCCCTCCAGAGCATGTGGGCAAGTCACCCACTTGAGAGACTGTGGCCTTGCACTCCCCAGATCAAGCACAGGGCATGTTGCCCCCTACAGAGCATGCGGACAAGTCACCCACTTGAGAGACTGTGGCCTTGCACTCCCCAGAATCAAGCAATGGGCATGTTGCCCCCTCCAGAGCATGCGGGCAAGTCACCCACTTGAGAGACTGTGGCCTTGCACTCCCCAGAATCAAGCAATGGGCATGTTGCCCCCTCCAGAGCATATGGGCAAATCACCCACTTGAGAGACTGTGGCCTTGCACTCCCCAGGACCAAGCACAGCGCATGTTGCCCTCTCCAGAAACAGTGGTCTTGTTCCATCTGCCGGCTGAGGTGCCCCCCGTCCCCTGTCCCATGAGGTGCCTGCCTATTTTCCAACTGATGCCCCTGCAGTGCTCTCTCCGTGTTGCTGCAGGTGACTGGTGGGGCCTTGGACTTTGGCCTGCGACCCACGGACAATGAGGACTGGGCAGTGTCCCTTGAACTGTACATATGTGTATACCAGTTACTTTGCAATTTTGTATTTCTACTGTGTTGATCTTATTACACTCACTTTGACACATTCCAGTTATCCTTGCATTATTTCTCTGGGGTACGGGGTAAATATGATTTATTGTTGCAGCTGTATGTGTGTATGGTGTTGAGGGTGTGGGTGTGTGTTGTGCGTGTGTGTGTCACTCTCTTTTTCCTCCCCCCCTTCCCTGTGTGCTGGGTGGCTGTACTCACCATGGTCGTCTTCGCCGTCGTTGGTGTTCATGGTGGAGCAGGACGTAGAAAATCATTGGAAATATTTGCAGCTCGGGCTCCATGGCGGCGTGGTTGTTCCCTGTGTCTCCAAAGATGAGTCCTTTCCCTTCTGAGGTCTGTTTCTGCCAGGCTTTTGATGCCGTTGGTACCGCCCCGGAAAAGGTGGCAGTTTCACTGACACTGACTTCCGCATGGCTGTTTACGGCTACCGCTGTGTTGGCTGTTGTTTCTGCCCTGGCAGTCCGTGTGGTAAAGTGGCTGTTTATCTGAGTTCTCACCGCCATGGTCATAATTTGGCAGTAGTTACCACCAGCCTTTTGGCAGTATTAACGCCACTTTATCACCGACTGCCAGGGTTGTAATGAGGGCCAATATCTTGGATAATCACCCCCAGCCCCAGACAGCGTGTTGCCTATCAAAGTATACTTTTTAACCAAAACAGGAAATTGTAACTTGCACATGATGCCTACACCTTCAATCGAAAATAAAAGCTCTGTCTTTGGTAACCTCTTTTTGTTTTTTTGTTGCCTGTATCATAGACGGGTTTACCAGCTCTGGTCATTTTTAAATATATTCCTTTAATTATTGTTTTTGGTATGTGTGGATATTACATCTGCTTTACTGGTATTTTCAGTAAAGTCCCTTTACCACTAGGACAGCCATGCTATAGCCAGCAATCAATACAGCTTTTAGCGCTGACTCTCTGCGGCAACCTGGACCTGTATTAGCAATCCTGTTTCCTACAGTAGCTAATTTGTAAATAAAAATGTGTTGGTGCCTGAAGCCGTCCTCTGAAACATGCTGCTGCTGCATTTAATTGTGCGAGCACAGAATACTGAAGCAGCGTAACCCTAAAGCCATCTCGGACCTCTTTAATCCATTTACAGCCACCCCCTTCCCCTTCTGCTCACTCATTCAGCTTTCTGCTTTCTCCCTTTGTGACGCTTTTTCTCTTCCTGCCGCTTTCACATCTGTGTCTTTTGCTCGCAGTAAATGCCTGATGCAGAAAACAAAGTGACGGCCCCCAACAATATGTTCCGGTGCCTTGCACCGGAAGCCACCAGCTCAAAGTAACCACTGGTTTCCTACCCTTATCTGTGGCTAATCTCTTGTGCTCCATCTTGCTACATGGAAGCTCAAGGGTTTTCAAAGTCCACAGCTCCTGAGATTATCAACCGTTTCCAATCTTTCTATGGTGGTGGTCGCGAAGGATCTTGGTGGTTTCATTTGCTTTGGTTGCTTGAAGCAACCCTCAAGCTGGAAGAGCTTTGGTTTATGGTGAGGGGAGTGTTCAGCTGAGATTCTTGCTATGGAACCCTGGAAGTGTAGCACCATTCTTAAGCGCTCTGATCCACCTGATTGAAGTTCTTTTGCACAACAAGGCAAGGGAAGTTCTGTTGAGCATACTGCTGATTAACAGTGCAGTTTATGCAAAGCTGCTGCCCAGAGATGGCCTTACTGCTTTCAAATAGCCTAGAGGGCAGCGTGAGAATGATAATGATGAGTCACATGAGTAGCAAAGTGTAAGTGGTAAGATGGTGCTATATCCAGAGCACTGATATGGGGGTGGGGGTTGTGGCTCACATAAGAACTAATCTGGCCTTTACAGATGTGCTCTTGGAGGGCATTGAAGATGATGTTTTCAACTACCAATGTGAAGAACTTGGGCCCTCATTTTGAACATGGGGGAATTCCCGCCGTGTTCGGGCTGGCGGTCTTTCCATCGACCGCCAGCCTCCTGGAAAACCTGCTGGCCGTATAATGATCTCCCCGCCAGGCGGGGACAGTGTCTCCGCCCGCCGGCCTGGCGGGGAACACGGCCGCAACATTTAGGGCGGCACCATGAGGAGCCGCCGCCAATGTTGTTGTGCGGCAGGTGCAGCAGCACCCATCGCGCATGTCACTGCCCGTAAATCGGGCAGTGAGATGCGCGACGGGTGCCTGCATGGGGGCCCATGCACTGCCCATGCAGAGTGCAAAGTGCCTGGGCAGTGCAGGGGCACCCCCTCCGCCAGCCTTTTCCTGGCGGGATATCCCACCAGGAAAAGGCTGGCGGCATTTGAAACATTATCCACAGGGTAGATCAGACATATCTTTTGATTCTCTTTGTGCTTCAGTGCTGCAGTGCTGCAGTGCTGCATAAGGGTGATTGGTGGAGTCTCTCAGACAATTGTGGTTGAGCGGATAACTCTAGAAAATTCTGCTTATGCCTTTTTGTGGTTCAAAACTCAATTGACTGCAGTTGGAGGAGATGGAAAAAAGATCAGCAGAAGACAGGAAGCTAATAACACCTAGCAAAACGTTCCTCAAGTGGGACAGTGGTTCTTGGAGAACAGTCAGAACTTATTCAGCTTCTAGGTTCTTGTATCAGCCTTTTCAGGGGTGGGATTGAAACCAGGGGCTTCCACTTGAAGGAAAATCTAGTTACAACTTTCCTTTTCTCCCTTTAGCTCATTAAAATCATGACTATCCTGTGCTGGAGTATTCAGAAGAAGGACCAGTTGCTGGTAGTCTAAAGAAATGTTATGCAGTTTTGAAAAATAGAGCCACATACACTAGGGTTCTACAATCCATATATCAGGGTTACAAAGTTCAGTTCTCAGAGATTCCACCAATGAATATGTTTCTCACGCAAGGAATCCAGAATCTGCTCTCGTCTGTAGTTCTAAAGGTGCTTTTCCTTGTTCGGAAATAGATGTGGGTGTTTCACCCAGTGTTAGACCTGAAAGAAATCAATTTTTACATTCCCCATGCAACTTTCATGATGACAGCTCTTTAGTTCATACTTCCATTGATCAATCCTGAGAACAATCTCGCTTCCTGAGACCTCAAGGAAACATATTTGCATGTTCTGATGCATCCAGAGTTGCAGAAGTTCCTACATTTTTGCGTAAAAAACAGCATCTTCAATTGTAGCCCTCCTGTTTGGCCTGTCTTCTTCACAAAGGGAATTTACCTAGATTCTTGCTTCAGTAGTGGGAGCTTTGCATGCCAGAAGTATTTATATATTTGCATATGTAAATGTCTGGTTAGTTTCTGTCTTCGCTTTTACAGTTGTTTCCCAGAATGTGCAAGTTTGCCACATAGTCCAGTCCTTGGGATAAATAATCAATCAATTCATTGGAAGATTCCAGATAGATCTGGAATGAGTCTTTCTTTTTGAATGAAGGAAACACAAACTAACTATCTGAGTTCTTTGCTGAGCTAGGACCAAGCAACCACAAGACAGACTGGTGCATGGGGAGATTACAGCATCATTGGCAGTGGTTCTTTGAGCCACAAGCCACCTCTAGTCCATCACCTTCTATCTCACTGGAGCCCTGCTTCCATGTATGAGGAGGCCTCTCCTCAGATCAGACAGCACACAAACTAGTGGGCTTTTCTTCTGCTTGGGGGGGGGGTCAAGTCCAGTCTTTTCACCTTCCAGCAATATATTTATCAGAGAAGGAGAATGAGCCTGCTGGCTATTTGAGTGTAGTTTTTCCAAGCTCAATATCACTGAATATATGCCCGGTTTTATTTAAAAAAAACTTGTGAGTCACATCTGTAGCTGCACCTCTTTACCACAGAATAAAATGCTGTCCTGCCACAATTCTGTTCTCTCTTTCCATTTCGGAAAGTGTGTGTAAGGAATGCCCTTTCCCTGGCCTGTCCTCAGGGACTAATCTAAGCCTTTTCTCTCTTTCAATGAAACCAGAAAGAACTGAGAAAGATTCAGCATGAACAAAGCCATGTCTTACTAGAGGTGGCATGTTGGAAGAGGGGGCCTTGATATTTGCTTGGTTCGTCTAACAATTTAGGAATTAATTTAGGAACCTTGCATTTTTCCTTTACATCCATCTCCTCTTCAAGCTCTCAGCTGGATGCTGTTGGAGGTGATGAACTTGAGAAACAAGTGTTAGAAGCCCAAGATTGTTGTTGAGAGTTTGATAGTGTATCGTAGATTTTGGATTTGGTCCACTCTGCAGAGTCATCCCTAAACTTTTTGCTTCACCTCCTGGTTTTCTTGGCTTTTAAGACAGGGCATGGTGTCAGTGCTAACCTGTGCTAAAGGGCGTGTGCTTTCTCTGTTAAACATGGTGAAATTAACTTAATCCCAATTGGCACATTTAATTTACCAGTGCATCCATAGTATTGTGGTACTAAATGTACCCAGGGCTTGTAACTGAACTGCTACAAGGGGCCTGCAGCACTCATTGTGCCAGCCTCTTAAGTAGACTTTTTCAACATCTCAAGCCTGCTATTGCAGTCTGTGTGTATAGGTGCTGGAAGTACAGGTTTTTGGGGGGAGGGAGGTGCTGCAGCACCCCCCCAAAATAACCATGCTGGAGTTCAGAAGGTGAATGAACAATAAAGACACAGATACATTATGTGTTTATTTTGTCACATTTGCTGTGCATTTAAAAACAAAGGTCAAAAGTCAGGCTACGTCGTCTGACATACTGCTGCTTATTATTTTGACATTGAAATTGCATCTTACTTTGCCTTCTCTGACTGTAAAGTGAGAGGATTTTGTAAAAGTGACCTAGGTAACAGTATTGCTGGGGTACAGAGAGGGAAAAGAAAGGCTGTCTTTTTTTTTTAGCACATAAGATTTAGATACCTGTAATTGACCGATACACATATTACAAAAGATTTGAGTAATTAGAAAAGCAAACATTAAGTAAATTTTTTGAAGTTCTGAACATTCTGGAAACAAGAGGCATATTTACAATGAATTGGCTCAGGGCAGCGCCACAAGTCTTTTTGCTGAGCTGTCTTATGCCACTTCGAAAGGGCAGGAATGCACCATATTTACAAGATACGGTACATTCCCGTCCTTTAAGCTAGCAAAGGTGCACAATTTGGTGCCTAGCGCCAACGCTGGCATCCTTGCTCCTTGATGCAGGGGTGTCTGGGTTGTTGGCAGGATTGTTTTTTGTGAAGGAAGGGATACCTTCCTGAACATAAAAAAATCCATGGGGGTTTTTTCCTCTTCCTATGTGTGCTGCAGAATGCACCATACATTGAAAGAGATAAAAACAAAGAGAAATAAAGATATTTCTCCTTGTTCTGTCCCCCCTGGGGATGCTTACAGTTTCAACGCATTCCTAGATTTACAGATTCTTGTAAGTGGTGGCCCCAGCCCTTCCCCTGCAGCCTCAGACAGTTGCCCACTGGGGTTGCTGCTGCTGGCAGTGGTGCTGGTGGCGGTGCTGGCAGTTGTGGGGGAAGGCTCCAGTCCTTCCCCTGCAGCCTCGGATGGCTGCCCACTGGGGCTGCTGCTGCTGGCAGTGGTGCTGGTGGCAATGCTGGTGGTGGGGCTGGCAGTGGCGGGGGAAGCTCCTGTCCTTCCCCTGCAGCCTCGGATGGCTGAACCACCATGGTTGGTGGTAGCGGCTCCGAATGAGTCCCAGCAGCAGGCCTCCTGTCCTTCCTGCGTGCTGGTGCTGGCCCCTTGCCCTTCACTTTTGCAGCTGGTGGTGCCTCCTTGCCCTTCTCTTTGGCAGCTGGTGGTGCCTCCTTGCCCTTCACTTTTGCAGCTGGTGGTGCCTCCTTGCCTTTCCCTTTCACAGCTGGTGGTGCCTCCTTGCCCTTCCTTGATGCACCTGGTGCATGCACACTTCCATTACTGCTGGCTGGTTCCCGGGATCCTCTCCCACCTGCAGTAGCTGTCAACACAACTGTGGCCGTGGACTGGGCGGCTGAGGTGCTCGCCTGGGTTCTGACCACCCTGGCTCAATGTGAAGAATGGGTGGAGGTGTATTGAAGAGACCAACAGTGGAGAGGAAAATCTTCTTAGGGACATTGGGGCAGGAAGAGGGTGAAGGTTTGAGAGTGGAAGAAGAGGAAGTGGTGACTGCCAGTGAGGGTGTGTAGTGATAGGCGTGCTGGTGATGGAGGTAGAGGATGAGGATGTAGTGCATGCAGGTGTGTATGTAGACGCTACTGGGAGAGAGGTGGACGAGGAGGAGGAGGGGGGACAGAGTGGAGGCAGTGGATGTTGGTATGTCTGCATCTGGATGGTGTTTGTGTGAGTACCTGTGGGATGATGTGTGGTGCTTGTGTTTGCCTGAACCATTCCTGTGTGTTGTCCTGGGTGCCTGCTGGTCTGCCTGTGTGCTTGGGATAGGTTGGGGCTGAGGGGAATAGGACTGGGTAGAGGAAGTTGGAGGAGGGAGGCTAGAAACAGGGACAATGGCTGCCATCAGAGAGGAAGCCAGAGCCTGGATTGATCTCTGTTGGGCCGCCTTGCCAGAGTGAATGCCCTCCAGGAATGCATTTGTTTGTTGCAAATTACCTGCCCGACCCTGGATGGCATTCACAATGGTTGACTGCCCAACAGAGATGGAGCGCAGGAGCTCAATAGCCTCCTCAGTCAGAGCAGCAGGGCTAACTGGGGCAGGGCCTGAGGTGCCTGGGGCGAAAGAGATGCCCACCCTCCTGGTTGAGCGGGCACGGGAAACTTGCTGAGGGGCTGCCGGGAGGGCGTTGCTGGTACAGGGGGTGGTGGTTGTACCTGTAGTTGGATTGGGGACAGAGGTGTCTGCCACCACCAAGGTGCTTCCATCAGAGGAGGTATCACTGTCCGAACTGTCCCCTCTTGTCTCCGCTGTAGTGCTCTCCTCGTCCCAGTGGTGCCCTTAACGTCGGTGGATTCGGCCTCCTGGGCCCCGTGGGATGCAGCTCCCTCCATCGCCGGTGTCTCAGCTCCTCCGCCAGATGATGCTAATGCACAGAAGGACAGGTGACAAAACAAAAAGGGGGGGGAAGAGGCAAAGGATACACTGGATCAACGGCTGCTCCAACACCACCGTTAGCGTACACAACACACACACACAGAGCAGCCCTACGCATTAAGCAATGTACTATCAGTCACAATGCTAGTCACCAGCCCATGGGCAGAAATACCTAACGCTACTAACAGCATACCAGAGACCCACAGAACCCTGCCCAGTAGTAGATGCCTACTAGCTTGGTTGGGGGTGGTTCACATCATACCCTGCCCAACATGGGACATACCCTGCAATGTCTGGCTCGGCCTAGGGGCCCGGAGACCACCCCACCACGCGCAAGTAATATATTTGGAAACTGTACTCACCCTCTTGTGGCTGCCCTCAAGCACCCATCCAGCTCCGGATAGGCCACTGCCAGTATGCGGGCCATCGGGGGGGGTCAGGGTTCGACGGGCACCCCTTCCTCGTTGGGAGGCCATCCCCAGCTGGGCCTCCGCTGTCTTCCTTGCCCAGCGTCTCAGGTCCTCCCACTGTTTCCGCCAGTGGGTGCTCCGCTTGCCAAAGACCCCCAGGGTCCACATGTCCTTGGCGATGGCACGCCATATACCCTTTTTCTGATGGGCGCTGACCTGCAGAAAAATACACATAGAAAAAAGGTATCAGTCAGACCGTCTGGCCTGTTACACTCATGTCCCACCTTAGCCCTCCCATCCCCCTACGCACAGACATTGCCCACCATACATGCAACATACTGCCCAGGACCCTTCCACCAACCCCCCCCTTACACGAGGCCTCACACACAGCACTCCATGCATTCATGCCCCATGCATCGTGCTCACAGTGTACTCACCTGTTGGTCTGGAGGTCCATACAGCATTCCATACTGGGGTAGGACCCCATCCACCAGTCTCTCCAACTCCACAGCGGTGAAGGCAGGGACCCGTTTCCCCAGTCACACGAGCCATGGTCGGTCACAGGTCACAGCAGCACATGCAGTATAGGTCCTCTCCTGTTGAAGGTGCATACCGTCACAGACGGCATACATCACCATTGGCCACAGTAACCCATAGGTCCCAATGGGATGCAATGAGGAGTTGCAAAGCGGTTTTCGACTGCCTCCTGCAACGGCGCACAACCTCAGCAAAATTACCTCATTTCCACATGTCACTCCATACAGGACAGGCGGACGCCATTTCAGGGAAGAGGGCAGGCCATGGCACCTAACTGTGTCACAGTACACATATGCACCATTTGGGCCTATACAACAATCTTGTGTTACAGTCACAACATGCAATACAGTGTAGTGTTTTGAAATATGGGATACTGACCAGCTACTCACCGTTTGCCCCCTAGATTGCAACCGCTGCAGATGAATCAGAGATGGAGGCATTCCCCCATGTACAGGCCCCTGTTGGACTTGGCAACAATGGAGGACAGGTACATTATCCTCACCTGTAGACTGGACAGGGCCACAATCACAGAGCTGTGTGCCCAATTGGAGCCTGACCTGATATCTGCTATCCGTCACCCCACCGAGATCCCCCCTCTTGTGCAAGTCCTATCTGTGATCCATTTCCTGGCAAGTGGCTCCTTCCAAGTGACAGTGGGCTTGGCAGCAGGAATGTCTCAGCCAATATTCTCAATAGAGCTGACCAGAGTGTTGTCTGCCCTGATTAAACACATGTGTAGCTACATCGTTTCCCCCCAGTGAAGGATTTGGCCACAGTGAAAGCTGATTTGTATGCAATGGGACATGTCCCCAACATTATTTGGGGTATTGATATACACATATTGCATTTGTCCCCCCTCTGAAGAAATGAACAGGTATTCAGAAATCGAAAGAGCTTTCACTCCATGAATGTGCAGTGGACCAGTACATCTCCCATGTCAATGCAAAGTATCCTGGTTCTGTACATGATGCCTTTATCCTGAGGAACAGCAGCATCCCATATGTGATGGCTCAACTCTAGTGGCACCGGGTGTGGCTAAAAGGTGAGCCCTAGTTCCCTCCCATGTTGGTGTATGGGTATGGTGTGGGCACTAAGGGTTAGTGTGTGTCTAACAGTTGTCCCTCGATATTTGCAGGTGACACTGGTTACCCCAACCTCTCATGGCTACTGACCCCTGTGAGGAATCCCAGGACAAGGGCAGAGGAATGTTACAGTGAGGCACATGGGCGAACTAGAAAGAATAATAGAAAGGACATTCGGCCTCCTGAAGGCCAGGTCTCATTACCTCCATATAGCAGGTGGATCCCTGTAGTACTCACTCAAGAAGGTGTGCCAAATCATCGTGCATGCTGTATGTTGCACAACCTTGCCTTACGTCGTGAGGTACCTTTTCTGCAGGAGGAGGAGATGAGGAGGCAGAGGATGAGGATGAGGATGAAGTGCTATTATAAGACAGTACTTCCAATAACACACAGGTAAGACACTGTAATTACACTTTACATTGACAGTTTTGTATTTGACATTGTCACTGGCAGGCAAATTTTCCAAATTCTATGCCCACTTACTGTATCATTTGGCATCTCTATTTTCAGATATTTGTGTCCCACTATCGCTCCTGGTGTGTTGACTGCAGCCAACTACAGGTCATTCCTATGTATACAATACTTTACAGTTATATTGCAGTGTTTAAAGCTTGTTAAACGAATACATGGTTAAATGATTTGACAGACTCTATACATGTATTTTTTCAAATGGTGTTTATTTAAGTGCTAATGATTAGAGGGGGATGTGCAATGGGCTGGGGTGATGATGGAGGAAAGTCCAGGTTGTAGTCCAGTCTATTTGTATCACAGGTGCATTTAAGGGGAGCATAGGAAGGGGAGCAATGGCAGTTCAAGGTGGACAGGGTGACAGAGTGGGACACAAGGGTGACTTTCAGGAGAGTCTTCTTTCCTGGCAGGGATCTTGGCAATGTTCTCTGGCTTCTGCCTGGATCGCAGGGACTGTTTGTGGGGTGTTCCTCCTTCTGCAGGGGGTGGGGTGCTGGTGGCCTGTTGGTCCTGCAGCAGGGTCTCCTGTCCACTAGCGGCAGAGGAGGTGGAAGGCTGTTCATCGGTTTGTCGAGTGTCAGAGGCCCGGTGGTGTGCCAATGGGTCCCTCAAGGTGTTGGCCATGTCAGCCAGCACCCCTGCAAAGGTGACCAAGGTGGTGTTTATGTCCTTCAAGTCCTCTCTGATCCCCAGGTACTGTCCCTCCTGCAGCCGCTGGGTCTCCTGCAACTTGTACACTATCTAGCCCATCGTCTCCTGGGAATGGTGGTATGCTCCCTGGATGTTGGTAATTGCCTCCTGGAGAGTCGGTTCCCTGGGCCTGTCCTCCCCCTGTCGCACAGCAGTCCTCCTAGCTTCCCTGTTGTCCTGTGCCTCTGTCCCCTGAACCGTATGCCCACTCCCACTGACCCCAGGTCCCTGATCGTCCTGTATTTGTGGGGTGGCCTGGGGTCCCTGTAGTGGTGGACACACTGCTGATTGACGTGTCCTGGGGACAAAGGTATGGACCCCCGGGGTGGGTACTGTGGTGGTGTTTCCTGAGGGGGAGGCTCTGTGGTGGTATGGGACTGTGCCTGGGTAACCGACTGTCGGGAGATCCCTGATGGGCCAGGTTGGTCATCCAGATCCAGGCGTCCAGTGCTGCTGTCATCACTGTGGGCCTCTTTTGGGGGTGGACTGGAAGTTGCTGGCACCGCCTCTCCGGTGACTTTGGGTGGGGGACCTGTGGGGATGTAAATGCAGTGTTATTGTTTCTGTGTGTGTCATCTTGCGCATGGGTGTGTTGCCCTGTATGGTTGTTATTGCCCTGGCAGATTTGCCTTTGAGTGAGTAGCTATTTGGTGGGCTAAGTGATTCTCTCCAGTGTGCATGCAGTGGTGATAGGTGTCCATGCAGGTCTGTAAGTGGTTCATGCATTGGTGTTACATGCAGGGCTTGGTATTGGGATGAGTGGGTTGTGATGATGGGGTATTTATCGGAGGTGGTGAAGTGATGGGAGTGAGGGTGGGGGTTTGTGATGGCATGCAGGTGGGGGGTGATAGTAATAGAGATTTGACTAACAGAGTCCAGTCCTCCTCCTACTCCTGCCAGGCCCGCAGGAAGAATGATCTCCAAGACTTGCTCCTCCTATGTTGTTAGTTGTAGGGGAGGAGGTGGGGGTCCACCGCCAGTCCTCTGTACAACTATTTGGTGTCTTGCTGCTGCGTAACGTACCTTCCCCTGTAGGTCGTTCCACCTCTTCCTGATGTCATCCCTTGTTCTGGGGTGCTGTCCCACGGCGTTGACCCAGTCCACGATTCTCAGCCATTGCTCCATCTTCCTTGCAATGGACGTCTGCTGCACCTGTGATCCAAACAGCTGTGGGTCTACCCAGATGATTTCCTCCACCATGACCTTAGCTCCTTCTCAGAGAACCTGGGGTGTTGTTGTGGTGCCATGGGTGCATTGTGAGTGGTGTGGGTGAGGGTGTGTGGGGTGCTGTGTTGGGTTGTGTGATGTGGGGTGCGTGGATGGTGTATAGGTGATGGTGGTGTGTGGTCTTTTCTGTGGTCTTGCTATCTCTCTTGTGGCACTTGTTTGTGATGGTAAAGGGTTGTGGGTAATGTGGGTGTGTGTTTTATAGTGGTGTGGGTGTGGTGTGTGTATTTTGAATTGTCCAATGTGGTGTTGTTTTGTATGTGTGTGTGTATTTTGAGCCCGGCGGTATGTACCACCAGTGGTTTAGCACCATTGGATGTCCGCCGTGGTGATTCGTGAGTCATAATGCTGTGGGCGTAGTTCTGTTAGCGTAACGGTGTGGGTTTTGCTACTGCCAGTTTATCACTGACCTTTGGGCTGGCAGACTTGTGTGTGTGGCTGTATAGCGACAGATTGCTATTTGTGGGTCATAATATGGGTCGCGATAATCTGCTGTGGCGATGATATGTTGGTGGCAGTCAGCATGGCGATAAGTGGGATTTACCGCCAAGGTCTTAATGAGGGCCTTTATATGGTGATGTGCAAATGTTAAATATTCACTGAAACTCTATTTCCACAAATTATCATTTGTGCGCTTATCATTTTGTCAGAAGAAACTGTTTGTTTATGTACTTTTTACTGGCCATTACAACAAAAAATGTACTGTATGTAAATTACAATGCGGAATCACAATACTTGAAAATGCCTGAAAATGCACAACCAGCTACATGCCACAACCTTATCACTCTCCAACTGAATGGCCGTGCCACATTCGCTACCAAGCCCATAGGGCAGTGTGCAATGTATTTAAAAAGTTGGACATGTACTTTTAACTTTTCTATGTGTTTGTATTGAAAAGGACTTACATTAATTTCACTATTGCAAGGCCTAACTAAAAATTTGTAATTTAAAGCCCTCTTTAATGGTAAACTTGCATTGTAAGTCACAATTCCGAAAATGCTACTTTTAAGAAGTTGACATTTTCTTGTTCCACCCATTTGGTGCCTGTAACATATATCCTGGGTCACAGGAATAGGTGTAGCTGGCAGCTGGCAGCTGGTGTGCAGTATATAGGAAATAGTGTGTGGAAGACATTGTGATGTGGAAGGGTTTATTAGCTTAGGCGGTGTAAATGAGTGAAAATGCTTGCAGAAAACCCATGTTCCATGCTGCAGGAGCAGATGATCTTGTGATGCTTATTTTGCCCTTCCTAACAGACAAAAATAAATATGTGCTCCTACAGTGTTGTGTTTCTTGTAAGATGTCATGGCATGTGGATCAGAGGAGACATGCCGCTGACCCAAATGAGCCTGAGATTAGCTTGAAGGCCCTCGGAGCATGATTAATTGGTACCAATGAGAGAGAGGTGTGGGATGCCGCTGGTATAAGTTGGAGGAGCATAGATTAGCAAAAATACTGATAGCACTATGAGAACAATTGGCACAGGAAAGGAACAGGATGTTGTGCAAGCCAGCTTTTAATGTTTAAAAAGAAGGGGTGTGGATCACTCAGGGAAGCTCACAGAGGACACGTGCAGATTTGCCGTTGCCCACATGCGCTGTCCCTCGGCACCATTTCCAAAGACTGTTTGGAGCGGGCTTCCTGGTGCTAGCTGCCAAGGCAAAGTCAACCTTATTCCATTCAAACACCTGAGTCAGAAGTGTAATTGCGCCCATTACTGGCTCGCTCTGTTGCTTTTAATCATGACATGGGATCCTACATAAGAAACGGATTTTGGAACTCCCCTTGTCGTTTTTAATTCATCTTTCCTCCACACCTTTACTGCACCTCACCATTCACATCGGCAACCCGAAAAGATCTCCTGCAAAGAACTCCCCCACTGGTGCCCGTTGGACATTGCATGTCAGGCCAACTTGGAGCTGCACGATGATGAAGCATGACACCCCTTGGGATGTGTGGGGGATTTTGCTCCTTAAACCGGGTACCGCCGTCAGAGGGGTTCTGACCAGCATGCACTTTTGGTTTCTGTAGGAACTGCATACTTACCTTTAGTTATAAATAGTGGACCATCAGTCCCAACTCTTCAGATCACATCTGAACCTGTCAACTCTACCAGGAAGAAGGACTGCCTAGCTGTGAAGTCTGCCCTGCTGACCAGCATGCTGACCAAGGACTACACTGCTGCACGGACTACCATTCTGGCACCAGAACTTTTCTGCTGCTCTGAGGTGTCTTGCTGAATCCAGCCTGCCTGTGTGGACCCAGGCCTCCAACAAATCTACAAGGCTCAGTTGCTCGCCCCCTGTTCAAAGCCACAGGGACATAACAGGCTTCATCAACATAAGTGCAATTTGCCTCAACTCTGTGCAGCATGAAGCAGCCCGATGCCGACACTGGCCCAGCGCAACGCATCTCGTCCACGGTGGCGATGCATCGCAGCACAAGTCTTAGCAAGCCTGCTGGCTTCCTCAAGTCCTCAACGATGACACAGGACCTCACATTCAATTCCATGTTGATGTTCATCGATTTTGCCACTGTGTGAGGCATCTTGATGCTGGACCTCACATCGCAAATCCTCGCCAACTGTTCCTTGACGCCGGCTTGCGCAGCTTGACTTGAGGGCTTTGCATGTCGACGCCCAGGCTACAAGGTACTTTCAGCAGACTGAACTGAGTCGTGAAGCCTGACCATGCGCTATTGTGGTCATCCTGAACTTGTAACTTGGATTCAGTCTTCCATGACTAGATACCATAGTTGATGCTTTTTGCTTCTTAGCGCTTGATTTCTACAAAACCTTTAAAATTGCATATCTCTGGTTTTATAATTGGATTTTGGTCATTAAGATGTCAAATAATTTCTTAAAATATACTCTATTGTTCTAAATTGGTGTGGGATTTTTCTTATGTTGTGTTTTCACTTTATTACTGTTTGAAGCGCTGCAAAAATACTTTACACATTTCATCTAAGTTAAGCCTGAATGCTTTTGTGTAAAGCTACCATAGGGTTAAGATAAGCACAGGTTAATTTGGGGTTTGCTTGTGTTCCATTCTGACAAGGATTGCGGATTCTGCTTGAGTAGGATTTCACCCCTTTCAACCAGTAACCTAATTTCTTATAGTAGACAATAGAAAAACTTTGTTTCATTGTGTTCTTCCAAGAATCCTCAAGCTTCCCCCTGTGATCTTATGAGAAATCCAGTTTTTCCACATGAAGGTTTTGTGTTAGGATTAATTGTCTCCATTTTACGAAGCCAATGGGTAACAATTATGCACTCTGAGGCAAAAATGTCTCCACTATATTCAATCTCACTTTGCGTTTACTTAAGAGTTTTTTGCTTGAGATCATTTTATCATTCCCTTTTTCATCATGGGATTTGGTATTGGTTTTTAAGGTTCTACAAAATATTCCCTGGGGTCACAGGTTTTTGAAGAAGCCACTGGTGTCTGTAGAATTAAAACTTCTATGACACAAAGTCTATGTTTAGTACCTGTTTGTTCAGGGAAAAGGGTTGGTGAGCTGAGTAATTTAATGTGCAAGGAACCATTCCTAAATTTGTTTTCTGATGCAATGGTTCTTCTGTCCTCTTCAGCATTCCATTGTTTACAGGATTGTTCTGCCATCTTTTTTTCCCATTCCAGCTTCTGAGGATGTGAAGCGTTTACATTTTCTTGATCTATACAATGATATGTCTATGTACTTAAAAAGAACTGTTTCTTTTCAGAAAACTATTTTTGTTGCCACTTTTGGTTTAACTGGCACTACCTCTGCTTAATGCCAATAGATTCATTTTGTCATATCCACACATTTGACACAAAAGGAGTCCCATTGATTGGTTGCTGCAGGGGTGTTCAAATATCTGCTTTTTTTTGCTTCTTTCAAGGGGTAGCCCTCGAAGATCAGCTGTGCAGCTAAATGGTCCAGGTGTCTTGTATTTATGATGCATTATAATTTAAGGGAGGAGGCAGTTTCTCAGCAGATTTCTTTCAACTATTGAGTGCTGTTAGCCCTAATGACTTTTCACTGTTATTCTTTATTAAAGATTGTTTGAGGGCAACTCTTCTTAATCAACTTTTTCATTGGTGAAGTGCTGTGTAAATGAGTTAGTTGGCTTGAGTATGGCATCACCATATAAGGACTGTGGCAAAGAAGATGAGGATGTAATGACCAGGATAATTGCCTGTAATAGTCATTAATCCAAGTTCCTATTCCTCCTCCTCACAATCCTAAAGTTCCATCCCTCCTTTCCAGTGTTAAAGTGGCAAAGGGCGTATAGTAGGTCAACACAGGAAAAGATTTGTGATGATAGAGCTTTTACTTCTGGTTTGGGAAGTTGAGTTAAGGTTAGGTATCCTGAGCAAGTTACAATTTCTTACTTCTTTTACCATATTTTTTAGGGTGGATAAAATGATCTTTCAGGTCAGGGCAGGACCTCATTGTGTAAGGACTGTGACTAGGAACACTAGTACTCAGAGTAATGAAGATTACTGGTAAGCAACTGGGTCATAAACACAAACTGTTATGCACAAATGGTTAATTATTGATGTACAATTTTCAAATACACTCCGGTCTATCTTTTCTAGCATTGGGAGATAAATCCAGGGGAAATGTAATATTACTACCCAGTATTCATATTCAGCAAGAATCATAGTATGATGGAGACAAAGATGGAATTTAACTCTGTTGCACTAACTTGCTTTTTACTGAGATTGATCTAGATCGACTGGGTGAATTAACATCTAAAGTGAAATCTGGATCACTGAGGGACCCCCTGCCCTCCTCTCATCTTAGAAGGGTTTAGCCGCTGTAATAGATAATCCATTGAGAAGGTTACTTAATAAATCATTAAGTCAAAGGATTGTGCCACAAGCTTTCAAACATGGATGGAACCCCTTTCATTAAATGCAAGGTGAGGCCCCTACAGTTCTGAAAAACGTAAGACCTATTTCCCTACTTCTGTTCCTGGCAAAAATCTTAGAGGCTCGTGTTGGCCAAGATTCATGTAGACATCTACAGAACACTCCCTTTCTCTATCTGGCCCTACCTGGCTTTTGACGCTTGCACAGCACAGAATCTGTGATATGTCTTTTTTTAGATAATCTGAGATGGGAAGATGATGAAGGGCAGGTTTCAGCCTTGGTGCTGTTGGATCTGTCAGCAGCATTTGATACGGATTAACTGAAGCTCCTGATCGACCATGTGAAAGAAGCAGGAGTTCAGGGCAGCTCTCTGAGTTGGATCAAGTCCTTCCAAGCATAGTGATCTCAGGCTGTAAAATGTGGGTATTCTCAGCAAAAGCAATTACGTTAGAGTGTGGGGTCCCACAAGGCTCATCTTTATCTCCACATTTATTTAATCTGCATTCCAAACCTTTGATAGTGAAACTTGTCTCTAGGGGCTGTAGAACGTGTAACTACTTATGCGAATCATAGGTGCTATTCTGCTTCAATTGTACTCCCCCATCATATGCAAAAATTTAAAAAAACAATGGAATTTATTGCTGGTTGGATGGAACCCCTTACATAAAATGGAAGGTGAGACCCTAGAGTTCAGAAAAACTAAAGACCTATATCCCTACTTCTGTTCCCACAAACCTATTAGAGACTCGTGTTGCCCAAGATTCCTGTAGACATCTACAGAACACTCCCTTTCTCTATTTGGCCCTACCTGGCTTTTGATGTTTGCACAGCACAGAATCTGTGATATATCTTTTTTAGATAATCTGAGATGGGAAGATGATGAAGGACAGGTTTCAGCCTTGGTGCTATTGGATGTGTCAGCAGCATTTGATATGGATGAACTTAAGATCCTGATCGACCATGTGAAAGAAGCAGGAGTTCAGGGCAGCTCTCTGAGTTGTATCAAGTCCTTCCTAGCAGAGTGATCTCAGGCTGTAAAACCTGGGTATTCTCAGCAAAAACAATTAGGTTAAAGTGTGGGGTCCACAAAGCTCATCTTTATCTCCACATTTATTTAATCTACATACCAAACCTTTTATAGTGGAATTTGTCTCTAGGGGCATTTCGAACATCGTTTTTGCTGGTATTATGACTTTGTGCACTTTACCACTTTTAACAAGTGCTAAAGTGCTTGTGCTCTCTCCCCTAAACATAGTAATATTGGCTTATCTTCCATTGGCATATTTAATTTACTTATGAGTCCTTAGTAAAGTGGTACTAAGTGTAAATTAAATGCTACAAGTGGACCTGCAGCACTGATTGTGCCACCCACTTCAGTAGCCACTTAACCACGTTTCAGGCTTACCCCTTCAGAGACTGTGTGCAGTTTTACACTGCCATGTAAACCTTTTGCCAGGCCTTTCCTTTTTATACAGATAAGTCACCCTTAAGGTAGGCCCTGGACACACCAGATGACAGGGTGCAATGTATTTAAAAGGCAGGCATGTACTTTTAAGTTTTACATGTCCTGGTAGTGAAAAACACCCACAGTCATTTTTCACTACTGCATGGCCTATCTCTCCCATAGGTTAATATTGGGATACCTTATTACATCCTATTAGTGTAATTCACAATCTAGAGGAGATAAACTGCTCAAGTTTGGTATCTCTGGAATCACAATTTGAAATCACAACTTATGGTGCAGTTAGATTTTAAATTATTATTTTGAAAATGTCACTTTTAGAAAGTTGTCCTTTTCTTACTTTAGCCATTTGGTGCCTGCTGCCGGTCTCATATCACTTGCCCCGTATGGGTGACAGCTGTGCCTTGTGAATTTTCCCTAGACAGCAATACACAATGGGAGCTTAGGCGTAACTTGATGGGCAATCCTGGAAGGATGGAAGGGAGGAGCTGGGCCCAGCCTCACTTACACTTAAATAGGTTGTGTCTTCTCCCCACACAAAGGGCTGCATACCACCCTGTACTGAGTCTGGAGCCAGCTCAGGAAGGGAAGGACCACTGTACAATTTAAAGGTCTGTCTATGAGCCTCTCCCACTTCAAAAGCACAACTGGGTATAAGTACTGGACTTCTGACACCACCAGTTCAGTACACTTCTGGACCTGTGAATACTCTTCTAGGAAGAAGGACTTCTGTGTTGCTGAAGGACTGCAAACCTGTATTGCTGCTTTGCTGGATGCCTGCCTTGCTGGGCTGTCCCTGCTTCCTCCTGTTCCCCTGCCTGAGTGAGAAGGACTGAACCTGCTTCACTTGAAACCAAAGTAACTCCAAGGGCAGCTGGCTGGCCCTCTGATCTGAAGTCTTAGGAACATAAAGGACTTCCAACCATCCTGCTTCTGCACCTGAACTCTGCCATCTGTGAGTCAACCCTGCCAAGTGGTGCACCCCAAGCATGGACCTCCTAATGTGCTTCTCAGCGGAACCCTTTCATCGCCTCTGCTCAGTGGTGTATCCTCGAGCTGAACTGACACACCTCCTCTTTGGATTGGACCATCCCCAAACAGAACTGACCCATTGCCACTGCTGCGTGGATTGTACCCATTGCATAAGACTTGCATTTCCGCCAAATCCTGCATCTTTGGTTCGGAACCGTCAATGCGCAATCCATTTCCTACTGCAAGCTCCTCGCATCTCTTGATGACTCCGGCAGCCTTGCAGTGGCTGAAACTCTGCATCACAGCTCCACCGCTCATCAGAACCGATGCATTGTCTCATCTGTGCACTGTATCCTCAACACTGCTCTTCTTATCACAAGCCCTTTCGACAGTCGATGCAACAGTACCTCACACTGCAGCTTCGCCGCATCTTGGAACTCACACACTGCCTCGGCTACACAGAGCATATTCGACGTGATCCACACAAGGCTCCGCAACCCGGGGTTTAAGGTACTTTGCTCAGTGGGCCTAACTGGGTGCCTGTAGCTGGTCCGCACTCCATTGTGGTTTTCTGAACTTTTGACTTTGCCCTTCGCACCAGAAATCCCCAACAGCACTTTGTTCTTTTTGGTGCTATTTTTACTTAAAACTTTGAAATTCAACATCCCCATTTTTACTTAATGGATAATTGTCAGTTTGGTCTTGTTTTATTTATTAAAAACATAGTTATTTTTCTAGCCTGGTGTGGAATCTTTTTGTGTGGTGGCTTTCAATTAATAAAGAGGTGCCCAGCATAATTCAAAGTTCCACCATTCTTATGTTGCTGGGTGGGATGTTTGAATAATAAAAAGAAAACATAATTGATTTCATACTGCAGTGTTTACCAAAATATGCAAGCCTGGATGATTTAGGGAATGAAAACAAAGCATGAACAACCTTTGAGCAAGTCAATAGCTGTAGCTTTTGCTAAATGCGTCAATAAAGTGGCTCTTACAATGTTTTTTTACCCCAGCAATGCTGCCGTGTATGTGAATGCATGCACAGTGACAGTCTTATAATGAAGTATCAAATTAATATAAGATACTCTGTTATATGGTGGCCACAGTGCGTGTAAGGGCATGTGTGCATATATTGCTGTCACCATGTAATGACGCATCAAAGACATGGGGAAATTCTGTTACAAAATTGACACCACATATTTGCGTGCATGCAACGTGGCTATCTTTTAATTGCATTTGAAACGTCATTAAGAGATAGCTGCTATGTATGTTTGGGTATGTACAGTTTTTCTGGAAACACTCTAACAAAATGGCCACTGCACTGTACATATGCCAATCATGGCTCGCGGAGCGCATTAGGGGCAGGGCAGCGCACGGGGGGGAATAAACATTTAATGAATTATAAAAATAAAAAACACTTACCTGGATCACCGCAACCACCGCACCGCTCCATGCGCTCCTTTCCTGCAGGTACAGGCTCCCAGCCTGCTCTGCACCAATCCTGACGCTGCTCATTGCAGCCTAAGGATTGGCTGGGAGCGCCCAGTTAGGGTGCTCCCAGGCATACTGGGAGCCTGTGCATGCTCTCTCCAGCCTGTCAACTGTGTTGCTGGCCTGGAGAGAGCCTACTGTGCATGTATGTTTGGCCGGCCCAAGACGGCCGGCCAAACATACATGTGCAGTGAGGGGGAATGCTTTGCACTCTCCCTCAATGCTCGTCACCCCTGTGGCCCGCCCCTTTACAAGAAATCAATAATAAACTCGGTTTATTATGGTTTTCTGATAAATGTTATGCAGCTGGCCGGGGGGTGGGAGGGGAGCAGGGCGCATCACTTCTCCTCCCTAATTGAGGAGCCACCCCTGATATATGCACATGCATAGATGCCATTTCGGTATGGTTTGGCTTTGTCAATGCTTGCGACGCAATTGAACAAGCACCGGCAATGAGTTCCACATAACGAGTGGCTTTTGAGGGGGAGGTGAGATGTGGGGGCTGGAAGGAAGCAGCGCAAGCATCATACTCTAGGCATTCCCACACTTAAGTTTGGGCGGTGACACAGAGGTGGGGGCAGCAGAATATTAGAGAGCTGAATATAACACCCTTTGTAAACTTCCATAAAATGCCATGACTTTAGGGACAGCTCTCCCAGACAAAGGCAGCTTAAAAAATGCTAATACCCATTGGATGAAGGGCCCTGACCAAAAGCCCACTGTTCTTGTCACCTATGTATGTAGGTATTTATGTACTTCTGTGTGTATTGGTGACATGAATTCTAAGACGGTTATCTCTAGGTGAGTCTTAAAAAGGCTTAAAAACTAAATGAATTGGTGTAACTATATCCTTACAACTAAAAGATGTATACGAGTCCCTAGTAAAAAATAGGAACTTGTTGGGTAGGTTATAAATATTAATCCTGTGATGGAAACAACCAAAGTTAAATTGTAGGTGAAGTGACAAGCGTAATAGGCGTCTATGTATTTCCATTCTCTTTCTTGGTGGTTTCTTGTTGATTACATACAAGACGGCTTTTGCGAGCATAAAACCGTCCTCTACAAGTCTATAGGAAATTAAACATATTATAGAATCTTTTTTTTATTGAGATCCGATGCCAAAATACATGGTTTATACTCCCCTGACAGTAGCAAAAAAAACTATATATATATAGATCATTTTACTTTGCACAATTATCTCCACAAGACATTCAGAGCTTAACAGATTTCAAAGAATCATATTTCATTGCGGGATCACAGCGTATAACCGCAAAAACATGGGAATTTTTCCAATCCCAGCCATGGTGAGCGTTTTGAGCAGTTTTCCCGACCAGCACTATCAACTTATTTTATTATGCTAGGGTGCCTCCATAAACTTCCCCCAAATTTTGAAGGATCGCTTGGTCCCTCCACATCTCGTGCTTCCTTACTTGTTGCATTTAGAGGACCCATTCCTCTGAAGTAAGGATAAAGGAAGTATTCCAATTCTGTAGCAAGAGAGATGTAGCCACTGCCATAGCTATATTTAGAAGTTTTGTAAATTTAGAATCCCACTTATCCGAAGGATCATAGCCTAGCACTAGCAACCAAACACTTGGAACTATTTTTATCTGTAGGGCTATCTCGAGATACCTAACTACATTGTCCCAATTTTTTTGAATAAGGACACATCCACCTATAACTTTCAATTTTTCGACGACCGCAGTGCTACATCAAAAGCAATGCCTGGACTGGTTAGGATTAACCTGTGCTCGAAACCGCGGGGTTCGATAGAACAGAAACTTACTCAAATATAGCATTCTACGCCAATTGGTTCCACTCAGCACATCAAAGTTCAACCATTTAATTTCATCCCACATTTTTTCTGCTAATTCTAAGCCTTAATACTGCTCCCATTTTCTGATTGCTTTTAAACAGGGATTTGAGCCCTTCTCGTCCATAGGAAGCTTTTACTATTCGCCCGCCCACTTATAGCCAGAGGGATCCACTAGCTCTTTAACTATGTTTTTGCTATCCCACATCCGTCTACTATCAAGGCCGATAGAATTATTAAGCATTGTTCTATAGGACTCTAAAAGCAAGAAATCCCCCCTGCACCACTGCCCTGATTTCTGATGAGCTTTTCCACTCATCGCCAGATACAAAGACACCAACTTTCAGGAAATCCGGCTTGCTCCCATTTTCTTATTACATCCGAATCTAACAGGGTGCCGGATTCTGTTACCAATTATGATGAGGGGGTGCACGTGTTAATATAAGGTATAGAATAACTGCGATAAAGATCAGCCCTCTTCCTAAAGAACTATCTAAGGATCTGATAATAAACTTTCTTTGGGGATTTAGTTAATTTTGACACATCCCGTACACCATAATTTACAAATCAAATCCAGAAAGACCTGCTAGAATAAACCCCATGTTGCGGCTTTGCATTGAATCTAGCCATATATTGTGCAAAATATGCAAAGTAGTAATCTTTGATATTAGGAAGTGCCAGGTCCCCTGTGACAGGTAAGTCAATATTTACATAAGTAAGTAGGCAGAACACTCGTTAAGGTTTTTTTTTCTTCTTTCGTTATTTTGTGCTTTAGACTATTCTCTAATCTTGGTGTACGTCTTTAGGGTGTTTCTTTCTTTTTCTCCTGTCAAGTCCCCCATGTATCTTCTTTTTTTTCTTTAAGGGAGAGGTATTCCAGGGCTCCAAGAGGTCGTCCATGCCAGGAGAGGGAGAGAGGAAAGAGTAAGAAGCCTTTTAGTAGGTAAGTACAGGGAAAAACTAGTTGCTGTTTTCTATAAGACTGTTTCTTTTTCTTTTTACAATTTTCCTTTACCCTTTCCTGTGCCTTTTGGTGAGTAGTGCTCTGGTTAGTTCCTAGATTTTCTTTATCTCTTTTTATCTCTTTAGGTTAGTAATATGCTGCTCCGTCTGTTAATCTGTTTTCTCTTTATTTTGTTATTACTTTTTCCTTTTAAAAATTGCATCACTAGCTTCCTGTCACCTTGTGCGCTTGTTTTCTTTATTCCTATGTCTGCTCTTGAATTTACAGGTGTCTAATTAGTGCCAATACAGTTCTTCCCCTTTTCGCGATCCTCTATTCCCTCCCCGCTAATAATTGCATTCCCTTCCCCTGCCCCGTTCACATACCTGGATGAGCCACGCGCCTCCTGGAACGTGGCTGGCTTCTGCGTATACAGTTCTCCCTCTCGGTCTTCTCGCGGCGGACTTTCTCTCTGAGTTGTACAACATCTGTCCTCTGTTATTTCCTCCTTGGGCTCGCCGTCCTGCTTCCCCTCTTCAATTACCATGCTTACCATACCATACCATACCATACCATACCATACCATACCATACCATGTGTTTCTTCACGTTGCTGTACAACGCGCGTCCTCCTCCTCGCTCTTCCTGTATCTTCTCCGCTCCCTACGGGTTTTTCTGTCTCCTCCCCCTGCTTACCGCTGCCGTAATGACGTATTGGCCGTAACTCCTCTCCGGTGTCATGAGTAGTGCCCCAGGGGTATGGGAGGTCCGCCCCTGTTCCTTGTGCTCTGTCACACCCCCCTTTTCCGGTTCCATGTATAAAACGCTCAGTGAGATGCAGGCGGTTTTATTTTGCCAGATAAAAGATGTAAACATGGATTTTACTTTTCTAAAGAAATTAGTAGTTTAAACACATGGAGTGGCTGAGAATAAAAAGTTGAATAATGGCTGTATTGACATTTTAACCAGCGCAACCCTCCCTAAAATAGTCAACCGGAGTGATCCCCACCGTGATAGCATATTCTGAACTTTGGTAAGCAAAGGAGCAAAATTAAGATCACAGAAATCTTAAATTTTTGAAGAAAATCAACCCCTAGGTATGTTTTGGTTGGGTACTCACACAGGGAACCAATTCAGATAATAGTGTGTCTGACCTATAGCCACATAGAATGAAATCTGTTTTTTTTATATTGATCGTATATCCCCCCCCACTTAATCAAACTCCGAAAAGATCTCAAAGACTTTTTCCTGTTAGCTATTATTTTTATCAAGGAATAAAATGATATCATCGGCATATAGTTTAATCTTCCCCATCTGCTTAACAGGAGGGCAGATCGCAGCATGCTGTCTGATAGAAATAACTAAAGGCTTGATAAAAAAGGCAAACACTATTGGTGAGAGGGAACCCCTGCCGGGTACATCATGAGGTGCAATCAATCTTTCTCTTGACATGTAGTATGTCCTATTGGCCAGATGCTGAGCATCAGAGAAAAAAGTTGATTGGGGTGAACTGGGAAGGTGTTATCAAAAGTTTTGTAGTATACTATGTTTCTAATTGGAACATTCATGCAGCCTTCAAAAAGGCAATAGACCTGTCTCCAAAATAGGTTTACTGGATACTACTGCCTATGAAGCACCATCCGTTAAGTGAGAGTTTGCTTTGAATTCTGAGTTAATCCTGATTTATATTATGTAATCAATGCAGCATTCAGAATACAACATCTACATTTACCAGCATGTGGACAGGATGTAAAATTGGTGAGTTATTGTTTCAGTTATTTATATTTTACCTGTATATCTTTCCTGAGGAAGTCACTTTTTGTGTACAGCAATTACAGCTAATATTTCTTCTACCACTGTTTATTTTCTTATATTAATTGAACTGGTGTAGGTGAATAAAGTCAACCCCTCATGGGTGCGGAGTCACAATAGTGATCTTCAAATATCGACATGCAACAATATCAATTCTATAATATCAATGTGTGATGTATTGTGAAATTAAGTAGAATTGGAGGCAGAATAGTAAATCTAAGTGTCCATACATATACATCTTGACAATACAGTGGAAGTCTATACTGAGCGAGGATATTTGTGCAGGTTGTTAGTTTTGTGGTGAGTTTCCTCACACAGATGTGAACCACCAGGTACAATAAGCTTCAGAATGAGAGTCTAGTACTCATAAGGTTGAAGGAACGACAAAGCACCTTTAGTTACTCACTATGATCCATTGGTTCTCAGCTAAGAGAGAGTTGGCTGAAAATACAAAACAACCATATTTAAACTTAAGAAGGAGCCCAGGTAGAAAAAGAGATCTGGGAGGCTAGAAAAATAGTAAACCATAGGAAGATGCAAGGTAATATCGGTGAGATAAAATCAGATGGGGCTTTGGAATACATCTTGATAATGACAATATTATGTTTCCATTGAAAATACATTTTTTGATTTACCTATAATTGTTGACCTTATGGATAGATCTGCTTGAATTTTTTCAATTGCATGGTGTAGTCAACTATGGCCTGGAATGCCAGTTGTCACGAAGATGTGTGCAAGGGAAAAGATTAAAGGAGTGGGGTTACAAGAGTTGTTTTTTTACATTTTACGTGCCCTGGGAATTTTTCATCATGCCTGCAGTCCAAACCACTGAACGGATTTAAACCAAACGTTGTGAAAGTAGAACTATACTTTGAAAGTGTGCTTTTGTTAGTTTGGTGTAAATCAGTTAAGTATGAGCCTTACAATCAGTCTCACTTGTTCAAACATATACAATTTTGGTTACTCGTGACTCTCAACACCAAAAGTATCAGAATACCTATACTACTTCAGATATTCAAAAGGTGCCAAACAAATATATCATAAATTAGCAAGTTTTTTAGCTATACATGACATACATGACACTATGTCAAAACTTTCTATTCTATCACTAAACAGGATAGAGATCCAAAAAAATGACTATATCATCAAAGATTGGACAATAACTGTTGGAAATGGCCCTTTTCGCAGAGTTCTAAAAAGGGACAGTGAATGGGGCCCCAGTCACTGCTTTGAGGGCAGTGGGGCTAGCCATACAATTGTTGTGAAAAGGCTAGTTTTCCCAGAGCAGTACACCGGACAGGTGTTTGGAATGACTTCAGTCCATGGGCAAGACTTTTTGTGCCCCATGGATCTGGTGTCTCTAGAGAGGGATGGAAAGGTGACCCAGAGAAGGGTCATAGTTATTCCCCAGATGCCCATAGACTGCATTCTGGGAAATAAGCTGCCCCCGGTTTCATGGGAACTGGGATGGGGGCTACCAAAGGTGCTCTAACAGTTCTGTTTTCTGGGGGTACCACTCCAAAGTGGAAGGTACAGGTCCCCAACAAGAGGGACAGGAGGATGGAGAGCCCACCACTGTCCTCTACTCAGTCTGAGGGTACAGACCAAGATTGAGTGACCAGTCTCAGGATACCATCCCTAAACTGGTAGAAGGTGAAGTGGAAGAAGGGTGCACGACATCTGAGACTACTGCCCCCCACTTTCGAAACCACAGAGACTAGAGGCCCTGGGATGGCCTGGTGCCAGTCTCTTGACACTGACTGCTGTCTGTAGCCTCTGTTGGTTACTGTCCTTGTGGTCAGAGGGGAACGAAGTCAGACCCAAGGAGTGAATGGGGCACATAACACTGTTGGCCAAGGCAGTACTGTCTGCCTACCGAGATGTATCAGTGAGAAAGGAAAGGTTAAGTGCTGCAGAGATGGGGTCTACAAATGAGGACATGGGTTCCCCCCGGTTAGTACAGTGGGCCCTGAGAGTGTGGACATAGGGTTCCACCTGGATGCAGAAAGGCATGGAACTGGCAAGAGCCTCTGCAATAGTGGCCATTGTCCAGGTTCTATCGCCCTAAGCAGGGAAGTTGGGATGGGGTTGTAATCGAAATGGGCCTTTTTGCAGGGTTATGCCCAAACCTTTTTCCTCTGACCTCCTATTTTTGACTATGTGCAGCATTTCATTTTTGCTGACACTTAACCCTGATGACCAGCGCTAGGGTGCGGGGGCTCTCTGTCTAAATTGTATTGGTAATTGGTTTACCAATGATTGGCATATTTGATTTACTAGTAAGTCACTAGTATAGTGCACCATGGGTGCTCAGTCCCTGTAAATCAAATGCTACTAGTGGACCTGCAGAACTGATTGTGCCACCCACGTGAGTAGCCCTGCAAACATGCCTCAGCCTGTCATTGCAGTACCTTTGTGTGCTGTTTTAAAGTGCCATTTCAACCTGGCAAGTGTACTCACTTGCCAGGCCCAGACCTTCCTTTTACTACATGTAACTCATCCCTAACGTAGGCCTAAGGCATCCCGATGGGCAGGATGCAGTGTATTTAAAAGGTAGGACATGTACTGGTGTATTTTACATGTCCTGATAGTGTAATACTGCTAAATTCAGTTTTCACTATTGCAAGGACTATCTCTCCCATAGGGTAACATGGGGATTGCCTTGAAATATCTTTTAAGAGTAATTTCCTATTGGGAGCAGATAGAGATTTGGCGTTTGGGGTCTCTGAACTCACAATCTAAAAATACATATTTTGATGATGTTGGTTTTTAAATTGTAAGTTTGAAAATGCCACTTTTGCTTAACCATTCTGTGCCTCTGCCTGGCTATACTATACACATCTGGGTCAGGATGACAGTTGGGCTGTTTGTGAATTCACTGTAGACAGTCACACAAAGGGAGCTGAGGTGTGCCCTGCACATCCTGATGGGTCTTCCTGAGCTACAGTGGTGGGAGGAGCTGACATGTGCACCTGAATAGGGCTGTGCCTGTCGTCCTGCAAATCAGTGTCCAACCCTCTAGAGTGTGTCTTGGGCCAGGGCAGGGAAAGGCAGGGCCTGGTGCACTGCAAAGACTTCTCTTTGAATTTTGCCCACTTCAAAGACAGACATGGGTGTAAGTACTGGACCTCCGACCTTACATATTTGGAACACTTCTGGATTGAGGACATGCTGCCATTCAGAAGAGCTAGGTGCTGTAAGAGGGACTGCCACTGTGCTTGTTGCTTTGTTGTGCTGGCCTTCTGCTTGCTGTTTCTGTCCTCCGACTGAAGGGACTGGACTTTGCTTTCTACACCCTGCTTTCCATGGTTCTCCAAATGCTTGAGTTGAACTTGACTCTCATTGAAAAGTCTCAAGGACATCAAAGACTTCATCTGCCAGCAACTGGACTACTCTGTTAAAAGCCCTGTCCTGTCAAGTGGTGACAAATCCAGTTCTGAGCCCTTGAAGGAGGTTTTTGGTGCCACAAGAAGGAAATCCACACATCGACTCGTCATTTTGAATGGACGCATCACTGTAAGGATTCGACGCACTGCTACTGCCCGCAATAACCATGGTTTTTAATGCAGTCCCCATCTTTCCATTGCAGCGCATCAGAAGAACCACAGCTGTTTGAGTTTTGAGCACTGTATCACGAAGACCGTGACGAAACGCCCTATTTCCAATGCAGCACCAGTTTCATCGCTGTGAGATTGACGCTTCGTGGCTTGACTATAGATGCATCATCAACACAACATCCCCGAGTGCCACTTTCTTCATCAACACCGCACTGCAGTAGTGAAAAGATGCTTTGTGCTGCAAACGAGGTATCCCCTCCCCTGTGGTAAGTAAGGAATCAACGCATTACCTCCCCTGCCGAGCAGTAAGGAACCGATGCATCACCTTCCCTGCAACAGTAAGGAACCAATGCCTCTGGGGTCTTTCGGCGCATCACCTCCCCTCCTGCCCACATTGTCTTTGTTTTTGACGCACCTCAGGTACTTTGCCTCAGTCAAATGCTTCATTGATTTCAAGGAACTAGAATTGCATTTTATCTTTTAAAAGTGATACATTTGCTTGTGTAGGTTGGATTTTTGTCATTCTGGTTTTGTTTTAAATATTGGCTATTTTTCTAAACTGGTGTGGAGTACTTTTGAGGTGTTTTCACTGTGTTACTGTGTGTGTACAAATACTTTACAGACTGTCTCTGAGATAAGCCTGACTGATTGAGCCAAGCTACCAAGAGGATGAGCAGGGATTATCTTAGCTGTTTGGCTCCCTTTCCCTAATTAGCGTGACAGCCCTACTTGGACAAGGTGCAAGCCACTGCCAACTAGATACCCCATTTCTAACAGTAACCCTGCACACAAGATCATCAGAGAAGTCAACCATAAATTAAAACTATGGTGAGATACCTGATATATTAATGACGATGAATTTGTGTACTTAAAAGCTGACAAACTTAGGTTCCCCTTAGCACATTACACATTTGCAGAAATACAAAAGAAAGCATTGATCCCATGAGGAGGTCCATAATATTGGGAATTAATTCACCCACTGAGAGGAGTCCAGAAAATGTGGACACTTTACCATGTCCCTTTGTTAAAGATATACCATCTTACGTAAGAGATACACAACACGTGTTTAACACGATGTACAAGCTAACATAGGAGGATGAAAGGTTTTTGGTTACGCTGGCTATATCCTTGTATAGAAAAAGTTCACATGAGTGGGGTATTTTTGTCCTTAAACATTTCCCTAACAAAGGACAAGCCAATTTCTCCACCATACGAATATGTCTTTGGAGATGACCAAGATTATCTTGTATAATCATACTTTTCTTTGTAATAATGTCTTGTATCAACAATTATGTAGCACTGCCATAGGTTTGCCCCCTCGTAGGCCAACAAGATTCTATACAAGGGAGATATATTGATGGCATCTTCATGGCTTGGACGGGCACTCGTAGAGAATTTTAAGGGTTCTATGACTATCATAATACAAATGAGTACAACATGAAATTCACACAACTACAGTGCCGAAATAAATGGCATGTTTGCATATGGAATTCTACATTAAATGGAATAAGAATGAAAGTAGAACGTTCTGTAAAGAAACCTCATGCAACTTCTTGTTTCATGCTACCAGCTCACATCCTAGATTATAGATCAAGCCTATACAATATGGGTAAATGATAAGAACTTGGAGGAACTACAGCGAGGAATGTGTGGGAATTTATTGGATATACAAACTAGATTTGAAATTAGAAGCTATGATGAACAATTGATAGCAACAGCTATAAGCAGGAAATACATTTTAGATTGTCAAACAACACTAAATCCCAACAAGAAGGCATGAAAGAGGAGAAGGCGAGGTCACCAAACTCATTACATCGTATGATGTAGATGTTGCTACGTTCTGTCGAATCTTGAATAGACACTGGGAACCCACAGTGAAATATGTTACCAGGCAACCCAGTATCATATTACGTTGGGATAAGGCAATTGAAAACATTTACCCCCTTAGAAACACTTCCAGGAAATGGCTTGTTCAACAGAAGAAATGATTTTACAAGTGTGGAAACTGCAGCATGTGCAAGTTTGCAATTGACAAATTACAAATCTTTCAGCATAATACTAGTATTAAGCGTTGGATAAGAATGAACATGTCATGTACCAGTAAGTAAATGTGGTAAAATCTACATAAACAACCCATAAGGGGTTTGAAAGGTAGGATTGTAGAATACATCAAAGCAATCCAACTGAACAACACATGGCACCCATTTGCAGTTCATTACACAAAGTGCCTGGTATACAGGGTTGGTTTTGGAGTGAAATATGAAATCCAAAACATATCACTCGATCAAAGAAGCAGTAACAGGGAAGACATGCTGCACAGAACCGATGCCTTTTGGATTCTGAGACTGAGGGAGGTTGAAAGGTGAATTTATATAGATATTGAGTTTCAATCATTTCTGGGTGATTAAAATTGTTAAAAATGTTTATGCATGGGACTGATACAGTTGGTGGCAGCATCAATGACATGTGAAGAGGGCAATATGTACATAACCATATGAGGAGATGTGATATTTCTAGTTGCCATGCAGGAGCAGACATATTACACCATCCCCTCTCTCATCATTAATATACCATCTCTATTCTGACATGGTTTATCTGCTCATTTTAACCATTAGCGCTCTTATACCTACTATTTGTTTGTTGAGGTGTTTCCTCCTGCAGTTTATTACAAGTCAGTATCCTTACTGTCCTGATTAATATGCTGCATTTATGCACAGTTTTAAGATACCACACCCTCTGATTTTAGCGGTGTCTCTAGTGAGGGCCTAGAAGATAGATGGTGCAGTGAAATGAATCTTTGTTGAATCAAATTTTTCCATCCGAGTTAATGCTCATGCCACCTCTACAATCCAATCCCTCTTAAAGGATTTTCCTGTACTAGCAGATCGAGCAGATATCAGATCCAATGCTTGAGCGAGTGACTTCCTTTATTCTTTACTCTATTTCGGCTCTTCGGCCATAAATGAGCATAAAAGAAATACAATACATAAGACTGTGGCAATAAGATGATGCAATTCAATAAAAATAATTCTGAAGTCAAGTTCATTCAAAGTCCTAAAATAAATTTCAAATATATACAACGTAAAACTAAAACAATCAATGAAACACAAGAAATTCCTAGCAATTCATAATTGTAATCCCGTCCTTCAGTACGATATACACTGGGCAGGCCAACCTAGCCCCAAATCATTCTTATAAATACCCTACTGTTTAGTAATAATGAAAAACTCTTAGTAAAGTGAGGTGCTTTCCTTTAGAGCCTAGCAATATGGGTACGCTAAGGAAACCTTCTTACTCCGATGTGTAGCATCTTCAGCAATTAAATAATAATAAGAGTGAGATTTAATCTAGGTTCCTCTTTCCATCTCTACTTACAACATCATAATAAAGATTAAATATTAAAATGTTTAAAAATATTTTCATAACTCGATCTGCCAATACACGCGAGGCTACATTGTATCATTCTACAATCGGTCTCACCCTTCCCCGTGGTGTTGCTAGCTATAATATGACAAGTCTGACCTGCCTAGGTCTGAGATCACTTATATTTATTATGAGCATGTCTTATCACATAAGCAGTTTGTAAGGATAGCTTAACCCCTATCCAATACCATTATGATATTATGCCTCGCATACTACACTCCCACACCCTACAAGGTACCCTCCCCAGTGCGCTCCTGTAAAACTCCTTGTATTTCAATTAAAAATCGGCCTAAAGCGCAAGTCACATTTAAAACTCTCATAAAGGTTGAGAACTTGAACCTGATTGATAATATTATATTGCTGAAAAATTGGCTTTAGAAACTTCTTGCGTACATATAAACCACAGACAGTCCAATAAGATGTGTTGGGCATTACATTTTTGTTTTAAGCCACATGTACATATGCCCAGATCATCTCTAATTACAATTTTTATTTTTTGATCCATATAGCAAGGGTTTAGCCCAACCCTAAATTTTAACAGCGCATCCCTCACTTTAGGGTTGGGTAAGGTCTCTATATAGGGGAAATTTTCCTCATTTCTCCAGCCATGCAGCATCAACTGGGTGGATATTTTCCCCTCCAGATACCCTAGATCTGCTTCTCTAGCCCTTTTATTTAGCACAGCACGCAATTCCTATTTTGGAATCTGTTCTGTTTGCTACTTTGTAGGTGTTAAGCCTAGAGAGGCACAGATCTTTTTTAGCCGTCCTCTCACTTGAGCTGCTCAGTTCAGCTCACTTGCCTGCATTTCTCTTTGACATAATCTTGCGATTTTGAGAATTTCCACATCAGAAAGACTCAACCAATATTTCATTGTGGCTTGTATTCCCTGGTAGCTCCACCCCTTCATTTGGCATTCCACCCTTATAGCCTGAATTATACTTGTGGGAGGGAGCAAGAGCAATCGTTTTACACAGCTGCTTTCTTCCGCGTCCCATTTCAGCTTCCCGGCAAGGAATAGAATTTCCAGCCCATATTGAAATTGAGGGCGCACCATAGCATTAAAGGCGGAAAGTGCTGGGCGAAAGGATAGTCCTCCATACTTTCGACTAAATTGCTTTAATCCCCAGGTCACTGTTACTGTCGTGGTTTTTAGTGTCTCAATAGGCTCTTTCCATATTAGTTCAGAATCAAACCACATTCCTAAATATTTGTATTTATCAACTAATTCTTGTTAGACCTGACAGCCTTAGGGTGGTCACCCCTAACCTTTTGCCTGCCTCCTTCCACTTTTTAGATACTGTTTTTGCTGGTTTTAGGACTCTGCACACTTTACCACTGCTAACCAGTGCTAAAGTGCATATGCTCTCTCCCTTTAAACATGGTAACATTGGATCATACCCAATTGGATTATTTAATTTACTTATAAGTCCCTAGTAAAGTGCACTATAGGTGCCCAGGGCCTGTAGATTAAATGCTACTAGTGGGCCTACAGCACTGTTTGTGCCACCCACTTAAGTAGCTCCTTAGCCTGGTCTCGGGCCTGCCATTGCCAGGCCTGTGTGTGCAGTCTCACTGCCAAATTCGACTTGGCATTTAAAAGTACTTACCAAGCCTAAAACTCCACTTTTTCTAAATATGTCACCACTACGGTATGCCCTAGGTAACCCATAGGGCAGGGTGCTGTGTAGGCAAAAGGCAGGACATGTACCTGTGTAGTTTACATGTCCTGGTAGTGTAAAACTCCTAAATTCGTTTTTACACTGCTGTGAGGCCTGCTCCCTTCCTGGGCTAACATTGGGGCTACCCTCATATACTGTTTGAGTGGTAGCTGCTGATCTGAAAGGAGTGGGAAGGTCATATTTAGTATGGCCAGAATAGTGATACAAAATCCTGCTGACTGGTGAAGTTGGATTTAATATTACTATTTTAGAAATGCCACTTTTAGAAAGTGAGCATTTCCTTGCACTTAAATCCTCCTGTGCCTTACAATCCACGTCTGGCTGGGTTTAGTTGACAGGTCCCTTGTGCATTCACTCAGACACACCCCAAAGAATACTCAGCCTCACTTGCATAGATCTGCATTTTGAATGGGTCTTCCTGGGCTGGGAGGGTGGAGGGCCTTACACTTGCATGTCAAAGGACAGTAGCCTGCCCTCACACAAAGGACTGCAACACCCCCTACTGGGACCCTGGCAGACAGGATGGAACTGAAAGGGGACCTGTGCACTGCTAAGCCACTCTTTGAAGTCTCCCCCACTTCAAAGGCACATTTGGGTATTTAAACAGGGCCTCTGCCCCTACCAACTCAGACTCTTCCTGGAGAAGAGACCCTGAACCAGAACTTCCATCCTGTCAGGAAGAACTGCCTGGCTGCCCAAAGGACTCACCTGACTTTTTTACTGTGAAGGACTGCTGCCTTGATGTTGCCCTTCTGCCTTGCTGCTCTCTGGCTGTGGTGAGAAGTGCTCTCCAAGGGCTTGGATTGAGCTTTTCCTCCTGTTCCCTGACGTCTCAGGACCAAAAAGACTTCATCTGTACGAGAAGGACCCCTTGTGCGGCGAAAATCGACCCACAGCCTGCCAGAAACGACACACAGCCTGCACCAGGTGAAAAATTCACCGCACGCCGAACCAAACAACGTATCCCAACTTCACAACGAGAAGATCGATGCAGCGCCAGCATAGCGACCGGAAATTCACTGCACGGCCCACTGGATCGATGCACAGCTGAGCTGGAACGACGCAGCCCCACTTCCAGAGAGGAATCGACACAGCGCCTGCCGTGTGGTAGAATTTCCACGCAATGCCCACTGGATCGATGCAGCCCTTGTGACTTTGTCCTGTGAGAGCCGGAAACATACGCATCGTGTCCGAAAACCCTGCAACCCGAAGAGGATCCACGACTGAGCGCCGGAAATTGACACACAGCCATCCCTGCGTGAAAACTAAATGACACATCGTCGTGTGGGGCCCGAGAAATCGACACACACCTCCTTTGTTTTCACCCATCTCCTCCTCTGCGGTTCTTTGCAGAGATTTTGAACGGGAACCAGGTACTTTGTGCTTGCAAGAGACATTTATTGCTTTTTAAAGACTAAGGACACTTTATATCACTTTTACAGTGATGTCTCAACATATACTTATTGCATTTTAATCGTTTTGACCTGTATCTTATCAGATAAATATAATATATTTTTCTAAACACTGTGTGGTGTATTTCTATGGTGCTATATGGTGTTATTGCATGATTTATTGCACAAATATTTTACACTTTGCCTTGTAAATTAATCCTGACTGCTCAGTGCCAAGCTACCAGAGGGTGGGCACAGGATAATTTGGATTGTGTGTGACTTACCCTGACTAGAGTGAGGGTCCTTGCTTGGACAGGGGGTTAACTGACCCCATTTCTAACAATTCTACTTTGTCAACTCCCAGGAAGCAGGAGAACTCCCTCTTTCTTTTCCCATACACCATTATTTTTGTTTTGTCCAAATTGACTGTAAGTTTTTTATTTTGACAATGGGTGTAAAATGTGTCTAATTTTCTTTCCAGCCCCAGTTCTGTCATATCAACTATCACCAAGTCGTCAGCGTATAATAAGCAGGAGGTATGAGTCCCATCCATTTTTGGGGAAAGGCCCCTAACCGCCTTCAATACACTTGGCAAATCAGACAGAAATATGTCAAACAATAGCGGGCTAGGACACATCCTTGTCGCCACCCCTTTCTTTATAGGAATCCTCTTTGAAAGTACTCCATCAGTATTTAAGATCACCTAGGCCCAGTTTTGCGAGTGTAGTCCCTGAAGGAGGAAACGTAAGTTGGAATCAACCCCTAGCTGCTTCAACATGTCCCATAACAAATTTCGGTCCACCAGATAAAAAGCTGCATGGACGTCCATAAAAAAAAAGAACAGGCATCCTCATACCTCTATTGACTTTTTTGCTAGTGCCCACAGACTAAAGCAATGGTCTATTGTCGAGTGGCCTTCTTTAAAGCCCCCTTGCTCTACTGGGATCAAATTATTTAACTCTACCCATACTTTCATTTGCCCCAGTAATAACCTTGCAAAGATGTTTTCACCCACATTCAACAACCTAATTAGGCGGTAATTCTTTGGATGTGTTGGATCATCTTTTTTGTGGATTGGCTTTATTATTGCACCCTTCCAGTTCTCCAGAAAGCAGCCAGAGTCAAGGATTTTATGAAAGGTGACATATAAAAGATTTGTCCACCAATCGCTGTTATTTTTTATTATTATTATTGGCAGGTTGTCTGGACCTGCTGCTTTAGTTAGCTTAAGAGCAGTAATTATGTCTTTTATCTTTTGCAGGGAGAAAAATTATCTTAGGGCCCCACCTACCTCAATTTTATTTCCTCGTTCTGCTCCCACGTCCTTCCCTCCATATAGTTTATAAAGATGCTTATTCCAATCTTCTTCTCCAACCAAACACCTCATATGCGCCTTAGCTTTCCCCTCTTTAACCAACTGCCAGAACTGCCTAATATTGCGGGTTTCTTTCACATCTAACATTACTTCCCAGTTTGTGTTTATATATTCCCATTTCCTCTTCCTCAGGATTTTCTTATATTCTTGCTTAGCCAGGCCTAATTTCTGTTCTATTCCCTTGACAAACTTTTTCCAGAATTCTCTTTCCAATCTCCGCACCTTCAGCTTCTGGATCCTACACTCTTGATTATACCAGGTATTCTTCCTGTCCCTTCTGACTAGGCCCTCAACCTTATTTTCTCTTTTTATTTATAACTTCAGACAATCTACTACTTGTTCAATTGCCCTATTATATCCCTTAAATATATCATTAGTACCCTCCACTACGCTAAGATCTCTATAATTTATCATCAGCTTCTTATTATTTTTAAGCTACTTTCTGTTATTCAGGCAGTTGAACGTCGTGGATACCCCACTGCAGTGCCACCACTCTTTCTCTTTCTTTTAGGCAATTTTTCCCTTTTCTGAGTGTTAGATGTAGGGGCCAGTGGTCACTACCCTCTAGGTTTACAGCTTCAAAACTCGCCACTTCGCCTAGGTGCCAGGCATTTACGAAGGCATAGTCAATAGGGAAAACCTGGGTGCCTATTCAAAAAGTCTGCTTTGCTGGGCAGTCTGCATTCAAGTGGCCATTAATATAGAATTGTCCTAGGGGACCTAAAAATCTAACTAAGGCCCTATCCCGAGTCGTACCCTCTGTTCTGGGGAAGATGGCTTGCGGTATATGTGCAGCTATCATCAACTCTTTCAACCATATACTCGTTGGGTCTAATTTATGATTAAAATCTCCCAAAATCAAGATTCTATATTACCTATGCAAATTGCTTCCAGATCCTCCTCAAATGGACCCTGTTGGGTATGATAGTCTTCTGTCATCCCCGGCTGGATATTTACATTAATTATGATAAGCTGTCTAGTCCCTCCAATGACATCCAAAAGGTCTACCTTGCCTGTTAGTAACCAGCGGGTTTTTGTTTTTATCTCTGTAAATCTATTAGCTGTTCTAGTTGAGGTCAACGTGATTAGGACACCCGAAGGGCGGCCCGGGCCTTGCTAAATAGCTTCCTTAAAGAGCCTCAGAAAGCCATCTACTGGCTCTGGTTCTTCACACAACCAGGTTTCCTGGAAACACACTATATCATATTTTCCTAACCTTTATGTGAATACATCTTGTTTTTTATGTTTCTTGTAACCTCCTAAATTCCAGGAGAAAAACAAATGGCTATGTGAAGAAGCTGATTCCTAATCTAGCTCACTCAATTTTCCCTCACTATAATCATCAAGGGGAGTTGGAAGGGGCTCAAAATGATTCCTCCATATAGGGCCTTTAGGGTCTGCTGTTATTGTTACACTTAGGGGGTCATTCCGACCCTGGCGGTCCATGACTGCCAGGGCCGGGGACCGCGGAAGCACCGCCAACAGGCTGGCGGTGCTTCCTGGGCCATTCTGACTGCGGCGGTAAAGCCGCGGTCAGAAAAGGGCAACCGGCGGTTTCCCGCCGGTTTAACCCTGGCTCAGGGAATCCTCCATGGCGGCGCTGCTTGCAGCGCCACCATGGGGATTCCGACCCCCTTCCCGCCATCCTGTTCCTGGCGGTTTTTACCTCCCTGCACTGCACTGCCCCCCTGCACTGCCCATGCCACTGGCATGGGCAGTGTAGGGGCCCCCTAACAGGGCCCCATAATGATTTTCAGTGTCTGCTTTGCAGACACTGAAAATCGCAATGGGTGCCACTGCACCCGTCGCACCCCTACAACTCCGCCGGCTCCATTCGGAGCCGGCTTCATTGTTGAGGGGGGTTTCCCGCTGGGCCGGCGGGCGGCCTTCTGGCGGTCGCCCGCCGGCCCAGCGGGAAAGCCAGAATGGCTGCCGCGGTCTTTTGACCGCGGTGCGGTCATTCGGCGGTGACCGCCTGGCGGGCGGCGACTGCCGCCCGCCGCGGTCAGAATGACCGCCTTAGTCTGCCCTTGTTCCCATCTACGCACGTTCTTAAATTTTTAGGACTTACATGACTGTACTGTACTTGGTCAGGAAGCAGCCCTGCATGGCAATTGAGGGCTCTATGATTTACCTCTCCTTTCTCCAATTCCCTCAGTGGGACCAACCTTATACCCTCCTCCTCTAGTTCTTTCTCTCTCTTCAGTACTAATTGTCTGACACATCCAGAATATAAAAGGGCGTTTGTCACCTCATTTCCCTCACAATTTGTAGTGAATCCTATCTGCTTTATGTCTTCTGACTCAATCTTACATGGACTAGGTCATTTACTCATAATGTCTAATAGGCATGAGCGATTCAAGGGTTCAAGCTACCTCCCCTACTTTCTCCCAATCTACCTACCTTACGGTTCCAAATACACCCACATACTCCCGCTTCCATTAACACACTCCAACTTCCTCATCGCCCTGGGTTCCTTCAGTGGTAAATTCTCCTGATGTTCTAATCTTTCCTCCGCTCTGGCTTTCCCACTTGTTACCTTTCTTTTAGGAACCCTAGCTTTTATTTTCCTTATTTCCTTTCATTATAATCCTTTGGGAGCACCTCTTTTCTTTAGGCAGCTGAATATCATCTACTATCCTAGAATCCCATTGAGATATATTTTCACTTTTAAAAATAACCACTTTTTGCTTCTGTCACTGGGTTGTTATAGACTTTATGTTCTGAACTCTCCTTCACCTTCTATTCGTGGGCCTTTTCCTTTTAATGTTCCTCTGTTTGCTTCTTAATATATCAAGGGATGGCACATAAGCCCTTTTCCTCCACCCTTGGCCTCTTTTTGTCACCAGCATTGGTAGTTTTGAGATATATTCTGTCGGGATCACCGTTGGCTTTATTACATCTCTTAACCCTCCTTCCCTACTTCCAACCGGTGACCTCGTCTCCTGATCCCTTTTCTCTATCACTGGCTGCACCAGATCTGGCATACAACTATGTATTTGTCTCAACTCTCCTATAATCCCTTGAACTGTTTTTTATGCGATTTGCCTTGGCCGTTATTTACTGTCAGCACTTCTAAAATAGCCTGTAAGGTTTTCTGTGTTGAAAACATTACTTCTAACAGGGATGCTGCAGGGACTGCTGTTGTTTCAAAGCCTGAAACCGGCTGCTTATCAATAGGAGAGGATGTATCCCCTTTATCTTCCCCTTCAAGCCCTTCCTTCTCCAACACAGAATAACACAAAGGTCTCTCCTCCAGTCTAGGGCTGATCCTTGCTTGTGGGGGCAGGCAGGGCGATGAGGCTAACCTTGGCTGTGACTCCAGCAAATGCAACCCTCCCTTCCCCGAAGAACAGCTCTTCGGCCTGTAAAGAAAAAGAGTCACTTGTCGTGAGCCGTTCAGCATTGGACTGATTAGTGTTTGATGAGTTTTTCCTTTCCATAACCCGGGGTACATTAGGAGCCTCTCTAAAGTATCTTTCTACAAATTCTTTAATGGATGCGCCCAATGGTGTTATGACTGTTCCTTCCTTGCTATTGTTCGGGGCATCCTCATGCTGTGATATCAATGCAAATGACAGAAGCACCTCTCCTCATTCAGGACTAATAACAGCATTTCCCAAAAGCCGGCAGTCCTTTGGGATTCCCTTTGTCCTGGCGACCCCCTTTGTGCCCTTCTTTGAGCCACATCCCCCCACGTGTCTGCCCTTTGCTTGAGGGCATGCTAAGTCCCCTAGCTCCCCTATGAACATGTAAAATCTATGAAGGAATTTCCTCTCCAACTTCTCAAGTTCTCAAATTCGCAACTTCTCAGCTTTCCTAATTCTAACACTGCCGCCTCCACACACCGTATGTCTTGATGCCAACTGCCAACAGCTCTTAATATTCAACACTGTCCGGCAAGCACAGCAAAGTACAGCAGAGTACGATACAATTCAATAGCTCCAATACTCCAGCGATCATTCCGATTCCATACAGTTGTGGGCAGTCACACCAAGGGCTCATAGTATGAAACACATGGGTGGCGGGCACGGTAGCAGCAAGTCAAGGTGTGCCCCTCCACTCTGCTTATTCCATTCTAAGGTGCACAAGGCACACTCACATTCAATACAAATGGCTCAGTGCAGGGAGTTTTTTTCCAAGACGGGTTTTCCAGGAGGCACCTCTTTCTGAATTTACGGCCTAACACTGCCTGGTACGGTCTTTAAGCTTCCTTAAGTTATCCTTGCGTTGGTTTGAATTTGGGGCAAATCACAGGGTGTAACCAGGTATAGACAGATGTAATCCAATATAATCTGTCACCATAACTGACTGACTCGAGGGTGCACAACGTGGAAGCACATAAGGTACAACACTATTATTCCACTGCTACCCACTTCATACAGGAATACACCTTTCTGTGCACCCTGTGCCCCCTGTGCACTAGCACTGTGCACCTCATACCTGCGGGACCTTCACCTTCACCACTCCTCCTCTCTGGCTACTGGGCTCATTAACATCCCTTTCTATGGCGAAATCCACCCTACTCCTGACGCCCAATGCAGGCCCAATACAGGCTGACCCTCCCCGTCGCACCTGTTCCTACCGCGATAGGCTGATCTCTCTGCCATACTGCTGCGCTTCTTGCTATTCGGCAGATGAAGCTTATAGGGGCCAACGGGGGCAGGGAGAGCCGGGGGAGCCGCGTGAGGCAGCCGGGGGACAATGTCTGAGCGGAGTAGGAGGGGGTAGACACTGCAGCTGCTGTCCTGAGCATGCACACGGGGGGCCACTGGGGATGCTGCCGGGGCAGCCAGGGTACGCTGTCCGGGAAGGCTGGAGGAGGCAGGGGTGGCGCTGGGTGCTCCTCCGCTGCATGCTGCACGCCGTTTGCCTGCATACTGCACGCCACTCTGACATCAGACATTGAGAAACACAGAAGCTGGTTCACATATAAGCAATGGGGAAACTTAGTAGCCCTCTTCAAAAAGGTTATCCATAATTTTTATCTAAATTTAGCCTGCTACTGGCCTTGGAGTCTGTGGTGTGGCAAAACCAGTTTCATACAGCTCACCTCACTGTTTCTTATTGACTAAAAACACCCCGACATGCAAACACATGAGGGAGTGAATTTTTCTTCCACACTCTCAATGATAGACCAGCAGGACCTTTTTCTTTTGGACGTTTCCTACTACAGTCTTTGTGCAGCAGAATCAGCAGCTTCCAGGGCATTCATTACAGCCTGTAAACACATTGGATGCAATCACGGCAAACCAGTGCCTCTTAGAAACAGTCCTGATGTAGGTTAAAAAACATAAGATGAGAACATAAAACCTTTGACGCCAGTTCCTACTTTTTCCTTAGATGCAATATATTTGGTGTCAGAAGAGTTTTTGGACCAGTAATATGTGAATCTGGTAACCAGCCTTTTTGGGGGAAGGGTCATGTTGAAGGGACCCCTCTACGGACAAATCCTAGTACCAGCCTGCAACATTGTCCACAGCTCCAGCTCCACCTAAAGCACAAGTATGCCGAAAAGGTTCCAGTAGGGGACTGAGGAGACATTTTTATCCTTTTGAGAAACCTGGATTACCTGGGCTCTGGAAATTATGGCCCTCATTACAACCCTGGCGGTCGGTGTTAAAGCGGCGGTAAGACCACCAACAGGCCGGCGGAAAAAAAATTGGAATTACGACCGTGGCGGAAACCGGCAACAAAGACAGCCACTTTAACACTCCGACCGCCACGGCGGTACAGACAAACAGCTTGGCGGTCACCGCCAACAGACAGGCGGAAGACAAAGTACCACCCATAGTATCACAACCTACCAATCCGCCACCTTTTCCGGGATGGATTCACCACGGATAAAAACACGACGGAAACAGGACTTCAAAGGGAAAACGCTCACTTCTATACACCCCATGAGGAATCCGGACGCCATGGAACCAGAGCTGCACATCCTGCCAGCCCTCATCTTCTTGCTCCTCTACCAGGAGCATGAACGCCGGCGGCGAAGACCACTGTGAATACTGCACCTACGACACAGGGGAGGGGGGAGGAAAAAAACAGGGACACACACATGCAACACCCCCACCCCACCCTCACCCACTACAACACACACACTAATACATATTTGTACATTATAGTTACACCCCTCAACCCCCCCAGAAGAATGCAAAGACAAAAGGAAATTAGTGTAACCATTGTAATATATTAAAATCAAGTACGCAAATATATATATATATATACACCATAAACAAAATATACACCAAGCTTAGTAGTCCAGGTAGTGCTCCAATGAAGTCCGTGGAACACTGGGCCCATACGGTATGGGCGAGGCCCACACAAGAAGAACACTGCAGGGGCATCAGAGAGCAAGAAAACAGGCACCTCAGGGGGAGGAAAAGGGGGGGCATCTCAGCCGGTTGAGTGCACGACGCCAAATCCACAAGAGGGCCACATGCCCACTGTTCAATCCTGGGGAGTGCAAAGCCACAGTCTCTCAAGTCCCTACAGTGGGTGGGTTGCCCACTGTTCCATTCTGGGGAGTGCAAAGCCACAGTCTCTCAAGTCTCTACAGTGGGTGGGTTGCCCACTGTTCCATCTTGGGAGTGCAAAGCCACAGTCTCTCAAGTCTCTACAGTGGGTGGGTTGCCCACTGTTCCATCCTGGGGAGTGCAAAGCCACAGTCTCACAAGTGGATGACTGTCTCCACTGGTTCTGGAGGGGGCATGGTGCCCAGAGTGCTTCATCCTGCTAAGGACAGAGGTAGTGGATGTATCTCTCCACTGGTTCAGGAGGGGGCATGGTGCCCAGAGTGCTTCATCCTGCTAAGGACAGAGGTAGTGGATGTATCTCTCCACTGGTTCTGGAGGGGGCTCTGTGCCCAGAGTGCTTCATCCTGCTCGTGACGGACTCAGTAGCGTCAGTGCCTTTGGCGCTCATGGGCCAGCGGTGCTTGGAGCGGCGGTGCCCTGTTCAGCGGTGCTTGGAGCGGCGGTGCCCTGTTCAGCGGTGCTTGGAGCGGCGGTGCCCTGTTCAGCGGTGCTTGAGGCGGCGGTGCCCTGTTCAGCGGTGCTTGGAGCGGCGGTGCCCTGTTCAGCAGTGCTTGAGGCGGCGGGCTCCTTTGCAGTGACTCAGCTGCTAGCGGTCCTCTCTGTCCCAGCGGGGCTTGTGCTGGCGGTCCTCTCTGTCCCAGTGGGGCTTGTGCTGGCGGTCCTCTCTGTCCCAGCGGGGCTTGTGCTGGCGGTCCTCTCCGTCCCAGCGGGGCTTGTGCTGGCAGTCCTCTCTAACCCAGCGGGGCTTGTCCTGGCGGTCCTCTCAGTCCCAGCGGGGATGATGGCGGTGTTCTCCTGGCCAGCGGGGATGATGGCAGTGGCCTCCTGGGCAGCGGGGATGATGGCGGTCTCCTCCGCCGTGCTGCTCTTCCCAGACTTTCCTGGTTTCTTGTGGCCCTTCCCCACCTTGGAAGGTGTCGCAGCTGACTCCACACTCCCACCGGGACCCATGGGAGCGGCTTTTGGTGGCTGGAGTCTTCCCCCTCTCCCGCTGGGCGCTGGCCAACTTTTGATGCTTGACAGGTGGGGGACTGTCCGTGCTGTGGCTCCGTGCCACACTGGCTAGCCTGGTGGCCGGTGCACTCCAGATTCCGGTGACTACAGGCACCACTGGTCCCGGAGATGTTGTGGCTTAGGTGCTAGTTCGGGACCTAGGAGATGGACGGGGTGGGGGAGGTGTGGGAAAGAGGTCAAAGTTGGACAGGAAAAGGTTTTGGGAGACACTGGGACGGGTAGCTGGAGGGGGTTTGGGAGTGGAGGAAGAGGTTGTGGTTGTAGGAGGTGTTCGTTTGCTGACTTTGGGTGAAGGTGCATGGGCTGGAGGCTGTCGTAAGGTGGATGGCTGTTGGGTGGGTGTGTGCCTGCGTTTGTGTATCTTGGGAGGTGTCATCACAGACACACTGGGAGAGGACACAAGGGACGTGTGAATGGTAGTGGGGGTGGTGACTGCACGTGAGCGGGGTGTGGTGGTGGGTGTGCTGGTGATGGCAGTAGTGGCTGTAGATGTAGTGCATGCATGTGTGAGTGTAGACGAGACTGGGAGGGAGGAGGGAGACGAGGAGCAGGGGGACACAGTGGAGGCAGTGGATGTTGGTGTGTCTGCATGTGTGTGATGCTTGCGTGAGTGCCTGTGGGATGCGTGGTGCTTATGTTTGCCAGAGCTTCCCTTGTGTATTGACGTGTGTGCATGCTGGTCTGAAGGTGTGCTTGTGATAGGCTGGGGTACAGGGGATTGGGTCTGGGTGGAGGAAGTTGGAGGAGGGAGGCTAGAGACAGGGACAATGGCTGCCATCAGTGCTGAGGCCAGAGTCTGAAAAGCTCGCTGAAGGGCCACCTGGCCAGAATGAAGGCCCTCCAGGAATGCATTTGTTTGTTGCAACTGCCTCTCTACACCCTGGATGGCATTCAAAATGGTTGACTGCCCAACAGTGAGGGACCTGAGGAGGTCAGTGGCCTCCTCACTGAGGGCAGCAAGGGTGACTGGGGCAGGGGCTGAGGTGCCTGGGGCGAAGGTGATGCCCACCCTCCTGGGTAAGCAGGCACGGGGCAAAGGCTGAGGAGCAGCTGGGAGGGCGGTGCTGGTAGGGGGGGTGGCGGGTGTACCTGTAGATGCGGGTGGCACAGATGTTGCCGCCACCACAAGGGAGCTCCCATCAGAGGACGAGTCCGTGTCACTGGTGTTAGCTCCTGTCCCTGCCGTGGAGCTCCCCTCGCCCTCTGTCCCACTGGTGAATTCAGACTCCGTAGTGTCGCCCTCCAGGGCCATGTGGGATGCAGCTCCCTTGTGCTCCGGTGCCACTGCTCCTCCGCCAGCACACAAGAACAGGGAGACCACAAAAAGGTGGGGGGGACAGAAGAAAGACATGTTCAGTGCATGCATTACCGCTACCGTTGGCAGACACGACAGACACAGAAGCCCCCTGCACTACGCCGCGCTCTTGGGCTCCACTGTTCAATACCTGGGAAATGTCCTACTAGGCTATGGACGACATCTGCACACATGGATGACACAGGGGCATGACTAGGTGTACTTGGCACTTTACAGAAGTGGGGTGGGGTGCCACATGGACTGCCTTACGGAGGGACCTTGCCTACTAAACTCGCCCTGGCCTAGGGAAACCCACAGCCCACATCCCCCACCCAGACACCTCCACTGCGCGCAAAATCAGCAGGATGAGACTGTACTCACCCACTTGTGGCTGCTGTGATGCCCTCAAGTGCCCATCCAACTCCGGATACACCACCGCCAGGATCCTGAACATAGGGGGGTCATGGTGCGAGGGGCACCCCTCCCACGTTGGGAGGCCATCCCCAGCTGAGCCTCCGCCGTCTACTTGCTCCAGCGGTGAATGTCCTCCCATCTTTTCCGGCAGTGGGTGCTCCGTCTGTGGTAGACCCCCAGGGTCCGGACGTCCTTGGCGATGGCACGCCAAATATCTTTTTTCTGGTGGGCGCTGACCTACATGAATTGTACATGGGGAAAAGAAAAGTTATTACCAACTGCACCGTCACAGTCATTGGCCCCATCCCTACCCTTGCCATGTGGCACATGCACTCACCGTCGTTTCTTGCACGCCGAAATCTCCCCCCCCCTTCTTACATCCACCCCACTCCACACAGGCATAGCCCATACAGCATGCTCCCAGTGTACTTACCTGTTTGTCTGGAGGACCCTAGAGTAGCGTGTACTGGGGGAGGACCCCGTCCACGAGTTTCTCCAACTCCTCCAATGTGAAGGCAGGGGCCCTTTCCCCAGACACTCGAGCCATTGTCTCTTCCAGACCGAGGTCACAGCAGCACTTGCAGTGTAGGTCCTCTCCTGTCGAAGATCAGGTATCGAGTGATTGAACAGATAGAAAATGGCGGTCACGTCCGCGGCGGTGCGTACCGTCACCGCCGGCGTACATCGTCATTGGCTCCTGGGATCCATAGGGTCCAATGTTAACCAATGCAGCATTGTGCCGTGGTCTTCGACCGCCTACCGCTACGGTGTACAACGCCAGCACAGTTACTTCACATCCCATTGTCCCACTTTAGAGGTCAGGCAGCCGCCATTTCAGGGGCCCACATGGCTTCATTTTTAACTGCGTCACGCATACCTAGGCCTAGACTCAACACACATACAGGCCACTTTTCGGATTAGGATTTGTGTTCTGTGTAAGCTGTGGGTACGTACCTCTGAGTTGTTTGACTCTGTGCTCGCTGTTGTCCTTCATAGGCACCGTCCGCTGGGACATGTGAGGAGATGGCGGCATCCTCCGGTGTACAGACCGCTGGTGGACCTGTCGACAATGGAGGAAAGACATGTGATCATCACATACAGGCTTGACCGTGCTACAATCCAGGAACTGTGTACCCAGCTGGAGCCAGACCTGATGTCAGCTATCTGCCATCCCACAGGAATCCCTTCTCAAGTGCAGGTGCTGTCAGTGCTCCATTTCCTTGCAAGTGGGTCTTTTCAAACTACAGTGGCCATAGCATCAGGGATGTCCCAGCCTATGTTTTCCAACGTGTTGTCCAGAGTGTTGTCTGCCCTGCTGAAACACATGCGGAGCTACATCGTTTTCCCTCAGGTGGAGGATTTGCCTACAGTGAAAGGTGATTTCTATGCCCTGGGACATATCCCCAACATCATAGGTGCCATTGATGGGACCCATGTGGCTTTGGTCCCCCCCGCAGGAGTGAACAGGTGTACAGAAACCGGAAGAGTTATCATTCCATGAATGTGCAGATGGTGTGTTTGGCAGACCAGTACATCTCCCATGTGAATGCCAAGTTCCCTGGCTCATGTCATGACGCCTACATCCTGCGTAATAGCAGCATCCCTTATGTGATGGGTCAACTCCAGAGCACCGTGTGTGGCTATTAGGTGAGCACCTGGAAGCAAGACAGTGGGAATGATTGTCTGGGTCTAGGGTTATCCCTACAGGTTAGTGTGTGCCTAACAGTTGTCCCTCGCCATTTGCAGGTGACTCTGGTTACCCCAACCTGTCATGGCTACTGACCCCAGTGAGGAATCCCAGGACAAGGGCAGAGGAACGTACAATGAGGCCCATGGGCGAACACAGCGGATAATGTGGCGGACCTTCGGCCTCCTGAAGGCCAGGTTCAGGTGCCTCCATATGACAGGTGGATCCCTATTCTACTCACCAAAGAAGGTGTGCCAGATCATCGTGGCCTGCTGTATGCTTCACAACTTGGCTTTGCGACGACAGGTGCCTTTTCTGCCGGAGGATGGTCCAGATGGCGGTGTTGTTGCAGCTGTGGAGCCTGTGGACAGTGAAGACGAGGAAGCAGAAGAAGAGGACATGCACTACAGGGACTCGGTGATCCAGCAATATTTCCAGTGAGACACAGGTAAGAATACAAACCTGCCTACTACATGTACTTTAACACTACTACCTCTCTACTGTCTGTCGTTTTCACCCAGTGTATGGTCACTGAGTTGTCACTTTCCCTTACGATTTCACAGATGTGGGTCCCACTGTGTGACATCTGCTTTGATTCCTCATGGACTAGAGCTGTGTGACATAGGTATGTTGACATTACAATTGAAAGATCTTTTTGCCACAGTAATTGTTAATACACTATTCCGAAATCACAGGCTGACTCCAGATTGTTTTGTGCTTCAAGGGTGTTTATTTATGTGCAAAATATTGGGGGGGGTTGTAAAATGGTGAGGGGTGATGGTGGAGGAATGTCCATGGCAGAGTCCAGTCTATTAGTCTCACAGGTGCATTGCCCAAATGGGCATGGGAAGTGGAGCTGGGGCTGTTTAAGGATGGGCAGGGTGACAAAGTGGGACAGGAGGATGACATTCAGGGTGGTCTCATTTCTTGGCGGGGGTCTTGGCATCGTTCTCTGTCTTTGTCCTGGATCTCAGGGACCGTTTTCGGGGTGGTTCTCCCTCTGCAGGTGGTGGGGTGCTGGTGTGGTGGTCCTGTGGCGGTACCTCCTGTCCACTAGCGCCGGCGGAGGTGGTGGGCAGTTCATCGTCCATGCTAGTGTCAGGGGCCCCTTGTTGTGCCACAGTGTCCCTCCTGGTGTTGAGTACTTCCTTCAGCACCCCTACGATGGTGCCCAGGGTGGAATTGATGGATCTGAGTTACTCCCTGAAGCCCAAATACTGTTCCTCCTGCAGGCGCTGGGTCTCCTGAAACTTGGCCAGTACCGTTGCCATCGTCACCTGGGAGTGGTGGTAGGCTCCCATGGTGGAGGAGAGGGCCTCGTGGAGAGTGGGTTCCCTTGGCCTGTCCTCCCCCGTCGCACAGCAGCCCTCCCAGTTCCCCTGTGTACCTGGGCCTCCGTCCCCTGGACGGTGTGCCCACTGCCCCCAGGTCCCTATTTTTGTTGGGGTGGTGGGTTAGCCTGGGTTCCCTGTAATGGTGGACACACTGCTGACTGACGTGTCCTGGGGACAGAGGTATGGGCCCGCTGGGTGGGTGCTGTGCTGGTGTTTCCAGAGGGGGGAAGCTCTGTAGTGGCCTGTGACTGTGTCAGGGGAACCGACTGTCCAGAGGTCCCCGATGGGCCGGGCTGGTCATCTAGATCCAGTTGGACAGAGCTGCTGTCATCACTGTGGGCATCTTCTGTTGGTGGTGTGGACATGTGTGGACCCTCCTGTCCGGTGACATTGGGTAGGGGTCCTGCAGGGGTATAAAAGGATGTTTATTACATCTGTGTGTGGCATGGTGTGCAATGGGTGGGTGACCGTGTACCCCAGTGTTAGCATTCCTGTGTGGGACCTTGTGTGATGATGGTTTAGGGGGGTGTATGGGTTTGTGCAGTGGGCATGCTTTGGTGATGGGTGTCCATGCTTTGTTGTTGCATGCAGGGCTTGGTGTTGGGATGTGTGGTTTGAGATGCTGGGACATTTGTGAGGAGTTGGAGTGATGGGGTGATGGTGAGGGTTGGGGTATGTGATGGCATGCAGGTAGGGTGGGGGATGTAATAGTTAAGATTTGACTTACCAGAGTCCATTCCGCCATCTACTCCTGAGAGGCCTTCCGGATGCAGAATCGCCAAGACCTGCTCCTCCCATGTTGTTAGTTGTGGGGGAGAAGGTGGGGGTCCGCCGCCAGTCCTCTGAACCGCAAGGTGGTGTCTTGAGACCACGGAACGCACCTTCCCCCGTAGGTCGTTCCACCTCTTCCTGAAGTCATCCCGATTTCTTGGGTGCTGTCCCACTGCGTTGACCCTGTCCACTATTCTTCGCCAAAGCTCCATCTTCTTTGCAATGGAGGTATGCTGCACCTGTGATCCAAATAGCTGTGGCTCTACCTGGACGATTTCCTCCACCATGACCCTGAGCTCCTCCTCCGAGAACCTGGGGTGTCTTTGCCGTGCCATGGGGTGGTGTGGGTAATGTGTAGGGTGGTGTGTGTGGTGATAAGTGTGCTGATATGTAGTGGGGTGTTGTGTGAGGTGCATGGAAGTTATGTGGCTGATGGTGTTGTGTGCCTGTGAATGCTAGTATTGTTGATGGTGGTGTCTCTCTCTGTGCTTCTTTCTCAGTTGTTGTCGTAGGGGTTTGTGGGTGATGTGGGTGTGTGTTTTATATTGTATTGGGTGTGTGGGAGTGGTGTGTGTATGTGTATCAGGTGTGTGTATTTCGAATTGTCCAATGTGGCTGTGTTTTGTATGTGTGTGTGTATTTTGAGCGCAGCGGTGTGTACCGCCAATGGAATACCGCGGTTGAAAGACCGCTGCGTGGATTCGTGTGTCGTGATAGTGTGGGCGTATTTCTGTTGGCGTGACGGTGGAGGTTTTGTTTTCACCAGTTTATCACTGACCTTTGGTGTGGCGGACTTGTGTGGGTGTCTGAATTTTAGCGGATTCCGTGCTGTGGGTCATATTAGCTGTGGCGGATTTTCGCAGGCGCGGTGGTGTGTTGGTGGTCTTCTGCACGGCGGTAAGCGGCTTTTGCCGTCAATGTTGTAATGACCACCTATATGTGATTACATATTTTTCAATCAATCAATCAACAAGCTTTATTTCGGCTGAAGCCATAAAAGTACGTAAAATATACACAAAACACAAATAAATATAAAAGTTTAAAACATCACAAGAGAAATAAAATCCTAATAACGATTATGTAGATATGTGCAATAAAAATAGAACAATACAAATGAGACAGTTGCCTATGTCTCTCTTTGGAAAAACCAACTAACCCTACAGGGGTGTAGATCCTTAGTCTTCTTTGGCACAAAGAAAAGAGGAGCCCCTGCAGGTCTTCTTTAAATACCCTCTTTTCTTGTTCAGACAAGGAATACCTTCTTCAAATGGAACCACTTCCCCAGGTATCGAGGGAATGGTACAGTCATGTTCCCGATGAGAAGGCAAAATGGACTTTATAGGTTTCTGGAACACATCAGAGTATTCTTGATAGAAGCTGGGCACTCCTTGGATCATGTTGATGGTACCACTAGCTTCTTTTGGGGTTAAGATGGGACCCTTAGGGGACCAATAAGAGTCCATTGAATAGCAATGTTGTTGACACAATTGGGATGAAAGCGATATAGTACTTGTCTCCCAATTTATAAATATGGATTGGGCTATGTTAGCCAAGGAATGCCCAAAATCATAGTATGATTAGGGGAAGATATCAAGTCGAAAGCAAGGTATTCCTGATGTCTTCCGAATTGCAAGCAAAGAGTTGGAGTGGTATCCACCACTGGTCCAGAGGTTAAAGGAGAGCCATCAACTGTTAGGACATGTTCTGGTGTCTCTTTAGGGACCTAAGGGATTCCTTTCTCTTTAGCCCATTTCTCATCTAAAAAAATCCCACTTGCTCCACAATCCAGTAACGCAAATGCTTACTCTTCTTGAATACTCGGGCACTGTAGGATTACGGCCAATATAAAGAGAGCTGCCGTATTTTCTTTTGAAGAGCAGATGCAAAGTATCTCAACACCTCCCGTCCCCTTCCTTCTCACAGGGGATGGGAAATGCCGTTTCCCGAAGGTCTGGAGGGACGAATAGGACACATTTGAATCAAGTGATACGCATTGCCACAATAAAGACACAGGCCCTTACATTGTCTGTTTTCTTGATCTGATTCAGATAAAGGTCCACAAGCAATATCTATTTGCATGGGTTCTTCTTCTGTAGAAACTGGGTTCTCTTACCGATTTTCATCAGGGCGACATACCGAGGGGCGAAATGCTCCTGACTGGGACTGCACCCTGGTCTTTTGTTTCTTCATGTTCTCGTAAATGGTACTCTATGTTTAGTGCCAGATCCATCAGTTCTTTCAAAGATTCTACCTGAGTGGAATGCACCAATTCATCCTTTATTTCATCTTGTAGTCCTCGACGGAAGAGAGTTACAACCCAAGTGGTTTTAGCTGCTTGCTGTTTGAAACGGGTTATATAATTCAGGACATCCTGATTCTCCTGTTGTATATCGCATAAAGCTTCTTCAGCCGCGGCCTCCAGTCCAGGTCGTTCAAACATCTGTTTAAAGGCCTTAATAAAGGCTGAATAGTTTGACAATAAAGAGTCATCAGCGGCTACCAAGGGGGTTGCCCAAGCTAGGGCTGGGCCAGACAGGGTGCTGAACAGATAACCCACTTTGGTCTTATCTTGTGTAAACTGAGTGGGTCGAAATGCAAAATATACTGTTAAGGAATCTAGGAATTCCTTTAACTTGTTCAGATCTCCAGAATAATGTGATGTTGAGGCAGACAGTAGGTATATCAATGGACCGAGAAACCAAGGCTTGTCTCAGTGCTGTATTTTTGGAACTGAGTTGTTGTAACTCTTGGGATTGTTGTAGTACGGTATGAAGCATAGACTGTGCAGTTTCCACAATGTTTTTGGGAGGTTCTTCCATAGTTTCAATGCAAAGCTGAATCTTTGGGTGTTGCAATCTGCCATGGTTTGCACGCTTCTTAACACTGTAGTCTGCCAGTCTTGGGCACCATCTGGTTTCTTGCTTATTCTGGATTGACTAAGGTAAGGGCGACCCTTTCCAGTAGACACTGTGCTGCTGACAATATAACGCAGAGCGGGCCGTAACCTCCAGAAGGAGTCCCAGAGGAAAAACCCAAAATTGGGAAAAAAAAATCTCAGATTACAGGAACGCCTGAAAAAAACACAAAAAAAGCTGACAAGAATAAGGAATCAGGAACAACAAAAACTGCAGGCAAAAATCAGGATAGGTTCAAAATCGCAGGAAGTAGGAGCGAGGAATACTACCAGGACGGAAGTCAAGGAAAAGAAGAACTTCTGTGCTTATATACTAACAAACAGGAAGTGACATGCAGGAAGAACTAAAGGTACCATCTTGGATTGGGAAAGCCACATACAGGTGCTATTTTAGAAAAGGTAGTGCAATGCATGCAGGGAAGGAAACACAGACACATGGGAAGAAGAAAATATGGCCACAAGAAGAAAAAGGAAAAAGAAGAAATAAAAAAGAAAAAAGGAAAGAAGAAGTCCAGCAAGTAGGTAATAAAAATTACGGGGGCCGCAAGCGAACGCGGCGTGACCTAGAGCCCAAAAGAGGACTCCTGAGCCATGCCGCAGTTGAGAAAATGGGTAGTGGCCCAAAAAGCGGCCCGCGACAGGACCGGCCACCCAAAACGCAGACCTCCGCTCCGACCATGGCCTGCGAGGGGGACGCTGCGGCGTCACAGTAATTCCCCTAGGACTGGAAATAGCAGGTACAAAAAAATTCAATTAGCTAGGTTTGTAGATTGGATCAGTAGCCCAAGATTCCTGAAACAGACATATATTGTACTCCTCTAAAAAGAAGACCAGTGAGGCAGAGCTCTTTTAGACCATATGCCAGCCAAGTTCCAAGAGACAAGAGACAAAATAATAGGAACATTAGGCGAGGAGATCTCACCTACAACCACAGATGACTGTTTTGTTGTTTCTAATAGGACTAATAGAAATTGGAGAGGCCAGAGTAGTAAAGTCACAAGGAATAGAGTGTGTACTTTTTTTTCCCCTTATCATGGTAGAGGTGTGCACCCGGACAAAAGACAGTGGTAAAGAACAGCTGCCATAAGTGGCTGTCAGGCTGATCCGACTGCAACCAAAGAGTGAGTTTGTAGAATAAGGCTGTCTTGAGCTTGGCAGTTCTACCAGTCAAATGACATTGCTTAAAAGTGCTGTGAGAGTGCAGGTTGTTTGAGAAGAATGATTACCTAAAAAAGGATTAGGCCTGGTGTATTTGAACTGAATGAGCTAGTCCTAAAATGAAGCGCTACCAGGTTGTGGGCTAGTTTAGAATCCCTGATGACCAGTCCAATTTTGGCAAAGATCTTAATGGAACCCTCTTGTCTTTTGGCACATTCAATGTCTTCACATATTAATGAATGGCAACCCTTGACATACCAAAAACAATGAGTCACCTTGTTCTTGAGAGCAAGTGTTCATCTTCCGCTCCGGCATCCGGCTGTAACCTAGGGATGTTCACCAATCGTGATAAAGCTCAAGGACCCTATCCTGCTATTATCAGTAAAGTTAGGAAGGTTGGAGGGACAGTCTGGACTAGCCTTGCAACCTTGCGGACAACCAAATCTCTGTGGGTCATTCAATTTAGCTAGAGAATGGCCACTGTCAGCAGAAATACTCCTACTAGCTTATCTGGCCCTGCCAACTTCAATTCAGGAAAAGAGAGATTAAAATGGTGCAAACCCTGCTTCATTAAAGGAAGAGACCCCATTTGCAGGCAATGTAGCAGAGGAAGAGAAATCCTAGAAGTAGAAGGCAAAGCCTGCATGTGCAGAAGAGGTCTCTTCAGATGGGTAAATGTTATGGAAAAGAATGGAAGCTGAAGGTTCAGGAGCTCTACTTGAAGTATGAAAATGACTTGACGACCTTTGTGGAGGGGCAGAAACAGAAGCACAATTATATCCTTTAAGTGGATTTACTGTATCATTGAGAATGGAAACAAAGGACTTTAGAGAGGCCACCTCCCCCTTCGGGTCCATAACCAAGGACCTCAGGTCGGATATACTTGTGCAATCCAATCCCCCCACCATCAACAAGGACAAGTGGAGAGTTCACTGGCCCCTCTGGACCCAGCAGAGTATCTGCTGCTTTATGTGAGGCAATCTGGAAAAACCTGTGAATCGAATCCCCCTCCTTGCTTGTCAGAGAGAGACTGTGAGGGGGAACCTGACAATACAGCATAACGATTACAGAAAAGCCCATCAGCAGCAAAGCCCTGTAGCAGTAATGAAGCAAGGGGAGCAGGGATACGCTCACCTGCCCTTTGCTTTGACCTAATAAACATTCCAGGAATCTTGTGCTTTGTATGCGTGGGGCCATCTGTGCTGATGCAGATAGAAGCAGGAGTAGAGGGAACCATAGGCAGAGGAAAGCTTGAGTCCAAAATCTTCTCACATTCTGTAATTAAATTGTCAATTCGGTCCAAAACACAGTTACTACCAGCTCATTTAGGTAACTTCTTTAGTTTCTTGGAAGATACCACCCCCCCTCCCCCCCCCCCCCCACAACAGCCTTCCTCTTCCCCCTTGGTTAAGACAGATTAAAATCAAAGCTAATCAACTGGTTAATCAGACACCATCCCAGCCATAGCAGACAATAAAAAGGGCGTGACTCAGAAAACCGTGGAGGCACAATCAAATCTGTCAATTGGAGATTAGAAGGGTAGCCCAGCCTCCGAAGGGCTCTGATGGGCATGGACAGGCCCGCCCTTGACCTGGGCATGGCCCATGTGCATCCCACACAGCCTGGTGGTGAGGCCCCTTAAGTAGCACTGTGCAAGTGTGCTCTAGGACAATCTCCTGGGGCCAAGAGCCTGATGGACAACATAGTCCCTTGCAGCAGAGTGGTAAAGTGCCTAGAGCAGTGCTGTGCAAGTATGCGCTGGGATCACCTCCTGGGATCTGACACCTGGCAATTGGTGGAGTCCATCTCCCTTGCAGTGATGATAAGGTCCCGCGCAACTAGGTGGTGAGGCGCCTTAAGTAGCGCTGTGTAGGTGTGCTCTGGGACCGCCTCCTGGGGCCCACAGCCTGATGGACAATGTAGTCCTTTGCAGCAGAGTGGTAAAGTGCCCTAGAGCAGTGCTATGCAAGTACGCGCTGGGACCGCCTCCTGGTGTCCGAAACCTGGCAATTGGTGGAGCTCCTCTCCCTCGCAGTGATAATGAAGTCCCACGCAGCGGTGTGCTCAGGCGACTTAAGTAGCACTGTGCAGGTGACACATCACCAATATTCTTTACAAGCACCTCCTTCTTGAGTGCAACTGGATGCCAATCTCTTAAGAAGGATGTTCAAGATTTGCTAAACAAAAGAACGGATTATTATCCTGGTATCCCAAGCAAAGAAATTCCAGGGATCCTATGCTTTGTTCAAAACACTTCCAAGAACTTTCATCAGATCTTAGACCTCAAATGTCTAAATCATTTTATTACCCAGATATTACCCAGATATTCAGGATGATGTCTTTGCAAAACATCTTTCCCTGATCAAGCCAAGAGACTTCAATAGATAAGTTAGTTCAGAATCTTACACTTTGGTCTGGCCTCTTCTAGAGGAGGTTTTTACGGAGCTGCTGGCTCCACTGATGAGTATTCTATATGCACAGGGAATTAAAGTTTACCCATGCTTGTCTGCTTGTTTAATTGCATCTTCCCCTCTCTCAAAGGAAGACATACAGCAAGTTTGCAAGGCTCTACAAGACTATTGGCTCTTCTTGAACTTCAAAAATCTCACCTCAACCCATCACAGCCTCTCCAATTTATAGAGGCCCTTTTTAGATTAGACAAGTATTTCTTCCAGAGGACAGAGAAAGAGAAGCTAATTTTCCATTAGTCCAATCTCCTAATGAAAGTTATGGTGACATTGAAGGAATGGCTGAGAAGTTGAGGAGAGATATCACAAACTCTATCCATCCTTCTCTGAGGTATTGTCCATCTTCACCCCATGCTTCAGCACCTTCTTCAGTTTTGGAGTCCCATAGCCCAGGATTATGACATTCTGTTTCTCATGACTTCACAGATCCAATTGGAATCTTCAGTGGTGAATGAATCAACCAAATTTGAGTAGTGAATTCCAGCTAGCATCTCCTCCTTTTATAGTTCTAACAAAAGATGCAACCAAGTTTGGATGGGGGCAGTCCTGAAAGACAACAGAGCCTAGGGTTGGAGTAGACAAGAGAGAGTAGACAAGAGAGAAGATGTCTTCAATTGGAAAGCAGTTACTGGGTCAAGAAAGCTCTCCTTCATTTCTCTTCACTTTTGACACAGCAAGCTTTGTATGTCCAGGCAGACAATCAAGTTTTATGATGCTACATCAACCATCAGGGGGAACAAGGGCCACACCTCTTGCAGTCCTTTCCTGGGAGGAGGAGAATCGCCTTTTGGCACATGTCTTCAAGGAAAAGAGAATAGGCCTGCACACCTGCTTAGACTCTCTGTCTAATGTCCACTCCTTTAAGGAAGATCACAAAGTGATTTGGCCACCAATGGTTGGATTTATTTGTCATAGAAGAGAACTCTCTTTGCTCTCATTTTCGCAGCCTGGTTCCATCTTAGAGGGCGGGAGCAGGGATGCTCTGTCCAGTCGGTTGACCCTCAGATCTTTATGTGTTCCTTCCCTTCTGGCTCACACCCAGGTTGGTGAAAAAGAAACAAGATGGTCATGTGGAGGTTCTCTTGATGCTGCCAGGTTGGTCCAGGAGACCTTTGTGTCCTCTCCTTCTTCAGATGTCTGTTCTGCCTCAGATGTCTCAATCTTGGGGTATGTTTCATGAAAGGATAAATCTTATTGCGTAAAGGAGTTCCTCTGAAGTAGCCAAGATGTTCAACATCATTGAAATCCCTTTACTCTGAAGGCATAGTCACATAATTTTTTATCTTGGTGTGAGATCAGGAGTATCTCTCCAGCTCTTTGTACTCCTAATAGGCTTATGGGTTTGTAGGAGATGGGTTGCTACTTGTAAAAGCAGTTTAGACTATTTTGAGTCATTGATTTGTTATTCAGGCCTTCCAGAAAGTAGAAATACAACCCCTTTATTCCTTGGCCTCTTGCCTAATAAAAATATTTTTTTGTGAAGGAATTGCATTCACTGCTCAGTGCCTCCATGGGATAACCCTCTTGTCTTAAAGGCTTTACAGTTTGCTCATATTGAGCCTCTGGAGTCTGCTGAGTTGAAATTTCTTTCGGTAATTTTCTAGTTAATATTTGTTCTGGGAAAGGATAGAGGTGACAGGAGCTCTGTTATCTTCCGAACCTGTTCTAAGTTTTTTTTAGAGAAGCTAGTTTTTAGACCAAATTCTCTTTTTTGCCTAAAGTCTCTTTTAAATTTTATTGTGCAGAGGATATAATTTTACCACTCCCCCTCCGAATACAATGACAGAGGATCACGTCAATTTATACATGCTAGATGTTCATAGAACCCTTTATATTCACCTAAATATGACAGCTTCCTTTCGAAGGGCAAATCACTTTTTGTAACCTTGGGTCTTTCGGGCAAAGGTCTTCATCCTAATTCTTCCACCCTTTCTAGTTGGTTTAAAAGGGCAAATTCCAAAGTGTGGGAGGTGTCAGGCTCAGACCCTCCAGGTTCTACTCAGGAAGATCCACTAGAGGGATAGCTACTTCTTGGACAACCTTCATGAGGCTTTTCGTAAAGGTATTTGTTGTACTGCTACCTGCACACATTAATGGTTCATTATTGACTGCAGACCAGTGGTTATTTTTCTGCAAATTTGGACAATTGTATATTATCCCAGATCAAAAGAACGTGTAAATGAAATCCATTATTGTTTTGATATTAAATCCACAGGTGTAGCATTGATTTCTGCTTCTGGGAAATGGACCAATAAATCAGGTAGGTACGGAGCTGCACTGGGCTTTCCTGGGAGGTGGTACTTTTGCTCAGCAGCAGAGCGATGTATATCATTATGTGTGCTTTTCATTTGCGTGTATACATTGTTCACAATCGTATGATTTTCTTAAATGAATTAGATAGAGTGGTCTAATATGTTTGGTCGAAACATCCATGAAGTGCTGGCGAATTAACTTCAACTTATTTTCTTTCAATTGTTGATTAACTGGTTCTGCTAAGTTGGTCAGTGGTTTTACTAGAACAGCTTCAAGCTTAGGTGAAAAAAGCACCCCGTGGACAGCCAGTTAATACTGTCAATGGATTCATTGGCTGCGTCTGTATTGCTGGCACCGACCTTCGCCTTTAAACCAGCTCCAGTAAGATTGCTCAACCATTCTCTGACTGACATGCCTTCAAAAAGTTGAAATGAGGTAATGTTTTTAAAGCAGTGAGTGGTTTCTTAAAAGTGGACGTTGAAATTACAGAACTCATCCATCATCCAGGCAGGAAACAAATGTGCCACTACGGTTCAGATATATTTCTGACAGAAATCGGAGTTAATTTTTTCATGGCGATGGGCAGAGAAAGGGAAAGAGCTGCACGTGTAAAGTGAGGTATTGTAATACAATGAAAACCGCTACAATTGCCATTGCCAAGACAAACCCATAAAGTCGATGCATTCACAACACAATAAGAAGCTGTTTTGATGAACAATCAGCTTCTGACCAGAGGCTGATATGTATTTGCAAAATACCTGTGGTAACACAGGCAGTACCAAGTTCTAGGTACCTGCCCTTAATTGGATTGAATACCCCAGAACACCCTTTTCAGTGGTAAATTATTTAAAATCTCAAATCACTACCCAAACTACAACACTAGGGGTAGAACCTTCACAATATACACATGACAAAGGGGTAAAAAGGAGTGCAACTCAAAATGTATAAAAATAAATAATTCAGCTTCACGACCAAGCAACTACAGCGACCTCAATACTAAAAGCTTGAGTACCATAATTGAGAGAACCCTCGCACATGAAAGAAAAAAACAACATTGTGTAAATGCAGTACTCACAAACGCACTCAAACACCCTCACAGATGCAGCCGTCACAAGGTTCTCTTTGCAAATCTCCAGCTTCCACTACAGATACAGATAGCATGCTGTAGGATGGTGACATCCTTGGTGCAAGGTGGCAAAGGACAATAGCAGTCCCAACTAGAAGGAGAAGGCCATATAGAACATGTTAGCACAGCTGACGTTCCCAAAATAATGACCCAGGCCATGTACACTTCCCAGGGGCTCACAGAAAGGCAGTGCAGTGAATGCAAAATATAATGCCATATCGGGTTTTCAATATTCGCTGGTGCTTATAATTTGAGCAAGTGTACCACACCTGAAAAACGCAGCACATTGTCAGCATGCAGGTGGTCTGTGCTTCTCAACTGTGCTCTGCTAGAATTCCTGCTTCTACTCTTACACCAAGATTCTGTGAAATAGGGCCATATGTACAAACACTTTTTCCCATAGACACAGAATGGGGAAAAACCTTTGCTACATCTGGCCCATAGTTACTTCCAGTGATTCATTTAAGCTGGTGGGTGCCGGTGGGCCCCACGGCACTTACCACTGGAGACTGGCCCTCCGCCTGAATTAAGAAGTATGTCCCTAGTACCTGCCCTTGGAGAGGTAAGGGTAGTCTAAACATTGCGTGAGGATCCAGGTGTTAGAGGGCGTCACCAGCAAAACAAACCCAGTGGACCATGATAACGCGTCCAGCCCTTATAAATTACCAGTATCTGGACACGTTGGAGGTCGGTGAATCTTTTAACCGAGTAGCGCTCTCCTCATCCTAAAATAGTCGAGTCACTCAGATCAATAATCAATAACTATTGCAATCAGTAATCAATACTCAATTAATAGATCAATATAGCACATCAGAAATCAATAACAGTTGGTATTTCGGCGCACCATGACCTTTCAGTCATGAATAACCACACCAGTTTATTAAAAGTTAGTGAATTTATTTCCCTATATTAACAAAGCTAACACGATGTATATAAGTCTCAAAACCAAATGATATATGTATATGAAAATTGCAAGCTGTCCATAACGGCGGAAGAAACGCAATCTACGCAAAATCTGAATAATAGTACACTCAGTTATCGCAATACAAATCACTAATATAACTAACTGTATTTGACTAATTTCATACATTGGTCAGCATAACAAGATTTCAAATCAACATGGTACATCGAATTAATCCCTCGACTAAACTCTAATTAGCATTGGCATGTGGGACTTCATGCAAAATGAATTTAGTCAACACAAATTTGGAAAACTTCTAGCTAGGACCCTATCAAAATAGCAGTTGGTACCTAAAAGGAAAAAAAAAAAAACACAATGCATAATACATTTATCCTTTCATATTTACCAAATACAATCAGCATTCAAGAAAAGTCTTCGTCCTTCAGGTACCGGTTGATCAGCATGGGGCAAGTTTCAAAGGGGCAAAGTTAAGGGCAAGCTTCCTTGCAACGGCAAGGAGAATGGGGCAAAGTTACTGCACAGGCAAGACGGGGCAAATCAAAGTTAAAGTCTCTAGGGTGAGAATTCTTAAAGTCTCTTTCTCTCAGATAGAGAAAAGGGCATCAGGGTGTCGTCCAAAATGGAGTCTGGCATCTGGCTTCAAACTGGTATCGAGGAAAATGGCTGACTTCTCTTTGTCCGGTGGGTTTAAGTAAGAAACATTCCAAATTCTGCAGGGTCTTCCATTGGAGGGTTCATAGGTTGGCTTCAAATTGTCCAATGAAAATTGTCTTTTACTAGCGCTCATTTATGCATACACTGTCCTTGGAGCCTTGGAACACAAGTAGAAACCTTGGAGATAAGTGTATCAGTCAGTTCTACTGGAAAAATACAACTTCAAGAAAGAATATATGTTTCATTAGTTCAAGGAAAAAGCCACACAGTTAGAATTTGAGACCAGGCAACTAGGCCAAAGCCTGTACTAAATGTAAGCTAAGCAAAACGGTTTTCAAACAAGAAATCATAGCATACATTTGCAATTATGACGGATTACTACATTTTCAATACTTCATGATTAATAAAGCTCGTTTACAATGATGGCGAACTACCCCGAGGGCACAATTTCCCCCGTACATTATTTTCTTTACTAAAATCACACTTCATTATATGTTTTGATTACACGATATGTATGAATATATGTCGGACCTTCTTTTTCTGCGTCATCAACCGCAACACGGTTTCGGCAACTTGGGGGTCTATGCTTATGCAGTTGCCCAGTCTTTGTAACATGTGTAGCCCACTAGCCTGTACGTGAGGGCACCTCCTTTCTAGGAGGGCCTGTCTCAGCACAGTATTGGTGCAAACTGGCCCCCCTCTGAACATAAAGATCAGAATGCATTGCAGCCACCAGTTAGAGCACAGAGGTGTATTTAGCGGACACTGGGCCTGTTAATGAGATCAAGGGATTTTGACAGATTTCCAGCCCATGTCTCTCGCCCCTAATGGTCGTATATACTTTAAACATTGCATTACTGCGAGATCTCTCCGATGATTGTGCCTACGTGCTGTCGTCGGGGGAAAGGGGGTTGGGGGGGACTCTAAAGTGCTAGATTCCAGAATGGAAGGGGCCAAAGGATTATCAGATCACATTAATTTGTGTTTTTGTCTGTGCTGAAGGAGTTTGCCATATCTGATTCTGAAGCCAAAAACGGGTCACCTTCAAATACAAGGTCACCCACTTTGGTGTCTGATGTCTAAACTACATCTCTTACAGTCCCAACCTTGCCATTTCATAGCAGTTAAATAATAGGTGTCACTCTTACCAAATTCCATGTTACTCATTTTATAAAACTTTGAACGATAAAGGCTGAATTAGGTAATTGAGTTTAGAAGCTACTGCTGTGATGTGTCCGTGATATATTTCAACATTAGAAGCAAATTCTTAACTCACTGTTCTATCTTAACGTACAAATAAACATTCATTGGATAATTGGAAATTATTTTAAAGGACATATCCGTTTGCTTATCCCTGTAATCGCATTCAGACACATCTGTCATCGCTATCAAGCACTACGAATATTAGCACAATATGAAAAACAGATTGTTATTAATAATAAAAAGTGCTCATTTTGTCTTCCTCTGAATGATGAGCAGCAGAGTCAGATGGAAATACTACCTGTCACCTGCAGGTTGCACAAACATTATATGCGGCCAGTACTCAACCAATGAGCTATCTTGCCATCTCGAAAGAGATGAAGGCCTGCAAGTACACCCATAATCGTCCACCTTGTTTGTCCATGACTGCTACAGGTGCCTTTTCACAGGTTTGCTCTTTCCAAGGAGTTGAAACTATATACTTTCCACCCATGCATGTCTCTGCAGAGGGTCTACATAGAAGGGAATTCTGACTGCACTGTGTCAGTTAGGAAAGGCACATGGATGGTGAAACTATGGGCAACATAATGAGGACTTTTGCCCTTTTGTCATCAATAAAGGGATTTAGCTGCCATTGCAAAAGATGCAGTGACAGAGTAGCCCAGGCGTGAAAAGGGCCCAGCGCACCCCAGTTATTTATCTTTTTTACTATCCTTGCAGGGGATGAAGCATTTTTCTTGCTTAATTAGGGCCCATGGCACTTTGCTAGGCTGCTGATTACAGACCGCAGCATAAGTGCCACCTTTGCGTGAATTTACATCATTCTTCTAACTTGTACCATAAACGTTTTTGACTAGCATAAATATATATAGGAGGTAGCTTTTGGCTTTTTATGCCACATCTGCACACATAAATATTAGTACCTAGCCAAACATATAGTTTGAACTGTATTTTGTAGCATTTGGAGAGAAGAGTTAGGCAGACAGACAGGACGGAACCGAGAGATGGGTAGTAAGGGGGCAGGAACAGAGAGGCTTGGAGGGAACTAGATTGGGGGAACGAGGGAGAGTTTAAGACAGAAAGAGAAATGGGACGGGGACGGGGACATAAAAAGAGGAAAGTATAGAACCAGGGCAATGAACAAAGAGAGAAAAAACGAGAAAGGGTGTACAAAATGGGCAGAAAAGAGAAAGAAGGTGGGGAGAAAGAAAGGATAAAAAGGCTGAGGAAGAAGGAACAAGTAGGAGACAAAGCTAGAGGGAGAGACAGGTGGCAACAAGGAGACCAAACAAAGAGAGAGAGGTAAAGAAAGGAAAGGACTAGATGGCTAGAGAGTTGGGTGTTAAAGAGAACTAGGTCAGAGTGTAGGCAGGGTAAAGAGAAATGCAGAAAGGAAAAGCATGGCATTGTGAATGAAGGAGCAGAAGAGAGAGATTTAAAGCTTCAATTCCTGTGTGAAAGAGGAAGCAGAAGCAAAAAATGATGGAGTGTGAATACAAGTACAAGACTTCATGAATAGACAGATAGTGATGAAAACCCAAAGCATGTTCACAAATGGAGGTGGTAATATACATGTATGCATAGTTTTATGGTAGGCTTTTATGTCAGAGATATTGTTCTTAAACCACATTTATAATGCCCTCCCATGTTACACCAAAGCCTCATTTTGACTTTTGCATGGTAAGAAAGATAGAATCCTTTTAACTGAGTGGAGTGGCCTTGATGTGTACCTCTCATTCAAGGTCCTTTCGATTGGTTTCTCATGAGGTCTTAGCTCCTGTTATCTGCAGTTTCAATCATTGGAGTGACTTCTACTTTGCTAAATTGAAGAAAATGTATACAAATAACGCGATTTCTACAATTTAGCATTTTGTACGCTCAATATCTTTGTGAGGGCGAAGCTACGTTGGTTTTATTTTATTACCTTTTTAATAAATATGTCCCAGACTTCCTCAAGTAGGTTGAGAGAGTGGTTTCTATTTCACAATTCCGGTGCTTTGGGCCCTAAAACTGCCTACACCTTGCTGGAAGTGGAGTGGGAGATGGACGAGGCCCCACACCAGGCGGCAAACGTAAAGGCTGTATCCTCCAGGTGAAAAGAGGTGGAGCACAGCACAGAATCCACGACACTGGGCCAGGTTGCATTAGTGCAGCTAGAGGAACCGTGATACAAAGTCATGGCATGACTATCGTTCTGCTGTTGAGCTTGCTGTATGTGTTGCTTTGAAAGAATACAGAATAGCAGAGCATCGCCCGTGTAGGTGATGACTAATAGACTGGGTGGATAGGTGGAAAAGGAAGCATTACCCGGAGAAGAAGTGAGAGGCACCGCCCTTCCTCTCGCCACAAGATCTGAGGAACGCCACCTCCTATCTTTCTGTTACTCTCCCCTCCTCCACTGCATGAGCTATTACTCAAGGCTGGCAGATCCATTTTGGTACTTCTGAGTGTGAATGCGATATAAAGATGGGGGTAAGACATCTAAGACAAAAGAGAACCTAATATAAGGGACCCCTGTCACCCTATGTAGACACCAGTATGGAAAAGGCATGTGTAGGATTTTAAAACCTTGGGTGGACTCACCATCAAAGAAGGGAGACATTACTGTTAGCAAATGGCATCTTTGACTTGGACTGACTGACTAAAGGGTCCTAAAAAACTGAACCATAGCAAAGGCCATCTTTTCTTCATTGGTTTCTGGAAGCGAATTAAAAAAAGCCTCAAGCCCGTGGAATGAAGCATATTCAGGAGAAACTCAAATTCCAAATTAGCCAATTGAGGAACAGTTAGGGCTTTTTTCCCTACTTCCTTGCCTCCTCCATACTTATTCCCCAAAAACTAAACCAACAGAGACGGAAAAACCCAAAAAGGAGAAGGACATCATAGACATCCATATTGCCCCAATGCCGGTGGACAAGACTGGTGGTGGGCTCTGGTCGCACCCAAAAACAAAACAGCGCTGGCTGCTCCGCCAGCAGGGTGGTCACAAGAAGGTAACTTGCATGTAAGTGCAGTAGCTAAGGCAGAGAGTGAAACCAGACAAGCAGCAGAGAACAGTGCATGGCATGCAAGGCAAGAGACTGACTTTGCGACCAGAGCAATGGTCATTGGGCTTATGTGTAAAAGTCCCAACTATGCGGCAATGAAAACCCTTCTAAGAGTGATATAGCCTGAATTGATTGCCCAGCGGCATGCAATGTGCGAGAAATGGAGCAATTGAGAGTATTCTAACCATGTAGGAACATTAATCATGGATGTACTATGTCTCCATCAGACTTAATGAACATTAAGAAACAATACCCAAATGTGAATGAAAAGACTGGGCATAAGTGAATCAGCTAATTTGATTGATAGTTCCGAGTGAAGTGAAAAACTGATTTATAGACAAAAATAACTGATTGGAACTGGCATCACAAGCTGATGCTTTGAGTGATGCAAAAGAAGAGTTGGTGAGGTGATGGTAGTGTGTCCAGTTAAATAGGGATTTGAATAAGATTTAAAATTATAAGCAAATCAAGGCTGACTCAACGGCAAAGTACTTATACAGGTTCAAGGATATGTTTGAGCATTATTCTGGTACCACTCGCCCCACAGAAGAAGCAAAGAAGCTGTGAGTGCTGCTTTTGTACAGGGATTATTACTGCATGCGCAGAATCACCTGAGAATGTTAAGTACTGGATGGGAAACAAGCAGCTTAGCTGAATGGGTTTCTTTTACAAACCATTGCGTGTCAGCACAAGAGTATAAAAAACACTCTAATGAATCTAAATTAATGTAATTTCAATCAGAAAAAATGCAGGAAATAGTTAAAGGAAGAGGAGGAATCCAGAGAAATCAGGAGTCGGACTGAGGAGGTTGCATGGCCAGAAGTGAAATAGGACAGGTTGCTCGGGATGGTGGACGTGGGAGAGATGATCAAAGGCCCCAGGTAGACTATGTTTTCATTGTGGACATTTGGGACAGTCGAAGGGACTGTAAAACTCTTGCTGCTGGCCCACTATGAAGTCCAACCCTCTTGAATATGTCCAGATTATCAAATATCAGTACCCAGTTTACCAGGGCAGCCCAAAAGTTTCTGATTGCGCCCTGCACACTCATATCCCTGTTGCTCAGAATGGCCCCTACGCGAAGTGCACAATGAAAAGCTTGCTTCATGCCTTATTGACACTGGTGGCAGCTGGTCTGTCCTCAGATTCTCTGAATTTCCTTCCATATCTCTCTTGGGCTGATCTATTGATGTCATTGGCATTGCCAATCAGAAAGCTCCTCACAACACTTCAGACTCCGTTCTAGGTCCCATTACTGATAAGCATCCTTTCCTACTGCGCCCTATATCCCACACAAGCCTCTTCGAAAGAGACTTACCTTGTAAGTGATAGAGCGAACCCGTAGTAACAATTTACCTGTGTTCGGACGCTCTTTAGGCCGATGAATCTTTTGACTAAGTGGGAACTCTCTGTACTCTTAATCGATCAGTCGCATCAGATCAATAATCAATAACGTACATAAGCAATACCTTGATCAACATAACACTTAATGATTAATCCAGAATACATTTCGGCGAACCCTGACCTTTCAGTCAGGAATAACCACACCAGTTTATTGCAAAGTTAGTGAATTTATTTCCCTATATTAACAAAGCTACCACGATATAGATGTGTCTCAACACCAAATGATAAACATAAATGAACATTAATAGCTGTCCATAACGTCGAAACAAGTGTAATCTATGTAGCATTTGAATCACAAGGCATTCGATAATAGCAATGCAAAGCACTAATACGATAATCTGTAATGAACTAATTGCGTACATTTAGTCAGCATAACAAGATCTCAGATTGCATCGTGCAACATGTGGAATCCTCATCTAACTTCAAATTAGCATCGGCATGTGGGACTTCATGCAAAAACAATTTAGCAACATATATTTAGAAAAACTCCTAGCTAGGGCTCTTATCAAAATCAGCAGTTGGTTACCTAAAAGGAACACAATGCAATTTTACAATTTCCTTTCATATTTACCAATTACGATCAGCATACAAGGAAGTCTTCGTCTCACAGGTACCGTTTCTCGATCAGCATGGGACGGGACAAAGGGGCAGGGGTGAACGGGGCAATCGCCTCACGGCGGCAAGTTAAGACTATTACTTCATGCAAAGGGACAAATCAAAGTTAAAGTCTCTAGGGCAAGAATCATTAAAGTCTCTTTCTCTCGACTAGAGAAAGCATCAAAGTCTCTCAAAATGGCATCGCAGCAAAGTGGGCCATAATAGCTACGAAGTCTGCAAAATGGCGGGTATCGAGCTGGTAAATGGCTGATAATCGCTCCCTTCTTCTCGTGCACCTGGGTTTTATAGACAACAGTTCGAGTCCAGTAGGGTCTCCATTGGAGGGTTCATAGGTTAGCTTCAAATTGTCCAATCAAAAACGACAGTTCTCAAGCTTTTACTTAAGCATACATTATCCTTGGAGATGGGTACGCAAATTGCAACATTGTCTACCAATTAGCTCACTTTCAGAGCCTCCATTGTCCGCACCTGCAAGTCGACTTTGAATTAAAGAGAAAATATGCCAGGCTGGCACGAAACTTTAAGATAACCATGTGAACAGTTTCTGTGGAAAAGTACAGCTTCAAGCAGAAATACACGTTTAATAGCACATTGGAAAAATACGAACATCTAAACTGTGAGACCAGGCCACTAGGCCAAAGCCTCCTCTAAAGTAATGCTAAGCTAACGTAGTTCAAACAAGCAAATCGAAGCACACGTTTATGATTATGTCAGATTAGTGCAATTCTAATACACCACGTTATATATAAAGCACGCGTATAATGTTGGCAAACTACTCTAAGGGCACATTTTGTCCCCGTACAATCTTTATTAGTTCGGTTAGTGTCACACATGATTATTTCACACTACGTTTATGCGTAAATAAATCAAAACCTTCATTTTCTGCTTCATCAATCCCTCCTCTGATGACTACTTGTCATCACACAAATTAGCCCACAAATTTTATTCCATTAAAATTCTGTCAGTTCCCTTTTCCTTTTAGTTCCCCTAGTCTGTGCTTTGTATTCTTCTGCCATTCTTTTCATAATTTTCTCCTCCTTTCTTCTTTTTATTCTTTCCATAATCATTATTATTCCCCTTTTTATTCCCCAAATTCCAAATACACAAATTATCACTATTAAAATTCCCTCTATTATTTTTAGCAATATTCCATTCCAAATTCCCCCAATCCAATGTCCCACTGAAGCAAGTCCTTTTCCAACCTTCTCCCACACTCCTGGTTCTTTCAGTTCCTTCAAATCTGCACTTTCTTTTGTTAGATTAGCAAGCATAGTTTTAATTTTCACACTATTGTCAGGTATATAGGTACAACAGTGTCTTGCACCAAGCATTTTGCAAACACCGCCATCCTTTGCTAAAAGAATGTCTAAAGCAAGCCTATTTTGAAGAGTCATAGCTCTTTCCGCTGCAAGTTCAGCATCTATCAGGATTATAGCACCTGAAAACTTTGTCAACATGTTATCCACTATAGTAGACAACTTTCTTATTTTGATGGAATTCAGCACAACTCCCAATGAAGGAATCATGGCTCCAAATATATCACCTACCACAGCAGCTGCGGTCTCTCTTTTCTGGATACGATGGGATCCAGATGTCTTTTGAATCATCGATAGGTCATCCAGTTGATAAACCTTTGGGAACACTATACCCAAATAACATCTTCCCCACCATCCCTTTGGAAGACGATAATAGGCATTATACCCACAAATGTAATATACACCTGGAATGACAGGGTCAAGTCCGTCCATCATGAATGTCCATTTGGCCTTAAAGATAAACGTATGTTTACACTCACTCGCTCCTACAAAAATGTTGTCATAATAAGATTCACCTCGATATATACAAAACTTCCCTACATGCCAAGCATCTAAAGCAATTTTCCCTTGTGTTTTTATTGCAGCAAAATCATAATTATCTACTGAAGTCCTCTTATGTAACTCCTTTTCTAATTTCGCCTTCATTTGAGCCCTTCTATCATCTGTGCGATCTAAAAAGCTTATTTCTACTGCAGAGAGTGAGCAGGTAAGGTTTTCCCTATGAGCGTGAGCCGTTTCAAAAGGTAGCATTGGCTCGAAAAATTCCCTCATAATTTTTGCATCCCAATCCTTTGCAGTCTGGCTTAGCTGCGCTATTATAGGAACATAAGCAAAGGTAACATCATAGTTTGAGTAAAAATACTGTATGTTAGTTTGACCATAAAACCTAGACATTACTATACTACATGTAATCCCGTATGTAAGAGGCATGTGGTGATATGTCACCCCTTCCTTCACTGATGTCGGTATCTGGGTACACACATAACAATCTTTCGCATCCATTGTCTCAACATATTCTGTTAGTAAGCGATAGAAAACATTATACGAAAGCTCTTTCCTTTCATGCAAGAGTCTCTCATCCAGTGCTAGCCTTTTCAATGCGGTTAGTTCAGTGACAGTAACAGGAGCAATAGTAGAAGCCTCAATAGTCTCATTCTCACCCTTTCCATGCATTCCAAGCACAATTGCCATTATTATTAGTACACATGTAACTACCAAGCCTATACACACATATTTACAATATTTCTTTCTATTGTTTTGCGTCATGATCTGTATAGAATCAGAGAGCTAGAGGCACTTATAAATGAAACTTATTTAGCAATTCAGTTACAAAGCTGAGCGAGCGCAATGTTCACACCGTCTTCTTCAAGAGGCCAGTCACTTATCGGTTAGCAGCATTTGTCTCAATTCGGCAATAACTCAGTCTTTGTCGGTTTAGCAAATGTCTCATCCGGTTTAGCAATGTCTCAACTGGTTGTTTGTCTCACGTTAGATTGCAGCAAGCAATATCATTTATCACCCCTTCAATCAACACTTTCCATGAAACTTTTCTTTTCTATTGGTATCTCTTCCTCTTCTTCGTTCTCGATGCTTAGAGATACAAACGCGTCAGTCCAATCGTCATTGACTGCATATGCCCATTCTGGACCGGAATACCTTCTGTTCGGTATCCTTTTCCTTTTCAATTTTGCTTCTCTTTTCGATTCTGCCTCGCTGGTACTTTCCTCTTTTGTCAAGTCTTTTTCTTCGCTCGAGGTTGGTACCACAACAGACACTTCTTTTCTTTTCTCTTTTACTTTTGGCCTTTCTCCGTCGTTCAATCCTTCTCCAGACCTTTGTTTTACTGGTGATATACTTAGTCTCCTCTTTGCACCGTGTCCATTTGATGGACCTGCGACCTTTTCTGTAGAGGTTTGAACTTTTTCGTTCTGCTCTGCCTTGTCCCCTCCTTCAGGGGAATCGATCACGTTCTCTTTTTCTTTTTCTGTATCGTCTGTTTCTGGGAAAGCCCCCTTCTGATCAGGCTCTCCTGCTTTTTCACCTTTTTCGAGCCCTTCGTCACCGTTACTTTCGTCAGGCTCTGTATCACTTTCAGCTGCTTCAGGTTCTTTGTCACCTTCAGCTGCTTCAGGCTTTTTGCTACCCTCAGCTGCTTCAGGCTCTTTGTCACCTGCAGCTTCTTCGTCGCTGTCTGAACTTTCTCCTTGGTCTTCCCCAAGTGAGTCGGACTCTTTGTTCTCCAATAATATCTCTTTCTCTCCTGCTTCTGCTTGTTCGCTTTCAGTTCGCTTTTGTTCTGTCTCAGCACTCGGCACTGTTTTATCAGGTACTGGCAATTTCAGCGCTTCAACTTCCTCATCTGTGGGACACAACACCTTCTTTGTGTGACTGGCGTGAATCCAGTTGGGAACCCCCGCACACTTCACAGCGGTAGTTGTCGTCAGGATCACTTGGAAAGGGCCTTTCCAACGGGGTTCCAGACACGACTTCCTCATGTGCTTCTTTACCACGACCCAGTCACCTGCTTTCAGTGCGTGTCCTGGACCTTGGATCGGTGGCAAGGTGGTTGCTTCCACCTGGTGAGAGAAAGAGCGAACCACGTCAGCCAGACCTTTGCAGTAGTCTAACACCATATCATCTGTAATATTCAAAAGCGCGTTTGCGGGAACTGCAGGAAGTCTCATAGCCCTGCCCATGAGAATTTCGTGCGGAGACAATCCAGTCTTTCTATCAGGAGTGTTTCTCATTGACATTAGCACTAAGGGCAATGCGTCAGGCCATTTCAAATTTGTCGATGCACATATTTTCGCCATTCTTGATTTCAGTGTACCATTCATCTGCTCCACCAGTCCTGATGCTTCAGGGCGATAGCTACAATGCAGTTTCTGCTCAATGTTCAGTGCTTCGCAAAGTAACTTTATCACCTCGTTGTTGAAGTGACTTCCCCTATCTGATTCTAAAGAGATCGGGAATCCGAAACGTGGTATCAACTCTCTCAATAATAGCTTTGCAACTGTAAGGCTGTCATTTCTACGTGTGGGGTATGCCTCAATCCAGTGACTAAAAATGCACACAATCACCAACACATATTTCAGACCTCCATGCACAGGCATCTCAATGAAGTCCATCTGTATACGACTAAAAGGACCGCTTGCCCTACCAATGTGGCTCGCGTTCACAACTGTTCCCTTTCCTGGGTTCATCTGCTGGCAAGTGACACATCGATGGCAAACTGCTTCTGCAGCTTGACGAAATCTGGGGTTAAACCAATCAGTTTTGAACAATCTTATCATGGCATCTCTCCCTAGGTGAGCTTGCCCATGATAGAACCGCGCAAGCTGTGATAAGAGACTATTTGGCAAAACAAATTTTCCCTCATGTGAAACCCATAACTCGTCTTGTCTCTTTATACATTGTGATTTAATCCAGGAATCTCTTTCATCCTCCCTGACATTATTCTGTAGTGCTTTTAGTTCCTCTATCGTATCTACGACCTTCAAGGCAAATGCTTCAGCTGGTTCGAGTTCTGGCTCACTTATTGAGTTCCATTCATCTCTTAGTAATATACAGTTCAAGGCACAAAATCTTGCGACTTGATCTGCATATGCATTTCCCAGAGAAACATAGTCCTGTCCTTTCGTGTGAGCACTGCACTTTACCACTGCAACTTCAGCTGGCACTTGAATGGCATGTAACAATTCCCTTATTCTCTCCCCGTTTTTCACTGGGGATCCTGAAGAAGTCAGGAAACCTCTCTGTGACCATAGTTGTCCAAAGTCATGCACAATCCCAAACCCATATTGGCTATCAGTGTAAATGGTGACTTTCATCAATGCAGACAGTTGACATGCTCTGGTAAGGGCTACAAGTTCTGCTACTTGTGCAGAATAGACTCCTTGAAGCCATCCCGCTTCCAAGACCCCTGTTACAGTGCATACAGCGTATCCTGCTTTCAAAATCCCCATCCCATCTCTTAGACATGAACCATCAACAAAAATAATTTGGTCATTTTCATCAAGCTTCGTATCCTTAATGTCCGGTCGGGGTTTTGTGCAAAATTCAGTCACCTGAAGGCAGTCATGCTCGACGTCTTCAGCGTTCTCAATTTCGACATTTTCTCCAGGAAGCAAGGTTGCTGGATTCAACGTAGTGCACCTTTTCAGCTGCACATTCGGTGAGCCCAGAATTATCGTTTCATACCTTGTGAGTCTAGCTCCAGTCATGTGTTGCGTTCGGGAGCGGGTCAAAAGTATCTCAACTGAGTGAGGGACCATGACTGTTACTGGGTGTCCCATCACTATTCCTTCACTCTGAGTGAGGCTGATACCAACTGCTGCTACGGCGCGCAAACACCCTGGGAGTGCTGCTGTGACCGGATCCAAAGTAGCTGAAAAATACGCTACTGGTCTGTTTACGCCACCATGGGCTTGAGTCAAGACAGACAAAGAACATGCATCACGTTCATGGCAAAACAATGTGAAAGGCTTTGTGTAATCAGGCATACCTAAAGCTGGAGCCCTACACATGCATTCTTTCAATTCAACAAAGGCATCCATCTCATCTCCTTTCAGCTCAATTTGATCCAAAGCATCTTTCTGGGTCAGTTTCAGTAAAGGCTTCGCTAGAGTCGAGAAGTTGGGAATCCACTGCGACAGTAGCCCACCATTCCCAAGAACTTCCTCACCTCCTTTCTCGTCTTGGGCGGACTCATCTGAAGTACACTTGTAATTCTTTCCTTCATTATCCTCCGTGACCCTTTCTCTATCTGGTGACCCAAGTATTTCACTTTCTTCTGACAGAACTGTAATTTGGAAGGAGACACCTTGTGTCCATTCCTTCCCAAATGGTTCAACAGAGCAATGGTATCGGCTGTGCAGCCACTTTCTGTCTTTGATGCAACCAGTAAGTCGTCAATATACTGTACTAGGGTTGACTCGAATGGCAACTCTAACTCTTCCAAGTCTTTCTTTAGAATCTGATTGAATATTGACGGTGACTCAGAAAACCCTTGAGGAATTCGACACCAACTGTATACTCTGTCTAGGAATTTGAAACAAAAGAGAAATTGGCTGTCCTCATGAAGAGGCACAGAAAAGAATGCTTGTGACAAATCGATGACTGAGAACCACTCGGCATCGCAAGGGATCTGAAACATTATCACAGCTGGATTCGGTACAACAGGGCAGCATTTGACTATGATGTCATTTATTTTCCTCAAGTCTTGCACAAGTCGGACCTTTCCACTTGGCTTTATTAGTCCCATTATTGGTGAATTACAGGGACTGCTTAACACTTCTTTCAGTACCCCCTGTTTCACAAATTTGTCAATGAGTTGGGCAACTTTCATGAGGGTATCTTGTGGCATGTGGTATTGTGGGGTCTGGGGAAAGATCGCATTGGGCTTTACAGTCACTTTCACTGGTTCCACTCCTTTCATCAATCCCACCTCTTTCCCTGTCATGTCCCACACTTCCTTTCCGACTGTCTCCCGTAATTCGGCTGGAATATCTTCTTCAGTTATCATCGGGAAAAGGCAAATCAGAGGATACTCTTCATCGACCGTTTCCATTTCATCCCCCTCTACACTATCCTCTTCCTCCCCATCACTACTCGTCTGTATCGTTATTCCTTCGTTCGAACACATGATCGAACATCCCAGCTTGCACAATAGGTCTCTCCCTAACAGCGCTATTGGGCTTGAATCACATATCACAAACTGATGCACCCCTTGATAGTTACCGATGCTGACTGGTACCGGATCTGTTATTGGGTTTGTCAGGTGCCTGTTTGCTACTCCCACCACTTGAACTGTCCTCCCTGAGAGTGGCAAATTTGGTACTTCACTACTCTTAACAGTTGAACGTGTGGCTCCCGTGTCCACCAAGAATGAAACACGATGACCCATTACCCTTCCCTCTACGTACGGACCCTTTTGATCAACTTCTAAGGATGCTGCAAGCACACAATCTCCTTCCTCTTCTGAGCTCTCACTCTCCCATACATTGTTTATTCCACCCTCACTGTGTAATGGGAACTGTTGTACGGTGCCATTGGTACTCATTACCTGACCCGAGACCTGTGGAGGAACCATCACTTGCTGCTGACTCATTGGTGCCAAAGGTATTTGCATTTGCTGATTAGGTACCATGGGTAACTGCTGTTGCATCGGCTGCATTTGCGTCATCTGCATACGAGGCATCTGCATCTGCTGCGGCTGCATAGGTTGTAATCCCTGCAATTGATTTATGGTCTGAAAATTTGGGTTTGGACCTCTCATTTTCGGTCCTCTCATTGTCTGAAATGCATTGACATCATTGTTTTGCTGACCAACACCTGCACCTACACCTGCACCTTCCTGCACCACCATCGGGCACTCGCGTTTCCAATGACCTACAATTCCGCACACGTGACACGGCATCACTTTCTTCATTGCCTGCACACCCGTCACAACAGTGTTTAAATCCGGACCATTATTCACAAAACCTCCTCTGCCTCTGCCTCTCGCCTGTGGCTGAAACGCCATGTTTCCCTGCAACTGCGGCTGCGGTTGCGGTACCTGCTGTTGGAACCCTTGCATCCCTTGCAAACCTTGCAGACCTGTCTGAGCTGCTTTAAGTTGCATCATCATCACCTTCTCTTTCAGCCTTTTCTGTTTCACCTCAATTTCGTCGCTACAGTATTTCGCATAAGTCAAGACCTCATCAATCGGTTTAGACTGCCAACAAATCAAATGCGACTTTATCATCTGACTTATTTCTGGTCTCAGCCCTTCCACAAATCTGAACACAAAATGAAGCATATCTTTCGCCTCGATTGTTTCCGTGCCACTGTAATTCTTGAACGCCTTCAACAACCTCTCATAGTAACTATGAATCGATTCTTTTGCCTCTTGGGCCGTTCGATCAATCTTCTGCCAATCCACATTTTTCGCGGCAACCTTCGTCTTCAAATGCTCAATCACCTTATAGTACAAGCTCATCACCATAGGTGATGGTGCACCCGTCTCCCTGTCTCTCTCTGGTTCACTTGTCGGCCAACCTACAGCTCTTTTGCAATCCTCCCACAAATCTGCCGGAACCACGATCTCAAAGAGAGTGTTCAGGTCTTCCCAGAGACATTTTGCAAGCTTCACAAACCTATCAGTCTGTTGATACCATTCAATCGGCTTCTCTCTCAGTTTGGGAAAATCATCCGTAAATGACTGAATGTCGCCTCTGTGACATGGTACATGTATTAATTTTCCACCTGCTGTCTCCCTCATTGGTAACATGGTTACTGTCTCGCTGCTTTGTGGTCTCTTCTCATTATGCTCTGTAGCACTGTCCCTCCTCTTTTCCTTTCTCTTTACCCATCTGCTTTCCCACTTGTCTAAGCACCTCCACACTTGTGCACTCTGTAGCAATTCTCTGAGATGTGTCTTCATGCCTGCTGACCTCATGTGTTCAAAATCTGTGGTCCCGAAATCCAACCTGTAGCTTCTGCTCAAGTGTTTCATCTTGTCTATGTCAACCCCGTTTCTGTCAGCTGCTTCCTGCAAGCCCTTATGTACCTTGTTCACTTCCTTCGTAATCCTGGGACATAGATACCTCAGTTCTTCTTCCGTGTAGGATTCTAGCCTATTTACACCCATAGTCCCTTCCACCAACTCTTGTGCTTCCATGTTCAACCTGACCCTATTCATATAGTCTTCTCCTTTCCCACTGGCTGAACTTTGTGTGGAATTTAAACTGTTGAACCACTGTGTCAGCTGTTGCGCATTTACCCCCATCAGTGTAGCATTCACATCGACTGCCATTGATGGTTGCGGCAACTTTTCAGTATTCGATGTTAAAGGTATTATCAGTGGGGGGCTTGACCTCACCAGTGTAGACTGAGCACATATGGGACTAAACTCCATCAAGGATCCAGATCCACTTGGCTGAGCCGCTATCGGAGTTATCCCTGGAGTGTTCTCTATGCACCTCCTCTCTGTCCCATTCTGCAGCATTGATCCCTGACTGTTCATGCCTAAGTTAGGCTGGCTATACAGAGGTACCGGTGGACCTACAGTAATGGGTAGTGATATCGCGTCTGGGTTCTGTCCATATCCCATGTTCTGAAACATGTTCATCCCCATACTATGGGTCATCATTGCCGGCATGCCCATCTGACTCCCCGTCATCTGAGCATGAGCGTTTCCTCCCTGCATCTGCTTTTGAGGCATCATAAACTGAGTTGATTCAGCCTGTGTCATTGTTGGATTGTGACCATTCTGTACTCCCCTTACTGTTTGTTCTAGAACCATTCCTCCACTATTGTCACTGCTGTAGTACCCTGGCATCTGCGGTTGATAATTTTCTGCTGGTTTCATTATGGGCACATCTGGATATATTCTCCTAACCTGCGGTATCTGCGGGGTGAACAGCAAACTCGGGTCCTTAGATCCCGATGGCGCTCCTGAACTCTGGGTTTCACTGTTCTGTACCGATGCCGGAGGGGCAGAACTGGTACTTGGACCTTGTCCTTTCTCCGCATAAGGTGGTGGACGGTCGTTCAGCAATTGCATTATTAACTCCTCATCCTCTAACTCCTCTTCTCTTCTCAATTTTTCCTCGTCCTCTCTATCCTTGGAACACTTCCTGTCTGTCTTACAGGTAGCTTTCTTACCTGTCTCCTCTTCCTCCTTAGTAATTGCGGGAAACAATTTTATTCCCTGCAATACATCTGACCTCCACACCTTCTGCGCATTATCCCACCTAGCATCCGCTAGTGTCTTTTCTACCTTCCTCATCCTTGTTTCAAACTTATTCTTCTGTTGCTGTCTAGCCATTAATTCCCAGATTGCTAGAGCCTCAAACTGTGCCGGCCTTGGAGGCACCTTCATGTCGTACATCGTGAATCTCAAATTCTCTAGGATCCTTATATTGAATGTCCCATGTATCGGGAACGCTACGCTCCCATGTTTCTCTGTCAGTTTGTGCCATTGCTTTAGCCAAAGACACGGAGCTACCCCTTTTTCCTCCATTACAATGTAAGCTGGTGTGCCCTCGGGCGGCGTCTCCTCTCCTACGCTCGCTTTGATGTAAGACTCCCCCTTCATCGCGCTCCTAAATGCTTTAAGGAATTTCATTTTCTCGTCTTTTAATTCACAAAGTTTATAATCAATAGGTCACTTTTATTCCACAAAATTTGTAATCAATAGGTGACTTTAATTCCCGGTAAAACTCTTCGCTTGCCTTTCCCCTTCCAATCGAGCCCCACGGACTGCGTCCAATCCGTGCACGACCCTTCTCTCCAACCAACCTATCCCAGCGCGGCTCCTAGTGACGTCACAATCACACACACTGCGGCTGACAAAGCCTCGCGGCTAGTCTTACTTCACTCAGCTCCTCTCGTAACAACTTCTTGCATATATTGCGAGCTACCAAAAACTAAAACAGATCTGTCGGTTTACTACAGGAAGGGTAACACAATCGCTTCAGGACCTTAGGGACCTTTCACTAGCCTCGGCCGCTATTCCGTCTTTCTCAGTCCCCACATTCGCAAGCAAATCTGACCTGCAGACCTACTCTCAACTTGTCAATGATCTGTTCTAGTGCACTTAGAATCTTGTCAGAGCCAGACGACGAAGTTTCTTTCACTCCCTAACATACGTGCCGACTTGTTGACCACGCCCGATCAACCTACTAAACCGCCCAGACCACAACATGGATCAACATACTCCGGAGTCTCTTGACCTCGCAGGGCCCGTCTCAACAACAACAACCACGTGGACCTTTTTATGCACAAAGCGCCACACGCACATGAAGTTCGACGACTTCCCTACTCTCACACCCGGAGCCGCACCTCCGCTGTTTCTATGAAGTTCGACGACTTCTCTACTTCTACACTCGGAGTCGCACCTCCGCTATCCTTTAAAAGAAAAAAATCCTCGCAACCTTTTCACACACCCTGCGGCAATAAGCTGTGCAAGCGCAAAACCCTAACTTCACTCATACCATCACTAGTACCGCCAACGCTGTCTCCACACCTCCGTTCTCTCCATTCGCAAGCTCCGAGATCCCGGGAAAGTCGCGGTGGACCTAGCCCATCATCATTCTGTCAATCTATTTTATCCAAGAAAAATCTAATTCAACTTCTCGAATGAGGCCTCAAAATGCGTAACCGTTAATTCAACACCATGTATTTTAATAGTACAGGGTCCCAAAAGACGAAACCATCCTCTGCTACCATCTACTGATAGAGCGAACCCGTAGTAACAATTTACCTGTGTTCGGACGCTCTTTAGGCCGATGAATCTTTTGACTAAGTGGGAACTCTCTGTACTCTTAATCGATCAGTCGCATCAGATCAATAATCAATAACGTACATAAGCAATACCTTGATCAACATAACACTTAATGATTAATCCAGAATACATTTCGGCGAACCCTGACCTTTCAGTCAGGAATAACCACACCAGTTTATTGCAAAGTTAGTGAATTTATTTCCCTATATTAACAAAGCTAGCACGATATAGATGTGTCTCATCACCAAATGATAAACATAAATGAACATTAATAGCTGTCCATAACGTCGAAACAAGTGTAATCTATGTAGCATTTGAATCACAAGGCATTCGATAATAGCAATGCAAAGCACTAATACGATAATCTGTAATGAACTAATTGCGTACATTTAGTCAGCATAACAAGATCTCAGATTGCATCGTGCAACATGTGGAATCCTCATCTAACTTCAAATTAGCATCGGCATGTGGGACTTCATGCAAAAACAATTTAGCAACATAAATTTAGAAAAACTCCTAGCTAGGGCTCTTATCAAAATCAGAAGTTGGTTACCTAAAAGGAACACAATGCAATTTTACAATTTCCTTTCATATTTACCAATTACGATCAGCATACAAGGAAGTCTTCGTCTCACAGGTACCGTTTCTCGATCAGCATGGGACGGGACAAAGGGGCAGGGGTGAACGGGGCAATCGCCTCACGGCGGCAAGTTAAGACTATTACTTCATGCAAAGGGACAAATCAAAGTTAAAGTCTCTAGGGCAAGAATCATTAAAGTCTCTTTCTCTCGACTAGAGAAAGCATCAAAGTCTCTCAAAATGGCGTCGCAGCAAAGTGGGCCATAATAGCTACGAAGTCTGCAAAATGGCGGGTATCGAGCTGGTAAATGGCTGATAATTGCTCCCTTCTTCTCGTGCACCTGGGTTTTATAGACAACAGTTCGAGTCCAGTAGGGTCTCCATTGGAGGGTTCATAGGTTAGCTTCAAATTGTCCAATCAAAAACGACAGTTCTCAAGCTTTTACTTAAGCATACATTATCCTTGGAGATGGGTACGCAAATTGCAACATTGTCTACCAATTAGCTCACTTTCAGAGCCTCCATTGTCCGCACCTGCAAGTCGACCTTGAATTAAAGAGAAAATATGCCAGGCTGGCACGAAACTTTAAGATAAGCATGTGAACAGTTTCTGTGGAAAAGTACAGCTTCAAGCAGAAATACACGTTTAATAGCACATTGGAAAAATACGAACATCTAAACCGTGAGACCAGGCCACTAGGCCAAAGCCTCCTCTAAAGTAATGCTAAGCTAACGTAGTTCAAACAAGCAAATCGAAGCACACGTTTATGATTATGTCAGATTAGTGCAATTCTAATACACCACGTTATATATAAAGCACGCGTATAATGTTGGCAAACTACTCTAAGGGCACATTTTGTCCCCGTACAATCTTTATTAGTTCGGTTAGTGTCACACATGATTATTTCACACTACGTTTATGCGTAAATAAATCAAAACCTTCATTTTCTGCTTCATCATAAGTGAACTATATTGTTATCTGTACTAAAGATGGTGTTTTCTTGAATTTTCTGTTGCATCATGAAGAGGAGGTTCTGGCCTTTCTTTTCATGTTAAAATTGTCTCTCATTGAATGCAGTTCCCATAGCTCTAATGAACTGAATACATTGCTGGATCAGGTCTCTTCTATATTGTGGTCCACCGATGACGGGGTCAACTGTTGCAATGTAACCAGCATCCTTTGCAAGATTAGAGTGAACACTTTAATAAATCTATCTCCTATCGCTGAATATTCTCTATCCTGAAACTGAAAAAGGAATTCGACCCATAATTTCTGATCTCCTTAAGCAGGGATTTCTAGTGCCTGCAGTTAGTCGCTGTAACACGTCCATATTCCCAATAAAAAAGGCAGGAAAGACCAGTGTATACTGTTTTGTGCAGGATCTCGGTGCTGTCAATAGAGTGGCGACTCCCAGCTTCCCCTTAGACCTTAACTGCTTCTCTGCCCTTTCCTGTATCCCAGCAACAGCCCAGTGCTTTACGGTGCTGAATTGTTTCCCTTTTCCTTTTCTATCCCGCTACCCAAAGAGAGTCAATATTTCTGCCTCTCATTCAGCAGATTTCAGTTGACATGGTGGACACTTCATCAAGGGTTTACAGGGGTTTATTCTATCCTTTCCCACACTTCAAAGAAATATTTGGACATTTTGCTTTTCCCCAAAAACTCCACTCTAGTCCAGTATGTTGATGATTTATTGGTCACATATGTCAATCTGAACCAATGCTGGGTGAATTACCTATATTTGTTAACTGAATTGGTGAACAAAGGACCTGAAGCTTCTAAGGAGAAATTACAAGTTGGTCTCTCCCATGTGTGATGCCAGTTCATGAAATTCCTGATGGCAAGCTCTACCTGTCGCCTGAATGTTTACTAGCCATCCAAAAGCTACCCCATCCAGTGACCATCTCTCAGGTATGTACTTTTATGGGGGTGGCTGAATACCATCAATAGTGGATGCTGAAATTTGCCGCCATGCTGTGCCCATTGCAAATGTTTGTAAAGAAAGACACCCTGCATTGTTCAGAGGAGGCAGAGAGCTCCTTTGTGAAGGTGAAGTATGGGTGGCTATGAGTGAAGTGGGCCCATTCTTGGGGTATTGGTACAAGATCATAGGGATCAGAAAAAGCCAGTTGCATATTATTTCAAATATTTGCTCATCTTCAACCATGTAGCAGCAGGTGTCCCACCATTCTTGTGATCTACTGCAGGGCCTACCTGCCTTGTTGAAGCCTCTATCAACATTTCAACCCTGCTAGTTTCAACCCTGATTGTGGCTGTCCTTTACTCTGCTGCAGCTCTATTCCTTACCACTAAAATACATTTGTAAGCTGCCAGAATATATGGACATGAGATTCCTCTATTGTCTGCCTCACATGTCACCCTAGTTAATTGCTCTACCATTACCTGGCCTCTGGATGCCCAGCTCCCAAGACGGAGAGCCTATGATTACCATGTAGTGACTGAGCATGCCACTAAGCCCCACACTGTTCTCAATGATACACAAATACCTAAGGGCAAGCTTGTTTACTATTTTGATGGTTCTTATAGATAATGCTGGCAATATAACTGCTAGTTCTGCTGAGTGTACTGTGTATGATTCTCAAATGTAAGCGCCTGCCATACGTTAATTCCACACACGTAGCTGAACTTGTAGTCCTGACCAAATTGTGCCTGCATCCTCACTGAGGAAAAGATTGTTACCATAGTCCCTGACGCCAAGTATGCCTTTGGAGGGGCCCATGATTTTGAATGCTGTGGATACAGTGAGGATTAATAGCAGAATCAACTTAGGAAGCTGCTCTTTCACCTCATTGTGAGGGTAGGATGTATCTTTTAAGGTCTGATGTTTTCCCTGTGCCCCTTGTCAAAGCCCTAGTCCTATTACAAGAACAAGCTTTGTAATGATTTATAATTTTTTCATGGGAAAAGTCAAACAATGTATGCAAATTACCCTACTGGAACCTTATATATGGTGCAAGCTGACCCTGCACCTACTTTCTAACTTTCTCGTGATTTCAGAGGAAGTTTCATTGAAAGAACTTGAGAAATGTAAATCAGGATTCCCTGCGGACCCTTGTCTGCCCCAAATCCTAAGGATGATTTCCCCCACCATTAATATAGTGCACAATGAAATTTTGAACGTCTCATAGTGCTCAATAAAATTTTGAATGCCTCACTGGAAGAAAGTCTTTTTGCCCTCTGACTGGAAACAAGCTTTCTTTTTCCCCTTAAGAAGCCTAATGCAGACCACGCTATATTTAATAATGCTAAACCCATCTCCCTTTTACAGGTGGCTGGTAAATTTCTGGAAAACTGGTAAACCAGTTATCGTCCTTTGTGGAATCAAATGGCCTTATTCATGACTCTCAATCTGGCTCTCAGACTTTAGTACTGAATCTGTCTTTTTGGAGGTCACAGAATACATCACAGGGAATCTGGACTGCAGATGATCAGCAATGGTGATTCTGCTTGACCTATCCGCTGCGTTTAAATGGTCTACCATGCCGCTATCTCAGACAGTTTGGCAGGCCTTCAAAGGAAGGCTTTTTCATGGCTGAAGTCTTTTCTTGAGAACAGGTCGCAGCAGGTTCATCTTTGTCCTTTCTTGCCCCCTCCTAAACCCTTTTTATACGGAGTCCCACAGGGCTCAGCTCTCAGTCCTCCTCTCTTTAAACTATCTCTAGCACCACTGGCTTAGCTGATTGAATCTTGGGGCAACGCAGGTGGAATCTGGAGTAATTCTCTGCCCGACTGCGGAGTCTACGTACTCATAAACTTCCTATTAAAATGTTGTTTTGTGAATTTGAAAACAAAAGTAAACTTACACTAAAGTGTAAGTTTATCTTTGGGAATCAGGCCCAAGTGTAGTAAAACTCAATACAATAAAACCACATATGGTAAAAAAAAATTACAAAATGATTGAATGCGAAAATATAGCTACTGCATGGGCAACTTTAATGTGTAAACACGTTTTTTCTGGGTGGTTGTACTGAGCAGTAGCAGTGTTCTTCAGATAAGGTTTTCATTTGGGATTTTAATGCACCGTCTGGAATTAAGCTATGAGGAAGCAAGGTTAATTTTTGAGCCCATTTCATACAGAACAGGTCATTTTATATTCAAACAAAACAGGCAACCTGCAAAATATTATGTCTCAAGGAATGTGTGCTCGCTGAACTGGTAGTGCTGACAGCTGGAGCTGTCTTTAAGTGCATTGCTGGTAGAATTCTCAGCTATTGTCAATTAAATGTTTGGCGTCTGTGAGCGTATACACCTCTTTTCCACTGCCAGGTCTGCATTTTGAAAGCTACTGATCATTCAAGTTGATGATGGTGAGGTCAATGTTTTTCTTAGATTGACTGTTCTTGTAGTAATGGATATAAAGTATCTTCTGTACCAGTAACTGGTAGAACCGTTTTATGCACATTGTTGGCTGTGCCACAGTATGACACATTGATCATTAACTATCACGGAATAATAAAAGGCAGTGACAAGATGGGTTACAATTATGGGTGTGGCTGCCTTTGTCCTTCATTTTCTTGAGCCTTTTGACCTGAATAAGATATACCAGTATTAAAACATATTAGAAATGTGTGACTATGACTTGAAGGGGAGTAGATGACGGCCATATTGGTGCATCTGGGCTGACCACTCCAGTCCACGAAATCACCCTCAGGCATTCTAAAACTACCTGGAACTGCAAACAGTTTGAAAGGTCTTGATGGTACCGTTTTGATCCATTGTGGCATAAATAGCAGTAGTTGAATTCTTAGCGTGGATGATCAATGTCTCTAAAATGACCAATGTGGACATCAGCCCGGCAGCTCATGGATGCCAGTCAGGGAATCACAAGAGGTTGCTTTGCCCTGTGTCCTGCATTAGACTGAGAGGTAAGCAGGCCAGGCTCACAGTTGGTTCAGGGAGCGCAGAGAAGCGGTGCAGCTGCTGTCCATAGTAAGGAAGTTGCAGCAGTGAACAGAGAGAATATCGACCTGCTCAAGGTGACCTGCTGACCATGGTGATGGGGAAGAGCGGTGCATACAGTCTGTGACACAGGTATCCCTCGAGGTGACGCTTAAGTTGTGTTACCACCAAGTTATTGCCTTCTTCTACTTTTATTCGTTCTTTCTATGAGAAAGAACACAAGGTCATCTTCTCTAGAAGCCATATCTCAGATGCCATATTCACGAACGTACATCAGAGAATGGGCATTTTCCTTTTCTGACTTGTTTTTGTAATTGTTGAGAAAGAACAAGGAAATTCAATCACATGTTGTATTAGCTGCAAAAAACATACACCAGCTAGCTTGCATTCTAGGCCCTGCTCTACACCACACACTGTATTCGCTTTGCTCAACCGGTGACTATGTTAGCATGGAACAAAGCCTATATTATTTTTAACATAAATTCGACTTTATCCATTCGTAACTGGGAGCACAAGCAGTCACTGGAAAGGATATAGTAAGAGTCAGGGTTTCTGCTTTGAAAAAAGGTTATCTGGGATATGTACCCGCAAAGTTCTGGGGGAAGGTCTTTTCCTGACTCTCCCACATGGGCCAGAAATGTTATATTACAGCTGAACGGATTTTCAGCCACCAAAGCAGTGGATTTAACGATTTGCCTCCACGTCAGATACAGCTCAACACCTCCTAAGGCTGCTCAATGGTCTTGCCTCTTGATGTAACACCTCATTTACGCACTAAAATATGTCATAAAGGACCGATCCACTGATGACCGAACAGGACACATCAGCTTTATGCTGCACTTTCACAATCAAGTAGGTTCCCTGAAAGGCACTCTATTGACAATAATTGAATTCACATGCTTCTTTCTTAAGTTTTTTGGGTCTAGAGCCTGTTGGAATTTCTCTGTGGGCTTTTAACCATGTCCACTCCTGCTATTCATTGTTTGTTGTGCTTGTCTTAAATTCTTCATTTTTATTGGTGCACTTTGTGAAATGTCCCTCCTTTGTGTGCTGAGTTCCCTCCCCAGGCGTTTTAAGTACACATTTCTGTTGGTCATCACACTATGTCAAGCTTCCTCCTGTTACAGCATGTGATGGGCCCGTCCTCTGGTTTTGGTTTGCCTTTCATCCCAGCCGTGATCCTTTCTAATCATTTAGGCAGGGAGCCAATAACTCTTGCGCTCATGGCAGTGGTGGCGCTTTGAATCGGCTTGTGACTATTGCAGGCACTGCCTACTCAAGGGATACAGGCCCATATTTATACTTCTTTAGCGCCTCATTTACGTCATTTTTTGACGCAATAGCGGTGCAAACTTGCAAAATACAATTGTATTTTGTGAGTTTGCGCCGTTTTGCGTCAAAAAGCGGCGCTAAAAAAGTATAAATATGGGCCACAGTGTTTCCGACTGGTAGTGACCAAGCCGCAGGAAGCAAAGGAAGGCGCTCACACAGGTGAACAGGAGCTGACTTTCTCCGACTGAAAATTGAAAGGAGGACAGCTGCACTGTTTCCGCTTCGCGCCTTGGCAGCGCACTGCTTCAGTGCAGACCTTTCGGAATGTTCGACATATATTCCGCACGGGTTCTGAAAGTGCTTCGATGCAACGTGCAGGCATTGAGTTTCTGTGTGGAAAAAGGTGGCTTGCAGCCTAGCTGACCTGGGTGGCGCGAGCTACGTGGACAGGAATCCCACCGGCGATAAGCAGTACAGTTTTCTGGTACTGACACTTTTCGGTTGGCCGAGCGCACAGGCTGTTTTTTCCTTGCGAGCGCCAACGAGAAACACGCAGCATCCCCGGCTGCGCTGAGTGGATAGGGCACCTGTGGTATCCTCGTGATCTTCGAAAGTGCACATTATTGTTTAGTACTTGTAATGCGTAACAAGTGCCCAATTGGTCCAGGTTCCATGCGCAGCGCACAATAAAAGAGAGTACAAAAGTAAAACTAGCAGAAAGGATCATAGACATACAGTAGACAAGCATGAGGGTAAAATGGGCAGTAATCACAGTCCAGTGGGGCGAGGGGGCAGCATTGAGTCCACAATAAAGGAGACAAGAGTGTTGGCAAATGCGTAGGTGAAAGGGGGGTTGGGGGAATCTGGACATACAGAAATGATGGATGTCAGGGGTATGAGGAAATAGGGATATACGTTCTGTACTACCACACACAATCACTGGACTTATGATTTTAATAGTTTTTCAATGCCCACATCACCTCCCAGCACAACCCATTCCATTCGGAGAATATCACTGTTTGCAAGTCAAAGCGATTCGCTCTGTGCTTCCTCCTAGACAAGGCTAGAAAAAACACTCATGATTCAAGATCATTGAAAAGTATGCGTAATTTCTCCGTGTCGGTGGGGTATTTCTGCTGCACCTTTGTACCCATAACCAATGCTATTAAGTGACCCTGACTAGTGTTTAATCATGTCTCCTGGTTTCAATAAATATTTTATTTAGCTAATAACATTTCCTTGTTTTTGCTGGTCACATATACTTTAAAGCCCAAAACGACCCCATTTGTAGCAGCTGGATTCAAATAAATATTTATAATGGGTAAACTGCAATTTGGCGCTATAAAGCGGCTCGCTTATGTCAACTGTTTTACTTTTCATTTTCAATTTATCTGGCAAGAAAAATCCAGTTAGAAATTTACAATGCTAATAGCTCTAACTCAAGCAAACACAAAATCCACTGCATTACAAATGCTTGTGTATGATTAAGGCTCAGCAGTAGGAGTTTTAAGCAGAACATTGTCTGAGGAGTATCTGACAGCAGAGAGATGCTTAATTATCTGACAGTGGGAATTTCATCCTTGAATACTTTCGTCTCATTATACCTCTGGACCATCTTGGAACTTCCTAAGCCTTTACAATCTGAGAAACCACAAAGACAATTGTTTCTCATATAACAACTACAAGTCTGTATGGTCCACATTTTGATTCACCCTGTACATCAGGTGGCAGACGTAAGGATAGTTGATATAAAAATAGTTGCACCCTGTCCAAGTAGGGACCACAATCTTAAATAGGGCAAGCAAGATACACCCTAAAAGTGCAGAGCCGTCAGGCTAAACTAAAGAGGCGGTGTGTAGAGTATTTGTGCACACACACGCACAGTGAAAAACCACAAAAGTACTACAGAACACTAGTTTAGAGGAATAGCCAATATTTATCTGAGTAAAAGAAGACCAAAATGACAAAAATCAATCATACACAAGTCAAGTTATGAATTTTTAAAGATTAAATCAAAATGCAGTGCTTAGAAGTCAATAGCTCCAACTGGGGCTGACTGGCTCACCGTGTTGGAGCGCGGGCTGGGCACAGGAGTCATGCATACCTGCTGACAGTACCTTGAGGCTTCAGTGATTGGAGACGATGTATTGATCCCAAGGAGGGGATGAGTCACTATTGCAGGCGATGCATAATTTCCTGACTGGGCAACATTGTTGATGCGTCAATGTCCAGAAGCGATGTGCACCAGTTCCTATGTGTCAGTGCTGCATTTTCCAAGTCGGGGCTGCTTGTAAGTTGGGGTTGTTGCATCACGCAGTCGGTGAGCAGTGTTCGCAACTTCTGTGCAGGTAGAGGTGAGGCATCATTTCTGCAGTGGGATTCCCCAGTTCTGATTGACATGCCGGGTTCAATGCATTGGTTTCTTGAGTTGCAGCACCACACTCACCTCCAAGGCCCCAGGACTTTATTTGACACCACTTGCCTGAACAGGACTCAAAGCAGAGGAGCCCAGGTGCTAGTAGCAATCTGCAGGTGAAGTATTTGATGTCCCTGAGAGTTCAGAAACTGGAGGCAAGCTCAGTCAGGCCCTTGGAGAAACTTTAGATTGCAGGATGTAGAGAGTTAGGTTCAGTCATCTCACTCCCAGGCAAGAAGCAGCAGGCAACAGGCCAACATAGCAAATCAAACAGCAAAGTGGCAGTACTTCCTGGCCGCACAGCAATCCTTCTTCCTGACAGAATGTTCTCAGTCCAGAACTGTTCTGAGAATATGGAGTCAGAGATACAGTACTTATACCTGAAAAGGCCTTTGATGTAAGGGTGACTTCAAAGGAACTCTGTGAAGTGCAACAGGATCCCTTTCAACCCAGCCCTTGCTCCAGGCTACAAGTAGGGTGTAAACCAGCCCTTTGTGTGAGAACAGGACACAAACTAGTCAGATGGAAGTGTGAACGCCCTCTCCCTGCCCAGGAATACTATCTACATGCAGATGTATCCCCGGTCACATCCAGCCCTTCCTGTGCTGTGGCTGTCTAGAGAGAATGCACAAGTGTAGCTGTCACCTAAACCCAAATGTCTATTCAGAGAAAGGCCAAGGCACAGAATGGTTATATTAAGGAAATGACAACTTTGTAAAAGTGGCATTTTCAGACCTGCAATTTAAAACCCAACTTTACCAAAAGATGTGTGTTGAAATTTTTGAGTCCAGAGGCATCAAACTCTATTGTTCTATCTTTTCCCAATTGGAAAATACACTTAAAAAATGTTTTAAGGGAACACCAATCTTTGGTCTATGGGGAGAAAGTCCTTGCAATGGTGAAAAACAAATTTAAGAAAGAGAAGAGAGAAAGTAACAAGGAGAAATAGAGATATTTCTTCTTGTTACACCTGCCCTGGGAAGGTGTAGCATTTTGGCGCATTTCCAGATTTACCAGTTCTGGTAAATCTAAGAATGTGTCAAAATCCATGGGAGTTGCATGGGAACATCCACACAACACCCATGGAACACCCAGAGTAACACAACACAGCAATGCAACTGGAATACCCACGATCTGCCTTGAGAGTTGCTTGGTTCAAGCATGACACAACAAAGGGCATAAATATGGCCCTAAGTATACTGGAGATACCTCACATGTCTTGCCATGGGATGCAGTCAGATAGTCTTTAGAATAAAGATACTATCCATTTTGGAAAACCTCAAAGAGGCTATGCAATCTCAATAAATAACAGCTTAAGGATATACACCGGTGCTAGAAACAAGGTCTCTAGTTGACAGTGGTATGCACCCTATCGAAGTAGGGACCACAATCCTAGTCAGGGTAAGTCAGAATCCCTAAATTAACCTGTGCTCACCCTATGGTAGTTTTGCAAAGAGCAGTCAGGCTTAGCTTAACTTAAGAGTCAATGTGTAAAGTATTTGTGCAACACTTAAAGTACAGTAACACAGTGAAAACACCACAAAACGACTAGACACCAGTGTAGAAAAATAGAGATTATTTATCTGTTTAAAATAAGACCAAAATGACAAAAATCCAATTAATTTTGCATAACTTATCAAGTTTCAAGCATAGCATTGAGAATCACAGTGCTCAAAAAGATGCAGGTGCTTTCCTTAAAGGAGTTACGATAAGGTCTCCTTAGTGGAGTGCTAGACAAGCACGTGTGATTATAGTTCAGATGCGGTCTCCCAACTGGAATGATTTACAGGTGATCTCGGCTTCCCTAGCCCCGGATTGGAAAGGCAGCGCAGGGCAGAAACATACAACATGCAGCCCAGAGCTGCCATGCGGGGCCTTGCTGCATAAATGTGTACACGAAGGCTAAGCAGTCTGCACAGCTCCCCAACTCACAGTACCGTGTCGCTGTCTGGACGGCCGCATGAAGATCCCCTCAGTTTTAGCAGCTGGGCCGGGCACATCGCTGAGCGGTAACCGGAGGAACACTCACCGCTTGACTTGTTAAATTCTGGGAAGCACTAAGCACGCACTGGGTGGGTAGACGAAGAGCACTCAATCACACTGGCTTGTGAAATGCTGGAAAGTGCTCGACACACACAGGGTGGATGACGAGAAATCGATCACCCACGCTAACTTGGAAATTGCTGGAAAGAGCTCGACACGCACTGAGCAGGTGGAACATGTCACACACTTGGAGCAATCAGACATACATCTCCTGATTGAGACATACTGCTGGCGGACTCATGATAGGCAGAGTCCCTCAGCAGTGGTGCACAGGTGAAATCTTTGATGGCCCTGAGATTTCTAGGAGGGGAAGGCCAAGAAGCCCTTGGAGTCACTTTAAATGTCCTTTGAAGGTGTGAGTAGGAGTAGTCCTCACTGCAAGAGGCAGCAGGCGAAAATAGCAGAGCAAGTTGTAAAGTGGTAGTCCCTCCTAGCAGCACAGCATTCAGCAGGCCAAAACAACAGTGTAGTTAGCAAAGTGGCAGTCCCTCCTGGCAGCACAGCTCCTCTTCTTGGCAGAGTCTCCTCAGAACCAAAAAGTGAACTGACTTGGTGGGGTTTGGAGTCCGGTACTAACGCCAAAATGTGTCTTTGATGTATGAGAGACTTCAAAAGAGACCTTAGAATATCACAAGGTCCTTTCCCTTCCTTCTCTGGCTCTAGACACTCTACAGGGGGTATGCAGCCGTTTGTGTGAGGAGAGGCACAGCCCTATTGAGGTGTAGGTGTCAGTTCCTCCCTCCCATCTTGCACAGGAAGACCCATCAGTCAGGTGATGGTCCATGAGGATCCAAATTTCACACCTATGCACCCTTTTTGTGTGACTGTCTAGGGGGAATGCACAAAGCACATCTGTCATCTTCCCCAGCTGTGTATTCAGAGACAGGTAGAGGCACAGAATGGTTAAAGTAAGAAAATGACAACTTTCTAAAAGTTGCATTTTCAGACTTGGAATTTAAAATCCGACTCCTCCATAAGTTGTGGTTTTAAAAGTTCAGAGACACCAAACTCCACATTTCTAACTGTTCCCAATTGGAAATGACCCTTAAAAGATGTTTTAAGGCAATCCCAATATTAACCTATGGGAGAGATAGGCCTTGCAGTAGTGAAAAACAGATTTAGCATTTTTTTCACTACCAGGACATGTTAACTAAAAAGTCCATGTCCAAATTTTTAAATTCACTGCACCCTCCCCTTGGGGCTAACCAGGGCCAACTTTAGGGGTGACATATGTAATAAAAAGGAAGGTTTGGGCCTGGCAAGTGTGTACACTTGCCAGGTCAAAATGGCAGTTTAAAACGTCTCACAGGCTCTGCAGGGGGAGGTCTGAGACATGTTTGGAGGCTACTCTAGCGGGTGGCACAATCTGGGCTGCAGGCCCAGTAGTAGAATTTATTTACAGGCTCTGGGCACATATAGGGCATTTTACAAGTGTCTTACAAGTAAACTGATTAGCCGTGGTAAAGTGCACTGACTCGTAGAAAGCCAGCAAAAATGAGTCTGAAAAACAGGAGGTTGGAGCAAAAAGAGGAAATCATGCCAAGAATGCCAGGTCAAATTCTAGGATACTAGACAAGAACAATTGACAAAGAAGCTTCTTAAAACCTTGAGTAAAGTCACTAATTTGAAGGGGCAGTTACACACAATGGAAACAATGAGTAACAAACCCAGGGGCATATATATAACAAAGTCACGCAGTGCAGCAAGTCACTTACTGCACTGTGCTGAGTGACAGGGAAAGGGCAGGAATGTGCTGCATTTCAAAATATTTGGCGCATTCCTTCTTTTGTCCCAAGTTAGTGCTGTTTTGGCTGCCCAGCACCAATGTAGGCACCCATGCACCATGGTGCAAGGGTGCCTGCGTTGTCAGGAGGATTGTTTTTGTGAAGGAAGGGGCACAATACTGCACAAGAACAATCCCCAGAGGCATTTTCCTTTTTCTAAATGTGCTGCAGAATGCAGCACACATAGAAAAAGGAAGTAACAAGGAGAAATAAAGATATTTCTCCTTGTTAATGCCTCACATAGGAAGGTGTAGCATTTTGGCGTTTTCATAGGTCTACCACTTTTGGTAAATCTGTGAATGCATCAAAATCCATTGGTGTTGCATTGGAACACCCATGCAACTCCCATGGAACGCCTCCCTGGGGCAGAGTAATATAATGCCGCGATCTGCCTGTGTTGCCTTACTGTGGAATTAGCAAGCCAATCAGGGCCACACAAGGTGGGCTTGCGTGGCTTGATAAATCAAATTTTTCCTTGTGTCGCACATGCCCCTCGTTGCGTGGTGCAAAAGTGACACAACCCCTCTCAAAAATATGCCCCTCAATCTTCTTAAGGTGAAAATAACCATCACTGAGAAAATAGGCAGTGGATAAAATCTTCACTCACATCCTTAAGACTCAGACTAACCGATTAGATGTCGTAGAGTTAATGGACCCAAAGGGCTCACAGCCACGACAATACAAGAAAAGCTTTTACACTGTTATCAATTATTATATTAAGGACAGAATGACAATAAGTCCAACTAGGAAACTTTTCTGAGAAACTTAGACCAATATTTATACTTTTTTTGTGCCGCATTTGCATCATTTTTTTATGCAAAAGCAGTGCAAACTTACAAAATATAATTGTATTATGTAAGTTTGCTCCACTTTTGTGTCAAACGTGAAGCAAATGTGGCGCAAAAAAGTATAAATATAGGCCTTAGATTACAGGAGCACTAGACATCCTTATCTCAGAAGAAGCCTTGCAGACTACCAGCCAAATAAATCCACATTTCCCAATAGATTCTGCAGTCTGGTTTACAAGACATTTTTTAATTTGATGGTAGATCCTTCCACGAGTTTCAGAACTCTTTTTTGCAGATGGCCACTGTAAGGAAATCCATCTTTTCAATGCAACCCCCCCATATTTTCACTCAGAATATGTGGTGATTTTGAATCACCTGAGGCTTGCTGCTCAGGCCTAACTTACAAGTACCATGTATAAATGGATACCTGTTTTCACTATCATTCTAGTAAATCATTAACCTGTAGGCAGTTCTACAAAATGTGGATATCCCAGAGCCTTGAGACCCTCACAGGTGAGTAGCCACGCTTTACAAAAACTGATTGATTGATTGGTACCTGCTGCTGGTACCTCAAAATCCATTTTGTCTCATAAGTCCATGGTTACTGCAGCAAGGTAGTAGAGAATATGTCCAACAGTATGAAAAGGATTAAAACTTTATTTGATAAGTTTTGAGAAGAAACTGCTATTACTTCTAATTTATTGTGTATGGGCAATCTAGGGGCTCCACTGGCCCATCAAAGGGGCAGAAGCAATAGTCTTTGTTGGTCTTGACCCTTCCTGCAGGGTCATCCCCAAAACATTTGACTTCACCCTCCTGTCTTCTGAACCTGTTTTTGTTGACTTTTAGAACTTTGCATAATTTACCACTGTTAATCGGCGCTAAAGTGCTTGCACTGTCTCCTTTAAACATGGTAGAATTGGCTTACACCCAATTGGCATATTTCATTTACGTGCAAGACTCTAATAATGTAGTACTACCTGTGCCCAGGGCTTGTATATTAAACGCTAGTACTGGGCCTGTTTAAGAGATTTTCACTACCCGGACATATAAAAGTTAAAAGTACTTTTCCAACTTTTTAAATTCACTGCACCCTGCGCCAATAGACTATTTAGGGTTTACCCTATGGGTGAGCTAGATGTATTAAAAAGGAAGGTTTAGGCTTGGCAAAAGGTTTATGTTGCCAGGTCAAAAGGGCAGTTTAAAACTGCACACAAGGGATGCAATGGCAAGCCTGAGACATGTTTAAATGTCTACTTCAGTGTGTGGCACAATTGGTACTTCTGGCCCACTTGTAGCATTTAATTTGCAGGCCCTGAGTACAGGTAGTACCAGTTTACTAAGGACTTACAAGTAAATTAAATCTGCTAAATAAGCACCTTAGCACTGGTTAGCAGTGCCAAAATACACAGAGACCTAAAAGCCAACAAAAACTGCAAGGCCTGCCTCTCCCATAGGATAACATTAGGTTACCTTATTACATTTAATAAGAGGTACCTTATGTTTGAGAGCAAGTGGGAATGTCATGTTTGGTGTCTGAGAAATTGTAATAAAAAACTATCTTTAATTATAAAGTCCGATTTTAAGTCACAATTCTGAAAATGACACTTTTAGAAAGTTGTCATTTTCTTGTACCATCAATTTGGTGCCTGCAGCCCATATTCTGGGCCACATTACTATGTGTAGCTGCCAGTTGGTCTTTGTGTGTTGCTTCCAGAAAGTAAGACAAAAGAGGAAAAGGTGTTGGAAGGGTGGACCACCTCTCACTTGATGAATGGGAGAATATGTCACCCACCACACATCACAAAGTCTCTGCCCAGCACACTCACATAGGATTTTGACACTAGTCCTTTGTGTCCCCAGACAAGCTGGGGCCAGAACAAGGAGACAGGAAATTCCAAACACCCCAGGGGCAGAAAACTTCAGAATCTTCTCCTACTTCAAAGTGGGCACTGGGTATAAATATTGGACCCTCAGACCCAACTCTTCAGTACGCCGCTGGACCTATGAAAGGCTCAGAAGGACTGCTGTACTGCTCTGTAAAAAGGATTGGTACTCTGCTACCCTGTTGCCTGAGTGAAAAGGACTGGACCTGCATCTTGATCCCAGGACCACTAGAGTGACTCCCATGGCTAGTTGGCTGGCCTACTGATCAGAGCCTCAAGAACAGAAAAGGCTCCAAACCTTGAAACTAGCACCTGGACTCTATTTGTTGAGAGTCTTGCCCTCCAAGTGGTGCCACGCCCGTCCAAGACCTTGGAAGTGGACCCGAAGGTGCACTGCCAGGCCAGCTGTGGTCCAGTTTTGCAGAACTAATACAGCGTAACACATCTCCTCTGAGCTACGTATCGGAACCACAGCTCCATGTTGCATCCTCAACGCAGGCCTACGCATTGCAAACCCCTCATCGATGGTTTTCTTGATATCAATGCAGGACTCTGTATCACAGCCTCTCAGAGGTCCTCGGAGCAGCTGCTGCACAATGCATTCCCAATGCAGGATCCCACAACACTAGGCAAAACAGGATTTAAGGTACTTTGTTCAGCGAGCCTATCTTGGTTCCTTTATCCAGCCTGCGCTGCATTGCGGTCGGCCTTAACTTGTGAGATTGTTCTGGTCTGGCGAGACCAGATAACCACAAACGACACTTTGTGCTTTTTGGCACTGTTTTCACTATAATTTTTAAAACTCTTGTTCTACTGAATAGATATTTGTTGTTTTAGTCTCCAATAAATTATTCAATGTTAATCTAGTCTTCTAAATTGGAGTGGGATTTTTCTTGTTCTGTTATCACTTCACTACTGTTTGATGTGCTGCATAAATAATTTACACATTGACTCTAAACCTGACTGCGTTTGCGACAAGCTACCAGAGGGATAAGCACAGGTCAATTTGGGGTTGGCTTGTGACCACCCTAACAGAATTTGTGGTTGCTACTTGAGTAAAGTTTCATCCCTCTCAACCAGTAACCGAATTTTCAACAGCCTCCACCACCCAGGTGGAAGATCATCCAATTTATTTGTAGGTCCTTGTCTACTCAGAGCGGATCTCACTGCTTTGAAGCTCCTTTCACAGCACTAAAGGTTCACTAAGCGAGTGACATTTTTGGGGTTTTTTGGAGCTTGTTTTTACTAAACTACAAACAAATTATGCTGATCCGCTAGTTGTCTTATCACTGTGTGAAAGGGTGATTCTGATTTTTCCTTACCTGTTACCCCTGTGCATTGTACAGTGGACAAGAAGACACTGTTGCCTAACCTTAAATAGAATAAGATGGCCATCACTGGACTGGTGGCACCCTGGCTGGTAGGCTGCCATGTCAGAGAGGCAGAAGAGGTTCTGCTGGTTTAAACCTTGCTCTTCCTCTGTCTTTAAAAACAGCAGGGGAACTGTGAGCAGCTGCCTTTCCTGCAACCTGCAAATAAGAAGCTTATTCTGTGAAGATCAATGACATGGTTAGCTATTTATCACCTATAATGGTGCTGCTAATTTGAGAATATTAAATAAAGTCAGCATAAATCCAACACAGTGCTGTCATGTTCCTAACTGAGTTGTTTCCTCTTCACACACTTAGTTCACATTTCTGTAAAGATGTACAGGAACCCTTAATTATAACAGATAATGAGATTATTACTTCCCAATATACAGCACTTAACAAATCCTGTCTGCCTGGCATACGGTTGTGGAGAATGATGTGTTCATTTCTGTCTTGAATCTTTGGGAAAAAATCCTCCAGCGCTGGTGGTGCTAATCTCTTATAGACTCTTGAGGCCACAAAAGTGCTTGGCCTGCCAGCAAGCCTACTTTTCACAGCTCAACTTTGGTACCCTACTGACATGAAAGCAGAATCTCAGAAGTCGGTCAAATAGAGCAGTTATACTGCTGGAAATACAAACAAGAAATATTATCTTTTTGTTTCCAAATTTTCCCCACATCCCAGGCTATTACCAATTCCAGTGGTCACTATGTGACATTAATTTTAAAGTCTGAAATGCAAAGCCTGTTCAGAGGACCTAGGGGCATTCAAGAGCTACTGGGCCTAAATGAAGTTGCTGAGGCCTTTTGCTCCTGATGTCCCGGGGCTCACCTTACTATGGGTCCTACTCAACTGGGTCAAGCACCCCCTCCTGCACCTGACTCTCTGTTTGATAGCGTACCTCTAGCAGTCAATGCTCCTTCAGGGAATGCTCAAATAGAGATCAGTGAACATGACACATAAATCAATGTGTGAGCAGTGGAAACAATAAATCACTGTCCAGTCAAATACTTGTGTTTATATGAAAAGAAGTATTTTAATTCTGACTCTACACATGCAAAGGTAAACAACATTTAAAAAGCAATAACATAGTCTCCTTGAGGCCTGGGCTCTGATAGTTGTCAGACTTCTCCATGTCCTCCCACTTCTAGTGCAACGGATTCAGTGTTATTCCCCATTCACTGATGGCCACATCCACTGAATGAAAACTAGTAGGTAGTACTCAAGAGTTCTTCCCTTGAACTCCGTCAACAAGTTTAGTCACTAGAGTCTGGGGGCTTGCAGTACCAATGGGGTATGTCCCCTGGGCCCCCAAAGGCCTAGTTCTCAGCTTATCTGCTCTGACAGTAGGCAACACTTTGGTAGTGCTGTTCGGGGGTCCTGTTCCGTATCGGCAAATTCAGTCTATGCATGATCACACAAGGCAGTACCTAACAGGCACCCTCTTTCTCCCTTGAGCCATGCTACCGGCAGATTCAGATGGTCAGGGTTACTCCTGCTCCAATGGTCATGCTGTAAGTCACTTTTCCTTTGTCAGGGATAGGCACCGGCATATAGGGTTGCCACTTTGGTTCTCACACATCTGGCCACGTTGGCCTGATGTTGGCATCCCTGATTACCCTACATAGGATACAGGGTCGTCATGGCAATCTGGCACGTGGAATACAGCCCGATCTGTGTCGAGATGGGCTTCTCCCACAACACTCCTCACGTCACTCTACCGCAGCCCCTCCTGGCATAAGGGGTTACCAATTTAACCTGGCAGATGGAAGATTGCTGAATCAGTTCATGGGAGTGGGTTTCTCCCACTGCACTCCCAAGTGCAGTTCGCAGTGTCCCCACCTAACATACAGGGTTTCTAACTCAGTCCAGCACATGAGCTATGGCTTGATCAGTGCAGGGAATGGGTTTCTCCCACCGCGCTCCTAAGTTCAGTTCATGGCAACCCCTTGTAGCATACAGGGTCGCCAATTCAATCTGGCATATGGGCTGTGGCCCGTTTGGTTGGATACCTCTTACAGGGAGTCCTCACATCAGGGTTCCCTTTTGGACATTGCTCTCTCCAATGTTCTCCTCTTCCTCACAGGCACACCAGTGTTAGTTAGCAGGCCAGAGCCGCTGCTCCAGGCTCCAGGTCAGATGAACTTGGTTTCCCGGGATGATGCCCCTCACCCAGCAGGTGACTAGGAGGCTTGGGACCCTAGCCCTGGTCACAGGAAGAAGTCTTGCAGCACTTCCCTTTCTTACACAGCCAGTCTGGCTGTTCAGCAGATGTCCAAGTATGAGGGTCTCAGACTCCCTACTTACAGTCCTTTTCTAGACACAAAATGTAATTTAGCGTCTGGGTCTTTGAAGTTTTATGAAGGGGTTCTGCTTCTTTGAAATGGACATCTTTCCCCTTTCTTCTTCCTCCTGAAGCATGTCTGTCACAGCAAGCTCCAAAGCTGCACGATTCATGAGAGTGGCCTGAGATCACACCTGCATGTCAGACACATCAATATTTACATCAAAAGGCTAATCCTGAGCCCTCAACTCTACTCTTTATGATTTCCTTACCAGTGCCTTCTCCCTTTTCCTGAGATGTGTCCCAGCCCCTTCCATGTGATCTGTCACTGAATCAAATAGGCCTTTGAAATTCACAGGGAAAGCTTGACTCTCCCATCCTCCAGTGCTCACCCCACCCATCTTACAGGAATGCAGCCATACACAAATCTGTCTGGGGGATTCCTCTACTCCTCATGTTTCTACCAAGTAGGCCTGGGCTTCCCAAAATAGAACTCGAGGTCCTCCATGTAATGTACCACTGCAAGTACTTCTACAGTCAGTGTACATCCACAGCACACTCACTGCCCAGTACTGTTATACTCATGTATTATGCCACCACCAGCATACCTACATGCAGAACACATACTCAGTCTGCACACATTGTTCAGCAATGCAGTCTCTCCGCACCGAACCAGAGACTGCCAGCATCCACATTTACTATGTGTGCACTGTACTGCACTTTACCCTTTCGTGTAGTGTATTTCTTTCAAGCACACATGCCCTCATCATGTTTCCATCATGCATGAATGCACACTTCAACCTGATGCAGCCAAGGGGTGAGTTAAGCACACAGCATCTGAACCTTTTAAAAGGTGAGTGAGTCTGTAGGCCTCACTCCTATCACACCACTACTGATCACTACACGGTATGCTGCTGCCACCGCTCTTGTGCTGCTTAACTCCTAGTAATACCAAAACATACCAATATTAATGAAGAGAAAATGAGAGTCACGGAATACCCTTTGGTATGGTTTGGTTTTCATACAGAGATTAGAAATGTTTGACTTACCTCACAGAATTTTTAAGCTTGATATCATGTTTGTTTTAAGGTGTCCCCATAATATTTGCTGCCCTGATGATGACCCTGCTTTGATTAATCTGCTGTTGGGGTCAAAACGTCGACAGAATTTGTAAATGTGGACTGGTTTTCCTCCCTTTTCATGAGATGTGTCCCAGCCCCTTCCTTGTGATCTGTCACTGAATCAAATAGGCCTTTGAAATTCACAGGGAAAGCCTGACTCCCCCATCCTCCAGTGCTCATCCCACCCATCTTACAGGAATGCAGCCATACACAAATCTGTCTGGGGGATTCCTCTACTCCTCATGTTTCTACCAAGTAGACCTGGGCTTCCCAAAATAGAACTCGAGGTCCTCCATGTAATGTACCACTGCAAGTACTTCTACAGTCAGTGTACATCCACAGCACACTCACTGTCCAGTACTGTTATCCTCATGCATTATGCCACCACCAGCATACCTACATGCAGAACACATACTCAGTCTGCACACATTGTTCAGCAATGCAGTCTCTCCGCACCAAACCAGAGACCGCCAGCATCCACATTTACTATGTGTGCACGGTACTGCACTTTACCCTTTCATTTACTGTATTTCTTTCAAGCACACATGCCCTCAGCATGTTTCCATCATGCATGAATGCACTCTTCAACCTGATGTAGCCAAGGGGTGAGTTAAGCACACAGCATGTGAACCTTTTAAAAGGTGAGTGAGTCTGTAGGCCTCACTCCTATCACACCACTACTGATCACTACACGGTATGCTGCTGCCACCCCTCTTGTGCTGCTCAACTCCCAGTAATACCATAACATACCAATATTAATGAAGAGAAAATGAGAGTCACGGAATAACCTTTGGTATGGTTTGGTTTTCAGACAGAGATTAGAAATGTTTGACTTACCTCACAGAATTTTTAAGCTTGATATCATGTTTGTTTTATGGTGTCACCATAATATTTGTTGCCCTGATGATGACCCTGCTTTGATTAATCTGCTGTTGGGGTCAAAACGTCGACAGAATTTGTAAATGTGGACTGGTTTTTAATTTGAATGCTGACTGTACGGGAGCACCTTTGACATTTTGATATTCTGAAATTGATTTTTCGAAATAAGAATAAAACTGCATTTCATTTCTGAAGAATTTCCTCTTTTAAGAAGTTCTCAAATAAAATAATGGCAGTGGAAGTCAAGGGCTATACTTCCCCTCTGATATCAGATTAGTGTGGGCAGTACGCAGACTGTGTTTAGGTTGGGATGTTCTAGTGCTTTCTTACGAACATGGTGGCTTTGAAGTACCGCACTTCCAAATCTACTACTTTGTGGCACAATGTCAATATGCGCATTGGTGGTTTCATAGAGATGCCTGACTTCCATATGATAAACCCGAAAAAGATCAGGTGGAGGGGATCGCATTGCATTCCCTCCTACTCCGCGGGATACCCCTTAATTCCAAGGATATACAGACTCTCTCCACCACCTGCTGGCTTTGGGGAGATTACTCAGGTTTCTTGTGGGCACCCAGCAGTTTTCTCATTCACTACCCCTTGCTGATAATCAATGGTTATCTCCCACTCAAGAAACACTGGTCAAACACACACTGAGGAAATACACACTACAAATATTCAGAGATCTCTTCCCCAACAGTCGCATTCTTAAGCACTCTACTGACACTCGCTTTGCCTTTGGTACCCCCCTGGATCATTTTGTGGTGAGATGCATCTACAGTACACTTTGAGCACAGGTCCCTTCTTATCCTCTTGCCCCGGAGGAATTCACTCACTCACTGCCTTAATAAATAACTTTGATGGCAGCCATCTCGTTTCTAAACTCTACTGAAGCTGCCTACAACACCTACTCCCTAGAGATGCCCATGTTCGGACTTTATGGGTGACCGACTTATAACGCCCCTTGCTGGACAAAATTTGGAACTACTGTTGTCAACAAACCAAACTGATATCCCCAAATCTTAGGCACAAATTGAACCATTTTAAGTTCCTCAGACATACATACACTACTCCCTCGCTAAAATTGACACCACCAGGTCTTCCGCTTGTTCGAAGTGCCACTTAGAGGGTGCTGATTTTACACATCTCGCATGGACCTGCACAGTGGTTAGGAGGTTTTGGGCATATATTATTGATCGTCTCTCCTTTACTCCCCATCCCCTCCTTGCCCTGCTGGGATATGTCAGTGAAGTCCCAAAAGGAATCCGCAGATACACTGCTATAGCACTCCTTCTCAAGAAACAGGAGATAGCCTTGTTCTGGGGAGGTAGACGGGGTCCAAAAGTGTCTGGATGGCTCAACAGCTCACTTACTGTGACACTACTAGCAAACGTTATGCCTCGCTCTTACCTCCTCCATCACTACCCAAAGACATTTGGTAACTAGTCTGCACATACCTACAACAATAATAATAACCACATTCTGAGCAAACGGAAACTTAGGCCCTCATTCTGACCTTGGCGGGCGGCGGAGGCCGCCCGCCAAAGTCCCGCCGTCAGGTTACCGTTCCGCGGTCGAAAGACCGCGGCGGTAATTCTGACTTTCCCGCTGGGCTGGCGGGCGGTCGCCTTCAGACCGCCAGCCAGCCCAGCGGGAAAGAGGCTTCCACGATGAAGCCGGCTCGGAATCGAGCCGGCGGAGTGGAAGCTGTGCGACGGGTGCAGTTGCACCCGTCGCGTATTTCACTGTCTGCGCAGCAGACAGTGAAATACATGTAGGGGCCCTCTTACGGGGGCCCCTGCAATGCCCATGCCAGTGGCATGGGCACTGCAGGGGCCCCCAGGGGCCCCGCGACCCCCCCTACCGCCATCCGGATCTCGGCGGTCCGACCGCCGGGATCTGGATGGCGGTAGGGGGGGTCGGAATCCCCGCGGCGGTGCAGCAAGCTGCGCCGCCGCGGAGGATTCAATGGGGCCGCGGTACACTGGCGGGACCCCGCCAGTGGTGCCGGTCCGACCGCGGCTTTACCGCCGCGGTCGGAATCCCCATTGGAGCACTGCCGGCCTGTCGGCGGTGCTCCCGCGGTCCTCCGCCCTGGCGGTCAAAGACCGCCAGGGTCAGAATGACCACCTTAATGTGTATACCCCAGATTTACTCTCCATGTCACACTCCCCATGTCCCTTGATATGTTATATACTTCCATTACTGGATCTTACATGTTTCTGGTGCCTATACGATGCCCCTCTTTCTGGATTTGAAATAGTAGTGAGAGAGCGTAGTTTAAATATTACCTATTCTAGATGTGAAATGCTTATATTTAACAATGCTGTATTAATAATATCATTCATTGAAACGTATTTTAAACGTGGAGAATTTTTTACATGCGTAAACTAATGTCGACTGTAACCAATAATTGTTTGTATTATGATTAATTGAAAACATTACTAAGACTGGATTTTATTAGAATCCATACATCTTAATTTAGCGTGAGTTTGAATAAAAACTAACTGTGTAGCTCTCATATTAAAGCGTATTTTTTCTGTTTCTCCAGTGTGCTGATTTGCAAAAGGCCATGAACCAGCAATTGTTCTTTTCTTCACTTATTTGCAACAATGCTAATTTTTCTCATCCGCATGCTAGCAGCTTTAGTATAAAAATGATGGACTTCGCAACAAACATGGACACTTTCAAGGACATTAAATCGCGGAGAAGAGAACTCTTGACCCGAAGTGTGTGCCAGAAAATGAAGTAACCCCGGATGTGCCACCTACGAAAACGTCAATTATAAAGACCAATTAGAAGCACGAGAAATATCATAGAATGACAAATGTATTACTTAATGTAACATTTGATAGGTTACAGATAGTGTGTAGTGACTGACCAATAGGATTTTGGGGAAATGTATTTCGAAAAAGGGATAAAAACTCATGACACAAGGAACAAAGCGCATTAGGTAGGGAATGATATCGATTGCATCCAGAAACTCTGTCACTTTATTTGGTGATTTGAGACTTAGACAAAACTATCCTCATCCATAGACGGCCCCATTACACTTTCTTCCTTATGAGGGAAGTGTCCCCTGCTCTTAGCTTAGATAGACTGACGGTGATTTAACTGATGTCCTGAAGACGAAGACTGATCCTGTATGCTGACCTATTCCGAGGAGGGTAATTATACCGTTGCTAATGGAAATTCATTTATTTTGCCTTTCCTTTCTAGGTACCAACTGCTGTGTGTTTTGATTAGAGACCTTAGTTAGACGTTTTCCAAATTGATGTTCTAAATTGTTTTGCATGAAGCCCAACATGCTAATGCTAATCAGTGGCTAGATGAGGTGTTCATCTTGACTGATGTAACTGACGTGACTGACATGGTGCTATGCTGAACTAAGACCTTTAGGAGGTTCTATGTATTTTGATTTGATATCTTCATATGATTATCTTATATTTGTGATCTTTGCATTGATGAAAACTTATCATAGTCGCCGCTTTGTGATAATGTTCTTTGCTTCTTGGTTTTGAGATTAATACATTTGCTATTAGATTGTAATCAATAGGGAATAAAATTTACAATAACTTCAATAAGGTGTGGTTATTCATGACTGAAAGGTCATGGTTGCGTCGAAGATTTATTAATGTCTAAAGTGAAATATATTGTGGTGATATATGTTAACAACATTATTGACATAAGGTTTGATGTATTGATCAGTTGTCTCGTCTTACGGTGTCTCACCACTGGGTCCAAAGATTCATCGGCCTGAAACGAGTCCCGATGTGTATAAACTAACATAGACGGATGCGTTAGCAGTTCTGGTAGCAGAGTGACGGTTTGGCCCTTGGGGGCCCTAGGACGGAGTTTTATTGTTTAATTTGTTTTTCTGTGATAATGCAATTTGGAGAGATGATGGGTTGCTAGGTTCGCCATGGCTTTCCCGGGATCTCGGAGCCTGCCTAAATGAGTTGGGAATGTTCTCGGCGCCATAGTATGTGTGGTTAGGGTCTTTGCGCTTACCTAAGCTTATGCATCTTGCAGGTGGTTGTGAAAATGTGCGTGTATTTAGGCCAAATTAAGTGTTGTTTAGCAGGAGTGGGCGTACTCCACAGTATGAGAGTAGGGAAGTCAGTGTACTTCATGTGAATGTAGCGCTTATTGCTCAAAATTGTCCACGTTGTTGGTTGTTGTGTATGGACCTGTTGAGGTCTAAGACTCCGGAGTATGATGATAAATGTGGTTTATGTTGTGATCTGTGAGGTTTAATAGGTCAATCGGGCGTGGTTGACAAGTTGAGTTTTGAGTTGTGACGTATGTGTGAAACCTTCGATGGAGATTTGACAAATTCTAAAGTGCACTAGAAGGAGTCATTGAGAAGTCGAGAGTAGGATTTGCAGGTCGAATTCTGCTTGCGTATGTGGGAACTGAGAAGGAGAGAGTAACGGCCGAGGCTTCAAGTGAAATTTCTGTAAAGTTCTGAAGCGAATGTGTTACCCTTCCTGTAGTAAACCAACAGATTTGTGTTGTCATTTTAAGGTGCCCGCAATAATTTGCATTAGTTTGTATGAGTTGTAAGGGGTCAGTGAAGAGTGGACGAGCCGCAAGACTTTGTCAGCTGCAGTGTGTGTGAGTGTGGCGTCAGTGGTGCCGCGCTGAGATAGGTCAGATGCCGAGAGGGGTCGCGCACGGATTGGCTGCCGTCCGTGAGAGGCAATAGGTTGAGAAAGGGCAGGTGAAGAGTGTCCTGGGAACTAAGCCATTTCTGATTGAATACGAAATAAAGAATTGCAAAAATGAATTTTGTCAAGGCATTCAAAAGCGCTTTAAAAGGAGACGTATATATTGTTGCAACCGATGGGGAACCTACACCACCTGAGGGTACTCCAGCATATACAGTTATGGAAGAAAAGGGTGTTGCACCTTGTTTATGGATGAAACAATGGCGCAAATTAACAGAGAAAGATGGGTGTCTAGCGTTCCCAGAACATGGGACATTTAATCCAAAGGTGCTAGAAAATTTGAGGTGGATGTTAAGTACGCAGAAACCACCTCCGAGACCGGCACAATACGAGGCTTTGGCGATCTTGGACTTGATGGCTATTAAACATAGACAAGAAAGGTTTCAGAGAAGACTGAAAAGGGCGGAAAAATCCTATGCAGAAGCTAGATGGGATAATGAGAACAAAATGTGGAGACAGGGAATTGTAGATGGGTTGAAGTTATTTCCGGCAATAACACAGGGAGAAGAGACACAGGGAAGGAAAGCCTCCTGCAAAACCGACAAAGATTCAGGCAAAACTAAAGAAAATAAAAGGTCCTGGGAAGAGGAAGATGATTCAGATGATTCAGATGATGAGGAATTTATGGATAGATTGTTACATGATCGTCCGCCACCGTATGCGGTGAGTGACAGTGCTCCAAGTACTAGCTTGGATCCTGGGAACCAGACGCAGGAGAAGGGAGTTACTGATACGGTACAGACTAGCGATAAAGCCTCGATACAGAATGGTGTCAGTGTACCCACTGCACCAGACTTGCCGATACAGTTGCAGCCTCCACCGCAGATAAAAATAATTTACCCTGATGTCCCAGTGCTTGAGACTACTACAAACTTGATAGTGCCGCCAGAGCCAATATACACAAAGCCAAGGTTAATACAGATTGAGTCGACTCCGAAGCTAGTGTCTCAACCGCCACAGTTGATACCTGGGTATAACCCTGTAGCAGGACCACCGTTAGTACCTGTACCGGGTACACTGGAGCAAACCTATGGTGTTGCAGCTCCAAGAAGCTTAGGTTCAGGTCAGACACCTGCCGCTATATCGCTACCTATTACTGTTGGTCCCCCGGTGCCGTTGTATGCACAGGATAAAACAGGGACATGTGAAGAGGGAGTTATGACTCAGGAAGCGATAAGAGGAGGGCCTATGAGAACTCCACAGATAATGGCCCCGGGAGAACAAGCATATGAACAACCGAGACCCTTGATGGACCTTAGTCCAGTAGGGGCATCTCTCGAAGCGATGCGTCAAGCAGGGTTGGGAGTCTTGACTCCCCAAACTATGAGTATGAATACCTCACATTCTCCAATGATACATGCAGGGAACATTTCACTGCAGGGTTTTACAGTACAACAGCTAAATGAGTGGTTAGAGAAAACTTGTACCTCACAAAAGACTACAGTGACCACAGTTGAACCTGAGAAAGAAAAACAAGATGAATACTTGAATTTTGTACGACTAGGGGCAGAAGCTCCCGAGTTAGTGGAAGGAACAATGGGAGTAAATAGGTTGGAATCATACACTGAGGCAGAATTGAGGTACTTATGCCCCAAGATTACCAAAGAGGTAGGCAAAGTACATCAGAGATTAGCGAATTTGGCAGACAAATACAATATCGATATCGGAAACACTAAACATTTGAAAAGAAGCTACAGATTACATTTTGACTCCAAAGATTTTGAACACATGAGATCTGCAGGCATGAAGGCACACCTGAGAGAACTGTTGCAAAATGCACAAATTTGGGGTGCATTAGAGAAATGGGAAGGCTGATGGGCAAAGAAAAGAGATAAGGGAATGGGAGATAGCCCAGGGTCTAATAAAGTTGGGACCACACCTAATCTAGGTACAGTGAAAATCTTACCTATGAGAGAGACAGCTGGTGGTGTTTTAGTGCATGTGCCATGGACTAGAGGAGACATTTTATCCTTTACGAATGATTACCCTAGGTTAAGAGAAAAGCCAATCGAGTGGTATCAACAGACGGATAGGTTCGTGAAGCTTGCAAAGTGTCTCTGGGAAGACTTGAATACTTTGTTTGAGATTATTGTGCCGCCAGATTTGTGGCTCGAGTGCAAGAGAGGGGTAGATTGGCCCATGAAGGAGCCAGCAAGAGATAAGGTGACTGGAGCACCTTCAGAAGAGGTGATGAAATATTATCATAAAGTAATTGAGCTTTTAAAACAAAAGGTGTCGCAGAAGGTGACCGATTGGCAGAAAATCGACCGGACCTCTCAAGAGGTTAAGGAGTCAATACATGCGTATTACGAGAAATTATTAAAAGCGTTCAAACATTACAGTGGTACTGAGACTATCGAACCGAAGGACATGAATCATCTTGTGTTTAGGTTCGTCGAAGGGCTGAGGCCGGAGGTCAGCCAGATGATTAAGAATCATTTGATTTGTTGGCAAGCTAAACCGATTGATGAAGTGTTACAGTATGCGAAATACTGTAGTGATGAGATTGAGTTGAAGCAGAAAAAGTTGAAGGAGAAAGTGATGGTGATGCAGATAAGGGCTGCACAAGCTGGAATACAGGGGAATGGAGTTCAGCAAATGATACAGCAACAACCACAAATGAATGGTGTGTTTCAGGCACAGCCGAGAGGCAGAGGTCGAGGGTTTGTGAACCGTGGTGTGGACATGAATAATGTTATTCAAAACGACGGTCAGGGAATGAAAAAGATGTCACCATGTCATGCGTGCGGGGGCATGGGGCATTGGAAACGGGATTGTCCGAATATGGTGCAGGGTGGTGCAGTTCAGCAAAGCATTAATGCTGGTACATTACAAAATCCACGAGGTCCAAAAATGAGACATCAAAACCTGAATTTTCAGAATAATTTGGTGCAAATGCCAGGGGTACAACCCATGCAGCAGATGCAAATGCCGCGTTTCCAGTCAGTATCAGTGCAACCAATGCAGCAGCAGATTCCTATGGTGCCTAGACAGCAAATGCAATTACCCATGGTTCCGATGGGACAGCAACAGGTGATGCTTCCTCAGCAGGTCACAGGCCAGGTAACCAACCAAAACAACACTGTGCAACAATTCCCATTACGAGGTGAAAGTGGCATGAATGGGGATTGGTTAGATGACAGCTCAGACAGTGAAGAGTGCAGGCTTGCAGCATCTTTAGAGGTGGATCAGAGAGGCCCATATGTAGAGGGAAAAGTAATGGGCTATAAGGTTTCATTTTTGGTCGATACAGGACCTACACGCTCTACAGTTCGAAGTGCAGAAGTCCCGAGATTACCTCTCTCAGGGCGTACCATACGAGTGGTTGGTGTGGCAAACCAATATCTGACTAATCCGATTACTGATCCTGTGCAGGTTGAAATTGGTAGTTTCCAAGGCCTGCAAAGATTTGTTGTATGCGATTCAAGCCCAGTATCTTTACTAGGAAGAGACTTACTATGTAAAACAAAATGTTCGATTACCTATTCCAATGATGGAATAGAGGTACAGACGAACAGTGACGATGAGGGAGATGAGAGTCAATTCATGGAGGAAGGAGAAGAGACTAATGAAGATTACCCTTTGATTACTTTATTCCCAATGCATACTTTGGTCGACCTACCTGTCGATTTACAAAGAACTGTAACAGAGAAAGTGTGGGATTTGACCGGGAAAGAAGTAGGGTTAATCAAGGGAGTAGAACCAATCAAGGTGCAGATAAAGCGTGAATGCAGCGTTCCCACAAGTGCCACAATACCACATAACCCAAGATGTCCTCATTGAGGTATCACAAATAATTGCAGATTTTCTCAGACAGGGAGTCCTGAAAGAAGTTTTGAGTAGTCCGTGCAACTCTCCCATCATGGGTTTGAAGAAGCCCTGTGGAAAGGTTCGAATTGTGCAGGATTTGAGAAAAATAACCGAAATTGTGATAAAATGCTGCCCGGTGGTACCTAACCCAGCAGTAATAATGTTCCAGGTTCCATGTGATGCTGAATGGTTTACTGTAGTAGACCTATCACAAGCATTCTTCTCGATACCTCTTCATGAAGACAGTCAATTTATGTTCAGTTTCAAATTCCTGGATAAGGTGTACAGTTGGTGCAGAATTCCTCAGGGGTTTTCTGAGTCACCGTCCATCTTCAATCAGATATTAAAAAAGAATTTGGAACCTCTTGTGCTGCCTTTTAATTCAACTCTTGTGCAGTACATTGACGATTTGCTGATTGCATCTAAAACCAGAGACAGTTGTAAATATGATACCATTGCATTGTAGAATCATCTGGGAAAGAATGGACACAAGGTGTCACCCAGAAAGTTGCAATACTGTCAAAAAGAAGTGAAATACTTGGGACATCTGATTGAGAAAGGGTCCCGAAGAATATCAAAGGAAAGAATAACAGCTGTTTTGCAGATGAATCCCCCAACAACAAAAAGAGATGTCAGGATGTTTTTGGGAATGGTGGGCTACTGTCGCCAGTGGATACCCAACTTCTCAATAATCTCAAAACCTTTAATAAAATTGACAGGAAAAGAAGTCAAGGACGAACCATACACAATAACTTTGACAAAAGAGGAGCTTGAATCATTTCTAGAATTGAAGGAATGCATGTGCAGGGCACCAGCATTAGGAATGCCTGATTATGAAAAACCTTTTCTGTTGTTCTGTCATGAACGTGATGCTTGTTCTTTGTCTGTTTTAACACAGGTCCACGGAGATGCAAATCGCCCTGTAGCATATTTTTCAGCTACTTTGGACCCTGTCGCAGCAGCCTTACCGGGTTGTTTGCGAGCAGTTGCAGCAGTTGGTCAAAGCCTTTCACAATGTGAAGGCATAGTCATGGGATACCCCCTGACAGTAATGGTTCCACATTCAGTTGAAATTCTGTTGATACGAACTAAGACACAACACATGACAAATGCACGACTCACTAGATATGAGACGATTATACTGGGGTCACCAAATGTCACACTAAAGAGATGCACTGTGCTGAACCCGGCAGCCTTACTTCCCAATGAAAATACAGAAATCAAAGATGGGGAAGAATTTGAGCATGATTGTCTTGAGGTGACTGAGCTCTGTACCAAACCTCGTCCAGACATACAGGATACCCAGTTAAAAGAAAATTATTGCATTATGTTTGTTGATGGGTCCTGTTTAAGAGATTCAGCAGGAACATTGAGAACCGGTTACGCAGTATGTACCATAACTGGCATTGTCGAAGCCTCCTGGCTCGAGAAAGTGTTTTCTGCACAGGTGGCAGAATTAATAGCTCTTACAAAAGCATGCCACGCAGCTGTAAATTTGAAAGTCACTATCTATACTGGCAGCAGATATGGATTTGGAATCGTGCATGATTTTGGCCAACTCTGGTCACAGAGGGGTTTCATGACCTCCTCTGGTTCTCCTGTGAAAAATGGTGAACAAATAAGAGATTTGTTACATGCGATTCAGTTACCTCTTGAAATTGCTGTGGTAAAGTGCAGTGCCCACACCAGATCACAAGACTTTGGGGGTGATTCTAACATTGACGGGCGGCGGAGGCCGCCCGCCAATGTTCCCCCGTCAAAATACCGCTCCGCGGTCACAAGACCGCTGAGGGTATTTTGAGATTTGCCCTGGGCTGGCGGGCACCAAAAGGCTACCTTCCCACGAGGACGCCGGCTCCGAATGGAGCCGGCGTAGTGGGAAGGTGCGACGGGTGCAGTTGCACCCGTCGCGTATTTCAGTGTCTGCTTTGCAGACACTGAAATACTTTGTGGGGCCCTCTTACGGGGGCCCCTGCAGTGCCCATGCCATTGGCATGGGCACTGCAGGAGCCCCCAGGGGCCCCGCGGCACCCCCTACCGCCATCCTGTTCCTGGCGGGAGACCCGCCAGGAACAGGATGGCGGTAGGGGGTGTCAGAATCCCCATGGCGGCGGAGCGCGCTCCGCCGCCATGGAGGATTCTGTAGGGCAGTGGTAAACCGGCAGGAGACTGCCGGTTTACCCTTTCTGGCCGCGGCTGAACCGCCGCGGTCAGAATGCCCTTGGGAGCACCGCCAGCCTGTTGGCGGTGCTCCCGTGGTCGGTGACCCTGGCGGTCACCGGCCGCCAGGGTCAGAATGACCCCCTTTGTGTCAATGGGAAACGGCTATGCAGATCAAGTTGCAAGATTTTGTGCACTAAACTGAATATCATTTAAGGAGCAGTGGGAATTGTTACCACAACCTGAAAACGACACGAGTTTAAGTCTAGCATTACGAGTGGTTGATACCTTAGATGAACTAAAGACATTACAAAGTCGTGCTAGCAAAGAAGAAAAACGTTCCTGGCAGAAAATGCAGTGTGCACAAAGGGCAGATGATCTGTGGGTTTCAGAAGAAGGAAAACTGGTTCTGCCAAATAGTCTTTTGTCGCAGTTTGCACGGTTATACCATGGGCAGGCCCATCTAGGAAGCGATGCCATGATCAGATCCTTTAAGATTGATTGGTTTAATCCAAAATTCAGACATGCCGCAGAAATTACTTGCCACAGGTGCGTCATCTGTCAACAGATGAATGCTGGAAAAGGAACTGTGGTAACTTTGAGCCACAATGGGAGAGCTGGAGGTCCATTCAACAAAATGCAAATGGATTTTATTGAAATGCCTGTTTGTGGAGGATTGAAGTACGTGTTGGTGATTGTGTGTGTTTTCAGTCATTGGATTGAGGCATATCCCACACGTAGGAATGACAGTCTTACAGTTGCAAAACTACTACTCAGAGAATTAATACCAAGGTTCGGGTTTCCGGTTTCTATAGAATCAGATAGGGGGAGACACTTCGACAATGAGGTGATTAAACTTCTGTGTGCCGCACTCAACATTGAACAAAAGCTGCATTGTAGCTATCGCCCTGAAGAATCAGGACTAGTTGAACAGATGAATGGTACCTTAAAATCAAGAATAGCATAAATGTGTGCTGCTACAAACATGAAGTGGCCAGATGCTTTACCTCTAGTACTGATGTCTATGAGAAACACCCCAGATAAGAAAACGGGACTGTCCCCCCATGAAATCCTCATGGGCAGAGCAATGAGATTACCAGCGGTACCTGCAAATGCGCTAGTGAATATTACAGATGATATGGTGTTGGATTACTGCAAAGGTTTGGCTGACGTGATTCGCTCTTTCTCTCACCAGGTGGAAGCTAACACAGTGCCACCAATTGGCGAACCAGGACACTCTCTGCAAGCTGGAGATTGGGTGGTTGTCAAGTAGCACGTGAGAAAATCGTGCCTTGAGCCGCGCTGGAAGGGGCTGTATCAAATAATATTGACGACCACCACTGCTGTGAAGTGTGCCGGGGTTCCCAACTGGATACATGCCAGTCACACAAAAAGGGTAACGAGTCCTGTTGAAGAGGAAATTGAAGTCTCCGGGACACCAACTTCAGGAAGAGAACTCTCAGAGTCAGAGATCAGTCAAGAAGGAACTGAGACTACCAGAGAGCCCACTGAGAACAGCCTTGTCCCTCAAACTGTCAATGAGTTCGAGAGAGGTGACAGAGTGCCTATCTCAGTTGAGGCAGCAGGAGAACTAAGTCAAGGAGAGGTTCTCCCAGAAGTAGACGAATACGATTTAGAGCCCGAACTCAGCATAGAACAGGAAGACGAAAGAGACGGAGAAATTGTAGATACAAATCAAAACGAGTAAGAGTCTCCTGAACCAGTTGCAGGTCCGTCAAGAGAAAACACCATATCACAAGAGGAGGGTGCTGTCCAACGTCCTGAAGGGAAACATCGAACCAAGACACATAGAGGCGATAATTGGCCAGACAAGTCACATCCTAAAATAAGAGAGGTATCAAACGAGAAAATAATAGAAGAAAGTGATACTTCACAAGCAGATGATCTGAGTGAAGGAGAACAACAAGGTGAACGAAGGCTAAAAAGGAAAAGAATAGCAAACAGAAGATATACAGGTCCTGAATGGGCATATGCTACAACCTCTGAATGGCAACAAGAATTTTTAGCATTCTGCTTTGATCGAGAAATACCAGGCCAATACTACGGTACCTGAAGATATTCAAAGGGAAAATTCTGATAAAATTGAATTCGTAAAAGCTGAAAAGAGAAAGAATCTTTAGAAACTACCGGAAAGTGACATTAAAACCTGGATTTGACTTTAAGGAAACCTAATTACGACAAGCTGCTAACCTGAATTGACGAAAAGGGTCCTGGAGTGAGTGAAGACACTGTAATATACGTAAAAAGAGTTTTCTTCTCAAGTTGATTGTTGATCTGCTATTCTGATTCTATACAAACATGGCTTACAGTAGCAAAGGAAGTAAGGTGTGTGGTTGGTTAGGTCTTATAATAGGTGTTGTATGTGCAGTAATGATTGTGGGAGTGATTGTGGGAATGCCATGGAGAGAGAGAGAAACTATTAATGCAACTTTGAAACCTGAAACTACTAAACTATCACTGTGGGAGAGATTTGAGCAAGACGCAAGACATATGCATGAGGGAACTAATGCAAAAGGGGAACTTTCCACTAATGTCTTCTATCGCTTGTTAAATGAGTATGTGGAAACTATGGATGCGAAAGATTGTTATGTATGTACTAAAATTCCTTCGTCTGTGCAGGAGGGAGCCACTTATCATAGCCTCCCTCTTACTTATGGAATTAGTTGCAGCTTGCTATTAACAAGATTCTATAATCAAGAGCATGTGCAATACTTTTATTCAAATTTGGATGTTGTGTTTTCTTTTGTGCCTGGGATTGAATTCCTAAATGAATTAGCTAAAGAGCATGAAATTAAAATAGTTAGAGGATTCTTTGAGCCAACACTCACATTTGGAACTGCTTATGCACATCGCAATAATTTGACTTGCTTATTGTCTCCTGTAGAGAAAAGCTTTTTAGATCACACGGATGATAGACGCAAAGCACTGAAAGAAAGGTTAGAAAAAGGCCTAGAAAAACGTACTTATGCAAATGATTATGCTTATACTGCAATTAAAACACAAGGCAAATTAGCTATAGATGCATTACACGTAGGTAGACTCTGTATATATAGACCAAAATCCGATCAAGACAATTTGTTTGTGGGTACGAGTGAATGTAGGCATGTGTTTTTGTTTCAGAGTAAATGGACCTTTATGTTAAATGGACAAGATCCAGCAATCCCTGGAATCTATTATATTTGTGGACTGAATGCATATTACCGTCTTCCTAAGGGATGGTATGGGACATGTTATTTGGGAATAGTATTTCCAAAGATATACCAGATTGATGACTTAAAACAAATACCTAAAACGTCTGAATTACAACATCCTAGACAAAAACGAGAATCAGTGGCGGCTGTCATTGGTGATATATTTGGAGCCATAATCCCATCAGTAGGAGTTATTTTAAATTCTATGAAAATTCAAAAGTTGTCTACTATTGTGGATAACATGCTGACAAATTTTACAGGAGCTATACTCCTGATGGATACTGAACTTGCTGCAGAAAGAGCAATGACTCTTCAAAATCGGCTTGCTTTAGACATTCTTTTAGCAAAGAGTGGAGGTGTTTGTAAAATGCTTAATGAGCGTCATTGTTGTTCATTTATTCCAGATAACAGTAAGAAAATTAGAAACATGCTTACTAACCTTACCAGAGATAGTACAGATTTGAAGGATCTCAAAGAACTTGGTGTTTGGGAAAAATTTGGAAAAGGAATTGCCCGAGTGGGAAGCTGGTTTACCAACATTTGGAATGGGGTACTTGCAAAAATTATGATGGGTCTATTAATTGTTTTAATTTGTTTATTAGGATTATGGGGAGCATGTAAAATCAATGACAAGGTAAAAAGAAATTGGACTAAAAGAACCAAAAGAAATGAAGAAAGTGAAAGAGAGAAAATGTTCAATGAAATATGGGAAAGCTCACATAAAGGGCAAGATGTTGAAATGCGTATTATGCGCAAGGTGAAAAATTAAGATCAAAAGATTGTGTGATGACGAGCGTCATCAGAGGAGGGACTGAGAGAGCGTAGTTTAAATATTACCTATTCTAGATGTGAAATGCTTATATTTAACAATGCTGTATAAATAATATCATTCATTGAAACGTATTTTAAACGTGGAGAATTTTTTACATGTGTAAACTAATGTCGACTGTAACCAATAATTGTTTGTATTATGATTAATTGAAAACATTACTAAGACTGGATTTTATTAGAATCCATACATCTTAATTTAGCGTGAGTTTGAATAAAAACTAACTGTGGAGCTCTCATATTAAAGCGTATTTTTTCTGTTTCTCCAGTATGCTGATTTGCAAAAGGCCATGAACCAGCAATTGTTCTTTTCTTCACTTATTTGCAACAATGCTAATTTTTCTCATCCGCATGCTAGCAGCTTTAGTATAAAAATTATGGGCTTCGCAACAAACATGGACACTTTCAAGGACATTAAATCGCGGAGAAGAGAACTCTTGACCCGAAGTGTGTGCCAGAAAATGAAGTAACCCCGGATGTGCCACCTACGAAAACGTCAATTATAAAGACCAATTAGAAGCACGAGAAATATCATAGAATGACAAATGTATTACTTAATGTAAAATTTGATAGGTTTACAGATAGTGGGGTGTAGTGACTGACCAATAGGATTTTGGGGAAATGTATTTCGAAAAAGGGATAAAAACTCATTACACAAGGAACAAAGCGCATTAGGTAGGGAATGATATCGATTGCATCCAGAAACTCTGTCACTTTATTTGGTGATTTGAGACTTAGACAAAACTATCCTCATCCATAGACTGCCCCATTACACTTTCTTCCTTATGAGGGAAGTGTCCCCTGCCCTTAGCTTAGATAGACTGACGGTGATTTAACTGATGTCCTGAAGACGAAGACTGATCCTGTATGCTGACCTATTCCGAGGAGGGTAATTATACCGTTGCTATTGGAAATTCATTTATTTTGCCTTTCCTTTTTAGGTACCAACTGCTGTGTGTTTTGATTAGAGACCTTAGTTAGACGTTTTCCAAATTGATGTTCTAAATTGTTTTGCATGAAGCCCAACATGCTAATGCTAATCAGTGGCTAGATGAGGTGTTCATCTTGACTTATGTAACTGACGTGACTGACATGGTGCGATGCTGGACTAAGACCTTTAGGAGGTTCTATGTATTTTGATTTGATATCTTCATATGATTATCTTATATTTGCGATCTTTGCATTGATGAAAACTTATCATAGTCGCCGCTTTGTGATAATGTTCTTTGCTTCTTGGTTTTGAGATTAATACATTTGCTATTAGATTGTAATCAATAGGGAATAAAATTTACAAAAACTTCAATAAGGTGTGGTTATTCATGACTGAAAGGTCATGGTTGCGTCGAAGATTTATTAATGTCTAAAGTGAAATATATTGCGGTGATATATGTTAACAACATTATTGACATATGGTTTGATGTATTGATCAGTTGTCTCGTCTTACGGTGTCTCACCACTGGGTCCAAAGATTCATCGGCCTGAAACAAGTCCCGATGTTTATAAACTAACATAGACGGACACGTTAGCAGTAGTAATGAATGTTTTTCTCTCTGCACAATTGTACTACTGTTGAGAATTCAGCCCATGTGCTGTAACCATATTGCCACTGTGATAAGCGTGGTCCCTTTGTGAAATAGGGCTTCTCCGCTTTTTTCCCCTTTATGTTTTTTGTATTGCACTGTTAAGCTGCAAAACAATAAATAAAGCTTTGAAAAAAGCCTAATGAAGAAATACAAGTGCTGGTACCCAAAAATAAATTCCAGTAGGCCGAACCTCCAACCACTGGCTCAATTTAACCAAAGACCGCCCCATGTTTCGCACTGACCACCTGTGCCAGGGCGCAATAAGGAGAATAAGCCACCATTGATGGCTCTCTCTTATGAGCTCCAACCTCATTGTTTCCTGGCCATTTTTAATATACCAAAAGTGAATTATAATGCATTATCATTCACTCCCGGCATAGTAAAAAAATGCAGTCCAGCAACAGCTTCAGGCAGATAGTGACACTGTCTTATGGCTGTGCAGGTGCACAGCCATCAGATAGATTATCCATGGTTGGTGAGATTTCAGTCCTGGCATGCCTCAATGCCTCTCCATCTGTGATGTGTTAGAGTGTCGCGGCTAAAAGCAGCCAAGGGCACTGCAGACCCACACCCTGCTGGGCCCATGGCTACACGGCATTTAGCCAGTCACCCTTCCCTTTCCCAACCTGTCACAGAGTTGGGAAAGATTACGGTGAAAGAGCAGAGGCCAAAACCTCAAATATGTGACTGCAAATGTTTGAGGTTTCAGTTTCATGCTCCAGTGCTGGAAACAGAAAAAAGCCGCAGAAGAAGTCCAAACTGAACCAGTTCAGGCACCATGTTAAGTAAAAAAAAAAAATAATAATTTGTGTGTGCATGGATGACAGTGTGTGTCTGTGATAGCGCAGGTGTATTAATAAAAATTATTAACAAGTGTTCATGTATTCTGAATGTTAAAGTTGTGTAGAAAATGAAATAACATAGAAAAATAATGCACACATTTGAAAATGTGATTACGAAGAGTGACCGCCAATGTAAGTGTACTTACTAATGAATTAATATTATGAAATGTTGAATATATGTTTGACTAATGTAGCAATATGTCATATTAAGGGTTATGCATTATGCTCTAGCTTTAATAATTGTAGACCTTAAATTAGAGAATGTCTTGGCCTAGTTTGCCAGGCCTCATGTTAAAGCTGTATTTCTTAACATTTAATAAATGGCTGTCCTAGAGAGTTAAACTATGATTTTCCATTTTGCATTATGTGCTCCTAGCTGAGAAACCTTTCTCATGAGAATCCTAGAAGATGCTGTTCTTACTAATGTAACATTTTATGTGTAATGTGTGTGAAACTGACTTTCTCAAGAGGAGAACGATGGAGACTCTGACTGGAGTGGAAGCTGCAACAATATTGTTACCTGACAAGCCGGATGATGAGGACATTGCAAGACAACCAATCAACAACATGTGAATGGAGTAATAGTAGAATTCATTGATTTGGAGTTTTCAGTTTCATGGGACAAAGTCGGAACATACGATTAACTAACCAATAGGAATTTGGGAAGTAGTTTTAGTAGTTTTAATATAACGATACTACACTGAGAGAAGACACCGCCATTGCCCATTTTCTAGCTGAAAGGTCAATATTTCTTGAGCGTCTTGACCAGAGACGTGCTTAACTTTAATGCTTACAGACTTTGCGTTTTCTGAACTTTGATGCTGAATCCTGATGTCTTGCTGATCGACTGATGTCCTCAGGATAAAGACTGATTCTGCTTGCTGATCCATATTGAGGATAGATATAATGATATAGACTGTTGATTATTATGCATATTTGCTTTTTCTTTCTAGGTACCAACTGCATTGTTTTGAGAGCCATAGTCGGATGTTTTCCAAATTTGTGTTACAAAATTGTTTTGCATGAAGCCCAACATGCTGATGCTAATCTGATGTTAGTTATGGATCATCTTTAATGAAATTATGCTAATAGAAGAATAATGCTTGATGAAGTCCTCTGCTAAACTTAATGTATGTGATTACTTTGACGGAGTTGACTTTGATATTAATTTGCACCATAACCTTATAATGTGTTGTAGTTCAAGCTTTGATTAGATTACGTTTCTTCTGCCACTTTGGACAGCCAGTATTGTTTCTCTATATGTTTCATGTGATTTTGAGATTCATCTACATGACCTTAGCATTGTTAATATAGGGAAATAAATATTCTCACTTTTACTAAAAGGCGTGGTTATTCATGACTGAAAGGTCATGGTGCGTGACAATTACTGACTACATTGATTGTTGCTGTTATTGATTGTTGCTGATTATTGACTATTGTGTATTGGTTATTGATTATGTACTGGAGCTATGGTAAGAACATCTTAATTGTGAGTCAAAAGGTTCATCGACCTATTCGCATCCCCTTTTAAATTTACACATTAAGGTCAGGCGTGCTAAAAGAGATTGTAGCAGAGGATGGTTAGTCTCCTTAAGCGTTCATCATAGACGTCTGGTATAGAGTAACAAATGTTAACAGTGTTAGTAAAGGAGAGGTGAAGGTTCGTCTCCCTAAGAGCCTCGTATAGGTGTTCCCAGAAATGGTAGAGCTTGATGAGTTGGTCCTTTGAGAGTTCATTATTATTGAGATATGGATTTTGCTTTTCAATTATTGGAGAGAAAATGTTCCCTTAAGTCCAGAAATGACTTTCCCAGCATCCTGGGTCCTGCTAATGGTTGTTTGAGGGTGTTCTCAGTGTTCTAGTGACAGTGTCAATGAAGTAGGTTGTGCTTGCACAGCTTATGCAAATCTCAGATGAATTGTGAGGTTTGTGAGGGTTTTAGAGAGTTTGTGTACTCCAAATGACGTTGTAGAAGGAGTGTGCGTACTCTGCAGTGTGAGAGTAGGGAAGTTGTCGGAGTTCATATGTGTGTGGCGCTTTGTGCTAAAAAATTATCCCCGTGGTTGTTGATGTACGGGCCCCGCGTGGTCTAAGACTCCAGAGTATATTGAAAAGTGTATGAGACACTTGGTTTATATTGTAATCTGTTTGGTTTAATAGGTTGATCGGGCGTGATCGACAAGTCAGAGTGTGAGTCAAAGTGAGTGAAAGAAAATTGCGCCTGAGATTTGGAGAGTCCTATGTGCACCAAGACAGACCCATTGATCAGTTGAGAGTAAAATTTGCGGGTCGAATTTTGCTTGTGAATCTGGGAGACCGAGAAAGAAGGAGTAGCTGTAAGTGCATGAAGAGCCATCAGTGAAAAATCTGTAAAGTTTCTGAAGCGATTGTGTTACCTTTTCCTGTAGTAAACCAGCAGATTGTGTTTTTGGTTTTTGATTAGTGCTCGCAATTTTTGTATTAGTTTCTGCGAATCAGAGTTTGGGAGGACAAACCGCAAGACTTTGTCAGCCGTAGTACGTGTGAGTGTGACGTTATTGGAGCTGCGCTGGGATAGGTCAGTTAGTGAGAAGGGTTGCACACGGATTGGCAGCCGTCCGTGAGAGGCTATTGGTTGAGAACATAGGTGAAAGGAATCTTGAGATTAAAAGTCACTTCCTGATTTGATTTTAAATAGCAAAAAGGTAAAAAAGATTACATTTTTCAAAGCTTTAAAGAGTGTCTTAAGGGGAGATACATATATTACAATGAGTGTAGGCAAGGCTCCACCACCAGAGGGTACATCAGCTTACATTGTAATGGAAGAGAAGGGTGTTGTGCCATGTCTTTGGCTAAAACAATGGTGCAAATTGACAGAAAAAGATGGGAACCTAGCGTTTTCTACAAATGGGACGTTCAATTTTAGGGTTTTGGAGCATTTAGGGATGGTGCTATATGAATCGCAGCCCCTTCTGAGACCAGCACAGTTTGAGGCATTAGCGATTTGGGAGCTAGTAGCCAGACAGCAACAGCAACAAAAATTCGAGAGGAGGATAAGAAAGGCAGAAAAGACTCTAGAGGAGGCTAGATGGGACAGTGTTCAGAGAGTTTGGAGGATGGAGACTTTGCAAGGAATTAAGTGATTTCCAGCAATTACGCAGGACAATGAGAAGGAAGGAAGGAAAGCTACTATGAAGACTAACAGAAGTTTGTCCGAGTGTAAGGAGGCTAGAAAGTCTTCAACAGTGGAGGAGGAATCGGATGATGATGAGTTTATTACACAGTTATTGAGAGATCACCCCCCACCATATACAGTGCATGAGAGTGGTCCAAGTACCAGTGCATATCCAACAGCCCGACACAGGTTAATGAAACAATGAGTCCGATATAGGTTAATGCTAGCATAACACAGAATGCGATGCAGAATGGTTATAATGTGCCTACTAATCCTGTAGTGGAAAATCAGGTGCATCCGCCACAGGTTCAGAGAATTTATCCTGATGTGCCCATTATGGAAACAACTTTGAACTTAATGGTGCCAAAGGAACTGGTTTACCTGAGACCGATGTTAGTTCAGACTGAACCAACTCCACTTTTACTGCCCCAAGTGCAGCTGTAGGTAATGCCAAGATTTACTCTAGTAACAGAGACACAATCAGCTATGACTCCAATGATGAATCAAAATATGGGAGTTACTCTCTCACAGAGTGCAAGTGCCAGCCCTGCCCCAGATGCTATATCACTGCCTATTACTGTTGGTCCAGCCATACCCTTATTTGCACAGAAGAAACCTACTGTAGGTGAACAGGGAGCAATGTCCCAGACTATAATGAGGGGTGGACATATTGAAAATGTTCAGGTAGTCTCTCCTGTGGGACAGACTTTTGATGGATCAAGATTACTATACCTTAGTCATTTTGTAGCACTTCCAGATACTATGGCAGGGTCAACCATTAGTCAGAGTTTGAAATTATTGACACTGCAGACCCTGAATGTAGTTGCACAGCAGGTGCCACTGGTCCAAGCAAGTAACATTTTGTTGCAAGGGTTGATAGTCCAGCAGTTGACTGAATGGTTATTCAAGCTGAATACCCCACAGAATGCTCGTAAGGGAGAGGAGTATTTGAATTATACTAGGCTAAGCATGGAAGCGGGTGAACGAAGGGGTTGAATAGGTTAGAATCCTACACAGAGGCAGAGTTGAGATATTTTTGCCCAAAGATTGCAAGAAAAGTGAGCAATGTCCATCAGAAACTAGCAGACTTGGCAGAGAAGTACGGCATAGAAATAGAGAAAACAAAGCATTTGAAAAGGAGTTACAGATTAGATTTAAGAGGCTAAAGATTTTGAACACATGAGATCTGCCGGAAGGAAGGCACACCTTAAGGAATTGCTTCAAAGTGCTCAGACCTCGTGAGCATTAGACAAATGGGAAGGCAGATGGGTAAAGAAAAGAGACAAGATGAAAAGGGATTCTTTGGAGCTGACTGCAAATGTGCAGCAGGATAAAGATCCAGTGAAAAGTTTACCAATGAGAGAGCATCCGGGGGGAAATTTGTTCATGTCCCGTGGAGCAGAAATGACATTCTGTCATTTACAAATGATTACCCAAAATTGAGAAAGAAGCCAGTAGAGTGGTATCAGCAGACAGAGAGGTTTGTGAAACTTGCAAAGTGGCTATGGGAGGACTTGAATACATTACTAGAGATAGTGGCTCCAGCTGATCTGTGGGTCAAGTGTAATAGGAGTGTAGATTGGCCAACAAGTGAACCAGAGAGAGACAAGATTACAGGTGCACCATCTCCTGAGGTTATGAAATATTACTATAATGTGATTGAATTTTTGAAAACAAGAATTTCACCAAAGAATATTGATTGGCAGAGGATTGACAGGACAGCTCAGGAAGCAAAGGAGTTGATACATGCATATTATGAAAGATTGTTGCAGGCATTCAAGCATTACAGTGGTACAGAAACAATTGAGGTGAAAGACGTTTCATTTTGTGTTCAGATTTGTGGAAGGATTAAGACCTGAAATTAGCCAGATGATTAAGAGTCATGTGATTTGCTGGCAAGCAAAGCTGATTGATGAGGTGTTGCAGTATGCGAAATAGTGTAGTGATGAGATTGAGTTGAAGCAGAAAAAGCTGAAAGAAAAGGCGATTGTGATGCAGATTAAAGCAGCTCAAACAGGAGTGCAAGGGAATTTTCCACAGCAGTTACCACAGCAGCAGCAGGGGAACATAATGTTTCAGCCCGAGATGAGAGGTAGAGGTCGTGAAGGAAATATGACTTGTGGTCCAGACTTAGGTACTGTAGTGGTTCACAATGATATCCAGGAAATGAAGAAGTTATTGCCATGTCTTGTTTGCGGAGCTGTCGGACATTGGAAACAGGAGTGTCCAATGATGGTGCAGGAAGGTGTCGTTCAGCAGAGTAATTACATCAATTCATTCCAGAATGTGAGAGGACTGGGAATGAGAGGTCCTCATCCAATTTTTCAGAATAATGTGAATCAAGTGCAAAATGTGCAACTCATGCAGCAGGTGCAAATGCCACGTGTACAAATGTCACAGTTGCAGCCAATGCAACAGCAGGTTTCCATGGTACCTAGACAGCAAATTCAAATACCTCAAGCCCTAAAGGAACAGCAACAGATGATGCTTTCTCAACAGGTCACAGGTCAGAGGCTTAACCAAAGTAGTAACACAGTGCACCAATTCCCGTTACACAGTGAGAATGGATTAAATGATGATTGGACAAGTGACAGTTCAGATGAGGAGCTGTGTGTGAAGGGAAAGGTTATGGGTGACAGAGTTTCATTCTTGGTTGACACAGGAGAGCTACATGCTCTACAGTGAGAAGTACAGAAGTTCCAAATGTGCCCCTTTCAGGTAGAACAGTTCAGGTTGTGGGAGTAGCAAACCAGTATTTGACCAACCCGATTAGAGATCCAAATCAAGATGAGTTTGGCAACTTTCAGGGATTGCATAAATTTGTAGTCTGCGATTCAAGTGCGGTATCCCTAGTGGGAAGAGACTTGCTGTGTAAAACGAAGTGTTCGATAACTTGTTCAAATGAGGGAATTGAAATACAGACGAATAGTGATGATGAAAATGACCAAGCCCCTGAGGTAGAGGGTGAAACTACAAGTGAGGAGTACCCTCTGATTTAATTTTTCTCGATGTTCACAGTGCAAGAGCTTCCTCCTGATTTGCAGGGAACGGTTAAGGAGAAAGTGTGGGAGTGACAGGAAAAGAAGTAGGTCTGATAAAGTGAGTTGAGCCAGTTAAAGTTACAGTGAAGCTGAATGCAGTTTTTCCTCAACTTCCACGGTACCACATGTCGCAAAATGTCCTGAAGGAAGTTGCTCAGATAAATGCAGACTTTGTAAAGCAAGGGGTTTTGAAGGAAGTATGGAGCAGTCCATGTAATTCACTGATAATGGGTTTGCAAAAGCCCTGTGGGAAAGTTCGAATTGTTCAGGATTTGAGAAAAGTAAATGAGACTGTAGTCAAATGTTGTCCCGTGGTGCCAAATACAGCTGTGATAATGTTTCAGATCCCATGTGATGCTAAGTGGTTCACTGTCATTGATTTGTCACAAGCCTTCTTTTCTGTGCCTCTTCATGAGCATAGCCAATTTCTCTCTTGTTTCAAATTCCTGGATCGAGTTTATTGCTGGTGCAGAATTCCTCAAGGGTTTTCAGAGTCACCTTCCATATTTAATCAGATCTTGAAAAAACATTTGGAGCTGCTGGAATTGCCTTTCCAATCAATCTTGGTGCAATATATTGATGACTTGCTGATTGCGTCCAAAACAAGGGACGAGTGCAACTATGATACAATTGCCCTGTTGAACCATTTGGGAAAGAATGGTCACAAAGTGTCTCTGCTTAAATTGCAGTACTGTCAAACGGTGGTGAAATATTTGGGTCGTCAGATTGAAAAGGGTTCAAGAAAGATATCCAGAGAAAGGATTACAACCATATTGCAGATAAATCCCCCGACGACACAAAGAGATGTCAGGATGTTTTTAGGGATGGTAGGTTGTTGTTGTCAATGGATAATGGATTCCAAATTTTTCAGTTATTTCAAGACCATTGCAGAAGCTGACTCATAAGGAAGTCACCGATCCCATAGTGTTAGACCAAGCTGGAATGAAAGCGTTCACTGAATTGAGAGAGAGTCTGTGCAAGGCTCCAGTGATGGGTATACCTGATTACATGAAACCTTTCACATTGTTTTGTCATGAGCGTGACGCATGTTCTTTGTCTGTCTTGACACAGGTCCATGGAGGTGTAAATCGCCCAGTAGCATATATTTCAGCTACTTTGGACCCAGTTGCAGCAGCCTTTCCAGGTTGTTTGCACGCAGTTGCTGCAGTTGGTCAGAGTCTTACACAGTGTGAAGGCATTGTGATGGGACATCCCCTGACTGGAAAGGTCCCTCACTCTATTGAGATTCTACTTACAAGGACTAAAACTCAAAATTCGACTGGTGCGTGGTTGACCTGATACGAAACGAGTATTCTAGGGTCACCAAATGTATCATTGAAAAAATGTACAGTGGTGAACCCGTCAACCTTACTTCCAAATGAGAATGTCGAAATTGAGCAAGTGGGAGATGTTGTGCATATTTGTCTTGAAGGAACTGACTTGTGCACAAAACTGAGACCTGACATTAGAGATATCCGATTGGAAGAAAATTATGAAATTATCTTTGTTGATGGTTCTTGTCTGAGAGACAATGCAGGGACACTGAGAGGGGATATGCTGTGTGCACAATTACTAGTATATTGGAAGCTTCTTGGCTTCGAGGAGTGTGTTCTGCCTAAGTGGCAAAACTGGTATTTCCTACTAGAGCATGACACATTTCTGCTCAATTGAATGTTACAATCTATACGGATAGCCAGTATGGATTTGTTATAGTCCATGATTTTGGCCAATTGTGTCCATAGAGAGGTTTCCTGACCTCTTCTGGTTCACCAGTGAGAAATGGTGAGAGAATTAAAGAATTGTTACATGCTATTCAAATGCCTGAAAAGATTGCTGTGGTGAAATGCAGTGCATATCTGAAGTCGCAGGACTTTGTGTCATTGGGAAATGGATATGCGGATCAGATCACAAGGTTTTGCACATTAAACTGTATATCATTCAAAGACAAGTGGGAACCGTTATCTGAAGAAGACGAAACTTGTACAAGCTATGCATTGAAAATAATTGACACTTTGGAAGAATTTAAAATGTTTCAGAATAATGCTGACAGGGAGGAAAAACGTTAATGGAGCAAAATGAAATGTGTGCAAAGACAAGATGAATTGTGGGTTTCAGAAGAGGGTCAATTGGTTCTGCCAAATAGCTTGTTGTCTCAAATGGCGAGGTACTATCATGGTCAAGCACATATTGGGAGAGATGCAATGATTCGGGTGTTCAAACATGATTGGTTTAACCCAAAGTTTAGACAAGTTGCTGAAGCAGTTTGCCATTGTTGTGACATTTGCCAACAACTAAACGCACGTAAAGGGACAGTGGTTAATTTGAGCCACATTGGAAGAGCGGGAGGTCCATTCAGCAGAATGTAGATAGATTTTATTGAAATGCCTGTGTGTGGAGGTTTGAGATATGTGTTGGTGATTGTTTGCATCTTTAGTCACTGGATTGAAGCTTACCCTACACAAAGAAATTATAGTCTCACAGTACCGAAACTACTGCTTAGGGAACTGATACCGTGTTTCAGGTTTCCGATCTCTTTAGAATCAGATAGGGAAAGTCACTTCAACAATTAAGTAATTAAACTACTGTGTGCAGCATTGAACATTGAGCAGAAGTTCCATTGTGGTTACTGCCCTGAAGCATCAGGACTAGTGGAACAGATGAATGGTACCCTGAATTTAAAAGTTGCAAAGATGTGTGCATCCACGAATTAGAAATGGCCTAACACATTGCCTTTAGTGTAGATGTTAATGAGAAATACAACTGACAGGAAGACAGGATTGTCACCGAATAAGATCCTCATGGCCAGAGCAATGAGGTTGCCAGCTGTACCTGCAAATGCTCTTGTGAACATTACAGATGATTTGGTACTGGACTACTGCAAAAGGTCTAGCTGATGTGGTTCGCTCTTTCTCTCATCAAGTGTAAGCTACCACACTTCCACCACCCCAAGATCAAGGACACAACCTGAAAGCGGGTGATTGGGTTGTGATTTGAAAGCATGTGAGAAAATCGTGCTTGGATCCTCTGTGGAAAGGACCCTATCAGGTAGTATTAATAACTACCACAGCTGTGAAGTGTGCAGGACTTCTGAACTGGATCCATGCAAGTCACACTAGGAGGGTCAATAATCCAAAGGAACAAGAAGAAGAGTTGCTGGGATAACCTCCACCTAGATGTATTCCAGGGCAAGACAGAAGAAGAAGTGAGCTGGAGACAGAGTCTGAACACACTCCAGTTGACTTGTCCACTTCTGTGACAGACGAAGTGGAAGAAATCCTGGAAGATGAGAAGAGACGTCCTCAGCGTCCTCAAATGAAATAGTAAAAGAACTGGTCCAGAGAGAGCAGGAAACAGGACCGGTCCAGAGAGAGCCTGTTCAGAGGAGCGTATCCTCAGAAGCAGATGATCTGAGAAACCAGACTGAACAAGTGACTGACCCCTGTGGGAAAGGAGTTGAGGCAGATCTAAGCCAAAAGGATTTGACTTCTCCTGAACCGGTTGCGGGAACGTCAGAGGAGAAGAATTCATGTCCCATACTGAAAAGAGCATTATCAAGAAGATCCCTGAAGGGTGACAACAGGCCAGAAACAAGATCAAAAACAAACAAGATAAATCTAGTGCCGACAATTCAGGAAGAAGTCGATACCATCAGAAATGAAGAGCTGAGTGATGGTGAATCAAATGAAGGTAAAAAATTAAAAACAAAGAAAATTGCCAATAGAAGATTTTCAGGACCTGATGATTGAACCATACAGGACAACGCACCCATGCACAAGATGACACACACAGAAACAATAACACTGCATTTACATCCCCACAGGTCCCCCACCCAACGTCACTGGAGAGGTGGAGCCAGCAACTTCCAGTCCACCCCCAGAAGAGGCCCACAGTGATGACAGCAGCTCTGGACGCCTGGATCTGGATGACCAACCTGGCCCATCAGGGATCTCCGGACAGTCGGTAACCCAGGCACAGTCCCATACCACCACAGAGCCTCCCCCACCAGGAAACACCAGCACAGTACCCACCCAGCAGGCCCATACCTCTGTCCCCAGGACATGTCAATCAGCAGTGTGTTCACCACTGCAGGGACCACAGGCCATCCCACAAACACAGGACGATCAGGGACCTGGGGTCAGTGGGCACACAGTTCAGGGGACAGAGGCACAGGACAACAGGGGAGCTGGGAGGACTGCTGTGCAACAGGGGGAAGACAGGCCCAGGGAACCGACTCTCCAGGAGGCACTCACCAACATCCTGGGGGCATACCACCATTCCCCGGAGACGATGGCCCAGATACTGAACAAGTTCAGGACACCCAGCGGCTGCAGAAGGGACAGTACCTGGGGATCAGGGAGGACTTGAAGGACATCTATAACACCTGTTCTCCATTGCCGGGGTGATGGCAGATATGGCCAACACCATGAGGGAGGTAGTGGCACAGCAGTGGGTCCCTGACACTAGCCAAACCGATGAGCAAGTTTCAACCTCCGCTGCAGCTAGTGGACAGGAGGCCCCACCACAGGAACAACAGGCCACCAGCACCCCACCCCCACCCCCTGCAGAAGGAGAACCACCCCGAAAACGGCCCCTGTGATCCAGGCAGAAGCCAGAGAACATTGCCAAGCCCCCCACCAGGAAATAAGACTCTCCTGAATGTCACCCTTGTGTCCCACTCTGTCACCCTGTCCACCTTGAACTGCCATTGTTCCCCTTCCTATGCCCCCTTCGACAATGCACCTGTGATACAAATAGACTGAACTCTATCCTGGACATTCCTCCATCATCGCCCCAGCCCATTGCACATTCCCCTCTAATCTTTAGCACTAAAATAAACACCATTTGAATAAATACAAGTATGGAGTCTGTCAAATCATTTAACCATGTATTTGTTTAACAAGCTTTAAACACTGCAATATAACTGTACAGTAATGGATAATTAGGAATGACCTGTAGTTGGCTGCAGTCAACACACCAGGAGCGATAGTGGGGCACAAATATCTGAAAATAGAGATGCCAAAGGTTACAGTAAGTGGCCATAGAAGTGGAAAAATCAACCTGCCAGTGACAATGTCAAATACAAAATTGTCAATGTAAAGCGTAATTACAGTGTCTTACCTGTGTGTCATTGGAAGTACTGTCGTATTATAGAACTTCTGTTGTCCTCATCCTGATCCTCTGCCTCCTCATCTTCACTGTCCACATGGGCCACTGCTGCCACATGCCCTTCTCCAGCCTCATCCTCCTGCAGAAAAGGCACCTGGCGACATAAGGCAAGGTTGTGCAACATAAAGCATGCCACGATGATCTGGTACACCTTCTTGAGTGAGTAGTACAGGGATCCACCTGTTAGATGGAGGCAACAAAACCTTGCCTTCAGGAAGTCGAATGTCCTTTCTATTCTTCTTCTTGTTCGCCCATGTGCCTCATTGTGACGTTCCTCTGCCCTTGTCCTGGGATTCCTCACAGGGGTAAGTAGCCATGAGAGGTTGGGGTAACCAGAGTCACCTGAAAATATTGAGGGAAAACTGTTAGACATACACTAACCCTTAGGGCCCACACCATACCCATACACCAACAACCCCTGGGTGGGAACCAGGGCTCACCTACTAGCCACACCCAGTGCCTATGGAGTTGAGCCATCACATATGGGATGCTGCTATTCATCAGGATAAAGACATCATGCACAGACCCAGGATACTTTGCATTGACATGAAAGATGTACTGGTCCACCAGGCACACTATCTGCACATTCATGGAGTGAAAGATCTTTCGATTTCTGAATACCTGTTCATTTCTCCAGGGGGGGGCGGGACAAATGCAATATGTGTACCATCAATAGCCCCAATAATTTTGGGAATATGTCCCATAGCATAGAAATCAGCTTTCACTGTGGCCAAATCCTCCACCTGGTGGAAAACGATGCAGCTGTATTTGTGTTTAATCAGGGCAGACAATACTCTGGTCAGCACTATTGAGAACATTGGCTGAGATATACCTGCTGCCAAGCCCACTGTCACTTGGAAGGAGCCACTTGCCAGGAAATGGAGCACAGATAGGACTTGCACAAGAGGGGGGATCCCGGTGGGCTGACGGATAGCAGATATCAGGTCAGGTTCCAATTGTGCACACAGCTCTGTGATTGTGGCCCTGTCCAGTCTATAGGTGAGGATAATATGCCTGTCCTCCATTGTTGCCAAGTCCACCAGGGGCCTGTACGCAGGGGGATGTCTCCATCTCCTATTCATCGGCAGCGGTTGCAATCAAGGGGACAAACGGTGAGTAGCTGGTTAGTATTCCATATTTGCAAACACTAAACTGCATTGCATGTTGTGACTGTAACACAATATTGTTTTATAGGCCCAAATGGTGTCTATGTGTACTGTGACGCAGTTAGGTGCATGGCCTGCCCCCCCTTGAAATGGCGTCTGCCTGTCCTGTATGGAGGGACAGGTGGAAATGAGGTAATTCTTCTGATGTTGTGTGCCATTGCGGGAGGCGGTCGAATACCGCTGTGGAAATCCTCATTGGATCCCATTGGGCCCTATGGGTTACAGTGGCTAATGGTGATGTACGCCCGCGGTGACGGTACGCACTCCCGCAGATGTGATTGCCATTTTCTATCTGTTCACCCACTTGCTACCTGACCTTCAACAGGAGAGGACCTACACTGCAAGTGCTGCTGTGACCTGCGTCTGGAACCGACCATGACTCATGTACCTGGAGAAAGGGCCCCTGCCTTCACTGCTGCGGAGCTGGAGAGACTGGTGGATGAGGTCCTACCCCGGTACCAAATGCTGTATGGGCCTCCAGACCAACAGGTGAGCACGATGAATGGGGCATGAATGCATGGAGTGCTGTGTGTGAGGGCCTCGTGTACGGGGGTTGGGATAAGGGCCCTGGGCAACGTGCTGCATGTATGGTGGGCAATGTCTGTGATAAGGGGATGTGAGGGCTATGGTGGGCCATGATACCTTTTCCTATGTGTATTTCTCGGCAGGTCAGTGCTATCGCCAAGGACGTGCGGACCCTGGGTGTCTACAGCAGGTGGAGCACCCACTGTCGCAAACGACAGGAGGACCTGAGAAGCTAGGCATGGAAGACGGCGGAGGTCCAGCTGGGGATGGCCTCCCAACGAGGAAGGGGTGTCTGTCGAACCCTGACCCCCCTGATGGCCCGCATACTGGTGGTGACCTATCCAGAGCTGGATGGGTGCTTGGGGGCATCACAGCAGCCACAAGGGGGTGAGTACAGTGCCCCAATATACTACTTGCACGTGGTGGGGTGGCATCCGGGTGGGGGATGGGGCCCTGTGGGTGCCCTAGGCCTGGCCAGCCAGTGCAGGGTAGGGCCCATGTTGGGCAGGGTCTGATCTCAACCTCCTCCAAACAAGCTAGTAGGCATCCACTACTGGGCAGGGGACTGTGGGTCTCAGGTATGCTGCAATTTGTGTTAGGTATCCCTGTCCATGGGCTGGTGACTCGCATTGTGACTGGTAGTGCATTGCTTAGTGTGTAGGACTGTTCCTTGTGTGTGAGTGTGTTGTGTACGCTAACGGTGGTGTTGTTGCTGCCATTGACCAAGGGTATCCCCTGTCTCGTTCCCCCCTTTTTGTTTTGTCACCTTGTCCTTATGTGCATTAGGATCATCTGGCGGAGGAGCAGAGGCACCGGTGACGCGGAGAGCTGCATCCCACAGGGCACAGGAGGCCAAATCCACCGACGGTGAGGGCACCAATGGGACCAAGGGTGAGGGGAGCACCACAGCAGAGACTGGACGGGACAGTTCTGACAGTGATACCTCCTCCGATGGAAGCTCCCTGGTGGTGCGGACACCTTGGTGCCCACCTCAATTACATGTACAGCTGCCACCCCCGTACCAGCACAGCCCTCCCAGCAGCCCCTCAGCGTGTTTCTCGTGCCCGCTCCCCCAGGAGGGTGGGCATCTCCTTCACCCCAGGCACCTCAGGCCTGCCCCAGTTAGCCCTGCTGCCATGAGTGAGGAGGCTATTGACCTCTTGCGACCCATCTCTGTTGGGCACTAAACCATTGTGAATGCCATCTCGGGACTGGCAGCCTATTTGCAACATACAAATGCATTCCTGGATGACATTCACTCTGGCATGGTGGTCCAACAGAGATCAATCCAGGCTCTGGTTTCCTCCCTGATGGCAGCCATTATCCCTGTTTCTAGCCTCCCCCTTCCAGCCTCCTCTGCCCAATCCCATTCCCCTCAGCCCCAACCCATCCCAAGCACATAGGCAGACCAGCATGCACCCAGGACAACACACAGGAGTAGTTCAGGCAAACACAAGCACCACACATCATCACAGAGGCACTCACACAAACACCATCCAGATGCAGACATACCAACATCCACTGCCTCCACTGTGTCCCTCTCCTCCTCCTCGTCCACCTCCCTCGTAGTAGCATCTACACTCACACCTGCATGCACTACATCCTCATCTACTACAACCATCACGCCTATCACTACATGCCCCTCACTGGCAGTCACCATCCCCACTTCCACTCACAAGTCCCATGTGTCCTCTCCATTGTGTCCGTGCCCCCTCCTCCCAAGGTACATAAACGCAAGCACTCAGACACCCAACAGACATCCACCTCACACCAGCATCCAGCCCATGCACCTGCACCCAAACACAGCAGACAGACACCTCCTACAACCACTTCCTCTTCCTCCACTCTCAAACCTTCACCCTCTTCCTGCCCCGATGTCCCTAAGAAGCTTTTCCTCTCCACCATTGACCTCTTCCCTACCGTTCCTCCCCTCCGTCCGTTACGTCAGGCAAAGGTGAAGACAATCCAGGCAAGCACCTCAGCCACCCAGTCCAGGGGCGCAGTAGTGGGTGGCAGGTGGGAGAGGATCCTGAGTACCAGGCAGCGACACTGACAGGTTGCCTGCACCAGGTGCATCAAGGAAGGGCAAGGAGGCACCACCAGCTGCGACTAGGAAGGGCAAGGATGCACCACCAGGTGCGACTAGGAAGGGCAAGGAGGCACCACCAGCTGCAGGTATGAAGGGCAAGGGGCAATCCCCGGCTGCTGACAGGAAGGGCAAGGGGCCTGCACCAGCAGGCAGGAAGGACAGGAGGCCTGGTGCTGGGACTTATTCAGAGCCCCCACCACCATCCATGGTGGTTTAGCCGTTCGAGACTGCAGGGATGGGCTGGAGCCTCCCGCCACCACTGCCAGCACCGCCACCAGCACCACTGCCAGCAGCAGCAGCCCCAGTGGGCAGCCGCCCCAGGCTGCAGGAGATGGGCTGGAGCCTCCCCCCACCACTGCCAGCACCGACACCAGCACTGCCACCATTGAGCAGCCGTCACCGCTGGCGGACAGTGTGTAGTCCCGTCTCCAGGGGCTGTTGTGCGTCCTGACCCCTGCAAATCCAGTTGGTCTGACACCCAGGTAAGAGACTGTGACCTTTCACTCCCCAAGATCTGCATCACAGGGCACAAGGCACCCTCCAGAAACAGTGGAGAGGCCATCCACTCACCGCATCCTTCCCAGGATGAAGCACACTGGGCACAATGCCCCCTCCATAACCAGTGGAGTATCCATCCACTCACCCCATCCTTCCCAGGATGAAGCACACTGGGCACAATGCCCCCTCCAGAACCAGTGGAGAAACCATCCACTAGAGAGACTGTGGCTTCGCACTTCCCAGGACCAAGCAGTGGGCAAACCACCCACTAGAGAGACTGCGGCTTTGCACTCCCCAGGACCAAGCGGTGGGCAAACCACCCACTTGAGAGACTGTGGCCTTGCACTCCCCAGGACCAAGCAGTGGGCAAACCACCCACTTGAGAGACTGTGGCCTTGCACTCCCCAGTACATCGCAAAGGGCATGTAGCCCCCTCCCGGACCAGTGGTGTTGTACCATCTTCCGGCTGAGGTGCTCCCTCATTCCCTGTTCCCCTGAGGTGCCTGTGTATTTTTGACCTTATGCCCCTGCAGTGTTCTCTCCGCGTTGTTGCAGGAGTGAGGTGGGGCCTTGGCCTATGTGTTGTGGCCCTGTGGCCATAGACATTGAGGACTGGGCAGTGTCCCACCATTTGTAAATATGTATATACATTTGTAATTTAATGCACGTATTCATGTTCTTTAATCATATTACACTCACTTTCTTCCAATCATTTTGTCCTTGCATTATTCCTGAGGGGTACGGGGTGGATATGTAATGTTACTGCATCTGGTTGTGTGTATGGTGTTGGGAGTGGGGGTGTTGCACGTGTGTGCCACTTTCTTTTTCCTCCCCCCTCCCTTGTGTGCTACGTGGCAGTACTCACTATGGTGTCTTCGCCGGCATTGGTGTTCATAATTCAGGAAAAGGTAGACGAGCATGGGAAATATGTGCAACTCGGGCTCCATGGCGTCGTGGTTGTTCCCTGTGTTACCAGAGGTGAGTCCTTTGACTTCTGTTTCTGCCGTGCTTTTGATGTCGTTGGTACCACCCCGAAAAAGGTGGTGGATAGGCCTGTTGTAATACTTTGGGCGGCACACTGTCTTCTGCCTGGCTGTTGGCGGTTACTGTTGTGGTGCTTGTTACTACCGCTGTGGCGGTTGGTGTGTTAAAGTGGCTGTCTGTTTGAGCTGTTTCCGCCGTGGTCATAATTCCATTTTTGTTTCCGCCGGCCTGTTGGCGGTATTATTGACGCTTTATCACCGACCGCCAGGGTTGTAATGAGGGTCTTAGTGTGTTGTCTACTGTATGCATAGTCCCAAATATACAAACGTAGGTACCAAAGTCAGTCACGGAGGGAGGTCGTCGGATTTAGTCCAGGTATACCATTCAGTGAGAATTGTACTGCAACCAGTCCGCCTCTGAATGCGCATCATCACGTTTACTTCTGTGGTGGCCCAATGCACTAAATCCGTCAGCCATTGAGCCATTGTATGGGGTGTCTAATTTTTAGTGCATGGCTAAATTACGTTTCCCCAGTACTGGGGCTAGATTCAGAAATGACCCAAGGGACATACCACCAAAGTAGTGGGCAGCATATATCATGTTAGCTCCACCATCAAGTCCAAAAGAGTCCATCAATAGGTGTTTATGTGGGAGCAGTCTTCGATCATAGGAAAGACATCCTCTTGCTTGGCTCGACACCTGGGACAGACAGGCACGATTCCTTGATACATATGTGCTAGACGCACCAGTGGCCTGTATGTGCAGGGCAAGAAATTGAGTTGAATGTATTTGAAGCTGGAGTTTCGGATCACTTGTTTTGTGTATTGTAGACTTTGACTCCATTCTTTGTCAGTTATATTCTCTCCCAACTTCCACCCCCACTTCGACTTCAGGGCAATCGTGAAGTGTGGGAAATTCATCCTTTTTGCCCTGATCACCTCCAAAACATTTGGACTGATACTGGTGGTTACTGACTCTAACTGTGCCCTTTGCACTGCTAACCAGTCCCAGGGCCATTGCTCTGTGTAAAATGATATATGCAAATAAGACCTAATTATAATTGACTCTGACAACCAACTTGTAAGCCACTAGTGTACGGTAGGGCATGTAGGTTTAGGGACCTGAGTATAGAGGCAAACGGCCTTAACAACACAGGCTGAGCCACGTGTGCTGCTTCCCCGCAAGCTAAACCACGCTTGCTTGAACTACGCATTGGTGTGGTGTCTGCATTAACTATGCATGTGCCTTAACAATTCATGTTTGTGGTTAAGGCAGTGGGAGGAATAATATGACTCAGCATTTTTAACATTGTGCCCAGAAAAATATGCTAATTTTCCTGAATATGTTTTAGAACTCCCTTGTGGTGGAGTCGGGCAATGCTCCCATTGTGTGTAATTAAAAATAGTCTTTGGGGTACTTGCTTTATGAATGAAATGGTGTCCATAATAATTATAACAGAACATGTCTCCATAATTTTCTTTGGATTGATAAGCATCCTCACTTTCAAATACAGTAAAATACTGTAACTTAGTCATTATAAAATCAACTGTTTTCACATCCCAGTCATCAGAGACAACACCAGGTATTATTACATCATTCATAGAAAGTTTAAACACATATGGTATTTGAATGACCTCAGTCGGGCTGCATATATCAAATGTGACTTTATCCCTAACAATCCCATCAGGAATGGTCATCTGGCTGGAATCTCCCTCTAACGTATATGGGTCAAAGTAGTGTTTATATAATAAAACAGCTGATGTTCCAAGAAAGGATCCCCACGTAAGAGTGTGTATGTTTCTGTGAACATTGGAGTCAAAGCGTACTACTTTTGCCGGCAACTTATCTTACTGCAGCCTTGAGAAAAGCACAGAGTGAAAGAAATGTCTTGTTTAAGAACACAGAGCTGACCTAGACGTAGACAAGCTAGAGAGAGAAAAAAAAGAAGAACCTAAATGTGGCTAATGTTAAAATAATAAAATGAAGCCGAATAAAATATATCTAGGTTAAAGTGTACAGCGGCCGGTCTAGTTTGCTAAAATCACATGTGTACAATTATAGCTAAAATGGCTACAAAACAGGGTTAGAGCTCAGGGTTTAGTTTTTTTAACAGGGGGCAGGGATTTAGGGCGGGTGGGGGGGTCATAGTTTTTTTTTACGGGGCAGAGTTTTAGAGCTAAGGGCGAGGAGGTCGGGCTCTGTTATGCAGTAGTTGCACTCATGGAGAGGTAAGTGGGGCTGGGCTGGGTTTAGGGGTTTTTTTTGGGGGTGGGGTTTTAGGGCTCAGGGCGCTTGGGGTAGGTCAGGGTAGTTATATTTTTAAAGGGGGCAGGGTTTTAGGGCTAAGGGCAGGTGGTTAAATTTCACAAACATGCATGCCTTTAACACACATTCCTTTACCAGGCATACTTTTAAAATCAAATGAATTTTTAAAGGCATGCGTGGTAAAGACTCATTCATAGTTCCAAATGTGTTGTTAAGGCATGTGTGGTTCTGCCATGCGTGGTTGTGTCATACAACCCAATATAGATAGTGGGTGCACTGCTGTGGTTGTTCTGTGTCCTTTTAATGGCAGGCCTGCATTGCTGGCTGCTTTTAAATTAACGTTAACCCCAAATTCGACTTTGGAATTAAAAGTACTTCTAAAGTCCTAAACTATCTTATTTTTAGATATGTCACCCCTAAGGTCTGCCCTAAGTGTCCCAAGGGTTGGGTGCAGTGTAAATATTAGAAGGGACTTTAAAAAAGATATTTTATAAGCCTTGGTGAGGGCAAAAAAAGCCAAATTAGTTTTTCCCCATTGTAGCCAAAGGGCCCCAAAGGCTAACAAGGAGAGACTTTGGACCAGATATAAGAAAAGTGGTGCTGCACCCAGTGCGCCCTTTAGCGCCTCCCTAACGCCACCATGTGTGCACCATATTTACGATACGGTGCACCATGACGGTAGCTAGGAAACTAGTGTCAAAAGTTTTGACGCTAGTTCGGAGCTTTGCAGGATTGGAGTAAAAAATGTTGATGCTAATACGGCAAAGCCCATTGAGGCCCATTATAAATAATGGTGTTCCTCCTTTTAATGCCTGCCATCAGCAGGCATTCAAAGTGTTGAAAATAATGATGCAAAGAAATTGCTTAAATTTCTCTGCGCCATTTTTCCGCCCCCCCCTAACTGGGGAAAGCTCCCTTCACTACATTATGCATGATGTAGCGAAAAGGGTTACAAAATAGCAGAATGCCACTTTGTAAATCTGGTGCAGCATTTCTGGTCATCTAAAGCCACATTAGCATGAAAAGATGATGCTAATGTGTCGTTAGATTGCACACGGGGCTCTTAAATCTGCCCCTTTATTTTAAAATAATAAAGACTTATTTTCAAAAGAGATGAGTTAAATATAGCAAGTTTGGTACCAAATTAAGGGGGATAATTTTGATGCTAAGGTCATCATTTTCTGCCACATCATATTTCAAAGTGGCACAATGCTTGCATTCCACCCCTTTGAGACCCCATGTGCCACATTATGCCTGCATCATGCATAATATATGCAGGGGGGCGTTCCGGTGCAGGGAGGCCCGAAAACTGGAGTAGTGAAATTTACAATATTTCACTGCGCCATTTTTTCTGTCATTGTTAATGCCTACTCAGAGAAGGCATTACAATGACACACCCATTATATTAAATTTGCTTCCCTGTGCTTAGCTGCGACAGCCTAAAAAATGTTGACGCGAGTGTAGGAAAGCGCCACAATAGCATCAACAATTTTGACACTATTGTGCTAACGACCGCCATGGTGCGCCATATTGTTAATACAGTGCAACCATGGTGTCGTTAAAAAGTGGCGCAAAAAAAGTGGCGTATCAGCTATAATGCGCCACCTTTTGTAAATATACCCCTAAATGTTATAACAAATCCATCAACTTGCCAATGTTGAATTTCATATAACTAGCACAGGGAAAGAGTTTTAGAACACTTTCTGAAAGTTACCAAATTCAGCCCTGTTGTTCCCTTTCCTGATTGGTCAGCCTCTGGCAGCCTGAGCCAGGCTGCCTTAATGAGGTGTGAAGTGGCCTGGGCTGACACAAAGGAATCACCTGGGGGGCGGGGAACTGCTACAACAGATGGCGGAGCAGGATGGGGAAGAGAAGCCAAACTGGTCTTCAAAGGAGGGATGATGACTTGGACAGAAAACTGGACCTCCCCCATTTCCTACACCCCCAAGCAGCTAGGAGCCCCACTGATTAGACTAAGAGAGGGACTGGAGGAGGTGTGGTAGGGAAACTTTACCACACCAGTCGGTGGACTCATTCAGATGTAACCTTCAAGGAGAGATTTCTTCCATGTTGGATTTTTAAAGAATGTTGCTTTTTGGGATTGATTTGTGCCACAATTCACAGGAAGTGGTCAACCCAGAGTGTGATGGCCTGCACCCCATTGGACAGGAGCACCCCCTGCTTTCCACCTCCAGGAGCAAGGATGTATATGGCAGAGCTGTCCCACAATTCGGATCCCTGCTGGAAGAAGATACTTGAAGAAGAAGGGCTGCCCATGCTGGAGCAACAGGTATAAAGGAGGTGACCAGAGTCCCCTGCATCAAATCCTGCAGAAATAGGCCAGATGACAAATGTTCAGTGGTCGGTTAAGGATTTTGACCAGGTGCGTTCTGGGAACTGAAGTCTCAACTTCCAAGGATCAACCCAGAGCTTCTGGAACCTTGGATCAAGTTTGTGGACCCTTGGAGGACCCAAAAAGTATTTCTGGAAGAAGATCTAGAAGTTTGGAGTAACTCTGGATAAAAGACCATAAGATGATCGATCTGTCAATGAGAGTTAAGCTAGCGATGTTGAACCGTGACCCGGCCTGAATTTCAGGTTTGTCCTGCTGAAAGCTCCGGAGCTCTTTTCCATCTATGAGACTTCCAGGAGTTGACCAGTACCCCATGATTAAGCAAGCTGCTGTCGTCACATCGCAGCCCGGCCTGACAGGGAGCCTCACCCGACAATGAGAGAAAAAGCTCAAAAAAGTGATTAAGACCGAAGGTAAAATTTTGACCGAGGCCTCCCGCTCCGTGTAGCCGAGCAGGGCTCCATCACGGTCGGTCTCAAACTTCGACTTTGCCCCAGTCGAATGTGACCAGATGCCCCCAGTTGGCGCTTTTGGTTTTTAGGCGCTCAAAAGCATTATTTTCATTGAATCTTTAGAAATTCATATCTCCAGTTCCCTTCATTGAAGTTTTGTTGTTTTGGTGCCATTTTAAAGATACAAATATTACCTATGTTTATAAATTGGTGTTGGATTGTTATTGTTTGTTGTGTTTTACTTATGTACTGTTTTGTTGATATTAAATGCTTTACTCACCTCTCTCCTAAGTTACGCCTAACTGCTCATGGGCCAAGCTACAAAGGGTTGAGCAAGTATTCATTTATTGAGACCTTTTCTGGGCCTAGTGGGAGTTTTTGGCCTATTGCTAAGTGTAGGTACCTACCTGCTCTTAGCAATAATCCACTTCCCAACATGAAGGCATAGTATACAAGTGCCAAGGCGCAGTGCATATTGGTTACTGTCTTGTATCCTGGGCAGCAACAATACAGACAGGAGCTGAGCTGCCGCTGGTTCTGCAGCATCCATACCTCAGGCATCACTGATGGAGGCCTTCAGGGATTGGTATGTTAGAAATTGCCCTCTGGAGGCCGCATCCCTCCATAAGCTCATCAAATGTGAGGAGCTTGCTTTCTGCATAGAGGTCACCCAATGTGATCAATCTGACCTGATACCAGGCTCAATTGCTATCTGTATTTAACCACCGGCTCCATCTTGACAACTGATTCCATTTTGTGCTTAGCTTAGCTTCAAACGCAGTCAAATTGGTGGAACTGGTTTTCTTTTTCTGTGCACAGGTTGTTAGCGTGTTTTTGTTTTTTCTCACCAGGGAAGGGAACATAAAATGGGGGAGGAATACAGATAAGGATGTACCAGGCTGAGAATGTTTATGGTAGAGCAGGGTACAGTTCAATCTGGGAAATGCACCATGAGGTCTGGCCAGTCTCTATCATGTTTTTCAGCACTGAGCTGGTACGGCCAACACTTGAATTTCACAACTTACTCAAAGGGAGGGGTGTTTTGAGAACATTTCTCTTAAGTTTGTTTAAAGTATATAAGGTGGGGAGGCTTCACAGCTAGGAGAAAAGGAACTCATCTCTGGGAATGGACGCATTGCCCAGAGTATAATCCCATCAGGGTTGTTCTCTTTTGTCTCGGTTGTCAAAGGTTCCACAACTTGAAGTTGGCAGACAAAGGGTGATGTTGGAGTCAAGCCCCATGGTAGTACATTTTTAATTTTTATATCTAGGTTTGAGGTGTGCCTGCATGAATACGTAGTCACTATATATACATATACAATAATCATTGTTGATGTATTGCATTTTCTTTGATCATTATTATTCCACTTATGTGATTTTTTAAGAGTTGCATGTGTGTTGCTCACATTATTATCTTCGTGTAACTTGGGAAGTGCCTTAAAAAATTCATTACTCAGACTAAGAGTGCTGCATTCTTTGCATTCCTCCCACTTTGTTCCCTCTTGGTCTGAAGCAAAGCAGAACACATGCCCATGTAGTATGATTAGCGGCCAGTACCTGGCCAGATGTCACCCATAATGGAAAATCTGGTCAAGATGGTACTCCCTTGCCCAGTCTTTTAGAGTAGTGAACCTAGCATTTGTTGATGATCTGCAGTGCCCACAGGTAGGGGAATTTGCATCTACCTCTGGCATAAAGCATCTGTGGGAGGCTTCTGTCTCTCAGACGATGATGGATGTCCTGTCCCTCCAGGTCCCCATCCACTGCCAGCCATCGTACGTTCCATGCAAGTTGAACGGGCATTAGTGGGTCTTTGGATTGAGGACTCTGACGCCACCTTTGTCCAGGGGGCACATTGCTTTATCGAGTGCTAGTCACCTGCTCTGGGCTCCCCATGTCAAGTCGGAGAAGAGTGAATGCAGATCCTGGAAGAAGACAGATGCAGCAGTTGGGCCAGACAAAACATAAAAGCTGCATCAAGATAATAATTTTGATAATATCCACCTGCCCAAGGGTTGAAAGTGGGAAGTGCTGCCAAAACAGTGGAATCTGTAGCATGTTTATAACACAGCTGTCCAAGTTACCACTCGATAGTTGATCTGAATGGCAAATCCAGACCTCTAAATATCTGATGGCACAGGGTTCCCACCTCAGGGAGACTCCAGCATATATTGGGTGGTCCAGTGTATGTGCAATTGTGAGAGGTAACAGACAGGATATTTCCCAGTTGGCTTGGAGTCCGGACAGGCCCCCAAAATGTGACAGAAACCAAACCACTTGGTGAAGGCAATGCTCTGGGTCCTGCAGGAACAGGAGAGCATCATCAGCATACTAAGCTGCCACATGATATGTGTCCCGGATCTGAATTCCCCACAACTGGCCCCAGCTCAATAGCAGACAGGGCAGAGGCATCAGTGTGTCAATGTTTGTGTGTGAGTGAAAGTTTGAGAGAGTCAGTTAGGGAATGAGCCAGAGAGAATGAGGATATGTGATGGGAAGAGTGATTACGAGTGATATTGAATGACAATGAGGAAGTATGACCTTGAGTGTAACTGTGTGCTACTGTTCGTGACACTGTGAGTCAGAATGAGACTGAGTGAGTCACCGTCTGAGTGAGTATGAGTAAGTCAGAAAGAGTGAGAGAGACAGTCAGAGTGAGAATCAGTAAAATTGATTGAGTCAGAGTGAATGTGAGTGAGTGAGTCTGAGTGAGACTATTACTAAGGGCTTGCTTTACCCTTGCATCAAGCAAGGTAACACAAGCCCTTAAATCATATTTACTAATCCATGTAAAGCCACCTTGCATGGCTTAGTAAATCTAGAGTAGCACAAGACAGCACAAGTGACTACCTTGCCTTACTTTTTGCAGGGAAGGCATTCCAAAGTTTGAGGTGAGGGGGCCCCCATGCACAAACCCTAGGGCTTTGGTGCATTCTCAGATTTACTAATGATAGTAAATCTGGGAATGGGTCAAAATGATACACCATAACAACAGAGGCTTAACGAGTAGAAATATGTTTATTTCTTCTCTGTATTTCTTTATTCTGTGTGTTCTGCAAAATGTATCATATATAGAAAGAGAGAAATATCTCTGAGCATTGTTTTTGTGCAGGAAGATGTCTGTTCCTGCACAAACACAATCCTGCCTGTAACGAAGGCACCCTTGCGCCATGGTGTAAGTGTAGTGTAAGTGACCCACTAAAGAAGAAGTCAGCCTCCTTTACTGGGATTTGAGGAGAGGATTATGCCTCCCCCACTTTTAAATGCCTAAAAATGACCAATATACATTCAATATAAAATAAATATTAGAGAAGAGAGTCTGGACAAGCTCACTGTACTCCTCAAAGCTCAATATCTAATGGAACTTAGAAATCTTCAATGTACTTTGATATGGTAGCATCTATTGACAAATATTCACTTCCATGAATAGCAGAACACGCCCCTGATAACACAGATTCCCCCTTCACTCTTACAACATGTTCTCATCCAGTTTCAACTGCATTTTCTGTGTGCCCTACTGATTCTGCGCTTATTTGCATTCATTACTATTGCTGGTTTATCCACTGTTTCAGATTGCCATAGTAGACCATGCTGTTTGAATTACAGATATTTACTGCTTTTCATTTGTTTGGTGAACTTCCTGCCTCCTGTTGTAATTGTATATTTACAAATATTCTAGATCAAAGTGCGGATTCGACTTTATAGTATAGTGAATAGCGTGTAAAAACCACAAATAATTTTGTCAGCTGCAGGGCAGAATTTATGTTGGCTTCTAAGGCACTGTTACCAATACACCATAGCAGTGTTTTCTTAAAGCATGCCTCTGGTCTTTAATAGATTTATTTTGCTTCTGTAACGTTTATAGTTTTCCAAACATATTAAAAAGCTGACTTCATCATCTGTGAAAAGACTCAGTGCAACTCCGTGCCAATAGTCACATTTGCCATCCCGTTCTATTATAAAAGTCACATGTGCAACTCATTGGTTTGCTCCTAGCTACAATCCGAGTTCTGTGCTTGTCGCCTAGAAATAAAATAACATGGCAGGCCTTGCAAGTGGTGATAAATAAATGATTTCAAACTTTATCATTTAACAAGAGAAAGGGATTTGATAGTTTAGCACTGACTAGTCAACTGGATTTGTAGTGCATATGGTGCAGCTGCGATGGATAATAGACGTAGATAGTAGAGCAGAATTTGAGGTAGGAGCCAGGTATTTGGGGCCAACCAGCACTTAGGGCATCATTACGAGTGTGGCGATCTTATGACCGCCACACTCTTCATGGTGGTTGGACCACCAGGGTTGTTATGTGGCAGTCGGAACAGCCCTGATGGTCCAACCCCAAGGGAATCCCGGCAGTCTAGCAGTGGCGGAGATCCTAATCCACAGGGCAGCACTGCCTGCAGCTTTGCTCTGCGGATTACAACCTCATTCTCCACCAGCTCCACGGCTTGTAGATAACAGATGCAGGGGCCACATGGGGGCCCCTGCACTGCCCATGCACTTGGAATGGGCAGTGCAGGACCTCCCCTGCCCAGCACCACCACAATGTTCACTATCTGCTTTGCAGACAGTGAACATTGCGAGGGTGATGGTGCACCCTGCTGGCTACAGTATTGCCGCCGGCTCGATTACGAGCCGGAGACAATGCTATAGCCTGTTTCCCGCTAGGCTGGCAGACGGGCAGAAACCTACGTTTCTGCCCACCATCCTAGCGAGAAACTCTTAATGTGTCTGGTGGGAAACTCTTAATGGGTCTGGCCGGGAGGTAGCCAGTGTGGCAGCAACCTCCCAATCGGAAGTTCGGTGGATGGTGAAAACTATCTGCCGAACCCCTAATCAAGCTCATAAGCTACTGGAGACATCACTGCATCTGCAAAATGCCTGTCACTTCATTAAGAAGCTCCTGGGTGGAAAACATGTAACAGTAATGGTAATAAAACTAAAAAGAGTTTGTCCCACACATGTGATCCGAGAATATTGGTGTCAGAATATCATCTGACATAAATATAATGTCCTAAATATTTTAAAAAATATCGCCCATCTGGAGTTAATATTATAAAATGTCCCCAATTAATAATGTTTTTCTAAACAATTTTGAGACTAGATATTTATGTTAGTTGACAGCGTAAGGTGTGATACCGCTAGTGGTATCACAAGGCAGGAGACTGGCCGCATTTTTCTGCTGTTTCACCGCCAGAAAAAGCTGGCAGTCTTGCACCCTGGTGACAGGAATAGGTATTCCTGTCGCCAAGATACACTCGCACACACGTCCACTTACAGCAAACATGCACTCACATACTCCCACACACAAACACACCCCACTCACCCACACACTCGCATCATACATCCCCATTCTCACTAACATACATACACAAACACCGCACTCACGCACGCACGCACGCACGCATTCACTCCACTCTCCATCTCCCCAGCGCATACATACATTGCCACCCCCTCACCCCTGCATTGCAAACATACATTCACTCCCTCCCCCTCCCCAGCGTATATATACATGCACATTCACTACCCCCTGCACCGCATACATACATTCCCTCCCCAGCGCATACATACATGCACACCCCTCACCCCCTGCACTGCATACACACATTCACTCCCCCCTCCCCCAGCACATACATACATTCACTACCCCCTCCCCCCTGCACCGCATACATAAATTCACTACCCCTGCACCGTATACATGCACTCATCTGCTCTCCCCGATCACTCACACAAACAGGCACCCCCGTCCACTTACACAAACACTTACCCCCTTCCCATCCACTCACATACACATGCACATGCATACACGCACTCACCCTTTCAATCCACTCAATCGCACTCACGCACCCAATCGCTCACACCCGCACACACGCACTCACCCCACACCACATCCACAAACACTCACTCAGCCCCACCCCATCTATAAACACTCACTCACCCCTCACCCCATCCACAAACACTCACTCACTCCCACCACATCCACGCACTCACCACACACCCCTATCCACAACCATACGCAGACACAAACACCCCCGCATTCATTACATTCAGACACACACACGCGGACATGCACCCCCCCGCTCCCTTCGCATTCACGACATTCACACACGCACTCTGAAATGCAGACACACACACACATCCTCCCCTGTTGGATGATCCACTTACCTCGTCTTGCTATCTGGACACCGCCACATGTATTACAGGTTATAATACGGTGTGCGGTCTCTTTTTGGGGTGGCAGTACTGGTGGCGGTACCACCTCTGCACCACCGACTGCCAGCACAACTGGTCTCAGAATTTCACCCGATATCGGGTCGACAGAGTGAATGCCGTAGGCACTACCCTGCGCACAAAGCAGGACATCAGGAAGATCTGGAACAACCTCGGGGGCAAGGTCCGTTCCGTGGTCTCCAGGCACAAGCTGCAGGCCAAGAAGATTGGCAGTGACCCTCCCAGTGGCCCATTACATCTCTTTCCCTGGGAGGGGAAGGTCTTGGCCATCCTGCATCCTGAGGGCTTGACAGGACTGGGGGACTGGAGTCTGGTAAGTCACAACACAAAAAAAGTCACCAAAATGCTGTTTCATGCATGCTTACAGCAGCTCACCTTTTGCCACTTTTACTGTGACTCCACTCACCAGCCCAGTGTTCACCTGTCCAAAGACCTCTATTTCGCAACTCACAATTGAAGTGTACTAACTTCGGGAGATGTCATTTGTATACTGTGTGTAGTACAGGGACTGACATGACTCCAATTCCCTGCAGGCACTGTTCTGTAACTCCAAACACCAGAACAGTGGTCACTTCTCCAAATACTCCAGTTTGTCACCTGGGGAGATAACATTTATCAGGCTCTGTCACTCCAACCGCCAAAGAAGGTTATTTACTTCTCTAAATAACCTTCTTTGGAATCTCACAAATGAAGTGTACTCACATGGGGGGATGGCATTTATCAAGTGTATGAAGTAAAGTGAGTGACATGACTGCTAAGGCCGTGAGGCTCTGTCTCTCTAACTCCAAACACAAGCCCAGTGTTCACATTGCCCAAATACCTCTGTGTCTTAACACTCAATTGCAGTGTACTCATCTGAGAGGATAACATTTGTATGGTAGTGGGAAGCAGAGGGAATGGCTGCAGTGGAAAGCCCAATAGGCCCTGTGTCTCTTAACTCCAACCACAACACAAGTGTTCACTTGCCCAAATCCATCCATTTGTGAACTCTCATTTGAGGTGTACTCACCTGGGAGGATACCATTTGTCAAGTGTGTGTAGTATGGAGAGTGACATAACTGCAATTCCCAGGAGGCACAACACCAGCCCAGTGGCCACTTTTCCAAAGACCCTTGCTTGTTAACTCTCAATTGAAGTCTACTCAACTGGGACTGACCAATATACAGATCATGCTTAACTCTGAGATGTGTTTGGCTACCTAGCTCCATCGTGACCTGCAAACCCACGATGAATCTATTGAGGACAGGAAGGGCAGCTTACCCAGTGTGCAAAATAGTGATCCCAAAGGCCTCAAGATGCATAGCCAGAATGGTATTGGCATCAGATATATTCACAATGCACCGACCTCATGATGACTCCAGTCACATATGCAACAAGCTCCTGGGTCTGCCTGCATCACAATCAAGTAGGCCTCAAAACGGCCAAAGACATATCCTGCCTAGCCACTGTTTTGCCTGCGCTGGTGGCAAGATGGCATTCTAAGGCCATCTTCCCAAATGTTAATTATCTGCACTTTTCAGCACCTGCTTGACTTAAATGGAATTGCCATGCTTTACAAATGTCAGCTCAATACAAGCAATAGCATGGATACTTGCCACAATAGGATTAACTACAAATTCACTTTGTACAAGGCATATGCTTAATGTAACAATAAATTGCTGGAGGTAGATGTCACAATACAACCAGTAACACTGCATCTTTCACATCAACAAGTCGAGGTGCCACTGGGCACACAGAGGCCGCAGAGGAGACTGCCCCTATCCCCCTCACGCCCCCAGATGAAGCCCTCAGTGAAGAAGACACTCCTGGATGTCTGGACGTGGAAGATGGTTTTGCCCCATCTGGGCCACCTGGTTAGACACCAACAGTGAGTCTCACTGTGGCCACATCAACACCTCCCAGCCTGTTTGCCTCAATATTACTTATAACCATTTGCCCCCCAACCTGTGTACCAAGCACAGTGTCTACCATCTTGTGCCCCCCAGGCCTGGATCCTGAGTTGCAGCACGATACTTCAGACAATGAGGGTCCAGGAACCAGTGGAAGAGGTCACCCTGTGGCCAGAGCCGGGGGTAGGGTATGTGGGAGGGATGCTGTCAGCCAGTGGGGTGAGGCCACTGGGGCTGCTCCGGGCCATCACACCATCATTCATGTCTTGGGCGTCTATTGGAATAGACCAATAGCCCAAAAGCCCACTCCACTACCCGTTGTGCTCTTCCATGGGCCTCATTGAATCAGACTTCCCCTAGCGTAGTTGGATTCCTTAGTGGCATCAACAATCAAGGACGATTTGAATATGCGGAGTCTCCTGTAAAAATGTGCAACAATGAGTCACTCACTTCATGATTGTAGCACCTGACGTGGCACACACACAATCAGAACAGATGTGACATACTTACCAGTCAGGCCCTCTCTGGGTACACTTGTGACATCAGCTGGGTTATGGCGCAGTTCTGCAATATGAAGGAATCACAGGCTGAACCCGGATAATGGGCACACACGGATAAAATGTAGAAATCTGGGAAACAGAAAACTTGAACGTTGACGGAATGCACGTTTTTTCTGTTGCAATAAACTTGTTCTTTGGCATATGTTGGGACCAAGATAATATATGTGCCATCAATGGCCCCCACCACATGTGGGAGGCGTGCAAAGCCATAAAAGTCATCCTTCACATGGGCTAAATCCTCACATCGGGGAAACCAGATATAGCTGTTAAGGTTTTTCAACATTGCTGAGAGGACATCCTTCAACACCAGACTGAACATAGGTTATGACATACCAGCAGATAGGGCCACTGTATGCTGGAAGGACCCTGTGGCTAGGAAGTGCAATACTGACATGACTTGTACAGTGGGTGGTAAGCTGGTTGGATAACTAATAGCTAGCATCAGATCTGGCTCCAACTGATGACATAAGTCAATATTTTTTGCCTACCCAGGAGGTAAACATTATTATGTGCTTTTGCTCCATGGTCTGAGGGTCTGGCAGTGGATGTAGACAAGAGGTTGTTGCATCTTCCCTCTCACTCAGTAAACAAACTGCTGTGTGGAAGGCATATCTTGACTGACCAATATGATGCTCGAGTGGCAAAAACCTGCCATGAATGCCTCATTCATTTGACTAGATTAGGAATGGGTATAGAGGTAAATCATTAATCTAGTCCATATGTGCATCAAGCATTACTGTCAATGTGTGTCTTATACTCACAACTCATCCCTTATTCCCACAGCTCTGTTGTCACCTTCACACCGGTCACATCTGTCCTGAAGAAGTGTATTGCGTAACTGACAGTCCCACAGTGCAGGCAGTATGCTGATTCCTGGGAGGCCATGATATGTGACTCAGTAGTTTGGTCAAATTGCAGAAACTGTACAATGCAGGCCTTTGTATGTTGGATGTCATTTCTGTAGGATAGACACATATGTCCAAAGGAATTTTCTGTGATACAGGTATGTACCACAGAGGCCCACCCTCTGAAGTGGCATGAGCCTGCCTTTGTTATTTCAAATGTCCACACATGGACAAGGAAGACACTTTCTGTACTCACAATGCCAGCCCCTTGATTGTTACTCATGTGAAATGTTGAAGGTTGTACTCTGGCAGTTACCTGTAGGGACTGTATGCAGTGAGTCATTCTCTTAGAGTGTGAATGTGTTGGTCCATTCATGCCTAAGGAGCTTACCCTTCAGAAGCCACATAGGTGTGTAGTGTTCAATTGTGGCTCCCATCAGAGTACAAGTTGCTAGAGCATGGGCTACCTGATGTCAGTAAACTTGCTTAGTCATTGTAGACCATGACCAGGGGAGTGGGTTAGTCTGCACATGCAAATACAGATGTCTTTAGTCAGGTCCCTGTACTTATTGGCTTGAGTGTTTCACACTTGGGGAGTATTAACAAATAGAAAAGTCCTAGCTTGGTGATACTGACATGTATGTGACTCAGCCATTTGTGCAAAAACTTTTGATTGCAATCGCTTGATTTGTCTTTTGCATCAATGCAGGTCAACGCCCATCAGAAAAAGGATCTATGGAGAGCCATCACCAAGAAGGTGTGGACCCTGGGGGTCCACAGCTACAGGAGCACCCTCAGTCAGAAGAGGTGGGAGGACCTCAGACGCTGGGCCCTGAAGTTCGCAGAGGTCCAGCTGGGGATGTCCTCCCAACGTGGGTGGGGTGTCTGTTAGACCATAACCTCCTTAATGGCCCGCATTCTGGCGGTGGCCTACCATGACCTTGAAGGGTGTTTGAGGACAGCACAGCAGCCACAAGCGGGTGAGTACAAGGCATTTTCCTGCCTGTCACATTGCCAGGTGAATGTGTTAGGGACTGACAGCTCCCCCTGACGATTAGAGATGAGCCATGTGTAACACAGTAGATGAGTGATAGTTTGTGTAGGCATGTCATGTGTTATATACTGATGTGCCTTGCCTATTGGCTCACGGATCTAGTACCCAACTTTGTACAATCCACAAACAACTTGCTCTCCATTGACAACATATGGCTGTTTACTCTTTGTTGTTGTAGTGGTTGTAAATTCAATGCAACAGACCAATACTACTCAGTGTTACAGGCCAAAGGTAAGGCAGTGATGGACCACTGTCCTCAGACATGTGTCCAGTTAAATGAGTATTCTGCCACCCAGAGGCCAGTTGTCTTCAGTGTATGACGGGTGCTGGTGCCTCACAACTGTCTGTAATGTGAAAATGGCCATCATACATGTGACAGAGCATACATTGTTCTTTGGGTACAGCTACAGATCAATACTTTCCCTTGGTAAGTGGGGAATGCCTATTGACATGAATTATGTGCCATCACTGTTGTCAACATTGTTGTGCACGTGCCCCTTTCTCTTTAGCAAAACATTTGTAAGCTGCTGTTTCATGCATGGTCTACCTGTGTTGATGGGATGATGTCTGCATTCCCTTACATATATGTGTATTACAAACTGTGTGTGGAATAAGACATTTATAATGGGGGTACATTTCATGTTGTGCCACATACAGGAGTGTGTCACCATTGTTTATTGGCTGAGACATACCCTCATGCATCATAGCATGTCATTTGGCAAGTACAACTGCAGTAGCAATGGAGGACGTGACAGGTAGGCCTAGAAGGTTGAGCCACAATGTGCATTTCTATGCCATTGATGTAGAATCATGTAGCAAAGTGATCTGCTCTTGTGAAATGGGTAAGGTATGTAACCTGGCATGCATCATGGAGCGATGTGCAGTTATGTTTAGATCACATAGGTTTGGGTACAAGCATTCACCCTCCGACATCTGGGTTTGCATGACCAAAATAGTGACAATCATGTAGCTTCCAATTGAGCAACATGTTGAGGGACTTCAACAAGTACTTGCAAATCTCTGGGCCTCTCCAACAGCCAAGGGAATAATGGTGTCTACTGATGCATTCAGAGTATGTCATTGTAAGGGGTGCCAGACATTAGTAGTGATTTCCCAGGGCTTGCAAATTCATTGTGTTGTGGAATATAAAGACATACTCCCCTAACACATTGCACATGATGTCTACAGTGTCCATTTCCATGCCAAATGTGTGGCCTATATGAGCAACATTAGTACTACCTCCATGTCTCCATTGGGACAAATATCACTTGGTGAAGTGTGCATTGTGGAACTGCTTTCAGTGTGACATGAGTATTTCCATGTCACCTTTCTCTGGGCTATTGTACTGTGGTCAGCAACATGGCAGGATTTTGGAGCACCATTTCTTATTGTTGGGTCATTATGTATGTGACAACTAGATGTGTGCATGACTTTTGTGGGATCTGTGGGAATGCAGTTGGCATTGGCCTACTATTATATGACAGCACGTAACTGAGGTATGCTTCATCAGGCAAAGCACTGAGGGTGACGAGGTCTCCTACTAGTTCAATGGTTACTGTGATTGCACAACTACAGCCATGCAATTGTAGTTGTCTGAGATCCTGGTTTTCCTGTGGACAACTGTTAGCAGTTCAGTTGGCATGCATACATATGGTATGGCACATGCATGGGCCACTTCGGTCGAGTTTGTTGCTGGGGCCTACTTGACATCATGGTAATGTTTGCTAATCAGAGCTGTTGTTCAAGTGTGATCATGAGCATGTGATAACCCTATTTCTCTTTGTATTTGCAGCATCAGCCCAGGGAAGCGAAGGAGACAGGGCACAGCCAAGTGGGGACACATCTGGCCACCGGACCTCGGGCCAATACACCACTGACACAAAGGGACCCTGGGGCCTGGAGGGTGAGAGGAGCACCATGGGAAGACCTGATCAACATAATCTTCATCATCAGATTCTTTCTCCAGTGGCCACTCCCTAGTGGTGGCGGACCCATCGGGGTGTATCCTTGTACCATCATTGTCCACCACCTCCAGTTCCGTCACCACCCTCCCTGCCGCTCCCCACCAGGTTGGACGTGCCTACTCACCAAAGAGGGTGAGCGTCTCTTTTGCCGCAGGTACCTCGGCCCCACCCCCTGTTTACCCTGCTGCTCTCAGAGAGGAGGCTATTGACCTCCTGAGGAGTTTCGCTGTGGGTCAGACAGCCATTGTGAATTCCATCCAGGAATTGGCAACCCAACTGCAGCAGCCCAATGCGTTCCTGGAAGGCATTCATTGTGCAAGGTCTGGCCTACAAAGATATTTTCAGGCTCTGGCCTTCACACTGATGGCAGTCAGTCACTCCCCATCTTCCGTCCGCCCTCCACTTCCCTCTTCTCAATCCAAATTTCCCATTCCCCTGCCTATCCCAAGTACACAGATAGATTCGAACATACCCACCTCAACACACAAGAGCAGCACACATAGACACAAGCACCACTAAAGACACCCGCACACAAGCAAACAAGAGACATCCATACACACATCAGTCACACTTCTTCAGACACCCTCACCACCTCCATCGTACCACACACAATATCAAGCATACCCACAGGCACTGCCACAGCACTCAGTGACACATCTACCACACCCACCATACCCGCAGACACCACCCCAACAGACACACACATCCACCACTCCCACATCATCCAGCACCTCCACCTCCCAGCCCCCAAGACATGCAAATGCCCACACTCACCCATGCAACAGGCACCACACAAACACAAGCATACCTCCCACATGCACACACGCAAGACATCCACTCCCTTGATCTTCAAAACCCCACCCCCTTCTAATGACCGTCCCGTGTTCTTAAGTCTGATTTTATGTTTGAGCTTTTCCTTTTCCCTGTTCCCTCCACCACCAGTCCCAAACACAAGATGCCTGACCCACCTCCCAACCCATCCCTTCCACCTCCAAGTCATCCCCTGTCACACGTGCCTCCCTACAAGCAACCATACCCCTGCCCCCAAGAAGAAGCCCACCCTTCCTAAGAAGTAGTCAGCCCCTCCCAAGCTCACCCATTCCAAATCCGACCCACCTCCTCCCCAAAGATGATCCTTGAGGTGCCTGCCTGTCCACTTGATGCCCCTTCTTGTGGAGGTTATCTGGCAGTTAGGAGTCAAGTGACAACACAGTGATGTGCCTGGACATTTCTATATGGACTGGCCAATGGCCTTGGACTTTTCTAGTTTGGTTATAAATAAACGCAAACAGTTCTTTTGTTGGGTACACATTTGTCCTGTAATTCCTTTTCTACCTTTATGTTGTTCCTGAGTAATTAGAGTTGTCTGCCTACAGCTGCGTGTGTTCTAGCCTGCTTTCTGATCCATTTGCTGTTGTTTGCAGTATCTGACTTTGTGGGATGTGCATGTGTCACACAAGACAAGGGTATATGTTGACTGTATGGCTGTGTGGGTGTAAATGCAATGAAGATGTCAACAGCATTGTGCACTCTTTGGTATGGTACATATTTCATCTTATGTTGCCCAATGTGAGCATGTATTGTGTTAGACATGTCCCGCTGATATGGATTATGGATTCATCTAAAAAGTGGCAGCTCGAGTTTTGTTTGTGCAGACATGATTCCCCCTATCCCTATTCTGCATGTATTATTTGCATGGTGAATTTGTATATTTGTCTCTCTGACTATTGTGAATCCTATTGAACTTCCATTGTGTTGCAATGTGGGTGATGTGTGTGTCCATTGCAGGACTATTTAATGGTAGTGTTTGTGTTCCATGCCACATCCATACATGGATGTGTTGAATGTGACAACAGTGAATGGCTTTTGTGCAATGTGAGTGAGTTGTATTTGTAGAAATTATGTTGGTGTGTTGTTGGTGTTGTTTGACACAATGTTGTGTACACATCACTGTCCCTGTGCCTGAGTTGAGCAGATGTGTGTATTTGTGTAGTGTTGTGGTGCACTCCCAAAGGGAGTGTATTGGGACTGTGAATGTGTCCTCCTTTGTGTGTGATTTCCACCGGGGACACAATGTCAAGTGTACTTGGTGCACTTAGTGTAACCCCCATATAATGTAGCTGACAGCTCAAAGATCTATTGTTGAGTGTAATGACATGGGTAGGTTGTATACTTACGGTCAGTTGCATCCACTGCTGTGTGAATTTTGTGCACCTTCGATGATCATCATCAGCAGCAGGATGTGTGTGATGGGCTCCATGGCAGCACCGGGCTTGTAAGGCTGCCTGCAGGTGAGTGTCTCCCTACATGGTCCCACTTCTGACACATGGTGGTTGGACAGCCACAGTCACATTGGCATAATATGTCCGGTGGCAACACAGCCTCCACTGGCCTGTTTGTGCTGCCTCGTGACTGCGGTGGATTGTGCTCCCTGGCAGTGCAGACGGAGCCGCAGCAGTCTTTGCTCCATAGGCCGGCATGACTTGCAATACGATGGTCCGACTGCCACCTCGATGGCTGTCGGACAACCAACATCACAATGGCGGTCCATGGACTGTCAAACTCGTAATGAGGGCCTAAAATACTGGCGTAAAGCAAACTAACGGGTCCCCACCCACAATGTGATGAGGGGTTCTTCGAGTCTCATTTATCTCACAGATATGCATTGGCTTTGAGGCCCCACTGAAAGTTTGGAGGCCTCCCTGCTGCAGGGCCTGCATTACATCCCTAACACACTCGGTTCCAAGCCACAGGCAATAATGACTGGTTATTGGCCACTAGCGTCCTCCCTTCGACAGGTATCTAAAAAAACACCCAAATACTTATTTACTAAAAAAATAACTCAACCTTCGACAGACTTCATACAGATGCATAACATTTTTCTTTTAAGTATGCATAGGACGCTCACGGCAAACTTAATTGCCTCCAGCATACAGAAATACCAACAATGATCAATAAGGACTCATTCAATGAATTCACCCTAAAGAGAAACCTTCACATCAAAACCGTCGGAAATGCTTTATCACTAGTACCTTCAACAAAGACTTATCCTTGTGTGACCATCGTACAGCACTTGAATGTTCAGACCATACGAAAGGATGTTTCCTCTCCTGCTTACTTTGCGGAATATTTAAGGCACACACGAAACAGGCCTAATTTATGAAAGACTTTTCCTCATTTTCTGCCCTCGGCCAAAAACGTTTTTTTCTGTATACATGATGGTCCTAATCTCCTCCATATCAATCAGCGTACTTCCTGAAAACATGAAAGAGGTCCAGGGAGTTTTCAGCGCGGGAAACGTCTTTGTTCTTTCCACTCCAGATGGACTCATCCTCAGGCAGACCTTGCATGGCGCAGGAGCGTAGAGAAAGGTGCTGAGAGAGAAAGCCCAAATCCATGTTCCTTTGCAAAACAGGCCTCTGGCTGTCTTCTGCAGGACTGTTGTTTCATGCGGTGTTAATAAAAGTATTGTGCAATTAAGTCATCTTCAATTTGTTTAATCGAGAGAAAAGCTAAGCAGACAAAGACCCGTGTGTGGATAAGTTTTACTGTTGGCTGAACTCTACATCAAAGGTAATTTTGGACTGAATGCATGCAGGCATAGGTGTGGTACGAAAAATAGAGTTATATCATGCGTCTTTTATTCAGCACTATTTAATTGTCAGACCAGTTTAGGGGGAATAGTGAAACAGCCACTGTAATGTTTTGCACTAGAGAGAAAATCCCATAATAAGGTACACGTCTAAGCTAGTGGTTCCCAACCTTTTGACTTCTGTGGACCCCGACTTTGTCATTACTGGAACCCGGGACCCTCACTGAATCATTATTGGAATCCGGGAACACGGTCATTACTGAAAGCAGAGGAACTAATCTGTTAATATTTTTTAATTTTGTAAGCAGTCAAGGACCCTCTGAGGAGGATTTGCGGACCTTCCGGGGTCCCTGGACCACAGGTTGGGAACCACTGTTCTATGCTCTCTGTAAAGAGATTCCACCTTCATTGGGGGCTGTAGAAAACAGGTTTTCTCTGGAAATCGCAAAAAAGAGCAAATGTTGTGGGACAGGTGAACAAGAATGTGCTCCTGGGTCTCCCTAGTGTGAGTGTGTTCTGGAACAGTAAATTGGCCTTTTAAGGGTCTATAAAGAGCTTCTGAGAGCTACTTCCTGGTTAGGGCTGGACGCACAATCTTTCAAGGGTATCGCACTGGAATAATAAGCTTCTCAGAATTTCTAGTAGTTACTTCAGTGGGAGGTGCATGTACTTTGCCACCATTTAGATGGATTGAGGTGATCAGGTCTCTACCCTGCAGCATGTTGAAGTAGATTTAAGCATGTCTGGGTCACTGAACCTAAGCTACAATCCCAGTGGGTAAGTTAGGGCAGCCCCTTACCATTGTGTAGGATGGGCCACAGGTAGGATTAGGAAGTAAGGATAGCTCCGAGAGTGTTTAGGTGTCGACTGTGCCAAGATCCGCTCATATGCCCCTGCTGAAGGCATAGTTTTGGGATAATGATATTGCTCCAAAGGGACATGGCAATCTTAACATGTTTCAAGTCCAGCAAGACCCCACAAACTTTATTGATGGAAACACTCCTATTTCCTCCTGAGTGAAAATCCACAAAGTTCTGCATTGTGGAAGTGTTCTTGAGCACTAATATATTTTTGTTAATCTATTAGACTCTGCATCTCGTGGTAAGATTTAGGTCTGATGTGTCAACTGAACATCTCCACTCTATCTTTATGAAATACACTGTGATAATACTCAAGTATGTGACTAATGGTTATTGTGTGAGACCTTCTGTGTTCATAAACTAAGCAGAAGCACTGGATATATTCCCTTCTAGTATGCAGACTGTCCACTACAGGAGACAATGTATGGATCCGCAGCTCAGGGACTGGAAAGTCCTTTTTTCACTGATAAATTGTGCCTCTGCTGGTTTCTTCCTCTTTCGGAAGTGGGGAAAACCCTATCCTTTGGTTTGGCAATACCACTATGGCAGCAAAGGGTGAAGTCTGAATTTTTAAGAAAATGTAGCTCAGGGCCTTTGTAACATGAAATATTAAAATAGTACCATAGGTAAAACTGGTAAAACACAATTATTTCACTTATATAATTTCCTTGTGACAAACATGTAAAATGTCAGATCAACATCGAAGTCTAAGCGTTGTTAACTCTACACATTCTTGCGCAACTCCTTTATAGCTTGGATAGCACCAGGGGAGGACAGGATGCACCTAGAAGACTAGAATATAAGCACTGTTGAGCATCGTTTTATATTATGCCAAGTTGTTTATGACGCAGCCAAAGTCGTACCTCTGCTGCACAGCTGCCGGATTCAAGTGACTGAAAATGTAATGTAAGTCTACTACGGGAATCAGCAAGTCTGAATGTTCTATTGTATTGCTCCGTAGTTCTCCATTGGCCCCACAGCCAGAGGTGAGAAGTTCCTCAACTGCACCACCAGCATGGAAAAAGCCGTACCTCCCTGTGCAGAACTTGATTCAACACAGCAATGTTTGCGTGAGGCACAGAGTAAAGTTATGCTTCTTGTCTGGCCATTGGTGTGTTGGAGAAGAAATGGAGCTCTGAGGCTACAGTTGAACCGTATTGGCTTCATAAGTTTCTTGTTCAAGGTCTATAACATGCTATGACCTCTGTAGTTGTTTTATTTGTGTACCATGCAAATACAATATAACAATGATCTTGCAAAATGTTTGCTTACCTCCCGTTATTATCAATATAGGGTCCTACTATTTGTTTTTTTCCTTTGTCCCAATTCTAGGATAGAGGACTTTTTTCCAGTTTACACTGCTGCTGCCTGCTGCTTATTATTACAACCTGCATAACTTTTACTCAACTTAACTACTTATGGTGTTTATCGCCCAGATGCTAAGCCTTTTTATTTTTACATGCAGACGTTCAAGATGTTGGTACTTTTTACTTGATTAGAGAGCACAATAGAGCATGGACTACGTTATGCCCTGTGTGTAGGAAGACCTGGCTTCTTTGCACTAAGGTCTTGCGACTCTATCCATCCACCAGTGTCACAGCTAAGGTGCCATTGGCCCTACTGTGAGCAAGAAAAATTAGTCCCCATTGGTTACTTTAACTGTAAAAAACAGCTGTAGTTTGGGTGCACTGGGGTCCTGCCACCTCTGGGCCCTAGTACTGCTACGCCTGCTGCACTACTGATAGCTAGGCCCATGTCAATCATAGAGCAGACAAACACATTCAATGTTCCACTTCAGGAGGAAGCTGAAGACCTTCCCCTTCCATGAACATCTTCTTCAGAATTTACCATTCAATTGCTTATCCCACGTGGACGTCAACAAAGAGAACCCTTTGATTGAAAGTCATGTTTTATTTGACTTCACTTTGTACCCTACCATCTTCTATTTTACAGAGCTGTGTTTTTATAGCTAGGCTAGCACATTGTAACTATACATGCACACATATGTGACACGTGTGAAATCTTACATTGTCTCAAAATAGATTGAAGAAAAAAACACATGAAAATAGCAGTTGCAGGGAAGAATGTAAATGTGAATAGACATAGAGGGTCCTATTCACAAAGATAAATTTGAATGTTTAGATCTATGCACATGTAGAGATACTAACACGTAGGTGTAATTCTCCACTTTTTTGCTTTTCACTATTTTCAAGTGAAGGTTTACACCCAGGTGTTGAATTAAGCGTCTCCATGTCCTCCAGTACAAGGGTAGACCCTCCTGTAACAGATTTATGGCCATAAAGGTATTACAAGTAACTTTCCTGCCAAATTGTATGTTTCCTCTGTCTGGTGGAGATATCCACCACAGACATCCACCACCTTGGTTTAGATCTCCATCATCTAGGGAGAGACCTCTAAATGGATGGAAATTGGCAAAGACAATATGCATGACCCAAATCACACACTGAACACCCTAGCCTGTACCCTCTTTCATTGGAATATGTGATCATGCAACCAAAGGAAACACATCATGCCATCAAGATGTAAACAACAACAATTGGGAGAAGACAAAACTTCCCTGAGGATGAGAAAGCCCTTGTAGTTAAATATGTGGTCAAACACTACACACAACCACATGGTCTGCCTCCATAAAAACTCAGTGAAGCAAAGAAGGCAGCCTTCTTGCAGGAGGTCACAGGCCCTGCAAATGTATTAGAGGAGGAGGCACGTGTCTGCATGCCATCTCAAGTAGTGTAGCCTCTCCACAATGTACCCTAACCTACGATATGGCCTGCATGTTGCCCGCAGTCCTAACCTCAGGGCTGGTAAAAAAATTAATCCCCTCTCTAGTTCTATGACATATCCTACAACTACTCATGTAACTATGTTTTCCCCCACTGTACACTGTTATGCAGAAATCACACACATATCAATATATACAGCATCTAACACATGCAAACGTCCTTTACATCTAATCTTTTAGTCTTACATCCTCTCTTTCATCCACTTTTACAAGTAGTTTGGCTGCTACATTGTGGCAAGGCAGCACACAAGGTCAGTCTCAAACACAATCCTGAAACACCCTCTGGTATTTCACTATGCTATCAATGTCACTACTACACTGTAATCAGATTTATGTGTTGGTCTACAGCGGTGATTTTTTGGTATTTTAATTTGACAAGCTACTTTAATATCTAAATCCTACACTGTCATGTTTAAATCCACTTTTAAGTGCCTGTGATTTTGTCTCATCCACCATATGCCACAGGCTTTACGTCTGGTCCTAGCACTGCACCAACTCCAGGACTGGCCACCCACATAAGACCGATGGTAGAGACTACTAATAAGTATACTGTCAGCTATTTTGGGATTGTGCCAAACATCTCTTTCTTCATAAATGACAGCAGAGGTGTATGTCTACTGCCACACATCCGCATATCCACTCATGTTCCAGTTTTATTGTATAATTGACTCTGATACCTTTGTGACATTTCTTAACACAGTGACATGACATTGTATTGCCAGCACAATAACCTCTCCTTTAACACAGCTGCAGATAGCAACCAGGAGAGGACCATGTTTATTGGTATGACATTGTGCTGTAAACACATTAAAACTATAAGAATGTATATTTTGGAATGTGTTAACATGCATCTGTTGTCAGCTACACTGAGACAATAGTGACTGGAGACTTCCTAGCAGTAGCAATATGACCCTCTACAATCTGAGTGAACATTTGGCATCTACTAATACTTCTCATCATTTGTACTTTCTCAGCATCTTGTTTACCTTCTCTTTATATCTCTCTACAGTAATATAATTTGTGGCAAATACCATTCTTATTGTTTGATTCATAACTATTTGACTCACAGTTCACATTAATGTTCTAATCCAACTGCTGTATCAGGTGATACTTCACCACACAGTCTTCAAAGACACTGGTTCAATAGTTGTCGTCAAGGGGTCCAGCCACAAAACAAGCCTCTGTGATTGAAGCAGGTTTGTTTTAATTGTATACACACCACCTTCAACGGAGAACAGATGTCATTATAAAACTGGCAGACAAAGGTGGTGCAGTGGTTTCCATGAAAGTATGTCATTATATTGAGGAGGGAATGAGACAACTGATGGATACTAACACTTACAAACCTTTAGAAACCGATCCCACAGAAGACTTGAATAATGAAATTAAGAACCTGGTTGCAAAGTATAGGAGCTTAACCTCATCGATGAAACAACAACAGATATACTTGTCCATCCCAAATCAAGACCTGGGAGATTTTATATGCTTCCCAAAATGAACAATCCTGGCCGCCCTATCATCTCTGGCAATGATACAACCACTGAGAGACTGTCTTTATTTGTCAACCTGCACCTCTATCCCATTGTCCTGGAACTTCCATCATTTGTTAAGGACACCAGTCACTTCCTTCAGATTATTGAAAAATTAAACCAAACCTACACATTTGATGATGACACTCTTCTGGCTACATTTGATGTTACATCATTGTTGGACCTGGCCCTTTTTACAGGGTCATCCCTAAACTTTTTTCCTCCTTCCTCCTATTTTTTCTGACCTGTTGTTGTTGGCTTTTGAACTCTGAGCACTTTACCACTGCTAACCAGTGCTAAAGTGCATATGCTCTTTGTGTAAATTGTACTGTTGATTGGTTTATCCATGATTGGCTATTTGATTTACCTGTAAGTCCCTAGTAGAGTGCACTATATGTGCCCAGGGCCTGTAGATTAAATGCTACTAGTGGTCCTGCAGCACTGGTTGTGCCACCCACTTTAGTAGCCCCTTTACCTTGTCTCAGGCCTGCCATTGCAAGGCCTGTGTGTGCAGTTTCACTGTCACTTCGACTTGGCATTTAAAAGTACTTGCCAAGCCTAAAACTCCCCTTTTTCTACATATAAGTCACCCCTAATGTGTGCCCTAGGTAACCCCTAGAGCAGGGTGCTGTGTGGGTAAAAGGCAGGACATGTACCTGTGTAGTTTACATGTCCTAGTAGTGTAGAACTCCTAAATTCGTTTTTACACTACTGTGAGGCCTGCTCCCTTCATAGGCTAACATTGGGGCTAACATTGGGGCTGCCCTCATACATTGTTGAAATGGTAGCTGCTGATCTGAAAGGAGTAGGAAGGTCATATTTAGTATGGCCAGAATGGTAATACAAAATCCTGCTGACTGGTGAAGTTGGATTTAATATTACTATTTTAGAAATGCCACCTTTAGAAAGTGAGCATCTCTCTGCACTTAAATCTTTCTGTACCTTACAATCCACGTCTGGCTGGGTTTAGTTGACAGCTCCTTGTGCATTCACTCAGACATACCCCAAACACAGGGTACTCAGCCTCACTTGCATACATCTGCATTTTGAATGGGTCTTTCTGGGCTGGGAGGGTGGACGGCCTGCTCTCACACAAAGGACTGCCACACCCCCTACTGGGACCCTGGCAGACAGGATTGAACTGAAAAGGGACCTGGTGCACTTCTAAGCCACTCTTTGAAGTCTCCCCCACTTCAAAGGCATATTTGGGTATAAAACAGGGCCTCTGCCCTACCACCTCAGACACTTTCTGGAGAAGAAACCTGAACCAGAACCTGCACCCTGACAAGAAGAACTGCCTGGCTGCCTAAAGGACTCACCTCACTGCTTTCTACAAAGGACTGCTGCCTTGCTGTTGCCCTGCTGTCTTGCTGCTCCCTTGCTTTGCTGCAGAAGTGCTCTCCCAGGGTTTGGTTAGAGCTTGCCTTCTGTTCCCTAAAGTCTCAGGACCAAAAAGACTTCTCTCTTGCAACTGGACTCCTTGTGTGGCAAAAAATTCGACGCACAGCTTGCTCCACGGTGAAAAATTCACTGCACGCCGGACCTGAAAGATGCCGCTCGACTTTGCGAGAAAAAGATCGACGCGGCGCCTGCGGTGCAACCGGAACTTCGACGCACGGCCTGCCTGGACAACGCCACCCGACTTCCAGAGGGGAAAGCGACGCAGCGCCTGCCGTGAGGGAGAACATTCCATGCACAGCCCACCGGAACGACACGCAGCCGGACAACAAGCCCAGGATTCCACGCACAGACCCCGGGGCGTCTGAAAACCCTGTGACCGACAGAGGAGACCTGTCCGCGCACCAGAAATTGATGCAACGTCTTCCCCGCATGAAAAATAATGACGCATTCTGTGTGTTAAGGGGCGAAACTGACGCACACACCATTTTCCACGCATCTCCTCCTCTGTGGCCGTTTGCGGAGATTTTTCACTCCAAACCAGGTACTTTTGCTTGAAAGAGACTTTGTTTGCTTTTTAAAGACTTAAGACACTTTATATCACTTTCCAGTGATATCTTTACAATCTCTTATTGCATCTTTTATCGTTTTGACCTGCAAATATCCAGATAAATATGATGTATTTTTCTAAACATCGTGTGGTGTATTTTTATGGTGCTATATTGTGTTTTTGTGTGATTTATTGCACAAATACTTTACACATTGCCTTATAAGTTAAGCCTGACTGCTCAGTGCCAAGCTACCAGAGGGTGGGCACGGGATAATTTGGATTGTGTGTTACTTACCCTGACTAGAGTGATGGTCCTTGCTTGGACAGGGGGTAACCTGACTGCCAACCAAAGACCCCATTTCTAACAATCATCATACACCAATATACCACATGAGGATGGGCCTATGGCATTATCTGAAGCTCTTAATAAAAGAACTGTGAAAAAACCATCAACAAATGTGCTTACCAACTTTGCAAGAGTTATCCTTAAATCCAACAATTTTACCTTCAATGGTAAACACTATCTGCAGATACAAAGAAATTCCGTGGGCACTCGGGTGGCTCCTTCCTATGCAAATATCTTCATGGGCAAACTGGAGGACTGTAAACCTGCGAGTTCTAGCATCAAACCACTGATATGGCTATGATAAATTGATGACATATTTATAATATGGAATGCAGGAAGCAGAACATTGGAGCAATTTACAGCTTTTATCAACAGTATCCATCCTACCATCAAATTCACTGGCAGCAATACTAAACAGAAGAGTCATCTCCCTTTTCTGGATGTGTTACTCACCATTCATGAACAAAGAATTATAAATGACCTTTACCAGAAGCCTACAGATGGTCATTTGTATCTAAACTGGACTTCATGTCACCCACGCCACACTAAACTCAGCATCATCTGCAGCCAAGCACTCAGAATGAGATGCATCTGCAGCAAAGAAGACACCTGTTAAGACCATCTACAGAATCTTGTTACATTATTTAAATAGCAGGGCTATCCTCTGCATATCATTCTGCAACAAACTGACAAGACTTTGCTGGTACCCAGGGATGAACTTATTAGGAATACCAACAATGCCAAAAGAAAAAACAAAAGTGACAGAATCCCGTTTATGGTTGACTACCATCCTTCAGCTCCAAATTCCAGAAATATAATGCAAACAACTTTTCCATTACTATTCACTTGTTAAAAATTGCAAAAGATGTTTCCAAAACCACCAGTCATTGCGGACCGCAGAGCTCCCAATTTACAATCGCTTGTTGTGAGAGCTGAACTCAAGCAAGCTATGACAAATGCAGGAGTTCATTGCTTTTAATTCTAAAAGGTGCATCACATGTGAATACCTTTACCAAACATCATCAGTAACTAGCTCTCTTACCAGAAGGACCTATGGAATAAGACAACATCTTACATGTCGCTCAACATGCATTATTTATGTGATTCAGTGCCAACGCCAAAGCTGTAACAAATAAAATGTAGGCCACACAGTGAATGACATCCGTATACGATTCAGGAATCACAAATCGCAATAATTACCAAGAAACTTGACCAGCCTGTAGCCAATCATTTTAACCTTGTGGACCATTTAGATTTGAAGATTTTCCCTGTAGAACATGTCTTAAAGGAAGAACTACTAGACATCAGAGAAAACTTCTGGATGTACTGTTTAAAATCACTGCATCCAGATGGAGTGCACATCACTGACAATACCACATGATTTCTGCATATTTGAAGAGTTCTCAGGACTGCATTGATTCTACAATCCAATTGTAATCTTCACTCATGATACTTTTTGAAAACCCAGCAGTGTCAGCTGTGCAGCCACTGAGCAAACAAACTTTTACTACCTGAGGAAGGCGGAAGCCAAAACGTTGTAGTGGAAATATATTTTTGTTCTTTGGTGAGACCATCTGTTTGAGTCACTTCTTTCTTGGAGACATATATCTATGTATATATATATATATATATATATGCATATATATATATATATATATATATATATATATATATATATATATATATATATATATATATATATATATATATATATATATATATATATATATTTACACATTACCTGCTGGCATTCGCCAGCATGTAGTTATAGTTAGGACCAAGTTTCCATAGAAAAAGCTATTTTTTTTACTTGCCTATATCTTTGGCACTGTTTGACAAATCTTCATGAAATTTTCCAAAAAAGTGTCCCAGTGATTCTTGGTGCACATGGAAAGTTTCAGGTGATCCGTCAAGCGGGGGCCGAGAAAAAGCTCAATGAACGTTGCATTTCCCATGTTAATTCCCATAGGATCTGTCAACACGTCTACAGCCTGAACGACTGGATATATATATATCTATATATATCTATATATAGATATATATCTACCTATAAATATATATATATATTTGCTGCAAACAACCTGCAGTTCATCTGACTTCTTCCACCCAATGGGATTGGTGCACAGCAGCGGGCCCAGGACCCGCTAAATACAATCCACAACTTTCTTCCCAGTTCCGAGAAAGAAAAATAAATATATGTATATATATATTTATATACAAATATAATCCAAGCCATGTGATATATATATGTATATATCACATGCTTGGATTAACCGATAAAGTATGCTCTCATAATATCAATAAGTTAAAATGTAACTTTGTAACTTCTTTCTAAAATCTATTGAGAAAATAGTGTGATGAAGTATTGAGTACAATTTATTCACACAAAAACAATCTGCCAAGATTACGTAATGGCTGGTCAGCAGTATCATTCCAAGATCTCTCTTGATGATTGCTTGTCTCTAGCTGTAAGCTAAGCAGTTATAGATTTGTGTGCGAGCTACACAGGGCTTACAGCCTATGACGTACAGGTACCTCTGATGACTCCCAGACTTATTACTTCCATGAAAGTGCATCTCTGAGCTTCACTCAATATTTTATTGAGTAGGTAAAGAGGAGCTCACCCCCATTTATCTATGCTCTTCCCACAAATTCCCTGATACCAACTTCCACTATGAAGGACAACCTGCTGGCCATGTCAGAAGGGCCCGAGTGTGGGGGTGTGGTATGACTGAATCCCTCCTCTGGGAGCATCTTTTTCCAACAATAATCCACTGTGTGGGGGGATTTTTGTGTGATTGTGGAAACTAAATGAGATTGCAGACCACCTTTAAGGATTTCATCAAGATGACAGAGCCAATAACAAACAAGTGCCAATGTCACTCTGCATGGTCAATGCATGCACAGGATTGAGCTGAGAAATGGTAGCCTATGAGGCCCACACCACCCACAAACCCACCATCCCTCAACTTCAAACAACATCACCACCTCAACAATTAGAAGCACAACCAGTATTACATAGCCAGAGATGTGGATGAAACACACTAACACATTCCCCAATTCACTTCACTACTCTCATACCTATACACATCACAATCATGTGAGACAATTGCATGTAAGTACATCCAAAACCCACTTACTCTAAAAATATCGACAATACTTCAAAGGTATTTCTTTTATACTTTATATATTATTAACACAAAAAGATAAATCTTTTTAAATCTACGTGGAAGTAAGTTAGTCAATCCTTGGGTTTTGAGAAAATTAACAAAAATTGAAGCTTTATTTAAACAGTAAAATTAAACTTGGAGAGGGTGCACAAGTTATAAAAATACACCAGCAGTGCCAGGAACATAGTCTAGTTAAATTTAGGTATGAAAGTAAAAGAAATATAAAAAGGAATACCAAGACACCTAGTTAAAAAGTCTTACACAAAAGGCAAATGTTTAAAAGACAATAAGTAGTCCAAATGTTATTTAACCCCTTCGCTGCCAGGCCTTTTCCCCCTCCTGTGCCGAGCCTTTTTTTGGCTATTAGGAGCAGTTCGTGCTTAGGCCCTCATAACTTTTTGTTCACATAAGCTACCCACGCCAAATTTGCGTCCTTTTTTTCCAACATCCTAGGGATTCTAGAGGTACCCAGACTTTGTGGGTTCCCCAGAAGGAGGCCAAGAAATTAGCCAAAAAATATTGAAAATTTCGTTTTTTTCAAAAAAATGGGAAAAATGGGCTGCAGAAGAAGGCTTGTGTTTTTTTCCCTGAAAAGGGCATCAACAAAGGGTTTGCGGTGATACAATCACCAGCTTCGCAGCTTTCAGGAACAGGCAGACTTGAATCAGAAAACCCAATTTTTCAAGACAATTTTGGCATTTTACGGGGACATACCCCATTTTAAAGATTTTTTGTGCTTTCAGCCTCCTTCCAGTCAGTGACAGAAATGGGCATGAAACCAACGCTGGATCCCAGAAACCGCAACATTTTTGTAAAGTAGACAAAAATCCGAATTCAGCAAGGGGTAATTTGTGTAGATCCTACAAGGGTTTCCTACAGAAAATAACAACTGAAAAAGAAAAATATTGAAATTGAGGTAAAAAAACATCAATTTTTCTCTACATTTTAATCTGTAACTTTTTCCAGCAATGTCAGATTTTCGAAAGCAATATACCGTTACGTCTGCTGGACTCTTTTGGTTGCGGGGATATATAGGGCTTATAGGTTCATCAAGAACTCTAGGTACCCAGAGCCAATAAATGACCTGCACCCTGCAGTGGGTATTCAATCTATGCCGGCTATACAGCAATTAATTTGCTGAAATATAAAGAGTAAAAAATAGCTATCAAGAAAACCTTTGTATTTCCAAAAAGGGCACAAGATAAGGTGTTGAGAAGCAGTGGTTATTTGCACATCTCTGAATTCTGGGGTGCCCATACTAGCATGTGAATTACAGGGCATTTCTCAAATAGATGTCTTTTTTACACACTGTCTTCCATTTGGAAGGAAAAAATGTAGAGAAAGACAAGGGGCAATAACACTTGTTTTGTTATTCTATGTTCCCCCAAGTCTCCCGATAAAAATGATACCTCACTTGTGTGGGTAGGCCTAGCGCCCGCGACAGGATATGCCCCAAAACACAACGTGGACACATCACAGAAAACAGAGCTGTTTTTAGCAAAGTGCCTACTTGTAGATTTTGGCCTCTAGCTCAGCCGCCACCTAGGGAAACCTACCAAACCTGTGCATTTCTGAAAACTAGAGACCTAGGGGAATCCAAGATGGGGTGACTTGTGTGGCTCGGACCAGGTTCTGTTACCCAGAATGCTTTGCAAACCTCAAAATTTGGCTAAAAAAACACATGTTCCTCATATTTCTGTGGCAGAAAGTTCTGGAATCTGAGAGGAGCCACAAATTTCCTTCCACCCAGCGTTCCCCCACGTCTCCCGATAAAAATTATACCTCACTTGTGTGGGTAGGCCTAGCGCCCGCGACAGAAAACGCCCCAAAGCACAACGTGGACACATCCAAATTTGTGAAGGAAAACAGAGGTGTGTTTTGCAAAGTGCCTACCTGTAGATTTTGGCCTGTAGCTCAGCCGCCACCTAGGGAAACCTACCAAACCTGTGCATTTCTGAAAACTAGAGACCTAGGGGAATCCAAGATGGGGTGACTTGTGTGGCTCGGACCAGGTTCTGTTACCCAGAATCCTTTGCAAATCTCAAAATTTGGCTAAAAAAACACATGTTCCTCACATTTCTGTGGCAGAAAGTTCTGGAATCTGAGAGGAGCCACAAATTTCCTTCCACCCAGCGTTCCCCCACGTCTCCCGATAAAAATGATACCTCACTTGTGTGGGTAGGCCTAGCGCCCGCGACAGAAAACGCCCCAAAGCGCAACGTGGACACATCCAAATTTGTGAAGGAAAACAGAGGTGTTTTTTGCAAAGTGCCTACCTGTAGATTTTGGCTTGTAGCTCAGCCGCCACCTAGGGAAACCTACCAAACCTGTGCATTTCTGAAAACTAGAGACCTAGGGGAATCCAAGATGGGGTGACTTGTGTGGCACGGACCAGGTTCTGTTACCCAGAATCCTTTGCAAACCTCAAAATTTGGCTAAAAAAACACATGTTCCTCACATTTCTGTGGCAGAAAGTTCTGGAATCTGAGAGGAGCCACGAATTTCCTTCCACCCAGCGTTCCCCCACGTCTCCCGATAAAAATGATACCTCACTTGTGTGGGTAGGCCTAGCGCCCGCGACAGGAAACGCCCCAAAGCGCAACGTGGACACATCCAAATTTGTGAAGGAAAACAGAGGTGTTTTTTGCAAAGTGCCTACCTGTAGATTTTGGCTTGTAGCTCAGCCGCCACCTAGGGAAACCTACCAAACCTGTGCATTTCTGAAAACTAGAGACCAAGGGGAATCCAAGATGGGGTGACTTGTGTGGCTCGGACCAGGTTCTGTTACCCAGAATCCTTTGCAAACCTCAAAATTTGGCTAAAAAAACACATGTTCCTCACATTTCTGTGGCAGAAAGTTCTGGAATCAGAGAGGAGCCACGAATTTCCTTCCACCCAGCGTTCCCCCACGTCTCCCGATAAAAATGATACCTCCCTTGTGTGGGTAGGCCTAGCGCCCGCGACAGGAAACGCCCCAAAGCGCAACGTGGACACATCCAAATTTGTGAAGGAAAACAGAGGTGTTTTTTGCAAAGTGCCTACCTGTAGATTTTGGCTTGTAGCTCAGCCGCCACCTAGGGAAACCTACCAAACCTGTGCATTTCTGAAAACTAGAGACCAAGGGGAATCCAAGATGGGGTGACTTGTGTGGCTCGGACCAAGTTCTGTTACCCAGAATCCTTTGCAAACCTCAAAATTTGGCTAAAAAAACACATGTTCCTCACATTTCTGTGGCAGAAAGTTCTGGAATCTGAGAGGAGCCACGAATTTCCTTCCACCCAGCGTTCCCCCACGTCTCCCGATAAAAATTATACCTCACTTGTGTCGGTAGGCCTAGCGCCCGCGACAGGAAACGCCCCAAAGCGCAACGTGGACACATCCAAATTTGTGAAGGAAAACAGAGGTGTTTTTTGCAAAGTGCCTACCTGTAGATTTTGGCTTGTAGCTCAGCCGCCACCTAGGGAAACCTACCAAACCTGTGCATTTCTGAAAACTAGAGACCAAGGGGAATCCAAGATGGGGTGACTTGTGTGGCTCGGACCAAGTTCTGTTACCCAGAATCCTTTGCAAACCTCAAAATTTGGCTAAAAAAACACATGTTCCTCACATTTCTGTGGCAGAAAGTTCTGGAATCTGAGAGGAGCCACGAATTTCCTTCCGCCCAGCGTTCCCCCACGTCTCCCGATAAAAATGATACCTCACTTGTGTGGGTAGGCCTAGCACCCGCGACAGGAAACGCCCCAAAGCGCAACGTGGACACATCCAAATTTGTGAAGGAAAACAGAGGTGTTTTTTGCAAAGTGCCTACCTGTAGATTTTGGCTTGTAGCTCAGCCGCCACCTAGGGAAACCTACCAAACCTGTGCATTTCTGAAAACTAGAGATCAAGGGGAATCCAAGATGGGGTGTCTTGTGTGGCTCGGACCAGGTTCTGTTACCCAGAATCCTTTGCAAACCTCAAAATTTGGCTAAAAAAACACATGTTCCTCACATTTCTGTGGCAGAAAGTTCTGGAATCTGAGAGGAGCCACGAATTTCCTTCCGCCCAGCGTTCCCCCACGTCTCCCGATAAAAATCATACCTCACTTGTGTGGGTAGGCCTAGCGCCCGCGACAGGAAACGCACCAAAGCGCAACGTGGACACATCCAAATTTGTGAAGGAAAACAGAGGTGTTTTTTGCAAAGTGCCTACCTGTAGATTTTGGCTTGTAGCTCAGCCGCCACCTAGGGAAACCTACCAAACCTGTGCATTTCTGAAAACTAGAGACCAAGGGGAATCCAAGATGGGGTGACTTGTGTGGCTCGGACCAGGTTCTGTTACCCAGAATCCTTTGCAGACCTCAAAATTTGGCTAAAAAAACACATGTTCCTAACATTTCTGTGGCAGAAAGTTCTGGAATCTGAGAGGAGCCACTAATTTCCTTCCACCCAGCGTTCCCCCACGTCTCCCGATAAAAATGATACCTCACTTGTGTGGGTAGGCCTAGCGCCCGCGACAGGAAACGCCCCAAAGCGCAACGTGGACACATCCAAATTTGTGAAGGAAAACAGAGGTGTTTTTTGCAAAGTGCCTACCTGTAGATTTTGGCCTGTAGCTCAGCCGCCACCTAGGGAAACCTACCAAACCTGTGCATTTCTGAAAACTAGAGACCTAGGGGAATCCAAGATGGGGTGACTTGTGTGGCTCGGACCAGGTTCTGTTACCCAGAATCCTTTGCAAACCTCAAAATTTGGCTAAAAAAACACATGTTCCTCACATTTCTGTGGCAGAAAGTTCTGGAATCTGAGAGGAGCCACGAATTTCCTTCCACCCAGTGTTCCCCCACGTCTCCCGATAAAAATTATACCTCACTTGTGTGGGTAGGCCTAGCGCCCGCGACAGCAGACACCCCAAAACGCAACGTGGACACATCACATTTTTTCATTGAAAACAGTGCCTACCTGTAGATTTTGGCCTCTAGCTCAGCCGGCACCTAGGTAAACCTACCAAACCTGTGCATTTCTGAAACCTAGAGACCTAGGGGAATCCAAGATGGGGTGACTTGCGGGGCTCTGACCAGGTTCTGTTACCCAGAATCCTTTGCAAACCTCAAATTCTGTCTAAAAAAACACATTTTCCACACATTTCGGTGACAGAAAGTTCTGGAATCTGAGTGGAGCCACAAATTTCCTTCCACCCAGCGTTCCCCCAAGTCTCCCGATAAAAATGATACCTCACTTGTGTGGGTGGGCCAGGTGCCTGCAACAGAATAAGGCCCAAAACTTGTAGAGATAGAGGGGATAGCACAGCAAGTTTATAAGGACATATTCTTTTATACATCTTTAGACTGACTCTGCTTTGGGGACCCACATAAGTGAGGTGTCATTTTACTTGGGAGACTGAGGGGAACACTGGGGAGTAGGAATTTTGTGCTGGAGTGATGATCTTACGAAGAAAAGTAAGGAAAATATGCTTTTTTAAGCACATTTTGAGGTTTACAGAGGAGTCTGGGTAAGAAAATGTTGGGGGATCCACGCAAGCCGCACCTCCCTGGACTCCTTGGGGTGTCTAGTTTTAAAAAATGTCTGGGTTTGGTAGGTTTCCCTAGATGAAGGCCGCACACAGGACCAAAAACATAGGTGCCCTCTCCCCCCCAAACACAGGTAGTTTTGTAATATATCGTTTTGATGTGCCCACATACGTCCGTGATGTGCCAAACACTAAAGTTTTGAAAAGAAACACACTTTGGTTATGTGAAAAAGACCCCTCACCCACCAACCAAGTTGGTGGCATGCTTCATCATTGGGGGTCCCACCTGAGGCACCTAGCGTGTCACAGGTGTGCTGCGACGCCTGATTACAGCGGAGCAGGTTTTGTCATTTTTGCCACACATACTGGTTGGATTTGGCACGAGGGTGAGTGATGGTTCAGTGGATCAAATTTTACTAACAAGAGCTTTCACAAAAATGAAATGCACGGTCAGTAACTGAAAGGCAAAAAACTGAACCAATGACTCACAGCTCGTGAGCTGGAAAGCCGCGACAAGGCACCAACCGCTTTACAGTCCATTCACACAACTTTCATACATGACACACACAAGGCCATTCACACCGCCAGCCACGGGCCCAGCACATTACAACACTCACATCGACAGACAGCGCCACTCAAGGGACCATCACTTACATACGCCCACATGCCTGATACAACAATCACACCAGCTGATGGGAGTGTGTGGACTGGTGTTTGGCTGGCAGTGTGTTGCAGTAGCCAACAGCAAGTCAATATGTACACTCTCAGCCAAGCCCCACTCCACACACAATGGCATCATATATATTTATTTTTTTTAACAGAGGCACCCCTAACTAAGTAGAAAGAATTACAAAACTACAAACACAAAAGCTCTAACTAAGAACATGACAGAAATGCTAACCATGAAACTAAACACATGAAAATACAAAACAGACATGAGTTTACACTCATGGTTGTTCCCAGAAATTCTTCTGGGTGTGGTAATTCTTAAAACAAGCACCGACACACAGCCCAGGCTTTGAAGGACAATCTGGGCAGTACATTCGAGTCTCCCTCCGGATACCTCTTCGAAAACACACTCTACATTTCTTAGCTGGAAAGTCTTTTTTGGGTGTGGGAGGAATGTGCTCAGCAAAGTGGCGATCTTTCAATCTAGCCACATCCTCCACCACTGCTTCTCTAGGAACTCTGGCCTGTTCCACCACGATAAGGCTCTCTATCACTGACTCCTGAAATTTCACAAATGTAATCTTTGACTCTGGAGACCTATCCCTAAACACAATAAAAGCATTGAAGGTTGCTAAGTGGAAGAGGTGAAGTGCTAACTTCTTATACCAAACGTAAGACTTACGAATAGCAATATAAGGTTCCAACCTCTGGTCAACTCTATCTACACCTCCCATGTGCTTCTTATAATCTAAAATGCACACAGGTTTGCGCACTTCAGCAACCTGGCCCCAAACAGTCACAGGGGAAGTACTCTCATCATGGATGGTACTTAGCATGTAGACATCCCTCTTGTCTGAAAATTTCAAAGCTAGCAGCTCCTCGTTCCACAAGGCACAGCACTGTCCTCTCTCAAGTTTTTTACAGACAAGCTCCCTTGGATAGCCTTTCCGGTTAGAACAGATTGTGCCACAAGCAACTGTGTCCACTCTAAACAATTCCTTGAACAATTGCACACCAGTGTAGAAGTTATCTACATACAAATGGTGACCTTTGTTGAACAGTCGTCTACCAAGATCCCACACAATTTTCTCAGTAACTCCAAAAGTGGGAGGACAACCAGGGGGGTCAATATTGGAATCCCTACCAGTGTACACACGGAAACTATACACATATCCTGTCCTACTTTCAGACAGCATATACAATTTAATTCCATATCGTGCCCTTTTGCTAGGAATGTACTGCCTAAAAACCAAACGACCCTTGAAGAGGACCAAAGACTCGTCCACACTTAACTCTTTGCCTGGAACATAGACCTCCGAAAACCGATCTACAAAATGATCAAGTACAGGCCTAATCTTAAAAAGACGGTCAGAATCTGGGTGATCTCGTGGCAAGGCTAATGCATTGTCAACAAAATGTAGCATCCTAAGAAGAAGCAAATACCGATTACGACTCATGGTCGCTGGAAATATAGCTGTTGCCATCAAGGGACTAGTAGACCAATATGAAGCCAGTGACGGCTTCCTTATCAACCCCATCAAAAAAGTCAAACCCAAAAACTTATTTAACTCCTCCAAATTTGTGGGAATCCACTGGGCAGCTCTAGAGTGTGGCCTAAGTATAGCAGCGTTGTCCCTCAAATGCTGCTCCGCATACAAATTAGTCTGCTCAACAATCTCTTCCAAAAACATATCATCCATGAATAACTCAAAGAAATTGATAGGCATAAAGCTCTCTGTATTGGCGTTACACCCCGGGAGACCAGTAAAGGCAGGCAACTCTGGCTGCTCCATGTTTGGGGCAACCCAGACATCAGGTCTTATAACGGGAAACCTTTCAGCCCCAGGTTGCTGCACTATTGGCACATCAATGTCCCCCTCTAAAACAGGCCCTTCATCTGCACTGAGTGTGGCTTCCTCATCAGAAGATTCCCCTCCAACAGAAACATCACTGCCAGAATCTCTGACTTCCTCCTCTGCCTCAGATGCAGTGTCCGTCTCATAGTCATGATCAGACTGTGACTCAAAAAGCATACCAACCACCTGCTGAGCGGTCATCCTGCGGCTAGCCATTATCTCTCCTGCTAAAATTAACTGGACAAATTCACCACCAACAACCAGCACTGTGTAAGACAAGTAACAAAATGTAGCTTTGTTAGTAAGAGTTATAAACTCACAAACTATACCGCTCACTTGCCTGAAAAAGCTTGATTCACCAGCAACTACACAGCAATCACCAATGATATCCCACTAAAAATAAAGAAAGAAAGGCAAATTAGAAATAAGACAAAACAAATATCATTGTGCACAAACCTAAGGATAATTTCACACACAATCCTGCATTTAGTACACCCCCTACAAACATGTCATTCATGCATTGCAACAATACTCCTTTGGAGTAAATTGTTTTTACTTACCTAAAACATGCAACTGTGCAAACTGCAGGTCAACCACCGCCAAAACCGCAAGGAGCCACAGCAAATAAAGCAAAAGCTTTGAACTAGAACAAAAAGGAGGAAAACATTTTTTATCACAAATGCAAAGACTTCTTCAGTTGACAAACACCCCACCATCAAACATTTAGAAATTGGTGCCTAAGTGGATTCTGCCATAGGGGCAGATGGGCATACTAAAAGAATAGGCCTGTCTGCCCCAAGGAAGCCAGAAAATACCTTTAGTAGTGTGTCCCCATGGAGAGCGACCCTTGCCAAAGGGGACAGCCCTCAAACAAACAAAAAAACACATACAACACTATCGCTGGTGCCTAAGTGGCTTCTGTCCCCCTTGGGGGCAGGTGGGCCTAAGAAAATAGGCCCATCTGCCCCCAGGGGGTGTAGAAATGGCCAACAGGTCATTGCCCCCCCACAAAAATAAACAAATAAAAAAAATCCCTGGCGTTCCAGTGGTTTCTGCCCCCCTTGGGGGCAGACCAGCCTAAAAATAATAGGCTGATCTGTCTCCAAGGGGTGCAGAAATGGCCTGGGTACATGTGCCCCCAAAGTGGGGGGCGACTCTTGCCCAAGGCCCCCCCCATCCACTAACACACACACACACACACACTATCCCTGGTGTCTAAGTGGCTTCTGCCCCCCTTGGGGGCAGGTGGGCCTAACATAATAGGTCCATCTGCCCCCAGGGGGTGTAGAAATGGCCAACAGGTCAATGCCCCCCTTGGGGGGGCGCCCCGTGACCAAGGGGACGCCCCCCCACAAAAATAAACACATTTTTTTAAAAAACTGGCGTTCTAGTGGTTTCTGCCCACCTTGGGGGCAGACCAGCCTGAAAATAATAGGCTGATCTGTCTCCAAGGGGTGCAGGAATGGCCTGGGTACATGTGCCCCCAAAGTGGGGGGCGACCCTTGCCCAAGGCCCCCCCCCATCCACTAACACACACACACACACACTATCCCTGGTGTCTAAGTGGCTTCTGCCCCCCTTGGGGGCAGGTGGGCCTACAAAAATAGGCCCATCTGCCCCCAGGAGGGGCAGAAATGGCCAACAGGTCAATGCCCCCCTTGGGGGGGCGCATCGTGCCCAAGGGGACGCCCCCCCACAAAAATAAACACATTAAAAAAAATCCCTGGCGTTCTAGTGGTTTCTGCCCCCCTTGGGGCAGATCAGCCTAAAAATAATAGGCTGATCTTCCCTCAAGGGGGGCAGAAATGGCCCTAAAAGACATGCCCCCCAAAGGGGAGCGACCCTTGCCCAAGGGGGCGCCCCCCCCATCCACTACACACACAATCCCTGGTGCCTAAGTGGCTTCTGCCCCCCTTGGGGGCAGATGGACCTAAAAAAAATAGGCCGATTTGCCCCCAAGGGGGGCAGAAAAGGCCAACAGTTCTCTGCCCCCTTGGGGGGGGCGCCCCTTGCCCAAGGGGGCACCCCCCCCACATAAATACACATAAAAATAAAAAACCCTGGTGATCTAGTGTTTTCTGCCCCCCTTGGGGGCAGATCTGGCTAAAAAGTAGCCAATTTGCCCTCAAGGGGGGCAGAAATGGCCCTAAAAGACATGCCCCCCAAAGGGGAGCGACCCTTGCCCAAGGGGGCGCCCCCCCATCCACTACACACACAATCCCTGGTGCCTAAGTGGCTTCTGCCCCCCTTGGGGGCAGATGGACCTAAAAAAAATAGGCCGATCTGCCCCCAAGGGGGGCAGAAAAGGCCAACAGTTTTCTGCCCCCTTGGGGGGGGCGCCCCTTGCCCAAGGGGGCACCCCCCCCACACATAAATGCACACAACAATATAAATCCCTGCTGATCTAGTGTTTTCTGCCCCCCTTGGGGGCAGATCTGGCTAAAAAGTAGCCAGATCTGCCCCCAAGGGGGGCAGAAATGGCCTAAGTAATTGCCCCCTAAAGGGGAGCGACCCTTGCCCAAGGGGCCGCTCCCCGCAAGCCAGAAACAGAAAGTACAACAAAAAAAAACAAATCCCTGGTGTCTAGTGGGCATTCCTGCTGCCCGATCGCTATGCGATCGGGCAGCAGGAATGCTCAAAGAGACACCGGGGAAAAGGAAAAGCCTTTCCTTTTCCCCGGTGCCTCTTTAGCCCCAACTCCCCACCCACCGGGAAGAGGAACTCACCTCTTCACTCGTCGCCGCACAGGAAGCAAATGGCTTCCTGTGCGGCGAGAATCCCATAATGAAGTCAGCGCGCGATCGCGCGCTGACGTCATTATGGGGGGGTCGGGGGTGGAAGGGGAAGGGCTTCCCCTTCCATCCCTGACTTTGGGGGGAGGGGGGGAAGCACACAGAGGGAGCGAGAGCGCTCCCTCTGGGCTGTGTGCCGAGAACGTAGTGGTTACGTCCTCGGCACAGCAGCACTGTGCCGCGGGACGTAACCACTACGTCCGCGGCACAGAAGGGGTTAAAGCCACTTCCCCAAACAAGAAATAAAACACCACACAAATCACAAGAAAGTTCCTGGTTTGATGGAAAAATATCCTGGCCATCATCAGGTTTGCTTTTCACCACCATAACATTAAGGCCTTCATGATGACATTGGCGGTAAATCCCACTTATCGCCATGCTGACTGCGGCCAACATACTGTCACCGTGGCAGATATCCGTTCAACATATTATGACACACACACTACAATCCGTCACTATTCAGACACAGACATAAGTCTGCCACACCAAAGGTCAGTGATAACCTGGCGGTCTTCAAACCCACACCGTTACGCCAACAGAACTACGCCCACCTCATTATGACCAACGAATCACCACAGCGGACATTCAACAGCAGTAAACCATTGGCGATACATACCGCCGCACCCAAAATACACACACACATACAAAACAACATCACATTGGACAATGCAAAAAACACACACCTGACACCCATACACACACCACACCCACACCACTATAAAATACACACACATTACCCACAACCCCTTACGAATACAAACCATTGCCAACAGACTGACATCACCTATACATCACCCATGCACCTTACATCACACACCCCAACACATCACCCTGCACACCCTCACCCACACTACTCACACAACACCCATAGCACCACAAGGACACCCCCAATTCTTGGAGGAGGAGCTAAGGGTCATGGTGGAGGAAATCATCCGGATAGAGCCACAGCTATTTGAAGCACAGGTGCAGCAGATATCCATTGCAAGGAAGATGGAGCTATGGCGGAGAATCGTGGACAGGGTCAACGCCGAGGGACAGCACCCAAGAACCACTCACAGACCTGCATGGGCACCTATCACCAAAGCATGCACATTAGAGAGATTCAGCTAGCCCACCACATACCAACTTACACTAGTAAAAGCTGCCAGGGCAATTATAACCAAAGAGGGCAACCCACCGATGCACAATATGTCACACACAGAAACAATAACACTGCACTCACATACCCACAGGTACCCCAGCCAATGTCACTGGAGAAGAGGTGCCAGCACTATCTAGTCCACCCACAGAAGAGGCCCACAATGATGACAGCGACTCTGGACACCTGGATCAGGATGACCAACCTTGCCCATCAGGGACTTCTGGACAGTCGGTAACCCAGCCACAGTCACACACCACCACAGAGCCTCCCCCATCTGGAAACACCACCACAGCACCCACCCAGTGTACCCATACCATTGTCCCCAGGACACGTCAATCAGCAGTGTGTCCACCACTACAGGGACCCCAGGGCACACCTCGCCCACACGACAATCAGGGACCTGGAGTCAGTGGTATTGGGCACATGGTTTATGGGATAGAGGCACAGGACAACAGGGAAACTGGGAGGAGTGCTGTGCGCCAGGAGGAGGGCAGGCCCAGGGAACCAACTCTCCAGGAGGCACTCACCGAGATCCTGGAAGCATATCAACATTCCTGAGTTATGCTGGGCCAGATCCTGGACAACAAGCAGGAGAACAGGCTGCTGCAAGAGGGACAGTACCAGGTGATCAGGGAGGACTTGCAGGCCATTAACACCACCCTGGTCTCCATTGCAGGGGTGCTGGCAGGCATGGGCAACATTATGAGAGAGGCAGCCCCACAACAGCGGGCCCCAGCCACTAGCTAGACATCTGAACTGCATTCCAATGCCGCTGCTGCTAGTTGACAGGAGGCCCCATTACAGGACCAACTGGCCACCAACACCCTTCCCCCTGCAGAAGGAGAATCACCCCGCAAATGTTCCCTGCGATCCAGGCAGAAGCCAGAGACTATTGCCAAGACCCCCGCCAGGAAATGAGACTCTCCTGATTGTCACCCTTGAGTCCCACTCTGTCACCCTGTCCACCTTGAACTGCCATTGCTCCCCTTCCTATGTCCCCTTGGACAATGCACCTGTGCTACAAATTGATTGGAACTATATCCTGGACTTTCTTCCATCATCACCCCAGCCCAATGTACTTGCCCCTCTACTCCTTACCACTTATATAAACATCATTTCCAAAAATACAAGTATGGAATATTTCAAATGATTTAAGTATGTAATTGTTTAACCAGATTCAAACATTGCATTTCAAATGTACAGTACTGTTCACATTGAAAATACCTATAGTTGGCTGCAGTGATCACACCTGGATCGATAGTGGGGCACCACCATCTGCAAAATGAGTTACCAAAGTGTACAGTGAGTGGGCATAGAAGTGGGAAATAACAGCATGCCAGTGACAAAGATAATCTAAATAATGACAATGAAATGTGAAGTAACACTGTCTTACCTGTGTGTCATTGGAAGTATTGTCTGATCACTGCAGTTCTGTTGTCTTCATCTTCAACCTCTGCCTCTTCATCCTCACTGTCCACAGGGACCACTGCTGCCACACGGCCATCTCCACTCTCCTCCTCCTCCTGCAGAAAAGGCACATGGCGTCTCAAGGCAAGGTTGCGCAACATACAGCATGCTACGATGATCTGGCAGACTTTCATGGGTGAGTAGCACAGGATTTCACCTGTTAGATGGAGGCACCGAAACCTGGCCTTAAGGAGGCCAAAGGTACGTTCTATAATCCTTCTTCTACGCCCATGTGCCTCATTGTAACGTTCTTCGGCCCTTGTCCTGGGATTCCCCACAGGGGTCAGTAGCCATGATAGGTTGGGGTAACCTAAGTCACCTGCAAATATGGAGGGACAACATTTAGCCACACACCATCCTATATGGCCTACACCATTCCCATTCACCAACATCCACTGGGTTGGAACCAGGGCTCACCTATTAGCCACACCCTGTGCCTCTGTAGTTGGGCCATCACATTAGGGATGCTGCTATTCCTCAGGATAAAGGCATCATGCACCAACCCAGGATACTTAGCATTGACAAGCGGAGGTGTACTGGTCCGCCAGGCACACCATCTGCATGGAATGATACCGCTTTCGATTTCGGAATACCTGTTCATTTTGCCGGTTGGGGGGTGGGGGCAATGCAATATGTGTTCCATCGTTTGCCTAATGATGTTAGGGATATGTCCCATTGCATAGAAGTCTTCACTGTGGCCGAATCTTCCACCTGGGGGAAAGCAATGTAGCTTCACATGTGTTTAATCAGGGCAGACAAGACTCTAGTCAGCACTATTGAGAACATTGGCTGTGACATTCCTGCTGCCAAGCCCACTGTCACTTGGAAAAAAACAGTGCCAAGAAATGGAGCACAGATAGAACTTGCACAAGAGGGGGGATCCCAGTGGAGTGACGGATAGCAGATATCTGGTCAGGCCCCAGTTGGGCACACAGATCCGCTATTGCGGCCCTGTCAAGTCTGTAGTTGAGGATAATGTGCCTGTCCTCCATTGTTTCCAAGTCCACTAGGGGTCTGTACATGGCGGTATGTTTCCATCTCCTATTCATCCACAGCGGTTGCAGTCTGAGGGACAAAAGAGTGAGGAGCCAGTCACAAAATGAACATTGGAGCCAAAACAGTGCAATGTACGATGTCAATTTTAAATGTATAAGTGGCCTTTGTCCTGTATGTCGAATTGTGAACTGTGACGCAGTTATAATCCAGGGACTGCCCCCCCTGAAATGGCGTCCGCCTGTCCTGTGAGGAGGGACAGGTGGAAGTGAGGTCATTCCGCTGACGTTGTGAGCCCTTGCGGGTGGCGTCCGGGAACCACTGTGCAACTCCTCATTGGATAAAATTGGGCCTTATGGGTTACGGTGGCCAATGGTGATGCACGCCGGTTGTGATGGTATGCACCGCCGTGGACGTCACCGCCATATTCAATCTGTTCTCTCACTTGCGACCTGACCTTCAACAGGAGAGGACCTACACCGCATGTGCTGTTGTGACCTGTGTCTGGGACCTACCATGGTGCATTTGACTGGGGAAAGGGCCCCTGCCTTCACCTTGGAGGAGTTGGAGCAACTGGTGGATGGGGTCCTACCCCAGTACGGACTGCTATATGGACCTCCAGATCAACAGTTGAGTATATTGTGAGTATGATACATGGGGCATAAATGCACTGGAGTGGGTTGTGTGAAGGGCTCGTGTGGGGGGGATTGGTGGATGTCCCGTGGGCGCAGTACAGCTTGTGGGCTGGGCCCTGTGTGTGCAAATGGCATGTTAAGGGGTATTGTGGGCCATAATTGTAACAGGCAGGACGGTCTGACTAATAGCTTTCCCTGTGTGTATTTCTCTGCAGGTCAGAAGAAGGGTATGTGGCATGCCATCGCCAAGGAGGTGCGGACCCTGGGGTCTATGGCACGCGGAGCACCCACTGTCAGAAACGGTGGGAGGACCTGAGATGCTGGGCACAGAAGATGGCGGAAGCTCAGCTGGGGATGGCCTCCCAACGAGGAAGGGGTGCCCGTTGAACCCTGACTCCCCTGATGGCCCGCATACTGGTGGTGGCCTATCCAGAGCTGGATGGGCGCATGAGGGCATCACAGCAGCCACAAGGGAGTGAGTACAGTGCCCGCCATTACAACGTACGCCTGGTAGGGGGGTATCCGGGTGGGAGATGTGTGTCGGTGGGTGCCCCTAGACCAGGCCTGACATCACAGAGTATGTCCCATGTTGGGCAGAGGTCTGAAGTGATAATCCTCCTACCTAGCTTGTAGGCATCCTCTACTGGGCAGGGCTGTGTGTGTCCCAGGTATGCTGCAATTTGTGGGATGTGTCCCTCCCCATGCCCTGGTGGCTAGCATTGGTACTCGTAGTGAATTGCATAGGGTGTAGGCCTGTTCCCTGTGTGTGAGTGTGGTATGTACGCCAATGGTGGTGTTGGTGCAGCCATTGACCATGTGCATCCTTTGTCTCTCCCCCCCTTTTTGTTTTGTCATCCTGTCCATATGTACATTAGCATCATCTGGCAGAGGAACAGAGGCACCGGCGACAGAGGGAGCTGTATCCCATAGGACCCAGGAGGCAGAGTCCACAGCCCTCCAGCAGCCCCTCATTGAGTTGCCCGTGCCCGCTCACCCAGGACGGTGGGCATCTCCTTCGCCCCAGGCACCTCAGGCCCTGCCCCAGTTAGCCCTGCTGCCCTGAGTGAGGAGGCTATTGACCTCCTGCAATCCATCTCTCTAGGGCAGTCAACTATTTGTGAATGCCATCCAGGGGCTGGCAGCCCAAATGCAACAGACTAATGCATTCCTGGAGGGCATTCACACTGGTTTGGCGGCCCAACAGAGAACAATCCAGGCTCTGGCCTCCTCTCTGATGGCAGCCATTGTCCCTATTTCTACCCTCCCCCTCCAACTTACTCTTCCCAATCCCATTCCCATGCCTGTATTCCAAGCACACAGGCAGACGAGCATGCACACAAGACAACACACAAGAGTAGCACAGGCAAACACAAGCCCCACACATCATCCAACAGGCACTCACACAAACACCATCCAGATGCAGACATACCAACATCCACTGCCTCCACTGTGTCCCCCTCCTCCTGCTCCTCCACCTTCCTCCCAGTTGCGTCTACACTCACACTTGCATGCACTATACCATCATCCACTACCAGCATCACCAACACACGTAGACGAACACACACCTCACTTGCAGACACCACTACAACAGTCATGCACACACCCCATGTGTCCTCTCCCACTGTGTCTGTCCCCCCCTCCTAAGGTACACAACCGCAAGCACTCAGACAGCCAACAGCCATCCACCTCACAACAGCATCCGGCCCATGCACCTGCACCCAAACACAGCAGACAGACACCTCCTGCAACCACTCCCAAGCCTTCTCCCTCTTCCTTCCCAAGTGTTCCTAGGAAGATTTTCCTCTCCACCATTGACCTCTTCCTTCCCTCTTACCCCTGTCCTTAACGTCTGGCCAGGGTAGCAAAAACCAAGGCAAGCACCTCAGCCACCCAGTCCACGGGCACAGTAATGTCCACACCCACTCGTGGTGGTAAAGGATCCAGGGCACCAAGCAGCCTCAGGGAAGGGGTGCCATTCCCAAGTCCTTCCCGGCAGGGCAAGGAGCCTGCCCCAAGTGCTGCAAAGAAGGGCAGGGTGCCATCCCCAGCTGCTGCCAGGAAGGGCAAAGAGCCTGCCCCAAGTGCTGCAAAGAAGAGCAAGGAGCAATCCCTTAGCTGCTGCCAGGAGGGGCAAGGGGCCTGCACCAGCAGGCAGGAAGGACAAGAGGCCTGGTGTTGGGACGCAGTTGCAGACCCCACCACCAACCACCGAGGCTGAAGGGGATGGGCAGGAGCTTCCCCCCCACAACCACCAGCAGCAGCAGCAGCAGCAGCAGCAGCAGCAGCACCATCAGCAGTGGGCAGCCGTCCAAGGCTGCAGGGGATGGGCAGGAGCTTCTCCCCACAACCACCAGCAGCAGCACCACCACCACCAGCAGTGGGCAGCCGTCCAAGGCTGCAGGGGATGGGCAGGAGCTTCCCCCTACCTGTGGCTGCAGCAGCACCACTACCACCACTGTGCAGCCATCACCGCCGGCGGACAGTCTGTAGTCCTGCCTCCATGGGCTGTTGTGTGGCCTGCCCCCTGCAAATCCTGTGGGTATGACACCCAGCTGAGAAACTGTAACCTTGCACTCCCCAGGATCAGAAGAAAACTATTTAGTGGTAGAATTGGCTCTTGAGCTTTGTTTGCATATATGAAATAGAGATATCCACTTAAAATTTATGAGACCCAAAAACAGGTTTTAATTAAATTAAGTTAATAAAAAAGCACTGCATGTGGGATAGAGATTAAGAACTACAGAATGATATACCATAATGTGATGGATGGAATGCTTGAATTAATCCTAGCTACTGGAATTTACACAGGCCAAATCCCAGTCCATCTTTACTTTGCACACCATGTCCCCTCAGTTTTGACCAGCTATATCCAAATCAGTCTTGACCCTGCTCCAGTAGGAACCATCCAGCCCTAGCTGTCAGGACAATTATTCCCTGAATCGGAACACAAACAACCAAAAACCAATCTAATAGTTAAGTAAAAAAACAGGCAGAGAAAAGTATCAAAGAAAAGAAAAAAATGGTACACGGTGCATACATTACATAAAAAGACAGACAACTAGAAAGGCAAAAATAATATTGCTGAAATTCAAAAAAGTTAAAATTGTGTTTTTACCACCGAAATCTTGGTCAATGCCTGCATGAGTGCTATCAGTATTAAGAATCGGGGAGGCATGTGGAATGCTGATTGTTTGTTCCACATTGGTCAAATGGGGAAGGCTAATTCCAGGATGGGCTGAGCAAGTCTCGCCCTGCTATAGGGGTGTAACCTGGAACTAGGCCATGACTTACCTGTCATCTGTAACTTTATAAGGAAGTTATATTAATGAACCTATTTTGTACCTGCTACTTTGTAAATCGCAGCATCTTAAAAGTCGACCAAAGTCGACCCTGGCAAAATTATTCAAACCAGTGCTACATGCAGGAAACCTCGACAGAGTAAGGCCAAGGGCGTCTGGTTGGATCATCTCAGCCCATCTTGCTCTTAAAGCAGTCCATCTCGCCTTGCGCCCAAAAAGAAAACGCCACAGTGACACAATGGGCAATTTGGTCCTGATAGAAAGATGAAGAATGTGTATGGGTGGATAAGCAAGATGGTGAGAATGCCTCATTTGAGAAATTAAAAACAACACAATCGCTCAAATCCCTAAAATAAAACTCTAATTCGCTATTTTATGATTACTGAAATTGAAACCAATATGTTCAGGGTAAAGACGCATCCATCTCTACATGCTGTCATGGACATAAAGCATCAGTAAGAAGCAGTTTATTGAAACTGATGATGGTAGGATGACAAAATTCTCAGCGAAAGTAAACACACCATGCCCTTCTGACCCCTGTCTCTACTTTTCAGGGGCTGCATTGAGGTTCATGTCTGAATTACACTACTGGCGATTTTAAGCCAGGCACTGATTGAGTGTGGCTAGGGTTGTAAGGCTGAAATATTTATACGTGAAGATTAGAAAATTAGTCCGAAAGATAAGCAGACATGCATACATTAGGATAGCCATTCCGGTTAACAGCATTTGCTTTTTTTGTTTCTGAATCATCATCAACATAATGTTCTTTGCTCATTAATGCCCATTGACGCGTGATAACAGCCATTAAAGTAGCACTTCCACAGGGTTCTGTGATGGCAGTGTGCCTAATGATGCATCGATAACAGGTAACTCAAGGGTAAGGAAAGTTCATATTGATCGTCATAAATGTAATATGGAAAATGCGATGCTTATTTGTGTATCAGAGTTGGGGCCATGATGAAGTATAGAATTACAAAAGAGAGAGACTTCTATACAAATGGTCTAATCTGTTTCATTTTAAAAGGGTGCAGCCAGTAATTTTAGCAGAGGGGGGCGGACAGGACATACGCACACATATACACACACACTGATGTATTCATAGACGTGCACACACACACACACACACATACATACACACATCCATTCACAACACTCACTACCAAATATTCATACATACATGGACGCACCAAACATTAATTTCTTTAAAAAAACAAACTTATCTGCAGATCTGCCTTGGAGGTCTCAGGAGGGTTGGGAATGCTGCCTTCCCTCATTGGCAATGAGGGGAAGCAGCAGTCCTTACTCGTCACATAGTGAGATGGGGTCAGTGAGAGTTGCTGACCCCACCCCACTCTGTAAGATGTTGTCTCTGATTGACACTCGGCCCTGGGCACTTTAGGGCTTAAATCTGCAACATCGAGATCGAAGGCAATCAGTGACGCTCCCCCTCATCATGAGAGGGAGGGCCTCAAGGACCTTTGCTGAGGGGCAGGTCATGCCCACAAGAGGTGTGACATCCTCAGCCCAGCAAAGTTCATCTCAAGCAGCCAGGAGCTTGCCATTTAGCATATATCTTGCTGGCTGCCTGACCTGAAAATAATGAGTGTCTGTCAGGCTGAGTTTTGCTCAATCTGACAAATACTCTTCTTGATGGGCAAAAGGTGAGATGGTATGGCCCATCCTCATATTAAAAGTTGTACTCTGCCTCCATTGATCATGGCTTCTGAATATTTTCAATCTTTTGAACTTGATCATTGTCTGCTACTACTCCTCATATTCTTCTGGTCTCAATGCTATTCATTTATATCTACGTGATTATGAGTAGGAAGGTGATATAATAGGAAGCTAGGGCGATAGCTCTAGGCAAGTAGAAGGTTATTCCTGTTTTCTTAGTGCAGAGGGTGATGATTCATTTTGATTTGTTGTAAAGTAAACTGTATGTCAAGGAAATAGTCAGACTCTTAATAAATAGCATATGCACACTTTATTTTCTGAGAAAAATGCAGTTGTAACAGTTATCGGACCATGGTTAGATTATGCAAATTCTTTGTATTTGAGACAGCCTAAAAATGACCTATATAGCCTTGCAAGGAGTGCAAAACGCAGCAACACATCTAATTTTTAAAGTGCCTCATTAGTCCCATGTGGCAACAGCTTCACTATATGGCAGTTGAGCGAAGAATCCAGTTCAAAACATACTGCTTAGGCTTCAAGACACTAAATAGAATGGCACCTTCATTTGTGGCTAAACCAATTACTTGATATGAACTCTCTCGTGCTCTGTGCTCATCTTCAGCTAATTTCTTAATAATTTCCAGGTATGCTAAAAAAAACAGGTGGATGTAGTTTTCCTGCACAAGTGCTATCAAAGTGAAACACTCTGACTAGCTACATGCTGAATCTGAATTTAAGTCCTCTAGGAAGAACTAAAAACATGGCTTTTCAAAGAAGTCAATATTTGCTAAATACAATATCTGATGTGTGTCCTTCTAACCATTCTTCTTTATACTCATTCATATAAAGATATATAACCCTGCGCCAAGGATTCTTTGGTAAATGTGTGCTATATTAAGACTCCTTAACAGAATATCTTCAATATTCCTATCATTAGCTTCTATTTTGCCTTGTAGTAATAGTAAAAGATTGTCTATATATCTGAGTATCATCATCCATCCAACAGGCAATCTGTGCAACGGTGGCTGCTGTTTGGAAATCTCAGAGGTGTTAACGATGTTGGCTGATGGAAGCAAGAGATGTTGCTCAATAGTGGATATTTATGTTTATAGTTTGTATTTCTAAAGCGTAATATCATTTTTAGATCTCCAGATGCTGTACATGATAAATCAGTACCTCAAAGACATGTCCTAAAAATGGAGCCATGTTTTGAATTTCTTGTGGAAATGGACAATGTTTGATATCAATTTGAGGGTCTGTGTAAGATTGTTCCAAATTTGCAGGTCATATACACAGAGCAGAAGCAACCACCTTTAAGACTTGGTCTTAACCAACTGGCAGTGTGAGTTTGAAGGGTGTGGGCTGGTGGATGGGACTACATCTTAAAGCACAGGAAAGGGTGAAAAGTTACCTCGTTTGCATAGAGCACAGCATGCTTTTTCACTGGTGTCACGTGAAGATTCTGAAACATTTAGAGTGCAGTAGTCCCAAATAGATGCCAATGACATTATGAAATGTTGTTGAAACCAAAGCAGTGACCAGCTGCAGTGGTTACAGTGGATCAAGGTGTGGAGAAAAGTTTATCAGGATCTCTTAGTGAAAAACTCTTATTTGTTGTGGCTGAGGAAGTGCCTTGTGGAGTGAGATGTTGAAATAATAATTTACAACCACACTTCCTATTTGGGTGAACTTAATTTAAGGAAATTCTGTCTAATCCATGTGTCATGAATCACTGGGCATTGCCACAAATGAGTGATCTGATTAAGACTTTGCACCAAAATTAATCTGACACTGAATCCACTAACAGTCACCATAATGACAATGAACCCAAATGATCTAAACAGTTCTGTTAATGACCTCAAGCAAATATTAAAAAGAGAGGCTAACTAATAGGGAGCTAGGGGAAGTGCACTTTTGGAAAGGAATAACCTACTCCAGCTTAAGACAGTAACATGAAGTCTGACTATACTCACGCTCGAAAACTGAATGTTTTGACAGATGTTGCTGAAAGCCACTGAAAAGTCTGGTTACCAGCCCATCTTGTCCTACTTGTCTAGATTGATTGTATATCTTCTTTGGCTAAAACTGGCCTGGAGGAGGGACAAGAAGGCTGTCCTTTAGGTGACCCATTTTGTGTCCAAAATATTTAATTTCTAGTTCCTAGTGAGTACATAACTATGTTTCACCTACTCTGCAATCCATTCCGTAGTTTAAAAAAAAATGAGTGTTCAGAATCCTGTGGCCAGTTCTATTAAATATCTGCACACCGAAAACCAAGGCTACGTATTCTGTTCCTCTTTAATCCACTACCAGTCACTTCGTGCCCCTTTATTGCACTACTGCAGGTTTCTGTTTTTTGAGGTAGAGCGTGCAAGTGTTTTTCAACCTGTTGTAAGTATTTTGTGGTCTTTTAACCACTCCCATCTCACGCCCCTCACTTTCACTCATTCGTGGGCTTGCCATTCAAAAATCCCTTGATGTCATTGGTAAAGGCTTTACATTTAGCCTTCCTTGGTGCGGTTTTGTTACCGCTCTACAGGCTGACCCTGCTGCATGGATTATTGAACAATTGCCAATATACTTCTGCCTGGGCAAACTACTTTTTTCTTTTGTCTCTCCCCTTCATGCTCCATGGCCACCTTGGTGCTCACAGCGTGAACTGTGCAAAACAGTGTGAACTTCATCAGAGGTGTTGAAGCACTGGTCACATTGGTCACACTGTTACTAATCAGAGTCATTTTTTTGGCTCTCCCCGTCGCGCTCCATGGCTTTCACAAAAATACTTTTAATTGATAAATGCTTTACGTAAAAAACACAGAAATTCTCAAAGCGGCTCTCATGACACAGCGAGAGAGCCAATATTAAAATATTCAATACATTCTGGAAACTCGCCCCATAATGCTTTGCAGGGCATCACTTTTAGGAAACATTTTTGCTCATAACACAGCATGTGGTGGTTCTGGGAAAATGGGACCACCATCAAAACGTTCACCACAACGTGCTCTTTCTGTCTACATCATCTCTGTGTCCCCACACTAGGTTAGTGAGAAGCACAAAATAGTAACCTCTTCTACCATTGTATCTTTTAGGCTGGATCTTTTCTTTTGGAGCCGAGAGCAGTTTGTGTTTTAAGGGCCCTGTTTGTAATATCATTGCAGTAGGCCTCTTAGCTCAGAGAATGTGTAATGCACTATTTCATCTAGGGGATAAATATATGGTTACACGCCATTATTTTCTGCCATTTTCTTTTTGTGTGGTTATGCCCTATAGGGGCTAACTGTATGGTTACATAACCATGTTTCTTACAAATGCTGTTTTATACTGGTGTTCTTTAGGGGTTGTTCTAAGCATTAATGTCAACATATCAACATAGTAGAAGATTTGCGGCACTTGGAAACTCGCCCCATAGTGCTTTTCAGGGCATTACTTTTACAAAACATTACTGCTCATAACTCAGTCTGTGGTGGTCCTAGGTCAATGGGACCAATATCAAAACATTCACCACAACATGCTCTTTTTGTCTACATAATTTCTGGGTCCCCTTACTAGGTTAGTGCAGACCTCAAAATAATAACCTCTCCCACCATTCAGTGTCTTTTTAAGTTCTTTCATGGCCGGAACTTTTGTTTTACAGCTGGCAGTAATTTTGTCTTAAGGGCCTTATTTGTTATAACGTTGCAGTAGGCCTACTAGCCTTCAAAATGTGTAATGTGCTATGCCCTCTAGAGGCTAAATATATGGTTACACTGCATTATATTCTGCCATTCTCTTTTCATGTGGTTATGCTCTCTAGGAGCTAACTATATGATTATATGTCCATGTTTTTTACAAGTGCTGTTTTCATTGTGGTGTCCTCTAGGGGCTGTTCTGAGCATTATAGTGTAATGTAAAAAATGTATTTCTGATAAAGGTTTTTGTTGGGTTGACATGATAATTGTATATGTTTCATTAATCTCTCCTTATTGCAATTATGACCATAATTCAGGCCAATTTAACATCCTCATTCCACTATGACTGTTTGAACACTCTTGATATGTTTGAGTGACCCTTCTAGTTTATTTCTCTCATTACTCCTCTGTGGCTGTCTTGTGTCATTTTGTGGGGAATTGTGTGAGCCAGCCAGCAACTCTGATAGTGGGGTGGTGAAAGTTGTATTCTATTGGAATAGGCATGGTAAATTTAAATTAGGATGCTAAATGTCAACATTTAAATTTTTGGCTGCAGATAGAGGAAGAAGGTAAATGGAAGTGTTTTAGTTATATGCAGGGCCACTGGAATTATGTGGCAGGAAAAGACCAAATTATGAGGCAGGGTTGACCACTTTATGTGGCAAAAAATTCCAGTTATGAATTTACAACACCAATAGCTCCAACTCAAGCAAATGTGAGACCCATTGCATTGCAATTGCTTGCTCCCTTGTAAGGTTTTTTCTTTGTTTCCCTCCGTCCTTGGTCCCCTTGGTGCATTTTCTCTCTCTCGCTACTAGTAAATATCTGATGAGGAAAAATAAGTGCCATGCCCAAAAACATGTTTTGAAACAAATATTTGAAAAACAGATCCTTTCTCACTTTGCAAAATTAGCTGGATGCCACACACAGATATGAGTCATTTTGTGGTGAGTTTTGTTTCGTGGTTTTTACACAATATTTGTGAAAATGTACTAGTTTTAAGTCTCTGACGAAAGTGATGGGTCATTCTTCTTGCTGAGGAAGGGAGCACACACACGATGCAACTGATGTGGATGTTGTGGGCATGTACACAGGAACAGCAAATTATTCTGTGTATCCTGAGATTAGAATAATTACATGCTTTTTTCACTTCAAAACCTGGGCAATTTTATGCAGTCTGTCCTGAAGGAAGTAATGTTTCTGAAATGTGTTGACCCTTCTGTATGCAAGCTATAGTTTATATTATATGTATGTCTGCATGAAGTTAAATTTTCTTTTCCTTTTTGCACAACAGAAGTATGGGCTTTATTGTTGCGGGCTGTAGTCTGCTAAACCACTTTATCAGAGGAATTTATTCTGCTTTCCTGGCAGAGTACAGCTCATCATATTCAGGGATCTCAGCTAGGAAGGTGGAGATCTGTTTGCATTCAGCAGAGACACTGCCACAGCAGCTCTGCCAAAGGCACTGAAGCCGTATTCAATGTGCCCCCACAGCAAAGTTTTTGATTTTCAAAAACAAACTCCAAAATTGGGAGCCTGCTGTTGAAAAATGAAAATATTAATGGCTCGAACGTGCTTGGAGTTTATTCCCAGTGCTTTGTGGGTCATTAATCCTATCTCTTGTGTGGGTTGTGCAGAATGTCCAAGGTTGTCCTGATAAACACAGAAAATGACATTCAAACATCTTCCCATATTAGGGCAAATGGTCTGCTGCCCATTGACTGAAAGCCCTTTGCCAGTTGAGCTATTAGTAAAAGGTCAGTCCCCCCCAACTCTAAATAGACAAATGGGAAAAGCAGGTTTGGCAGACAGTGTATTCCACCACATTTTTGTTGGAATAGCCTGTCAACGAACCTTTAAATAAGGGTTCATGTTAGGAAGTTACATTATATTGTTTGAGTCCAAATTTTGGGCTGGCTCGGATACTGCTCCTGTTAGATCAAACCCTAGCCCCTATGCTGTGACCTGTTCAACACATGTTCTTGGTCAAGTGGTCTCTGCGTGAGTTCATATCATGGAGCCAAGAGAGGCAGAGAGTTGAAAACCAAGTTTATATTTGGTGATGCATATTACAGGAACTAGCGTGAATTGCGCTTCACAAGATCTGTGAATATCCACAGGAGAGAACATTAATTACCTTCTCAACCAGGGGTGGCTCGCGGCTCCTCCATGAGGGCAGAGGAGCGTTGCTCCCCCGCCAGCAGTGACAGCTGCAAAACATTTACCAAACAACAATAATAAATTATCGATGTTTAGTAAATTGAGGGGAGTGCACAGAGCACTCCCCTCAGAGCACATGTGTATTTGGCCGGTCATCTCGGCCCGGCCAAACACACATGCGCTGCAGGCTCCCAGTCTGCCTGGGAGCACCCTGGCTGAGTGCTCCCAGCCAATCCTGACACTACTTTGAACAGCATCAGGATTGGCTGCAGGGCAGACTGTTAGCCTGTGCCTGCAGCAAAGAGAAGCAGAGGCGGAGCGGGGTGCTGCAGTTAAGGTAATTATTATTATTATTATTATTTTTTTAATCCCCTACACGCCGCCCGCCCGTTCTACTTGGCGCAAGCTGCTCCTATTCTCAACAGCTCTTAGCTATACATAATATGTGAATATGTCAAAATGCATCCATGGAAAACAATGCAATGATTATTTTCTCACCCTTTCCTCTCTACCATTGATCTTTAACTCTATTTTGCTTCTCATTCCTCTTTAGGTTTCGTCTGCACAGTGCTTGAGAAATGCTTGTGAAATCTATTGTATTTAATATAAATATTAAAAGGGCTTGCATTGCACGGCATTGTAAAATGGAAATAATTTCGTGCATCTCTAATGGAGAATGGTACATGTACTGCTCATTCGCATCAGTTCTGAATTGGTATTGTTTATTCGATCATTGTTTAAAATGGGGGTTAAATTGCTTAAATCTCTAAATAAATTTGGCAAGATATTTTCTTTAAATCTCACACCAGCATAATTCGGTGTGCACAATGCATACATAGTGCAAAGGGTCTCCCTTGCAGCTTTCACAAGGGACATCTATCGGTGGATTGGTGCAATTCCAGCATCATTAAAGGGGCAACTATTGGTGAGGTTGGGACACTACAACAGTTTCCTTGCATTATTATTACAGTCATGTCAAACGAGTGCACCCTTTTCACTCAGTATACTGATTACATTATATGTGCCCCTTTGCTCTACGTCATGGGCAAAATACGTATGGGAGCTGATTTGGTCCTGACTATGGATGCATTTCCTCACTCTGTTACATGGCTGCCAAGATTTCAGGTTGCTTATATGTGGCATTTCCATGATTTCACTGCACATATGGGTGACATTTAACTGCCAAATGTGTGACATTTAAGAGTAACACATTAAAAACAAAAACAAACATTAAATATATGGACAGTAATATATATATATATATATATATATATATATATATATATATATATAACTTAGGCCCTTTTGTCCAATAAGAAGCTTTAAAAAAACTTGACACTGCTGCAAAACCCCTCTTAATATGAATCCCATAGGCAAAACCTAATGCATTTTCAATGCTTGTTATATTTTTTGTAATGCTGTCAACATTCAAGATGTCCAAGAATTATAAATGAGGTGATGACATCCAAGAGGGAATGGAAAGCAGCATTTTCACAAAAAGGACTGCATTTTTATTAAGCTAGGTCTGTGCGAAATTTCAAATAAAAGTTTTCAAATGTTCCCAAAAACAATGCATAACTAAATGAACATTTTCCCAATTCAATATTGCTATATTTCGCATGAAAAATAAATATGAGTGCATACCTTGCATTCAGCAATCACACATGACATGTACATACGGTACTGGTATGAGAAGGAAATGTCTCCCGCATGACCTTTTTTGTTTGAGCTAGTCTCTTGTAAAACATAACTGTGCATGTGCAAAAGTTCAGATGTGCGATAATAGCAGAATTTTACAGATTTCACAAGCGTTATCAACATTTTGCATATTTCTACAATGAAGTATTTCAAATGTCACATGCTAAATCAGTCTGACATGTTTTTTTGAATTATTTATTACCCCCCAATGATTCATTGTTGGGTCAATTGAGTCGAGGAAAGTATATATGAATGTATATATAGTCCATATGTTGAGAAGGTTATACAGTATTTACTTATTATAGAGAAGTGGATAAGGTAATGGATAAGGGAGTGTTGTACAATGAACCTTGGCAGGTGGAGTAGAAATACTTGCAAGGATAACTGTGCTAATGCATTGTTTTTTTTTCACCACTTGCAAGTGTGAACTCACTTTAGCACGCTCTAGAACACTTGAGACTTCACATTTAAGGCTAAGTTTTCAATTTAGCCTTCAACAAATGGAGCATATTTCCTGTGTTGTTGTTGTTCTGTTGTTTGAGCACAAATAAATGAGTATAAATAAAGGAACACACGTGTCAGGTGATTTGCACAGCGGGTGAATACGTATTTAATTTCAATAATAACTGTACTATGAGTAAGCAGAACTGTCTCTATAGCGATGCACTGCAGGAAGCCTGGTGCACCATAAGAGATTGCTACCCACTCCATAGATTTTCAACTGGGCTTTTAATGAGCAGGAGGGAAATATTACATCGGATGTCTGAGCCATTGGCACGCACCACCGTTTGGAACATAAAAGCACCCACAATGTGAAGAATACTCTCCTCTGAGTAGTAGTAAAAACCATGAATCTGGGGATATGTAGTGTGACTCAACAAGTATTTGACTCCAAAACCATCTGAAATGAGGAGAAGATGACTGATGTTCCTTAGAGCTCCAGCGCAGCTCTGATGACAAGTCAGGGAAAATGTGCTTTCCATCCCACACTGCCTGAAATCTTTGTAATGGGGGCTTTTGGACCTTAGGCACCACACGAGAAGGTAGGTGTCTGTCTCACCTCTGGTAGTTGCTTTCTCACATCAGATAATCTTGCCACACACTCTTTCTGGATTTCTGGATGTTTTCTTTTTCATACAGGGACTTCAACTTAATACATTTACATTATTTTCAGCTTCCCATATGTTTGGACACTGTTTAAGACATTTTAAACATTTCATACAACGCCTCTTTCAGTCAGCAATTTCTGACTAAATATATGACTGCCTCATTTTCCAGTTCTTCACTGGGGTCACTCGTCGTATGCCTGCAGAATATATTGCCCAACAGGATCCACTTTTGACCCATTTTACCTAATTCAATGCCATACCCTCCTGGCCATGGCCAAACTGCTTGTTTTCCCCATGTAATATCATATACAGTTTGAGGCATTGTATGGGGAGGTCGAGCAAAGTGCACATTTGCAAACAAAACATCTCCTCTTAAATCTGTGAATATTAATTTCCTTCAAAGGCCTCAGATGGTCGCTACTGCTGTATCCTATTAAAAAATCATGGATGGTGTTTTGTGAGCTTGAAAGGGAGTGTTTGGTCTTATCTCAGGTTTCTGGGGCCATTTCAAAGATGTCTACTAATTCCGCATCTGTTGAACAGCCTAAAAATGACCTGAGCACCCTTCTAAATCACTTCCTCCTCTGACTCTGGAGGATGTTATGGAAGATATCAGAGCCCAGAAACCATTCATAGTTGTTACAAATGCCTCTTTGCAACAAATTGAGGAGAAGTGATCTTTTCATGACCAGAGCATTTCCACAACTGAGCAGCAGGTCAGCAATGTGCAGGATTCCATTTCAATTGCAACCAGCTGGTTAAGGACGTAGGTCAGTTTAGGAAATCATCAAAAGACTTGGAAAATAGGCACAGAAGGAATAGTCCCAGACTCTTTCGTATTCTAGAAGGTTTGGAGAGCTCCAATATGATTGCTTTTTTGAAAAACGTAATTCCTCTACTAGTTCATGAACCAACTCTGCCATCTGTTACTATCCAAGAGGCTCATCATCTTGGTCCCAGATCTTCCTTGTCCTCAAATTTACATCCTCTGGACCTATCAGTCTATTTCTCCAATTCACTGACTTGATGCCGGTCTTCCTAGCTGCAAAAAAGCTGGAAGCCTTCAATGGTCTGGCCACAAGGTTTTCTTCACTCAGGATGTTTCCCGCGCTACACCAGATTGACTGAAGCAATATCTGGCTCTTCCTCCTCAATTGAGATCTATGAACATCAGATATAAATCACTTCATCCTTGCCTCTTTAAAATCACATTCAAAGACAATACATAATTTTTTGAAAATCGTGCCGACCTGTAAACCTTTGTCAAAAAACAAAGCTGAAGCTATGGACTTAGGACTGCCAGTTACTACACAAACTTTGATACTGTTCCTGATTGTTTAACTAATGTATATTTTTATGTTAAAAAATGTTGTCTCATGGAAGATTGTTTTCCTTTATCAGTACGATAATAATTGGATTTTCTTTTGTCTTTGCTCCCATTTTTTAATAGAGTTAGAACTTATATGGACCCTTCATATTCTCTCCTTCCTTCATGTCATGTTGTACCACACCAAAACTGAACCTTCATTTGTTCTCTTTGGTAGATCCCTTCCGTTATTGTCCAATCACATGTGATTCAGTTGTTCACGACAAAATTGTGTTTCTTTTTTCTCTTTTCCGATCTTACAGGTAATTTCGTACTTCAGTGTTATTTCTTTGTTCTCTTGCCGGGCTCGTGACTCATTCATCTCCCTTAGGTGCTCTGCAATCCCTTCACCCATAGTGTGTTCCAGTCTTCCTCTCGTTCTACTAGCATATGTGGGCCTTGGCCCTTTTGATGTCATAATTATCTACGTCGCTCTATCGGAGGACATCTTCCTCCATTTTTTCTTCCTTGTTTATTTACAATTGCTATCTTTATTTTTCTTATCTCTCTTCTTTCTTTTTTTTCTGCTTACTATGTTATCTCATACATTTTTTAGGAATCATATGATTTTATTGTTTGACTATTACCATGTAACTCAGAGCAGTAACATGGAATGTCAAGAGATTGAAAAACCTAATTAAGCATCAACGTCTGTGCATCATTAGCTCGTATGAAATGTCAAATAGCCTTATTACAGGAGACACATCCTACTGAGACAGATGTTATTGAGTTGAAAAAACAATGAGTTGGTCAAATTCTGTCTCTCCTTCCATCTCCAATAAAAAATAGTGTGATTACTTTGTTATAAGACTCAACATCACGTGACTATCTCAACATCATGATTGAGAAGGCCATTGGGTATTAGTTAAACTCAACATTGATGACACTACCCTCACCATAATGAATGTTGATGGTCCAATTTATTCTAAACCACATTTTTGCCATAATATCTCCCTCACCGTTTCTGAACATGCAACGGATAACCTTATAGTGGGTGGGTGGGACGGACTTAAATCACATTCTAAATCCATTCATGTACAGGAAATCTATGCCCAGATTTCTTCCTCATGCTTCCCAAAAAGTCTTCAAAAACGCCATCTCTCAACACTCACTCTCTGATTATTGGAGACTCTCTAACCTCAACCTGCAAGAACACTCTTTTTAGTTAGGTACGCAGTACCCTCCAGTTCACATTGATTACATATTCTTGAGCAAAAGTTTATTGCGAATATTTGATTAACTCGGAGTTTCGTTCAATTTTCATTTTCGATTCTGCCACTGTGTGGACAGATCTGGAATTTCTTGATCATAGTCCCAATAAATCCTGTTGGAGAAATCTTTGCTCTCAGACACATCTTTTCTCACCTCCCATACAGCATTTGTCAATGATTATTTTAAAATCAACAACAACAGTCACCCTGTTTGGGTTTTGTTTCCACTAAAATGAAAAAATGAAAAAGTCACCTGCCACTATCTCGGCACCATAGATGAAGATTTCGTCAGGCAGAAAGCCTTTTTGTATATCCTTGTGACTAGATTGTTCCACAGCCAACTATTCCTGCCCAGTTGAATTTAATGGCTGTAGATCAGTGAAGGAGCGGTCTTAGCTATCATAACTTCCAGGAAATGGCCCCTCTAGTGATTTGGATAATTTTGATATGGTCACCTGAAGGGTCAAAGCTTTTGCTTCAACCTCTTTTTGCTGCTTCATGAAACAACCCTTGGTGTCAATGTGCCCCCCTAGGTACTTATAGCCCCCTTCCGGCCAAAAGTGACAACCGCTGTTTTCTTCAATTTCACCTCCAGATTGTTGGAGGCCATGTAGGCGTTTGGTTAAGTAGCCGTTGATGACCTACCCTTGTGAGGCTTAACATTGCCAGGTCATCGGCATACAGCAAATTACTAATCTGTGTGCCTCCAATCTTTGGGGGGTGGCAGCTGGTAGCGTCAAGCAGCTGTGATAGATCCGCAATCAACAGATTGAAGAGCAGAGGAGCTAACACACATCCCTGTTTCACTGCCCGGGATGTAGGAATTTTCCTACACAGAGTGTTGCCATCTCCCAACCTGATGCAGATGCAGGTGTCAGTGTGCAGCTGAATTATGGCCTCCAGAAGATTAGAGGGAATTCCCCATTTCTGTATTTTGGCCAACAAAGCCCCCTTAGTAACCAGTTGAACACTGCTTTAAAGTCCACAAAGCAGCACTGCAACACAGAAAATTATGTTGTTAGCTTATCCATCAGGATTGATATTGCCATTAGCTTGGTTAGCGTGCAAGACTGGGCCGTAAACCCAGTTTGGTGCATCAGCATTAGCCCCTTCTGATCCAACCCACAGCTGCAGGTCCTCTAGAAGCAAGCTGGCATAATATTTGGCTTCATTGTTGAGGAGCACTATTAACCTGTAGTTTCTCGGGTTGGATCTTGAGCTTCATTTATAAATCGAGTAGATTATGGCACCACACCATGATTCAGGTATTCAGGTATAACACCCTAGGCAGTAATCAAAGAGCTTAGTGAGACGACCCACCCAGAATGTTGCATCCTGTTTAAACAGGGCCCGGGGCAAACCGTTGGGCCCTGGAGCACTGTCTGATCTTGCTTTGGATACTATATGCTCTAAGCGGTGCGAGTGAGGCGACAGAGCCCTGGCTGCGGGATGCAAATAATCTGAATCTTGGGATAGGGAATTGGTTAGTACTGCAGTAATGCTTTGAGCCCCCCTTTCTGATGGGCTATCTTCCTCTTCACTAGCGAAAAAGTGTCTGTCAAGAAAGGATGCCCATTCTGTTTCCGTTATGTTTGCACAGTCCCCTTGTCCTGTTCATTTGTTTATTCACTAGGGTCCAGAAATTTCTGCAGTTGAAATCTTTGCTGGCACAGAGAGGTTTTGTCTAAAAATGATCCTCAAAGATTGCCTAGCTGTAGGATTGCTGTGCCTGCTTGAGTGCGTTGACTGGTTCCCTTGAGCCCTGTTTTTTTGGGGCTCTCCTCCGAGGCTTATTGTAGGCTTTCTTTATATCCTTGCTCACGGCTCAGGTAATGATTTGTTTAGGAGAGCCATTCAGATAAGTTGGTTGTTGGAATTTAATCAGCAGTCGAGTAACAAAGCATGCTCACACTATAGTCAGGGACTCGTTACCAGCTCCAGCTTCATCTAGATATTCATCACCTTCTGCCATTACAATTTCACCGGTGGAGGTGCTCCATTTTAGGTGCTTAAGATTCTCATTGCATGTTCCGCTACATGTGACTCTCACCGTGGTGTGGTCAGGTAGGTTAGACATTATGACGTGATCTGTAGGCAGTGATAGCTCTCTGCCCGTGTGGAGATGTAGTAATTTTCAATAAAGGGGAACATTTCCATTTTGCATATGGTGTAATTGAGAAGAGAGCAAGTTTTCCTGTTGGTTCTCATACAGTTTGGAGGGATATCTTTCGGGAAACAACCCTTCAGTACTTTGAAGCCCACGCTACAAAGCTGCAAAACCAGATATTCATCCAACAGATATGTGGACAGCCTCTTGGCTTGGATTGTTAAATGACAGACAGTGCACTCCCTAAATGGGGCCCCTCATGAACCTCAGGAACATCTTGAAAGAGGTTTGAATTAAAATCCCTTGTAATCAAACAGTCGGCCTGGGGGTGATCACAAGCTAACTCACACACAATTTGTACTAAGAGGTTGAACTTCGCCCTCTTTTCCTTTACACCTGTGTTAATATAGACATTTATCAGCGGAAGAGCGTGCTGCAGTCTCCAGTGGTGATCTCAGTTCCTTACAGCCAGTTATCTGTGAATAAAAGGGAACATTGATCCAATAATAGTTTGACTGCGGTGTATATAGATAACCCACCTTTTTGTGTACCATTTCTATGTTCTCTAAGGTTGGCTTCCACAACTCACTGTAGCTTGTTATCGGGCAGCCCGACTTGGGCCAGGTTTCCTGCAGAGCTATGATTTCATGGGTACTTAAAAATGTAGTTAAGTGTGGAGACTGTCATTTCTGAGCCACACCATTGATGTTCCAGGAGTACACGGTAATTGGTAGAAGATTAGACCACGGGGCGCCCAGGGCACAATTCAGTCAGAGCGCCAATTAATCTGATTTGGACAATATTAACTGCACTAGGGTTGAGTAAGCAAATGTTGCTAATCTGGATTCCACAATTTGGGTGCCCTTAGGGGGGCAGAAATTCAATTGAGGCAATATCGCACAACTCAGTGCCACTCAACTCGGAGATAGCCTTCAGCAGTCTTAAAATGTTTTTCCTGTTTAAGATATAGTGGGGACCTTGCGTGAGACACTCTGTGCAGAACAGCAATCTAGTATCCAAACTTTGAAAGGCTGTATCTTGCTGAGGTCCTGTGGTCTATGGGGGTTCTGGTCCACATTCAGTAACTCCCTCATAGGCCCTAATCGAGGCTGCTCATGCCAGTCATGGTGTGGATTCTTGGTTTTGCAGGTTACCTCTCGTTGAGGGGTCACACGCCCCTGATTATTTATTATCATCACTTAGAGGGTATCTGATCAAGATCTTACTAAGTTGTTGTCGAATGTTTTCTGAGGGTCAATTTGTTCAGCTGAGACATCTCGAGCAGTTGCCTGCCTATCTTCTCATAAGCATGCATTGGCTGTTACGGTTTATTCTTCATTGCTTTTGTTTCGTGTCTGGGTGATTGATCCTGCCATTGGCCACTTGGACTTGCAAGGGTAGGTCTTGATGTTAGGGCTCCTTCACATGTGCCCGGTTGGCTGGGCAATATGCTCTGCTCAGTGCCACAGGGGCATTGCAACAGATTCGGACCAACAGGTGCTATGTCAGTAAGAATACTCAGTGGTTAAGTAGACCGTGGCTGCTGAGATCAAGGTTGAACGGGATGTATGTTTTTATTTCTAAACAATGGGATCAAGTTACAGGCTGCAGATGAAGTGTGACTTGTTCTTTTATTCAGTTGTCTGTGAAACCTTTTCTTTTCTCTCTTGCTAAAGGAGTGTGGTGGAGAGGGGTCTGTAGAGGTTGTTTCCCCCAGGACTGGCTTGGTCTTTGGTGATGGAGCCTTTCTTAGAGACACCGGCCCTAGAAATATCCCTGGTTGTTCAGAGTTGGTGTTTAGAGACCTTAGCCCTAATGGTACCACTGGTCACTCAGAGTTTGAATTAAGAGTATTTTTATTACTGGGATGGTGGGGGGACTGTGCTTTGTCCGGAGTCAATACTCCTGAGGGGCGGGCCAAAAGGCTTGTTAGGCTGGCATGGATTCTCTTTGCAGCTGACCTGGTAGGTTCCCGGGGGCTCAGGTTTGACTTAACACCCTCTGGTTTCATGGTGGAGATAAAATAATCATCCAAAGTTTTGCCTTTTGTTGGTTCTAAAGCTGGCGGGAGGACCACACCCACCGATTGTTCAGGATGGCCCAAACCATTGGTGGACTTCTGACAAAACTGACCTGAGCAAAGACAGGCTTTCTATGATAGAACAGCATCAGTAGACTGATTGAACCAGGTTATTGTTGGCTTGCGCTCTAATGATCAACTTATTTAGATGATCAAGTGGACTGTCAAACCCAGCAATAAATGTGGCTAGTGAATTCAGAAGGTCAACTTGCAGATCCAATTTATCTGAGTGATAATTTAAAGCAAAGATCATGGATTGTAGGGTTTGCAAGAATTTTGGCCAGACTAAACTGGAGAAGTCTGTTGTTGTATTAGAAGCATCTTTAGAGTGAGCACCTGGGCTCTCTGCATGCTTCGTATTGAAAAAGATAGCCCCAGAACAGATTGAACATTGGGATCCATGCTGTATGGTTCATATGCAGCGTTTCCAGAGCGATCCAGGTTAGGTGATTTCATAGGTGAGAGCGGTATTATGCTGCCAGTCGGGGTTTTGGTCCATTGAGCAGCTGGTGGACTAGTGGTGCGTTTCACTCTTGTCCCCTGGTGGAGATTAGGCCTTGCACATTCTGTTGGAAAGGTTCCTTGGGAACAAAAGAAGCTTCTAAGATGGTAGGTGAGTTTTCACTTGATATAACTATTGGTGAGACGTTATACCCAAACAGACCCGTCTGAGTAAGGAACTGGTATCCTCGCTGCTGGTTAGAGACTGGTGAGGCCGGAGTGGCAACTTCATTCTTTAACTCTGCCGGGTGAGCCGCTGCACCCTCAGCCTCTTGACAGCTAGTGAAACCATTGCAGTCCAAGGAGAACAACACTGGTCAGGGGGAATGGACCATGGCTTGGAATTAAAAAGTCAGAGGCCTTCTCATTGGATGCTCCGTGTTGCTGTTCATGGAAGTAGCACTCTTGCATTATGTGGATGTGACGCCTCTGTTAAATGCCCTGTCAACAGTGGGAAGTTTTTTAAAATAGGCCAAAAGGTTTGACTTGTGGGAGGCAAGGAAGCTAGCCACCTTTCTTCTTTCCTGAGGCAGTCATTACGTGGCCGGGACACAAGAAAGGTGTCTGATCCAGATGTCAAAGATGCCAAGGATGGAGTGAGGCTTCTTAGTGAGAACTGCATGCTGTGCTCTAGACCTGGTGTGGATTGACCCTTAATTCCACAGAGAGGCTTGGTACGGCCAAGCCTATTCTTTCTGCACTTTTGTGTGATTAATGGCTCTTTCCTTGTTCTGCCCGACCTGATTGTCCTCGGAGAAATTGCTTGAAGCTAGTAGCACCGCCTCACCTCCCCTTGGACGTGGTTGTCCGCTAGGCCCAGGGGGAGGGGCACAAGCATGCTATCTTCCTCCCACTTTAGTTGACTTGAGAGAGGAATCTGGATGATAAAGGGTCCAACTATATTATCCTGGTTGTCTTGGATGTCTTAGTTGTCTTTGATGCAGATGTTGCGCTTATGCCACAGCGGTATCCCTAAGGCTCAAAGTTGATGCTGGCCTCTCATCTGCAAGCAAGCCGCACCAGCCAAACACTGGCTGGCTCCAAGCTGCAACAGATAAGCCTGCGACCTAGTGCGTCTGGTAGCCACCACCCATGCAACCTCTGTCCACTCAGTCAATAGTTCTGATTAAGTTTAGTTTAGGTTAAGGTTAGAGAATGGCTTTTCTGAAGTTTGATTTTGAGCTAGGGTTGATGCATGTCTTTGGTGCAGCCTTGCGGTCAAGCAGATACTTCATGGGTCAGGCCAGGCACGCAGACTGCCTTCAGTATTTGCCTCCTCCACCACCGACCCCACTGGCCACTGGCCCCTGGCCCCAGCTCCAAATGTCCACAGAAGTCACAGTAGTCACAGAGGTCGCTCACTCCACCAGCCACCTGGACCGTGCTCTCGCTCGCTCTTCTTTCTCCCACCTCCTAGCGGCTGGACACTCCAAGCACGCAGGTGGGCAACAGGCAGCACTACCACTTGAGCTTCCCTTAAAGAAGTGTGCCCTGCCTGGCCCGGGTGGCTTAATGAGGCTCAAGGTGCTGAGACCTAAGTGCTGGGGAATCCAGGGACTATGGCCAATCCACCGATCAGGTACTGGGGAGTCCAGGGACTACAGGCAGACCGCCGAAGGTTCGGTTGGGTCTGTGACCATGGCTCAGCAGCTGCCATGATGGTATGGCACCCGAATACTGCAATGCTGCTGTGATGACATGGAACTGGAAAGAGAACAATGAGACGTTTACTGGTAACATGGTAAAGTTTACTATTACCACTCCAATCAGTGGGAAAGCAATGTACTCAGGAGGGGTAAAATGTACTATTCCCACTCCAGTGTGTGCAACACTAGGGAAAGCGTTGGACTCAGGAGGGCTAAAATGTACTATTCCCACTCCATTGTGTGCAACAATAGGGAACGCGGTGGACTCAGGAGGGGTAAAATGTACTATTCCCACTGCAGTGAGTGCAACGGTAGGAAAAGCTTTGGACTCAGGAGGGGTAAAATGTACTATTCCCACTCCAGTGTGTGCAACAATAGGAAAAGCGGTGGTCTCAGGAGTGGTGTAATTTACTATTCCCCCTCTAGTCTGTGCCACAGTAGGAAAAGCATTGGACTCATGAGGGGTAAAATTTACTATTCTCACTCCAGTTTGTGCAACAGTAGGGAAAGTACTTCACTTCAAACACGTACCTTATTTTTATACAATAAAATTATGAAACTATTAAAATAAAATTAAATATATTTAAAAAAATAAAACATTACAATATTTATTACTTTTTTAAATAATTAATAAAAGAAAACAATTTATGGGGGCTGTGGCCAAGCAAGATGGCCGGCGGGACGTGTTTCTAGGAAGCCCCTCCCCCCCTCTGGCCTGATCCTGCATTATCCTGCCATTCCATGCCTGATCCCTTGGTGGGATTGAGGCTCTGACCCCAGTGGCACCTTGGCTACCCCCATCCGGGGAGCCGTGGGCTACACGGACCAGCTGTGAGAGGAGCCGGGCCGGGACCTTGTGGTGATCGGTGGTCGCCTGGCCTGGTGGGGGCCGTGGCACAGCCTCACTTGTTCGCTCTGCTTCTGTCAAGGCAGCGGGAGGATCTGGTGTTCCCTGTGTGAAAGGGGATGCCTTTGTGACCTTGCAGGTGCGAGGTGAGGCCTGGATGACCCCCGCTTGGAGGAGCAGGGGCGTGCTGTGAATTAGGCCCGTGGGGGGGTCCAGACAAAGACCTTAATGGCCCTGCACAGGAGGATCCTGCCCTTGCACCCTCCCTTCTTGGTGGGCCCTTGTGCTTTGGAAGCGAAAGGCCCCTGTGCGGCGTCTCGTGGCAGTGGTTGGTGCCGCAGTCCGTCGCAACTCACAGGCGGTGGGCAAAGGAGATACCTGGGCAAGCGAACAGGCCGGTCGGAGGTCCGTGGCTTCGGGCCTTCTGTGGACTGGTCTTGTGGGACTGACTGCAGCCAGTGAGACAGAGGAGAGAGCGCTGCAACCTGCTGTGATGGGCTGGGCTTGCTGGCCCCCGGGATGGAGTATATGAGAGGCTGAGGGGAGGCGTGGCTTGAGCGACCAATATGGCGGATGCGGACTAGCGAGGCTCTGCGGCGAAGCCCCGTGAATCTGTCCTTTATCCATCACCAAGCAGAGGTAGAACACCAGGCAGACAAGCAGCACGTACGCACAACTGAGAACGCCGTCCGTTAGTGGCAGAAAACGGATGTGGCCATTGGGAGTGGAGCAGATGCTGCCTGGTCCTACGTGGCAAGGCCTGAAAGGGGTGAGGCCTGTGTCAGTGTTTATCCAAATGAACCTGAGCCCTCAGGACCCCATAACTGAGGAAATGGGCTGTCTCCGCACTGGGGTAGGGAACAGGCAGCCGATGGCGTGAACAGAGGCCTTGAGCTCTGACGCCCATATACTGGACACCGTGCTGGCGGCGTTAGAATGCATTGGCACCTCCCTGGACCAGGCACAAATCTCGCTGGAGAGCAAGATTGAGAAGGTCACCAGCGACTTCACTCTACTCCACTCGACTCACTCGCTTTAGGGCAAACTGAACGCTCTTGCTCCCAAGGTGGGCCAATTGGAAACCTCAAAGCAGGCAGTACTGGACAGAGTCGAGGTGCTAGAACGCCGAGTTGAAGATACAGAGGGGAGCATCAGGAGAAACAATATTCGTGGTGTGGGCCTTCCAGAGGGGGCGGAGGGCGAGGATGCAGTTGCCTATGCAGAGAAATGGCTCAAAGATCTGATCCCAGCAGGGTCACTCACACCTTCCTTTTCAGTGGAACGTGCTCACTGGGTTCCGACGAGGGCCTGGCCGCCAGGAGTGGGCCCATGCTCCTTCTTGCTCCGGCTACTTCATTTCATGGACAGAGATAATGAGAGGTGTGATTGCTCCCGACACCGCAGGTAGACAATGCCCGCGTTATGATATTCCCGGACTACACTATTGCCGTGTAAAAGCAGAGGGGCTCTTTTCTACCTGTGAAGCGCAAGCTGTGCACACTTAAACTGACATACTCTCTGCTTTTCTCCGCAAGGCTGCAGGTTGTGGCTCAGGGGAAGGTACTATTCTTCAACACCCCGGAAGCTGCGTGGGAGTGGTTGGAGTCGATGAAGCTGGTCAGCCAGCGGGAGGTATTGGCGGAGCAGAGGGAGCTGTGGGACTCGAAACCTCGACGATGCAGGAACCACAGGGTATGCAACACCCCCCCAACGAGAGCGGGACATGCTCCTGACCTGGAGCAGATAATACAGGAGACGGCAGTGGCTATTGGAGCACCACCACCAGCCTCAGACATGGAAGTAGAACTAAATGACTCTGATGGCGAAATTGGCTCTTCTACCTAAACAGTTGTAGTGGGCAGCACCCACGACAGGGGAGGAATCTGTGCTTGGCCCGATGAGCTGCTGCATAAAGTGTTTTGGAGCATACCTAGCCACTGCCTGTGCATAAGTTGCACTGGGGCACCCGCCCAAGAGCTGACTTGGTAGAACGCTCTCCCGTTACTTTATTTGTGGGTAACTTCTTCCCACACCAATTACATCTAATAGGCAAGTTGGATGGTTTGGGCAGATACCGGTTGTCCCTCTGCTCTAATGGAATTCTACTGTATTAATTTAGTGGCAGTTGTTGGTTTTAAGTTGCATTGGTATGATTTTTACTGGAGTCAAGGTTCCTGTTGCTCCCCCTTCTCTCTGCATGGCGTTCATCGTCCAGGTGAACCCAATGTCTCCAAGAGTGGCACGTTAATAGACAATTACCCCAACGACCACATATGAACCCTACTAACATCCTTACATGGAATGTGCAGGGCATTCACAAGCCAGTACGCAGATATCTCATTTACTCATATATTATAAGGCATTCAATCTGCATAGTGATGCTGCAGGAGACACACCGCGCAGACAGAGATTACCAAACTGCAGTGGCGCTGGTGAGGGCAGTTGTTTACAACCAATTTCTCCTCCTACGCCGAACACTCCTTTTGTGGCAGAGGAGTGGGAAGCTGATGCTGAAAGTCGCTATGTGTTGCTGCGTGGATGCCTAGATGGTCGTGCATTGTTGCTGGGGTCCATTTATGTGCCGAATGTGAATCAGGCTTCTTTTTTTTGTAGGCTGGCTTGCTTCCTTTCCAGGTGGAGTGGCATCCCATGGCTCACAGAGGGGGATTTTAATAGTGTTCTGGACCTTGACCTAGATCGCTACTTCCCACCATTACCTATTGCAACCACAGTGGCGGCAGTGCAATCACTGAGAGAATGGCTCCAGCATTGGCAGCTGTTGGACCCATGGCGCCAACGTAATGTTGTGACCAGAGTCTATTCATTTTATTCAGCTCCACACCAGCTATGTGTTAGGCTTGACAGAATATTGTGCACATCTTACCTGATGTCCGCGGTGCTACACACTGATTACGAGGCCAAACTAACTCTGATTATAATCCCCAGCTCCTACGGTTGGGTTGGGAGGCATCCCCTCCGGTCGTTCCTACGTGGCGCCTACGTCCCAAGTTGTTGGAAGATGGCCTCTTCAGGGCATCACTGGGCACAGCAATCCTAGAGCATTTTGAACACAATGGTAGTACCACATCGTCTGGACTGGTTGAATGGGAGGCATTTAAGGTCTTTATCAGAGGGCCCTGTCTGGGCACACAATGGAACATGGGTAAAACCATTGTCGGTTATTTAACCCAGGTGGATAGGTCTCTGTTACAACATGAGCAGAATACTATCCAGCACCCACTTGGAGCTGGCAGACTGGCAACCCACTGAGCAGAACATCTTTCTTTGGTGGCGAGGCTGCACTATCTAAACTACGTGGCCCACTCGGCTCGCACACATGCCGCGGCCGACAAGTCGGGTAAGTTGCTAGCCTGGCTGATCCGTCAAGACCAGGCCCGCACCCCTATAATGGAACTATGCTCAACATCGGGAGACATGCGCTACTCCCAAGGCGAGATCCATGCTGAGCTCACATTCCATTATACTATCCTGTACCGTTCAACAACTGCGGCGGGTATGGCGGACTATGAAGAGTTATTTTCCCTGCTTTCCTTGCCCCTTCTGACGGAAGAGCAACAGGCGAAGCTGGATGAATCCTTTGCGCTCCTGGAGGTACAGGACAGTGTGCGCACCTTAGCAACTGACAAAACCCCAGGGCCTGATGGCCTACCGTAGGAATTCTATAAAACGTTTTCCTCTGTGATTGCGTCTCACCTCCTGCAGCTATATGAGGAGGCACTAGAGGCTGCAACCCTGACTGGGTCACAATGAGAGGCGTTACTGATATCTCTTCCCAAGCCGGGCAAAAACCTGATGGTGTTGGGCTCCTATAGGCTGCTTGCGATGCTCAACCTGGATTATAAGATCCTGGCTAAGATTCTGGCAACATGATTGGCGCCCCTGGTCCCTCAGTTGATCCACTCCAATCAAAACGGCTTTGTGCCGGCATGTAGCCCCTCCTTGAATATGAGGCGCCAATTAAGGGTCATGAAGTACTCAACACAAGACTGGTCCCGGGCGGGCTGCCTGGTACTAGACTTGGAAAAGGTCTTCGACTCAATGGAATGGCCCTACCTGTTCAAGGTGCTGAGGTGCATTGGTTTATGCCCCAGGTTCATATGGCAGGTGAAACTTTTATATCCCCGGCCCTGGCTCAGGGTCAGGACTGGCTCGGCTATCTCCGCACCAACAGAGGTGTGCAGAGGTACCCAAAAAGGTTGCCCCCTTTCCCCGCTTCTGTTCTCACTGATTATGGACCTTTGACAGCAGATGGGGGAGAACTAGGATATCCCACTCGGAGACAGCCAACATATCGTGTCGCTCATCGCCAACAACCTTCTCTCGTACTTTAAAAGTATTGACACTGTCCCTGACGAGGTTGCAGAAATACTACAAAAATTTGCCCCGCTCTCTGGGCTGCGGGTTAACTGGGCAAAATTGTGCTCGCTCCCCTTCAGTCCTGATATATCTGATCCAGGTCTTCGCCTCTCTGGGGTACTCATTGCCCTGGCAGACCAGGACATTCAGATACCTGGGAATTCACATATTTCATAGGGAGGAAGAACTCCTTGATGGTAACCTTAAACGAGAGATAATATCCATCCGTGCTCAAATGGACTTCTGGCAAACATTACCACTCTCAGTGATGGGGAGAGTCGCTCTCCTGAAGATGGTGGTCCTTCCACGACTGCTATATTATTTCTCCAACCTACCCTTTTACTTCCCAGCTAAATTCTTTAGGGAGTTGGAATACAGAATTAGGGAGTTCATTTGGAATAAGGGCTGATGCAGAGTGGCGCTTCAAAAACTGTATTTGCCTCTGGAGCGGAGTGGTCTGGCCGTACCAAATATGGAACAATACTACCTGACTTCCCAGCTGCAATGGGCAGTCAGGTGGCTCTCGGGTCTCCAGATGTCTGACACAGCCTGAGTTGTGCAGCCCATGACCCTACCTGAGATACTATAGTTATTTCGCCCTTTCACGCAGACTGGGGTAACAGAACCACTTCTGGTGGGTGTGGCTCACCGATGCTACCGCCGTACTCTGCACCTCATGCAAGTATGTAAAATCAGCTTGTTTTCATGTAAGAAATATGAATAATGAATAAAAAGATGTTTTTTTTAAATGGGAGGCTGATGAGTGGCGGACCAGAGGTGGTGTACATATCCACAGGTTTTGGGTGGACGTTTGTGGCCACTAACTGGATCGATCCTGTCACTGAGGAGTGCAGAGGCACTGGTGATGTTCTGCTGGTATTTTCTGACTGTGAACTGTAATACCTTGGTGAGCAGGGAGCTGTGTGTCTCCCTCAGCCTGTCGCCTGCACCTGATGGTCCTACCCAGACGCCTGTCCTGGGAGCGGGATTGGTGTCAAAGGCCAGTTAACTTTATCCTTTTAGAGAATTGCCTTCTAATTTTCTACTCTATGGAACATGTTGTTATGGTGGACGCTTCCTGCCTACGTAGCATGAGGTAGATGGAGGCGCTATGGTAGACACTAGTGATCACTGCTGAGCGTTTGCCCTCGTGCCCTTGAGGTATCATATGTGGGAGGAGGTGCTGTTTTTTTCTGGAGTATGACATATTAGTGATACAAGCATGATACACTTCACTTATGGGGAGAGGGGGTTGCCTCCACTATTGTGGTATGATTCAGTTTCTGGGGTGTTGGGGTCTTAGGCTGTTTGTCCTGGCAACACATACATGTATGGATTTACAGTATGCTAAGATTTATTTGTTCTGATGTTTATCTGAGATGGGAAGGGGGATTGGTATATGTTAATTATGTGCATGCTTTTATATGTTTGATGGTTATATTTTCAGTACACATTTTTATGTGAGACAATGGGGAGGTAGTCAGACTGCTCCTTTCACTCCTGTGGGGCGGGGGGTTGGCAGCTGGGGTGGAGTACGGGGTGCTACTATGACTCAACGGGTAAATATACTAACCTTGAATGTAAGGGGGCTGCAAAACTATACCACGCGATAAAGGGTGCATTCCTTCCTGTGGCAGCATAAGATCCAAATATCCTGTTTACAGGAAACACATATGATGGAGGAGGAGTCTCAGAAGCTTGCTAAGAAGAGGCAGGGTCAGTTGTTTTCCGCTTCATTTTCCTCTCACGCCAGAGGAGTGGTGATATGGGTGGCCCCAGGTGTTCCCTTTATGCATGCCTACAGCTAGGCTGATGTTGAGGGGCGATATATACTCCTGCAGGGTACATTGAATGGCACGCCCCTGACAATACTCAATACTTATGCACCCAACACTCCTTTTTTGACAATGTCTCTGGGGTGCTGGACGCTGGTGTGGGTTCCCCCATTGTACGGGCTGGAGACTACAATTGTATTTTGGATGGAGAGAAATTCCCACAAGAGAAATTACTGGCAGTGTCCAAGGAGGCAAGAGTGTGGGGTATTTTACCGGAGTCGATGCAACAAGGTATTGTTTGTCTCATGCTCAAGCCTGGGGGTGATTTGAGCGATTCTTCTTCCTACCGACACTCACGATGTTAAATAGTGATGTCAAAATCCTCTATAAGATATTAGCTACTAGGCTGTGTGGAGTTTTTTGGGGCTTGGTTCATAAAGACCAGTGTGGATTTATACCAGCTCAAAGCATGGCCTTTAACTTACACCGCCTGGCACATGCTCTGCATGAAACCATGGACATACCTCAAGAATTGGCATTGGTGTCGTTGGACCTAGAAAAGGCCCTTGATACTGTGGAATGGAGCTACCTTATGGCTATACTCAGGGGAATGGGGTTTGGCCCCAAATTCTGTGCCTGGGTTTGCCTACTTTAGACTAGTACGAGTAGAGGTGGAGGGGGAGCTCTTGGATTCTTGGGTGCTTAGCAGGGGAACCAGACAGGGATGTCCTCTTTTGCTGCTCCTCTTTGCCCTAGCAGTAGAGCCGTTGGCAGTGTTGTTACATGGGGAGCTGGCCCCTTGGGGAATTCTGGTATGTCTAGACTCTCACATTATGGCCCTCATTACGACCCTGGCGGTTTGTAACCGCCAGGGCCGCGGCACGCGGGAGCACCGCCGACAGGCCGGCGGTGCCCCGCGGGGCATTCTGACCGCAGCGGCTTAGCCGCGGTCAGAGAAGGGAAACCGGCGGTCTCCCGCCGGTTTCCCGCTGCCCCCAAGGAATCCTCCAAGCCGGCGCAGCTTGCTGCGCCGGCTTGGGGATTCCGACTCCCCCTCCCGCCATCCAGTTCCTGGCGGTTCTCCCGCCGGGAACCGGATGGCGGGAGGGGGAGTCGCGGGGCCCCTGGGGGCCCCTGCAGTGCCCATGCCAACGGCATGGGCACTGCAGGGGCCCCCTTAAGAGGGCCCCAAAATGTATTTCACTGTCTGCCTTGCAGACAGTGAAATACGTGACGGGTGCAGTAGCACCCGTCGCACCTTCCCACTCCGCCGGCTCGATTACGAGCCGGCATCCTCGTGGGAAGGGAGTTTTTCCCTGGGCTGGCGGGCGGTCTTTTGGAGACCGCCCGCCAGCCCAGGGAAAAACTCATAATACCCTCCGCGGTCTTCTGACCGCGGAGCGGTATTATGGAGGGCGGAATCCTGGCGGGCGGCCTCCGCCGCCCGCCAGGGTCGTAATGAGGGCCTATGTCTGTATATGTGGACGATTCACTGGTGTGCCTTTGGTCGCCGGGCAACTCGGTTCCTCTGTTGTTACGACTGTTAAGGGAGTTTGGGGCCGTATTGGATTCACAGACGAATCCACATAAGTCACTCCTGTTCCTGCTGGGTGCGCTTCGTGATAGACCTCTGGATGATTTGCCAGTAGTGGGTCTCCATTGGAAGCTAGAGAGTTTTAGGTATTTGGGCATCTGGGTTACCCATAACGCAGCACCACATGAGATATGTGATATGGAAAGAGTTGTGTCTGGCCTAGAGCACTCGGTTTTGTTTTGGAATAGGCTGTCACTCTCTGTGATGGGAAGAGCAGCTATTGCTAAGATGATGTTTCTTCTTCGCTGTCTATATCTGGTACAACATTTGTTGTTTCTGTTGGCCCCTCAGTTATTCACTCAGTTGGATAGCTTTCTGGTTTCACTGGTCTGGGCTGGATGCAGCAGCAGAGTGTTCCTGTCCACACTGCAGAGGGATCTAGAGGACGGTGGGTTAGCTATCCCTAATATTTGGCTATATTACTATGCTGCGCACTTGCAGCATGCTGCAAAGTGCCTGGCTGAGTTGGATGGCTAGGAAAAGCAACTTTTTGAGGACATGCTGGGCACAGATTCATTGGCTCACATCCTGATGAGAGGCAGCCGTTCGCAGACAGCTGTCCCTTACCTGGTTCAAAGCACTGCACAGATCGGGTAAAAGATCATTAAGAAGGTGCTTCATCATGCCCCATTTCACAGGGAGCTAAAGATGTGGGAGCTCGCTCCCTTCCATGATATTGATAATTGCATGTCTATGTACAGCTGGAGAGAGCGGGGATGTCTTGTTGCAGGAGATTTATTACCAAACAAGGTGTTCTTGTCCTTTCAAGAGGCACAGAACACATTTGGCTTGGGCCCGGGACAATTTCTGCAATATGCTAAGATGGAAAGTGTTGCACAGGAGGTCTGGCAAGATTTTCCAATTGTCCCAACATCTTCTAAGGTGTTGAATGGGCTGATAAATTAGGGGGGTGGGAGACACTTAATCACCCTATTTTATAGGGCCCTTCAGGAAGATATGCCTGGTACAACATATGCGGTGTGTTGATCATGCGAGGAGGAGTTGTTGGAACCAGTGGAGGACGCCGATTGGGCCTGAGCTTTGTCGCTGGTGCACACTGTTTCGTGTAATAATAGATTTAACTTCCTACAGTTTAATTTTGTGCACCGTACGTATGTCGCGCCTTCTCATCTTAACAAGATTGATCCAACTAGGGGAGCCGGGTGTCCTCTGTGTGGTGAGGAAAACACTTCCTTCCTACACCTGGCATGGTCCTGTACTGTGGTGCAGCTGTTCTGGCGGAAGGTGGTTACAAAGGTTGTGTAGGCTACGAGCCTGGGTATAGCATTGACGCCATTGACATGCCTAATGGGAGTGGTGGCACAGCCCAGTGGGTAGCAAATCCCATACAAACTGGCACAACTGGCTCTAGTATTGTCTACACGTAGGGTGGCAAAGACTGGATGAGTTCTAGGAGCCCATTCGTGGAATACTGGATACATGATATCCTGGAATGGGGAGTGGCATAAGAACAACATATGCGATTGGCTCGTAGGTAAGAGGGTGCACCTATCGATTTGGTGGCATCGGGACACTTATTGGAGCGCTTCAATGATGCTGATGAGTCAAGTTCTGGGATGAGTACTGACGTTGAAGATTAACAAACGGGGACCACTTATGAATACAATGATGATTGGAACCAACTATGCTTATATTGAAATTCTGGTATGCATAGATTATATATGAATTGGTTACATTATGGCACTACCATGTGTTGGGGATCACTGTGATGCTCCACTAGATCAGCCATTGTCGATATATATTTCTATCTGTTTAAGTAATTCTCCTGAGAGATGGGTATCAGAGGGGGATCACATGCTTTGCACTGTATCGTGTTTATTTAGTTCTGAATATATAAACTCAATAAAAAGAGTTCTTAAAAAAAGAAAAGAATGTTATTAAATAATTTCATTAATTTTCCACACTAGTCACACATTTAACATATATGTAAATTAAAAAATTATGCTAACACAATTTATATAATTAACAATTAATTCATAATAAATAAATTATAATTCATTAATTATTATTTAACTTCCCACCCTATACCCATACAAACCCAACAACCCACATCGAAAATGTTAATTAAAAATTATAATAATTACACAATTTACAGAATTAATTAACAATTAATTCGAAATGTATCAATACACATCCTACAAACCCAACAACCTGGGCCTAAAATATAACTTTACAGTTATTATTTATACAATTTACATACTTAATAATCAAATAAACAAAAATAATTTACAAAATATCAATGAATTATACTTAATTGCATTCCCACCCTGTACCCCTATAAACCTCACAACCCGCTATTACTCTATAAATTACTATTTTCCAATTAAATTAAAAATATGAATACCTTAAAATTACAAACGACATTTAGAACATTAACAACAATTACACAAACATTATAAAACATATACAATTACAATAATATTGAAACACATAAAGAAACTTAAAAAACAATATTTTTTACCTAAAAAACTCAATATTTTTGTCAACGCTATTTTTGCACACAATATTTCTGTGGCATGATATTAAAAACTTGATATTTCTGCAACTCGATATTTTTTAATCAACATTTTGTTTAAATATCTCCATCGACCTAACCTAAAGCAAGATTTCTCACTGGGGGACCTAAGCATGCTTTCACCTAATGCCTTAGCTCTTAAAATGCTCCTCGCCTTTGGTTCTCAACAAATTATATCAACAGAGTGTACAATGCAGTCTTTCTTCTGTCACTTTCACACTTTTCTGTAAAACTATTGAATATGACAATCGCTTATCAATTTCACAAGCTCACCAGTGCCTAGTTTAGTCAGATTGAATTCACTAATGCCATAAATTTGTATGCAATAAGTGGGCCATTGTGATTGGTGCAAAGTTTGATGTCACTGCATCATATGCAGTACATGGTTGTTGGTGCATAAAACTTTATGTCGACTTTCACAGAACGAGCCAGAGCAAGTAAGGTTCCTTAAAATCACAGCTCGAATTTCATATTTATCTGTAAATTATGGTCATCTCGACAGGAAAGAAACACAATTAGTCCGATTCGGTGCGTCGGACAGCCAGGAGCTGCCCGACGCTACAGTGCTCATGTGTGTCGGACTGCTCCCAGTCCACTGTGCACATGCCACTTTAAATCCCTCTGGTGCGGGGACCAGAGGGATTTATTTTAGAAAGAAACAGCCTCAGGAGATTGGGGAGAGCTTCCCCATCTTCCAAGACTGTTTCTTTTGTTTCAGTGAAATGACTGAAAGTCAAATGAGCCATTTGGCGCATTTCACTTTCACTGCCTTGGTGCACGGGGGCCGCCCCAGCCCTCTGAGCACTTATGCTGATGGGAGGGGTATCACTGGAAAGGGGAGAATCTTCCCTTTACAATGGTACCCCTTCCTAGGAGATCCCTGCTTGAGGATCGTTGCAGCAGGGCGATCCCAAAACAGGGAACCAGCCACTAGGCACCAGGGAAGGGGGAATGGCCCCTTGAGCAAGGGCATTTGCTCCCCCTGTTTGTTATAGGCATTTTCATTCTTCCTGTGCCCGCAGGGGGCAGATGGTAGCTCCCGATCTGTCCCCCCAGGGGGCAGAAAGCCCACTAGAAACCAACGATTTATTCATTATATAGATTTAGGGGTGGGGGCAGCTTTAAATGGGCATTGTAATGCCCCCACCCGTCCCAAAAAGTGGCATCTCCCGGGGGGCAGAAAGCCCACCAGGCACTCTTTATATTTTACCAAATGAATTCCTGTATACCCGGTACACAATGAAAAAACATTGAAGGTGCAGTTCAGTTATTGGCTCGCGGTACCTAGGGTTTTTGGTGAACCTACAAGCCCTATATATCCCTGCAACCAGTGGATACAACGGTATATTGCATTTCAAAATCTAACATAGTTATAAGAAGTTACAGATGAAAATGTGGACACAAACAGCTTTTTTCCAACTCAATTTCAATATTTTTGCATTTCAACTGTTACTTCTTTGGGAAAACCTTGAGGATCTACATAAATGCCCTCTTGCTGAATTCAGAATGTTATCTACCTTTCAGAAATGAATAGCTTTCCAGGATCCACCATGGTTTCACACACATTTCTACCACTAAAATAGCAAAAATGGGCTATGTCCTAGTAAAATGCCAAAACTGTGTTGAAAAGTTTGGTTTTCTGATTCACTCAGGCCCTGAACCCTTAGTGTGGCCTCAGTGGAGCTGAATAGAAGTTTTTTGGGATCTTTGGAACTGGGCTGGTTGGCACCAAAAGCATGACGCTCGCACTGTCAGGTATTGTGGCGCTCTTTTGGTCTGACCCCTCATGCTACAGCATCAGCCACTTGTGGGAAGTGACACGATGAAAGTCCTGCCCGACCATATGTGATGACAACAGAATCTTCATACGAGGCGCTTACAGTCCATGATGCTCAGCCTTCTCTGTGTGATACAACGATGACCGCATGTGACGCTTTCCTGCTCCTCGCGGGCCTCTCCACCGTGAAAGGGTCTCTTTGCACTGGACTGAAAAGGTAACTTTTCGGCAGGACTCACCTGGTCCCTGTACTGACCTTCACTCCATCGCAGTTGGCCTTCACTTATGGCTTTCTCCCAGTCTTGCACAGCCAGATAGCTGTGAGTGGCCCTTTGGGCTTTCTGGCACTTTTTTCACTTAAGCATTTAAAACTGCATATCTCCAGTTCTTCTAATTGAATTTTTGCTGTTTTGGGCTTGATTTGTGTATTACACTTGTCCCGCTTTATAAAATTGTGTGGGATTTTTCTCGTGCTGTGTTTTCACTCAAATTCTTTTTGAAGTGCTACATAAATTCTTTACACATTGCCTCTAAGTTACGCTTGACTGCTCTGTGCTAAGCAAACTAGAGGGTTGAGCACATATTCATTTGGGGTTTGCTTGTTCCTCACCCTGACAAGGATTGTGGTCGCTGCTTGAGTAGGGTTTCGTCCTCCTCAAACACTAGCCCAGTTTCTCACAATCTTGTAGTGGTTTTAAAATGTCACCTCAAGATGTTCCTCTTTGTGGTGCCACCCAGGCAATGATCACACTAAAGTGTTGCACCTAGGCACGAGAAGCATCAAAGGCAGTGGCGTGATAATTTATCCTCACATCTACAGAGGGAGAGGCAGCGTGTCATTTCTTTGCTTTTGTGCTTGGTGCATGGTAATGATGTTGCTCCCACTTTTCTATGTCAGTGTTGCCCATGGAATCCTGGAAGGTTCCACACAGATAGAGTGCCAGGCTGAAGAACTGATTTGCAAAGTGGATGCTAGGCATAAAGTTCTTCTTTTATCTGCTGTTTTGAGGAAACCCCATTCACCTGAATATGTAAGTACAGCTTGCCTTAAATTCATTCTTCTCCAAGATGGTCTCCATCCCAGTGTTTTTTGTCAGTATTTCCCAGTCCAAAATGGTGTCAATTCTTTTCCTGTGATGTAATCTCCTGTCTAGACTATATATACAGGGAGTGCAGAATTATTAGGCAAATGAGTATTTTGACCACATCATCCTCTTTATGCATGTTGTCTTACTCCAAGCTGTATAGGCTCGAAAGCCTACTACCAATTAAGCATATTAGGTGATGTGCATCTCTGTAATGGGAAGGGGTGTGGTCTAATGACATCAACACCCTATATCAGGTGTGCATAATTATTAGGCAACTTCCTTTCCTTTGGCAAAATGGGTCAAAAGAAGGACTTGACAGGCTCAGAAAAGTCAAAAATAGTGAGATATCTTGCAGAGGGATGCAGCACTCTTAAAATTGCAAAGCTTCTGAAGCGTGATCATCGAACAATCAAGCGTTTCATTCAAAATAGTCAACAGGGTCGCAAGAAGCGTGTGGAAAAACCAAGGCGCAAAATAACTGCCCATGAACTGAGAAAAGTCAAGCGTGCAGCTGCCACGATGCCACTTGCCACCAGTTTGGCCATATTTCAGAGCTGCAACATCACTGGAGTGCCCAAAAGCACAAGGTGTGCAATACTCAGAGACATGGCCAAGGTAAGAAAGGCTGAAAGACGACCACCACTGAACAAGACACACAAGCTGAAACGTCAAGACTGGGCCAAGAAATATCTCAAGACTGATTTTTCTAAGGTTTTATGGACTGATGAAATGAGAGTGAGTCTTGATGGGCCAGATGGATGGGCCCGTGGCTGGATTGGTAAAGGGCAGAGAGCTCCAGTCCGACTCAGACGCCAGCAAGGTGGAGGTGGAGTACTGGTTAGGGCTGGTATCATCAAAGATGAGCTTGTGGGGCCTTTTCGGGTTGAGGATGGAGTCAAGCTCAACTCCCAGTCCTACTGCCAGTTCCTGGAAGACACCTTCTTCAAGCAGTGGTACAGGAAGAAGTCTGCATCCTTCAAGAAAAACATGATTTTCATGCAGGACAATGCTCCATCACACGCGTCCAAGTACTCCACAGCGTGGCTGGCAAGAAAGGGTATAAAAGAAGGAAATCTAATGACATGGCCTCCTTGTTCACCTGATCTGAACCCCATTGAGAACCTGTGGTCCATCATCAAATGTGAGATTAACAAGGAGGGAAAACAGTACACCTCTCTGAACAGTGTCTGGGAGGCTGTGGTTGCTGCTGCACGCAATGTTGATGGTGAACAGATCAAAACACTGACAGAATCCATGGATGGCAGGCTTTTGAGTGTCCTTGCAAAGAAAGGTGGCTATATTGGTCACTGATTTGTTTTTGTTTTGTTTTTGAATGTCAGAAATGTATATTTGTGAATGTTGAGATGTTATATTGGTTTCACTGGTAATAATAAATAATTGAAATGGGTATATATATTTTTTTGTTAAGTTGCCTAATAATTATGCACAGTAATAGTCACCTGCACACACAGATATCCCCCTAACATAGCTAAAACTAAAAACAAACTAAAAACTACTTCCAAATATATTCAGCTTTGATATTAATGAGTTTTTTGGGTTCATTGAGAACATGGTTGTTGTTCAATAATAAAATTAATCCTCAAAAATACAACTTGCCTAATAATTCTGCACTCCCTGTAGGAAGGCTTTGGTCAAAGAAGGGTGCATCGCAACAGTTCTGTTTCCTAATATTCTGTGGCACGCAAACCCCACTTTGATGCCTTTTTGTCTCCTATTTTTCCCCCTTTTTCTGCAGCTGTATTGCTTACTGGATTCTCACTTGGGAGAATATACACTGGGGTTTTTCTTACCCCTGTTTCTGGGTCGTATAGCTACCTTGCTTATCAGCTCCTGTACCAATCATCATACGGAATCAAGACTTTCCAATGTTGCCTAACATTTGCCCTTTGTGGCTCTTTGTCCTTAGGTACGACTCTCAAATGGAGACACTTAACACTCTTCACACTTATATTAAGTACAGAGTGGACGTGGCTACTGGAAGAAGCCACAATTTCTTCAGGCCATAAAAAAAAAAGAACATAGAAAGACCTTCGAGCCATCCAATCCTTGACACAAACTGCAAACACATATTCAGCAGGCCAGAAAAGAAAACATGGACAACTTTCAAAGTGGAAGTGTTCTCACCTTCCTACCATCACGCACAATGCTGGCAGTAGCGTTGTATGTCTAATCAAATGTGCACTCCATCAATCAGAGACATAGAAACATGATCAATCACTATAAGCATAATATGGCTTCAAAATAAACCTGCACAGTGATTGGCCATGCTGTAGTTATCCTCCTTGCCCTCTGCTACCTTCTTATCATTGTGGAGGGGAAGCAGAAAGGGGTTCTTACCAACATAACTTGCCCATCTGAGCCAACTCAAACGTTGCTCTCATGCTCCTTATTATAATAAATTGCATGAAAACTGTTCCAGGGTTGTCTGAGCAGGCAAACCCCACGATTTACACAGACCAGTGGTACACCTCTTTTCTGCCTGGCTCCCTGACACAGCGTGAGTGGAAAGTGGCTGAAGTACGCGTTTTGTGCTGGCTGTGTTGACAGAGTGGTTAGTCCAATATGTAGATGTTATTTTGCTGTGTCGGGCAGACAGGCCTATCTTTGCTGCCAATCATCAATGTGATGGACTACACCAATACCATCCAACGAACTGATCCCATGGAAGCTTGCCTACAACTATCACCCTATCCCATCAGAAAGAGGAATTCATTTGAAAACCAGTATGGAGCTCGAAATAAAAGTGAAAAACACATAAAATATCTGTTGTATGGGTAGCTTGTACAGTGAGGGGCAACACCCTAATGCTCCTAGGGACAGGTCACCACTTTAAAGCCATTTCAGAGACATGAAGTGAATGCTGTACATAGTGGAAGACATTATGCAAACAATAAATGAGTCGTGTCCCTTGACAAGCAGCCAACCGTGTCTTGGTGTCACTGGAAAACAAGAACAAGGCAGGGGAAATTCTGCCTCCAACACAAACATTAAAAATGATGTAACAGAAAAGGTAAGGTACTAAGTTAACTTTAACTCATTTGTCGTGTGTGACAAGTGCGAATGACATGTGACTAATGCAGCGTGAGTATATGGGCGAGTGAATGAAAGTTAAAATGATTCAGTAAAAAATAGATTGAGTGAGATGTGAATTTGTATTTATTTACTTCTTTTTTGGTGTGGGTGGGTACTGCTATTTAATGTAATCATCTGATATTCAGGACATAATGCATATGCTTATTGGTATGCTAATGATGGCTCATGCTACAGGATAAAACAGACCATGTGCCCATGTATAAACATTATTGTTGTGATTTCTGACCCCAGCAGCAATAAGCCTTAATGCTTTCCCGTGGTACTGATCCTTAATTGCTCCCGATCGTAATATATCTCAATGCTCCCAAGCAGTAATGCCTATTAAAGTGCCCTTACAACCAGGAGCATGACAATTAAAATTAGGCAGTAAGGAACGCGAATGTCCACATTGAAACATGAGCCTTAATAACCCTAGCTAGTAACAAGATTCATCCAACACGTGCCTTAAAATGCATTTTGTGGCTCCTGTTGCAGCAGACCACAGTGCTTAATTTGTGAAAAAGCTCTGCTCAGACGCCAGCAGCTGGTGCAATTAAATATCAGTGTGCCGAATAACAAAGTTGGTGATCTTTAATCAACTACCAGACAATCCCTGCCCCTTTATCTCACTCTTGAAGTTTCCTGGATTCTTCCTTTGTGGCAGTCTAGCTGTCTTTCTCTTCCTAAGTCTTTCCGATCTGTTGTATTTTTACGTCTCATGCACACAGTAAATATCTGGTGCGGGAAAGTAAGTAGGCCCCACCCGCAAGCACTGGCTAAGTTTAAGCACTGGCAGCATTGTTTCCTTTTCTCCTCTGAGTCCAAAGAGTGAATGTATCTGTCTCACAAACACCAGTTCCCCAGGGACTGCTACCATCAGTAACTACCACCATTTGAGACTGGAAGAACATCCTCTATTTTTTCTCTCCCTCAATTACGTATTACCGGCTATGGTGTTTTGCTGTATATTGGTATCTCTCATGATGGGAGGATTACGTTTATGAGGATTCAGCTATACTCTGACCATGACAATATACTTTTCTTTAGAGAAACAGTCTCTAAGCTTAACAATTCCTTTACATGATGAAATCAAAAGACCATACTTCATCCTTGCTCCTTCTATAATCAGTATGTATTTCATAAAAGATGCACACAGTAAACAAACCCTGAACATTCTGGTTGCCAACAGGACCAATTGTTAACTAATCCCTGTAAACAGCTTGTCAAAACTCCCTTTAGTAAGCAGGATGTGCCTCTCAATTCAACAAAGCTTGTCTTCACTGAAGTCACACTGTTCTTGCCAAATTACACAGCCAAGTATTTATAAATACCACTGCCACTAATAATAATCATAATAATAGCAACAATAATAATAATACATTTTTTTATGCAGCACTTCATAAAGCATGCCTCAGTGCTCTGCACAACAAGTATTATTATTACTCAATGTAATGGTTCTCAAATTACCCACTTCAAGAAAAATAGAACTGAATGTATTGTTTTCAATATACATTTTCCTGTCTTTTTAGGGCAAACAACATCAAAATATACATGGAATGTAGAAGAAATACAAAACAGGAATACATGTGTTGTTGTCCAATTAAGGCATCTTAAGGATCTGGAAACATTTTCAAACCACTTGGTCTTCAGCCTCATAGTTAAATATGTCATCAGAAGCCATCAATGAGAATATAAACCCATTGTGACAGTTATTTGCTATGTTTTTGCAGAAATAGTGCCTACAAAAGAACATTAAAAACATAATGATTCAATTTAAATATTAAAACTAAAATCTTCTTAAATTGGCCCTTTATGTATGGTGTCGCCAAACTTAATAGTTCCAAGATTGTTTTTACGAAAGTTTGCTAATAGGCAGTGGCGGCTCCTCCACTACGGTGGAGGAGCGTCACTCCCCTCCCCCCGCAAGCAGCAGCAGCTGCAAAACTTGAAAAATAAAACATAAGAAACCACGTTCATTATGTTTTATTTTTCAAGGGGTTGGGGCTATGATGAATGACAGGCAGGGAGGGGGAGTGGTGTGCACTCCCCTCAGTGTGCATGTGTGTTTGGCCGGGTGTCTCAGGACCTCCACACCCACATGCGCACTCAGCTCTCTCCAACCCGAGCTGTGTTGCCGGGTTCGTGACAGAAGGCCCAGGCTCCCAGTATGCCTGAGAGTACAAAGCCGGGGCGCTCCGGCCAATCCTAACGCTGCTGTCATGCTGCCAGCAGCATGACAGCAGCGTTAGGATTGGCCGCAGGGCAGGCTGGGAGCCTGTGCCTGCAGTGAGTGGAGCCTGAAGATTGGCATGGAGGCGATGCGGCGGGCGTCAGCTAAGTTTTTCTTTATAAATTATTATTACTATTTTTGTTGTCTTTGTTTTGTGCCCCCCCTACCCTGCCGCTTCCCCCCAAGAGCAGCCGCCCCTGCTTATAAGTGGTTCTAGAGGTGATTATACCCTTAACTGTCCACTTTAAAAGGTTTTTCGCATTAGTACTGTACCTCAATCATGAAGATGTTTTGGGGTTGTGTTATGATGTATTTTTGAAGATGGGGAAGTATTTATGTCAGCTCACTTTCATGTTCTTTTTGTAATTTTAATGTTATTTTTATTTTCAAATCAGAAATTGTGATTCTCAAACTCGGCAGTGGCTCTCAAGAGGACAGTAGCAAGTTACAGAACGTGAATCTTTTTTTGGCCATTTTTTCATAGGATAGATGCATTTTTCTCCTCTCCAAGTTGAATCTTGCACTCATATGAGCACAAGATTTCTTTTCAGACCGTTAGAGAATCACGAAGGTAGTTTTTGAACTCTGCTATGGACACTGGATTAAAATACAGCTCTCTTTGTGTCAACTCAGTAATATATTAGTGGTTCTAAAACGTGGAGTAGATAGTATCATTTTTTTCAGACATACTCAGATACCTGTAAAATTTTAAATGATTTTATTTCAGAATGTTCTACTCTGATTTGCAACAGCCACTAAAGGATTCCAAGGCGCTTTAAAAGTTTTGATGATGCCAAATTCGGTGTACTTATGTCTAAGGGGTTTTCATATGCACATTTAAAATCTGGCACCCCCTAGTATTTTAGACCCATATGATCAAGCTGCAAAAAAATGAATAGCAAAAAATGCTTCACTGTGAATGACTTAGATATCCGTCACACCACGAAGAGATTAGCAGATTTCGTCACAGGACGAATTCACATCAGTGACACATCTTTCATTACCTTGTGCAACCCAGAGAAGGAGTTTACATCTTCAGCCATTTTGCAATCGGTTTCAAGAATGGACGTTCTATGTGCAGTTCATAAATATCAGGCACAGGATCTGGGTTGGTCCGTCTGTCTTGGGTTGGGGGAGGCACAGGAGGTGGAAGAAGGTATTACCTCAGATGCTCAGCGCAGTGGACTGCATTTTGTTACGGTCCCTGCTCCTGAGCAGAAGAGCATGAGATGCCACTTCCCATTCTACATGAGAAACTGAGTGTGTGCCAATGGCTTTCTGCAACGAGAAGGCCCAGACCATTGCGGGTGGAAGGAGCATATCCAGTGTTCCACTTGCTATATTGATGTGACTCCAAGTATTATCACTGTGTGAGGCATTGTCCCCCCTCCCACCCCCAAACACACACCTGGCATGCATTTATGGTTTCCATGCATAATTGGATGTACAAAGGGTAGACAGTTCATACAACGTTAACAATTGTTAATTAGAGTCAATCTGTAATCAGTGAAACATACAGTGTGGTAGGTTAAAATGTATTTCACATAATTCTAATTTTCTTAGGAATTCATAAGCCAGCCAACATGTGTTTTGCACTTTGTGTGGTGCACAGGCCTAGAGCTTGCTTTTTAAAGCCTAATAGAGTAGTCAGGGACAAATATAATAGAGGTCTATGTCCATAAAGGTGTACAAGCGCAATCGCTATAGCGATCTGCCCCAAATCCTGGTATGCGTTACTCGCTGTAAATGCGTCCCACTAATGAAGTTGGAGAAAGGCAGGGCAACGAGTCCCTGCGGTTGAAGAAGGGTGGCGTGGTCATGCAGCGCAGTCCATAATACGAGGTATGGTTTACATGCATGACAGGGCCAATGGGTGGTCTCAGTGCTGGGGGAAGAAGAGCTAAATGGGGGAAATTATGAATGTGACTTGGAGGTTGCTGCTCCCTTTACCATGTCTTTTTGACCAATCTTCATGCAAGCTGCAGTGGTTCAGTGACATGGGAGGGAGAGGCAGAAGGCAGAAGAGGATCGTTCAAGGAGTTAAAAAAAAAACATTTTTCTTGAGGGAAGTGTTTTTTAGATTTATGAAGGAGGAGAGTTGTTTGGGAAGGATTTGACGGAAGGAGATGGATCTCATGACAAGTAATTGGGGTAGATGCTCTTATTTCAGACACAGGGACTCACAGTTGTCCCCAAACTTCACTGAACACAATCATTATGACTTTGGACAAAATATTTGAATTAGATAAACCGTATATTGTGGTTACATAACAATAGTGCCACGAGTTGCCACCTTGTTTATCCGTATGTTAAATAACAGATTATATTAACACTTTCATCAAAATATGGCAATTTATTTGGCAATTACTGAAAAAGTGCCCAGGCCTGTGAATACTAGTTTTACACTTTCTACAATGCTGCCTTGTTTTATTGCGTATGACGCTGAAACAGTGGAGTTACAAAGACATATTTCAATTTAATTAGGTCTCAACATTAACGATATAGCTCAGAGATATTTTATAGAAGATGTGGGACGATTATCATGTATAAATTACCTTCATTTGTGCACTTTCATTACTTAATTTAGAGCAGGGGGCGTTTTCCTGTGGCTGCAGTCCACCCTCAGGAAAAACTGCCAACAAACATTCCCTTCAGCACCTCCATGGGGGAAATTTAGCCTTATCCCCTGAGTTAATGAAGTAGTTCAGACTAATTGCCTGTGGCATTCCATGACCTGCATCAATATTACTGGTACGTTTTAAGCATGCTTGACTTGAGCTTTTATTTTTGTTAGTAACTTGATATTGGCCATGGGGAACCACAGCATGCTAAATCTGACATACTCCAGCAAGTTAGCACTGTATTATGTGAACGAAATAAATCCGAGTTTGTTCAGCACTCTTTCAACATGCTGTTGTTGCTAAACTCAAAGATAATTATGTTCCCAGAATCTGTCGTTCACGGGCCAGCCATGAGCTATACATACGTTTGTAATTGCTGGCCTTCTTGCACGGTAGGATCCCTCAGGCTTGAATATGAATATGTATATGCTCACATGTATTTTCCTTGCAGGAGCAGCTACCCACCCTCCTTGCGAAGCCATTACTGTGTTTACTGTCCTAATCATGCCTTATGTGCGAATTTCATTGCGCCTGAATTTCAGGTCTGATTCACAAAAAACTTTCTGCGTTGTCTCTTGTAAAGAGGAGCAGAGAGCCATACGGGCTCTCTGCATTATGTTAACGTGCTCAACGTGTCCGGGAGGGGCACGGAGCACGAGTGTATAAATAAAGGACGGAACTGCGGTGACGCAGTTCCGAGTGTGGCTGCAACACGACGAGGTCTGTGCGTGGTCTTTACATGCAGCGCGGCGCCACGTGTCTACAATGGCGACGAGTGGGATCCAAGAACATGGTGTTACAATTAACCGAAAGTCAAGAGATGATTCACGCATAACACGTACCTGAAACGTGGTGTAGCGTTGGTCCCGGAAAAAAAAAAACACAAAGAAGACCACGTGGTGCGGTGTCGGCGCTGAGAAGAGGCGAAGACCGCGGGTGGTGCCCGGGCGCCTCGTGCGGAGTCCTGCGTCGGCGGAGGTGGTGCGGTTGGCTTCCCGATCGGGGAAGCCCAAGACGGTGAGCCCAGCCCCGCCCCGTCGGGCGTGTCCTCGCGGCTGCCGGAGCAGCTGTAGCTGGAAGCCCGGCCTGGCCCCGCCTTGGTGTACTGCCACGTGGGGCAGCGATTGTTGATACGAAAGAACGCTCTGCTCGCGGGAGCGAAGCAGCGCGTCTGTCACGTGGGGTCCCGAGGCCCTGATACGACGCTCTGCTCGCCGGAGCGAAGCAGCGCGTCCATCACGTGGGGTTCTGCGGCCAGAAAAGGGCTCTGCTTGCTGGAGCGAGACAGCGTGTCTGCCACGTGGGGCCACGAGGCTGCATATGGCACTCCGCTTGCTGGAGGAAGCAGCGGATGTGCTGAAAGAGGAACGGCAAGCTGAGCGCTGCCCAGGAAAGGGCCTCAGCTGTAATTGACACGTATATGGGAACGTGTTAAAAAAAAAAAAATAATATAAAAAAAAAAAAAAAAGAGAGAAGGTTTTTTTTGTTTGTTTTGAAAAAAAGGCAACAAATAGACAAAGGACTTGTACAACAGAAAAATAAGTAAGGAACATTAGTGACTCGTGTAAAACCCTACATTGAAGGGGTGTAAAAATGAGTGCGCCACCGCCAGACAATGCAAATAATGCCAACCCCCCTCCACCACCAGGGAATCCCCGTCTGCCAGCTCCACTACACAATAGCGTTCACTCCCGGATTACTTCTTTACCACCGTTTAGCCAACTGATTGACCCCGCCACTGCTGCGCCAAGGTGGCGTCTGTGGATTAATCGCCTAGAAAACTATTTTTCTGCTACCCGAGAAACGGATGGTGAAGTACGCAGGTCGGTGATGCTGTTGATGGGGGGAGACGAGTTACAAGAGTTGTTTGATTCGTTGCCGGATACAGGTGACAGGTCGGATTTTCCTGCAGCAGTGACGGCGTTGAATAGATATTTTGATCCTCAACTTAACTCGGATTATGAAAGGTTCAAACTGAGACAGGCGCAACAGACTGAAGTAGAGTCTATGGATATGTTTTACGCTCGATTGAGGAAACTAGCGAGTTCGTGCACAGGACTGAACCAGCAAGAAGAAATCCGAGCGCAGATGATTCAAGGATGTCGGTCCAATGCGTTAAGGAAGCTTATCCTTCGGCAACAGGGCATGTCCCTTGACGATATTCTGATTTTAGCGAGGTCACATGAGTTGTCGGCAGTGCGAGCTGATGCGATGGCGGCGGTGAGAGGCCAGTCGTTGGCTGCTGCTTCTTCGACTCGTGCTGTTCAGGTCAAGGAGGAACAAGTAGAGGCTATCCAGACACGTCCGGCCACACCTCGCAAGTTGAACCCCAGCAGACCCGGTGAGAGAGTTTGTGGGAGTTGTGGCTATGAACATCGACAGAATGCGGGGTGTCCAGCCAAAGGTCAGTCGTGTAATCGCTGCGGGAAAGCTAATCATTTTGCGAAGGTGTGCAGATCCAGGAGGAACAAGCCCGGAGAACCGAAAGGAAGGGACATGAATGTCCGGGCTGTATCGAAAAGTGTGGAGGATGCAAGGGATCTAACGATGGCGAGTGGTCCAGTTGGTGAAGAGGACGACGAAGAAGACATTTTTGTAATATCTTTTACGGGGGGAAAGCCGGGGAAAAGGAGACCCCCACCCATGAGTGAGGTACATGTCAATGGCACGCTGGTGTCGGTACTCATTGATACGGGAGCGTCCGTCAATGTCATGGATGAAACCCTCTTCAAAAAGCTGGTACCTGCCCCGCCACTTACCATGACAGCAACTAAAATATACAATTATGGGGGTAAAGATCCGCTCCCCCTTAAAGGCACGGTAGAAGTGGCTGTGAGTAGTGGAAACAAATCGACTGAGGCAAAATTTTATGTGGTAGCTGGAGATCGTGGCACGTTGCTTGGATGTCACACGGCCGAAGTTTTGGAGTTGGTGTTCTTTGCGCGTCAGGTATATGATAATCAAGTGGAGTGCCTTCTCCAGGAGTTTCCGCAGTTGTTTGAAGGTCTGGGTCGTTTGAAAGGAAGGTGCATCAAGTTGCACATAGATCCCAATGTAGTCCCTGTGGCTCTGCGACATCGTCGAGTGCCGTTTCATCTTCGCCCGAGTGTTGAGAAAGAGCTGTTGTCCTTGGAGGAACAAGGAGTCATTGAAAAGGTGGACGGGCCGACACCATGGGTGTCACCGTTGGTGATAGCGCCGAAACCCAAACAGCCGGGGGCGATCCGTCTGTGTGTAGACATGCGCTTGCCTAATAAGGCTATCAAGAGAGAGCGACATATAACACCTACTATGGACGATATTATTGCCGATTTGAACGGAGCCCAATGGTTCTCCAAACTAGATCTGAATGCCGGTTACCATCAGCTAGAGCTAGAGCCGGAAAGTCGGAACATTACTACTTTCTCGACGCATGTAGGGTTGCGAAGGTACAAACGATTAAGTTTTGGAGTGTCGTCAGCCGCTGAAGTGTTTCAGAATGCAATTCGAGAAACGCTGTCCGGACTACCAGGAGTGATTAACTTGAGTGATGACATTCTGATATACTCTAAAACTAGGGAAGAACACCATCGTCATCTGAGAGCGACATTGAAAAGATTGGCTGGGGCAGGACTAACACTTCATAAGAAGAAATGTGCGTTCTTTCAAAACTCAGTAGAGTTCTTTGGGTACGTGTTTTCTAAAGAAGGTTTGCAAGTGGATCCCAGGAAGGCTGAAGCTATCCGTCAAGCCCCTGTTCCGCTGAACCCAACAGAAGTTCGTAGCTTTCTGGGAATGGCTACTTATTGTGGGAGGTTCATACCCCAACTTGCCACCATGTCTGAACCGCTGAGACAGCTCACGAAAGGGCAACACCGGTGGGAATGGACTTCCAGTGCTCAGCAGGCCTTTATAGAGATTAAAAATGCCTTACTAGATAAAGCAACGATGGCATATTTTGACCCGAGTAGGAAAACGGAAGTGGTAGTTGACGCGAGTCCCGTTGGGCTGGGAGCTGTGCTCTTGCAGGAACAGCGACATCAGGAGTGGATCCCCGTTGCATACGCCAGCCGGGCGTTGTCGGCGGTGGAAACCCGATATGCTCAGATTGAGAGGGAGGCGCTAGCAATTCGATGGGCATGCCGCCATTTTCATCTGTATTTGTATGGACACGAGTTTACAGTAGTAACCGATCACAAGCCTCTTGTCCCGTTGTTTATGGGCAGTCCGCGTCTTGCACCTCCGAGAATAGAGCGGTGGACAGTTTTGCTTCAGCCGTATCGATTCACAGTAGTGTATCGGCCGGGTGCTAATAATCCGGCGGATTATCTGTCTCGACATCCGTCTCCCGATAGTGTTGATGGCCGCCAGAAACAAGAAGAAGAAAATACGGAAGTTTTTGTGAGCATGGTGGTGCAGTCGGCATGTCCAAATGCTCTTCTCGTGACTGATATTGTGAGTGCCACACAGGACGATGTGCTGTTGAATGCCGTCAAAGAGGCCTTAGGTCGCAAGCAATGGAAGAACTTTCTAGAGAAGACCCAGGTGTCATGCCCTGTGCAAAAGGTGGCTATGCAGAGCATCTGGAGGGTGCGAGAGGAGCTGTCTATGGATGGTGATGGGTTAGTTCTAAGAGGACGGCGAATTGTGCTTCCACAGTGTCTCTGGTCAAGGGTCATCGAGTTGGCTCATCAAGGGCATCAAGGGGCTGCCAAAACAAAAGCGAGGTTACGAGCAAAAGTCTGGTTTCCAGGAATGGATACGCAGGTGGATGAGATGGTAGGAAAATGCCATTCGTGTGTCATCACGTCTATAGAACCTCCGACTTGCCCAGTAATAACCGAACCGGCTACTCTGAAACCGTGGGCTAAAGTAAGCATGGACTTTGGGAGTTTCCCAGATGGAAGACTGACGGTAGTGTTAATTGACTCTTATACCAAATTCCCAGTGGTGGATGTGGTGGCATCGACGTCGTTTGAAAATATAAGGCCCGTTCTACAAAAGACTTTTGCTTTGTTTGGTCTGCCTGATGAAATCCGAACGGATAATGGTCCCCCTTTTCATGGACAAGAGTTTCAGTCCTATCTCAAGGGATTGGCGGTTCGTCATCGTAAGATAATGCCTTATTGGCCTCAAGCCAATGGAGATGTAGAAAGGTTCATGCGAACTCTGAATAGGGCTCTTAGGATTGGAGTCGAGAAACATGAGAACAGTGAACAGTGTCTTTATCAATTTCTAAGTGCTTACCGTCAAACTCCACATAGTACGACTGGTTGTGCTCCCTCATCATTAATGTTCAAAGTGTCTCCACGCGACTGCATTCCTGCCTACCCTAAATGGAAACCTCCAGCATTCGATATAAAAGCTACTCAAAACAAGCGAAGAGCTACCAACCAAAGGGCGAGTAGCCAACGACGATCCAGGTATAGGGGTTTCCAAGAAGGAGATCGAGTGGTGGTGAGATGTAGGCACGGAGGAGGGAAGTTCCGAACGCCTTTTGAGCCTGAGGTGTGGGAAGTGATCGGCATTAAGGGATCCATGATAACAGCCGCCCGAGGGAGACAAAGAGTCACGAGAAATGTGTCACATTTCAAAAGGGCTGGTCTACGAGAGTTGACCAGTGGAAGTGAGGAGATGGAGGACATCTTTGAGGAGTCACCTAGTCTGGGTGAAGAGAGGAAGAATGACCCGGAGCCTACCGGGACTGACCAGGTGGAACCTGGTTCGGCTCGGGAACATGGAAGCGGTAACACCAGAAGGGGAAGATATAACTTACGCCCTAATCCAGTGCCGAGTAGTCATCTAAAAGATTTTGTTTGGTGAACATTTTGCTCAAGCGTAAATGCCCTGCATGAAGAAAATAAATGTTGGGAACAGTGTACCACAACCCCGGCCATGTACAAAGGACTCTGTGAGTGACATTAACGATCTGGGTGCCTAGAAACATAATGGGGGTATTGTCAAAAATGTGTTATTAACGAGAACGAGTTAGTTTAATCTTTTCAGTTAAAAGTGTGTAGTACTACAAAGGTTAGTGTTCGTTTAGGTTCCTTTGATTAAGCCCTCTCCATGTGGAGTGAAACATGGGGGAGATGTAAAGAGGAGCAGAGAGCCATACGGGCTCTCTGCATTATGTTAACGTGCTCAACGTGTCCGGGAGGGGCACGGAGCACGAGTGTATAAATAAAGGACGGAACTGCGGTGACGCAGTTCCGAGTGTGGCTGCAACACGACGAGGTCTGTGCGTGGTCTTTACATGCAGCGCGGCGCCACGTGTCTACATCTCTCACGTATGGCTTGTAGGGGAGTAAGGTATGACTTTCCGGGAGTAAGACGATGACTCACAAACCTAATTCGCACATCTTTTTTTGAGAATATGAAAGGAGAGAGCAAAGTTACAAAGATCAATCAATGCTCTGTAAATTTCCATTATTTTTTTTACTTTGTCAAGATTCTTTTTTATTAAAGGTAGTAAAATGGAACCCTGTGTGACATACTCAAAATGCTCCCACTGCTAGATGACTACTTTGCTACCCCACCACAACTCAGTCGTTACCTATCTGCCACATACCTTTATTCCCCTGGTGCACGGCTGGCTGTACTTTCCACTTGCTGAAAGCCCTGGTCCTAAGGGCAGGACTTCTGGTGCTGGAGCATTTTCCCGCTGTAACTCAGTGCAAAAGGTAGTTCTGAGTGGTAGTGTGGTTAAATATGCCACCAGAAGCCACCAATACCTTTATTCAGTTATTTGCTATGCATTTACAATTGAAACAGTCCCTAAAAGGTACATTTAAACATTATGGTTTAATTAAAATATTAAGACTAAAATCCTCATAAATTGGCCATTTCTGAAAAGTGTGGCCAAACACATGACAATTAAAGCCAAATCACTGCAGCTCGATGTCCTATGCTTCTTGGTCAGGGCATCCGCCTAAAGGGTAAAAGCTAAGCTTTTCCTAATCAAAGTTTAGCAAAAGTTAGCAAACTTTATCTCCGTTTTGATCAGGTGACATTTACTGATTTCACCTGACTTCACGCAGAGTAAAAAATTGAAATTTCCAGAATATGCATGTACTACACCTGAAAATTCATGAGAGAATCACAACTAAGACTGGAGCAACAATGCAAAGTACATGTTTTATGAATTGGACTCTCACATCTTATTCTGCCTTTCACAGCGGCATGCCTTGTGTATGTTTGAGTTATAGTCGAATAAAAGGCGAACTATAAATCTTTGTGGAAAAAAATCTTCTTAAAATCAACTTGGATGATATATTCACGCTCAGAGCCCAATTCATAAAAAAGTTGTCATAAATGTACCACCATCGTTTGGTGGAAGTTTATGGCCTTCACGGATTTCACAAATTATGCCACATCTCCTCCCGAGACAGTACGTCACTTTAACATTTTTCTTTTATTCTTCCGTGGGAAAAATATTTTCTCCATTAAAAATAAAAAATCCTTTCCCACACCCACGCAAAATTTCGTGGTGTTGCCTTCCCTCATCTTCCATTGATGTGGAGGTACTACTATGACTGAATAGCATACAAAGTAGGAAAAATGAGGAGGAATTAAAACATTTCCCTTCATTATGCCTGCCTTGAGGAGGTGTAAGATGTGCGTTGTTGGTTAGTGAGTCCCAGCATATCGCTTTGTGTCAGTTTGGTGTGACAAAAGTAACTGTGGGGATTTTGGGGGGGGTAGCTGACCCCGGGAAGGACACCCCCTCACCTTTATTGGGGAATTGGAGCAGTCCAGGACTGCTTAGGCTTCTTTGGGCTCGTTTGGCTTCCTAAGTGGGCTCTAGATATATATTTCGGCCATTTCGTGCCGCATGCCAACATTTTAGTGAGGTGACATGGTAGCTGGTCATAGGTCAGGGTCGTAGGGTTTTTTAGTCAGAGATAAAGAGTTTGAGCTTTTGGCATGATTCCAATTGATTGGCCTGTTAAGTGTATTGCAGGATTGTGGTGTCTGGTTGGTAAGCTGGTTAAGTGGCTTACCGAATCTATGGGGACTGAAGATAAGGTGTGGCAGGCCATATGGCTGTTGGAGGAGGCAGACAGGCTGGACCTCCTGGCAGCGGGAGCGCTACCTGAAGCGCTGCCCGGGAGGCGTGCTGCGGCGCGGGTGGTGGTGGCAGTGTTTGCGTGTTCACTGCTGCACGCAGATTCTAATGCCAGAGGCCAGGTGAAGGCCCGAGGCTGCTCCCTTCATCAGAGAGTGGCCTATGTGGGCAGGGTAGGCCACGGGACACTTGGGCAGCAATAGCAAGTAGCAAGTAGCATTGAAACCCCTGGTCTTAGCAAGTGTCATTGCTCTGAAGGTGACTTAAACACAACCCAGTAATGAGAGCTGCTTCTCACAGCTGATGAGGACTTGCAGTCTGGGAGGGAAGGAGGAAGAGCCTTGCTCAATGCTCAGGCCGCTGCCCTGAAAAGCAGAAGGAGAGGCGGAGGGAGGGGGGGGGTTGCAGAGGCCACAAGGTGTTGCCAGGTAAAATGAGATTGAGGGAGGCAAGCAGTTTCTGGTGTTGGGGGGACCAAAGTGCTACCTGGGGATATGGACCCCACTTCCTTGTTAGTAGCTGCATTGTTAGAGTGGATCGATGAGGAGGATGACGTCTGTCCATGGGTTGATGGCGGTAATTTCTGGAGAGGACTTGGAGGGGGAGCAGGTCTTGCATGGCAGGCTCCCTACCAGAGTGTATGGCAGACAGTGTGACAGTGGGGCAGGTGGCAGGGTGATTCCTTGGGTAGAGCACAAGGATGAGGGGAGACAACCGGGGGATAGGTTGTTGAGTGGAGATGAGTTTGGGTCCAGCAAGGTAGGCCATGTATTGGAGGGAGAGATGACAGGTCATAGCTGGGAGAATAGTGAGAGGGTAGGTAGGGTCTTGTGCAACACATCAGGCATCTTTTATGTTTTACAGGTGCCAGCGACCAGTGGCAGGAAGAACTCTGGATAGCTTGGTGTGGGACACGAGCAAATGGCGGCGGCAAGGGGCAGTAGAAGCTTGGGCTTGCAGAGGAAAGGAAAGTTTAGGGTGACATCCAGCACCCTAGGTCATCAATCGGTGGCAGGGTGGGAGAGAAGGCATTTTACTGCCCCTAAGTGCCCAGTGACAGCCGCAGGACAGCAACACACAGGATTCCACAGGTATACAGAGGAGCAATCTGGGCCGTCAGGGTTAACGGCTTATGAGATGAGTGGTCACACAGTTCTGGATTCTGATGAGGAAAGCCAGGAAGACGGGGAAGTGTGGGATGAGGATGGAATGCAGGATGGAGAGGAGGCATGGTGGCAAAGTTAGGAAGGGTTGGGGTGGGGGAGTATTACGTGACACTGTTCATCATGTGTTGTAGGTATTGAGTTTTGCAGGAAATGCAAAAAGAACAGTTGATGAACGGAATGCAGAACAAATAAAAAATTAACCACCAGTCACAGATCTGGGTTTACTCCATCAGTTTTTTTGCTCACCATACCATTCCAGTTTGGACCCAGCCATATCAAATCAGTCTTGACCCTGTTCCCCATTGACACTGTCCAGCCCGAACTGCCAGACCAGGTCCTCCCTGGACCAAGAAACAAGCATCCTGGAACCGGTTTCAGGGTATCAGCCCTCTTCAGCCAGGCTAGCTTGAATCTGGTGGCATAGTGAGCACGGAACCCATGTCTGGGCATACGCTTCCTACTTGGGGCAACAAATGCAAAAAGAATATTTGATGGACGGAATGCAGAACAAATCAAACATTCACCCCCAGTCACAGATCTGGGTTTAATGCATCAATATTTTTGCTCACCATGCCATTCCAGTTTTGACCCAGCTATATGCAAATCAATCTTGACACTGTTCCCCATGGGAACAGTCCAGCCTGATCTGCCAGAACAGGCCCTCCCTGGACCAGAAACAAGCATCCTGGGACCGGTTTCAGGGTATCACCCTTCTTCAGCCAGGCTAGCTTGAATCTGGTGGCATAGTGAGCACGGGACCTAAGTCTGGTCATACCCTTCCCACTTGGGGCAACAAATGCAAAAAGAACAGTTGATGAACGGAATGCAGAACAAATAAAAAATTAACCACCAGTCACAGATCTGGGTTTACTCCATCAGTTTTTTTGCTCACCATACCATTCCAGTTTGGACCCAGCCATATGCAAATCAGTCTTGACCCTGTTCCCCATGGACACTGTCCAGCCCGAACTGCCAGACCAGGTCCTCCCTGGACCAGAAACAAGCATCCTGGAACCGGTTTCAGGGTATCACCCCTCTTCAGCCAGGCTAGCTTGAATCTGGTGGCATAGTGAGCACGGAACCCATGTCTGGGCATACGCTTCCTACTTGGGGCAACAAATGCAAAAAGAATATTTGATGGACGGAATGCAGAACAAATCAAACATTCACCCCCAGTCACAGATCTGGGTTTAATCCATCAGTATTTTTGCTCACCATGCCATTCCAGTTTTTTCCCAGCTATATGCAAATCAATCTTGACACTGTTCCCCATGGGAACAGTCCAGCCTGATCTGCCAGAACAGGCCCTCCCTGGACCAGAAACAACCATCCTGGGACCGGTTTCAGGGTATCACCCTTCTTCAGCCAGGCTAGCTTGAATCTGGTAGCATAGTGAGCACGGGACCTAAGTCTGGTCATACCCTTCCCACTTGGGGCAACAAATGCAAAACGAACAGTTGATGGACGGAATGCAGAACAAATCAAACATTCACCCCCAGTCACAGATCTGGGTTTAATCCATCCGTTTTCTTGCTCACCATGTCATTCCAGTTTGGACCCACCCATATGCAAATCAATCTTGATCCTGTTCCCCGTGGGAACAGTCCAGCCCAAACTGCCAATCAGGTCCTCCCTGGACCACAAACAAGCATCCTAGGACCAGTTTCAGGGTATCACCCTTCATCAGCTAGGATGGCTTGAATCTGGTGGCATAGTGAGCATGGGACCTAAGTCTGGTCATACCCTTCCCACTTGGGGCAACAAATGCAAAAAGAACAGTTGATGGACGGAATGCAGAACAAATTAAGCATTCACCCCCAGTCACAGATCTGGGTTTAATCCATCCGTTTTCTTGCTCACCATGCCATTCCAGTTTGGACCCACCCATATGCAAATCAGTCTTGACCCTGTTCCCCATGGGAACAGTCCAGCCCGAACTGCCAATCAGGTCCTCCCTGGACCACAAACAAGCATCCTAGGACCAGTTTTAGGGTATCACCCTTCATCAGCTAGGATGGCTTGAATCTGGTGGCATAGTGAGCACAGGACCCATGTCTGGGCATACCCTTCCCACTTGGGGCAACAAACGCAAAAAGAACAGTTGATGGATGGAATGCAGAATAAATCAAACATTCACCCCCAGTCACAGATCTGTGTTTAATTCATCAGTTTTTTTGCTCACCATCCCATTCCAGTTTGGACCCAGCCATATGCAAATTAGTCTTCACACTGTTCCCATAGGAACAGTCCATCCTGAACTGCCAGACCAGGTCCTCCCTTGACCGGAAACAAGCATCCTGGGACAGGTTTCAGGAAGGTTTAGAGAGCAAGGAAGAAAAAATCAAGAAGCTTCCCTACATGGGGACCTCTACATTTCTCAGAGCTCACCTTATGTTGTCAACAAAAGAAAAAATATGGAAAAGGGAGTATGTAGAAATGTTGAAGCTCCTTCGTAGGGAACTTCAGGCAAAGGAGGGTTCCAAAGAGGAGGAAGTTGAGCTGGCTAAATGACCTCAGGTTCTGATCATGACTGGAAATTGGATGGCAGCATTCTTGATTTTTGCCAGCATTTACTGTGAAAAATATCTGGGGAGGTCGGTGGCTCTCTTAAAATACATGCATGTGATTAGAAAGGCCCAACTAATTTACGGAGGGTATGACTAGGTTCAGTCAGATGAGGAGTTCTGGCCTGTAGGGTGGTGATCCAGAAGTACAATGGGACAAAACTGATTTTTAGAAACACACCCTGGGACCGGCGAAGCTTGTGAAGACGGTCTTCCCGGCGAGTCGGCTTCCCATACCTTACCGCCCCTTTCGGGAACGTCCCACCCAGGGTGGGTGGGGTCCACAACAAAAGGTCACAATAGCAGACAAAGTAGCAGGGGTGGACAAGTTGGGGCCTGCTGGGACTTCAATAGAGGCCTCTGCAGAAGAGAATACAGCAGTTTCTGGCATGAATGTTCTCAATGTTCAGGCAGACATGCGCTCGTCAACTGCTAGGAGGGACAAACCTCCAGAGGCGCTGGAGGCCAGTGGCAATCGCAGCAGGATGGCACGTGGGCTCAATAGATCAATGCTAATAGAACCCATGTTGGAAGGGGTTCACAGGGCACTGGGGAAAGAGCTCATACCCCAGTTAACCAGGTTGCTCTTTTGGTTGACGCAATATGACAAACCAAGGAATGTGGCTCTTCTATGTGATTGTTCTAATTGGGGGTTCTGACTGGGATACACAGGGCCTAGAGGGTGATGCTGAGTAGACAACTTGAAATCGGTGGGGGATCACAAACAGGTAGTGCTTATCAAACTACAGAAGGAGATCAAGGAAGGTTGCATGCCAGGTCCTTTTCGGATTGGCTGCTGCAGAATTTAATACCATCCCCTATTGTTGTGATGCCAAATAAGAAGCAAGGCAGTTCTGTTTGATTTAGCATCTGTCATGGCTGGAAGAAAATTCGGTGGATGATTTTATTCCTGATGAACAGGTCTGAGTTTCGTACGCTTTGGTGGATGTGACGTTTTCCTTGGCGGAGCAGGTTGGATGGGGGACACTCATGGCAAAGAGTGACATCAAGTCAGCTTTCCATTTGTTTCCTGGACACTTGGACAACTTTGAACTCCTCGACCTCCAGTTTGAGGTCTGATAGTACGTGGATAAGGCACTGTCGATGGGCTGCTCTGTCACATCCACACTTTTTAAATGTTTCAGTATGTTCTTGCAATGGGTGTTTTCAAAACGGACAGGACATACACTGATCACACACTATCTGGACGACTTTTTCATAGTAGGTAAGCCTGAGTCAGCACAATGTCACAGATTTTTGGAGGCCTTTCAGAACATATTGGATGTTTTGGGGGTTCCCCTGGCACCAGACAAGACTGTGAGCCCTACCACTTCTCTGTTGTTTCTGGTAATTGAAATACATTCAGTGGCAATGGAGGCCTGCTTGCCAGTAGAGAAAAAAGTGGCAATGATGAGCTTGTTGGATTACATGCTGAGAAGGGAAAAAGTAAAAGTGAGAGAGATTTAAGTCTTACTAAGTCATTTTAACTTTACGTGCAGGGTCGTCAGGGATGGGAGGACATTCTGCAGGTGGCTAGGGTTGCCCTTGTGGGCAGACGTTTGCCTCACCACCATGTACATTTGATGGCAGGGGTAAAGGAGAACTTACAGATGTGTCCCCTTGTCCTAGAGGCCTTTAATATGGTCCCCTTGATGACATGACATATACTGGCAGGGCAGGTGATGTGCAGAGGAGCGGGCCTGGCAGTAGAAATAGGGTGGGAGGATCACATGCTTTCCTCAAGTTCTTCCCCTTGGTTGTAGCAGTGACCTTTTGGGGAAAGGAATGACCTCACAAGAGGGTTATTTTCAAGACTGATAATATGGCAGCGGTGCATGTGGTCAACTGGCAGTCTGCGAGGGATGTGTGGGTGGCCAAGCTGCTGCCAGGTTTTGACTGCTCTGTCATTATATAGCATTTAGAGCGAGGCACATTCCTGGTGTGGACAATGGCATTGCGTATGCTTTGTCTCATTCACAGAGGGAGAGGTTCCTCAGTCTGGTCACAGACACAGAGCTCTTTAAAGTGCAGATGACTTCAGAACTTTTGTTGATAGGAGAAAATGAATGCTCAAGCTGGTGTAGAATTTGCTGGCAGTCTCCACGCAGCAGGAGTACTTGCAAGCCTGGTAGGAATTTTTGCAGTACGGGGCATGCAGGCGACGGGAGGAGTGGGCGAGGGTTGAGGATGTGGTACAATATATACTGACGCTCATACAAAGGGGGCAATCCAGGGTGAACATATCAGGCAAGCTGTCAGGGATCGCATTTATGGGAAAACTATGCTGCGGTATACTCCCTCAGCAGGAGAATTGGGGAAGAGTATATTAGAGGGTTGGAGTAGGGATGTGGGAATCTAACGGGCAGCTAGGAGACCGGTGACTTTAGTGCTACTTACTTCCATGGTGCCCACTTTGTCTACAATCAGTTTTGACAGGGAGGAGGTCATTTTATTCACTACATTTATGCTGTGGATGTTTTTTGGGGCTTTTCAGGTGCCCGAGCTATTGGGAGGTCAGGGAAGGAATGGGGGTTTTGTGGTGGGATATTCCATTCGAGGGGGAGTCTGTCTGGATTTGGGTCAGCAGATCCAAAATGGACCAAAGCGGGCAGGGCAGCAGTGTTCATTAGAGGTCCTACCCTGACAGGACCATACGCCCCTTAGTATGGGGTTGTTCATTACGGGCAAGGCAGGGAGCTCCTTGTGAGCCAATGTTTATATATAGGGATAAGAAGCATGTGACAGTATTCCAGCTGCTGTCTGATCTGTGAAAAGTGGTTTAGTCATTGGGCCTTGCTTCTGAAGTGTTTGGTGCCCACTCCTTTAGAATAGGCCTGCCTACGGAAGTGGGTAGGAGGGGTTGGGTTAAGGAGCTAGCTTCATGAGGGCTTGGAGATGGGTCTCTGACACTTTTCACAGGTATGGGCATCTAAGGTGGCAGGGCATCTAAGGTGGCAACCTGGGCCTGGACCCCTCAGTGTACAGCGTACAGTGGAATGAAAAAGGGAGGATGCGGTGGCCTGAGCTGTGACCCTATTTAAACAAATTGATGGTGAAGGGCGAGTTTCCAGATGTGTTGATAGTCCACTTAGGTGAAAATGACTTAGTTTGTGAGAAGGGTCTGCAAATTCTAAAGAGCATGAAGAAAGACCTTAGGGAAATACAATGGGAATAGTCAGGATAGCATGTAATCTTGACAGCATTTGTGCCGCTTAGGGTTTGGCATGGAATAAGATGGCCAGGGGTGATTGAGCGTGCAAAGAGGTAAATAAATAAAGAGAAGCAGAGTTTTTGTGGAGTGAGGGGCATTACATTTTTTTAGTACTCTTGGCTTCAGCTGGTGAATGCTGTATTTCTCAGACAGTATGTGGTTCACTTGTCCTTTATGTGCATAGAAATGTATTTGCTACATATCAAGTAGACTTTATGCAGCATGCTTTGTTAGAGGGTTCCTAATGAGGGGGTGGGGCAGAAGAAGCCCATTATGTTTTTTATTTGGTGACAGGGGCAGGTCAAGTTGGCTAGGTTTGCAGCGTTTTAGGCTTGAAAGTGGCAGCCCAGTTTGGAAAGCAGAGGGTAGACTGGACTAAGCCTAGATGAGCCAGTTTGTTAAATGTTCAGCAAGAAGTTACATTAGTTATCGTTGCAGAGATACTTTAATCTGGAAAGTAGTTTTAAAACAGCAATCACTCAAATACAAAAGCAAGAGTACAGGAATTGCAGTACGTAAAGTGGTGAGGGGGGGTGGGCAGTGTAGGGTATGGGTGGAGGGTGTGTTACAGTTAAATCGAATGCATAGTGAGGTTGTTAGATTTGTGAGGTAAAGGCCTAGGGTTTGATTGTTAGGTGCACCTATTTCAATAAAGCACCTTTTTTCACACAGCCGGGTGTCAGTCTGGCTTATGCTCCCCTTTTCCCCAAAAACCTCTTGCAAAGCATCAGTAAATCTGGATCTGGTTTCCAGTATGCATCCAGGTTAAAAAAATAGGGTTAACAGAACCAAGAACTTTGGTTTTTGCAAGCACCTCTTGGGTATACTGGATAACCTCTTTCCTATGGTCCATCAGTAATCATGTCCATTTGAGTCAATACTGTTACTTAAATGGAAGTGTTAAATCTGTTTGCACCTTAGCAGTTCGTTGCTCTCACTGCCTTCCTTAATGTTAAACAGAAGACATGAGGGTGAATAAAATGTCTCAGTGTATTACAAGCTGGGGCTGGAAAAAGGATTCTGCATTTCAAGCTTTTCCTGTGGTTGCAGAGCCAGTAAAAGGTTCAGTAGTGATGTATGCTCCCTGGTTTCAAGCTCTGTGACTTGTGGGGAACCACAAACCTCAGCTGCTCACACCTGGTACTGCAGCATGTGGTCTATATCTGCTGCAAACAGCAGTGAGAGGAAACGGAACCCGCAATAACTTGCAAGGAAATTCACTTATCAACATCCCTGGAGAGGGAAGAGTCCATTCATTGGCCGCACCGAGGGCACTGTGAAGAAACTCACATTTCCACCACCTGCAATTCAGCTGAGAACAAACCTCGTTCTTAACACTGCCAGCCTGTTAAACATTTACCTTCTTATGTTCACAAACATGAAAGAAATACAACATTAGTTGTCCAAATGAGCACAAGCAGAGAAGCAATGCAGAGTAGCACTGAGAAAGAAATGATTCCTACATAGTTTAAATATCCACTAAGTGTATTTGTGCACCAGTCAACTTTAAACTTAGACACTGGTAAAGCCACTGCTAAAAAAACTCCTCTCTTCAATCTAATGAACTTAACTATTAGCCAATATCACTTCTGCCCAATCTAGGAAAGACTGGTGATCCCTCAATTATATCATATTATTTAATCGAGATGAACAATCTTATACACTCTTTTCAGGTCGGTTTTATATATGGGCACATAACTGGTGATCAGATCTAACCTTGATGACGTAATGAAACTGGTCGACCAGAGTGAAGCAGGCTCTATTGTCTTTTGGACCTTTCACTGTAATTAATCCTAGTTTGTTTTAATGGGATAACAGGAGTTAGCTTAGCTTTCACTGGCAGACTCGTGCCCCGTCACCTAGTGACTTTTAACCTACTTAGCTTGCTCTGTCTTAGACCATTCATTTAATTAAATCTTTTAAGATGGCTGCCTTGTTTATATTTAGTCCTTTTTGTTTAGAGTTATGTTATCAGTGTCAGATCGCTAAGGTGTCAACTCATACATCAAAGACAAACAAACTATAGGGGCTCACATTAGAAATTACCATCCCAAGCATGCAGCGTTATCTATTTTTTTGGAACAACCTACGTAAGGGGTCCAAGTAGATCTGTATAAATACATCACACTTTAGACAGATAATCAGAGGTATTCCGACCAGATACCATCACTGCTATCGATGTTGCACATCGCCTTGACGCTGACCCGGACTTCGTGTTCTGCAGAAGTCTGAGCTCGAGACCTCATTCAAGGTAACCAGGGTTGGGAGCTCCTTCCAGGGACATGGCATTGGCAGATTAGGTTTAACATACACAGCTCTCCTCTAGGTAGAAGGTTAGGCCTATTAGGATAGGGTACAGGGACATATGATATGTTTCATGTCTTCCTATTCTATTACAAGATGGTGGGGGTCTTCATAATCATGACCCTCGTCTTTACGATTTTATCTCTTGTACTGTTCATTATCCTAATCATTGCAGCCAATATGATGTACCACGTTATGTTGAATAAAAAAAATGTAAACGTTGCTTCATCTTTGCTATTGCCTGTGTTTGGTTGAGATATAATATATCTGTGAGAAAGGGGTAATCTCCGTTTAACCACTACATTCTCTGAGATGTCATACTTCTGAGTTCATGCGTAAAGGCTGCCACAAATCACCTTTGACTGTTTGGGTTGTTGGTGAGGTACTGCTAGTGAGCCAGAAGAATTGGGACTACAGTTGTGACTTGTAGTACAAGCATAGTCACCTACAAACATACATACTGTCATCCCCAAACCAGCAGTCTTGCCCAGGGCAAGAGTCCAAACTACGACATCACCAGCCTTCGTCTTTACTGGTCACGCACTCTTATTAGAGTGTCTGAAAGATATCAATACTGACAACCTGGCTTTGAAGTGATTTCATTATTTCCTTTCAAAGAGGGCTCAGATCCGTTTGCTCCTCACATTCACATCATCACCCTGCAACATCATTTTTAGGGTTCCTCATGGATCAACTTTTTTGCATATACTTTTGAAGGCATATATGCTGTCTCTGGCTCTTCTGTTCAATTTCATGAGCACAAAGTTCTGTATGTATGACAGTGATTCACAAGTCTTGTCTAGCATAATAATTCCTCAAGCCTCTGTTGACACTTCCAGTCATGCTCAGAGCGTTCTGTCCAACACTCTTGTGCAGTATTGAATGGCCTTCAACATATTGTAACTGAATACTAACAGCACTTCTCATCACCAAATGCCCTTCGACCAACTGAAATTCTTTTCAGGAAATATTGCCCCGCTGCCATTCAGTCATCTGAAAAATAGGCATTTACGTGGATATCAATCTCTCTATTGAATTTGAAATGTCTAAACTTTCCAACTCCTGTTTCCGGCACATCAAGCATCACAGCAAATTTCTCCTGTTCTTCACTCCAGAACTCTATCTTACTGTATTCACAGTCCTCTTTCGGAATTCCCTTCGAGTACAGAAATCCTATCTATTTAGGACTGCCTGGCAAGCTCATTAGACACCTTCTCCTTGTCTAAAACACTAACATGCCTTTTGACTGGAATAAAACGTAGGGGCCCGAGCACCAATCCCTGCCCCAAGCCTCCACTGGGTTCCTGTGAAGAAGAGTGTTCTCACTGACTCCTTTGCCCTTGCTCCTAAGGTTAGACATCATTCTTCTCACCTTTTGTGCCCCCTAGATTCCATCTCAGTGTCCCACAATGGTTTAAGCTCTCTGGGTCAATCAAACATAGCATTTTCTTCTGTGGCTGCCAAGAACAGGAACAAGCTTTCTCTTGAACTTCATGTTTTGACATTGCCTACAGTCTTCTGGAAGAAGGTGAAAACTTTGGGCCTCATTTACGATGTCCTAGCAGCACACTGCGCCACTGAAGCGCAGTGTGCCAGCCCATATTTACAAGGCCACGCAAAGCCACCTTTTGTGTCTTTTCATTGCCTTGTGAATATGGACCCCTTTCATGCATAACACAGCGTAAAAGAGGCATTCCCTGGGTGTTTTTCTGTGGGTCTTCTCACGCAACACCCGTGGAACTCAAAGGAATCTGATGCATTCCCAGATTTACAAGTCTGGGAATACGGCAGATTTCTAAACCACTTCAGGGGTGGCATAAGAATGATGCAACTGGAGAAATATCTTTATTTCTCCCTGTTTTTTCCTCTATCTATGTGTTCTGCAGAGAAAGAGGACAACACCTCTTGTGCATGTTTTTGTGCAGGAAGGTGTCCTGACAATGCGGGCATCGTTGCACCATGGTGCAAATGTGCCTGCATTTCCGCTAGACAGCAATTTGTGCACCAGCACAGTGGGAGAGGACAGAAATGCACTGTATCTTTGAGTTATGGAGCATTTCTGCCCTTTCCTGGTGCCGCAGCTCTGCGCCACCCTACCAACAGGCCTCATAATTGAGGCCCTTTGTTCTTTAATCTCTTAAAAAGTATTCTTTTAACTCTATATTCTTCATCATAATGAAGTTTCTTTTTTTAATAATCTGGCATTGTTTGTGTTTTGTCCCTCGACTTTTTCATGAAACTCCTGTTAACATGCACAATAAATATAACTTAACGTAACTTAACGTAACATAACTTAATGTAACATAACGTAATGTAACTTAACATTACATAATTACATTTTTTCCAGAATAAAGGGCGACTACTACCACCTATTATCAAATGATATGTTTATCTTAATTAGGCTTATAAAATGAAAGTAGAGATTTGTAGACGATGCTGAAGTTAGGATCTCTTTAGGCCAACATCTTATTTGGGAGCAAAAATAAGCATCTTATTTGGCTAACATCTTCATCAGAGCGCATTCCATTTAAAGAACAGTAAATTATTCAAACATCTGCATGCAATCATGCCTCATTTGTTATACGCTGGACATTTGCATTAATACTGTGAACAAATGTGCCCAAGGGAGCCATGTTCACAAATTTATTGGTGACGTCTAGGCCATAAGGGCAGCTCTACTATGGCCTGCTGTGATAGGGCAGCCCATATGCTCAATACCCCACAGTAACAATCCGGAAATGACCGCACAATACTAGTCCCTTGAATTTCGCACCACTTAATCATCACCAGACAACCAAGGTGGCCTCTTTTGGCCAATCTAAGGCTGTAATAGGAGAGAGTACTATGCATTTTATCCCACAATGGATAGATTGTAAAGACGGCGCACTTGCATTTTACCATTGATATTTCTGGATTACATAAACCTCGCTGGTTGAGGATAGCACAACTATTTTTTCTGTTCGGCAAATACAGAGTCAAAATACGCCTGAACTGATAACTGAAAAATTACATCGTGCATTATTCATTCAACAATAAATAGCACTAACAACAGTACTATCTGTGAGACATGAAAACGCTGGTGAAAATTTGAATTGGTGCCAGTGCAGTAAATGCAATCCATGAATGTTGTTGAATGTTGTGCAGTTAAAATGCACGTACAGTAGTACCAAAGCATGCGCAGTTGCATGAATGTATATTTATTTGCAGACTCTTATCAAAATGTCAATAATTGATTATTAGGATAGCTGTATTTGTCAGAGGAAAGAGTGAATAGTCAAAGAAATAGTCATATGATCGTTGACTAAGGGTGCTTATTGTAACACCTCATACCAAAGCGCTTGTGAGTACAATATGGCAGTAATTGTCAAATGTTTTTTTCATATGTCTGATATAGTCAGAATTTCGAACACTTTTTATCAATTAAAAATTGTATGAAACATGCATGCCTAATTTACAGTCACTTCAACCTTGGCAGCAGGTTAAAACATTTTGCCTCTTGCCTCCAATTTTGCTGAGTTCGGTTTTGTTGGCCTTAGGATTCTGTGCACTTTACCACTGCTAACCAGTGTTAAAGTGCTTGTGCTCACGCCCCTAAACATGGTTAGATTGCTATATACCCAATTGGCATGCTTCATTAACGGATAAGGCGTTAGTAAAGTGCACTACATGTGTCCAGGGCCTACTAGTGGGCCTCCAGCACTGCTTGTGCCTCGCACTTAAACTGCACTTTGAAATTAGAGGGGGGGTAGAATTTGCGGAGTTTCACGTCGCGGACTTCTGCAGAGTTACCTAAAAGCTCTGAGATTGCGTTGAGTTCCCTGAGTGGACTTGGGCATGTTGCACAGCTCATGATAATTTTTAGCACCAAGAGCTTATCCTGTGCTGTAAAATCAGTGTGAACGGTACACTCCACATGCCAGAGGGCACTCCTTCTTTCTGACACTCGAGTAGATTTTCTACTCAAGAGGCAGCTTTCTCAATAAGAATGGTCGCAACCTGCTGTGACCGTCTAATTTGAGAAATTTCACCGGATGGCGTTCTAGCACCCACAAATCAAGCTAGGGGATGCAAATTCACACTTGTGCTCGCCAACTTAATGTTGGAGAGCCACATGTGCGAAAAGAAACTCGGCTACACAACGGTTGGTGGAGTTTTGCCAAAAATCTGCACTCCATGCAGAATGCTGAGAAGGCAAAATCCACAAACTCTGCTGATGGATTGGAATTTTTTTACCTACCCCTATTTAAAACATGTCCCAGGCCTGCCATTGCAGCTTCAATGCAGTTTTACACTGCCATGTCGACTTGGTATTAAAAATCCCTTGCTAAATCTTAAACTCCCCTTTTATTACATATACGTCACCCCAAAGAGTGTGTCTGCAGCTTGTCTCCAATACTTGTCTGGGGTGGGTGACAGCTGGGTGACAGCTGGGCTTTGTGCATGCCCTCTAGACAGCCACACACAAATGGAGCTTAGGTGTGACTTGATGGGCCATCCACATTCTGATGGGACAGCCACATTCTTATGGGGCATCCTGGGCAGGATGGGAGGGAGAAGTGGGCCACAGCCTTACATGTACAAATGAATATGATGAGTCCTGTCCTCATACAAAGAACTTCTCAACCCCCTGTGGTGAGTCTGGAGCCAGGGCAGAAGGGAGTATGTGGTATGATGTACTAGGTATTATGTGGTAAGTAGCAATGTGTTCTGGAATATTTAGGTATGTAATGACTTAGATAAGAATGTGATGATTTGAAATACGTTGGTACTGGAGCTGACAAGCAGTGTAGCTCTGACCAATGATGGATAGGGTCTGATGTACTGGATATATTGATCTTATTAAATAGGGAAGAATCAATTAATTGCTTTGGAGACTTATCCCTTTTTGCATTGGCAACGACTGGAAGCATTGACCTACGCTATAGACCCCAACATCATTGAATTGTTTTGGGGAATTTCTCAAACTTTCAGAAAATATCCACTACTTCGTTTTGAGCTTGCCTGCTTTATATTCTTCAGTGTGATGCAGGTGAATGTGGCGCCTGCACTTGAATTGGATTTTGTGAAGATTTTCCTGGTGCATTGTGGCTCGAGCGCACGCTTAACAGAGCATTTGGCTGGTTAACCTTGTGGAGATAACGCCTTTCCTCCCTCAGACTCTTGGCACACGTAGCAGCTGCTTGCATGCACCTGTATTCATCACAGCGTCTATCTTTGGAGTTCCCCATTCCTTGTGGAACAGTGCAATGGGACATCTGTGTGTCACCACAGAAGCTCCATGATGACGCTGGAATGCACTCTGTGGTGTTACATCGGCAGCCATCTTTCTTTGGGGAGATAACTGTTGGATTAAAAACACTACTCATCGTGGGACATGGATTGAAAGCGCTGCTCATCATGGGACATTGTAACATTGCAGTTGGCGGTTATCTTTCTTTGGTGAGATATTCAATGGATTGAAAGCACTCTTGGTATTATTTCACTGTTGGCTCGTTGTGGTACATCGTAATTTTGCGCTCTGAAAATATTTAAATCAAGTGAATCCCGATCCTCACCTCTTTCCTAGTACTAATTCCTGATGCTGGTTTGGTGACAGCCTATCAAGTTTGACATGGGGAAGTGGTACTATTAACACATAAAAAAGTTTTAAATCAAGTGAACCTCGATCCTCACCTCTTGCCTAGTACTAATTCCTGATGCTGGTTTGGTGACAGCCTATCAAGTTTGACATGAGGAAGTGGTACTATTAACACATACATTTTTTTTGTTTTACCTTGAAACTGCTGTTGTAAGTGACATTTCAAGTCCCTCATCGGGTACTGGTGAGAATAATTGTTACTTTGGGGATACTCTAGTAACAGTTCGGATACTGGTGGTTGGGACTCAGAGTGTGTGTGAGTGTGTGAGCGTGTGAGGGGATACTTTTGCAATATTATTATTAACAAGAAACAAATGGGATTGCACCTCCTTTCTTTCTTTTATCTCTGGGGGAACCTATGATACTATGGCACAGATGGAAGAATGTTTTTATGCACTACGCCAAAGTATGTGGTACTTCTTTGGGAGCGGAGAGACAAATGCCCTTACTTATGCATTGTTTGGGTCGAGAAGGGCAGTAGGTATTTGAACATTTGCCAGAGTTATCTCCTGATGATGCCAATGGCCTCAATGAATTTGAGACATGTTTAAGAAAAGCTGATTTACACTACTTACCAAAGAGGAGCACCATATTGTAACATACCATTTTAGGAGACGGATGCAACGTGTGGGAGAATCAATTGAGGGTTACATAACGGCATTGAGGAAATTGGCTTCCATGTGTAATTTTGGTGTGATGACTGATGAAAAATTGCGTGACCAATTTATATAGGGTTTGTACTGGGCAAGGGATAGGAAGCCTTATGGTTGAACGATAAGCCCACACTTAATGAGGTTTTAACAGTAGCAAAGACATGTGAACATTTCCTAGCCTGTGTGGATGTTATACGCAATCAAGTCTAGCAAAGATAAGAGAGAAGCAGTCCAGGAACCCCGACTGCTAGTAAGAAAGAAGAGAAAGTGATTACAAAAATCTCAATTTAAATGTTTTAGATGTGGAAATTTAGGACATGTAGCAAATTTTAAGGGGTGTCCTCGATGGAAGACTGCATCAAAACATATGGCACGTGACATCTTTTTACAGATCCATCAAGAGTGCAAAGAAAATGAGAGAGGTTGTATATGATTCTGAGTCCGAATGTGAAGAAATTGTTCTACAAATATGGATTGGAGATTCGAGGGACCAGTTGAAATGGTGAGGGTCAATGGTTCATCAGAAAAAATGCTTTTCAATTCTGGGGCAAAAATAACATTGATACCCAGAAGGTTTTTGAAGAAAGTTTAAAGGGCTTAGTAAGCTTAATAAAACCTGATATTAGGCCCAAAGCTTAAAGAGGACAGCCCATCAAGCTGATGGGTTATTTTTGGGGAACTATTGAATTTTGTGACATGATGCTTACAGTTAAAATAAGCCTTCTTTAAGGGAGATTCTTTAGTTAGCTGGTTTCACCAGAAGGATTTATTCATATTTTTGAATCTGAATGAAACACCTTTTGTGAAACTGAAGAATGGTTGGGTTACTAAAGAAAAGGTTATGGTGTCTAGGGTTAATGGTGAGGCAAACAACTAATTATGGATCACAATTCCCTTAAGTCTTTTAGAAAGATTTAGGACAACTGAAGAACTATGCTCACTGTATAAAGCTTAGGTCTGGAGTGACTCCTGAGGTGGGAAAACTAAGAAACATTAATATAATGATCAAAGGGGTGATGAAGAAGAAACTGGATAAGTTGCAGGAGTGTGGTGTGATTCAAGAGGTAGAATCAGCTGAATCGGTGTCCCAAGTGGTAATGGGTCAGAAGGCAAATGGAGAAGCCAGACTTTGCGTAGACCTGAAGGGACTAAACACGGCTGCCTGACTTTGAGATCAGATATCCATTACCAAATATCACAGAAATGTTGTGTGGTCTGGGAGGCACAAAATTATTTACTTCAGAGGACCTGATCATGGTGTCCCACCAGATATCATTACATCCCCAGTCTCAAGAGTGAGCCTCATTTATCATGCTCTATGGAACCTATAAGTATGTGTGAATGCCATTTTATTTCATTTCTGCCTGTACTGTCTTTCAGACGGCCATGGAGCATGTGCTTGAAGGTGTTGAGGGTGTGAAAGTGTATCAAGATGATGTTTTGGTGGATACAACCGAGGGATCATGATTTCAGAGAATGTGAAGCAACAAAGAGGTTAAGTGAAAGTGGGCTAACTCTGAAGCATGACAAATGTAAATTTGGAGTGACTGAGATAGAGTATATTTGGCATCTGATTACTGTGGATGTAATTTGTCCGAAAAAAGATCTGGTGAATACCATTGTGGTGATCCCTAGTCTTACTTCCAAGGAGGAACTGGTAAAGTTTCTAGGGACTCTAAATTTTATAGAAAATGTATTCCCGGATTTGTTGAAGGTTGTAGTAATAGGAGAGAGTTGTTAAGAATACGTGCAGAATTTAACTGATTGGAGACGTGTGAGAAGGAATATAAAGAAGTCAAAAGAATTTGTGGAAGACGTCAAACTTGTGTAGCTTTGAACCAGGTGCCAAGATCATCTTAAGACGGATGCAAGCAAGAAAGGGCTGTGATCAGTCTTAGAGCAAGTGTCAGGAGGGAAAGTCAACACAATATTATTTAAATCTAGAGCATTGCGTGGAGCAGGGTTTAAATATTCAGCTATTTGGCTGTTCATTGGGCTGCAAGGAGACAGAGAAAATGTCTGTGGGGCAGCCCTTCTGAAGTGAAAATGGTTTAGAAGCCTCTAATTGAAGCTTTGTGTAAGAAGGGTACTGACACCATCTCAAGGAGGATTCGAATGTGGGTGGTGGCTTTGCAGGAATTTGATTTTGTAGTTTTATATGTACCTGGTGTGATTAAATATCATTGTGGATTGTTGCTCTATGTTGTGCATGAATGGGACAAGTGAGGAGCAGAATGAAACCCTGGAAGATGATGAGTGTGCTATGGTCTGCTCAGTATCAGGAACAGGAGAATGATACACAGCTACAAAAGACAGTGCGCAGACTGACGGTGGGGTGGTCTGAAGAAGATAATGTGTGTGAGGAAGTGAAAGGATTTTGGCAGGTGAAAGATGAACTTTCATAAGAAAATGGCTTAATAATGAGAGAGAGAAGATTGGTTACACCTGGTAAGCTAAGGATGAGATTGGTGGAGAATGCCCATGAAAGTCATCCAGGTATAGCCAAAACTAAAGAGTAAGTAAAGATGAATTACTGATGGCTGGCACGGACAGCTTGATTGAAAGAAAGGTGCAGGAGTGTATTGAAGTGGGGCAAAAGTGACAAAATCCTAAAATGCAGAACTCAACCTATGGTGATTAGAGAAAGCACACCTGGCCCTTGGATCGAAGTTGCTTTGGATATTTTGGGTCCAATTAAAGTGTCAGGTGGTGATGAATTTATCATCACATGCCTGGATATGTTTTCTCGCTGGCCAGAATTGAAAGTAGTAAATTCAGTAGAAACATATGATGTTATTATATTTTTTGAGGAAATATTTGGACAATAAGCTTTTACTGTTACTTTGTTGTCGGACAATAGTGTGCAGCTGACCTCTAAGATGAAGGAAGAGTTTTTGAATGAGAGGGGAACCAAGCATAAAGTGACATCAGTATATCATACAGCAGCCAATATATCATCCAGCAGCCAATGGAATGATTGAGTGCTTTAATAAAGTGGTCAAGGAGTGCATACAGAATGCGGTATTAAATGGTTTGAGTTGGATGGAGGAACTTAAGAGAAAGATTTGCATGTATAGACTAACTCCTCATTCATCAACAGGAGTTACACCCTTTTTGTTGTTTAAGGAGATATCTCCTAATGATATGGTGGGTCCAGCATGAGTGAATAAAATCAAATTGTCTGGAACAGAAAAGGTTCTTGGAAGTGAGGAGTTGAGAATGGAATTGGGAAGAGAGATTATGAGGAATAGAAAGGAATAGTTTGATAAGTGAATGGCTGTGAAGAACACCAAGGTCAATGTTGGTGAATGAATGAAATAAAAAAAACAGAGGAATTGAATGGGTGAAATAAAAAAAAACAGAGGAATTGAAGGCTGATGGATAAGTTTACTTAACCTAGAAGAGTTATCAAACTTTTGAACAATGTGATTAACACTGAGAATCATTGCCTTTAGAATCTGAGTAGGGCTGCTTTATGGACACATGCTCAACATGCAAATTCTGAGGTGAACAGAGAGCGTGAATATAACATTCATGTCACAAGGGGCAGGCAAGAACATCAAAAGACCTGCAGTGGAGAATATGGTGTTGATAATAAAATGCAGAGGCCCATATTTATACTTTCTGACGCAAAACTGCACCCATGCAGTTTTGCGTCAAAAATATTAACTCCAGCTAACGCCATTTCTTTGTGCCGCTCGGGCGTCAAATTTATACTTTGAGGCTCGCCGGTACAAACCACTGGTTTGAGTCATTTTTTTTTTTACTCAAACCAATGCGCCACGTCATAAAGAAAACCGACGTTGATGTGGGGAAAATTACTTTTATCCGGTTTACGACGTTGCAAACCGGATACACGCCTTTTTCCTGCAATTGCATCAAAAAGTGGCGCAAACAGAGCAAAATGTGCAAAGGAGAGCCAAAATGGATCCCAGAAGCTTTGAGAGACCCCAGGAAGATGACAACTGACCAGCAACCAGCCAGGAGGACCCACACAAGACCCAGGAGAGGGAGAAGAAGAAAAGTAAGTGTTGGTTCAGTGCAGAGGAGCAGGAAATACTGGTGAAAGAGGTGACGGAACACCAGCACCAACTTTTTGTCACCTCTAAATTGCCAATTAGTAGGAGGGAGGCAATTTGGCAATAAATTGTTGACAAGATAAACAGTGTGGCAGAAGTATGGAGAACAGTCATCGAGTGCAAGAAACGCTGGCATGACTGCAAGCGCAGAACCAAGGAAAAGATGGCAAGGAACAGGAAGGCAGCAGTGCAGACTGGAGGTGGGAGTCCAGCACCGCAGGAGGCCCTGGAGCACATGGAGGAGATGGTGGCAGACATCATCCCTGAGGAGATCGTCACAGGGATTCAAGAACAGGACAGCGCAGACTACCAGGAGACAACACAGATGCAGGGTAAGTGGCATAGGGAACTAAAATGCCTAAATGTGAACTGTAAGCAGGGGAGGGGACATACCTACTACACAATGCATGTAAGTCATGATAATCAGGGAGTGGAAAGGGCAAAGAGGCACGGCACAGGGGCATGGGCTGTGCAAGGCAAAGCTGGGGCACAGTACAACACTACACCAACAACCTTTGCATTGGGGTATGCTGCCATGCCAAGGATGTTGGAAAGGTAAAACCAGTCCAGGAGGGTAGGGTACAACGTAAAACTGTCCTGCTGTCACACGACAGCTGGTATTCTCACTACATGAACTAGGGCTCAATTAACAGTCTCAGGCCATATCCACAAGTGGAATTTACATTGACAACAGTTGCCACCACCACCTCTGCTGTGTGTGCAGGTCAAGTGGTAATGGTAGTTACGTGCCCATGGATCAAACACACCCAAATTAGAGGGTTCAGGATGACGACGTTATCAATCCCCTGTAATCAATAAAAATGTGCTAATCTTGTCAAATGCTAATGTCCATAGTCGCTACAAACATCAGCCATTGTCATAAACATTATGAGATACACAGCAGTAATGTCATACCCATGCTGCACATGGTCCACCCTGTGCCTGGGTCACAGTAGCTGCAATGACACCATGCAACATCTCAACTGTCATACTGCTCAGACAACAGCATTGAGGAGGAGGACATATGTTTCCGGCTAGCGAAACCACCCGCACAGTCAGAAGAGGAAATGGAACACTGCTAGGACCATCAGTGCAATCCTATGTAGCACACATTCCCCAACGTCAACATTACACACTACCAATGCTGACATCTGTATTGTGCCATGTCAATGCTATACATAGTATATGCTAGGTCTCAGCAACATATAGCTGGATGTGAAATATCAGAGACTGGGGCAGTTCCAGATTGTCAAGTGTGGTGCAAGTGCCATCAGAACACCCACAGCCAGTGCAAGGCCACAACATGAGAATGGAAGTAGACGGAGGGTTGAGTTGTATAATAAGGTGGCAACATACAATTTGGGCAGAACCTACACCCAGAGGATGTGACGCAGACAATTTCCCAAACTGCCCACACTACATGTGACATGCAGGTGGGGCATAGGCCTGGGAGAATGCTAATCTTAATGAGAGGAACAATGAACAGGAACCAAGATCACAATGTGCAACTAATAGGAAGTCAGGCGTGTCACGTTACAAATGCCACAACACAGACACACTAATTGTACAATATCTCATTGCAGAGGACGATGGCTCTCCTGGGGATATGCCTGTCCTGGACTTCCCTGATGGCATGGATGACGAGCTGACAAACATCAACCAGCAGACCTTCCAAGATGTCCTTGGAACCCTCCAGACCCCACCTTCAGTCACAAGGAGGAGCACAGAAGTAGCAGCCATCACAGAGGAACCACCCACCATACCAATTGTACGACCTGCCAGCTCCAACCCAGCTGAGGACTCTGACAACACTGGCACCAGCTTTGAGAGGACTGTAGTTGGAGTACAGTGGGAGCTGGCCAAGGAGGTGCCGGTGGGGTTGCAAAATATGGCAGCCAGCCTAGAGGGGTTGCGTTCGTGCATGATGTTATCTGCAGAACTGGCAGCAGCCATGCAAGGGCGAACATCTATCTTGCAAGAACTTCAAAAAATGGTGAAGGAAATTAGCACAGCAGTAAGGGAGTTGATACAACACCTCCAACACCAAACCTTTCAACGCGTGCACAAATGCAATATTGATCCCCTCATGGCCGACCTGGCTGCCTACCACAGTGATGTAGCTGCTATTCTTAAGAACCAGCAGCTCCTCCTTGCTGCAGTATGGCCCTTAATAGCCCCACAGTGGGCAGCTACTTGGATTTCTGACTCCACATCTTCAAACACTGAAGTGTGTGTTGCCCCTTCAAACCCACCACCACCAAGGGCAGAGGAGACGACACACACATCAGAAGATGAAGACGTGGTACAGATCACCTTCACCCGTAAGAGTACCCGGTAGCACTAATCCCTGCCACATGGGCACTTATAACCAAGGTCCTGTGCTTTGTAACATGCCAGTCTTGCAACAGCTGCTCACAAGCACTGTTCTCCAGCCCACTGTTTACCTTGACACTATGCTTTGTGATTGTCTCTCACTACCTCATTGGCAATTCATGTCCCTCTGCACTGTATGACACTTCACCCCAGCATGTCCAATGACATTTCCTTTTGCACTTGTGTAGTATCACAATAGAATGCATCACACTAATGGACTCACAATCCTGGACTATGTAAATGTAGCACTACAGCACATTAAAATAAATAGCACTTACACAACCACTTTGTCTCTGTGTAATGTGACACATCAACTGTGACGGAGATTAGTGATGTTTGTCTCATGTCAATGCCCATAGAATGTCAATACAACTGCCTTGAAAGATTGTGGGCTGATAACTATGCACTGGGGTCTGGATTGTACCATCATCTGCCCTTCATGAGGGTTAAATCTGAGGTAAATAGAAACATCACCATATAATGCTGTGTTGGACAGAATACGTCTGCTTCAAGGAATGTCTAAGCAGAAAATCACTGTCTTCAAATTTATCTTCCAGACAATCTTTAGGTATATGACATTTGACTCAAAAATGGCATCACACACACCATACAGCAGGAATAGATGTGTACGAGTGTACGTACAAATAAGTAACCTGGCAGTACAATGTAAGAAATGATAGGTGTGAGTTATGTAGACTATACTACATGAGATTATACCATCACTCACCTTATCAGGGTTCACATGAACATCAGGCTGCAGGCAGACGTACCATCAGATAGTGTCCTCGATACCAAATCTGGTCTCAAAGTATGACAGATTGAAAACATGCATCCAAACTTAACTACACATTGGGAACCATAGTAACCTTGAGGGGTGGGTGCAATGGATGGCAGATTCCTAGCGAAGTAGCTTTGGTGTACCTGCCAATGTGACAGCTCAATTGGGATTTGGATGCAGGATGGAACACAAATGCAAATACTAAATTGACACTGTTCACCCATGCCAAGGCCCTGCTCCCCAAGCATATAACACATACTGTAAAGGAGTACCTACGTATTTATTTAACTGTAAAAATAGGATGCTAAAACTAGGGTAAACACCTTAACTAACCTAACCAATCCTAACTACACATTTCCCACAACTGGCCCTAACTACCCTAAGCTAAACTTACTTATCACATTTAACTAAACACTCTAAACATCAACCCCCCCCACCCCCTTTATATGACCGGATACATGTAGGACAACATATACTAACCTAAACACATAGGGGGTCATTACAACCCTGGCGGTCAAAGACCGCCAGGGCTGTTGTGTGGATTGCACCACCGGCGGAAGCGCTGCAGTCACACCGCCGGGGCCGGCGGTTTCCCGCCACATTTGCCCTGGCGGTGATAATCCGCCTGGGCAGCGCTGCTTGCAGTGCTGCCCAGGGGATTACGAGTCCCCGACAGCCAGCCTTTTCCAGGAAAAGGCTGGCAGTACGAGGAGTCGCGGGGCCCCTGGGGGCCCATGCACTGCCCATGCCACTGGCATGGGCAGTGCAGGGGCCCCCTGACAGGGCCCCATGCAGCTGTTCACTGTCTGCATAGCAGACAGTGAAAAGGGTGACGGGTGCAACTGCACCCGTCGCACAGCCGCAACACCGCCGGCTCCATTTGGAGCCGGCTCCTGTGTTGCAGCCGCGATCCCCGCTGTGCCGGCAGGCGGAAACCAGGTTTCCGCCTGCCCGGCCAGCGGGGATCTCATAATGACCGTGGCGGGAGTGCGGCCGCATTGGCGGCTGCCCGGCTGTCAGATCTTGGCCGGCGGCGGAAGCCGCCCGCCAAGGTCATAATGAGGGCCAGACTATCTTATCCTAAACAATTATATATTTTTAGGGTTTTTTTTTTAATACACAAAAACCCCAACATCATCCCCCATCCACCCACCCACAAAAAAACACATGTAAAAACATCATACCCTCCACCCCAACCCACTAATACTAACTAAACTAACAGCCTATTTAACCTAACTGTCAACACCAGGACAGTGCGCGCTCTACGGGCATCTAGAATGCAAAAACCCAACACTTGCAAGATAAAGTAATTTATGCATTGTGATGATATGTTATTGTTTAACCTTTTGCATTGCAGAATTCCATCCAAAAGATTCATTTTTAAGGTGCTTATAAATACTGTACATTTACAATGTATTGCTGCAGACATTCAGAGTGTGTTAGGGTGTGGTCCCTTTCCAGGGCCTTCTGGAGACTTTCCCTGCAACATGCCTGGGCGTGGTTCTAGGCTCGGCCAAGACTCTATAAAAGAGAGTCAGCCCAACTTCCAGTGCTCACTATTCAGAGGTCCCGGTGCAGAGCAGCAGCTTCTTCCTGAACTCCTGTCCCGGCGGCCTATTTGGATTTTCCAGTCTTCTGCACTCATCTCTCATTGGTGATCACTGTTTCCAGGCGGTAAGACGGTGTTTGGACATTTCCCAACACCGTAATTGAGAATCTTCATATTCTTGCTTTTAATTCTTAAATGAATAACAGATTATTTGTGTACTGCCATTTTTTGACATTTGTATAGCGTTTTGCAAATTGGGAGGACGCGCAATTTATTCCATAAAGATTTGACTTCGTTATTACATTATTGTTCATTGCGCACTGATATTTCTTGACATTTACATGATGTTTTACGAGTTGGCAAGACGTGCAACTCGTTTCATGAGCATTTAACTTTGTTGTTCATTGCGCGCTATCTTTTCTTGACATTTACATGGTGGCATTCGAATCGGCGAAACGCGCGATTCACTTCTCGTGTGTAATTCATGCTGTTCATTGTGCGCTACCATTTTCTGGCATTTACATGGTGGCATTCGAATCGGCAGCATGCGCGATTCTTTCCTTGAGTGTTTTTTCATGTTATTCATTGTGCCCTACCATTTTCTGGCATTTACATGGTGGCATTCGAATCGGCGAAACGCGCGATTCTTTCCTTGAGTGTTTTTTTTATGTTATTCATTGTGCGCTACCATTTCTTGGTATTTGTATGGTGGCATTTGAATCGACAAGACGCGCAATTCTTTCCCTGAGTGCTTTTCATGTTGTTCATTGTGTGCTACTATTTCTTGGCATTTGCATGGTGGCATTTGAACTGGCAAGACGCGCAATTCTTTCCTCGTGTATAAATAATGTAAGTTACTGTGCGCTTCCATTCTAAGACATTTTCTTGGTAGCATTTCAAGTTGACACATCGCGTGATTTATTCCTTGAATCTACGTTGTGTGATTTCATGGTGCACAAACCTTTATGGTGTTTAATACTCATATAAAAATCTGCAATGCGCGCAATTTACTTCCAAATGTTTTTTCTGAAATGAACACAACAATACCAAAGTTCTAGATGTAATGCTGTGTGTTCCTGATATGTATTCATAAAAGGAGATTCATATGGTTGTTTAGAAATTACTCAGAGTGTTTCCTGATTCTCATGCTAAAGAAAGTACTTGAATCTGAAAGTCCTATTTAACTTTTCCTGTTTCCTACTCAGGTATTCGGTCATCTAAAGCCTAGTCAGTTTTAGGATTATTCCAGGGTTGTTCATGTTTTAGCATGGTACTGACTTCATGAGATGTAATCTTGATGTTGTGTTTTAACCTTTTGCTTCCTATAGGTCTCCTTCCCAGCTGTTCCCGTCCTAATCCCTTTTTCCCCACTTGGACTCTCTTAGACTCTGTGATAAATCTAATCAGAGTATTGGAGCTGTCTTGTGGTGGAAGTGTTGGGAACGTGCACGGACCCCGAGGATCTGCTGACTCTGACAGAATAGTGAGCCCACAAATTATTATCCTCCTGGTTTGTGTATGTTCTCAGCATGGCCACACTGGACGAGCTAGTCAAGGCTATCACCCAGCTCCAGTCAGAAGTGGTATTATCAAAGGATTTGACAAATAGTCTAGCTGAGAGAGTGAGTCAGTTACAGAATAAGGTTGAGAAGAAAGAACAAAGTCCCACAGGTGTGTCTTGGCCAGGTACTTCTTCTCAGACTTCTGTTGGTAGTCCGACTAACATTTCCCTCAATGTTCCTTCAGCCATTCCTTTAGCTCCCCCAGAACGCTTCTCAGGTGATCCCTTGAAAGCGCAATTGTTTCTGGTTCAAGTGGAACTTCACTTCACCTGCAGACCACATACCTTCCCCGATGCCCAGTCTAAAGTAGCTTTCTTGTTGTCATATCTGTCTGGAGATGCAGCTTCCTGGGCTATTCCTCTTGTGCGTAAAAATAGTCCCCTGTTGTACAACTGGAAAAATTTTGTTTGTGAATTTTAGAGAGTTTTCGATCGTAGAACTGTAACACAGTCAGCAGATCGTGAATTATTAGACTTACGCCAAGGGAATCAGGGCTTAGTGTCATATTTAGTCAACTTTAATCGGCTGGTCGCTGAGACATCCTGGCCTGAAGAAAAACAAGCGGCCTTGTTTTACAGGGGACTCAAAGAGGAGCTAAAAGACATCTTAGAGCAAATCGACCCACAACCTGCAAACTGTCAAGATTTAATAAACCTTGTCTTGAGGCTTGATCATCGTTTAAATGAACGAAAAGGAACGCGTAAAAAGCCTGATCAACATTCTTGGCATGCTCATAATAACAAAGACTCAAGAACTCCGAGAGAAAGAACGCCGGAACCGATGGAAATTGGAACCATCAAGAGACCTTTGACCAAAGACGAAAAGGACCTACGCAGAAAAAATGGGCAATGTCTCTATTGTGGGCGGAAAGGTCATTTCGCCAAAGATTGTCCAATCAAAACAAAGAGCAAGCGAGGCCCAGTTCAGAAAGTTGCAACCAATGCATCAGTCGAGTTGAAAAATCGAAAGCACCCAAGTTGCAGAGAAGGGTTGCTCTTGGGTGTCACCGTGGATCCTTCACAATCCAAACATCTAAAATTGGGAATAAGAGTTCAGGTCAAGAAAAAGACCTATTTCAAGAAGGCTCTAGTCGACTCTGGGGCTACCGGAAACTTTGTTGACGCCCAATTGGTTCGTGCATGGGGGATCTCATGTATTGAAAAGAAGACTCCAGAAACCATCCAGGCAGTTGATGGAAAACTCTTGACTGGAGGTCCGATAACTCTTCAGACTGTCCCCTTGACAATAATTTGTGAAGGTAAAAATCAAAGAAAGAAACATAAAGAGGAACTCATCCTTGACGTGATCCATGCTCCCCAGTATGGGATCATCCTTGGCTTGCCATGGTCAACTCATCACAATCCAGAGATTAATTGGGCTGAACGAAAGATCATGTTCTCATCAGTGCTATGTAAAGAACATTGGGCCTGATTCTGACCCTGGCGGCCGGTGACCGCCAGGGTCACCGGCCACGGGAGCACCGCCGACAGGCTGGCGGTGCTCCGAAGGGCATTCTGACCGCGGCGGTTCAGCCGCGGTCGGAAAGGGTAAACCGGCGGTCTCCCGCCGGTTTACCGCTGCCCTTCTGAATCCTCCATGGCGGCGGAGCGCGCTCCGCCGCCATGGGGATTCAAACACCCCCTACCGCCATCTTGTTCATGGCGGGAAACCCGCCATGAACAGGATGGCGGTAGGGGGTGCCGCGGGGCCCCAATGGCATGGGCACTGCAGGGGCCCCTGTAAGAGGGCCCCGCAAAGTATTTCAGTGTCTGCTATTCAGACACTGAAATACGCGACGGGTGCCACTGCACCCGTCGCACCTTCCCACTACGCCGGCTCAATTCTGAGCCGGCGTCCTCGTGGGAAGGTTGATTTGCCCTGGGCTGGAGGGCGGCCTTTTGGCGGCCGCCCGCCAGCCCAGGGCAAATCTCAGAATCACCGCAGCGGTCTTTCGACCGCGGTGCGGTGTTCTGACGAGGTTACTTTGGTGGGCGGCCTCCGCCGCCCGCCAAAGTAAGAATGACCCCCATTGTCTCCAAAGGACTCAAGAATCGGAAGTTCACCATTCTTACATAGCTACTGCCTCAGAGAAAGAAATTCAGTTGCCCAAACAGTATTCGTCTTATGAAGATGTATTTGATGAGAAGGAAGCAGAGAACTTACCTCCTCATAGATCTTATGACTGTCAAATTGATCTAATCTCAGGGGGGATACTTCCCAACTGTCGTGTGTATGCCCTATCAGAATTTGAAAATCAACATTTACGAAAATACTTGGATAAATTCTTAGAGAATGGTTTAATCCGCCCCTCTAAGTCTCCCACAGCTTCTCCTTTGTTTTTTGTTCCAAATGCGAACGGAGAGCTTCGAACTTGTATCGACTATAGGGGCTTGAATAAAATCACCATCAAGAACAAATATCCTTTGCCTCTAATTCCGGTCTTACTGGAACAAGTAAAGAAAGCAAAAATCTACACGAAGCTTGATCTTCAAGGTGCTTACCATTTGGTCAGAATGAGAGAGGGTGACGAATGGAAAACGGCATTCAAAACAAGATATGGCCTTTTTGAATACACCGTCATGCCTTTTGGTCTGTGCAATGCTCCAGCAGCATTTCAATTTTTCTTAAATGACGTTCTTAGAGAGTACCTCAATATCTTTGCCATAGTTTACATTGATGACATTTTGATCTACTCAGACAATGAGAATGAACATGTTTAACATGTCAAGAAAATTTTGACAGCCCTTCGTAAACACCATTTATATTGCAAGCTAACCAAGTGTGAGTTTCATGTTACCACAGTTGAGTTTTTAGGGGTTATCCTTACCCCTCAAGGTATGGTGATGGCAGAAAGGAAAGTAAAAGCCGTATCTGAATGGCCCATCCCAAAGACTGTTCGTGATGTACAATGTTTCCTGTGCTTTGCAAATTTTTACCAGAGGTTCATCAATCATTTCTCCCAGACAGTAACTCCGATTACTAAGTTATTAAGAAAGAAAGAAAAATTTGTATGGTCCCCAGAAGCAGACCAAGCCTTTTCAACTTTGAAAGAAGCTTTCTCCACTGCCCCAGTCTTGACTCATCCAGATGCGGATCGACCTTTCATAGTGGAAGCTGATGCTTCAGATGTGGCGATAGGAGCAGTCTTGTCACAACGAAACAAAGACACTGGTTAGCTTCATCCTGTAGCTTACATGTCTCGGAAGTTGAACGAAGCCGAACAGAACTATGTCATTGCTGAAAAAGAGCTTCTGGCGATTCGTGACGCCTTTAAAGAATGGAGACATAATTTATTGGGAGCTAAATATACTGTCACAGTATATACTGATCATCGCAATCTTCAATTCATGAGTTCTGCCAGACTTTTGACTCCTCTGCAATTACGCTGGATGCTGTTTTTTGCAGAGTTTGATTTTGTGGTAACCTTCCGGCCTGGTAAAGATAATCTCAAAGCTGACACCTCGTCCCGCCAAGAGTCTACCACATTACCTGCAGTTCATACCTCCAGAGCTATCATTGCTCCTGACAAGGTTCTATGTATCATAAAAACAGAAGATTTCTTTGAAGACATCCGCAATTCATTCACTGTTGAAAAATGGCAGGCGTGGGCCCAAGCAGATCCGAAAAGATCAATCAAGCAAGGATTACCCTTTTACGATGCTCGTTTGTTCGTGCCCACTACCAAACTTCGCAAGATAGTGTTTCATTGGTTGCATGTTATACCTACTGCAGGTCACCCTGGTACTCCTAAAACTCTTGAATTAATCCAACGCTATTTTTGGTGGCCTACCTTAACAAAGGATGTAAAAACAATGATAAACAACTGTGAAGTCTGTGCTCGCACTAAAACAAGTCATTCAAAACCAAAAGGGTTGTTACACCCACTCCCAACCCCAAGTCGTCCATGGGAACACATCTCTTTAGACTTTATTACAGGTCTGCCAGTGGTTCAACAACATTCAGTAATTTTGGTGGTAGTAGATAGTCTCACGAAATAGGGACATTTCATTGCCTGTAAGAAATTACCCACCTCTAGTGAACTGCCAACTATCTTACTGAATAGAGTGGTTCGTTATCATGGACTGCCAAAAGTGATCCTCTCCGATCGGGGATCGCAATTTGCCTCCAACTTCTGGAAGACATGGTGTAAAACACTCCAAGTGACATCTACCCTATCTACTAGCCACCATCCTCAAACAGATGGTCAAACGGAGAGACTAAATCAGACTTTGAAGCAATACCTACGTGCTTACGCTGAAAAAGCACTAAATTCATGGACATCAATGCTCTGGTTAGTCTACAACAACTCCTTCCACACTTCTACTGGCGTTACACCCTTCTTTGGTTTGTTTGGCTATCATCCTGACACCTTGCCCATCACAATTCCTCAAGAAAGCTCTCTCACTCCAGCTGTGTCAGAAATCATTCAACATTTGCATCAAACTCAGAAATCGATTCAACAACATTTAGAAAAAGCCAAACAAAAATACAAAAAGCATTATGACAAGAAACATTGTGAGGGACCGCAGTATCAACCTGGTGACAAAGTGTGGCTTTCCACAAAACATATAGACTTCAAGACGAAGCACATGTTCAACCCCAAATTTATAGGTCCTTACACTGTTCTTCAGCAAATCAATCCTGTGACCTATAAACTACAATTGTCAAAATCATTACGGATTCATTCAGTGTTCCATACTTCCCTCTTAAAGAAGGCAGTCCAAAAGGTCCGCCCTCATCCAGCTCCTGTTCTAGTACAGGGGGAAGAAGAATATGAAGTCAAGAAAGTGTTGGACTCTAAACTGAGAGGGCATAATCTATGGTACTTAATCTCATGGAAAGGTTATGGCCCTGAAAGCAATTCATGGGTTTCCGCATCTGATGTTCATGCTCCAGTACTTGTGAGATGCTTTCATCATCTCAATCCAGATAAACCAGGCCCTAGAGCGCGCCTGGGAGAGGGGAGTACTGTCAACACCAGGACAGTGCGCGCTCTACGGGCATCTAGAATGCAAAAACCCAACACTTGCAAGATAAAGTAATTTATGCATTGTGATGATATGTTATTGTTTAACCTTTTGCATTGCAGAATTCCATCCAAAAGATTCATTTTTAAGGTGCTTATAAATACTGTACATTTACAATGTATTGCTGCAGACATTCAGAGTGTGTTAGGGTGTGGTCCCTTTCCAGGGCCTTCTGGAGACTTTCCCTGCAACGTGCCTGGGCGTGGTTCTAGGCTGGGCCAAGACTCTATAAAAGAGAGTCAGCCCAACTTCCAGTGCTCACTATTCAGAGGTCCCGGTGCAGAGCAGCAGCTTCTTCCTGAACTCCTGTCCCGGCGGCCTATTTGGATTTTCCAGTCTTTTGCACTCATCTCTCATTGGTGATCACTGTTTCCAGGCGGTAAGACGGTGTTTGGACATTTCCCAACACCGTAAGTGAGAATCTTCGTATTCTTGCTTTTAATTCCTAAATGAATAACAGATTATTTGTGTACTGCCATTTTTTGACATTGTATAGTGTTTTGCAAATAGGGAGGACGCGCAATTTATTCCATAAAGATTTGACTTCGTTATTACATTATTGTTCATTGCGCGCTGATATTTCTTGACATTTACATGATGTTTTACGAGTTGGCAAGACATGAAACTCGTTTCATGAGCATTTAACTTTGTTGTTCATTGCGTGCTATCTTTTCTTGACATTTACATGGTGGCATTTGAATCGGCGAAACGCGCGATTCACTTCTCGTGTGTAATTCATGCTGTTCATTGTGTGCTACCATTTTCTGGCATTTACATGGTTGCATTTGAATCGGCAACATGCGCGATTCTTTCCTTGAGTGTTTTTTCATGTTATCATTGTGCGCTACCATTTTCTGACATTTACATGGTGGCATTCGAATCGTCGAAACGCGCGATTCACTTCTCGTGTGTAATTCATGCTGTTCATTGTGCGCTACCATTTTCTGGCATTTACATGGTGGCATTCGAATCGGCAACATGCGCGATTCTTTCCTTGAGTGTTTTTTCATGTTATTCATTGTGCGCTACCATTTTCTGGCATTTACATGGTGGCATTCGAATCGGCAACACGCGCAATTCTTTCATTGAGTGTTTTTTTTATGTTATTCATTGTGCGCTACCATTTCTTGGCATTTGTACGGTGGCATTTGAATCGACAAGACGCATGATTCTTTCCCTGAGTGCTTTTCATGTTGTTCATTGTGTGCTACTATTTCTTGGCATTTGTATGGTGGCATTTGAATTGGCAAGACGCGCAATTCTTTCCTCGTGTATAAATAATGTAAGTTACTGTGCGCTTCCATTCTAAGACATTTTCTTGGTAGCATTTGAAGTTGACACGTCGCGTGATTTATTCCTTGAATCTACGTTGTGTGATTTCATGGTGCACAAACCTTTATGGTGTTTAATACTCATATAAAAATCTGCAATGTGCGCAATTTACTTCCAAATGTTTTTTCTGAAATGAACACAACAATATCAAAGTTCTAGATGTAATGCTGTGTGTTCCTGATATGTATTCATAAAAGGAGATTCATATGGTTGTTTAGAAATTACTCAGAGTGTTTCCTGATTCTAATGCTAAAGAAAGTACTTGGATCTGAAAGTCCTATTTAACTTTTCCTGTTTCCTCCTCAGGTATTCGGTCATCTAAAGCCTAGTCAGTTTTAGGATTATTCCAGGGTTGTTCATGTTTTAGCATGGTACTGACTTCATGAGATGTAATCTTGATGTTGTGTTTTAACCTTTTGCTTCCTACAGGTCTCCTTCCCAGCTGTTCCCGTCCTAATCCCCTTTTCCTCACTTGGACTCTCTTAGACTCTGTGATAAATCTAATCAGAGTATTGGAGCTGTCTTGTGGTGGAAGTGTTGGGAACGTGCACGGACCCCGAGGATCTGGTGACTCTGACACTAACACTAAGAGGGTCATTCTGACCCTGGCGGCCGGTGGCCGCCAGGGCCACCGACCACGGGAGCACCGCCGACAGGCTGGCGGTGCTCCAATGAGCATTCTGACCGCGGCGGTTCAGCCGCGGTCAGAAGCGGAAAGTCAGCGGTCTCCCGCTGACTTTCCGCTGCTCATATGAATCCTCCATGGCTGCGGAGCGCGCTCCGGAGCCATGAGGATTCTGACCCCCCCTACCGCCATCCTGTTCATGGCGGGAAAGCCGCCATGAACAGGATGGCGGTAGGGGGGGTCGCGGGGCCCCTGGGGGCCCCTGCCGTGCCCATGCCAATGGCATGGGCACGGCAGGGGCCCCCGTAAGAGGGCCCCAAAATGTATTTCACTGTCTGCCTTGCAGACAGTGAAATACGCGACGGGTGCAGTAGCACCCGTCGCACCTTCCCACTCCGCCGGCTCGATTACGAGCCGGCATCCTCGTAGGAAGGTCGTTTTCCCCTGGGCTGGCGGGCGGTTTTACTGGAACCGCCCGCCAGCCCAGGGGAAAACTCGTAATACCCGCCGCGGTCTTTTGACCGCGGCGCGGTAATTTGGAGGGCGGGATCCTGGCGGGCGGCCTCCGCCGCCCGCCAGGGTCATAATGAGGCCCTAAGTCCCCTAAATCCACTAAATATAAGAACTAGGAAAGAGGAGGGAGGGGAGGGAATAATGGCTGAGGGTCTCCAAGTCACAAGTTTGCCCTCCGCAGGGTCTTCTTTATCCTACGCACTCTCCTGTTGATCTGGGACACCTCCTGCTGCAGCCTGTCCAGTCTGCGCAACATCTGTCGCATGTCACGTTGCATTGAACAAAATTCCACATTGTCAATGACTGCAGCAGGGGTGGTCTGTGTGCCAGTTGTGGAGGGTTGTGCGGTTGCCGGTGCCGTGCTTGGAGGGGGAGGTGCAGGGGCTGCTGTCAGTGGTCCAGGAGCGGAGGATGTTGATGGACCTGCAGTAGTGGCTGTCATCCTTACTGCCACTTGCGTCGTAGTGGTGGTGCTGGTGGTGGCGGCTGTTGTGGACACAGATAGGCCCCCTTGGGCAAATGCCCTCCACACCCCTGTGGCTCTCTCATGGCGATAATGCCGTGCCATGTGGCGGAACCCAGACTCAACATCCAGAATGTGGCAGTAACGCATCGCCCTCCTCTGGAATTCAAGGATCTGGTTGGCATCCATATTGGCTGCTGTTAAAAAAGATAAAGCCAAACATTAGTTACATCATTGTGTGATAGAGCTACTGATGATAATAAAAAAATACATCTAATGTAGCTGAAACAGGCCAAATCACAGTACAGATCACAGATTGTCCCTGAGGAAGTACATGCCAACGCAGCCTACACATGTCCTATCTAACAGCACAGCAATGCTCAAAAAGATGTGTACATACTTAAATGCTCTAAGTATCATTGTTCTGCCATTAGTCATATAACAAATGCTGCAAGCCCTCCACATGTGACAGGCCAACTAATGACTATCTTCTGGATGACAATCAAGGGCCACAAGATCTGTGATTTGTAAATGGAATTGTCAGGATGGTATGCAGTTGCTAATCAAGAGTGGGTATCCTAGGGTGGAACAAATGAATTACAGAATTACATGTCTGTGTACTACACTTGGATCCTCACACCTAGGTACACATATTTTATAAACCTAAGCCTGTGCCTCAGGGGGGGATGGACAAGAAACACACACTTTCAAACATCAAGGACAGCCAGGATGCTTTGGACAGCTGTCCATGGGTTTAGTCAGTCCACCACAGGTAAGGAGGGTGTCCAACTAGGATAGACACAAACATTGGACAATCCCATCCACATTTATTTTCCTAATTGCGGACAATTGTCAACATCTTTTGATACCACCAATACCTGTTCTACAACAAGCACATAGATGCAAGCACCCATCTGGGTATGAGCTGCATGTACACCTATGACATTGTACTCAAGTGCCACATAAACGTAGCACAACATGTGGAGCTAGATGCTGCTAAGAAGTCAAACATACAGTCTAACATGTTCATTAGGCTCAAGTCTGTGGGTAATACTTTGGCATCGCTACTCTGTGTGATTCAGGGTATGACTTGCTGACTAAATCATGAAAATGTCCCTCTCCAAATTTTTCATTACAAGAAATGTAGCAACAAATGTCACCCTATTCACATGGCCATGCCTACAGGGCTGCACTACAGTCCCAAAATATGACTCTATGCCACTGATTGTCCAACTCAAATATGAAAAAATAAATCAAACTGCAGTCAAGTCACATATCAGATCATGTGCCAGCACATCATACCTTGCTATGTGTCCAACACACAGGAGTCAATCACACAACAGCTGCAAACACAACACAGAACTGAAATAGCAACACTTACTGGATATGTCTGGTTCCGCAAATCGAGCCACTTCTCCAGTTGTATAAGGGGCAGGTCCACCTGTCTGTGCACTGTACAGCACTTTAAAGTAAAATTACTGTGTGTGACATTATATCTGAAAGTCCAGCCCCTCAGGCATGATGATACTCCAACATACATACCACTGAAAACATATACAGACCCTATCACTCCAGTGAGTGACACACACACATATGCACACATGCAGTGGCCCTAACTATCATGTGGTGACAAACATGATTCCTCAATTGGTTGAAGCCTCATTTATAGAGTGTACTCCATTTCATCATTTGTTGTTATGAGAGACATGCAAAGTCACATTCCTGGTGCACTGCAATACCAGTCACTATGGTATTGTGGCTTGTGCATCAAGGGACAATCAGTTAATGTGTGATGCTCATGTGGTTTGAGTAAAGCTCATGATTTATTATGCTTTCTATGGTCCCTTACATGTGGGCCTGTGTTGTGTGTAGGTTACATATGCTACATTCACAGTGTACCCTCAGCCACATATGCCCCCTATGACACCATAATGGCAGGGATCCTGTGCGTTATTTGATGACAATCTGATGCTACACTTGGATTGGCCATTTATCTAAATTAATACAACAAAGACATATATGCTGACAGTATATATTTTCATTATCCATGACAGAATGCATGGGCACAGGTGTAGGCATTGCACCTGAAATGTGTCACTCATTGCCCTGTGTACCCACATCAGGTATTGGAATTCACAGTTAGCCACATTCATCATCTTACATTAGCCAAGTTGGGAGATCAGCGGGTATATAGCAAACTGACACTGTCCCATTATTGAAACATGGTTTAGAAAATGTCCCACTGTGTCAATCCTGATGATGTAGGTTTCAATTTGTATGTACCTTGGGAATGGCAGCAGTCACAGGAATGCTGGTCTTCTGATCTTAGCATACACCCATGTCTGTGATAGCCTTCATACTGGGAAGTTAGCTATTGTACATATGCTGCACTAGATCAGCAGGGGTGTACCAAACGTAAAGTAGCAAAGTATTTGGGGACTTTATGGCGGTCATTCTGACCACGGCGGGCGGCGGTCGCCGCCCGCCATGCGGTCACCGCCGAATGACCGCCCCGCGGTCAAAAGACCGCGGCGGCCATTCCAACTTTCCCGCTCGGCCGGCGGGTGCCCGCCAAAAGAGCGCCCGCCGGCCCAGCGGGAAAGCCCCTGCAACAATGAAGCCGGCTCCGAATGGAGCCGGCGGAGTTGCAGGGGTGCGACGGGTGCAGTGGCACCCGTCGCGATTTTCACTGTCTGCTAAGCAGACAGTGAAAATCCTTGTGGGGCCCTGTTAGGGGGCCCCTGCACTGCCCATGCCAGTGGCATGGGCAGTGCAGGGGCCCCCAGGGGCCCCACGACACCCTTTCCCGCCATCCTGGTTCTAGCGGTGAAAACCGCCAGAGACAGGCTGGCGGGAAGGGGGTCGGAATCCCCATGGCGGCGCTGCTTGCAGCGCCGCCATGGCGGATTCCCTGGGCCAGGGGAAAACCGGCGGGAAACCGCCGGTTCCCCTTTTCTGACCGCGGCTTTACCGCCGCGGTCAGAATAGCCCAGGAAGCACCGCCAGCCTGTTGGCGGTGCTTCCGCTGCCCTCCGCCCTGGCGGTCAGAGACCGCCAGGGTTGGAATGAGGGCCTATATGTATGATGGAATTGGTCAGGGGTCCCTTGCACAACATCATGCAAGTAATACATTGTGACTTTGCATTCCCCAACTTCAGGTATCCCATGATGACCCAATAACTTATGAGAAGTGCATGGCTATAAAGTAACACAGATGGCAAATGCTTCAGCTCTGTTCCAGCTATTGTGCCCAAGGCCAAGTTAAAACACACAGGAACAATGAACAGAGGGCCAGGGATATTTTTTATTTCTCAATTTGTAGCATTTGCTTCATGTTTTACGCTACAGCTATAGAAAGTAGCACCAAACATTTAGATATGAACCCGTATGCATTACTTTGGCATCCATTTCTGAGTTAATTGCGGTAAAAACCAAGTCAAACTATCAGCCTAAGATATTACCTGAAGTTAAGAAGAACTTTGTATGTATGGCCCGGAATACAGTTCAGGCATGTATTCAAAATAATTGGGGACCACATTCATTCCTTGCTTTAGCTTGTGAAATACATCTCTTTTCTGGTACACTCACAGACCATGGATAAAAGATATGTTTGAGCAGCATTACCATCATCCATTGACGTGAAAGCAGCTCTAATTTACAAGATCAAGTTGTGTTTTGTATGGGTGTGCAGCTGTTGCGTCAAATAAATTACGGTAATGTGTAGCAATTATTGTATAACTCAGGGCCACTGTATGTTTAACTTGCATTCCACATGTCCAAAAACATTGCCTGCAGCATATCAACAAATCTGCTACTGTCACTACAGAGCGTATAAATGTGCACATTACTCTGAATTGTACTCACCAACAGGGCCACCAATCACAACACCCAGGTGGTCCAGCAGGTCTTGCTCTCTGGCAACAAGGTCAGCCCAGCGGTGCTTGAGTTGGTGGTCGTTGCGCGGTGTGTTGAAAATTCTACGCAGATGGTACAGCACCTTGGACCACCTGAACCTCCTCGCCTCCGTGTGATACCCCTGTATCACTCTGCCACCTGCTTCAATCATCAGCGGGAGGAAGTGGCACACCAGCCAAAGGACTGCCCTCAGCTCCTCCTCACCCATTCTCCCCAGACGTGGCCTACCCAACATAACAGAAATAATAGTAATAGTAAAGGGTACAGAGGAAAATAAAGGTAAAGGAGGGAGGAAAATAAAAGTAAAGTAACCCACAAACAGCCCAACGACCCCCAAACTAACAATACCCACTACACACTACCAACAGTACAAAGACAAAATTAGACACCAAATATCACAAATACACACTTAACATGAACAACTGAGACAATTACAAATAAAACAGATGACAAATACGATGGCACACAGGAGACAAAAGCACAATTTGGACAGACAAAACTCTCAGCACAGCCACACAGTCTAGAAAAATCACAGACTGCAAAGTGAAAGTGAAAGTACACCCACAGTACCATTTCTGTAAACAGGATATCCTATTACATCACTTCCTGCCTCAAATGCGGTGCGTTTTTATTATGATGCGTCAAAATTTTATGACGCTACAGTCTGTGCGTCAAATGTTTTGACACAAATGCTTAAAAATTAGCCTGCATTCATAGTTCAAAATATTTTTCATTGGTAACCAATTTCATGGGGTACAGTGTAGGAATTACCGCTCAGGGCCAATGGATGTATAATGGCTGTGAGTGTCATTTTTCAACGTATATGTGGTGATTTTTGATGGCTATGCATCTTTTTTGACGCGTCAAAATATATGTCTTTTACTGTGTTTTTGTAATTTCTTTCATTTTTAAAGTACATGAAAGCTGTAACTGTACAGAGATAGGCTGTTTGCACCTGCATTGTGTGTTCCAGTGTTTGGGCACATGTGGCAGACCACACTACCCACACTACTGTGGACCATGATACTCATGGTGTTGTACCGCATGAGCACCCTTCACTGACGTAATAGATACCCAAACTTTTTGAATAACAATTAGTATTACCCAGTTTGAGCAGGTTGTGCGTCAATAGAGGATGGCAAGGCTACGCAACTTAATACATTAACTCATTGCCTGTGTGTTAAAGTCTGTGAATTGGCTATTTCAATTTTTGTTGGGCCTCTGTTTGAACGTCACAAGACGTGCTTTCATTAATGTGCTTGTATGCATGTGTTGTAAATGTGGATAACCATCAGAAACTATTCAGTGTAGATATGAGTCAGGATATGTATTTGTCATACACGTAGCATCCAATGCTGTGTGAACTGCACTGACTTTTGGGACAATACATCTCCCATGACAAACTATGCACAGGATAGATAGAGGACGGTTGATAATGGCAATGAGTAAGCCATCACATGTACAGGAATGTTGGATACCACATCCTGGTCACTTGTTTGTGTACTAGCTATGAGTCAGTCATTTGAAAATGCTATGTAGGTACAGTGTTTGTGACACAGAGTCAGAAAACAATCCAAAAATGTAATGTCACTCCACAGTTTGAGTCATATATATGACCTATGTTTCTCGTGTGGCAGTAGAGGACCAGCAGACCAAGCTGCATGTGTTCACATATTTTTAGTGGTTAATTGCACAAAGGTGTCCAGTTCAAGTGTGTGGCCATGTGTACCCTGTGTTATTATTGTCCTCCATGTTGTCACTGTTACGTACATGTCTACTCATGAGTCTGTGGATCCATTCCCTGCATTAACAGAGTATCCTTCAAAGCAAAATTGACCGAAAGCCAAAGAGAAATTGATAACACACATAGGGATAGCCCAGCTATGGCACTGCAGAAGTTTTATGAGGCTGACAACAGGGCAACCTTGGTGTGCTCACAAATGTAATGGATCAGTAAATAGAACCCGGCAGCTTTCATCACAACATTTGTACACAGGGTGGTATTGAAAATTCTCACTGAAACAGGGAACATCAGTGCCTCTGTGCTGATTAATCTCACAGCTAGTCACCACGCAACTACCATCATTGATTTGCAGCCAATGTGAATCTGTATGTGGACCGTGAGGGCACAAACATGTTTTGTCCTTTCATGCACATTAGCAAACGTTGTTTTTTGTGCTGGAGGCACCATACCCAATCCATGCATACAGCCATAGTGCACTGTCACTGTTTGTCACTCATGCATACATGAAACACAGGCAAGGGATGAAGCTGGGATTAGGCTATTTGAATACATGTCCCAGACTTTGATAACATATGTAAACTGATTAAAATATACAATATATTTGTGGATTCATCGTAGACCTACCAGACACAATACCCCAAGAGGAAAGTGAGGGCATGGAAAGGAACTATGAGAGAAATATAGCCACAGTGAACCTCTATGGTAACACAAAGACAGGAAACAATCAGGCTAACAGGATGCATGCTCTGTCAGGAACTAACATGAACAAGGCAAATGCACAGTGAGCAGACTCAGACTGGGAAAAGCCTGAACAACACTGTGGAAAATGAAAACTGGATTTGTGCTGTCGGCTGCAATGTTACACAATAACCCAAGGGCTGTGTTACACAAGTGGTTGATACGGCAATGCACAAAAAGGATATTCATAAAATGGCAGCTTCTAAGCAGTTCCAGGCAGCAGCAATGGCAGTGCAGGTGCAAATGGCTAGTCGGCATGGAAGTGCTCACAGGTGTGTGCAGCTTCAGTCTCTCACAAGTCCTGTAGGTGTGAATCCAGTTCAAAGGACCAACAGTACCTTTCACATGGGAAGCAATGGACAGGCGATTACAGGTCCTACAGACTACTAGGCAGTGCATTTTCGGACCTGCAGTCCATGCAGTCAGATGAACTAGGACTATGACATGCCAAACTAAAGAGGGAAGCACACTGGAGTCAGACTGTAAGTCTGGGTGTGTGTAGATGAAGGATTATCAGGGTACAAATAGTCCAGTTACAGGGCCACCTAGAGAAGGGTGGGGAGAGACTGAATAAATGCCTGTGACAGAATTTATAACCTGGGATGGCATGCATAGGGCATGTCTTGTGAGCAATGCTTGTCATACTTGGGGCACTCGTGCTATCCATTTGCAGCTTACATGGACTTCTTGTCACACATGCTCTTTGCAGAGATAGCTGATGTCACACTTACTGCTGTCAAGGGTATGGTCATACATTCCTGTTACCAATGCAATTGCAAATCCACTGCCTCATGTATGAAGCAGGTTTTTTACTTGTGATTGACAGTGTGTTAGTTGTGTGCCATATGCTGCGATGAACCATGTTGCCAACATAGATGTGTGCCATAGCTGTGCTACTCTGATATTGCCCTTCAAATGTGAAATGAACACGATATATGTCATTAACACTGTGTGTGAAGTTGGGTGTACATTCATACCCAACAAATGTGATATGGCTTTTTCAGTATCCTAATCTGTATTACTGCACTGCTCCATGAGGCTAAACTCTGATTGTGATTCCTAGGGATCATGTGATGCATAAATAATTACCCAGACCATGATTTAGTGATTAAATTAGGTGTTTAATCACATATGATAAGAAAGTGGTGATGGTGACTAAAGTTAAAAGAAGTTTTGTACAATGTGTTGTCTCCGACGCAATCCTGCTGCAGTGTTTGGATGGTCCCCCTCATGTTGATGGACAGCATCCTCCTCTTCCTCCTCTTCAGGCATTTGTGGGTCTGGTTCATAGAGGGGAATATTCCTCCTTACACGTATATTGTGCAGGATGGCACCATTTCCGGTGAATATAAGAGGCTGCCTCCGGTGATGTCGAGGCACCTGAATCTTGACTTCAGGATGCCAAAGGTCCTCTCTACTATGGTGCGTGTCCTCAGTTGTGCCTCATTATAGGCACGCTCTGCTGCAGTGCTTGGGTTTGCAAATGGGGTCATGATCCATGGCTGGATCCCATACCCCTGATCAGCTGAAAGAAAAAATGAGTGAAAAGTTTTGATGGAGTTGCACCATGATTATCACTTTGCATGGCAGTTGTTATCTTGTGCTGTCTGCGACTCATCTGTGTTTGTGTTGTTGTGTGGAATCCTAGGCTTCTAGGATGTACCATCAGCATTGGGTTGTTTCATTATCTGACATGGGCGTTTGGCTGATTGACCGGATGTCAGCGATATTTTTGTACACTTGCAGTACATTGTATACTCTCATGCATTATGTCATGTGAAAGAGGTGACTATGGGGGTCATTACAACATTGGCGGTAAAAGCCACTTACTGCCGTGCAGAAGAGCGCCAACACACCGCCGCGGAATTCTCCCACGGTCATTATGACCCAAAGCCCGGAATCTGCCAAAATCTAGACACCCACACAAGTCCGCCACAGCAAAGGTCAGTGATAAACTGGCGATAACAAAAACCTCCACCGTCACGCCAACAGGAATACACCCACACTATCACGACCCATGAATCCACGCGGCGGTCTTTTAACCGCGGTATTCCATTGGCGGTACACACCGCCGCGCTCAAAATACACACACATTTACAAAACACATCCACATTGGACAAATCAAAATACACACACCTGATACACATACACACACCACTCCCACACGTCCAATACAATAAAAAACACACACCCACATCACCCACAAACCCCTACGACCACAATTGCGACTGAAGGCCAGAGAGAGACACCACTATCTACAAACGAGCATCCACAGGCACTCAACACATCACAACACAAACCACCCCACACATCACCCACACCACCCCATGGCACGGCAAAGACACCTCGGGTTCTCTGAGGAGGAGCTCAGGGTCATGGTGGAGGAAATTATCCGGGTAGAGCCACAGCTATTCGGATCACAGGTGCAGCACACCTCCATAGCTAGGAAGATGGAGCTATGGCGAAGAATCGTGGACAGGGTCAACGCAGTGGGACAGCACCCAAGAACTAGGGATGACATCAGGAAGAGGTGGAACGACCTACAGGGGAAGGTGCGTTCCGTGGTCTCAAGACACCACATCGCGGTTCAGAGGACTTGCGGCGGACCCCCACCTCCTCCCCCACAACTAACAACATGGGAGGAGCAGGTCTTGGCTATACTGCATCCTGAAGGCCTCGCAGGAGTAGCTGGAGAAATGGACTCTGGTAAGTCAAATCTTTACTACTTCATCCCCCCACCCAACCTGCATGCCAGCACATACCCCCACCCTCGCCCTCACCCCCATCACTCCAACTCCTCACACATGTCCCAATATCACAAACCACACATCCCAAACCCAAGCCCTGCATGCAACACCAAAGCATGGACACCCATCACCAAAGCATGGCCACTGCACGTACCCATACACCCCCCTAACCCATCATCACACAAGGTCCTACACAGAAATGCAAGCACTGGGGTACACGGTCACCCACCCATTGCACACCATGGCACACACAGATGCAATAATCATGCTTTTACACCCCTGCAGGACCCCTACCCAACATCACCGGACAGGAGGGTCCAGATATGTCCACTCCACCCACAGAAGAGGCCCACAGTGATGGCAGCACCTCTGTCCAACTGGATCTAGATGACCAGCCCAGCCCATCTGGGACCTCGGGACAGTCAGTTCCCCTCACAGTGGCACAAGCCACTACAGAGCTTCCCCCCTCTGGAAACACCAGCACAGCACCCACCCAGCAGGCCCATACCTCTGTCCCCAGGACACATTAATCAGCAGTGTGTCCACCACTACAGGGAACCCAGGCTAACGCACCACCCCAACAACACCAGGGACCTGGGGGCAGTGGCAGTGGGCACACGGTTCAGGGGACAGAGGCCCAGGAACACAGGGGAACTGGGAGGGCTGCTGTGCGACAGGGGGAGGACAGGCCCAGGGAACCCACTCTCCACGAGGCCCTCTCCAACATCATGGGAGCCTACCACCATTCCCAGGAGACGATGGAAACGGTACTGGCCAAGTTTCAGGAGACCCAGCGGCTGCAGGAGGAACAGTATTTGGGCTTCAGGGAGGAACTCAAATCCATCAATTCAACCCTGGGCACCATTGTAGGGGTGCTGAATGAACTCGTGAACACCAGGAGGGACACTGTGGCACAACAAGGGGCCCCTGACACTAGCCTGGACGATGAACTGCCCACCACCTCCGCCGGCGCTAGTGGACAGGAGGCACCGCCACAGGACCACTAACCAGCAACCCAACCCCTGCAGAGGGAGATCCACCCTGCAAACGGTCCCTGAGATCCAGGACAAAGACAGAGAACGATGCCAAGACCCCCGCCAAGAAATGAGACCACCCTGATTGTCATCCTTTTGTCCCACCTTGTCACCCTGTCCATCCTTAAACTGCCCCAGCTCCACTTCCTATGCCCCTTTGGACAATGCACCTGTGTGACTAATAGACTGGACTCTGCCATAGACATTCCTCCACCATTACCCCTCACCATTTTACAACCCTCTCTAATATTGAGCACTTAAATAAACACCCTAAAGGACAAAACAATCAGGAGTCTGTCTGTGATTTCGAAATAGTGTAGTAGCAATTACAGTGGCAAAATGCTCTTTCAAATGTAATGTCAACACCTATGTCACACAGCTCTAGTCCATGAGGAAACAAAGCAGATGTCACACAGTGGGACCCACATCTGTGAAATCGTAATGGAAAGTGACAACTCAGTGACCATACACTGGGTGAAAATGACAGACAGTAGAGAGGTAGTAGATGTAAATCAGATGTGGCAGGCAGTGTTGTCTTCTTACCTGTGTCTCACTGGAAGTATTGCAGGATCACCGTATTCCTATTGTCGATGCCCTCTTCTTCTGCTTCCGCGTCTTCACTGTCCACAGGGTCCACAGCTGCCACAACACCTCCATCTGGACCATCCTCCTGCAGAAAAGGCACCTGCCATCGCAAAGCCAAGTTGTGAAGCATACAGCAGGCCACAATGATCTGGCATACCTTCTTTGGTGAGTAGAATAGGGAACCACCTGTCATATGGAGGCACCGGAACCTGTCCTTCAAGAGGCTGAAGGTCCGCTCTATAATCCTCCTAGTTCACCCACGGGCCTCATTGTAGCGTTCCTCTGCCCTTGTCCTGGTATTCCTCACTGGGGTCAGTAGCCATGACAGGTTGGATTAACCAGAGTCACCTGCAAATGGCGAGGGACAACTGTTAGTCACACTCTAACTCATATGGACATCCACAGACCCAGACAACTATTCCCACTGTATTGGGTCCATGTCCTCACCTAATAGCCACACCCGGTGCCTCTTGAGTTGCCCCATCACATAAGGGATGCTGCTATTCTGCATGATGTAAGCATCATGCACTGAGCCAGGGAATTTTTCATTAACATGGGAGATGTACTGGTCTGCCAAACACAACATCTGCACATTCATTGAATGGTAACTCTTCCGGTTTCTGTACACCTGTTCACTCCTACTTGGGGGGTACCAAGGCCACATGTGTCCCATCAATGGCACCTATGATGTTGGGGATATGTCCCAGGGCATAGAAATCACCTTTCACTGTAGGCAAATCCTCCACCTGAGGGAAAACGATGTAGCTCTGCATGTGCTTCAGCAGGGCAGACAACACTCTGGACAACCCGTTGGAAAACATAGGCTGGGACATCCCTGATGCTATGGCCACTGTTGTTTGAAAAGACCCACTTGCTAGGAAATGGAGTACTGACAGCACCTGCACTTGAGGGGGGATTCCTGTGGGATGGCGGATAGCTGACATCAGGTCTGGCTCCAACTGGGCACACAGTTCCTGGATTGTGGCACGATCAAGCCTGTAGGTGATGATCACATGTCGCTCCTCCATTGTCGACAGGTCCACCAGCGGTCTGTACACCGGAGGATGCTGCCATCTCCTCACATGCCCCAGCGGACGGTGCCTATGTAGGAGAACAGCGAGCAGAGAGTCAACCAACTCTGAGGTACGTAAACACAGCTTACTCTGAAAATATCAGCAAATCGAAACATGCCTGTATGAGTGTTTAGGCAAGGCCTAGATATGTGTGACGCAGTCCAAAATAATGCCATGTGGGCCCCTGAAATGGCGGCTGCCTGACCTGTAAAGTGGGACAGGGGGATATGAGGTAACTGAGCTGGCGTTGTACACCGTCGCGGTAGATGGTCGAAGACCGTGGCGCAATCCTGCATTGGTTAACATTGGACCCTATGGGTCCCAGGAGCCAATGACGATGTACGCCGGCGGTGACGGTACGCACCGCCGCGGGCGTGACCGCCATTTTCCATCTGTTCAATCACTTGATACCTGATCTTCGACAGGAGAGGACCTACACTGCAAGTGCTGCTGTGACCTCAGTCTGGAAGAGACAATGGCTCGTGTGTCTGGGGAAAGGGCCCGTGCCATCAGCACAGAGGAGTTCTAGAAACTTGTGGATGGGGTCCTCCCCCAGTACACGCTACTCTACGGTCCTCCAGACAAACCGGTAAGTACACTGTGAGCATGCTGTATGGGCAATGCCTGTGTGGAGTGGGGTGGATGAAAGATAGGGAAGGGTGAGAATGAGGCGTGCATGAAATGACAGTGAGTGCATGTGCGTCATGGCAAGGGTAGGGATGCGGGCCAATGACTGTGACGGTGCAGATGGTAATTACTTCTCTTTTTCCCCTGTACAATTCTTGTAGGTCAGCGCCCACCAGAAGAAGGACATTTGGCGTGCCATCGCCAAGGAAGTCCAGACCCTGGGGGTCTACCACAGACGGAGCACCCACTGCGGGAAAAGATGGGAGGACATTCGCTGCTGGAGCAAGAAAATGGCGGAGGGCCAGCTGGGGATGGCCTCCCAACGTGGAAGGGGTGCCCATTGCAACATGACCCCCCTGATGTTCAGGATCACAGCAGACACAAGGGGGTGAGTACACTCTCATTCTGCTGATTCAGCGTGCATTGTAGGTGTCTGGGTGGGGGAGGTGGGCTGTGGGTTCCCCTAGGCCACGGTGAGTTTAGTAGGCAAGGACCCTTTTTGAGGCAGGCCCTGTGGCACCCCACCGCACCTGTGTACAGTGCCAACTACACCTAGTCAGGCTCCTGTGACATCCATGTGTGCAGAAATCCGGCATAGCCTTGTTACCCATGTCCCTGGGATTGAATAGTGGACTCCAAGAGGGCGGCGTAGTGCAGGGGGCTTCTGTGTCTGTCGTGTCCGCCAATGGTAGCGGTATTGCATGCCTTCAACATGTCTTTCTTCTGTCCCCCCCCCCCTTTTTGTGGTCTCCCTGTTCTTGTGTGCATTAGCATCATCAGGCAGAGGAGCAGTGGCACTGGAGCAGAAGGGAGCTGCATCCCACATGGCCCTGGAGGGCGACACTACGGAGTCTGAATTCACCAGTGGGACGGAGGGCGAGGGGAGCTCCACGGTGGGGACAGGAGCTGATAACAGCTATACGGATTCCTCCTCTGATGGAGCTCCCTTGCGGTGGCGGGCCCATCTGTGCCCCCGCATCTACAGGTACAGCCGCCACCCCCCTACCAGCACCACCCTCCCATCAGCCCCTCAGCGTTTGCCCCGTGCCCGCTCACCCAGGAGGGTGGGCATCACCTTCGCCCCAGGCACCTCAGCCCCTGCCCCAGTCACCCCTGCTGCCCTCAGTGAGGAGGCCATTGTCCTCCTCAGGTCCCTCACTGTTGGGCAGTCTACCATTTTGAACACCATTCAGGGTGTAGAGAGGCAGTTGCAACAAACCAATGCATACCTGGAGGGCATTCACTCTGGTCAGGCAGCCCTTCAGCGAGCTTTTCAGACTCTGGCCTCAGCACTGATGGCAGCAATTGTCCCTGTCTCTAGCCTCCCCCCTCCAACTTCCTCCACCCGGGCCCACACCCCTGTACCTCAGCCTATCCCAAGCACACCATCAGACCAGCATGCACACACCTCAACACACAAGGGAAGCTCTGGCAAACATAAGCACCACACATCCCACAGGCACTCATGCAAGCATCTCACACATGCAGACACACCAACATCCACTGCCTCCACTGTGTCCCCCTGCTCGTCTCCCTCCTCCCTCCCTGTCTCGTCTCCACTCACACCTGCATGCACAACATCCTCAGCCACTACGTCCATCACCAGCACACCCACCACCACACCCCGCTCACTTGCAGTCACCACCCCCACTACCATTCACACGTCCCCTGTGTCCTCTCCCAGTGTGTCTGTGAAGCCACCTCCCAAGGTACACAAATGCAGCCACACACCCACCCAACAGCCATCCACCTCACTAGAGCCTCCAGCCCATGCACCTTCACCCAGAGTTAGCAAACGTACACCTTCTACAACCACTACCTCTTCCTCCACTCCCAAACCCCATGCAGCTACCCGTCCCAGTGTTCCTAAGAAACTTTTCCTGGCCAACCTTGACCTCTTTCCCACACCTCCCCCACCCCTTCAGTCTCCTAGGGCCTGACTCTCCAGGTCCCAACCTAGCACCTCAGCCACAACATCGGCAGAACTAGTGGTGCCAGTAATCACTGGATTCTGGAGTGCACCAGGCAGCAGGGCAGGAGCCAGAGCACGGACAGTCCCCCACCTGTCAAGCATAAAAAGTTGGCCAGTGCCCAGCGGGAGAGGGGAAAGAAATCAGCCACCAAAGCCGCTCCCAGGGGTACAGTTGGGAGTGTGGAGACAGCTGTGACACCATCCAAGGTGGGGAAGGGGCACAGTACAATTGGCAAGTCTGGGAAGATCAGCACAGCGGACAAGACAGCCAGCAGCCCCGCTGCCATTTGTTGTACTCACAGTATCAATAATGCAACTCACATATTTGAAAGAATAACTCGAAACCAATTTAAAAAAACACTTCAGAATTTTAGATACATTTTAAGACCGAGATCATCACAATTGGTTAAGTACTTTTGGAGATATGAATTTTTGAAGTTTAAAGAAAATAGTCTTTGAGCATAATTACGCACCATAGTAATCCATGGAAAGTCACCTTTAAAAATACATATAAAATTGTACAGCTGAGTTATCAAGTTTTCCTTTTGCAGGTTGATCTAGGTCAGCGGTGGGCTCACTGTGCCAACTGAAGAAGTTTGGGTGGCTCCTGGTTCCAGGGATAGCAGCTGGGAAAAGTCTCAGGAGTTGGTGCAAGGCCACTGCAGGGGACCACTTGGAAAAGCACTTCACAGGCAAGTTTAGAGGTGGTTCCTTGGGGTCCCCTGGTAACATCAAGGTTGCAAGGGGTGAGGGACCCTTAGGGTACAGCTGGTTCTCTACATTGCAGGGCATAGGGCGGCTGGGTCCAGAGCGCATTGGTGATCCAGGAGCTGTTGGCAATGATGCCCTTTGCATCTGGAATCTGGAGGTAAGTCTCTTTAAGGGTCGCTTGTAGGACAACTGGGGCACTCTGATGGGAGGTCCAGGGTGTTCCTGAAGTCCCTTGACTGGGGCTTACTCCTGGTCCTTTTTCAGCCCAGACAGGCTGGTTTTCCGTGTGTGCGATGTCAGCTGAACAGTACACAGGGTATTGGTATGGTATGGCCATGGAGGGCAATGCAATGTCAGCTGAACAGTATACAGGGTATTGGTATGGTACGGCCACGGAGGGCGCAGTGCCACCAAACTTGGCACAGTTACAGGGTTTGTCCTTGTAGTCATTGGTGTGTTGTTGGGCCCAGCTGCAACTTCTGGTTCAGGAGTTAGTGGCCGGTGAGTGAAGTGACCCTCATTGGGTTGCTGGTTCTTTGGTTGTTGCAGAGTGGTACCACCACACTTGAGGGAGTTCCTGGGTGATTGGTGAAGCCTGGAGGTCCTCTGGTTTTCTTGAGGTGAGTCAAGTTGTCCAACAGCTCATCAGCGGCCGATTGTCGGGTCCTGATAGCAGCAGGCAAGGTTTGTACTAGGGATGCCCACTAAATAGTGAATTTAGTGGGCGTTTTAGGGGGTACCTAGTAGTGTCCAATGGGACACGTACTTTTGGGTTGCTACAGCTACTGTAGTGACCACTTCCTGTTGGAAGGGTCACTTTCCTAACCCTGATTGGCTGTTTTCCTTCCATCTACGATGGAGGAAATTGAAATGGAGGGTCCACCTCGCAGGCAACACCTTAAGGGTGGTGCATGCCAGGTGGGGTTACTCCTCCTATCCTTTGTGTGGTTTTCCGCCTTTGCTCCCCCCAAAAGTGGGGGTTTGCAAATGGGCTGACCATCTGCTGCTAGCAGCAGGCCTGGGGTTGAGTTTCAACGGCGGTAAGCTCTTTGAAACTCACGACCAGGGCAGTGCACATTCCTGTTAGCTCCTCCACCCAGGAAGGGCATTATTTTACAAACCAGACAGACAGGGCTCTCCCCCGAGGTTTGTAGATTGGGTGTCTGGAGGTGGCAGGCTTGATAGAACCAGTCAGCATCCATGCCGGGGTAGTTAACTTTAGCAGGGGGGCACCTCTAAGGTGGCACCTGGGTACATTTAGGGATAAATCCAATACTGTTACCAGTTTGGATTTGTCATTCTGAGATGAAACAACCCAGGATTCAGAGTGGCCATCAAGTAGCTGAAAAACCTGTGTTCACAAAAGCCCATCACATGTATTACAGTGGCTGCTCTGTTCACTCACTATGTCCCAGGTTTGGCAAGGACACAGTGGGGGCAAACTGCTCAGGCAATTATGCCTTCACATATAATATTGTGCACCCTGCATTAGGGCTGTAAGGACTGCCAGAGGAGTGTCTTACCCATAGTAAATGCAGTGTATGGTGGACAGGGCACACAGGCAGTGTGCCATATTGAGTTTGTGTTTTAGGTATGCACCAGGACAATGGCAGTGCTGGGTGCATCTGGATGCATGGTCATAAAGGGTGGTGGCACAATCGGTGCTGCTGCTCTCAGGGGCCTACTTCTAGTAACCCATGCCCTGAGTACCTAAGTACCCATTTACTAGGGACTTGTAGTGGTAGTTAAGGGTGTATCCAATTGGGCCAACGCATTACAACAGCTTTAGGGAACCTGGTTAGCAGGGGCACTACAACTTCTAGGCTACACCAAACATCAGGCACAAAGTGGAGGCTAACCATGTCAAAAAGAGGCCTTTTTTCTCAAGCATATACCTTTCCTGCAATATTTATTTTGTACAAATTATATATAATTGTTGCAAATGCACTGTCTAAATTTGAGATCAGAAGTTAAAACAATGTGGGATTTTACGTGTTTGTTATATTAAAGGGGTGAGGTATGTGGTATGCTGTACTAAGTATTATGTGGTAAGTTGCAATGCGTTCTAGAATATTTAGGTATATAATGCTCCAGATATGGATGTGATGATTAGACGTAGGTGGGAGTTGAAGCTGAGAAGCTGTGTAGTTCTGACCACTGATGGATGGGGTCTGATGTACTGGACATATTGATCTTATTAAAGAGAGACAAATCAACTACTTGCTGTGGAGACTTATCCATTTTACAGAAGACCTCTAGGCACTTCAAAGCCCTCTTTGAAGTCTTCCTGTTTCAAAGGCACTACTGGGTGTAAGAACTGGAGTTTTGACCCTACCAACTCGGTACACTTCTGGATGTGTGGATACTGTACCTGAAAGAAGGACTTCTGTGCTGCTGAAGGAGTGCTGGGCTGCTTCTCTGGAAGAACTGCTTTCTTGCTCTGCTGATCTGCTGCCGACTGCCCTCCTTGCCTGGGAGAGAAGGCTGGATCCACATCCCTGGAACCCAATACCCAGAGTGACTTCAAGGGCCAGCTGACTGGTCTCCTGTTTTTTGAAGCCTCAGGGACATAAACGACTTCCAACTCACCTGCTACAGCACCTGGACTCTGCCATCTGCGAGTCTTGCCCAGCCAAGTGGTGCCAATCCAGTCCTGGGCCCTTGGAAGTGGGTATAAAGTGGTGCTCCAGCAAGAATCCAAGCATTGATGCCATTGCACTGCTCAAAACTGGTGCATCGACTTCAAGGCTGACACATCGTCGCTACTGTGAGGGTTTAGTGGACCACATCACCGACGGCGCAGCATATCTCTTCCATCTCAGATGCATCAAATCCATCCTAAGGATAGATGACAACACATCCCCTCTCCTGCTCCTCACATCTCCCTCAACGTTGACGCAAACAAGGTACTTTGCAGCAGGCTAATGGTGGTCCCTGTATTCAACCTGCTCTCCATGGCGGGCAGCCTAAACTTTCACATTTTACCCGGTCTAGCTCGACCAGATAGCCCAGGTGGCGCTTTATGCTTTTAAGCACCACATTATAACTTATTCTTTCAAAATTCATAACTCTGGTTCTACTTATTAGATTTTTATTGTTTTGGTTAGGTTTTGTTCATTAAATTAAGCTCCATTTTTAACCAGTTGTAGTACATTTTTGTGTGTTGTTTCCACTGTTTTACTATTTTAAGTGTTGCACAAACACTTTACACGTTGCCTCTTAAGTTAAGGCCGACTACTGGCTGCCAAGCTACCAGGGGGTGGGCACAGGTTCATCTAAGGTGTGTTTGTGACTTACTCTGACTAGAATGGTGGTTCCTACTTGGACAGGGTGCATACCTCTGCCAACCATAAACCCAGTTTCAAACAGTGACCAACGGCAGAACACTTGACCACAGTGGAAATCTGTGAGATTACATGTAACTAAATACCTGTGTACAGGCTGTAACATAATTTGATAAAAATCAACTATTAAAGGGCTATTGGCTTTAACATGTGCTTTTCACAATAGTAAGACCTACTGCCTATGTCATAACTTTTCATAATAAACTGACCTAACTTGTGCCATTTGGGGTAACGTTTTCTCTGTGTACCAATCAGGCCCATAGATGCTATTAGTGCCTTGCCACCATCACCAGCTCAGCCCTATTGTACTGTAGTGCATGCTTTCCTACAAAGCAACCACCAGGCATAGTGTCATAAAATTACAAATGCACATAAAATGACAGTCTCTCTCTCTCTCTCTCTCTCTCTCTCTCTCTGTCTCTCTTTCTCTCTCTCTCCTAATCAGAGACCTTTAGAGGCATGAGAAAAATGGGCAATTGCTGAGGGCCCGCCTTCCAAGGTGATTAGAGAAAGCATACCTGGCCCTTGGATCGAAGTTGCTTTGGATATTGTGGGTCCAATTAAAGTGTCCGGTGGTGATAAATTTATCATCACATGCATGGATATGTTTTCTCACTGGCCAGAATTGAAAGTAGTAAACATGTGATGTTATTCTATTTTTGGAGAAAATATATTTGGATGATAAGGTTTTACTTTCTTTTTGTTGATGGACAATGGTCTCTCCATTTGGCCTATGTCCATTCTGTTGTTCTATCTAAAACTCTCTCCCTCTTTACTCTGCCTGTCTAGGACAGAGATAGAGGTGGGTAGTGTTATCTTAAGGATTTTTGGTGTCATGTGCAAGACATTTCACCTGTTTTTGCGTGATCTGTAATAAAATTCATAAAGATGTTCCGTACAGCAGGCCCCAAATTGCTTTTTGTCCATGGTCCCCGAAACCCTTAAGATGACACTGCTCCTAAGGGGATTTAACAAGCATTCTCACATTGCAAGTCTTCTATCCCCGTATCCCCAGGGCTTGTCAAAGGAGGTAACCAACACCAAAACTCTTGCCTACCATGATAATCAGGGAGAATCCATATATAAAAAAATACCTGTCTGTAGTTTTTAATACAGAGTAAAAACAGCCCACTCTTACATGCCTATTGGTGTTAACAAATGCTTCTCACAATAAATAGGCCAGGCCTACTGCCTTTGTCATAAAATGTCATAATAGACCAGACCTATAGCATTTGGTATTTATTTTGCCTGTGTGCTGATAAGGCCAATAGGTATTACCAATGACTTATCATGTTTAGCATTCAACCCAGCTGTACTGAATGTAAACTTTCCCACAAGCCAGCCATCAGTCATTTAGGGGGTGATTCTGAGCTTGGCGGGCCAAGCGCGAACCGCCAGAAGACCGTACCGCGGTCAAAAGACCGCGGCGGTCATTCTGGGTTTCCCACTGGGCTGGCGGGCGACCGCCGAAAGTCCGCCCGCCAGCCCAGCGGGAAACACCCTTCCCACGAGGACGCCGGCTCAGAATTGAGCCGGCGGAGTGGGAAGGTGCGACGGGTGCAGTTGCACCCGTCGCGAATTTCAGTGTCTGCTAGGCAGACACTGAAATTCTTTTTGGGGCCCTCTTACGGGGGCCCCTGCAGTGCCCATGCCATTGGCATGGGCACTGCAGGGTCCCCCAGGGGCCCCGCGGCACCCCCTACCGCCATCCTGTTCCCGGCGGGAGAACCGCCAGGAACAGGATGGCGGTAGGGGGTGTCAGAATCCCCATGGCGGCGGAGGATTCTCAAGGGCAGCGGAAAGTCGGCGGGACACTGCCGACTTTCCGTTTCTGGCCGCGGCTGAACCGCCGCGGTCAGAATGCCCAGCGGTGCACCGCCAGCCTGTTGGCGGTGCTACCGCGGTCGTTCGCCCTGGCGGTTTTTGCCGCCAGGGTTAGAATGACCCCCTTAGTCATCAAAGTACAAATGCATACAACATTACGGTTGGTAAAAAAAAAAATATCTCTCCAAAAAAAGCCTAATAAGGATTATCATAGTGCATGCCTTCTATCCGAGTGGTTTACTTCAGTGGTTCACCAACACCGAAACCCTTGCCTAATATGGTAAGTTACGGGACACCATGTAAACAAATACCTGCTTATAGGGTGTAGTACAGTTGTAATCACAATTCATCCTTAAAAGCCTCCTGCCCTTAATACATGCTTTTCACAATAGGTAGGTCAGGCCTTCTGGCTTTGTCATACCTTTTTATAATAGGAAGATCAAACCTATGGAATCTGGTGTGACTTTTCCCAATGACCCAATAAGACCTATAGCCTTTATTATTGGCTTTACACCTTAACCAGAACAGGTCTATTCAGTTGCACATAAACTGGCAACAATTCTACATGTAGACATACAAATATGCAGTAATATACAGTTTTAAAAATAATATACAACCCCTCTCACTAGGGCCTAACACGAATCATCACAATGAAAACCCCAGGGTTTGTCACAGTGTGTGTCCAATGCCAAAATGATTGCCTGTTATAGCAATTGGTGAGATTACATATAATTAATACCTATTGACTGTAAAACATTGTGATAAGAACCAAATATTAAAAGCTTACTGGCTATCAACAAATTATTTTCAGAATAAATAAGCTAAGCCTAGTGCCTTTTTAATACCTTTTCATAATAAGCAGATCAGAACTCCGGCATGAACATAACAGTTGCCAGCACACCAATCAGGTCTACAGCTTGTCACCACAACCATATCAGGCCTACTGTTTTGAGCATAAGCGTTTCCACAAGGCAACCATCAGGCTCACAGTCATAAAATTAGAAAGACGTACAAAATTACAGTTGGCAAAGCAAAAGGTCCTAACAAGGATTCTCACAGAGCAAATCATCTGTATCCACAGTTCGTCTGCGTGTAACCGCAAACTTAACATTCTAACCTGTATTCACTCTAGCACATTCTAACTCTTACATAACAGCTCTACGGAGTTCAACAGGAGCCAAAAGGGGTCCATAATTTATACTCACACAACACTACATCTCCCCCTCTTCGATAAGTCTTCTTGGCACTTTGATTACTCATCCTGATCATGTCTTCAGAGACTTGGAGTCAGCAATAGGAGTATCCATGACCTGCATTGGTGAAGTAGGAGTAACAACAGCCTGGGCTTACCCAATGGTCCTTTCTGACCCAGTCTATACACAGGCATCAGTGTCTGACAAGTGATGAGCCACTTGTTTGAAATGCAAGGAATCTTGTATGATGGATTTCCCAGGATGTTGGGTAGTTAGCATATGTCCTTTGCTGGTTCCAACAATGGAATGAATGGGCATCAAATGGAGCATCAATCTTACGTTTTCTCGACAGATGAACGAGCACTCAATCTCCTCTTGTAAAGACAATGGTCCTGATTTAGATTTAGATTTTGGTGGAGGAGGTTACTCCATTACAAACGTGACGGGTATCCCATCTGCCATATTACGATCTCATTATATCCGATGGGGATCGTAATACGGGGATGGGTTATCCATCACATTTGTGATAGAGTATTCCCTCCGCCAGGATCTAAATTAGGCCCAATGTCTTTTGCATGTTGCCTCTTATCTGCATAGGCCTTCATTTTCTTTTTACAATTTACACGTTTTTTGCATGGGTTTCTTCCTCAGTTCTCGATCTGCTGTTAGTCCATTGAGGTAATGTGGTAGTCACTGCTGTCCCAAACAGCAATGTTGCAGGGCCCTCACCTGTGGTTGAGTGAGGGAGTCGAATGGTAAGCTTGTAGAATAGAATTCAAAACAGTTTTGAGGTAGAGGTTTTCTAATGCAGCATGCTGAAATGTTCAACAAGGCCATTAGCCTATGGCCAAAGAGGCTTGCTCTTCTGATGCTTGACATTCAGCAAACTGAGAAAGTCTCTGAATTCTCAACTCTTGAAAGGTGGGCCAATGTCAGATTTTAAAATCGCAGGTATGCCCAGTGTTGCAAAGATGACATCTAATCTCTAAATGACTCTTCCCTAAGTAATGGATGAGAGGTCCTCCACTAATGGAAAAAATGGAAAACGTGAGGATTGCTCCACAATCACCATTAGGGGATATGTATTGTCAAGTGGGCCAAAAAAAGTCAACAGCAATTCTTTCCCATGTATTCTTTGGTAACTTTGGCATGTTTAAGGGGTGTTCAGTGGTTTTCAATGACAGGCAGTTGCATAGATGACAGGCCTTAAATTGTCTTTCCACTCGTTCATTCAGATGAGGAGACCAAACTCGACCTCTCATAGCATGTTTTGTGGCAACGATTCCATGATGTCCTTCATGGGCCACTTTAATTATGAGTTGTCGCAGACTCTCCAGAATGACAATTCTCGAACCTCTCGGGATAATGCCTCCTTGTGTCACGTACAGTTCATCCTTGACATTTTTAAACTTATGGTGTTCATTGTCAATGGTAAGAGGTTGAGTATGTTGGTTCCATGACTGATGGGTAATAATACCTTTCAGGTTTAACATGTCACTATCTTACTCATGACAGTAATAATTTGTTCCAACTAATGTTTGCTTTCACAATTAAATTTATGTAAGCTTCAGCTTTCTTAGAAGAGTTATCTTCATATTGTCTTGGCACCCTGGAGAAGTAGTCAGCAGGGTTTTCATTTTTCCCTGGATGATACACAATTGTGTAGGTGTACGTTTGTAATTGTAGAGCCCAATGTTCAATGTGTGGAGGGATCTTGGCTTTTGGACTGCCAAAGATGGTTAGCAATGTATGATGATTTGTCACAAGCGTAAAAGATTTTCCGCATAGTAACATGGACATTTTCACATGTCCACACTACTGCTAGACTCTGTTTTTCAGGTTGTGAATAAGCACATTTAGGCCCTCATTCCAACCCTGGCGGTCAGTGTTAAAGCGGCGGCTAACCCGCCAACAGGCTGGCGGTAAAAAAAATTGAATTCTGACCCTGGCGGAAACCGCCAACAGAGACCGCCACTTTAACACTCCGACCGCCACGGCGGGACAAACAAACAGCATGCCGGTCACCGCCAACAGACAGGCGGGAGACAATGTACCGCCCACCCTATCACAACCCACCAATCCACCACCTTTTCCGGGGCGGTAGCCCCGCCGATAAAAACACGGCAGAAACAGACATTTCAAACCGAAAACGCTCACCTCCATACACCCCACGAGGAATCTGGACAGCATGGAACCCGAATTACACATCCTACCAGCTATTGTATTCCTGCTCCTCTACCAGGAGCACGAACGCCGGCGCAGAAGACAACGGTGAGTACTGCACCTACGACACAGGGGAGGGGGGAGGAGAAAATATTACGGGGACACACATACGCGACACACCCACCCCCACCCACTACAACACACACATCAATGCATAGCATTACATCACTGTTACAACCCCCAAGCCCCCCGAAAGAATGCAAAGACAAAAGGAATAGATCATAAACAGTCGAATATATTGGATTATTACTTTATAAAAATATCACACATTTAAAACTAATATATACATAAATATTAAAAGTCCGATAATTCTAGCTGTCATTGTCTGTGGACCACTGGGCCCAAATCACATGGGCAAGGCCCACACAAGATACCTGACACACGGAGAGAACACTGCAGGGGCATCAGATAGAAAAACTACAGGCACTTCAGGGGGAAGGGAAGGGGGGGCACCTCAGCCACATGAGTACACAAAGCCAGATCCACGAGGGGCCTCCATGGCCACTGTCCCATCTGGGGAGTGCAAAGCCACAGTCTCACAAGTCTCTACAGTGGGTGGGTTGCCCACTGTCCCATCCTGGGGAGTGCAAAGCCACAGTCTCTCAAGTCTCTACAGTGGGTGGGTTGCCCACTGTCCAATCCTGGGGAGTGCAAAGCCACAGTCTCTCAAGTGGATAACAGTCTCCACTGGTACTGGAGGGGGACTAGTGCCCAGAGTGCTTCGTGCAGCCCTGCCCGACACAGATGCGGGCCTGCCCTTTCCGCCAATGGGCCAGCGGTGCTTGAGATGAAGGGCCCAGTTCAGCGGTGCTTGAGACGGCGGTGCCCAGTTCAGCGGTGCTTGAGACGACGGTGCCCAGTTCAGCGGTGCTTGAGACGGTGGTGCCCTGTTCAGCGGTGCTTGAGACGGCGGTGCCCAGGGTAGCGGTGCTTGAGATGAAGGGCCAGCGGAGCGCTGCTTGAGATGAAGGGCCCAGTTCAGCGGTGCTTGAGACGGCGGTGCCCAGTTCAGCGGTGCTTGAGACGGCGGTGCCCAGTTCAGCGGTGCTTGAGACGGCGGTGCCCTGTTCAGCGGTGCTTGAGACGGCGGTGCCCAGCGGAGCGGTGCTTGAGAAGGGCCCAGTTCAGCGGTGCTTGAGATGAAGGGCCCAGCTGAGCGGTGCTTGAGATGAAGGGCCCAGTTCAGCGGTGCTTGAGACGGCGGTGCCCTGTTCAGCGGTGCCCTGTTCAGAGGTGCTTGAGACGGCGGTGCCCAGTTCAGCGGTGCTTGAGACGGCGGTGCCCAGTTCAGCGGTGCTTGAGACGGCGGTGCCCTGTTCAGCGGTGCTTGAGACGGCGGTGCCCAGTTCAGCGGTGCTTGAGACGGCGGTGCCCTCTTCAGCGGTGCTTGAGACGGCGGTGCCCAGCGGAGCGGTGCTTGAGATGAAGGGCCCAGCGGAGCGGTGCTTGAGATGAAGGGCCCAGTTCAGCGGTGCTTGAGATGAAGGGCCCAGTTCAGCGGTGCTTGAGATGAAGGGCCCAGCGGAGCGGTGCTTGAGATGAAGGGCCCAGCGGAGCGGTGCTTGAGATGAAGGGCCCAGTTCAGCGGTGCTTGAGATGAAGGGCCCAGTTCAGCGGTGCTTGAGACGGCGGTGCCCTGTTCAGCGGTGCTTGAGACGGCGGTGCCCTGTTCAGCGGTGCTTGAGACGGCGGTGCCCAGTTCAGCGGTGCTTGATTGAAAGGGCCCAGATCAGCGGTGCTTGTTTGAAAGGGCCCAGTTCAGCGGTTCCGGCCCAGGCATGGGTGTCACTCGCCACCTGGCATGTGGCTGGCAGGGCCTTCCTGCCCATCTATCCGTTGGCTTGCGGGCCCTTCTGGGCTGCCGTACCGGGCCTCTGGGTGTGCTCCTGCACACCTGGGAGGGGGCTGGTGGGGCACTCCTGGGCAGCTGGCCTCCTGCTGGACTTGTCGGGCGTGCTTCCCTTCCCACCCTTCCCTGGTCGTCTGTGGCCCTTTGACACCTTTGGCGGTGTGCCAAGTGGCACCCCACTTCCAGACGGAGCCAGGGTAGGGATTTTGGTCCCTGGTGTCCGTGGCCTCTCGCGCCGGGCACTGCTAACTTTTGGGTGCTTCTCCGGGGGTGGGCTGGCCGTGCCTTGGCTCCTCGCCAGAGTTGTTGCCCTTGAGGGTGGGGGACTCCACAGTCCTTGGACAACAGTCCTGATAGGTCCTGGTTTGGTGGTGGCTGAGGTGCTGATTGCAGTCTTATGAGATGGACGGGGTGGGGGAGTTGTTGGAAAGAGGTTAAGGTTGGCAAGGAAAACCAATTTGGAAAGAGAGTGACGGGTAGGTGTAGTGGGTATGGGAGTGGAGGAAGAGGATGTGGTTGTAGGAGTGTGACGTCTGGTGTCTTTGGGTGCAGGTGCTTGGGCTGGAGGCAGTCGTGAGGTGGATGGCTGTTGGGTGGGTGGCTGCTTGCGTTTCTGTGGTTTGGAAGAGGGGGTGACAGACACACTGGGAGAGGACACAGGGGACGTGTAAATGGTAGTGGGGGTGGTGACTGCACGTGTGCGGAGTGTTCTGGTGGGTGTGCTGGTGATGGACGTAGTGGCTGAAGATGTTGTGCATGCAAGTGTGAGTGGAGACATCACAGGGAGGGAGGAGGGAGACGAGGAGGAGGGGGACACAGTGGAGGCAGTGGCTGTTGGTATGTCTGCATGTGGATGTTGCTTGTGTGAATGCTTGTGTGATGTGTGGTGCTTATGTCTGGATGAGCTTCCCTTGGGTGTTGAGGTGTGTGCAGGCTGGTCTGATGGTGTGTCTGGGATAGGCAGAGGTACTGGGGATTGGGTCTGGGTGGAGGAAGTTGGAGGGGGGAGGCTAGAGACAGGGACAATTGCTGCCATCATTGCTGAGGCCAGAGCGTTGAACGATCGCTGATGGGCAGCCTGACCCGAATGAATGCCCTCCAGGTATGCATTACTCTGGTGCACCTCCCTTTCTACACCCTGGATGGCATTCAAAAGGGTAGACTGCCCAACAATGATGGTCCTCAGGAGGTCAATGACCTCCTCACTGAGGGCAGCAGGGGTGACTGGGGCAGGGCCTGAGGTGCCTGGGGCGAAGGAGATGCCCACCTTCCTGGGTGAGCGGGCACGGGGCGAAGGCTGAGGGGCTGCTGGGAGGGCGGTGCTGGTGCGCTGGGTGGCGGCTGTACCTGTTGTTGCGGGGGGCACGTATGTTGCCGCCACCACAAGGGAGCTCCCTTCAGAGGACGAGTCGCTGCCACTGACATCAGCATGAGTTCCCTCTGTGGAGCTCCCCTCGCCCTCCGTCTCACTGGTGAAATCCGAGTCAGTTGCATGGCCAGCTATGGCCATGTGAGATGCAGCTCCCTCGTGCTCCGATGCCACTTCTCCTCCGCCTGATGATGCTGATGCACACATGAACAGGAAGACCACAAAAAAGGGGGGGGGGGAGAAATAAAGACATGTTGAGTGCATGGAATACCGCTACCGTTGGCGGACAAGACAGACACAGAAGCCCCCTGCACCACGCCGCGCACTTGGGGTCCACTACGCAATCCGTGGGACATGGCCAACAAGCCTATCGACGACAACTGCACACATAGATGACACAGGGCCATGGATACCTGAACTTGGCACCCTACAGAGGTGGGGGGCGGGGGCACAGGGCCATGCCTTACGGAGGGGCCTAGCCTACAGAATTCGCCCTGGCCTAGGGAGACCCACAGCCCTCCTCCCCCACCCAGACACCTCCACTGCGCGCAAAGTCACCAGAATGAGAGTGTACTCACCCCCTTGTGTCTGCTGTGATGTCCTCACGCGCCCATCCAAATCGGGGTAGGCCACCGCCAGGATCCGGGACATCAGGGGGGTCAATTGACGACTGGCACCCCTCCTACGTTGGGAGGCCATCCCCAGCAGAGCCTCCGCCGTCTTCCTGCTCCCGCGGTGGATGTCCTCCCACCTCTTCCGGCAGTGGGTGCCCAGTCTGTTGTGGACCCCCAGGGTCCGGACGTCCTTGGCGGTGGCACGCCAAATCGCGATTTTCTGGTGGGCGCTGACCTATGTGACATGTACAGGGAGAGAAAAATTGTCATCACCTTCTGCATGCTCGATGTGAGTGGCCCCCCATCCCCACCCTTGCCATGTGGCACATGCTCTCATCTGCCATCTGATGCATGACTCAATCGCTCCCCTCCCCACCATCTTTCATCCACCCGACTCAACCCAGGCATTGCCCACAAAGCATGCTCCCAGTGTACTTACCTGTTGGTCTGGAGGACCGTAGAGTAGCGCATACTGGGGGAGGACCCCATCCACGAGTTTCTCCAATTCTTCGGAAGTGAAGGCAGGGGCCCTTTCCCCAGTCGCAGCAGCCATTGTCTCTTCCAGACCGAGGTCACAGCAGCACTTGCAGTGTAGGTCCTCTCCTGTGGAAGATCAGGTATCGAGTGATTAAGCTGATAGAAAATGGCGGTCACGCCCGCGGCGGTGCGTATCGCGGCGGTGCGTATCGCGGCGGTGCGTACCGCGACCGCCGGCGCACATCGTCATTGGCTCCTGAAACCCATAGGTTTCAATGTTAACCAATGCGGCTTTGCGCCGCGGTCTTCGACCGCCTACCGCCACAGTGTGCCACGCCAGCGCATTGACCTCATATCCCATTGTCCCACTTCACAGGTCAGGCAGCCGCCATTTTAAGGGCCCACATGGCTTAATTTCTACTGCGTCACACATACCTAGGCCTTTCCTCAACACTCATACACACCATTCAATGCATAGTGAATCGTGTTGTGTGCAAGCTCTGGGAACGTACCTGTGGGTTGATTGACTCTGTGCTCGCTGTTGTCCTTCCTAGGCACCGTCCGCTTGGCAATGCGAGGAGATGGAGGAATCTTCCTGTGTACAGACCGCTGGTGGACCTGTCGACAATGGAGGAACGACATGTCATTCTGACATACAGGCTTGACCGAGCCACTATACATGAACTGTGTGCCCAGCTGGAGGCAGACCTGATGTCACCCATCCGCCAACCCACAGGGATCTCCCCTCTAGTGCAGGTGCTGTCAGTACTCCATTTCTTAGCAAGTGGGCCATTTCAAACAACAGTGGCCATATCATCAGGGATGTCTCAACCTATGTTTTCCAAGGTGTTGTCCAGAGTATTGTCTGCCCTGCTCAAACACATGCGGAGCTACATCGTTTTCCCTGAGTTGGGGGATTTGCCTACAGTGAAGGGTGACTTCTATGCCCTTGGACATATCCCCAACATCATAGGTGCTATTGATGGGACCCATGTGGCTTTGGTACCCCCCATAGAAAGTGAACAGGTTTACAGGAACAGGAAAAGTTATCATTCGATGAATGTACAGATGGTCTGTTTGGCAGACCAGTACATCTCCCATGTTAATGGCAAGTTCCCTGGCTCTGTGCATGACGCCTACATCCTGCGGAATAGCAGCATCCCGTATGTTATGGGTCAACTCCAGAGGCACCGTGTGTGGCTATTAGGGGACTCTGGTTACCCCAACCTTTCCTGGCTATTGACCCCAGTGAGGAATCCCAGGACTAGGGCAGAGGAACGCTACAATGAGGCCCATGGGCGGACTAGGAGGGTGATCGAACACACCTTTGGCCTCCTGAAGGCCAGGATCAGGTGCCTCCATATGACAGGTGGATCCCTAATGTACTCACCAAAGAAGGTGTGCCAGATCGTCGTGGCCTGCTGTATGCTTCACAACCTGGCTTTGCGCCGCCAGGTGCCTTTTCTGCAGGTGGATGGTCCAGATGGTGGTGTTGTAGTAGCTGTGGAGCCTGTGGAGAGTGAAGAAGAGGAAGCCGAAGAGGACGACATAGACAACAGGAACACAGTAATAGAGCAATACTTTCAGTGACACACAGGTAAGAGTAGACACCGGCATATTACATTTACTTAAAGACTCCTACCTCTCTACTGTCTGACTTTTTCCCCCAGTGTATGGTAACTGTGTTGTGACTTTCCCTTCCGTTTTCAGAGCTGTGGGCCCCACTGCGTGACATCTGCTTAGTTTCCCCATGGACTACAGCTGTGTGACAGCGGTTTGTTGGCATAACAATGTGAATAACAATTTTGGTACTGTCATGTCTAATACATTTGTTAAAATCACAGACAGACTCCAGATTGTTTATGTGCAATAAGTGTGTTTATTCAAGTGCTCTAATTTGGATGGGTGGTTGCAAATCGGTGAGGGGTGATGGTGGAGGATTGTCCATGGCAGAGTCCAGACTATCAGGTTCACAGGTGCATTGTCCAAATGCATGTGGGAAGTGGAGCAGGGGCAGTTTAAGGTTGGACAGGGTGACAATGTGGGACAGTGGGATGACAATCAGGGCGGTATCCTTTGCTGGCGGGGGTCTTGACATGTTACTCTGTCTTCTTCCTGGATCTCAGGGCCCACTTGCGGGGTGGTTCTCCTTCTGCAGGGGGTGGGGTTCTGGTGGCCTGTTGGTCTTCTGTCGGGGCCTCCTGTCCACTAGCGCCGGCGGAGGTGGTAGCCAGTTCTTGGTCCATGCTAGTGTCAGGGGCCCTTTGAGGTGCCAGAGTGGTCCGCAATGTGGAGATTAACTCATTCAGGGCCACTACGATGGTACCCATGGCGGTACTGATGTTTCTCAGTTCCTCCCTGAACCCCATATACTGTTGTTCCTGCAGAAGCTGGATTTCCTGGAACCTGGCCAGGACCGTCGCCATCGTCTCCTGGGAGTGGTGGTATGCTCCCATGATGGAGGAGAGGGCCTCGTGGAGAGTGGGTTCCCTTGGCCTGTCCCCCCCCTGTCGCACAGCTGCCCTCCCAGTTCCCCTGTTTCCTTGGGCCTCCGTCCCCTGGACCGTGTGCCCACTACCACTGCCCCCAGGTCCCTGTTGTTGTTGGGGTGGTGGGTTAGCCTGGGTTCCCTGTAGTGGTGGACACACCGCTGATTGACGTGTCCTGGGGACAGAGGTATGGGCCCGCTGGGTGGGTGCTGTGCTGGTGTTCCCAGAGGGGGGTAGGTCTGCTGTGGCCTGTGCCTGTCTGAGGGGAACCGACTGTCCAGAGGTCCCCGATGGACCGGGCTGGTCATCTAGATCCAGGGAGACAGAGCTGCTGTCCTCACTGTGGGCCTCTTCAGGGGGTGGAGGGGACATTTGTGGACCCTCCTGCTCGGTGACCTGGTGTTCGGGTCCTGCAGGGGTATAAAAGTATGGTTATTGCTTCTGTGTGTGCCAATGGCGTGCAATGGGTGGGTGCCCGTGTACCCCAGTGCTGGCATTCCTTTGTGGGGGCTGTTGTGACTGTGTTTTGGGGGGGGGGTGATGGGTATGTGCATTGGGCATGCTTTGGTGATGGGTGTCTATGCTTTGGGGCCGCATGCAGGGCTAAGTTTTGGGATGGGTGGGTTGTGATGGTGAGACATTTGCAAGGGGAAGTTGTGAAGGGGGTGAGGGATGGGGGTATGAGTTGGCATGCAGGTGGGGTGGGGGGGATGAAGTAGTGAAGATGAGACTTACCAGAGTCCATTCCTCCAGATACTCCAGCGAGGCCCTCAGGATGCAGGATGTTCAAGACTTGCTCCTCCCATGTTGTAAATGCGGGAGGAGGAGGTGGGGGTCCGCCACCAGTCCGCTGTACCGCGATGTTGTGCCTTGATACCATGGAACGCACCTTCCCCCGTAGGTCGTTCCACCTCTTCCTGATGTCATCCCGATTTCTTGGGTGCTGTCCCACAGCGTTGACCCTGTCCACTATTCTGCTCCATAGCTCCATCTTCCTGGCAATGGTGGTGTGCTGCACCTGTGTCCCGAACAGCTGGGGCTCGACTCGTAGGATTTCCTCCACCATGACCCTGAGTTCAGCATCTGAGAACCTGGGGTGTCTTTGAGGTGCCATGGGGTGGTGTGGATGATGTGTGGGGTGGAGTGTGTAGTGATAGGTGGGGTGCTATTTAGTGGTGTGTTGTGTGAGGTGCGTGGAAGTTCTGTGGGTATTGGTATTGTGTGCCTGTGGATGCTTGGAAGTTGACTGTGGTGTCTCTCTCTGGTCTTCGTTTGAAATTTTTGGCCGTAGGGGTTTGTGGGTGATGTGGGTGTGTGTTTTATATTGTATTGGGTGTGTGGGAGTGGTGTGTGTATGTGTATCAGGTGTGTGTATTTCGAATTGTCCAATGTGGTAGTGTTTTGTAGGTGTATGTGTATTTCGATCGCGGCAGTCTGTACCGCCAATAGAATACCGCGGTTGAAAGACCGCCGCGTGGATTCGTGGGTCGTAATGGCATGGGCGTATTTCTGTTGGCATGTCGGTGGAGGTTTGGTCATCGCCAGTTTATTGCTGACCTTTGGTGTGGCGGACTTTTGTGGATGGTGGTATTTTAGCGGTTTGCCTAGTGTGGGTCAGAATGACCGTGGCGGTATACCGTGACCGCGGCGGTGTTATGGCGGTCTTCTGTCTGGCGGTAAGCGCCTTTTACCGCCGAGGTTGGAATGACCACCTTAGTCTGGGACCGACTCTTACTTGTGTATGCCACAATATGTCTTTGAGCTTTTGGCTGTCCGTTGTGCTGTGCAAGGATTGTGCCTAACCCGACTGGGCTAGTGTCAACAAGAACTTCTTATGTAGCTTTTGCCATATGCCATTTCAGTAGCATTTTCAATTGCTTGTTTGATTCTCTTAAAACTTTGTCCACATTCATGTGACCAGTGAAATGAAACATTCTTTTTTGTCAACTCTCCGCATGGAGCACTTACTGTGGCAAAGTATTTTATGTATCAGGAACAGTAATTGCCCATGCCAAGGAATGAGCATAACATGGAAACGTCTTGTTGGGGACTGGCATTTGACAGAGCTTGCACTTTAGCAGGATCTGGGGTCTTGCCCTATCAGAAAAGATATGTCTAAAGAATTTTAGCTTTGTCTTATTGAATTCACATTTCTCAGCATTCAGTGTTAATCTCGCATCAAGTAAACAATACACTTGCCTAGGAGCTTTATCATGTTCTTTCAGTGTAGCTCCAAAAACTGAGATGTCATTGCTACAGTTGAAAGCATTCATGACAGTCCGTATGATATGTCTAATAACATTTTGAAAAATCTCTGCAGCTGATGATACATCAAAACGTAGCTTTTTGTATCAAAAAAGAACAACACGTGTAGAAAAGGTTGTAATGAACCTGCAATTCTTCTTGAGTTCCAGCTGATTATATCATTTATTTAGATCAAGGTGAGAGAAGAATTTTGCACCATTCAGTTGCATTATCATATCAGCAATGTGCGGCCCTGGATGTTGTTCTCTCTCATTTGCCTTGTTCACTTGGTGCATATCCACGCATATGCATACAGCTCCTTCACTGTCCTTTTGGGGCACTACCACAATGGGAAAAACCCATGGCGTTGGACCAGTATAATGTTCAATGATATCATATTTAAGTAATGACTCGAGTTCTTATTCAACAGCTTCTTGTAAATGAAATGCAATTCCCCTGTGTCTTTGAGCAACAGGTTAGCTGTAAGTTTTCACATGAAACAACAAAGGGAACTGACTACTATTTCATGATGAGCATTTATGTTGAAGTTCACTGAAATCAGTCTCATGTCAACAGCAGTGCTGAAACTGAGTAAACAGGCACTTGTCGCCATACCTTGAAGTTCATGAATGGGTGTTCACACTTTTGTTTTCTTCTGTTTCATAGTTGCTATGAATGAACCTTTACTTTTCAGGGGTGTCGATGCAACCCATGTGTACACTTAAGTCTTCAATGGTGTTAGTTGTGGAAATGGAAATTGTTCATTATAATTCTCCTCAGGCATAATGTCCACTGCCGATGATGAAAGGTATTGAACTACCATTTATCTTCAGTGTAATCTTCGGACAATGTTTAAATGACTTGAGTGTTTTTTCGTGCTGACTTTTCTTTGACTGGTATTTTTCTTCACATGCGGCCAGTTCAACATGTGCACATTTTTCTGAGGTCAACATCAACATTGCACAATCATCCTCTTCACTTTATCTAGATACTGACAAACGTTTTGATGTTTATTCGGATGATAATTGACTTTGGTGTTGATTTGTCTCAACTGATGATGTCGCTTGGCCTTGTGGGCTTGTATCAAACATTGCTTCTGGAACATTGGGTCGGCCATTTTGTCGTTTCATAGTGACTCACTGTTTCCTTCACCTTGCAAACCATTACAAAATGGTTCTCCTTTCCAGAGTTTTCGTATATGTGTTCAGTGGCAGAACATTTACCTTCTTGTGAAAATAACAATCCACATGTGAAACACAAATTTTTTTGGGGAGACATAACCCTGTGTCCCTCAGTTTTGTGTTTCTGCTTGCTTTTCATGTTCATGACTGACTCACTTTGGGCACCTCTGGCCTCATGTTAGCAGCTTGTCGATCAGCACACTCTTCAGCTCTGGCAGCCAGGAGACCTCGCTCCAGTTTCTCTCAGCATTCGTCAACATAAATCTGACAGGTATCCATCAGTAACTCTGAGATGTATTGCCTCCTCATCATTCATTTCATTGAATCTGCAGTGTTTGATCAGTGCATCCAGTCTCTCAAAAAATGTCTGTATGGTTTCACCAACTCTTTGTCGTTCTTGACTGAAAATATATCTTTTGTAATCAACATTTGGCATTGGAATTAATTTAAGATTGAAAACTTCTTTAATTTGACAGTACAGAACTTCATCAGGTCGCAGCAATTTTAACATGACTTCTTTTACACTGTCACCAGCAAGATTTTTCAGGCACTTGATAATCTTATTGTTATCTGTTTCTACCAGCACATCCCTGAAATCATCAAATGTTTCTACCCAAGCAGTCGATCTATCGCTAATATTTTGCTTTTTGGTGGCAGCATTGTAACCATTTATGGGACTTACTCATGTTGATATGAAAGGTCTCTCCAATTCTTACCATCAGCTAGGTCCTGAGACGTGCTGGCCTCAGGGTCATCTTGGACACTCTGCCGAGGTGTGACTTCTTTCTTGGTCTCCATTGGAGCTCTTCACTTTCTGGAGACTTCTAGAGGGTTGTGGGGCCACCACCCAGCTGCTTTGGTGGTGTGCCGCTTCTGGTACTGGACATCTCAGTAAGCACAATCCCCATTATTCTTCTTTGGTCTCTTTGCCTGCCACTGAAGTCGTACAGCTCTTCTTATCAAGCCTCTTGTAAGTGCAATAACAGTATGCTTTATCATCAATTAGTCTGTCAGCCAGTTCTTTTGTATATTTTACTTGCATTTGACTGTGGTAGATCTTAGCACTTCTTTTCTGTATATGTATCTGTTCGTGTCCACCTTTAGCAGTAGCGCTCCGAGTACTGTATAGCTTCATATTGCATAGTAGCGCCAAAGAGGCTTGCTCTTCTGATGCTTGACATTCAGCAAACTGAGAAAGTCTCTGAATTCTCAACTCTTGAAAGGTGGGCCATTGTCAGATTTTAAAATCGCAGGTATGCCCAGTGTCGCAAAGATGCCATCTAATCTCTCAATGACTCTTCCCTAAGTAATGGATGAGAGGTCCTCCACAAATGGAAAAAATGGAAAACGTGAGGATTGCTCTACAATCACCATTAGGGGATATGTATTGTCAAGCGGGCCGAAAAAAGTCAACAGCAATTCTTTCCCATGTATTCTTTGGTAACTTTGGCATGTTTAAGGGGTGTTGAGTGGTTTTCAATGATAGGCAGTTGCATAGATGACAGGCCTTAAATTGTCTTTCAACTCTTTCATTCAGATGAGGAGACCAAACTCGACCTCTCAGAGCATGTTTTGTGGCAACGATTCCATGATGTCCTTCATGGGCCACTTCAATTATGTGTTGTCGCAGACTCTCCAGAATGACAGTTCTCGAACCTCTCTGGATAATGCCTCCTTGTGTCACGTACAGTTCATCTTTGACATTTTTAAATTTATGGTGTTCATTGTCACTGGTAAGAGGCTGAGTATGTTAGTTCCATGACTGATGGGTAATAACGTCTTTCAGTTTTAACATGTCACTATCTTACTCATGACAGTAATAATTTGTTCCAACTAATGTTTGCTTTCACAATAAAATTTATGTAAGCTTCAGCTTTCTTAGAAGAGTTATCTTCATATTGTCTTGGCACCCTAGAGAAGTAGTCAGCAGGGTTTTAATTTTTCCCTGGACGGTGCACAATTGTGTAGGTGTACTTTTGTAATTGTAGACCTCAATGTTCAATGTGTGGAGGGATCTTGGCTTTTGGACTGCCAAAGATGGTTAGCAATGTTTGATGATTTGTCACAAGCGAAAAAGATTTTCCTCATAGTGACATCGAAATTTTCACATGTCCTCACTACTGCTAGACTCTGTTTTTCAGATTGTGAATAAGCACATTTAGTCTGGGACAGACTCTTACTTGTGTATGCCACAATATGTCTTTGAGCTTTTGGATGTCCGTTGTGCTGTGCAAGGATTGTGCCTAACCCGACTGGGCTAGTGTCAACAAGAACTTCTTATGTAGCTTGGGATCAAAATATGCCATTTCAGTAGCATTTTCAATTGCTTGTTTGATTCTCTTAAAACTTTGTCCACATTCATGTGACCAGTGAAATGAAACATTCTTTTTTGTCAACCTTCCGCATGGAGCACTCACTGTGGCAAAGTATTTTATGTATCAGGAACAGTAACTGCCCATGCCTAGGAATGAGCATAACATGGAAACGTCTTGTTGGGGACTGGCATTTGACAGAGCTTGCACTTTAGCAGGATGTGGGGTCATGCCCTATCAGAAAAGATATGTCTAAAGAATTTTAGCTTTGTCTTATTGAATTCAAATTTCTCATCATTCAGTGTTAAACTCGCATCAAGTAAACAATACACTTGCCTAGGAGCTTCATCATCTTCTTTCAGTGTACCTCCGAAAACTAAGATGTCATTGCTACAGTTGAAAGCATTCATGACAGTCCGTATGATATGTCTAATAACATTTTGTAAAATCTCTGCAGCTGATGATACATTAAAACGTAGCCTTTTGTATCAAAAAAGAACAACATGTGTAGAAAAGGTTGTAATGAACCTGCAATTCTTCTTGAGTTCCAGCTGATGATATCATTTAATTAGATCAAGGTGAGAGAAGAATTTTGCACCATTCAGTTGCATTATCATATCAGCAATGTGCGGCCCTGGATGTCGTTCTCTCTCATTTGCCTTGTTCACTTGGTGCATATCCACGCATATGCATACAGCTCCTTCACTCTCCTTTTGGAGCACTACCACAATGGGAAAAACCCATGGCGTTGGTCAGTATAATGTTCAATGATATCATATTTAAGTAATGACTCGAGTTCTTTTTCAACAGCTTCTTGTAAATGAAATGCAATTCCCCTGTGTCTTTGAGCAACAGGCTAGCTGTAAGTTTTCCTAACACATGAAACAACAAAGGGAACTGACTACTATTTCATGATGAGCATTTATGTTGAAATTCACTGAAATCAGTCTCATGTCAACAGCAGTGCTGAAACTGAGTAAACAGGCACTTGTCGCCATACCTTGAAGCTCATGAATGGGTGTTCACACTTTTGTTTTCTTCTGTTTCATGGTTGCCATAAATGAACCTTTACTTTTCAAGGGTGTCGATGCAGCCCATGTGTACACTTAAGTCTTCAATGGTGTTAGTTGTGGAAATGGAGATTGTTCATTATAATTCTTCTCAGGCATACTGTCCACTGCCGATGATGAAAGGTATTGAACTACCATTTATCTTCAGTGAAATCTTCGGACAATGTTTAAATGACTTGAGTGTTTTTTCGTGCTGACTTTTCTTTGACTGGTATTTTTCTTCACATGCGGCCAGTTCAACATGTGCACATTTTTCTGAGGTCAACATCAACATTGCACAATCATCTTCTTCACTTTATCTAGATACTGACGAACGTTTTGATGTTTATTCGGATGATAAATGACTTTGGTGTTGATTTGTCTCAACTGATGATGTCGTTTGGCCTTGTGGGCTTGTATCAAGCATTGCTTCTGGAACATTGGGTCGGCCATTTTGACGTTTCATTGTGACTCACTGTTTCCTTCACCTTGCAAACCATTACAAATTGGTTCTCCTTTCCAGAGTCTTCGTATATGTGTTTAATGGCAGAACATTTACCTTCTTGTGAAAATAACAATCCACATGTGAAACACAATTTTTTGGGGGGAGACATAACCCTGTGTCCCTCAGTTTTGTGTTTCTGCTTGCTTTTCATGTTCATGACTGACTCACTTTGGGCACCGCTAGCCTCATGTTAGCAGCTTCTCAATCAGCACGCTCTTCAGCTCTGGCAGCCAGGAGACCTCACTCCAGTTTCTCTCAGCATTCGTCAACATAAATTTGAGAGGTATCCATCAGTAACTCTGAGATGTATTGCCTCCTCATCTTTGAATTCATTGAATCTGCAGTGTTTGATAAGTGCATCCAGTCTCTCAACAAATGTCTGTATGGTTTCACCAACTCTTTGTCGTTCTTGACTGAAAATATATCTTTTGTAATCATCATTTGGCATTGGAATTAATTTAAGATTAAAAACTTCTTTAATTTGACAGTATAGAACTTCATCAGGTCGCAGCAATTTTAATATGACTTCTTTTACACTGTCACCAGCAAGATTTTTCAGGCACTTGATAATCTTTTTGTTATCTGTTTCTACCAGCACATCCCTGAAATCATCAAATGTTTCTACCCAAGCAGTCGATCTATCGCTAAAATTTTGCTTTTTGGTGGCAGCATTAAATCATTTATGGGACTTACTCATGTTGATATGAAAGGTTTCTCCAATTCTTACCATCAGCTAGGTCCTGAGACGTGCTGGCCTCAGGGTCATCTTGGACACTCTGTCGAGGTGTAACTTCTTTCTTGGTCTCCATTGGAGCTCTTCACTTTCTGGAGACTTCTAGAGGTTTGTGGGGCCACCACCCAGCTGCTTTGGTGGTGTGCCGCTTCTGGTACTGGACATCTCAGTAAGCACAATCCCCATTATTCTTCTTTGGTCTCTTTGCCTGCCACTGAAGTCGTACAGCTCTTCTTATCAAGGCTCTTGTAAGTGCAATAACAGTATGTTTTATCATCAATTAGTCTGTCAGCCAGTGCTTTTGTATATTTTACTCGCATTTGACTGTGGTAGATCTTAGCACTTCTTTTCTGTATATGTATCTGTTCGTGTCCAACTTTAGCAGTAGCGCTCCGAGTACTGTATAGCTTTATATTGCGTAGTAGCGCAGTACCTCTCTGTACGGTCTCACCAGTAGGTTCTTGATCAATGACATGTAGACTTCAATTAAGCTTTCTTTAAATGCTTCACACCGGTTGAGGTTGGCTTTGACTACATTTACGCCAAACATCGATCCTGCACTTCGATGAATGCACATGGCATGCATGGGTATTTTGCCTGAGAGAGCACTTTAAACTTCAGATTACTTATCCTCTATTGCATTGGCATTTGTAAGCCCTCCCCAGCCTGGGTACCCACCAATGAATACACCACACACAGAGCTATTTAATACAAGTATTTATTTGTCTGCGTGTAACCGCAAACTCAACATTCTAAACCTAAACCTGCATTTACTCTACTACGCTCTAATACCTACGTCACAACTCTACAGAGTTCTTCAGGAGCCAAAAGGGTTCTGTCACTTATACTCACACGACACTACAGTAACTAACAACAAAACCGTTGCCAACTATGGTACTCTGTGAAATTCCATGTAACAAAATGTAACAAAATACCTATCTGTAGTCTTTAATGTACAGCAGTAACAATCCAAACTGAAATACCTATTAACTTTAATAAAGTTTTTTAGGAATTAGGGAAATTTAAAACGTAGAGAGCATTTGCCTAATGGCGTTTGACAATGTAATGAAATGAAGGACAAAATTGATTAGATATTGTTTTAATTATTGAAATATTTCCCTATGGGGCTAACTGAGCTGTATGAGATACAATGCTTGTGTAATTGTGCAGTGACATTTGTATCAACCAATGCAAAATTGTGATTTTTCGTTTGTCAGTCAGCAAACATTTCATTTTTGTGCTCTACAGACTGTGCACGTGTTGGTGAAAAAAGCTCCAGTTCAGACTATGTATGCCCAATAATGTTTTAGAAATGTTGTACCTGCAATAAAAAATATGACAGGACATTATTTAAATAATTCAGAGCCATAGGGAAACTCTGAAGGGGTCAGGGTGTAGGCAACTATGCAAGCTGTACCTATCCATGGCTCCAGAACTCATAATCCTTTTACCAGACGTATACCTTCACCCAGACCAGTGATTCCATATGGTGAGGTAAGGCAGCAGCATCCGTATAGTGCCACTTAGTGTTGGCACCAATTTAGTACATGGGGCTGGTGATATTGACCTTTTGCAAAGCATAGGGAGTACTCGAGCAGGCCAAATGATACTGGTACTGGCAATCACCTGCCTTTTAAACAACAGCAGAAAAATATGTCTGTGAGACAGGTTTGGCTTTATTACTCAAAACCACAGAATGGGGCAAGTGCCTCAGTCAAAGTCGTAGTGTGGAATATGATCACAGAAAAAACTTGGATGATTCGCTGATCCATGTGCAAAAACATACATGGCGATGCGTTGTAGAAATTTCCCCGAGAAAAACTACTCATGAACGCATTATTTAGACGTTATATTTCAAAATACGTTTATACGAAGTGAAAAGGGAGGGACACGGTGTTCGCGTCCTAGGGCTTTGAGCGGCGAAGCCAGGGTCATAGGCCCCAGTCCTGAAGAACTCAACCGAATCATGAAGGCTTTTACTGACTGGGACACCAGAGGAGTTTGGAGCGGTGGGTGGGTAGTTGGGAGTGTTGGGTGGGTGGGGAGGGAGGGGAAGGAGGTAGCTGAAGGGCAATGCTCATGTTGCCGCTCCGACATGATTTGTACCAAATGAACAATGACAATTTATAGGATGAAAATGGCTGTCTTGTGTATGCCTAAATCCTGAAAGCCAAACCTTTTTTGCTCCCCGTAGGCGAGTATATACAGTTTCCTTGGATTAACTTTTTTTTGGCTCATGTATTTGCGCCCTGAGGAGCATGATGTTATAGAGCTTTCAAAAACTGTTGCTTGCTAACACGTGGGTGGTTGAAAACATATTTGTGACCACGCCAATGCCTGTTTCCCATTGCCTATCATAAACGTACACAGCTAGCATTGCTTTTCTTTGAATTGCCTGTGAACACTTGCAGAGTGGAAGTTAATGTTATCTTCGCAAACATCAGTTATAATTGCCCTGCTTGTTTGATTAGGTCTGCTTGGCTCATGAAGGCTTATTAGGCTTAGGCTTTTGGGCCCTGCAAAGGCATCCATGGATGTTTTCACCGTCTTTGTGCTCTTCAACCTGTGAAGAGACCACATCAGCAGGCAAACGAGCCAGGCATGTGCAGTGCAAGCGAGCACGAGTACAGTACTTGCTGTCTGCAAGTCATTAGGAGCCCAGTGGAGCAAATTACAAAAATGCGACTTGATAATGGATTTTTATAGTAGTGGGAGCTGGCGTGAACCGACTTAGTTGTAGGACGTGAGCATCATAAATTCACAGCACTTTCTGTAAACATCAAGCTTTGAATGCAGCAACTGTACCCTGGGGTGAGCGCCTGATACAATTCTTCTTGAATAGTTATGAGCGTCCTTCCAAAAGTCTCTCCCGGATTCATCTCCCTGCGGGAAGATTGTAGTACTGGAACTCAGTGTTCAACAACAGAATAGGGTAAACCTACTGAAGGCCAAAATGTCACTGCAAATATTCAAATGCGAACTATAGCTAGCATTTGCCTACTGAAGGCAAAAAAGTGCAAAACGATCCCAACACCTGTACCACCCCTGCCGTGTTCCACTTTTTCCTACAAGTTTGTAGTTTGTGGGGTACTAATCACTAAAGACTACTTAAATGGCAGGCCTGGTACTCCCCAGGGACAAACCTTGGGGTCTTCTTAGATGTGAAACATTTTATTGTTCTCCTCAATCTAGAGACTGAAGAAAGTACCCTCCTCCCCCCCTAATCAACTTGCACAAGTCTCTTGGCAACATATTATAGTTATTGTCCTGCCGCAGTTGCACCCCGTGTTAGCAGCCTACTGGCTTCCATATATAACATATGCCCTGAGGCTTGGCTCCTTCATACTTTTTGTGTTGGTTTTGATAGAGCATCTGTCAAAAATTCTATTTGCTAACAGTACACAGAGTGGGCTTTTAGTCTGCTCCTTTCAACCTTTGTTTTTTTTTATTCGTCCATCTTCTTTCAGCCAGAGTCAGTGAGACTCTGTCAATCAGTATTTGGTTCAGCCCAGTAAAATATTCATCTCTCACCTAATAGCTTTTTGGATGTATTTTTCTGGCTCCAGTCGAGTGTTTGTATTAAACTGCATTATGGACTTCTTTACAACCATAGCACTCCATTTGCTCTTACAGGGTCCCCCTGTGTGTCTCAGTCCAATGTGCTACAGCTTCAAGCGTTAGCACGTGAAAAAGCATTGGGAAGGCCAAAAAGTCTGGGTTTAATAATGTGTGGGATGTTTGGAAACACTATGAACTCTTATTGATTGTGATTGGCAGAATAATGCGCATGTTAAATGCTTCAAAATGTGGCCAGTGGAACTATTTAGGGATACTAAAAGCTATTAATGTATATTTACTTTTGTAAAAATGACCAAAAGACAGCCACATCCCGTCTTTGTCTTTCTCTGCTGATTTTTGTTTTTCGTGACTTTTTTCATTCTTGTTTGACCTTGCTTTTGCTGCTTTGGTCCAGAACCCATTAGCTTGCTGGTCATCCAGATAAAGAGAGACATTTGTGTCATAAACAAGTTCTGGTGGGCTTGCAGGTTTACAATCATTGCTGTATTCTAGATGTGGTCTGCCCCAATCATCGTCAATGTTGGCTGCTAGCGAACGATAGGCGGTTGACTAAGGAGTTTGGCTTTGCTTGCATGAGGCGTTATGTTCGCAATCTCAACTGTGAGATACTGCCTTCTTTCTGAGTGCACAGGACAGCAGCAGCCGCTGCAAATCTCGAGGGGAGGGCTGGGGGGCTAACGTGGATGGAGGGGGAAAATAAAAAGACAAAAAAGCTTATCTCGGACCGCCGTCTCCCGCTGCCTTGCCCCTGTTCCCTCGATGTGATGTCTGAGCATTCACTGGGACACCAGCACAGGCTCTCCAGCAATCCTGGTGCTGCTTTCATGCTAAACCTAGCATGGAAGCAGCACCAGGAGTGGTGCTCTTAAACACAGCCAGGCTGGAGAAACCTAAGTGCACATGTGTGTTTGGCCGACCTGAGATGGCTGGCCATACACACATGCGCACTTAGGTGCACTCCATTCCTCCTCCTCCCTCATAACTCCGATGGCCCAGCCCCACCCCTCCCTGCACTGATGGCTGCGCCAGCAGCAGAAAAATAGAACAATAGTCAACTATTGTTTTATTTTTCTGCTGCTGGCTCCGCCAGGGGGACGACATTCCTACTCCATAGCGATGGAGCGGCCCCTGATACAGGATGTTCTGGATGACCACTGAAGTATGCATAGGTTATTACTCTTGGAACAGGAGGGCGACCTTGGATAGCTCTCTTGGAATGACTAGGAACAAGGGATGCCCATCAACACTGGAAACTTTGAGTTGTCCAGCTGGGTGGTCCTTAACCTTTCTGTGGTTGGCACACCATCTCTTCAGCCAGTTTTGTAGAGCACACAGTAAGAAGTGACATTGACATTGTCTGTGTGAAGAGATTACTAAACTCCTCGGCACAACTAGGCAGCTTATGGACCAGGACCCAAGACTTATGTGAAGGGCAGATAGGCCTTAAATACTCTTCTCTACCTGTGGTGTTTTTCAAAGGCAGAAAACAAAAGGGAAGATCAAGATTTATACCACAGGTATGTCATATGGAATCATTTGAGATTTATTTTAAGTCAGGCTAGGAAAGCTTTCATTCGCAATGGTGCTTGACTTGAATAATCTTCACACGTTTACTGTACAGTGCTCTTTCAATGCCTGTTACATGCACATAAGAAAGTAGAACTCGGCTCTGTGGAACTGAGAACTAGCTTTCCTTCAGTCTCTTTACATATGTGAGAACTGATGAAGGAGACTCGATACAAGAGGGTTTACAAAGACTACGGAAGGTACAGTAGAGTGTTGATAAATTATTTATGGTTGCTGGTTCAACTGAGCTAAACAATGTTGTTGTAGTGGAAGGGTCTGGGCAGAAGTATCCTAAAACTTTCATCCAACAAGGCTGATAGCCTCTGGTGGAGATCTGCAATGGAACTTCACTGAAGAGTTTTGAGAAAACTCAAGAACTTAGTTAAAAGAGTCCTGGTAATTTACATTTTTAGCTGACCGGATGGGCAAGCTGTAGGGATGAAAATCTAGGACCATCACAGCAGGTGGGGTGCTTTTTACATTTGTCCCGAGGTTTCTCTGCATTTGTATTTTCTGCAGAGTTTGTGGGGCTCATAATCCCTAGAACTTCACAGTGGCATATCTATGTTGGCATGTGCCCTTGTGTAAGCAAAATAACTAGCCCTGCTCACTAGGGGGATACCTCAGTTTGTCAGTTGCCCCGACCTCCTCAACCTACTTCATTAGGGTCTGCATTTGTCATATCAAAATTCACTACCATTCTTCAACACACATTATTGCATTTCAACTTCTTGTTCTACATTTCTGCAACTCAAATCCATAACCTTAAAAAACATTGCCAAAGCCAATAGGTTTGGCCCTTTTAAAATGCGTACACACAAAGACATAACATGCAGGTTCCCCACACTCACATTGCTGCCCTCACATAGGTACATCCCTCATGCTGCACTCAGTCATATGCCCCACTCTGCACTTACACAGGCACAACTTTCAACCTGTTTACTACTTACCTTTCACTCACTAAAGACAATGTTGCATTAACAGCACATCCCTCACACTGCATTCACAAAACAGGGTGACTATTCGTCACTCACACAAGCACCCTGCTCACACACAGGTACACCACCCACTAGGAAGGAGCAGATGTTGGACAGATAGTGGAATAAGAGACACAGGTTGAGTATCTGGTGCATTGGTCCAGCAGTGTGAATGAAGGTTCTTGAAGTACGCTACACAGAAGCCTGTATGTCCACTGAGATGATCTAATCTCCAAAAAGCCACACTTGGACACTTGGACCACTACTGCTGACTATGTGAATCTGACCTTTGTGGACTTTTCAGGAAATAGCCTTTGCAAAAAAAAAAGTCTGTCTCACCTGCCTTCTAAAAAGCAGGTTGGTGGTGTTCTTTGTAGGGCAAGCATATGCTAAAAAGAAATAAATAGAGTAAAACAAGAAAATGGCAACTCCATGTGGAGGGTGTGAAGGTAAAAAAAATAAAAAGTAAAACTTTGCACTGGTCTCCCGCCTTTGAACATTAAAAAAATGATGAGTATACCAATACGGTTTCAAGCTTACAGCAGTGATTTCTGGTGCTCTGAATTAGAAAGTTGTGGTCAATTAGCACTAGTAGGTGAGCTATTAGAAGATGACCTAACAGAAGCATTTCCTGAAGTTGAACTTCTCTGGATGCAGAGTAACTCTTCAGAAGGCAAAATACCATTACTGACCAGAGTTTGTCTACGAAGGCAGAGCCTAACATTTGCAACAAAGCCAGTGGCTTAAAGGGACTGATCTGCTGTCCAATTGTATGTGTGCTATTCTGGAGGGCTGAACTAATATGATGAATAACTGACGAGGTCTTATCTAAAGTCCATTTTCTCTAAGCAAGATTATGTATTATTGTTTAGAAATCCTGAGGCTGCTGAGGCAGCTAAAAACTGTTTTTTGGTCAGGTCTAAAACATGCAGAAATAAATACAGCACAGGAAACAGGAGTGCAGATGGCGCTTAACTTAAGACATGGGACCTACACCACTGGTCAAGAGCATCACAGTCTTGTCTGAAAGACACAGAACAAGGGTGGTACTGCAGGGCTGGTGCACATTTGTTTCAAAGACATCGACCAAGTGTGATACTGCAAGCAGGGGGTAAAATAAATGCTTTCTTAGCTTTGTAGTTGGGTGTGGGGGCCTTGAGTTGGGTCTGTTATACAGTGCCAGACTCTCTCATCATAAGGCAAGAATGAAAGACAAACCAGTGACATTATATGTAAGCGGGAAAGAGGGAGAAATTCAGTGATACCCATCTGGTGACTGAATTTCAGAATGTGAAACCAGATAAATTTTTTAATCAACCGTCTCCCTTGTTTTTCTAAATTGTATGATCCTAGGCAAATATTCTATTTCACAGAGCGTCCATTTTTTATTATCAAACATGAGTGCACTTTTAAATACTTGAGTTCAGGACGTGTGCTGTACAAATACCTCTTATGTTTGATTTAATAGACTTTAATGTTGGTTTACCTATAATAAGAACTTAGATCATGTTTAGGATTTACATAACTACTGACTTACCTCTTAGTTCACTAATGGCAATGTCAATGGGGGCGAGCAATTAATGTTTCTAAAAACTATCAATTTAATAAATGTCTGTCTATGTAGTGATATAATCTGATGTACTAAGGGAAATCTGATGTACTAACATTACATACTTCTGCATGTTAAAGACATAGGACCTGATTACATAGGAGTCCCTGTGTTGAAGTAAGCCTCAGCAAGGCCTACTAGTGCAAGGGGTTCACCTTTCTCTGCACAAAGTCCTCAGACCATGTAGGAAGAAGTTGGCACAGAAATTGAAATAAAATACAAAGGGGGTCAATCTGACCTTGGCGGTCCATGACTGCCATGGCGGAGTGCGGCGGAAGCACCGCCAACAGGCTGGCGGTGCTTCCTGGGCGATTCTGACCGCGGCGGTAAAGCCGTGGTCGGAAAAGGGGAGCCGGCGGTTTCCCGCCGGTTTCCCGCTGGCCCAGGGAACCCACCATGGCGGCGCTGCTTGCAGCACCGCCATGGGGATTCCGACCCCCTTCCCACCAGCCTGTTTCTGGCGGTGTCCACCGCCAGAACCAGGATGGCAGGAACGGGTGCCGTGGGGCCCCTGGGGGCCCCTGCACTGCCCATGCCACTGGCATGGGCAGTGCAGGGGCCCCCTAAAACAGGGCCCCACAAAGATTTTCACTGTCTGCTGTGCAGACAGTGAAAATCGCGACGGGTGCCACTGCACCCGTCGCACCCCTTCAACTCCATTCCGAGCCGGCTTCATTGTTGAAGGGGCTGTCCCGCTGGGCCGGCCGGCGGTCTTCTGGCGGTCGCCCGCCGGCCCAGCGGGAAAGCCGGAATGGCCGCCGTGGTCTTTTGACCGCGGAGCGGTCTTTCGGCGGGAACCGCTTGGCAGGCGGCGACTGCCGACCGCCACGGTCAGAATGACCGCCAAAGTTTATTAACCTCATGAGGTGGTACTACAGTTCAAACAGCACCCTTCGGTAATGTTTGAAGTAGCACACTGAACTGAGAGAGCATGGTCCTTTTATACCCACGCAGGGGCTAAAAGGAGGTGGTACAATTCTAGAAGCAAGACTTGCATACATGTAAGGTCATGTGGAAATGCACAGTCGACAGGTAGGAGGAGCTAACAGTTTTCAAGGACTAACAGCTGCAGACCTTACTGAGCATGTGCGAAAGTGGGAGATGCTAAATATAACTTGTCACTAGGCAGATTTTCAAGAGTAGTTAACGGAAAGGTAGGACAGAGCATATGGTGAGCACATGGCAGCATGTGGCAGAGAAAATAGCTGCCATCAATACAAAATGGATTCAGTGAAATGTTCACAACAGTTACTAAATACAAGATGTCTTCTGCTAATGCTTAATCTAATCGCTGCTAAACTACAACAGACGACCCTTTCAGCATTAGCTGAAAACATACGTCTTTCTAGGATAATCTAAATATTGATCTTGTATATTTATGCTCATAATTTCAGCTATTTCCTTATCTAACATATGTTGTGCTTTCATTTCTGTAATATTTCTTTTGGTAGGCATACAAGGAGTAATACACATGGAGCAGAACATTGGACCACACTGAATACAGATACAGCATGTGAAATTATTGCAATCATTACACACAGGATAGTCAGTAGTTTCCAGCCCCAGGCGGAAACAAGAGCCCAAAACCATCCAGAAAAAGTCCAAGTACCAGTCTCTGTGTGGATTTCTGCAGCAATTTTATGCAATTTAGATATTGCATCATATACTGAAGGTGAGTGATCGGGAATAAAAACACAGCAACTACTACCGATGATGCGACATGCACCACCTCGGTCAGCTAATATCACATCTAGTACCATACGACTTTGGAGTGCTACAATCCTCGCAATTTGGAGCTCCTCAGTAATATTCCAAAGTGCCAGAGCTGCCTGATTGGTAACAGCTTCCACAACCCTAGTCAATCGTCTCACTTTCCTACTGTTTAACGCAGCACCCACAAAGGGGAATAACCCTAAATTAAAATCAACATATTGTTGCAGGCTAGTATCTGTTTGGTCTACCTCATTTGTACTTATTGCCCTTTTATATCTATTTTTAACGGTGTCATTGAACAGTTTAAAATCTCGGTGATATGATGCAGGGGCCAAAAACACAGGGGGTAATAGAAAAGATACATAACACACACCTGACCACCCAACAGGTAGTTGGTAATATCCATAGTTACCACAAACAAAATATGTATTATGTGAAGCTGTAAAACTACTATTATTTACACCCTAAATAGTTAAAATCAAGGTACAATCGCTTATCCCTGCTGGAATTCGCCCAATGCTACGTATACATAAATCTGCTTTAGTTTTTTTAACAGAAATCACAAATTGTTCTTTCTTGTCAGAGTCTCTTATTTTTGGGAAGACATATGGTATTGAAACATTGTCCGGTTGATACTCTTCCCATTCCCATTTAGTTCCTTTGGCTTGGGGATAACCATCTTTGTCTTGGTAGCATACTTTATTAAGGCGAAAAAGAAGTCCGCCCTCTGTACGTTTTCCAGATGCAAACAAAAGCGTGTACCAAGCTTGACAAGAACCATTGTGTGAAAAAGGAAGAGGAATGAAAGGTGTTCCTCCTTTCTTTTGATTCGCAGGTATCATTCCACATACCCAACTGTTAGTAGTATTTGTAGCATTATGAGTATGATGCAACATCTGAATGAAAGTATTATTGAAGTACGATTGACGGTGCTTCTGCTCCTGATAGGGAAGCGTAAAATAATAGTGATCCTCTGGTACTGGAGTAGTGGCAATAAAAAACTCACGAGCAGGAGCCTTCTTTTCAACAAACCCCATAGTACTAATGATCAGTTTGTTATTCATTTTAGCAACAGTGATAATCAACCCTTTTAGAAATGAATTCAAAACAATCGTTGGAGCTCTTATCCCTGGGCAGCCGCTGATTTCTTCACCACGGGCCAAGACAGGTGTCACTACTCTAATGCATGGCTGATCCCCCCCTTGCCACATTGGCTCTCCGTTTCACTAACCCAGGGCAGTAGCTCAACCAGTTTTTTTCAAAACATTTTCAGATTCTTTCCTCGGTCTCAAATTATATCGCGACACTCCAGAAGTCGTATGGTCTGGGAAGACCTCTGCAGATTCGTCAGGTGATATAGCACGGCCTTTCTCCGTAGTCAAAATCTCTCGATGATCGGTCAGCACAGCAGGTTCCACCAAGGTAGCTAGCACTCTCTTGCAGTGAGTACTATGGACCCAATTCTTTCGGTTCGTCACTCAAACTGCTGTCCTTGTTGCAAGGAGCACCTGTTCTGGGCCTCGCCACCTTGGTTCCAAGCTGCTTGATCTTTCAAAGGACTTAATCATCACCTGGTCAATAGGTCGGAGTTCATGGCCTTCACCTGTAGATCTGTCAGGAAGTGCTTCTCGAACCTGTTGATGAATAGAAACCAAATTGTCGGTTAACTGTGCCAAATAATCATTCATCAGAACACAAGGTACATCATATACAGAATTTGGCTTAGGAACTCCCCAAATATTCATTGGCCTCTTGAAAACCACTTCGTATGGGCTAAGGCCGAGTCGAGAGTGTGGCACTGACCTAATAGACAATAATGCCAATGGTAATGCATCCGGCCAAGGGTAATGCATCCGGCCAAGTTAAGGATGTGGAAGCCTGTATCTTCGCTAACTTCAGCTTCAAAGTAGCACTATACCTTTCCACCAAACCTGTTGATTGTGGGTGGAAAACCGCATGGAACTTCTGTTTGATCCCTAATCCTTTCAGGACATACTTAATAACTTCCCCAACAAAATGAGGTCCGTTATCATTCCATAAAAGTCTGCAAACACCAAACCTAGGGAACATTTTTTTCAAAAGCACCTTCGCTGTGGTAATGGCAGTATTATCCTTTGTGGGGTACGCCTCTATCCATTTACTGAAGGCACATGCCACCACCAAGACATACTTTAAATTGTTGCAGCTTTCAAGCTGAATATAATCTGTTTATAGAACTTCAAAAGGTGCAGTTGGTGTAGCAAACCCTCCCGCAGGAGTAGGTGTCCCTTTTCCAGGATTGTATTGTAAACAGATCAAACAAGACTGTACTACTCTCTTAGCTGTACTGGAAATTTCTGGATGCTCCCAAACTTGCATAAGCAACTTCGTTATTGTAGAAGCTCCAACATGTGCCAGCCCATGTGCCATCTGAACCATAGGTTGTACAAAAGCTATAGGCAATTTCCATTTATCCATCTGCTTATTCCGCCAACAGCCCTCATCATCCAATTCTCCATCTTCAGACCATTGCTCACGTTACGTCTTGTCTAGCATTATGCCAACGTTCAGCTTGTGACTTCACTACATACATAGAAGTAGTACTTCGCTGCATCGCAGTCTCACGTGCTACGCGGTCTGCGAGAGCATTACCTTGCCCTATCTTATCGGTCACTTTCTTGTGTGCACTACATTTCACAATAGCTAGTTTCTTTGGATATGTCAATGCAGTCAAGAGGTTATGCACTAATTCTCCGTGCATTATCTGCATCCCGTGGGATGTGAGAAAACCTCTCTCCTTCCAAAGCAAACCAAAATCATGAGCCACTCCAAAAGCATAGCGGCTGTCTGTATAAATGTTCACACATAAGTCAGTACTAAGCTCACATGCTTGTGTCAAAGCTATTAGTTCAGCTGCTTGAGCTAACTTCTGTGGTATACGAGCTGTCTCCACTACCGTGTGTATTGTGGTGATTGCATATGCAGCTGAGGTCGTACCATCTGGCAACTTCAAACAAGACCCATCAACCCACAATTCCCCGTCTATATCTGGAAGGGGCGTATCTTGTAAATCAATACGACCCTTTGTCTGTTCTTTGGTAAGGAATATACAATCATGTGTTTCTTGTGACTGAGGCTGAGTCACCGGATATGGCAACAAAGTGGCTGGATTTAGTGTTGCACATCTCTTCAGTGTAATGTGAGGAGCCAGCAATGTCAACTCATATCCTGTTATGCGAGCGCTAGTTAAATGTTGTGTCTTTGTTTGATTTAAAAGAGCATGAACCGCATGGTTGTACTAACACCAACATCTTATGTGACAAAACTATCCCTTCACTCTGACGTATTGACACAGCTGTTGCGGCAACTGAACGAAAACACCCAGGCAACGCTCGAGCGACAGGATCAAGTACTGCTGAAAAATATGCACAGGGACGCTGCTTATCGCCGTGTGTCTGTACTAAAACTGACAATGCACATCCATCTTTCTCATGTACGTAAAGTGCAAAAGGCTTCATGTAATCTGGAGTACCTAACACTGGTGCTGAACAAAGGGCTTGTCGTAGCTGCCGGAAAGCAGTCTCACAATCATCTGTCCATGGGAGAGACATTGGAGTATCTTTCGTCAAAAGTGCTAGCAAAGGTTTGACAATGTGTGAAAACCCTAATATCCATTGCCTACAAAAAGAAGTAAGACCAAGGAATGCACAAACATCTTTCTGAGTAGAGGGTACTGGTGTGTCTAAAATTGCTTGAATACGATCTGATGTAAGTGCACGGCCCTCCTTAGACAAAAGGTGACCTAAATAGGTTACCTTTGGTCTACAATATTGCAATTTCTTTCGTGACACTTTATGATAGTGAGAAGCAAGAAAAGAAAGTAAGGACAAAGTGCACTTTTCACATTGCTCAGGGGTATCAGCCGCCAACAAAATATCATCGACATATTGTATGAGAGCCACACCTTCAGGCAAAACAAAAGAATCGAGTTGTCGTTTTAACGCTTGACTATAAATACTTGGACTCTCAGTATAGCCTTGAGGAACTCCGCAAAATCTAAATGATCGTTTATTCAAAGTAAAACCAAACAAATATTGTCTGTCAGGATGAATAGGGATCGAAAAGAAAGCATTCTTCAAGTCTATCACAGAGAACGTAGTTGCTGTCGGGGGAACCAAAGTAAGAAGTGTTGTGATGTCAGATAGCACAGGATATTGTGGTATCACAATCTTATTGACTTCTCGTAAATCAATAATGAATCGGTAAATCCTAGTATCAGTATCCTTTTTCAGAATAGGAAGAATCGGACTGTTACAAACATTATACAGAACTTCCTCAACAACTCAAACTGCAATAAGATCATGCACAATTCGTGTGAGGGCTTCTTCGCCCTCCTGTGAAATTTTGTATTGAGGCAAACGTGGCAATACAGCTCCCTCCTTGACACTAATATGTACCGGTGGAATAATAATTTGTCCCACATCAGTATCTGAAGTAGCCCACAAAGTACTAGGGAGTGAAGCTAATGCAATATCCTCTTTAACAAGACAAACTCTTTCCATCACAGGATGATTATAATTTAAAATAACACGCACCCCTTCAGGAGAGCATCGTATTGTAGCCCTGAAATACTTGAGCATATCAAGACCCACAATATTGTCTGGTGTATTTGGAGAAAGAAAAATCGACATGGAGCAATAAATTTATCAACATGGAATGCAAGTGGTTGTGACAATGGGCTAGGGAAGGAGTTCCATCGAAACCTATCGATGTAATGGTTAAGCCAGACAGGGGAGCCCTTGGAATCAATTGTTTAGACAAGAAGCTACGAGTAGCTCCTGTATCAACCAGAAACTGATTAGTAGAACCCAAAACATGTGCTATAACATAGGGACCCCTCTGATCTACTGGAGCTTCAACTGATTCCTTACCCCATCCTAGGCAATCCTATGCATAAGCAGAATCTTGGAAATCAGGCTGCACATGGTTAGACATCTGGTATTGGTTCTGTCTATCAAAAGTGTTAAACCCTTCCTGCCCTCGTACATTAGCATCAACCCTAGCATGATCATTCATGCTTCTTCTAGGTCCTGAATATCCTGAGCGATTTCTCATTTGTCCCCGAGCATGTGAACACTGCTGAACACGTAGTGCTGGACAATCGGCAGCCCAATGCCCAAATTTCTTACAATACGCACACTGATCAACAGACAAATTCGAACGAGTGTAAGAAGAACCATAAGATCCACGTCCACCTCTATCACTACCTCTAAAAGGCGGACCATAAGCTTGAGCCAACATAACCTTCGTCTTTAATTCTTTAATCTTTTTATCCTCGCTACCCTTTGCTTCTAATTCCTGACGTTCATAATACTGAGCCATAGTCAAAAGAGAAACCGGAGTAGAGGTAGTCCATGAACTTTCACTAGCTTTTAGACGACTAGCTATTCCTGGTAACAGATTTGCGACATATTTATCGACAAACAAATGTCTGCCCGTATCATCTGACAATAACTGACCGCTAAAATCATCAAATGCTTCTTCAAAACGTGTAAAGAAATCAGAGACCGATTCATCTGCCTTTTGCTTACAAGATGCTAAAACAGTCCAATCTATCTTTTTAGGGGGAATAATCGTTTTTAACTTAACTAATATGGCTGCAGTAAGATCTAGAATCAACTGATATGGCTTTTTCGCAGGTTCCCTATCCCCGTCCATCTGTTCTAATTCTTTCCATGACGCCCCAAAAACTGCACAATCATCAATTTTACGAACAGTTCTCCACATATCTGGCGGTAATATCAATCCAAAAAATAAATCAATGTCAGCCAAAGTCATAGTACAAGAACTAATTGCTCCCTCAACTTCCTCATAAAAGGCGGCTGGATTTTTCCGCGGGTCAGGTAATGCTGTTTTAAGTGCCATTACATCTGCCCTATTCCAAGGAGTATACACCCAATTATAAATAAAATAACCCTTAGCATCAACAGAAGTTTTATCATCACTTATACCCAATCCTTTAGGAGGAACGTACAAAGGCGCGGCCTCCCGCATTGGTTTCGCGTGAACTATCATAGTCTTATCTGTTTCGAAGATGGAAGCTTGCACCCCACCGGTCTGAGATGTCCGTGCAACTACGTCCACAGCCCTTTCCTCCTCTTGCAAACGGACTGCAGCAACACATAATTTCACCAAACGCCTGATTGCATCAGCCACCTGGGAGAAAACAAAAAGACCATCACGCATTTGCTTATGATCAGCTGCTACATCATCGGGCTCTAACTCATCAGAATATTTATGATATAGTTCAATAACTTCTGAGCCAAATGCCTCAGTAAAATATAGCTGCTCCTTTTCCGTCCACCCTTTCATGTTGTCTAAAAGTTCAGAAGCAGAGACAACGCTACGAATTTTTTTACGAGCAATAGATCTAAGCTCAGACGCACGGTCAGCAGGCAACATAGAGCTACTGTCTCGCATCTTCTGTTGCTCCGAACTGGAGGCCTTAACTAACTCATGAGGGGCAGAAGGAATGACATACGGAGGTGGAGGGCAATCTAATAACAATAAATCATCATGTGGTTCATTAAGGATAGGATAGAGAGGTTGCCTAACAGTGTATTGGCCAGTTACCTGTAATTTACGTTCTTTCTCTTCTAGCTCCTTTAAGTCATTTATTTCTTTCTTTCTCATTTCCAATGCTTTCACATATACATTCGTCCGCTGCTCTTTCTCAAGCAAGGCTTGCTCACGCTTCACTCGTCCACGCACTTCTTTCTCCCACATTCGTACACAGTCATACATATCTTGCCTAGACTTTCGCTTACACATACATTGTTCCACATACTCAATCTTTTGCAAATCAAATGACCCATGCATAGGCCAACGTAACTCAGGATCCGCACGAGTGTATTTATTCCATAATGTGCTGTACATTATAGAAGAAAGACCATGTTTAACATACATATCTCTATTGGGCGTCCCCTCTGGGGTGCTGGTTGCGTTTCTTCCAGTCTCAAATTGGTACCATTACAAAAGCAACACATCCTACGAAGTGCGGTAAAAACAGGCATGCCAAAAATAGTGCAGAATATGCAATATTATAATCAAAGTAGCACTTAAGGTGCCGTTCAACTCAAAATTAAATTGGAGAAAATTCTCCTCATTGCCTGCCTATATAAATTGCAATTTATATATCAATTCAAAGGACACAAATTGACTAGTCACCCAAAACACGAGAGCCACAGTAAGTAGAGCTAAACTACATTACCAAACAAAGGCATCAAAACCCACAGCAAGTGCCGTAAAACGGCTCTTACCAATCACAGGGTGTCCAGGTTCCAACTGCCAAGTTCTAAAATCGACCAAATGGTCACTGCATGACGAATGAACAAAAAGGATCTCAGTCGAGGACCGGCGCCACCTGGATGGTCAAATCAGAAAGAAGGGAAAAACGCCGTGGTTGCCAAGACTCGGGTCTCCTCAGGCACTGATCGTCCGCAGCGAGATCCCAATCCTTCGTCGCAACCAATCCGTTGGGCATCCGAGTCGCCGATGAGTCCCTGTTCGGGCGCCAATTTGTAGATGTAAGCCTCAGCAAGGCCTACTAGTGCAAGGGGTTCACCTTTCTCTGCACAAAGTCCTCAGACCATGTAGGAAGAAGTTGGCACAGAAACTGAAATAAAAGACAAAGTTTATTAACCTCATGAGGTGGTACTACAGTTCAAACAGCACCCTTCGGTAATGTTTGAAGTAGCACACTGAACTGAGAGAGCATGGTCCTTTTATACCCACGCAGGGGCTAAAAGGAGGTGGTACAATTATAGAAGCAAGACTTGCATACATGTAAGGTCATGTGGAAATGCACAGTCGACAGGTAGGAGGAGCTAACAGTTTTCAAGGACTAACAGCTGCAGACCTTACTGAGCATGTGCGAAAGTGGGAGATGCTAAATATAACTTGTCACTAGGCAGATTTTCAAGAGTAGTTAACAGAAAGGTAGGACAGAGCATATGGTGAGCACATGGCAGCATGTGGCAGAAAAAATGGCTGCCATGAATACAAAATGGATTCCGTGAAATGTTCACAATAGTTACTAAATACAAGCTGTCTTCTGCTAATGCTTAATCTAATCGCTGCTAAACTACAACACCTGCCATGAAAAGGCTGTTAGTAAGCTAGTGCTGGGGGCTACAGTGCCCAGCATTGTCGGAATTCGCACTGTCTGCTTTGCAGTATGTGCATTCCAAGGGTGCTGGTCGGCCCCCTCTGTGCTATGGTATAGAACTCGGCTCCCTTAATGGAGCCTAGTCCCAAAAATGGAATGCAGAACAAATCAATCATTCATCCCCAGTCACAAATCTGGGTTTAGTCCATCAGTTTTTTTGCTTGCCATGCCATTCCACTTTGGACCAAGCCATATGCAAATCAGCCTTGACCCTGTTCCCCATGAGAACAGTCCAGCCTAAACTGCCAGGCCAGGTCCTCCCTAGACCAGAAACAAGCATCCTAGGACCAGTTACGGGGTGTCACCTCTCATCAGCCAGGCTAGCTTGAATCTGGTGGCATAGCAAGCACGGGACCCACATCTGGGCATTCCCTTTATGGATCGGATGTTACATCCCAAGATAAGTCAGAACTCTATTAGGTGTTTGCAGATGGTTCAGAACTCGGCAGCCAGATTGCTCTTTCGGCTTCCTAAGCATGCCTCAGTCTCACATCTTCTGTTGGAGCTGCAATGGCTCCCTGTCCCTACACAAATTCAATTTAAGCCTCTCTGCTATATGTTTAAGGCCAAAGCTAGAATAGGTCCATGTTAGATTAAGGACCTAATGATGGCTTACATTCCTTTGCGTTCCTAGATGTCTTCCAATCTGGCCTTTTTCACCGTACCCCGTTTCCTTTTGGCCCAGATGGGAGGACGTTCTTTTGCAGTGTTAGGTCTGAAACGGTGGAACTCCCTCCCTAAATCTCCCAGGGACTGTACCTCTCTGCTTGCGTTCCACAAAGGCTTGAAGACATGGTTATTTTAAGTTAACAATTTGGTCTTTTGTCATGTTTAGCACCCGGAAACCCTTTTAGGGTAGTTGTGTGCTTTACAAGACTATAATTAATAATAAAAATAATCATAAAGGAACGTAACTTTTAGGAAGTTGCCACTCTGTGCTCTGCTCATCCAATAGCCGCACAAAGGCACATACACAGACAGCTTTCCGATGGCCTGGGGAGACATGTGAATGACTTCCAGGCTCAGGAACAAAGCCAGTGCAGCAGCAGTGAGGTGTCACCTCCTCTGCCAGAATGGCCACTCAGGGTATTACCTTGAGGTAAGCTTCAATAGGGAAGCTGCCTTTGATGGGCCACCAGGCCCAACACCCCGGTGCAGGATGTCTTTTGTTCCTGTAACAGAATTGAGGCAGGACCAGAGAGGGCAAACACGGTCCCAAACCGGTTTTACAGTGGGGGTGGTAGCAACACCTCTAGGGTGGCCTACCTTGCTCCTGACAACCAAGGGAGGGTTGTTCCATTTTGAAGGGCGCAAGAATGTGGCATTCAGGATAACCAGATGCCAGACATCACAGGAACGTCATCACTAGGTGGGAGGGGACCCAGTAGCCCATTGGCTGGTGACCACGTTGCAATTTCAGGGCAGTTTACGGGGATAAATATGGCATCCCTGGCATGTTGACCCTCAGTACCCACTGGACTTGGAAGAAGGTTAAGAAGAAGACCACTTTGCACCTGTTGGAAGCACCCAAAGAGGGGCTGCATTACCCGAGTATCTGCACCTGCTGCACTTTAGGCTAGCAGAGTTTGGAACCTGTTGTACATGCCTGGCTCGAGTAAAAGATGATTCAGGGCCCCAGCCTGAAACATAGACTACAAGGGTAGGTTCGCTGACCACCTAGAATGGCACTTGGGACAGTAAAGCTGAAGAAGCCCAAATTGCATCTCTGGTGGTCACTGCAGATGTTTTGCTGCTACTGGATGCCAGGAACCCCAAAGGACAATTCTGAAATAGCCAAAAGGTGCACCCATTTCTGCTGCACCAATGGGTGTTGGTTCTGACTGGATTCGTTAACTAAGAGGGACACTAGCTCTCACCAAAGATTTGCACTGTGATCTCTTTGTTGCAAAAGCACAATGTCTGCATTGGCAGCCCTTGAAAACCTGCATAGACATAGTCGCCCCCACTCACCTGTGGATTAAGCACTCAACCGGACTTCACAACGTCAAATTCACAGCATCAGGAGCATCCTTGAGCAACTTTAGCCCGCATCTCTCAGCTTCAGGATTACTCCATTTTCGTCTTTGGTGGCCATCCTGTAAAGTTTGGATCTTGCCATAAAAATGCTCTGGTATGCCTGTTTGCCTTTGATTTAAAAGTTATTTATCCTTTTTGAAATCTATATCTCTGGAACCCTCTGGTGGATTTTCATGATTAAGGTCTCTAAAGGTTTACAAAAATCTACTCTATTTGTTTCAAATCAGTGTCATGTTTCTTTTGCGTTGTGTGACTTTTTATGCTGTTGTATGGTATTGTAAATGTTTTACACATTGTTCTTTTGTGAAGACTTACTGCTCGCAGCCACAGCTACCCAGAGTTAAGTTTAAGGTTAAGTAAACCTACCTCACTCGACCGAAGATGTTATTTACAAGTGTACTGCATGGTAAGCTTCTCTACCATACCATACAGTACACCTAGATCCTCACAAGTGGGGTGTAAAAATATGGACCCTGCCCACATGTGCCAATTTGACAACTCCACCATCAAGGCTTTTTGTAGCAGAGACTTAGAAAAGTGGGTACAGTGAAAATGCATTTAAAATAAGTGATTCCAGGTCTGGGGCAGCAGGCTGTTGTGTTATATGTGACCATAGTCATTAGGTCCCAGGAAGAACTACCAGACCTAGGGGACCAAGGGCATAGCTTTAGCAGGGTGTTTGGGGTGTGACACTCCTCAAATGCATTCTTTGGTAGTTGAGTCTGGAGGCTCTTAGACAGATCTGCTATGCATGTATTGGTTTTTCTTGTTATTCTAATTTCACTAAGAAGTTTTAACTTCTTCATGTTTTAAATCGGGATCTTAAAAATAGTTTCAGTTTAATTTTATTATGCATGATTAGTGAAAATCATTACATACAAATGAAAAAATTAAACAATTGAAAAACAGTGCAAGAACGAGGCCTTTAAAAGCTGTTAATTCTTCAATCAACCCTTAATAGTCATTTTTTTTAAATGACAATATAAAATAAGATTATGTGGGTTAAAATATAGCATGAGTGAATTCCACATTCAATAAATGCTGCCATTAAAATTTCTCTCTTGCCCTGCATGAAACCTGAACATATGTAGACCAAGTGGACCATGTCCTCTTTACAAGCTACAACTGATTGGTTCACTGGTCCTTAGCCAAGAAAGTCTATGCAGAATGGCTGGCAGGTGACCAAAGAGAATTAACATAGTGTTCTTAAAATGGAAGTTTGAGTATCCGGATTCAAGACAGAGATGAGTATTAGGATCTTGTAAATCTGTAGCAGCATTCAAGCATGAGATCTTTTAGACAATGTTGCCTTCTCTGCCACTACGGAGAGCTTTTTCATTGTACCGCTGATTAGTTTTTTTGATATGTTTAAGTCCCAGGAGGAGTCCGTTCTGAGAGATTGAATGGCAGAGTCCAGATATTATCTGCCAGGTGTTGAAGGACAAACAACTAACATAGACAATAGTTTTGTGTTAATTGAGAAGCAAGCTGTGGTTTTTAGCCTGTGGCAGCTTTTAATATAAGCTCCTTGTCTAGCTAGTGATTGTTTAACAATTTCAAATTCAAGATAACTGTGCTAATGAGGCAATTTTGGGCAAATTTATTATGCTACTGTACACTTTTGAGATTTTAATATCCATCTGTGTGGCATCGCGGCCACACAGTGCCTCACTACCATAGGTGAAGGTCAGAAAGAGCTTGACGTCAATAGTCTTTGAGAGGAAAACCAGGGTTGGACCCTTCAAAATGTTATAAAGGGAAGCGGAACGCCTGTGCCAAAGGCATTGTCTTTCCATGTGGTTGCATCTTTTATGAAATAACAGCTCGAAGTATTTATATTCAGCCATGGTGTCCAAGGGCTGTCCATGCAAATACCATCTACGATAACCCTTGATTTGGTCACTAATTACTATGACTTTGGATTTGGTTCTTTTTGTTATCATCCTGTTAGTAGTGGAATATAGATTAAATTAATCTAGTAAGCGTTGGAGGCCGATTTTGGTATGAATTAGGAGTATCACATAGTCCACATATAGTAAATGCAAGAGATTAAAATCTCCAAGCTCATAGTGTGTGAGTTGACTTGGTCTAGGACTATGGACATGTCAGCCAAAAAGATATTGAATAGATGGGATACTAGCCCACATGCTTGTTTTAGACCCTGATGTGTGATGATTTTCCTTGAGAGTCGAGTGCCAGGCCTTATCTTGATTCTTAACCACGTGCCTGGGTATAATAGTTGTAGTACTTGCAGTAGATGTTGTGGTTTACCCTAGTTCATTAGTTTAAACCAAAGATGATTGTGTGGTACATAGTCAAAAGTGGCCACGGACCTATCACCCCCCTCAAAGATTGGATTGATAATCAAACTTTTCCATGAGTCATGGATTGTCTGAGAGTCTAGGACTGTGCGAAAGACCATATTCAACTTCTCCGTCCAGTAACTAGTGTTGATTTTATATATCACCTGGGGGATGCCGTTGAGCCCGGGAGCTTCACCCCGACGCCTTTAGACGATTATTTTGTCAATTTGAGATGAGGATGATGTTATCCTTATTGTTTCATTTGTAGATGTTTGAATGACATGATCTGTTGTCTTTGATAGTGATTTGCTGACATAAGTACCTAGTTCTTCAGATTTGCTCTTTGTGGAAGTCATGCTGTGGACCAGGGTGGGGTATCCAAACTGGTCTCAAACCGGGTGTCGAAATGAGTTGCATGATAGTCAGCCCATGTTGCCTCGGGGATATTTGACTCATTAATTGGAAGGGGCTCTTTAATAATGTGGTTGACTTCTTTCCAAAAGTTTTTTTAATTTGTTTTTTACTTAAAGAAAGATTTTTGCCCAGAAAGCTTCACTGGATCTCTTCTTTTCATTCTAGAGTAAACGTCTGCATAATTTCCTAAGGTGCTGGTCCTGTGAGGACTGTGTCTGGTTACTTGGCGATTTTCTTAGTGATCTTGCTTGATTTAGCTTCTTTTTGACAGTTTGCAGGCTAGTGGTAGCTTTGAGACTCTTGGTTTTACATTTGCCTGTCCCTGTTCACCAACACGGGACAAGCACAGTGAGGAGTTAGTGAACCTATATGATAGTAATTCTTACAGTTTTTGAGAGCATTAACGTCTGCTTTTTGACAGGATTCAAAAACTTTGCTGCTGCAGACTGTATGGAGTTGATTTATTTGCCTGACCATGTAATTTTCTTGAAAATGAGTGTTTGCAGGGTACCAGTTATTCCGTTCACTAGACAATGTAGTAATGGATTAGCAGCCAGCTCCAGTGTTTTGGGGGAAGTGGTTCCCTATTGCTGGTTCTTGTGAATGCTCATGTCATCAACTTCTGGGGCAAAAATTACATTCATATTAAAGTCTCCCATGATCAGGAGTTCAAGAGCTTCCTCCTCTAACCTTGTATCCAGGATAATGAAATTAGGTTTCCAATTAGTTCTTATTTCTTCTTGATGTTTGGAGGTATGTATACATTGACCAATAACAGTAGTTTATGTCTATTTTGAAGCAAGCCTTTGAATGAAACATATAATATGTTTGATTTGGCATAGATCAAGGCTGTGCTGTACCAGTGCAAGGTGGCTGAAATGTAGGCAGCAAGGCCCCCCTTTGGATGATCATACTTCAAAGACTTGGTGACGGGACTCAAAAGTTCTAAGAATCCTAAGAATTGACGACATAAACCATGCTTCTTGTAGGACCACCAAGTGTATGTTTTTCCATTAGGCTATTAAGACTCTATCATGTGACTTTGAAAGTAGTCCAGTGATATTCCAAGAGCAAATTCTAAGATTATTATTATTATTGTCAAATGTATCGGAAGGAGAAACGTCCGATCATTGCATAGGCTTTGTGTACAGTGTCAGTGCTAACATCCCTATTTGTCTGTTTGTAGCATGGCCCTATATCTTAATTGATTTTGAGTGGTTACCATGTCTCTGGGTCCATTGGTCAGATCCTTGTCCAGAGCATTCTTTAGTATAGAGTAAACACTCTTGTTTCCTTTGAAGAACTAATAAAGCAGTTCATATATACTGGGGCTAGCATATTGGGCTAGCTTAGAAAAGTATATGGAGAAATGTTTATGGTCCAGTTACTGAATGCAATTTTTTTTCAAAAGAAACAAAATTGCTACTTTCTGTGAGGTCCAGTGACGAGGGTTGCCTTATTAAAGTAATTCACCTAGGGCAATTGTAATTCAACCAATTCAAGGTCTGAGGAAGTTGATTCCACCTGAGTAGGAAGGGTATGGAGTAATCCCACAACGTTGCTCCTGTTTAACATGTTGACGTGGCCCCTTTAGCTGTATCTTGGCTGACGCAGGGTTTTCAAATTTCCGGTGCTTGCACCTGTTGGTAGTCAAACAGGGATACTCTGGTTAATGGCACCGGTAAGTGGTAGTTGCTTATGTTGTAGTGCTTAAGCACATGTTGGTACTGCTGGGTTGACAGTTTATTCTTTATGGATTTTACTGAGCCGTCTGATGACTGGGTGGAGAGTTGTTGCTCAGCTACTGACATTGTCCGTGAGGGGCATATATTATGCCACTCTTCTAGCATGTTCAACATCATCTATGTTAGACAGATCTTCTCGCTCATTTGGTAATAGAGTTGACATTGTGCACCTTTTTATTGTTACATTGGGTGCCCCAAGAATCACTGTTTCATATCGTGTCAGTCTTGCACTTGTCAAATATTGCGTCTTTGACCTGATCAATAGAATTTCTATTGAAAGAGGTACCATCACTGTCAGAAGATAACCCATTACAATATTTTCACTTTGAGTTATACTCTGCTCAACTGCTCGTAAGCATACAGTTAAGGCTGCTGCGACATTATCCAAAGTAGCTGAAAAATATGCTACTGGACGATTGACACCACCATGTTTTTGCATCAAGACAGATAAGGAATATCCATTTCTCTCATGCAATAGAAAAGGTTTAGTGTAACCAGGCATACCTAAAGCTGGTGCTTGACAAAAACTCTCTATTAGCTCAGTAAAAGCTCTCACGCATTCCTCATCCATCATTATGGAATCTGAAACATCCTTATGTGTCAACCTTTGCAATGGCTTTGAAACAGCTGAACAATTTGGGATCCACTGACGACAATATCCTACCATTCCCAAAAACATTCTCAACTCCTTTTGTGAACTGGGAATTTTCATTTTGCCGCCACTCTCTCTCTGAAAATTCTCTTCGACCCTTTCTCAATCAAATGTCCCAAATATTTCACTTCTTGCTGACAATACTGCAACTTAGCAGGAGAAACTTTATGACCACTGTCTCCCAGAGAATTCAACAATACAATTGTATGCTCTTTGCAGCCTTCCTTTGTTTTCGATGCTTTCAACAAATCATCAATGTACTATACTAAAGTCGACTGATAAGGCATTACCAATGACTCCAGGTTCTTTTTTAAGATCTGATTGAAAATCAATGATGATTCTGAAAACCCTTGAGGAATTCTACACTAACAGTAGACTCTGGTCAGGAATTTGAAACAAAAGAGTTATCTGCTATCCTCATGTAGAGGCACTGAAAAGAAAGCTTGGCACAAATCAATGACTGTGAACCATTCTGCATCGAATGGAATCCGAAACATTATTACTGCTGGATTTGGTACAACTGGACAACACTTCACCACTAGGTCATTTATTTTTCTCAAATCCTGGACCAGACGTAGTTTCCCTTTCGGCTTTTTCAAACCCATTTTTGGTGAATTACACGGACTGCTCATCATTTCTTTAAAAACTCCTTGCTCCAAGAATTGTTCAATGGTCTTATTCCGTCTGTTATTTCATTTTTCATCGGGTATTGAGCAGTTTGTGGAAACACCACATTCTCTTTCACTGTAACTTTGACTCCTTCAACTCCTTTAATTAAACCAATGTCTTTTCCTGAAAAATCCCAAACTCCCGGTCTAACCCTTTCCTGCAAATCATTTGGCAAAGCTTCTCAAAAACTGGAAAGAAAATGATTAAATCCTCCAAATTGTGCTCTTCATTTGTCTCTTCTTCATCAATTGCCTGATCATCCTCAACATTCAATAAAGCGAATTCATGAGACATCGTCCTTTTCTTTTCCTCAACTGGCAAATCTTTCTCATCATCACTAATGGTCTCCATCGTGATCCCCTTTCTTTAACACATAATCGAACAATTTATCTTGCACAGTCTCTTCACAATAGTGATACTGGACTGGAGTCACAAACAACAAAACTATGATGATCCCTAAAATTTCCAATTTTCGCAAGAACTGGTTCTGTAAGAGCATTAACCAACTGTTTATTTGCAACACCTACTATCTGCACTGTCCTCTCGGAAACAGGTATATCTGGAACCTCTGTTGTCCTTATCGTTGAGCATGTCGTTCCTGTGTCAACCAAAAAATTAACTTCATGACCATGTACTTCGCCCTGCACATAAGGACCTCTCTGATCCACATCTAATGATGCAGCCATCATATACTCCTCCTCATCTGAACTATCGAACGGCCATTCAGCGTTTATTTTATTCTCACATTGTAAGGGAAATTGTTCAACTGTCTTAGCACTTTGTTTTTACTCTGATTCATGACCACTTGTGAAAGCATAACCTGTTGCTGTTCCATTAGACTCTGTATCATTTGAACCTGTCTTGGTATGTGCATTTGCTGTACAAGCACCATCTGCACCTGTGGCTGCATTTGTTGTATTTGTGGCATTTGTACTTGTTGTACCTGATGTACATTTTGCATTTGTTGCACTGGCTGTAAAGGCTGAAAACCTTGCATATTATTCACATTATTCTGAAAATTTAGATTTTGACCTCCCATTCTAGGTCCTTTCATGCCCTGAAATGAATTGACACCATTTGTTTGCTGAACCATTCCTCCCTGATTCAACATTGGACACTGTCTTTTCCAATGTCCCAGCAATCGACAAATGTGACAAGGCAACACTTTTTGCCTTTGTTGTTCATCTTGCACCACTACTGAACTAGATCTACATTTCTATTAACTACCGGAAGGATCATTCCACCTCGACCTCTACCTCGACCTTGACTCGGAAACAAACCATTTCCCTGTGGCAGTTGTTGAAAATGTCCTAACAATCCTGTCTGTGCAGCCTTAATCTGTATCACCATTGCTTTCTCCTTCAGTTTTTTCTGCTTCAACTCAATTTCATCACTACAGTATTTAGCATATAGCAAAACGTCATCAATCGGCTTTACTTGCCAGCAGATCAAATGATTCTTGATCATTTGACTTACCTCTGGTTTCAATCAGTCAACAAATCTGAGCACCAAATGAATCATGCTGTCCTTTTCAATTGTTTCTGCACCACTGAATTGTTTAAATGCCTTCAACAATCATTCATAATACCCATGAACTGATTCCTTCCCTTCCTTTGTTGTTCTATCTATGCGCTGCCAAGCAACATTTTTCGGCGAAATTCTCGTTTTCAGAAACTCAATGACTTTATAGCAATGTTTCATTCCTTCAGGAGATGGTGCACCTGTTTCCAAATCCCTTTGCGGTTCATTTATCGGCCAATCAACACTTCTCTCGCATTCAATCCCCAAATCTGCTGGAACCACAATGTCAAAAAGTGTGTTCAAGACTTCCCACAGACACTTTGAAAGCTTCACAAACCTATCTGTCTGCTGGTACCATTCCATTGGTTTCTCTCTTAGTCTTGGATAATCATTCGTAAAACTTATAATATCACTTCTAGGGTACATGTATAAAATTCCCTCCTAGCGTATCTCTCATAGGTAACATTTTTACTACCCCCCTGTCTGTGACCCATCATCTTTCTTTGTTTTTTCTCGTTTCCTGTCCCATTTACTCTCCCATTTGTCCAATGCCCTCCAAACCTGCACTTTCTCAAGTAACTCTTTAAAATGTGTTCTCATCCCCACAGATCTCATGTGAATAAAGTATTCTTCCTTCAAATTTAATCTATAACTTCTTTTTAATGTTTTCATTTTTGTCAAATCAATGTCATAATCGTCTGCTACATCTTGTAACTGTTGATAAACCCTGTTTGCTCCCTTTGTAATGACTTTACATAGATATCTCAATTGCCCTTCAGTATAGGATTCAAGTCTGTTCACTCCCATGGTCCCTTCTAAAAGTTCACTCCATTCCATGTTTAATCACACCTTGTTTATTGTCTCTTCTTCTTTATCCCTTCTCTCTTGTTGTTTTGAATTGTTTAAATCTTCCAGCCATTTTGTGATTTCTTGTGCAGAAAAGCCTTTCAATAATACTCCATTGGCTTTCGCACCTGCTCCTCACTCTTGCCCTGAACTCATACTCTGCTGCAGAGCCATTGTTCCCAAAATCCTCCACAGGCGACAAATCTATTAATGAATTTGTTTCATTTAAACTTGGTCCTTGTCTATTCTGCACATTTATCAATTAATTTTCTCCACTATTGTCCACATGAACATATAATGGAGTTACCAGACCCATCATAATAGGTACAGTACTTGCATCTGGATTAATCAGTGTTCCAACTCTCTGTGTCTGTCTTGCACTCATGCTCTGCCTCTGTGGAATCTGTATATGTACAGGTTCTCATAAATTCAGCCCTTGGCGACCTTGTGACAACACTAAATTAGTAATTGTTTTCACAATCCGAGCCTCTGGCTGTGCATTTGAACTCTCTCATTGTCCAGGATACTCTTTGCTGATTCTGAAATCAATGGTGCAGTAGGAATTGTATTACGAATTCTACTCCCATTTGATCTGTTATCATTCCGCTGTCTCACATTTGGTGGAGGATATGTTTCTAAAATATGAGTAACTATCACATCGTCCTCCATTTCATCATTGTGAGAAAACAGGGCTGATTGCAGAGGCCCCATAACCTTTTGCCCCCATTTTCCTCTTTTTGGCTGGTGTTTTCCTGACTTTGATGGTGCCCTGGGTACTGCTAACCAGTCCCAGGGCCTGTGCTCTGTGTAAAATGGATATGCAAATTAGGCTAATTATAATTGGCTAAGTTAACCTACCTATAAGTCCCTAGTATATGGTTGGGCATGTAGGTTTAGGGACCACAGCATAGGTGGTGCACACCTAGGTGCACTGCTGAGGTGCCCAGTGTCATTTTAAAAGCAAGCCTGCCTTGCTGGCTGCTTTTAAATTAAAGTTATATGCAAATTCGACTTTGGAATTAAAGGTACTTCCAAAGTCTTAAACTACCTTATTTTTACATATAAGTCACCCCTAAGGTGTGCCCTATGTGCCCCTAGGGCTGGGTGCCATGTAACTATAAGCAGGGACTTTATAAAAATAGATTTATAAGTCCTGGTGAGGTAAAAACAGCCAAATTCGTTTTTCCCTCACTGAAGTAAATGGCCTTCATAGGCTAGAATGGGCAGACTTTATTTTAAATTTTAAAGTCTCCTTAAATGTTACATACCAAGAATTTGGTATCAAATTGATTGTTGTAATAAATCCCACAACTTCCAGTTGTTGGATTTAATATAACTTGTCCAGGTAAAAAGTTTAGACTTTACCTAAAAAGTTGCCAATTTCAGCTCTGCATTGTTTTTGCTGCTGTGCTCTGATTGGCCAGCCTGCAGCAGCTTCTGCCAGGCTGCCTTGATGAGGTGTGAAGTGGCCAGACTTCACACAAAGGAATGTGCTTGGGGGAGAGAATCTCCCCTCAGCAGATGGTGAGGCAGGAAGGGGGAGGGCTGCCAAACTGGTCTTCAAAGGCAGAGAAGGACATTTGCAGCACCCAGCAACACCCCCACATCCTGCAACCCCAGACAGCTAGGTGCCCCCTTGATTAGATTAGGAGAGGGCAGGAGAGGGGTGTGTTTATGATTTTTAGCCACACCAGTGGGTGGGCTCAGCCAGATGTAACCTCCAAAAATCAGATTCATCCATGTTGGATTTTTAGAGACTGTTGCCTTCTGGGATGGATTTTTGCCACACTTCCCAGGAAGTGGTCATCACAGGGGGACGACCCTGTCCCTGATTGGAGAACCAGGGCCCCCCTGCTTTTCACCCAGGAGCAAGGATAAAACTGGCAGACCTGCACCCACACCTCAGATCCCCTCCAGAATTCAACAAGAAAGGAACTAAAGAAGAAGGACTGCCCTGCTGGACTCCTGGACTGCACCTGGAACCTGCACTCAGAAGGACTGCACCAGCTGCACACTTGGGCTTCACCACAAGAAGGACTTTGCCTGGCTTCAACTGGTTCAAGGAGGGACTCCCTGTTTGCTACAGGTGAAAAATTGCTAACCAGAGTCCCCTGCACCAACTCCTGAAGAAAGCGACCAGCTGACCACTGTCCAGTGGCCAAAAAGGAGTTTGCGCCAGGTGCATTCTGGGAGTTGAAGTCCGCACCCCCCAAGGACCATCACAGAACTTCTGGACCCTTGGGGTGAGCTGTGGACCCCAAAAGAACCTTAAAGGAACATCTGGGTGAAGCCCCAGAAGTTTGGAAAAGATTGGAGAATTTTTGAAAAAAAGCTCCATAAAGTGACCGACCCGACGCGGAAATTCTAGCCGGCTTGCCTCAACCGCGACCCGGCCTGACTTCGTGGTTCGTCCCGGTAAAGAAAAACATCCAAAAAAGAGACTAAGTCCGAAGGTAAAAAGTTGACCGGGACCTCCCAGCCATCGTATCCGAGAAGGGCTCCACGGACGTCAGATCAAGATCCAGGTTTACCCCGGTCGAAGGATTTTCATCTCGAAAAAACGACTAAGTCCGAAGGTAAAAATCACCACCGAGGAAACCGACTTCGCGTATCCGGACAAGGGCTCCAGGAGGTCGGATTCAACTGGCAGGTTCGTCCCGGGGAAGAAAAACATCAAAAAAGAGACTAAGTCAGAAGGTAACTTTTTAACCGAGGCCTCCCGCGACTTGTAGCCGAGCAGGGCTCCATCGCGGTCGGCCTGAAAGTTTGACTTTGCCCCGGTCCTGGTGCAACCAGATGACCCGATTGCCGCTTTTTGTTTCTAAGCGCTAGAAAATAATAATACTTTAAAAATTCATATCTCCGGTTCCCCTGAACCGATTTTAATTGTTTTTGTGTCATTTTAAAGATAAAAATATAAGCTATTTTTATAAATTGGTTTTGGATTTTTAAACAGTTTCCTGTGTTTTATTTAATTACTGTTTTGTGATATTTGAATGCTTTACACTTTGTCTCCTAAGTTAAGCCTTGACGCTCGATGCCAAGCTACCAAGGGTAGAGCTGGGATTAATTTACTGAGACCTAACTGTACCTATGTGGAGGTTAGTGGCTTGTTGCTAGGTGTAGGTACCTACCTGCCCTACCAATAACCCATTTTCCAACATAATTGGAAGCAGCGACGGGATCCTGTACTTGTGTTCAATATCACGTTACAGTTTTAGGTAAAACAAATTAAAAATCCTTTAAATTGTCCTAGTGCAAAATTTTTTTACATTTTTAAATTTGGATTAATTTCAATTATTGAATTTTTGTAATTTTTCTAAATTCTTGTTTCCAATTTTTGCAAAAAGTTTTTGTTGACACAAAACTAGGGAACCATGGAGCTTGATCTGGCTAGCCTACCCACACTGACAGAAGTCCAGCTTAGGGGGTTGTGTATTGAAAGAGGGTTGCCTGCAACCACTGATCTCAGGAAGCAAATCCTGATCACATCCCTGACAGCATGGGCTGAGGCCCAAGAGGTAGAGTCAGAAGAAGCTCCAGAGGAGGGAGAAAGAAGGGAGGATGCAAGCTCTAACCACTCAGGGGAGGGAAGGCATCTGAGCCTAAGTGAGTATGAGGAAGAACGGTCCTCAGTAAATACAGTCACTAGGGGCAGACCCAAAGCTAGTGGTGGGAAGGGGGTCCTTTCATGAGGAGAGAACCCATCCATCAGAGAAAGAGAGCTGGAGGCCCAGCTAGCATACATAGCTTTGGAAGCAGAGAAGCTGGCCCTAGAAAAGAAAAAGTGGGCATACAAAGAGAAAAGAGATGGAAGCAGCGATAAAGAAGCTGAGGTGTCCATGGGTGGGGGAGTTTGCCCCAGATTACCCAAAGGGGTGGTTCCTGCCTATGTAGAGGGGGATGACATAGATAAGTGGCTGGGGGCCTTTGAGAGGGCACTCCAAATGAGAAGGGTTAGGCCTCAATACTGGGGTTCCCTTTTGTGGGAGTTGGTCCCCAACTCAGGGAGGGATAGGCTTCTGACCTTAAGGGGGGAGGAGGCAGATTCATACCCTAGTATGAAGAGGTGCTTAGCCAAGAAGTTTGGTCTGACCCCAGAGCAATATAGAATGAAGTTCAGGGACACCCAGAAGGTCAGTACCCAGTCTTGGGTTGACTTTGTGGACATTTCACTAAAGGCACTAGAGGGCTGGATTATTGGTAACAAAGTAGATACTTATGAGGGGTTATACAATCTGATCATGAGAGAGCACATCTTGACCAATTGTACCCAAGAAAGGTTACGCCAGCATCTAGTGGACTCTAAGCAGACCAACCCTAGAGAGCTAGGGGAGGCAGCTGATGAGTGGTTGAGAACCAGGGTGGTTGTCAAGTCCCAGGGGGGAGACTCCAAGAAGGGGGGGGACAGGTCCCCAAAAACCTAAGGAGGGAGGTGGTAAGCCCACCACAGAGACTCCCTATGTACCCCAGAACCCTAAGAAGGAGGAGAGTAAATCCCACTCCCACTCTGACAAGCAGAGACAGGGAGACCCAGGGTTAAAAAAACTCTTGGACAGTAGGGCTTGCTTTGACTGTCAGCAGACAGGTCACTTCAGAGGAGATGCAGCCTGTCCAAAGAAGGTGGTTAGCACTGGGCTGTCCAGTGTAGCCATAGAGGAGGATTCCTCAGATGATGAAGTCCTCCTAGCATTGTGCTGGGAGACAGGACCAGATGGTAAGCTGGTGATCCCTGAGGGTGGGAGTAGGCACTTCCACCACATTCAAGTGAATGGGATCCCTACCACTGGCCTGAGAGACACCTGTACCAGTCACACTACAGTGAGTGACCGGTTAGTGACCCCAGACATGTATGTCCCAGGAAAGACAAAGAAAGTCAGGATAGCCACAGGGGAGGTCACCTCCAAACCTGTAGCCATAGTGCCCCTAGAGAGGGAGGGTATCCTTGACTGGATTAGGGTGGTAGTCAGTGCTGACCTTCCCCTAGATTGTATCCTGGGCAATGACCTCCCAGAGGTGAGTCTGGTCACAGATGGGGTGGTCGCCCAGGGCGCCCCCCCAACCCAAAGTCCTGGGGAGTCAGTCCCTACAGTTAGGAGACAGGGGTCCCCAAGAAAAGGAAAGAAGAAAAGGAAGGGTAGTCCACTCTTAAAGAGAGTTCCAGGGAGCCAAGGGCCTTCTGCCCCAGTAAGGGGGGAGCCCAGAGTTGGCACTGGTGAGGCCTTACCTGACCCCAAGGAAGTCCTGAGTAGTCAGGCAGCCGTCCAGATGCAAGGTTTTGCCCCTGCACTGACAGAAGGGAGAGTGGAAGGAGGGTGTCCGCCACAGGAGGTGGTAGCCCCCCACTCTAGACAGCAAGAGGGGTGCCAGGACCCCAAAGTTGCCCCTAAAGCAGCTCAGCCACCTGTCAGTGGAGAGCTTAGGGTGTGGTTCTGGGTACTGACAGCTGTCAGTAGCCTCTGCTGGGTGCTAGCCTTCCTGGCAGCACTGTACTTGGCCTGGGAGGCAGACCCCAGGGCCAATAGCAAAGTAGGCCCCCTGACCCTATTGGTCATGGTGGGGTTGCTCAAGTGTTGGGTGACCTCTTTGGGTAAGCTAGGTGTTGCCCTAGCAAAGTTTGGAGTAGGGGAGGTGGGCACCTCACTACCCAAGTTGGCAGAGAGAAAGGAGGAAGACCCCCCTAGAGGAAAGTTTCAGTTTGAGTTGGGTCCTTTTACTGTTGGGATGGCTTCACTACCCATAGGGAGTGACCCTGACAGGAGGATATAAGGCAGAGTAGGCCCTGCAAAGGGACAGCCAGTTTTCTTCACTGTCTTCCTCGCCTAACAAGCCAGGAAGACTGTCCCAGGGTTGGGCTGAGTCTCCTGGGCGTGTGGGCTGGGGGGGGGGGGTTGTGTGAGAAAACAGGGCTGATTGCAGAGGCCCCATAACTTTTTGCCCCCATTTTCCTCTTTTTGGCTGGTGTTTTCCTGACTTTGATGGTGCCCTGGGTACTGCTAACCAGTCCCAGGGCCTGTGCTCTGTGTAAAATGGATATGCAAATTAGGCTAATTATAATTGGCTAAGTTAACCTACCTATAAGTCCCTAGTATATGGTAGGGCATGTAGGTTTAGGGACCACAGCATAGGTGGTGCACACCTAGGTGCACTGCTGAGGTGCCCAGTGTTATTTTAAAAGCAAGCCTGCCTTGCTGGCTGCTTTTAAATTAAAGTTATATGCAAATTCGACTTTGGAATTAAAGGTACTTCCAAAGTCTTAAACTACCTTATTTTTACATATAAGTCACCCCTAAGGTGTGCCCTATGTGCCCCTAGGGCTGGGTGCCATGTAACTATAAGCAGGGACTTTATAAAAATAGATTTATAAGCCCTGGTGAGGTAAAAACAGCCAAATTCGTTTTTCCCTCACTGAAGTAAATGGCCTTCATAGGCTAGAATGGGCAGACTTTATTTTAAATTTTAAAGTCTCCTTAAATGTTACATACCAAGAATTTGGTATCAAATTGATTGTTGTAATAAATCCCACAACTTCCAGTTGTTGGATTTAATATAACTTGTCCAGGAAAAAAGTTTAGACTTTACCTAAAAAGTTGCCAATTTCAGCTCTGCATTGTTTTTGCTGCTGTGCTCTGATTGGCCAGCCTGCAGCAGCTTCTGCCAGGCTGCCTTGATGAGGTGTGAAGTGGCCAGACTTCACACAAAGGAATGTGCTTGGGGGAGAGAATCTCCCCTCAGCAGATGGTGAGGCAGGAAGGGGGAGGGCTGCCAAACTGGTCTTCACAGGCAGAGAAGGACATTTGCAGCACCCAGCAACACCCCCACATCCTGCAACCCCAGACAGCTAGGTGCCCCTTTGATTAGATTAGGAGAGGGCAGGAGAGGGGTGTGTTTATGATTTTTAGCCACACCAGTGGGTGGGCTCAGCCAGATGTAACCTCCAAAAATCAGATTCATCCATGTTGGATTTTTAGAGACTGTTGCCTTCTGGGATGGATTTTTGCCACACTTCCCAGGAAGTGGTCATCACAGGGGGACGACCCTGTCCCTGATTGGAGAACCAGGGCCCCCCTGCTTTTCACCCAGGAGCAAGGATAAAACTGGCAGACCTGCACCCACACCTCAGATCCCCTCCAGAATTCAACAAGAAAGGAACTAAAGAAGAAGAAGGACTGCCCTGCTGGACCCCTGGCCTGCACCTGGAACCTGCACTCAGAAGGACTGCACCAGCTGCACACTTGGGCTTCACCACAAGAAGGACTTTGCCTGGCTTCAACTGGTTCAAGGAGGGACTCCCTGTTTGCTACAGGTGAAAAATTGCTAACCAGAGTCCCCTGCACCAACTCCTGAAGAAAGCGACCAGCTGACCACTGTCCAGTGGCCAAAAAGGAGTTTGCGCCAGGTGCATTCTGGGAGTTGAAGTCCGCACCCCCCAAGGACCATCACAGAACTTCTGGACCCTTGGGGTGAGCTGTGGACCCCAAAAGAACCTTAAAAGAACATCTGGGTGAAGCCCCAGAAGTTTGGAAAAGATTGGAGAATTTTTGAAAAAAAGCTCCATAAAGTGACCGACCCGACGCGGAAATTCTAGCCGGCTTGCCTCAACCGTGACCCGGCCTGACTTCGTGGTTCGTCCCGGTAAAGAAAAACATCCAAAAAAGAGACTAAGTCCGAAGGTAAAAAGTTGACCGGGACCTCCCAGCCATCGTATCCGAGAAGGGCTCCACGGACGTCGGATCAAGATCCAGGTTTACCCCGGTCGAAGGATTTTCATCTCGAAAAAACGACTAAGTCCGAAGGTAAAAATCACCACCGAGGAAACCGACTTCGCGTATCCGGACAAGGGCTCCAGAAGGTCGGATTCAACTGGCAGGTTCGTCCCGGGGAAGAAAAACATAAAAAAAGAGACTAAGTCAGAAGGTAACTTTTTAACCGAGGCCTCCCGCGACTTGTAGCCGAGCAGGGCTCCATCGCGGTCGGCCTGAAAGTTTGACTTTGCCCCGGTCCTGGTGCAACCAGATGACCCGATTGGCGCTTTTTGTTTCTAAGCGCTAGAAAATAATAATACTTTAAAAATTCATATCTCCGGTTCCCCTGAACCGATTTTAATCGTTTTTGTGTCATTTTAAAGATAAAAATATAAGCTATTTTTATAAATTGGTTTTGGATTTTTAAACTGTTTCCTGTGTTTTATTTAATTACTGTTTTGTGATATTTGAATGCTTTACACTTTGTCTCCTAAGTTAAGCCTTGACACTCGATGCCAAGCTACCAAGGGTAGAGCTGGGATTAATTTACTGAGACCTAACTGTACCTATGTGGAGGTTAGTGGCTTGTTGCTAGGTGTAGGTACCTACCTGCCCTACCAATAACCCATTTTCCAACAATCATCATTAAACATAACTCGCTTCGGCTCCTTCATGTCTTGTGAACCCTTCTTCTTTTTCTTTCCATCTTTTGTCTCAATCTCATCTTCCTTTGTTCTTCCTTTGTTCTCGCAGGAAATAATCTGACTCCATGTAATGTTTCTACTCTCCACCTTTTCTGCTCCTCATCCCATACAGCTTCAGATAACGTCTTTTCTACTCTTCTTATTTTCTTTTCAAATTTTAAATCCTGTTGCTGTTTTTGCTACCAGTTCCCATATCACTAATGCTACATACTGTGCTGGCCTTGGTGAAGGTTATTCTTAAATTGAATGTACCATTTTCTGGGAAAGCTAAACAACCTTCTTTCTTTGTAATCTTGACCCAATGTTTCAACCAAAGATATGCCACTGCACCTCTCTCCTCAAACACAATACATGCAGGAGTATTCCTTGGTGGACAAACCTCTCCCTTGAATGCCAGAATGTATTCATCACCCCTCAACGGACTTCTTAAAGCTTAGAAAAACGTAATTTTCGGACTGATTTTATTTAAAGCTAACAACCACAGCAAAACAATTATTATAAAACTCAATTAGACAAAGCAAATACAAACAATAAGCAAAGAATAAAGAAAGAATAACCAATCATGGATAGTGACTACGATCCCACAATTCTCTTCGACCCCCTCGCCTTCCAATCCCGTTACTCTGTTGTCGGACTGATTGACGAATCCGTGCACAATTCCTTTTTGCTGATCAGCCGATCCCAGCACGGCCCCAACTACTTCACACCCACACATTCACCCCCTTTCACCTAGATGCTGAAAAAGTCTGTGGAACTGCTAACGCGTCCCTCTATGATAATTTTCAGGACTCGTTTTAGGCCAATGATTCTTTTGACCCAGTTGAGAGACACCTTAGGACGAGATAGCTAATCAATATATCAATCAATATGTCAATAATGTCATTAATATTTATTACCACAATGCATTTTACTTTAGTCAAAGACATTAATCAACTCAAGACACCACCATGATCTTGCAGTCATGAATAACCACACCAGTTTAGTAGAATTTTATGAGGTTTATTCCCTATTTATTACAATTCTAAGAGCAAGTTTGTTAATTTCAAAAGCAAAACACTAAATAACATTGTCATGAGTTAGCAACTCGAATAAGATTTAATCAAAGCAAGGAACACAATTATTAGAACATAACACAGAGTCAACATAGACCAACTTCAGCAGAGTGTCATTTACGCGTCAGTTCAACAAAGTATAGATTCAGTCATTTTGTCTATTTGCGTCAGTATAGTGAACCCCTGTCCTAACCACTGATTAGCATTAGCATGTTGTGCTTCATGCAAAACAATTTAGAACACCAATTTGGAAAACGTCTAGCTATGGTCTCTGTCAAAAGTAAGCAGTTGGTACCAAGAAAGGAAAAGCAAACAGACAAATCACAAGTTCATTGTCATAGTTACTCTCCAAGGTTTGGGTCAGCACCCAGGTTCAGTCTTCATCTTCAGGACATCAGTCGATTCGCCATCAGTCAAGGACTCAGCTCACGGAAAAACAGGGCACTTCCCTCATAAGGAGGTAAAGTGTAAAATGGACAATCTAAGGAAGAGGATGGCTTAAGTTAAACCAATAAGTCACCAAACAGAGTGACAAAGTTTCTGTATCAAATCGATAGCATTTCCCTAATCAATCTCCTGTGGTCTCCTGCTCCCTAATTCTCTAATTCACTTCCTGGTGACAGGGGTTTTTATCCCCTTTTCGTTGTACATTCCCCTAAAACTTGATTGGTTAGTTGTTGCACCCCACTATATTTAGCTAATTAAAAAAACAGATTATGGGGGTCATTCTGACCCTGGCGGCCGGTGACCGCCAGGGTCACCGACCACGGGAGCACCGCCAACAGGCTGGCGGTGCTCCCGAGGGCATTCTGACCGCGGTGGTTCAGCCGCGGCCAGAAAGGGTAAACCGGCGGTCTCCCGCCGGTTTACCACTGCCCTTGTGAATCCTCCATGGCTGCGGAGCGCGCTCCGCAGCCATGGGGATTCTGACACCCCCTACCGCCATCCTGTTCCTGGCGGGTCTCCCGCCAGGAACAGGATGGCGGTAGGGGGTGCCGCGGGGCCCCTGGGGGCCCCTGCAGTGCCCATGCCCATGGCATGGGCACTGCAGGGGCCCCCGTAAGAGGGCCCCGCAAAGTATTTCAGTGTCTGCTAAGCAGACACTGAAATACGCGACGGGTGCAACTGCACCCGTCGCACCCCTGCAACTACGCCGGCTCAATTCTGAGCCGGCGTCCTCGTTGCAGGGGCATTTCCTCTGGGCCGGCGGGCGCTCTTTTGGAGAGCGCCCGCCGGCCCAGAGGAAATGTCTGAATGGCCGCCGCGGTCTTTTGACCGCGGTGCGGTCATTCAGCGGCGGTCCGCCAAGGTCAAAATGACCCCCCATGTCATTAATCTTTCACCTCACATTAGTTCTCAGACATTTTATTGGTCCATATGATTGACGTCTTCAGAGGTAGCACGTCCGGTATGATTTCATCCTTCTGTAATTCTTTGCACATCTTTTGGTCAGTAGCTCCATTGTCTGTACCGGCTTGAACGACCTTGTACATTATACTAATCTACACTGTTGCATTTTAGTTAATACATTTCTACAAGCAATATGAATTTCATGACAACAGATCTACTATAGTTAAATTCAGCTTCTAGTTTGAAGAAAACAAGAGGTCATGTCATTTTGCGAGTCAGCACACTGCACGTTTCGAAAAAACACATTTAATATGAGAGCCAGGCAGCTAGGCTTCGACTCATGCTAACTTAAGGCCTACAAGATTTATTAGCAAAACTTCAATAACATAATCATTAATAATTAGTCCAAAACTATTCAAATGCAATATTTTATAAACATTAGTCATTTTCATTAATCCCCGTATACATTGACGGCCACTCCCATGGTCACATTTCAACGCACGTTTTCAGCAAAACATATTAATACACTTTCTATATGGCATTACTATACATTAGCTCATAAACATTTCATGTTAATATAGATTATATAAGCTACGCTCTCTCAGTCCCTCCTCTGATGACGTTCGTCATCACATAAACCTTTCCCTTTCAAGCTTTAATTTTTAATTTATTCACTTTGCGCATAATGCGCATTTCAACATCTTGACCTTTGTGTGAACTCTCCCAAATTTCATTAAACATTTTCTCCCTTTCATTTTCTTCGTTCCTCTTATTTCGTTTTGTCCAATTTCTTTTAATTCTTTCAATAATTTTGCATGCTCCCCATAAACCCAATAAACAAATCAAGACAATTAATAAACACCCCAATATTTTTGCAAGAACCCCATTCCAAATATTGCTAAACCAGCTCTTTACTCTGGCAATTCCTTTTTCAACGTTTTCCCAGACTCCAGGTTCCTTCCAATCTGCACTATCTCTTGTTAGGTTAGTAAGCATACCTCTAATCTTTTTACTATTATCAGGAATAAATGAGCAACAATGACGCTAGTTAAGCATCTTACATACTCCGCCGCTCTTTGCTAAAAGAATGTCTAAAGAAAGCTGATTTTGAAGAGTCATAACTCTTTCCGCAGCACGTTCAGTATCCATCAGGAGTATAGCCCCTGTAAAATTTGTCAGCATGTTATCCACAATAGTAGACAACTTTCAAATCTTAATGGAGTTTAAGATAACCCCCACTGAAGGAATTATGGCTCCAAATATGTCACCAATGACAGCAAGCGCTGTTTCTCATCTTTGTCTAGCATGTTGTAATTCAGACATTTTAGGTATTTGCTTAAAGTCACCAATCTGGTAAATCTTTGGGAAAACTATCCCCAAATAACATGTCCCATACCATCCCTTTGGAAGACGGTAATAAGCATTAAGTCCACAGATATAATAGATCCCAGGGCTCGCTGGATCCTGTCTATTTAACATGAATGTCCATTTACTCTGAAACAAAAACACATGCCTGCATTCATTCATTCCCACAAATAAAGTGTTGTGATCAGATTTCGGCCTATTTATACAAAGCCTTCCTACATGTAATGCATCTATAGCTAATTTGCCTTGCGTCTTTATTGCAGTGTAAGCTTAGTCATTTGCGTATGTGCGTTTTTCTAATCCTTTTTCTAGCCTTTCTTTCAGTGCTTTGCGTCTATCATCAGTGTGATCCAAAAAGCTTTTCTCTACAGGCGTTAGTAAGCAAGTCAGATTGTTGCGGTGTGCATAAGCTGTCCCAAATGTCAGTGTAGGCTCAAAGAAACCTCTAACTAATTTTATACTATGCTCTTTAGCTAATTTGTTCAGAAACTCAATCACAGGCACAAAAGAAAACACTACATCCAAATTAGAATAAAAATATTGCACATGTTCCTGGTCATAGAATCTTGTTAGTAGCAAACTACAACTTATCCCGTAAGTTAGTGGAAGACTATGATAAGTGACCCCCTCTTGTACTGATGAATGAATCTTTGTGCACAAATAACAGTTTCTCGCATCCATTGTGCCAACAAATTCATTCAGCAAGCAGTAGAAAACATTAGTAGAAAGTTCCCCCTTTGAATTAGTTCCCTCATGCAAGTGTTTTGTGTCCTGCTCAAACTTTTCCCACGGTGTTAGTGTAGTAGTCTCAGGCTTTGAAGCATTGTTACTCACTTTCTTTTCGAACCATGGCATTCCCACAATCACACCTACAATTATTATTACACACACAATACCTAATATAACACTTAGCCAACCACACACTTTACCCTTTTTGCTACTACCTCAAGTGTAAGCCATGATCTGTAAAGAAACAGATAGTATAATAACTCAAAACAATCAACTTGAGGATGATTTAAAAAGCTCTCTTTTTTTTATGCAAGTCCCTCTTTCTCTCTGCGTGTATTTACAGCGTTTCACTCACCCCAGGACCCTTTTGTCAAATCAGGTTAGCAGCTTGTCATAATCGGGTTTCAGTGTCAATTCAGGTTATCAATGTCCCATCCGGTAATTTTTCAGTCTCTTTTCTCAGCTTTCAATTTCAATTAATTTTTTTTTAACACAGTCTCTTTCTCTTTTTAAATTCAGGTACCGTATTATTGGCCTGCTACTTCCCGATCAAAGCAAAATGCTAAGAATTCTTGTTGCCATTCAGATGTTGTTGCATATGCCCATTCAGGACCTGCGTATCTTCTATTTGCAACTCTTTTTCTTTTCAATCTGCGTTCACGTTGCAATTCTCCTTCACTTAAATCTTCTTTTCTGGTTGTATCGACTTCTTCCTCTATTGTTTCACCGGGAACAACCTTTTCTCTTGCAGCTTGTTTCTTTGGCCAGTTATCACCTTTATGCGTCTTCTTCTGCTTGGCTTTTCAGCACGCTGAACAGCACCCTCCTCTTGTACCATGGTGTTTTCTCTTGACGGACCTGCAATTGGCTCAGGAAGTGTCGGTGTGTTTTGACCTGCCTCTGCTCTTTCCCCCTCTTCTTCTTCTGGGTCTGTAACAGGTTCAAGTTCTAACCCGTATCCGTCTGCTTCTGGGAGAACCTCTCCTTGACTTAGTTCTCCTGCTGCCTCTACTGAGATAGGCTCACCGTCACCTCTCTAGAACTCGTTTGCTGTTTGAAGGACTAAGCCATCCTCAGTGGGATCTCCTGCAGTCTCAGTTTCCACTTGAATACTCTCCGGCCCTGAGACTTCCTTTTCTGGAGTTGTTGTTTCGGGCACTTCAAGTTCCTCATCAGTCGGACATGTCACCTTCTTTGTGTGACTGGCATGTATCCAGTTTGGAACGCCTGCACATTTCACAGCAGTGGTTGTTGTCAATATTACTTGATATGGCCCCTTCCAGCGCGGCTCCAAACACGATTTCCTCACGTGCTTCTTGACAACCACCCAGTCACCGGCTTGTAGGGTGTGACCTGGATCACTGATTGGTGGTAATGTATTGGCCTCCACCTGGTGGGAAAAAGAGCGGACCACATCAGCCAAACTCTTGCAGTATTCCGGCACCACATGATAATCACAAGAGCATTTGCAGGTACTGCGGGCAACCTCATAGCTCTGCCCTTCAATATCTCGTGGGGAGATAGTCCTGTCTTCTTATCAGGTGTATTTCTCATTGACATCAGTACTAAGGGCAATGCATCTGGCCACTTCATATTGGTAGCTGCACACATTTTTGCCATTCTCGATTTCAAGGTGCCAGACATCTGTTCCACTAGTCCTGATGCTTCAGGGCGGTAGGTACAATGCAGCTTCTGTTCAATGTCTAAAGCAGCACACAAGAGCTTAATCACCTCATTGTCGAATTGTCTGCCCCTATCTGATTCTAAAGAGACCGGAAATCCGAACCGTGGTATTAACTCTCTAAGCAACAGCTTTGCTACTGTAAGACTGGCATTCCTACGTGTAGGATAGGCTTCAATCCAGTGACTGAAAACACACACAATCACCAACACATACCTCAAGCCTCCACACACAGGCATCTCAATTGAATCCATTTGCATCTTGCTAAAAGGACCTCCAGCTCTCCCTATGTGGCTCAAAGTCACCACAGTCCCTTGTCCTGCATTCATCTGTTGACAGATGATGCACCTGTGACAGGTAACCTCTGCGGCTTGTCTGAATTTCAGATTAAACCAATCAATTTTAAACAACCTGATCATTGCGTCTCTCCCAAGATGTGCCTGTCCATGATAGAGCCTTGCAAACTGTGACAAAAGGCTGTTTGGCAAAATCAACTTCCCCTCCTCTGAGACCCACAAGTCATCTGCTCTTTGTACACATTGCATTCTCTGCCAGGAGCGTTTCTTCTCCCTGCTAGCACGACCCTGCAATGATTTTAGCTCATTTAATGTATCAACCACTCAATGCAAAATTTAAGCACGTTTCATTTTCAGTTTGCGGTAACAATTCCCACTGGTCCTTGAACGATATACAGTTCAATGCACAAAACCTTGCGACTTGATCTGCATAGCCGTTTCCCATTGACACAAAGTCCTGTGACTTAACGTGAGCATTGCATTTCATCACTGCAATTTCAAGAGGTAACTGAATCGCATGCAACAAATCCTTAATCTGTTCGCCATTTTTCACTGGTGAACCAGAAGAGGTCATGAAACCCCTCTGCGACCACAATTGGCCAAAATCATGTACAATTCCGAATCCGTACCTGCTGTCAGTATAGTTAGTGACTTTCAGATTTTCACCTGCGTGGCATGCCTTAGTAAGGGCAATCAATTCAGCCACTTGTGCGGAATATACTCTTTCGAGCCAGGAAGCTTCTACACACAGCAGAACCGGCTCTCAGTATTCCGACTGAGTCTCTCAAACAGGATCCATCAACAAACATAATGAAGTAATTTTCTTCTAACTGCGTATCTTTAATGTCAGGTCTGGGTTTGGTGCATAGTTCTGTTACCTCAAGACAGTCGTGCTCCACCTCCTCTGCACTGCTAATCTCAGTGTTTTCAACAGGAAGTAGAGTTGCCGGGTTCAACACAGTACATCTCCTCAAGGAAACATTAGGTGATCCTAGAATAACTGTCTCATATCGGGTAAGTTGGGCATTTGTCATATGCTGAGTTTTAGTTCGGGTTAGCAGGATTTCAACTGAATGTGGAGCCATTACTGTTAGGGGATCTCCCAACACTATGCCTTCACACTGCGTGAGGCTTTGACCAACTGCTGCAACTGCACGCAAACAACCTGGTAAGGCTGCTGTGAATGAGTCCAAAGTAGCTGAAAAATATGCTACAGGGCGGTTTGCACCTACCTCCATGGACCTGTGTGAAGACAGACAAAAAACAAGCATCGCGTTCATGACAAAACAGTAGAAAAGGCTTTGTGTAATCAGGCATACCTAAGGCTGGTGCCCTACACATGCACTCTCTCAATTCCATGAATGACTCAAGCTCTCCCTCGGACAGAATTATGGTATACGGGTCGTCCTTAGTTTCCTTGCCTGTCAGTTTTATCAATGGTTTTGAAATAATCGAAAAGTTGGGTATCCACTGGCCACAGTAGCCCACCATTCCCAAAAACATTCTGACATCTCTCTTTGTTGTCGGGGGATTCATCTGCAGTATGGCTGTAACCCTTTCTTTTGATATTCTCCTGGACCCTTTCGCAATCAAGTGCCCTAAGTATTTCACCTCTTTCTGACAGTACTGCAGCTTCTTTGGGGACACTTTATGTCCATTCTTTCCCAAATGGTTCAGTAAGGCAATTGTGTCATACCTACAATCGTCTTTCGTTTTGGACGCAATCAGCAAGTCATCAATGTACTGCACTAGGGTCGAACTGAAAGGCAGTTCTTACGACGCTAGGTCCTTCTTCAATATCTGATTGAAGATGGATGGTGACTCCGAAAACCCTTGAGGAATTCTGCACCAACTCTACACCTTGCCCAGGAATTTGAAACTGAAGAGAAATTGGCTGTCCTCATGAAGAGGCACCGAAAAGAACGCTTGTGACAGGTCCACAACTGTGAACCACCCTGCATGACATGGAACCTGAAACATGATTACTGCTGGATTCGGCACTATGGGGCAACATTTTACCACACTCTTGTTTATTTTTCTCAAATCCTGCACAATTCGAACTTTCCCACAAGGCTTTTACAGACCCATTATCTGTGAAGTACATGGGCTGCTCAATACCTCCTTCAGAACTCCTTGCTTTATAAAATCCGCAATTATCTGCGACACCTGAATAAGGACATCTTGTGCCATGTGATACTGCGGCACCTGGGGAAACACTGCATTTGGCTTAACCTGTACTTTAACCGGTTCCACTCCTTTTATCAGTCCCACTTCCTTTCCTGTCAGGTCCCACACTTTCTCTGTCACAGTTCCCTATAATTCAGCTGGCAAGTCAGTTATTGTAAGCATCAGGAATAAGGTTATCAAAGGGTAATCTTCATTTATGGTCTCTGTCTCCGATTCCGGAAACTGACCATCAGCCCCCTCATCATCACTGTTTGTCTTCACCTCAGTTCCTTCATTAGAACAGGTAATCGAACACTTCGTCTTGCACAGTAAGTCTTTGCCCAATAGGGACACAGGACTAGAATCACAGACTACAAATTTATGCAATCCCTGAAAGTTACCAATTTCAACTTGAACTGGGTCAGTAATCGGATTTGTCAAGTACTGGTTCGCTACTCCTACCACTCTTATGGTACGCCCTGAAAGTGGCAATTTCAGAACCTCTGCACTTCTGACTGTAGAGCGTGTAGCTCCTGTATCAACTAAAAATGAAACCTTGTGACCCATCACTTTTTCCTCTACATAGGGTCCCCTCTGATCTACGTCTAAGGGCGCTGCAAGCCTGCCCTCCTCATTGTCTGAAATATCATCCGACCACTCATTATTCATTGCATCCTCACCACGCAATGGGAATTGCTGCACTGTGTTATTTTGACTCATCATTTGGCCTGTGACCTGCTGAGGAAGCATCACCTGTTGCTGTCCCATTGGAGCTAATGGTAATTGCATTTGCTGTCTAGGTACCATGGGAACCTGCTGTTGTATCTGCTGCATTTGTGCCGGTTGAATACGCAGCATTTGTATTTGCTGCATGGGTTGTAACCCCTGCATCTGAGCCATGTTATTCTGGAAGTTCTGATTTTGACCTCTCGATTTTTGACCCCTCATATTTTTAAATGTACCGACATCAGTGCTTTGTTGAACGACACCATCCTGAACCATATTTGGCCATTCCCGTTTCCAATGCCCCACGCCCCGCACGCGTGAGATGGTGACATCTTTTTCATCCCTTGTACATTGTTTTGAACCACAACAGTATTCAAATCTGTACCGCGATTCACAAAACCTCGACCTCGGCCTCTCGGCTGTGCCTGAAATACACCATTCCCTTGCGGTTGCTGCTGTACCATCTGTTGAATCCCGTTTCCCTGCATGCCTGCCTGCGCTGCCTTCGCTGCCTTAATCTGCATCACCATCACTTTCTCCTTCAACTTTCTCTGCTTCAGCTCAATCTCATACTACAGTATTTTGCATACTGCAACACCTCATCAATCAGCTTTGCTTGCCAACAGATCAAACGATTCTTAATCATCTGGCTAACCTCTGGTCTCAGCCCTTCAACAAATTTGAATGCAAGATGGTTCATGTCTTTCAGCTCAATAGTCTCAGTGCCACTGTAATGTTTGAACGCTTTCAACAACCTCTCGTAATAAGCATGGATTGACTCTTTGACCTCCTGTAAAGTCCGGTCGATTTTCTGCCAGTCAGTCACTTTCTGCGACACTTTCTGCTTCAAAAACTCAATCACTTTATGATAGTACTTCATCACCTCCTCAGATGGTGCTCCAGTTACCTTATCCCTTGCTGGCTCCTGTGTCGGCAAGTTCACACCCCTCTTGCACTCAAGCCATAAATCAGGTGGAACAATGATCTCAAACAAGGTATTTAAGCCCTCCCAGAGACACTTCATAATCTTTATAAACCTGTCTGTCTGCTGGTACCACTCTATTGGCTTTTCCCTTAACCTGGGGTAATCATTTGTGAATGACAAAATATCTCCTCCAGACCATGGTACATGGACTAGAACCCCTCCAGCTGTTTCCCTCATTGGTAGTATCTTTACTGTCCCGGTGTCCGGTGAGGCTTTAGTCTGACTTGATCCCGGACTGTCACCTTTCTCCTTATCTCTCTTCTTTGCCCATCTGCCTTCCCATTTTTCTAAAGCTCCCCAGATCTGCGCACTGTGCAGTATTTCTTTAAGATGCGCTTTGATTCCGGCAGACCTCATATGCTCAAAATTCTTAGAATCAAAGTCCAGTCTGTAGCTTCTCTTCAAATGTTTAGTATTCTCAATGTCTATATTGTATTTGTCTGCCAGGTTCGCTAACCTCTGATGTACCTTACCCACTTCTTTAGTGATTTTGGGGCACAGATATCTCAGTTCTGCTTCTGTGTATCATTCTAATCTGTTCACCCCCATTGTCCCTTCTACTAGTTCAGCAGCTTCTACTCCCAGTCTCACAAAATTTAGGTATTCTTCTTTTTCTGGCTTCTCTACAGTTACTGCAGTCTTTTGTGAAGCATAGGTCTTTTCTAACCACTCATTTAATTGTTGCACAGAGAAACCTTGCAACAAAATGTTTCCTGACTGCATCAATGGTGACTGTGATGTCTCTACACTCATTGCCTGTGGAGCCAGCACACTCAACCCTGCTTGTCTCATTGCCTCTAGAGGAGCTCCAATCAGACTGAGGTCTAACAAAGATCTGAGTCCTTCTGCTGCTTGTTCTCTTGGTAAAATGGGTTTCGGAGTTCCTGTCTACCCTCCTCTTGTTATTTCTGGGGTCCTCACTCCCTGGTCGCATACGTCAGGCTTATCTTCCGCATACAGTGGTACTAGCGGACCAACTGTAATAGGTAGTGATATGGCAGGTGGTGTCGGACCTGGTCCCAAACTCCGTGGAGTGGTAACTCCCAATGCTTGGCTCCCTGTGGCTGGTGCAGGTACTAATGGAGATCCTGCTGCTGGACTAAAACCCGGAATCAGCTGTTGCTGCGGCTGGGGCAGCAATTGCGGAGTTGGCTCAATCTGCACTAACCTTGATTTTGTATATATCGGATCAGGCGGCACTATCAGACTTGTAGTAGTCTCTAGTATTGGGACGTCTGGATAGATTCTCTGTATGTGCGGTGGAGGTTGCAAATGTATCTGCATGTCTGGTGCAGTGGGTACACTAACACCACTTTGTGTCAAAACTGTATCACTAGTATGCACTGTATCTGTAACTCCCTTATCCTGCGTCTGGTTCCCAGGACCCGCACTAGTGCTCAGGACATTATTGTCTACTGCATAAGGTGGCGGGCGATCATGCAACAACTGATTAGGAAATTCCTCATCGTCTGAATCGTCTTCCTCTATCCAGGACCTCTTAGTCTCTTTTGGCTTGCTAGAGCTCTTATCTGTCTTACAGGTGGCTTTCTTTCCCTGTGTCTCATCTTCTTGCGTTATTGCTGGGAACAATTTGAGCCCGTCAACTATTCCCCTTCTCCACATTTTGCTCTCATTGTCCCATCTAGCCTCAGCTAAAGTCTTTTCTGCCCTCCTCATTCTCCTCCCAACGCAGTTTTGCGTCAAAAAAAGTAGCGCCGGCTAACGCCATTCTGAAGCGCCATGCGGGCGCCGTATTTATTGAATGACGTTAGCCGGCGTTAGCCGCCGGCGCTTTCTGGTGTGCGTTAAAAAAAACGACGTACACCAGGCAGCGCCGGCGTAGGGGGAAAATGGCGTATGGGCGTCCAGAAATGGTGCAAGTCAGGCTGAGGCAAAGACAGGAGTCATGCCCCCTTGCCCAATGGCCATGCCCAGGGGACTTTTGTCCCCTGGGCATGGTCATTGGGCATAGTGGCATGTAGGGGGGCACAAATCAGGCCCCCCTATGCCACAAAAAAAATAAAAAATACTTACCTGGACTTACCTTAATGTCCCTGGGGTGGGTCCCTCCATCCTTGGGTGTCCTCCTGGGGTGGGCAAGGGTGGCAGGGGGTGTCCCTGGGGGCAGAGGAGGGCACCTCTGGGCTCATTCTGAGCCCACAGGTCCCTTAACGCCTGCCCTGACCCAGGCGCTAAAATCCGGCACAAATGCGGGTTTTTTAGTCCCGCCCACTCCCGGGCGTCATTTTTGCCCGGGAGTATAAATACGACGCATATGCATCGCAGTCATTTTTTAAGACGGGAACGCCTACCTTGCATATCATTAACGCAAGAAAGGTATTCACGCAAAAAAATGACGCTAACTCCATGAACTTTGGCGCTAGACGCGTCTAACGCCAAAGTATAAATATGGAGTTAGTTTTGCGTCGAAAAAAACGACGCGAATTCGGCGCAAACGGAGTATAAATATGCCCCTTAACATCCACCTCAAATTTTCTAAAATTCTCATATTGAGATTCTCATATTGAACGTTCCGTGTTCTGGAAATGCCAAACATCCCTTCTTTTCCGTCAATTTGCGCCACTGTTTCATCCATAAGCAAGGCGCTACTCCCTTTTCCTCCATTACTATATAAGCTGAAGTACCCTCAGGCGGTATAGGCTCCCCCTCACTCGACATAATGTATGCGTCTCCTTTCAGAGAGCTCCTAAAAGCTTTTATAAAATTCATCTTTACGTCTTTTCTTTTGTTTGTATTTAATCAGGAAGTGACTTTAATTCCCAAGACACTCTTCACCCACCTTTCTCAACCTATTGCCTCTCTCGGACGGCTGCCAATCCGTGCACGACCCCTCTCGACAACTGACCTATCCTGGCGCGGCACTGCTGACGTCACACTCACACACTGCAGCTGACAAAGTCTTGCGGCTTGTCCTCCTCACACTGGATCCACACCAAACTAATGCAATATTGCAAGCACCTTTAACAACAACTCAAGTTTGCTGGATTACTACAGGAAGGGTACACAATCGCTTCAGAACTTTACAGAGATTTCACTTGAAGCCTCGGCCGCTACTCTCTCCTTCTCAGCTCCCGCATTCGCAAGCAGAATTAGACCCACATATCATACTCTCGACTTGTCAATGGTTTGTCGTAGTGCACTTTAGAACTTACCAAATCTCCATCGAAGTTTTCACACATACAATTTGACTCAAACTCGACTTGTCAACCACGCCCGACGGACCTATTTAAACCGCACAAATTACAACAAAACCCAAGTGTCTCCTACACTTGTCAATATACTCCAGAGTCTTAGACCACGACGGGTCCGTACATTACCAACCACGTGGATCTTTTTTTTTAAAAGCACAAAGTGCCACATTCACATGAAGTACGCCGACTTCCCTACTCTCATACTGCGGAGAACGCCCACACCTGCTAAAACAACATTACCTGGCCTAAATACACACAAACTTCACAAATCATCTGCAAAATGCATAAGGTGAGCAAGCGCAAATTCTATACCACACCTGCTAAAACGCCGAGAACATTCCCAACTCAGGTAGGCTCAGAGATCCCGGGAAAGTCATGGGGAATTTAGGAACACATCATATCTCCAATTTGCATTATCTCAGAAAAACAATTTAAACAGTAATTCTCCGTCCTAAGGCCCCAAAGGGCCAAACCGTCGCTCTGCTACCAGAACTGCTAACGCGTCCCTCTATGATCATTTTCAGGACTCGTTTAGGCCAATGAATCTTTTGACCCAGTTGAGAGACACCTTAGGACGAGATAGCTAATCAATATATCAATCAATATGTCAATAATGTCATTAATATTTATTACCACAATGCATTTTACTTTAGTCAAAGACATTAATCAACTCAAGACACCACCATGGCCTTGCAGTCATGAATAACCACACCAGTTTAGTAGAATTTTATGAGGTTTATTCCCTATTGATTACAATTCTAAGAGAAAGTGTGTTAATTTCAAAAGCAAAACACTAAATAACATTGTCATGATTTGGCAACTCGAATAAGACTTAATCAAAGCAAGGAACGCAATTATTAGAACATAACACGGAGTCAACATAGATCAACTTCAGCAGAGTGTCATTTACACGTCAGTTCAACAAAGTATAGATTCTGTCATTGCGTCAGTATAGTGAACCCCTGTCCTAACCACTGATTAGCATTAGCATGTTGGGCTTCATGCAAAACAATTTAGAACACCAATTTGGAAAACGTCTAGCTATGGTCTCTGTCGAAAGTAAGCAGTTGGTACCTAGAAAGGAAAAGCAAACAGACAAATCACAAGTTCATTGTCATAGTTACCCTCCAAGGTTTGGGTCAGCACCCAGGTTCAGTCTTTGTCTTCAGGACATCAGTCAATTCGCCATCAGTCAAGGACTCAGCTCACGGAAAAACAGGGCACTTCCCTCAAAAGGAGGTAAAGTGTAAAATGGACAATCTAAGAAAGAGGATGGTTTAAGTTAAACCAATAAGTCACCAAACAGAGTGACAAAGTTTCTGGATCAAATCAATAGCATTTCCCTACTCAATCTCCCCTGGTCTCCTGCTCCCTAATTCTCTAATTCACTTCCTGGTGACAGGGGTTTTTATCCCCTTTTCGCTGTACATTCCCCTAAAACTTGATTGGTTAGTTGTTTCACCCCACTATCTTTAGCCAATTAAAAAACAGATTATGTCATTAATCTTTCACCCCACATTATTTCTTAGACATTTTATTGGTCCATATGATTGACGTCTTCAGATGTAGCACGTCCGGTATGGTTTCATCCTTCTGTAATTCTTTGCACATCTTTTGGTCAGTAGCTCCATTGTCCGTACCGGCTTGAACGACCTTGTACATTATACTAATCTACACTGTTGCATTTTAGTTAATACATTTCTACAAGCAATATGAATTTCATGAGAACGGATCTACTATAGTTAAATTTAGCTTCTAGTTTGAAGAAAACAAGAGGTCATGTCCTTTTGCGAGTCAGCACACTGCACGTTTAAAAAAACACATTTAATATGAGAGCCAGGCAGCTAGGCTTTGACTCATGCTAACTTAAGGCCTACAAGATTTATTAGCAAAACTTCAATAACATAATCATTAATAATTAGTCCAAAACTATTCAAATGCAATATTTTATAAACATTAGTCATTTTCATTAGTCCTTGTATACATTGGCTGCCACTCCCTGTGGTCACATTTCAACGCATGTTTTCAGCAAAACATATTAATTCACTTTCTATATGGCATTATTATACATTATTTCATAAACATTTCATGTTAATACAGATTATGTAAGCTACACTCTCTCAATACCAATCTTTCACAACCCACACGCAAAATCAACGCAATATTAATTTGTGAGCTATCTTAAATAAAGAAAACAAATTTGCGCATTTACTACAGGTAGGGTAACACAAATGCTTCAGAACCTTCCAAAGAAATCTTCAGCTTTCCCCTACTCCTTTTTCATAGTTCCCTCAATCGTGAGCAAAATTTGACCCACGAACTTCACTTCTCCATTGTTCCTTGGATTCTTGTCTAGTGCTCTTAGTACTCACCAAGTCTTCAGTATAATTTCAGTCACACCAATTTCTCTCAAACTCGGCTTACCAATCACAAAGGATCGGTCTACTAAATGAACGAATTACAACATATACCAAGTGTCTCTCTACACTTATTAATATATCTCTCCTTAGGTCTGTCATCAACAACCATGTGGATAATTTTTCCTGCATCAAGTGCCACACTCAAATGAAGAATGCCACTTCCCTACCCTCATACCTATAGGAGTATGCCCACTCCATCTAATCAACTAATTTGAGTATTTCTACTCCTCTAAACTCATATCCAACACAATCATCTGCAAATTAGCTAAAGCTGTGCAAGCGCAAAAAAACTTCATTCAAATTCTACGAAACACCACCAGGAACATACCTTTCAACCTAGGAGGTCTCCAAGAACCGGGGAAAGTCACTTAAGGCAACTAGCAACTCATCATGTTAAATCCGTATAACAATTTGAAAAAGAAAAGAAAGAATGAACCAACAATTTTAACGCCCCCAAACCTTACGACTCCATTATAACATCATCAAAACAATGACGTAACCATCCTCTGCTACCAAAAAACTGCTAACACGCCATGAAATCCTAGCTATTATCTACAGTGAATAGTGGATTCTGCGCTAGAGGACAATGGATCGAAGTGACATAGGTTTGAGGGGATGTCATCAATGAACGACCTGAGTATCAACAAAGGTTAATAACAATCAATAGATTAAACTCTAATCAATAACCACACCAGTTTATTAAGAAGAATTCATAGATTTATTTCCCTAAATTAACAATGCCAATGTCACGAAAATAACTCTCAAACACAAATGATAAGCATATAAGATCAATAGCGGTTGATTTAAGCGTCTTATACATCTCAATTTGATCAAGACAATTAAACAAATTATCTCCAAAAAAATCACATTTAATAATAATACAAAAAACGGTAATAATGGCAAAGTATATATTAGTTCAGCATCAAATGATTTCAAAATAACTCATGAGCATTTCAAATGAGTTCCCTCACTAACCACAAATTAGCATCAACATGTTGGGCTTCATGTGAAAAGAATTTAGTAACACAAATTCAGAAAAAACTGTTTATCTCAGATAATGATAAAAATATATTATTAATATGCAGCAATTAAGTTATAAGTTGCAGCTAGTACCTATAAAGCAAAAGAGACACATAATACATTACAATGACATACATTACCAATAGAAAAAGTAGAAACAGCAAGTAGCTTGCTTCGGCCAGGGGACACCATCAGTTATGGCCTAACAACAGCTAAACCCACTTAGCCAATAAGTCTCGAACCATCAGAGTCGAACCTCATCTGCTATAGTCTGCTCTCCGAATCACTAATCATAATAACAGTCATAATAATCCCCAGAGAATTCTACCCAAGTTCTTATACTAAATCCTAATAAGCTAATGATTAGTCAATCTCTGGGGTGGTTTCAATTCAGCCAATCAACAACTAAATTGATGACCTAAAACACAACAAATCTACTCTAACTATAACATTTTCTTCAAAAATAACATTTCCTCTTCCGTCTTGTGTGTAGCACCATTGTTTCATCGCCTCTCGAATATCTTGTCTCAGGAAGAAACATTTAGGCCCATATTTATACTTTTTTTAGCACCGCATTTGCGTCATTTTTTGATGCAAAAAAGGTGCAAACTTTCTAAATACAATTGTATTTTGTACGTTTTTTACATCAAAAAGTGGCGCAAATGCTGTGCAAAAAAAGTATAAATATGGGCCTTACTGTTTCAACTCACTTCTATCCTCGAGGAAAGACTAGATATTACTAGCATTCTCAAACAATAAGACATTTCAACTTATGCAATGCTTGGTTAAAACATGACCTTGTAAGGCTTAATGCAGCAACCCACTAGGGATAGCTGTGAGCACATCTACACAAACTTCAGAGACACTTTTATGTAAGATTTTGAATCATGGAAAATAACCACAGCTTCTAGTTAGAATTCTGCTCAGCTAAGAACCGAAAAGCGAACGTTTTCAAAAGTCACTCGTTTTGCACATTAATTCATTACACATTTTAGTATAAAAATCATTAATAACATATTAAAAAATTCACACTCTCACAGAGTACTGAATAGGGACATGGTTTGTAAGAAGTGAGCTTGTCATCTTTCAAATATTTAGGGTCAGTTGAAAAATAAATAATGAATTTCGAAATTTTGGGTATACTCAGAGTTATGTTTTTTAATTAATGAGATATGACAATGAAAGGGTTTCAACATATGTCATTTGGTGGCATTTGGGTACATTTTTTTAAAAACAACTGCGACATAGCTGTGCTATACAAACAATCCCACTTAGCCGTTTGACTTATTTATTAAATAAGACAAAGCCCTTATTATAAGAGCTGTCGAAGTATCATCTGGGTAACTGCTGATTCCAGTGGGGGTTCCACGTTGCGTTATTACCTCCCTATTCTAAATACTGCAGATAAGAATGGGGCATGACAAAGCAATACCCTGCCTTTTCTTCCATTCCAAGCAACAAAACTACACCTTTCAGACCACAGGATTTCAAGATCATGACACGGCTGAGTGGAAATCTCAGCTTGCCTGTTCTTCTCCATCACCTCCCTTTTCCAGCTTATTGTTCTTGATGTAAAGACCTGTCGAGCAACTGCTTGGATATATACCTTGGCTCCACTCTGGTTATCTTTCACTGTCTCCAGCCTTATAGTTTCTCTTATTTGTCAGGCTCCCAATATATCTTGGGTCCAGGCACAGCACCAGCAGTTGTCCGAGCTACCATCACAAGGTCAGTCAGCCCCTTCCTTTCAGATTTTTCAGCTCTGCCATGAAGCTCAGGGCAATCCTTGCATTCAGTCAATCCCATCACCAAGGTCCACATTAAAATCTAGGCCCAGTATCCTCTTGGCAAATTCATTCCCCTGGAGATAGAGATACCGTGAAGCAATCAGGGGATTAAAGTAAGACCCTGAGGGTCTCATTAGAAAAGATGAATGACAGGGGGAGTTGGGAAATATTGGCCAGATGCCTTCAGTCATTTCTCATTTCATATGGAGATTTCAAATGCTTTCAGCTCAAAATTTCTACATGGAAATAAAAAGATCTAGGATGATCCCAAAGGTCTCATAATTGCAATGGGGCTTATAACTGTTGTTACCGGCCCATCAGAATTAAAAGGTCACTCATTGAGGCCACAGTGAAGTTCACAAGGGGACTACAACCGTAAATTGTTGTAATATTATACAAACCTGTCCCTCAGGGCCATATCCATTCTTTACAAAGAAAGTAGAACTAGTCTGCCAGACTTTGGTTCACCTGAAAAATATTGGCCACTTTACATTCAGTCGGAAATCTCAGCATCGCCTAAGATCCATCAACGCCATCACACTCTCCAAGTTTAATGTTTCCCTCAAAGTAATAATGCAATAATTCTAGCATGCCACGGATCCAACACTGAAGGGCCAATCAAACCACCTGGTTGCAGAAAGTTAGAAAACATTCTTGAGGCAATTCTTTGGAAGCTGACCTACCACAATAAGACTAATGTCTATCCATTCCAAATCCCCCAACACTGGGGGAACAAACCACTCCACCACTATTTCCTGACAATAGAAGTTATTTGCAACTAACTGTCAAGTGTATTAATAGTTTGAAATGACAGCAAGACAGTAAGTAAATCAAAACTTCTCGAAACACTTTATTAAACAAATAAGGATATGTTTGCTTGGACTATTGTGTTTAGCATGGCATATCTTCAGAGAGTGGTGTTTGGGGTTTGTCACCCCCAAAATAAATGTATTCTTAGCTTGATAGTTGGGCCTGGAGGTCCTACATCAGATCTGCTATGTCTGTCAGTTTTTCTTTTGAAGGTGTTCACTTTTTGGATGAGGAACACATACACACACGCACGCGCACACACACAAACACACATTTTTTTCCCCCCACAGACAATGGCGGTAGCGGGACGCCCAGCCAGTGAGTTGGGGCTTAGATACAGACACTACTATGTTATATTGCTTGCAAATTATTCACCATACGTGCTGGTGAAAAAACAAGCTAAGCGGGAATGACAGTTCTGCAATATCTTCTTCATTTACAGAGAAAACAAAGAAACATTAACAGAAACTAACAACAGACTATGTTGCGGGTGTATATCACTTCCTAATATTAAAAATGAGCAATGCCACCATTTTGTAGGTAAAGAAAATACAATAGTGCTTTAAATAAAATGAAAATGAATATACAATACCAAGCCATGTGACATATAGCTGTCCGTTATTATCTTTTACTTACTCAGTGATATTGCTAGTATTTCCTACCACTAGTTGCAATGTAGAATACGCTAAAGAAGCATACGTCACACTTACAATTGCTTTGTAACCATTAGTACATCTTTACTAGACCCCTGGCATTCTAAACATTTCAGCCAACATGGCTGAAGTACCTCAACTTTCCTTGACGTATTAACAGTTTACCAGGAACTCCGAACAGTTCAATCGTCATTTAAACACTTCAAATTGGATTGTATGTGTGGTGCTAAGGAAAGGAAACTCCAACATCATCTGGCTGCAGTGGCTCTTAGTTCCATGTAATATTGAGTAAACCTATACAATTGTAGACATCAATCATCAACTATCATTACAGGCTATTGTAGGTTTTCATTACCAACAGTCTCCCTTTTTTCCTTCATGTTGCATTCCTGGCAATCATCACATGTTTATAGTTTCAATTGGGACCCTGCATGAAGGATAAAGTACTGATGAATTGCTATACATATTATTTTAAATACAACCGAACAATGTTATCACTCCCCCACTTGGTGTCCAATTGTTTGTGTCTACATGAATATAACCCTAAACAACTTAAAAAATTAGAAAAAAAACACAGGTCGAATGGTTAATAGTCCGAAGCTGAATCCTACAAATGTGCACACTATTCCTCACCTGCATTCATCATGAATGCATAAATCACAAAATCTGTTTTACAGCTGATGTGCTTAGGAACTTTCAATTTTTTTCTCTAGGATGACCTCACGTACAGTACTGCTATATTTCTTACAGTGTCCATTATATCCACACAAAAAAATAAAAAAAATAATATATATATATATATATATATATATATATATGTTTTACAGTTAGGATTCCTCAGATTTGTGCTTGCTAATAACTTTGCATCATCAGACAATGAGGAAAAAGAATACAACTGCAAACTTTTGTGGAGATTCATCCAATGTTTGTGGAGATTCATCGAACTGTGACAAAAAAGAAAAAGGGGAGTCCCAAAACAAATTTACCCACCAATGCATTTTCCTTAGACTTTTTTGACAGACATAGCAACAAAATGGCTCAATAGATTTAGTTGAGATTTGGCAGGAATATAGATTACATGGTGGAAAGGGTCCTTTTGGTATTTGATATTTATTGCTTCAGTAGTTTTAAACATATGAGGGATAAAACTTCGTGATATTTTGGGCCACAGTATACTGGAGTAGTTTCACATGGTACGTGGTGATGACAAAGCACAATGTTATTGACTGATGACAGTCTGTACAAAATAAAAAAACAGCCATATTATTTTGATCACACTAGTGTTTTTTTCCAGGTATGAAGGGGAGATCTAGGTTAGTATTCTTTTCATTACATGTAGAAACAGACAAAGGCACTTTGCATAAGGCAGTAGAGTTAGGGGAAGGTGTTTTTAGAGTTTTATACATTTTTAAAAGCGTTTACGGAGTACTGCAGTACTGCCTCAAAACTATCTAGGAAGTATTGTGGTACCTATGGAAATAACTAAATATAGCAAATGACACTATCCAACACGGCACTCCACTCCACTCTACACCACGACACTGCACACCGCAGCACTCTACGCTATGCCCTCCCAGTCCACTCCACTGTATGACACTCTACAACACTCTATACTCTTCCACTTTATCCCACTCTATGACATTGTACTTCCTCAATGCCACTACATGCCACTTTACTCTACTATACTCTATGACACACTCCTCCAGTCTATGCTACTTAACTCTACTCCTCTTTCAGCCTTGCCCCTGTATGCCACTCCACTCTACTCCATGACATTTTTATCCATTCTACGACACACCACTCCATTCTATGTCATTACAGTCTACTCTATGACACGTCACTGCAACCCGTGTCCCTCCACTCCATTATATGACACTGTACTCCACTCTATGCCCCTCTACTCTACAACTCTCCACTCCACTCTATGACACTCCACTCTATGACCTTACTGCACTTTATGCCACTCGACTCCACCTTATGGCAGTTTATAACGCTCTACTCCATTCTACCCCACTCTATGCAACTCCAGCCACTCTGTGGCACTCCACCCTACAACACTATGGGGGTCATTCTGACCCTGGCGGTCCATGACCGCCAGGGCTGGGGACCGCGGAAGCACCGCCAACAGGCTGGCGGTGCTTCCTGGGCCATTCTGACCGCGGCGGTAAAGCCGCGGTCAGAAAAGGGCAACCGGCGGTTTCCCGCCGGTTTACCCCTGGCCCAAGGAATCCGCCATGGGGATTCCGACCCCCTTCCCACCATCCTGGTCCTGGCGGTAAATACCGCCAGGAACAGGATGGTGGGAACGGGTGTCGTGGGGCCCCCTCACAGGGCCCCATAATGATTTTCAGTGTCTGCAAAGCAGACACTGAAAATCGCGATGGGTGCCACTGCACCCGTCGCACACCAGCAACTCCGCCGGCTCCATTCGGAGCCGGCTTCATCGTTGCTGGGCCTTTCCCGCTGGGCCAGCGGGTGGCCTTTTGGCGGTCTCCCGCCGGCCCAGCGGGAAAGCCAGAATGGCCGCCCCGGTCTTTTGACCGCAGTGCGGTCATTCGGCGGTAACCGTTGGAATGACCGCCTATATGCCACTCCACTCTACCAGTCTACAACACTCCACAACACTGTATGCCACTCTATACCACTCCACTCTACTCCACTGTATGTCAATCCCCTCTACATCACTCTACTCTATGCCACTGTAATGGGTGACACTCCACTTGATGAGTTGAAATGTATTTTAATTAAAAAACAAAGGTTAAAGCTTAGTTATAGTTAGGAACACTTAATTTTATTATTTCTATACAAAAAAATTCAAAATATGCAATGCTTAGAAATTGTGAAGTTATAGCTATAACTTAAGTTTGCAATTTACACACCACCTTGAAATTAGTGTAACTCACCCACCTTCGTACAGTGTTGTCAATTCACTAGCCACACTACACTAACTATAACTTGCACCTTCACTGTGCACTGCTTATACCCATTCATATTACATCACTTATAGCATTTGTAACAACACTGATGACATCTCAAATGACTGTTGTGAGAAATTGGGTTGTTTGTTAAATGGGGTTTGAGCCCTGCTCAAGCACCAGCCATAGTCCTTGTCAGGGTGGACCACAAAAGTCATTAAATTAACCTGTACTTAATTCTCTGGTAGCTTGGCACAAAAGCAGTCAGGCTTAACTTTGTGTGCTGCATAAATACTTTACTCATTACCTCTAACAGTACTAACGTGAAAACACAACACAAGAAAAATACAACTCCAATTTAGAAAAATAGAGTAATTTTTAATAAATGATTTGACATCAAAGTGAAAAAGATCCAATTAGTAGAAATGGCATTATGATGTTTTTTAAAGTTTTCAGTAAAAACTAGCTCCTAAAAGATCAAAGAGCCAACTGTGGACATCTTGCTGCATGAGACCGGTTCAAAGACAAAACATATGGGCAACTACGATGGAGCGTGGGTGGGATACAAGAAGAGGATTGGGCCCGTCAGCGATTACCTTTGGACTCAGAAGAAAGTTTGAAGAAAATGTTCTGAGAAGATGAAGGTCAGCAGGGCAAGGCTGCAGGTGGTGTCTGCGGAGGAAGTGTTTTCATCAGGGGGCCATTGGACGAAGCTGCGGGTAAGATTTCTATGTTTGGACTTAGGGGGTCATTACGATCCCCAGCGGTTCAGACCACCATGCTGGTGGCAGGGCCACCGGCACGGTGCTCTGAACTGCCATATTATGGAGACAGTGAGGGCTACCATCCACTGCTAGGCTGCCGCCGACAGGCAGCCTGACGGTGGAGGGAATCATTTTCCGACAGGGCAGCGCTGCATGCAGCACTGCCCCTCTGATAATGATCCCTTTTCCACCAGCCTTTCCCTGGAGGGTTCCCCCACTAGGGAAAGGCTGGCGGAATGGGTGCTTTGGGGCCCCCCTGGGGGCCCCTGCACTGCCCATGTACTTGGCATGGGCAGTGCAGGGCCCCCCGTGCAGTGCCCCATCGTGCAGGTCACTGCCGGATTTACAGGCAGTGATCTGCGCGACAGGTCCAGCTGCACCCACCGCACACCAACATTGGCGGCGGCTCCATTTGGAGCCGCTGTCAATGTTACGGCCCTTTTCCCCGCTGGGCTGGAATACATTATACGGCCAGCGGGGTAGAAGACTGCCAGCGCAGATCTCTGCCGTCTTTACTGCCGAGATCATTATGAGGGCCTTAGTCTCTTTTTTGGAAGTCGAAAATTTCCAGTGGGACGAAGCTGGAGGCTGTAGACAATGAGTAGTTATCTCAAGGAACTATAACTTATGCCCTGAAGTAGCCATAACTTGCATCCCTGCCATGCACTGATAATTACCCAACCTATTTCATTATTCATGACATGCTCTTTGACATCACAGATAACATCACACCAACATCTGGAATTACATCATTGATAAAACTACTGTGCATGGCATGGGTACAAGTTATAGGTACTTTGGTGCATGAGTTATAGTTCCTTGAAATAACTATAACTTTAGAATTTCAGTGATTCTGTTAATTTAAAATGGCAAGTTTTAACTGACATTTTCACCTAACTATAACGTTCCATTACTCTTTGGTTTTCTCAGTGAATTTCTCTGATTTTTTTTAATGTAAAGTAGGATATAATTACAATTCCTAATTCTAACATCACTTTAAACTTTGTTTTTTAAAATGAATACACACACACACACGTTTAAAAAAGAGTAGCAAATATGCACTCATAGATGCACTCCTTGAGTAGATATAAATTTACTGCTTTTTAGAATTCACAAACATTGGCAGTGTAGGCTTGGAAAACTGTGCCATTCTCAGATTTCCAGACTTACTACCCACAATCAAACAACCAAAATTTGATGGGGTGAATGCATGTAAATAGTCTAATCACTTGCATTCCCTTGTGGTAGCATTCCAAATCATTGTTTTTTGCCCACTGTGCCACTATAGATTGAGGGCCTGATTTAGGGTCCGGCAGCTGAAGTAAAGTCTGACGTAAAGTCCTCCACCACCCTAACTTTATCTCACCCACCAAATTTGGGGATATCCGCTAGCCCACTGACATCTCTAAACATTGGCAGGAACCACCATCATGGCAGTTTCTGTTAATGTAGGAAAAGTTGGACAGACAGCGCTTTCAAACATAATGTCTGGCTGTCAAACGTTTTTATAGATTTTTACTAGGCCCAAGTGTAGAACTCGGTTCTTCCGGCAGAGTTTGCGGATCTCTGCCACTTCACGGTATGCGAAGTAGCACAGAGATCCGAATTCCACATTCTGGAGCAGAGCAGAGTTCGTTCACACATGCAAGATTTGGTTTAGGCACTCTGTCGCGAGCGCCACAATACTCTTTGGCCACTAGAGAGTACGTGCAAGACGTGCGTTCACTTGCGCTGATTCTGGCAGCACGTACCAGACTTTGCATTTACCCGATCTGCTTCCAGCCATGATGGCAGCCAAAACAGACCCACTTGTAAGCGCAAATGCACCTGGAGTAGATTTTCTACTCAAGATACATCTAAATCTAGTAAAAAAACGTTTTTTTAGTAGATTTTCATCTTGGTCTCCAATTGACCGTTCCACTTGTATTTTAGTGCCATAAGCCTTTTTTCTTTTTTTTTCAAACAGGAAGGAAGTGCCCCAGTGACTCCAACTTCCTGCTGTTGTCCAACAGGCTCCTCCCAGTTCTTTATCCATCGCCTGGTCATTTTTCAATTGGATTTCAAGGTGGAAGTGTCACTCTTCTTGTCTCCTGGACACACCTTTGGATTTAAGGATTTTCTTTTTTGTAAAATCACACAAGTAAGTCAAAAAACAATTGAATAAGGGTGTTGTTTCTTTGCTTGGGCATGCAACAGTATTTCTTTGTACTTTAATCTGATTTTACAATTCTTATACTGGTGGGTGGCCTGGAGATTAAGTATGGGCCTAGTTATTATTTATTTTGCAGTTCATTGATTTTTCATCTTTTGTAAAGGAAAATTGTTGCACAACTCAGTACCTTTTCTACATGTTAGTAACATTTGCAATATAATTTGGCCTAGATTTCCAAAGGGCAATCTTGCCAGTATGCCCAGTGATAGCAATCATCAGTTCATGAAATAAATGTTCCAGTGGTATATGTTTTTAAAACTTCGTTTAGGGCAGAAATGGCATTGGATTATATAAAAAATGTTAGCTATTGTTTGCATTTCATTTTGTGTGCAAAAATTGTATATGTTGTAGACCAAATATTTGATGGCATAGGAGGATGTGTACTGTTCTGAAATTATTATAACCCAGTTAATTTTCATGTTTTGCATTGCCGCATTAATGTTAGTGATTTCTTTAGTATTTCCACCATGACTCCTTATGGCCATTGTGCATGTGTGTGTGATTGTCATCGTCCACCATTTGTCTTTGTTCTCTATGCCGTGTAGCCAGGGGTCATTTTGTGTAGTCTATGTCCATAGGCTTGCATGTGTTCTTTGTTCTCCATGCCTCTTGGTTCGCAGTTGTTTGACCATGTGGTTGACAGCCATTTTGTGCATTGAGCCAGTGTGCCTTTGCCATAGGCTTGTATGTGTTCTTTGTTATCCTTGCTCCTTGTTGTTCGACCACGTGGCTGGTGGCCATTTTGTGCATCCAACCAGTGCCTCTATGCCATAGGCTTGCATTTTTTTTTTGTTTTCCATGCCTCCTTGCTCCTTGTTATTATTTGACCATGTGGATGGCAGCCATTTTGTGCATGCAGACAGTGTCCCTTAGCTATAGGCTAGTATACAAACATTGACAATTATTGATCATTTGTTTATTTTAAGTTTCTATTTTAATTTTTTTAATTTAAATTGTTTATTTTAATTTTGCTTTAATTTTAATGTTTTAAATGTATTGTTTTATTTGACTTTTTATTTTAGTTTTAATTTTTTGGGATTTTTTTACAAAAAAATTCCACCAAAGGCGCACAGCCGAGCTATAGCTTTCAGTTTCTTTAGGTGTATAATAATTTCATTTCCTCCTGGACACCCTGGCTGCAGTGCACTGCAGACAAATCAGCATCATAATACATTTTTTCAATAGTTATTCCGTTTCTCCTGGACCACCTTGTCGCCATAGGTTTTTTTAAAGGATTATTCCATTTACCCATGCACCTTCCTATGACTACCACAGGTACCTCCTTCAAAACAGACGGAGTTATATCTGCATGCTCAGATGCCTGATTTGAAATAAAAATTTATGGTGTTGTGGTAGGGTTTGACTTTACAATGTTTAATTAAATTGGTATTTATTACATAAGTAATCAATAACACTAATATTGCATTTGTCCGTACTGTTTCAACTATGCCATGTTTCACTAACTACATGATTTTCTTGCTTGGTTGCTTTTAGGTGCACAAGAGAAATGACTGAACTGCCAAAGAGAAGGCCTGTACAATTTTTTCCACTTGTGCAGCTTAGTGCCACTACCAACTGAGAGCCTTAAAATGGCTCAAAAGAAAGTTGCTCCCAAGAAAGTGGTCAGTGAGAAGAAGCAGCTTTCCACCAGTGGTGTGCTGACCGCAACCTTATTCAGAAAACCTGAGCCTGCCACACCAGCCTCTGGGGAAGAACCAGGCAGCAGCAATCCCGCATCTTCAGCACCACCCCAACCTAAGCCCAAGACCATGTCTGTCAGTGAGGCAGTCACTGAAATCATGGTGATGCCGACGAGGAGTGATGTTGAATTGGATTCGGCCCTTTCGCAAACTAGTACCCAATCATTTCAGGAAACAGAGCAAATTGAACAGCAGCCACAGCCACTAATCGTAGATTTTCCTGAAGTTGAAGTTGAAGCAAAACAGAAGGTTAAGCTTCCCGCAGAGCAAGAACCTCCTCTTTTAGAATCAGTGGCTCCCAGATCTCCAGCAAGAATTTGGAAGGGTACTGCTCCACCATCTTCCCCAAGCACCAATTCTGAGAACAATGATAGGGACATAGAGTGGACCCCAGCTGTTCCGGGAGATGCCAGGAGAGGCAAGGGAAAAGAAAAGTTCTAGAAAGCCTTAGAATCATGGAAGGGGATGAGGGCGAGGAGGATGATGATGATGACGAGCCATTCATTGTGGAAGTTGGCATTGACAAGTTTGACATTACTATCTAACCTGCTCCGAGGGATGTGGCACAGGCAGCACCACCAGCTCCCATATTTGTAGGGCCCCAGCAGTGACCTGAACCAAACCGCACCTCAGTAGAAGTATGCAATGCAGAGAGGCAATCGACACCCCACTTATCTCCAGTTCTTCTTCAGGCATTGGCAGTGGCCCAGTAAGAAAGTACTTCTCCCCAGTTTGGACTTTTTTACAATTAGCAAGCAGGAGGAGAACATTGCTATATGCTCCATTTGCAACGTGAGTGTTTGCTGAGGTAAGCCTGGTTCACATTAGGGTACTGGAGGCCGGATGACCCATATGAAAAAACATCACGTAATCCGGTGGGAGGAGAACTTTAAAAGAATTGCTGAACGTGGTTGCGTTCGCGAGGGTGAGGAGACCCGGGAAACATCAGCTACAACTAGTCAAATCACAGTGGAAGGTGAGTAAGAAAAGGGTGACATCCTCATGCAAAGCAGCCCTGTTCCCCAGCAGTGCAACAGAATCACCTGCCTCAGGCTACTACTACGGGCATGTTTAGGCAGCAGGGGCCCTATGACCACAACCACCCAAAGGCACATTTGTAAAATGGTAAGCTGGCAAAAATGTAAGCGCTGGACCTCCTCCCTTTTTCTTTTGTGGAAGGAGTGGGATTCTCAGATTTTGTGGCAGCCATCTGCCCAAAATGGAAGGTGCCAAGTTGGACCTATTTTGCCAGAATTGTTGGTTTGACATGCTTTTCAGCAAAGTGTTGTCCTCACTATTCACCTGACAAGAGACATGTGGACCTGTTGTCAAAATTCTGATTATACATGTGGATCTCATTTGCGGGGTTAAAGTAGAAGCTATCTACAGCCCCTGGCCATGAAGAAATTTGTAAGAGCATTAAGCAGCATGCCACAGTAGCCATGTTTGCCATGGAGAAATCACATACAGCTGCAAACATCTTGAACAAATTTAATAGTGAGGTGTCTGAATGGCTGCGAACCAGAGGCCTCCAAATTCTATTTGTTGCCACTGACAATGGCAGTAACATAGTCAAGGCCATGGCAGATGGTGGCTATTTCAGTGTCCTGTGTTTGGCTCACTGCCTCAACCTGGTTGTGCAAGAGTTTCTAAAAAAAAGACATAGTCAGCATTATACTGACCACCTGCAGATTAATCTGCACTCATTTCAGCTATTCTTTTAAAGGCCGAAAGCAGTTGCAGATTATTCAGCGCGGAAACAGAGTACCAGTTGAAGCTCTGATAGAGGAGGTGCCAATACATTGGAACTCAGACTTTTATATGTTGCAACGTCTGTTTGAGCAGTACAGACAGCTCAATGACCGCCATTCTAAGAGGAGCAGATGCGATTGGGAAAGCTATGTCCATGGATGCAGACAAATGGGGCCTACTCAAATGCCTGATACAGATGCTGCTTCCAGGTTTTCACGTGGGAAGTTAGCAAGGAGGACAGTACAATGGGCCTACCTATCCCATTGCTGCACCTGCTACAGGAGTAGCAAAAGAAGGTGTCTGAAAGGTTCGCACTCAGAGGTGTGAACAGAAACTCAGAAGCACATGCCTTGGTTGAGAGCCTAACCTATCACTTTACTTGTAATGCAAGACTGCAAAATGACATTTTCAAGTCCAAAGAGTAGATCTGTGCCACACTTCTTGATCCATGCCACAAAAAAATCTTCCCACTTTCATTCCTTTTTCTGAAGGCAACATTTCAAAATACAATAGGTGGATTGTTAAGCAAGCTGGAGAACTGAAAGAAGACCAGCTAGAACTTAGAATCCCACTCCCAGTTCTGGGGTGCCACTTTCAACTTCCAGAAAGGGCGGTCTTTGTTCACAGCAGCCAACACCAGCAACAAGAACACCGGCAAAAACCAACACATCCGAGGATGTTCCAGGAGTATCTGGATGACCTAAAATAGGTGTATGTGGATCAAAACTCATTGGTGCATTGGTATGGGAAGAGGTGCCAATGACCAGAGCACAGCAGGCAGGCAATAAAGCACAGCAGCCCGCGCAGTTGTTACAGTGAGAAGGACTAGTCTCTCACCTCAAAGCGTAGAGAGATTAACTATGATCAAAATGAACCAGCATTTTTTTACCACCTGATTACACTGTTCCTGAAACAGCACAGGAGTAGAAATAGGATGATTAGTTCGAATCAAGCGTGTTTGCTGACCAACTTCTGGGTAAACCACCTGAGTTTGAAAACAAACTCTACTTCTCGGACTGAATATGCCAGTGCCACCATAGAACTTTTTAATTATTTCTTGTTGAACTTTTTTAATTTCTTTGCAAAAACAATTAGCTAGTGGAACATTGTTTGTGCTGTCAGCCATTTATAATAATCACATATATTGCTGGGTTAGAGTTGGACCCTTGTACAGTGAAGAAGCCCACACATTTCCTTCAGGACATTCAAGACAATGCCTGCTTCCCTCACATGCCACTGACTATCCTTTTTTTCATATCACATAGCAGGGCTGCCCCAAAAGACCAGTGATTAAAAGACTGCCAGCACCAATGCCAAATTCCAATGTGTTGTTACCATCAAGGAGGAGATAATATTTTATATGTACCACCGTGTTTGGATTGGAAGAGGTAACTACTAAGTATTGAACCAATGAGTGGTGATATATTGAGTTTTTGTGAATGATGATTGGTGATATATGTGGTGGCTGAAAGTGAGGGAGGTAGTTCAACAAATTTATAAACTGGATTTCGATGATTTGCAATGTTTGGGGGCTGATGAGTGATAATTTTTTCGTGCAAGTGATTGGCCTTTCAAACTTAGTGAAATTTAGGTCAAAGACCAGATTAATCACTTTAGTTACCAAACACAACTCAACACAAAATACTCCAATTTTGTTTCTCTATTTGTTTTTCAAAAGCAATGCACTACTCCTTGCTCTTTTTGCGACTAGGACTGAGTACTCAGTCAGGAGGAGGAAGATTGAAGGACACAGGACGGGACTACTTCAGCAGCTAGAAGGAGAAAGCTATTGACTTCAAAGAGAAACCATGATGATGGCAAACACTCTTCGGCCTAGTACTCACTCAGCTCTGTGGACTGGAGAGTGGTGCATTGATTTGGGAACTGCTGCTGATAGTGTGTCTGCTGCATTCCTGACTCAAAAGTGAAACTCCTCCCTGTGATCTTGCTCTGCCTCTGAGTCTTCTTTGTATACTCCTGACTCCTCATGAAGCTTACCTTGCTTCCTTTTGTCCTTCTCCTTTGCTCTAAAATACAGTCACAGTTGTACAATACGCAGGTCTTTCCTCAGTCATCTCCTGCATGAAAAAAACTTGGTAAAAGCTCAACACTTCAGCTTACCTACCTTACAGGTTCAGCCAGGCACCCATAAGTGACTGCCATTCCAAGAAGAATGAAGATGCACCACCCAATTTGGTACAGTATCATTTTGCTTTTTTCAACAATAATAATTTTTAGAACTGGGCGGGTTAACTTCAATCCTCTATAATTTGTATTTTCAAACCTTGAACACAGAATATTTAGAGACATACTATCTTGGGTCTCTCTGGGGGTGAAGGACTGGAATGCATTTAACTGAACTGCGTCATGCTTATCCTTTAATCATTTCCTTCCACAACAGATTGATGAGGGTGTGCTGCTCAGCGGCCGAAGAGTATTGTCGCTGTTTCGTTTGTGTAGTGTTTGTCTTTGCCATATCTTTCCCCAAATCCCTTTTCCAAATCCATTCATTGAGCTGCAAACCCTCTTTCCGCCATGCTGTGTGATTTATTGAGGTGTGACTTAATTTTACACCATAAATGGACCTCACACTCGCTGGGGCAGATGTGGTGAAAGTGACATCAACTCACGGCATGACCTTCTATCACCAGAGCAATATTCTACAGCGGCCCCATCAACCTTATCATTCAGGCCTTGTGCTCTGTGTTGATTAAAGGCTTAACCTTGTCCAACCACTCCTGACTATAAGGCCACTTCCTCCTGACTTGAGGATTTCATTTCCTAAGGTTAGTTTGCATTAAATGCAAGCTCCCTATTGCTCAAAGAAGTTGATATTGCTAGTTTTTATAATCATATCAGGCTTTCCTTGTTGTGTGTCAAATACTATCATTGTGGTAGTCTGGTCTCAGTCTTTCTAAAGTTATGATATAATATATAACCCACTAACTCTCTGTTTTCTTTCAATCTAGTTGACAGAGGTGGATAACCCTTTGATTAATCCTGCAGTTGGAGTTTGCATAGGTGGGAGTGCCACCTTCTGTCTTCCCTGTTATCACGCTAGCCTGCTACTACTACTAACTCCTTAAGTTAAGATAAGATAAGATAAGATGCCACCTTGGGAAAACCCTGCAATAATAAGAATGAGGTCTCTCATCTATTCGGGTAAGAGGGGAACTATGGACTGAAGTGAACTTGTTTAGTTAGTAATTAACTTCTACTGAAGTTGTTTGTGTTTATCGAGGTTTTTGTAGACAAAATATGCTATGTAACCATCCCATATTGGTCAATATAGTTACTGAGGATAGTAGAGCAAGGGTATGAGTAAATGACATTGACTTTTTTTAGCAAATTTAAAAAAGAGGCTACACTAAAAACAGCAGTGCAAACCAAAACACCAAAATAAATATGTGAGGCATAAATAAACTACATTAAATTATCCTCTTCTATTGTTTACAAATTAGAAAACCCACTCTTTCCAACCACAACAGGCCCACCCCTTTACCCAAACAAATAGCCCCGTTCCCATAAGTCCACAATAAAAGTCAAAAGTGCAAAATCTGCTCTTAACTCCCTTTTCCACCCTCTCCACCCACAACAAGTGTCCCTCCCACCAAAACAAAATATTAAAAAAAGAATCAGAAGAGGGCATTGTCCATTCGGGTCTGGATTTTGTTCACGGTTGCCTAGATGTGTGCCACCCAGTGGTCCAGGCATGCAAAGTGTTGCAGAATATGGCCTTGGAAGCTGTGGTCCCAGTGTGAGGTGGGAGGGGCATCTGTGGTGGAATGGGTATGGGCTGATGTCAGCTGGTTGCTGTGATGATGGTGCAGCTGGGAGGCTGGTGGTGCTGGTGGCCAGTTGGAAGAGCTAGGACCGGTAGGCATGTTGGCTGCTGCCTAGGCCTCGTCCTCCTCCTCCTGAAGGGTCACCAGCCACTGATATTCATTGCGTATGTCCTCCAGCCTCTGCCGCCGCAGTCGGGCTGCTAACTCCTGGCAAGTTGGATGTCCACCAGGAGTAGCTATAGCAGGAAAGAAAAATGGAAAATGACAAATGATAAACAGTGCTCCGTGAAAACATGTTTTAAAGATTAGAGTGGCACAGTAGCAGTCAATTGCTGGTCCTCTAGGGCCACTGGAAATTGATGAGTCACAGGGCCATTTTTTACCCACACATGCCTCATTATAGTTGACATATGTTAAAAGGGTAAAACGTGAACTGGCATGAATATGTTATTTAAGCCATGAAATATTAATCACTTTTAAGTAAATGTGGTGCATGCCAAAAGGGATTTTTCAATATTTGTTTTGGTGGTTGGGACAGAACTTTGGGAAGAATAAAAGATTGAAGTACTAGGAGGTGACAGAAGGGGGCCTGGGAGAGAAGGGAAACATACCTTTTAAGGTTGTATTGCATTGACAACTTTGTAAATGCTGCATTAACTGAAGCAGATGCACATTGCACAGACACTATTGTACTGCTGAGGTGAACCACGCTCGGTTATGTCATATTAGCATGTGTTACTAATGGGGAGGGAGGTCTAATGATGGTAGGAGGATAGGTATCTGCCTTAATTCAACTACAGGGAGTTAATGGAGAAGACAGAAAATTAAAATACCCTCACTTTCAACCAAAGCTTTGATAACCACGCAGACAAGTGAAGTAGGTTAACAGAAATGTCCCTCTCCAGAAGAGCTCCCTTATTTCTTGATCCAAACAATTATACATTCATCTTTTCATCTAGCAAAAGGAAAAAATGAGGAGAAATGAACGTATTTCTCCTCGTTGCATCTCCCTTATGCCTCACCTGGGAGGCATAGGCTTCATAGGCTTTTGATGCATTCCCAGGTTTACAAAACCTTGCAAATCTGGGAATGTGTCAAATGCCATGGGTGTTACCTGGGAACACCCACTGTAACACCCAGGACATGCCTGCTTGTCGCAGGGTGAGTCAATGCAGCAACTTGTCCATATTTATAAGGCCATGAAAAGCCCCTATGGTCCTGCAGTGTGCGCTGCCGGACCATCACTAAGCGTGATATTCCGGTGGTGCAAAGGGCCTTGTAAATATGGCCCAACATTTACAACTAAATACCAATGCAATGTATTCATATTGCAATGAATGATCTTTGTTCCCAACCACCTTTGATGGGCAACTCAGCATCCATTTTTTTCAATGCATAGATGCATACATACTATGATGATATCATATTACACATCACCAGGAGATTGCGATTGGGAGGGATTGCATAAACTACATAAAGAAAGTAACAGAGAAGGGAATGCTAACTCACTGATATTACTTATTACTACTACCAATATCTTATTGGTGACCAAGGATCTTATCCTTGGTGACAGGAGTGTCTGCATGGCTTCTTAAATAATCAGCCCAAACACACACTGACGAGTACAATCAGGAAGCACTGACTGAGCACCTGGATAGCTCAAAGTGGATTGCATAATAAATATTTATTGTAACGTGAACTTAACTTACCTCTGAGAGTCAGCACTGCTATTAGAAAAAGAATTAGCATTGTGGAACACATACAACAAATAAATAACTATTACTCACCGAGCTCTGACACCTCGACATCCAGCAGGTCAAAACTGTCCTGTCCATGGTCGATTATGTTCACCCAACAGTGCATCAACTACTGCTGGGTGCGCTGGACCCCAGTCTGTTGAATAACCAACCAGTGCACCCTACCCCAGAGCAGTCAACGCTCCCAAAGGGAGTAACCGCTCCCATGCCTGCTGCCAGCATGGAGGGGAGATGGCACTGAACAAAAAAGGCAAGTGCTCCCACCTCCGCCTCAGTTAAAATTGGGTGGGGCTGCACTCCTTGGCGGTGCCAACACCCACAAGGTAAGCAGCTAGCAGCAGCATCGCCGCTGACACTCCCTCTACTGTCCTCTGTCATGGAGCTGGTTGGGAAAAAGAAAGGGAAAGAAATAGAAGGGAGGAAGAAAGAAAAACAATATAAAATAGTAAAGGGAAAAGCAAAAAGAATAAAGTATTCAAAAAGTCACAACAAACACACCAAAAAAAAGATTGAAATGTAAAGTGCATAAACACAAAGACACACTGTTGAAATAAAGGAAAATGAGGAGTGGGCAATTTAGAAAAGGGTGGGATTGAAAAGATTAAGGGTGGATTAAAGTTAGGCCCAGCAACATGCACAGAGAGACAGAGAAAACAAAATGACCATGCCCATGCCAACTGCGTGGTGCCCTTTGCACAGTATTTGCAATGCAAGAATACATATTGCGCTCCTGAACAGGAAAAACTTAGCGTGAACAGGTGCTTCGAGCAAGTCCGCCTACTGTCGGGATTCTGCAGAACTCACAGTTTTTTAACCACTTTGCGGAATTCTGTGTAGTGGGATTCCATGAGCTCCTCCCACCCCTAGTTTTTTCTTTTAAATACAAACTCTCAAAGTGCCAGCTTGTTTTTGAAAAATAAAAAAAACTTATGACCCCCACACCGTGGAGTTTTCTTCCATGGTATGCACGTAATGTTTTACTTTTTACAGTGACTCACTGCCAGGATATACCTGATGATGAGAAACAGTAAAAAAAAAAAACAGTTGTCTGGCCAACGCCTCTAAATAAGGTGCATGTTTTGACTCCAGCGGCACCTACTCCAACAGCGTAAAACTTGTGGTCCACCCAACTCAAAATCAGGCGGGCAGATCTTGAGTTTGGTGGACAGGATACTTTGCAGATAGATATTGCAGTGCAACAGTGACAAACTATAAATCAGCTCCAGAGACCCATGTAATGCAGATCACTATTATCCATGCACCTCAATGGAACAGTCCATCCCGAGCTTGGTCATTTCACCCATTCATCCTGCAGTCCACTGCTTTTTTAGGTGGGAAATCTGAGATTTGCACCCCTGAATCTCACTGACTAAGTTACACCCTTCATGTTTGTAGCTGTTACTGTAGGCTCTTATGTGGAAGTGGTGGTGCAGCCACATACAACAGTAAGGTTCCACCAGGTTACATTGAGGAGTGCTGCAAGCACTTTCCACCCTAGATTTTCATATGAATTGCATTATCACTAAAGGAAATTCTTAGTCCTTGGGAGGATGGTTATGGTTTATGTTGCCCACTCCTATCGGTAGTAGTGCACATTGTAGCTGAGAAATTCAATGTGTGTGAAATTTCAAGTGATTCTGGTAGGTGTGCATTGGACAAATACTTCACTTCTTGATGTTATGTTTGGTGTATGTAGAGGATTTTCCAGGTTGTATATCTTCATATTTTCAGATTGATGGTGGGACAATAGTTATACTTTAGTGAGCAATAAAGAGTGGTGAGTAGGCCTTTGTCAGTATCTGTTTGGACATTGCTTTATCAAGTACATTTTGTGGGATAGTTTTATGGGTTAGCTTCAACTGCAGATGACTTTTTGGTGCTTCTGCTGCAATGTAGCTCCCTTGTGATTCCTGTCTTTTATTTATACATACTTGTTTTGTACTTGTGGATTTCTTAAATTAAATCTACCATGGTTATTAATAGACTTTGGGGGACATTATGACCCCGTCGGTCAGCTGTAATATGGAGGAAAGTACTGCCAACAGGCTGGCGGTACTTTCATCCATATTACGACATTGGCTGTTTGGATGATGCCAAAACGCCAATGTTCCACACCGACCGCCACGGCGGTAACGGGCGCCGGGCTGGAGACATCATTCTCCAGCCAGGCGGCCATCACTTGCCCGCCTGCAGGATTATGACTCCACCTACCGCCATGATTTTTATGGCTTCCTTACCGCCACGAAAACCATGGTGGTAGGCACTATTAGTGACAGGGAATCCCTTCCCTGTCACTGATAGGGGTCTTCCCCACCCCCATCCCCTCCACAGGTTCCCCCTCCACCCCCCTTCATACACGCCCTTCCCTTCACACTCGCACACAAGCATTCCAACATTCATCCAAGCATGCATACAGCCATTCACACACACATCCACACACACTTACATACATACATGCATTCACACAACTCAACATACACACACTCACACCCCAAACATGCACACACATACAACAGGCAATACACACCTGCATACATGCATGCACAGACATACACACACACCCACAAACACCCCACTTTACTGTGTCCAGGGGGTCCTCTGGCAGGAGATCAGACGGGGCGCTGCTGCCAGCAGCAGCGTCCGCCAGCAGAACACCGCCAAGCCGTATTTATTCTCATAATATGGCTGACAGCGGTCCACTGGCGTGGCGCTGCTGCTGGTAGCAGTACCATCTTACAGCCATCCGCTGGTATGGCCACAGCTGGATTTCTGCCATCCTTCTGGCAGAAATCCAGCTGTGGTCATAATATGGCAGATGGCTGGTAGCCGCGGCGACGGTCTTTTGGTGGCCGTCGCAGCAGCGGTAGGCAGTTTTTTCCGCCAATGTTATAATGAGGGCCTTTATATATTTTTGTACATGCATAGCGCTGCTTTTAATCTGCTATTTTGATAGTTTATCCTAATCCTTTTAGTTTTTGGTTTCTTCATTTTACATTCTTCATATATTAAAACAGGTTACATTATAATATTCCAACTTATACTCTCTATTTCTATTAGCATGTTTCACTTGAAGCTCAATCATTTTTAAATTAAAATCGAACTGCTTCTTGGTAAAAATAGATTTTAGCTTCCTGCATAGGTTTACCAGGTTTTGTTCTTCACTTTTTTGAGGTGGTGCAAGGTGTTGGTAGTTAGCTTAGGGATTATAGGTGGTGGAGTGGAACCCAATAGTGTTTAATTAAAATGTTCCATAACATCTTCCCATATGCTAGTAAATTAATTTTTTATAATTTATTAAGTGAGCTGCTACTTGGAAATCAGGGCCCATATTTATACTTTTTTAGCGCTGCATTTGTGCCACTTTTTGATGCAAAAGCGGCACAAACTTACAAAATACAATTGTATTTCGTACGTTTGCGCCGCTTTTGCATCACAAAATGACGCAAAAGCGGCACTAAAAAAGCATAAATATGGGCACAGGTGTCCTGGCACTGAGAGTCATTGGTACTGAAATAACCAGTAAGGAAGCAAATTCCTAAGTTTTCAGTAGCCAATGAAATTGTAGTATAGGAAACGCTGACCAAATATAGGAAATACTGTCCTGCCAATTCTGGCCTTATAGATTTTTGGGATAAATATCAGGTCAGCGAACGCAGAGGGAAGACTTCTTGGTGGTCGATAACTCCGAAAACAGAGCTGATTTTAACTTGGGGCAGAGGAACAGTGCTCTAAAAAGGCAGCATTGTTTCATGGACAACCAATGAAGACATCTTAGATGAGTGGAAATTCCAGATCTTTTCCTCAAGTTAGGAATGAGATTGGCAGCAGAAAACTGAACGATTTGAAGACTATAAAAGGAATGGTGGGGGTCATAAGTAGAGAGAGTGATGGTTTTGAAAGAAAGACTAGGCAACTGTTTTCCTGAAACTAGTAGGAAGAAAAGGAAAAAAATTCCTCAACAGTTTTAGAAGCAAGGAGCAAGACGACACCTGTTGGAAATTGGGTTGTTGGCTCAGATTTCTTATGTGTGACATTTTCATAATTTCAGTTTTACTATGAGTGACATTTCAATGACCATAAGTGACACTTTCGCACAAGCAAAATAAAGCAATGAAGAATTACACCAATTAGAACAACAAGAAACTCTAAGATCTTAAAATTCATATTTACCAAGTATTCAGACTGCTTATGTGTGACATTTCTATGGTTTCAGCTGGCTTATGAGTGAACCTTTAAAGTCAAATGTGTGACACTTCGAATGACACTTTATCATGAATAAATGAAACCAATTATGAGTATTTTTAAGTTGTCCATTACTGCATCAACCAAGATCACACAAAAAACATACAATTAATACATGCTAGACCTATTGGCATTGGCAACGCTTGTAAGTAGTATCAGATCAATGAGTAAAAAGAATGATTTTGTTGTGAATAAATAGAATTGAAAATGTTTCAGTTCTGACGATTTTAGAGCTAGAATTATGTGTGACATTATCATTTCAGTGCCGTTGTCTGGGCAGCAGTCATAAAATACATTGGTCTAACCCCTTATGAGTGAGGAGTGGGCAATAGTTCCTCTGACAGAGGGATGAAGGTGAGTCCAAAGTGAGCTGAGGGTCAGATCGACTGCCTCTGAATAGTCTGCTCTGTTCTTTCACATATGTGTCTGTGGGTCTAGGTTGCCTCCTCCTACATGTCCTACCAACCTTTCTGCTTCCTCTGCCACAAACTTTTGCAACTAAGGGCAACATTAAATACCCAGTCACCCAGCCATTCATTCACACACCTACTCATTCATCCATGCACTTATCTCTTCATGCACTCACTAACTCTTATATACACATCCATTCTCTCATCTACTTTCTCACTTATTTGTCCATTCATGCTTCTTCTTATCTTATTCATCTAGTGATCTGTTCCTGCACTTAGGAATCACTGCACACACTTACCCGATCCTTGGTCCATACATTCTTCTACTCATCCACTAATCTATCTATGTAGTACTCATTCATATTCATTCACTCATTCATGCACTCAGCACTTATGTACACCCATTAATAAGTTCTCACAACCATTCACACGTCCTCCCCAAAGATACATGCATAAATTCAACAAAAAAAAAGAAAAACACTTTGATTAAAAAGGCTGACTTTATAGCCTTTGTCAATGCATTATTTGAATTGTTATTTTACAAATCACTGTGTTCATGCTTTTTTCGGCTTATCTTGAAGTTCATGTTTAATCAAGGATCCGTTGCTACATGTAGCACGTCCTTTTTAGGTACAGGAATATGCACCACTCGGTCACGTTCATATTATCAGCCAAACTGTTTGCAGGCTTTGAGGGCATGGAATGGCGAGCTGGATGCATGGAGACCAAGCAGCGTACATTCCTCACGACCCCCCTTCCCTCGGGCTGCGGCACTCTGACCAATCAAGCTCCAGCTTGAAGAAAACTTTTTGGAGACCTACAAATTCTCCCACTTCTTCTATGAAGCTGAGGAAGATGAGCAACTTCTTTTTTTATGAGCCCGGAGTCTAGCTAAGCAGCTCCAACATTAACATGAGACACAATATAACCTTCAGTGAGTGCGCTTTACAGGTTTACCAGGCACAACACTAACTGTGCAGCAGGATGTTTAACCTGCAGTCCGGCAACTAAAGCCACCGCCCTGAGCCACACTGTTCTGCCTGAACGGAATTGTGAGAATATCACGTGGTATGCAGAGCGGGGCTCGGCTTGATGTTGGTGATAATAATCACTTCCAGCCTGACCATGCCAACAGTTTGTTTATGATCTATGAGCACTTATAACAAGAATTATAGAAGACGAATATGCACACTTTCATCTGGCCAGTGCAGCACATTCCCTGCAGCTTCTAGAAGAGCATGGTGTTGTTCAGAGGTGACTATCTGTCTAATCCCGAATGCATGGTACTTGGCAGGTCTTCCCTGGTCAAGCAGCAGCCACAATCCTAGTCATGGTAAGGTACAGGCAAACCCTAAATTAACCCTTGCTCAGCCTCTGGTAGCTTGGCACAGAGCAGTCAGGCTTAACTTAGAGACGGTGTGTAAAGTATTCGTGCAACACTTCAAACAGTAAAACAGTGAAAATACCACACAAAAAGTCCACACTAGGTTAGGAAAATAACTAAAACAAGACCAAAACAAGAAAAAATCAAGTAAGTAGTACTGGAGATATTGAATTTCAAGGTTTCAAATAAAAATAGTGCCAAGAAGCACAAAGCACTATTGGAGATATTGGATCACGCTGGACCGGGACAAAGTCAAAAGTTCGGACCGCCTGCTATGAAGTGCATGCTGGCCAGTTAGGCCAGCTGATCAAAGTACCTTAAATCCTAGTTGTGGAGTGTTGGTTAGATCCACCTCAAAGATGCGTCATACAGTTGAGGTGATGTGTCGGTTCCGAGGTGTGGCGAGGCTGCAGTGTGAGGTCCTGTTGCATCTATGTTGAGGATCCTATTGACAGGGCTTGTGATGCAAAGGTCAGTGTTGAGGATGCGTTGTGTAGTGGAGGCAATGCATCACAGCTGGTAGAGTCCAAGTGGTTGGAAGAATTTATGTCCCTGAGACTTCAGATCAGGAGGCCAGCCAACTAGCCCTTGGAGTCACTCTGGGTTCAAGTGATGCAGGCTCAGTCGTTCTCACCCAGGCAGAGGGCAGCAGGCAACAGGCCAGCACAGCAAAGCAAGAGTCCAGCAGGGTGGCAGTCCTTCAGCAACACAGCAGTGCGTCTTCCTAGTAGAGTATCCAGAATTCCAGAAGTGAAAATATTTGGTGGTGTCTGGGGTCCAGTACTTATACCCAGTGATGTATTTAAAGTGGGGGAGACTTCAAAGACAGGCCTTTGAAGTGCACAGAGTAACTGCCCTTCCTGCCCTGGCTCCAGATTCAATACAGGGGGTAATGCAGCCCCTTGCGTTGGGACAGGACACAGACTATTCATTTGTAAGGGTGAGGCTGGGTCCTGCTCCTCCCTTCCATTTTCCACAATGGCCCTTTAAGTCACATCTGAGTTCCTATTTTGTGTGACTGTCTAGGGGAAAGACACAAAGCCCGGATGTCATCTACCATAGGCGGGATCAGAGACAGGCAGCAGGCACCAAATGGCGTACTAGCATTTTCAGAACTGCAATTTAAAACTCAACTTTACTGTAAGGTAGGATTTTCAATTGTAATTCCAGAAACACCAAACTTGAACGAATGATCTCTTCCCATTTGGGAATTACACTTATAACTTGTAATAAGATAACTGCAATGCTATCCTATGGGAGAGATAGGCCTTGTAGTAGTGAAAAACTAATTTAAGAGTTTTTCACTACCAGGACATGCAAATCTTAAAAGTGTATGTCCTGCTTTTGAAATACATTGCACCCTGCCCTCTGGTCTGCCCAGGGCCTACCTTACGGGTGACTTATATGCATTAAAAAGGAAGATTGGGGCCTGACAAAAGGGTTATTATGCCAGGTCAACATGGCAGGGTAAAACTACCCACATCTCAAGCCTGCCATTGCACAGTCTGTATGTGCAGAGGGCTACTGAACTAGGTGTTACAATCAGTGCTGCAAATTTAGTCTCCTTTCAATGGAAATTATTCTTCCTGTAAATTACTACAGCTACCACACCATGCTTTAGTAATATATTTGCTGCAGCACCTCGGAATCCTAGCTATTATTTACAGTGAATAGTTGATTCTGCACTAGAGGACGATGGATCGAAGCAACATAGGTTTGAGGGGATGTCATCAATTTTACTTTAGTATATCAGATTATATCACTGCATTGAGAGGCTGTTATTAAAAGAGATGGTTTTCAACATGAACATAGAAAATTCATGCCCCCACCCCTTACTTTGACAATACTATTAGCGAGCTATGAAGCAATTCAGTTGCAGTGTGACCCTTTATGTGGGCTATATTCTTGATTTACATGGAGCAACATTATAGTCCTTTCAGTCAAACACAAAAGAGATTTTTGTACAGTACACATCCTCGTATATTTCAAAGTTTTCTCATATGCAACAATGAAAACAATTGGAGGCACAATAATATAAATGAATTGCCTAGGACTGCACAATTTGATCACATGGACAAGCCTGCATTGATCCCAAGGTTTCTGGCCTCACAATCTGTTATTCAGCCAGTATACTATCATTCCTTTCTCTCTTGTGGTAGACATCAAAGTGTAATGCTTTGCATTTCATCCATGGTGCATGATGTCAGAACGTGGGTAGCAGGTAAAAGCCACAAGAAGGCTCATCTCGGCTCAAGAGGACCTCAAGCTGAGCCAAAACCTAGCATTTAGCTCACACCTTTAGTGGCTCACCCACCTCTAGTCTTTACTTGGAGTAATCTGTGCCTGAAATAAGCATACATGCTGCTGCCAGTGTAATACCTGTTTTGCATGTGAGGATATCTTAGCTTGCACTGCTGATTCACACAGACTTAGATTGCTGCTGTCCATGTTCTGTCCTTGCGAGGGGAGGCTTGTTTTGTTTCTGACCAAGTCAGTATCTGTGTTACGGGTGTGAGGCACGTGTTTCCTTCTGTCTGGTGCTCTACCTGTTTTATGTGTGGAAATCTCACTATGCTTGTGAGTCAAGCTTGTACTCATACACACTAGTGATGCTTCTTACATTTGTACCAAATCTGAAATGCTGCTTGTTCGTTGTATCCAAGGGAGAGGATAAATAGTGCTGGAGAGCGGTACATGTCCCATATCTTTGAAGGAAGCTTGCACGGCCCTGCAATCAGATTGGGGGGGGGGGGGGTGAATCTCAAATTTCTTAACTAAAAAGCTCTGGGCCACCATGAATGTGTGAGATGACCAAGGTTTGGGATGGACTGTTTCTATGAGGAGCAGGGTCAGTACTGATGTGCAACAGATAAGCCTCCATCTAGCGTTGCACAGTGGGTGAAAAGTGATGGGTTGCAATGCTACACCTGAGCGATTGTCACTGGTTAGGCTTCATCACATAAAATTTTGAGGGTTTGATTGCCAGTAATTTTCCTAGAAAGTTGTCCCTGGTGCAGCTTTCTAAGTGCCAATGTTTGTGAATTAGAACAAGTAGTACATTTTCAGGAGTAAAGGTGCAGATCCTCTGCTTCTTTGGTGAACCAGTCATTATATATATTTATTATTCTGATCCGAAAAATGAAGACGTTTGTTGTAGGACTCCTTTAGAGCCATGGTTGGGCACCCTTACTTCAGCTTTAGGCCTGTAGCCTGTGCCCTTAATATCCAGACAAATTTATCAATTTCGTATTTTGTAGCACAGCCAACTCTTAGCTCATCGTTTTTTAAATTTTAATCAACTGCTTCTTTCTAACAAGGCGTATTTGTTTATGCTGCACATTTTATCAGCCATCTGTACACAATGCACTTTGTGCCCTTTTTAAGGCTCTCATGTTTGGTACATGAAATTCTTACTCGGAGCACAGGAGTCAGTCCCCATCTTTAAGACACATCAGTACCTCAGATCTGTTCTTAGAACTCTGTGTGAGTTACTATGTAAACAACACAAGCCCTAAGGGAGAAAGAGGGCATTCCTATTATGGCCGCCCTGGGACGCATTCCATTCCACAGACAGCTTTGCTGATCCTGACGCTGACTCTTCAGTTTCCTGAGAGGATTGCCATCCAGACAAAAAGGCAGACCCTTGCTATCACATTTGGATATGGGGTTGGGGTTACTTCCTTAGATCAGGGCAAGCAGAAGGGTTACCACTCCTATGCTCTCAGATCTAGACATAGGATGTAGGTAGAAATCTCTCAGATTTCAGAATCATACAAAAATGGTGGGGGTGTTTATTCCCTTCACACTGATTGTAATGATGATCACCATCTAGATTATTATCGCAGCTCATGTTTTTTATACTAGGATTCGATTGCTTCAATACATGCATTGAAATCCAGTATGCATCTCGTGTTCTGCCGTGGCATGTGTGAATCACTGAGTAACTGAGCGGGGTATGATCTCTTCACCATGACTATCCTGAGGAGTCAGAGTGTCAGATTTAGGTTGCCCAAACCCCCTTCTTCTTCCTAGTGCTCAGTGAGGCACTGTGGGCTAGCCAGTAGTCAGGCAGAGAACTTCCAAACAGTGGTTGATGGAGAAGTGGCAAGTTTACCGCCAACAGGCTGGCGGTAAAAATTTTGGAATTATGACCATGGCGGTTGCCACCATGGTCATCCGCCACTTCTCTGATCAGACCGCCATGGCGGAGATGACCGCTGAGCTGGGGACTTGGGTCTCCAGCGGCGGCCGTCACAATACCGCCGGCGGTATCATGACCCGGCTCACCGCCATGGATTTCATGGGGTTTGGAACTGCCATGAAATCCCTGGTGGTAAGCACTATCAGTGCCAGGGAATTCCTTCCCTGGCACTGATAGTGGTCTCTCCCACCCCGAATCCGTCCCCGACACCCCCCACCCCCTGTCACCCCCCAAAGGTGGCAGGACCACCCTCCCCACCCCTACCCCCACATCACAACACAGACACACACCCGACACGTATGGAGACACCACCAACACACATTCCCCCACACACAGGAACAAACATGCCAGCAGACACACACACAGTCATACACGCACACCCACATTAAGACATACACGCACACATCCATACAGACATCCATACAGACAGGCACGCACACATTTCCATTCACACTACACCCCTGCATGCATACACGCACTCACACCCCCCTCTACATACTCACACGCACACCCCCATGCACGCACACATCACACAACACCCCCCCACCTCCCTCCCCTAACGGACGATCAACTTACCTTGTCCGTTGATATTCCGGGAGGGTACGGGATCCATGGAGGCTGCTCCGCCACCAGCACCCCTTCAACAGAAAACCGCCACTCCGAATCACGGAACGTGATTCGGTGGGCGGGGTTCTGTTGACGGGGCGGTGGAGGAGGAGCAACCTCCACTTCCCCGCCGCCTGCCAGTATGGCTGCTGGCGGCTCTCCGTCCGAAAAAAGACGGAGGGCTGCCAGCAGTCATAATACACTGAGCGGAAAACCGCCACCACTGGCTGTCTTCAGCTCGGCGGTCCCTCGGCGGTCTTGTGAAAAGACCGCCGAGGTCGAAATGACCCTCTTAGTCTCCCACACTCGGTGGTGCCACCACCCTAAAACACACAGGGGGTGATTCTAACTTCGGCGGGCGGCGGAGGCCGCCCGCCAAAGTTCCCCCACCAAAATACCGCTCCGCGGTCGAAAGACCGCTGAGGGTATTTTGGGATTTGCCCTGGGCTGGCGGGCGGCCGCCAAAAGGCCGCCTGCCAGCCCAGGGCAAATCAACCTTCCCACGAGGACGCCGGCTCAGAATTGATCCGGCGTAGTGGGAAGGTGCGACGGGTGCAGTGGCACCCGTCGCGTATTTCAGTGTCTGCATAGCAGACACTGAAATACTTTGTGGGGCCCTCTTACGGGGGCCCCTGCAGTGCCCATGCCATTGGCATGGGCACTGCAGGGGCCCCCAGGGGCCCCGCGGCACCCCCTACCGCCATCCTGTTCCTGGCGGGAGACCCGCCAGGAACAGGATGGCGGTAGGGGGTGTCAGAATCCCCATGGCGGCGGAGCGCGCTCCTCCGCCATGGAGGATTCTGCAGGGCAGTGGGAAACCGGCGGGAGACTGCCGGTTTCCCGCATCTGACCGCGGCCGAACCGCCGCGGTCAGAATGCCCTGCGGGGCACCGCCGGTCTCCCGCCGGTTTCCCGCTGCCCTGCAGAATCCTCCATGGCGGCGGAGCGCGCTCCGCCGCCATGGGGATTCTGACACCCCCTACCGCCATCCTGTTCCTGGCGGGTCTCCCGCCAGGAACAGGATGGCGGTAGGGGGTGCCGCGGGGCCCCTGGTGGCCCCTGCAGTGCCCATGCCAATGGGCTCCCGCCGACCCTGGCCCCGGCGGTCTCTGAGTGGGGCATATGTCTGTTTGAGTGCAGCATGAGGGAGGTGCCTATGTGAGCGCAGCAGTGTGAGTGTGTGGTCCCTGCATGTTATGTCTTTGTGTACATGCACTTTACAAGAGCCAAACCTACCAACGTGGTAATACTTTTTAAGGTTGTTGCTTTTTCTTGCAGAAATACAATGCAGGGAAGGAAACGCAGTGGTATGTGTATGAGAATGGTGGTGAATTTTGATATGGCAGATGCAGACTCTATTGAATGAGGAGGTTAGGGGCAGCTGACAGACTGAGGTCTCACCCTAGTGGGGGTCCTGGTTACTTTTCCATGGGCCCTAGTGCAATCAGTGTGGCTATGCCACTGCTTCTACTGCCCAAAGTAAAATTAGAAAAGGGATTGGGAAACTAAAGTCACTAATCAACGCCCAGCAGCTATGTGCCCAAAACCCAGACTTCCCTCTGAATGCGAGCACACTGGGAAACAAAAATTAAACTAACTGAAAAATGAGAAAGAAAGTAATATAAGGTAAATAAAATGTTAAAATACCAAAGTGCAGTTGCCCCAGGCTGCACATATAGAGAAACAACAAGCTAAAACAAAGACGAAAAGAATGTTAGTAAAACTGCACCTTCAAAGAATGACAAGGGTCAGACACGAGTGCTTCCAAACTGTCTAACTAGCTGCATTGGATTCTAAGCTAAATGCACATATACAAGTATGCAGTGTTTGCATTCATTTGCAAATGCATTTATATAGTCATACGAAGCATACACACTTTCAGATATTTATTAAGACAGCTGTGAAATGTAAATAAACTCTAACTGTGAGTGAATGGGAAAAGAAGGTTTTTTAATGGTCAGTCCGTTGGCGAGAATATGCATAGATTGTCATGTAGAAAGGTGCAGAGATCTCAGTGAATATGTCAACAAGACGATTAAGGTGCCAGGAGCTCCTGGGTGCCTTTTGTCTTTGCACTAATTGGTGCTTTACCGCTGGATGTATCAGTAAAAGGAGAGAATCAGTTTGACTTTGCTGAGACACAGTGAAGTGATAACTTGCATGATCAAGTTAAACACCCATCACTCATACAGAGTGGCAGACTTCTCAAAACACACAGTGCCACTGTGCCACGCAATATTGGTTCTGTTCACATAGTCTCCAGATGAGAAGCTGGTGAAAACCGGGTGGGAGATAATATGAGTTGGAATCCCCTACGCAGTGTGGGTTTCCAGCTTGTGTTTGAAGACTGGGCACTGCTGATGTCTTTGGGGGGTTTGCAAACTCCTTTGGGCATTATCAGCAGCCTGAGAAACGTTTTTGTTTGGGTGGGAAATGGAGTAAGCTTGACACAAAGCCCCACCACCTCTCCATGGCCTTATCCCTCCTGCCTCATGAAAGTAATAGGCTCAAGGCCCCACTCCCTTCCTTTGTCCCGCCCTTTTATGCGCTCACCTCGTCTTACATGGTGAGATTTATCTCTGTCTTGGCAGGTCTAAAGTAGGAAGGCTAACCACCAAAACGAAGAAGATGTGAGGGAAGGTCACCTTCTTGGGAATCTTCACTCTGTAGGATAATAGGACTCCTATAGCCTGAGGGCAATTTCTAGACTGCATAGTGAGAGGATTTTTATTTTTTAAGTATTGTAGCTGGAAACTTTTGTGCTCCCAAATTTAAATTTTTGATTGGCTCCAACGTCCTTATCACTTCAGATGAATCAAGGGATTGTAAATGACTTTGCAATACTGGATCAAACAGGAACAAGGATTGGCAAAAAGGAACAAAACTTGGCAACGCTAATAGGTTTCTCCTTTGAAAACCAAGTGCCTGGTGCAGAGTCACACCTTGGATGAGCATGGAGATTTGCTAGTGTGGCTCCTCTGAACCCGGCCACAAAACATTCCTTGAGGGCCTTCTCTTCTATTCACAATGGGTCCCTTCGTCTCCTCATGTACCCCTAACCCTTTAGGCAATATCTAGTGTGCTGACCTTGCAACACCACAGAGGGCCTAGCTGGCCCATGTTCAGGGCCCAGTAGAAGCTCCAACATCCAAAGGCCAGGCCTCCCCCACTCTATTGTATTCTGAAGCCTGAATACTCAAGGTAACTCAGGCATAGAATGGTGCTGATGCAGCTGGTCTCAACTGCTTCCATTGACAACAAGATACCCTCCTGCCCGCCGAACCCTCTATGCACTCTTCATCTCAAGAGAGGCCAACAGCAACAACCACAGTTCTTCAGATCCAGTGGTTAGAGCATGATTAGACCTGCCCAGCACTGATCATTTGCATACAGCTGGGATCAGCAGTTTTTATAAGCTGTCATTTTGGTTTGAGTTTGGCCTGTTTTGATACTATGGTCATGGGATGATAACATATTGGGCTGGATCGAGATGAGCAATGCTAATCTGGCACCACCTACAGTTGTTTTACATGAACTGCATCCTTTGGTTCTCCTCACATGGGTTCCTGCTCCTTCTGTTTCCTGTTTAATCAACTATTTGCAACGAGAGCCCAGCATCATCACTTCTACCCCTTGTTGGGACCTAAGTAGCTTGATTTTTCTATTTTGGTCTCCAGAGTCACATGCATGATCCCAACAGGGCATGTCAAAATCCGTCCCTAAAGTCCTGCATCAACTGTAATTCTCTGAGGCCTTAGCTGGACAAGGTTCACATACCCAGCAGGCTTTGTAATAAAAAAAGGACGCATCTGCCCTGGACACTATACAGACGGAACTGAAGGTGGTCAAACTATTTTTGGCATCCCTGGAGCAGACAACATCAGGCACAGCCAATGAACTAAAGACCATATGCATTTATTGGAATTTCTTTCAAACATGATTAGTGCACACGGACAAACGGTGACAGAACTAGAGACTGGACTGGATAGAGCTCTGGAATGGGGGTCAGAAATGTCTAACATGCAACACAGACTCACAGACCTTGAGGATCATACTCAGCGGGACAACATTCAAATTTAAGGTGTCCCGGAGAAAAAAGTGGGTGAAGATATTAAAAACTTTCTGTCACTCTGGCTGCCTACCCACTTGTACACCACGTTTGAACTACCATTAGAATTTTAAAGGGCTTATTGGTTGAAAATGCACTGGGGAACCACATCTTACACACTTAGAATGATCTTAGTCTACATTTTCATGGCCAGGCCCGCTCTCTTCTCCAACACTTCAGGCAGCATGATCCCAATCAATGTAAATGACAGGAACATACAGCGGCTGCTTACTGTTTGATGGAGACTAGTCTCATCAGGAAAAATTTCCTAGCACAGCGAACCACTCTGAAACATAAAGGTATATGATACAGGCTGCTGGATTTTGATATTTACGATAAATGGTATCACCGGTGAATACATGGACCCTGCCGCATTGGAGCACATTCTGAATGCAAACTTTGACCTATGGGTGGACACCTCATAGCCAGTATCCTGCTCTCCAATAGTCCCCGGAGATGGGGATCCTCTGCTGAAGAGCAATCAGTCCCTGCAACGTGCAAATACCGCTGCCTAAATAGCAAGATGAGCAGCATTTGCAAACATTACAAAACAGAGACAAATCTAGATCTCCCTTAAAACACCTTCGGAGTGATCAATGACCTCCACTAAAGATAGTCAGCCCACCCTTCAATATGCCTTTGATTGTGTGGCTGGGCTCAGCTATCCCACCGTGGCTAAAGTATAAAACACCTTGCAGTCAATTAAAGTCCTCAGACTATCAGTAGCTACGATAACCATCAGGACTCATTACATTAAGGTGTTACCCCTCATATAGTTTTTGTCTACTTCTGACATCATCTTTGACCATGACAACTAGAGGACTAACAGTGATTTCATTTAATGTAAATGGTTTCAACAACTATATCAAGCGCAAATCTGTCTTATCATATCTGGCTACCCAAAAAACAGATATAGCCTTGTTGTAGGAGACCCGCTTATCCACCATTTAATCATCAAACATAAGAGACTGGGTAGGGAAAATGATGTTGTCTCATAGTACAAGGCAGGTAGTAAAATAATACATATACACATAAGATTGGCTGCCCGGATACTTTGAATTTAAACAGATCAGGATGGGGGCTACATGGTTGCTAAACTTGAAATACAATCTGCCCACTTGATAGTGGGCAGCGTAAAGGACCCCAGTGGCCCAAATTTCCTTTTTTCCCTCAGAACTTTATAGACTGCTGTTGGAAACCAGATGCACTAACGTCCTACGGGGGGGGGGGAGGTACTGGAAACTCACAATAGATTCTGCCCTAGATTGTACAGGTCCCCTGAAAACTGCCTGCAAGAAAGATAGAATGGCACTTTTGAAATATTGAAGGATCACTCTCTTTTGGACCCTTGGAATCTCCTTCTTCTAAGAGATACAGAATACACTTTTAATTCTTGTCCTTGTTATAGGGAGACAAGAACTGCATTCTCACATCTTGATACATGAGACACATCCTCTCCAACTGCAACGTAGTGGCTAATAAAATTTCAGATCGGTCTCTTGTTAAAATTAAACAGGAACTGGGGGTCCTCTAACAACCTACGGGGCCCTGGAAAGTACCTATATGGACATTTAAAGACATTACGGCTCGGAGGTGCTACTACATCACCTACAGGACTACATGACAACTAACGTGGGCATGTTGGACTCTTCCCAAAAGTTATGGGTGACCTCCAAAGCCTACATGAGAGATCTACCATACACTGAAGGGAATTCACAGAGAAAAGGTGTCAGCTGGAGGAGTCTCTCAATCTACTAACCAACAGATATTAATGCCATGCAACAGGGCAACATCATAACACAAAATAAAATGATGGATGGAGTGTTGAAACTTTTCAAACACCCACCCCCAGTCACAGATCTGGGTTTAATCCATTGTTATTTTGCTCACCAGGTCACACCAGTTTGGACCCAGCCATATACAAATCAGTCTTCACTCTGTTCCCTATGGGAACAGTCAAGCCTGAACTGCCAAACCAGGTCCTCCCTGGACAGGAAACAAGCATTCTGGGACCGCTTTCAGTGTATCACCCTTATCAGCCAGGCTAGCTTGAATCCAGTGGCGCAGCAAGCAAGGGATTCATTTCTGGGCACACCCTAGCCACTTTGGGCACACAAGGCAACATCACAACACAAAATGAAATGAAGGACGGAGTGTTGAAACTTTTCAAACACCCACCTCTAGTCACAGATCTGGGTTTAATCCATCGTTATTTTGTTTGCCACGTCACCCCAGGTTGTAGAACTTCCACAAGCCAAAACAGATCTCAACTTCATATTAACCTCATTGGCAGAATACGCACTAGGGCACATAAAAAATTGCTTTACATGATTGGCAAAAGAGCAGGCAGACTGCTACCCCAACAGATTAAAGAAGTTGAAGCCCATCCCTCCATACCTTTCTAAAGTCACATAGGAGACTAATCACTCATTCAGCACTGATAACAGATTAATTCAATATTTTCTACAAACCCTGTACTCTTCAGCAAGGGGGATGAAACAGACGCTACACAGTGTAATTCTTTCAAAACCTACCTCTCCCCCATCTAACAGAGGCTTTCACCAGTGAGCTGAGCTGAGATATAACAATAGACAAAATTTCAGAGGCCATCAAAAACATACCCACAGGCAAATCTCGAGGAATGATGGATGTTAGACCTGACCCTTTTGGCAGGGTCATCTCCAGTTGTTATTGCCTTCTGAACCTGGTTTTGTTTACATTAGGACTCTGTGCACCTTCCCACTGCTAACCAGTGATAAAGTGCTTGTGTTCTCTCCTTCAAGCATGGTAATATTGACCTACACATCATTTGTACATTTAATTTACTTGTGAGTCCATAGCAAATTTCACCACATGTACCCAGGGACCGTAAATTAAATGCTACTAGTGGGCCTTAAGCACTTATTGTGCCACCAGCCACTGTAGCACTGTAAATCATCTCAGGCTTACCTCTGTAGCCTGTAATGCAGTTTTAAAATGGCATGTTTAACAGAAAAAATAAATATTTTGCCAGACTGAGGATCTTCTTTTAAATACATATAAGCAACCCCTGAGGTTGGCCCTAAATCCTCATAGGGCTGGGTGCATTGTATTTAAAAAGTCACACATGTGTTTTTATGTTTTACATGTCCTGTCAGTGAAAAACTCCTAAGGTAGTTTTTCACTGTTGTAAGGCATATCTCTCCCATTGACTAACACTGGGCTAACTTATTACATTTAATAAGTTATAAGTTGAGATTAGGAGCAGGCAGAAAATACTTCTTGGTCTCTTTTCAATTGTGATTTACAAGCCCCTTTAAAGCTAAAGTCGGATTCTAAGTTATAATTACAGAAATGCCACTTTTAGAAGGTTGTCATTTTTGTGTTTTAACCATCTGTGACTTATGCCAGTGTCCTGATTTACATGACTGTGAATGGTTCTGCTGTTGGTTTTTGTGTATGACTTCCAGACAGTAGCATAAAGGTGCTTGGATGTGGACAGGACGGGCCATCCTGGCAGGGTGACTGGAGATGGACTGCATCCAGCCCCACTTTGACCGCAAAGGGCTTTGCTTCCTGCACACACAAAGGAACTGGAAACCAGACTTGCCCTGCCTTGTGACAGACAGTTTGGAGCCTTGACAGGAGAAAAGACAGGAGAAGGTTTTCCAAAACCAGATGTGGGGATAAGACAGGGAGAACCCCTGCACAAAGGCTGGCTACAGGTATAAATAATGGACCTCCAGAGCCACTCTTCAGAATACTCCTGGACCTGTGGAAGTTACAGAAAAAGGACTGCCCTGCTGCCAGAGGACTGCCCCGCTGCTTGAAGTACCGCCTTGCTGTCTGAGAAGCAAGACTGGACCTGCTTGCCTTCATCCCAGGCTATCCAGAGTGACTCCAACGGTCCTGTTGGCTACAGGTACGCAACACACTTTCAAGGCCACCCAGTGACGCTCAAATAACCTGCTGCAACTGGACCTGCCTGAGTCCTGCTGGCCTCTTCTGGAGTGGGTCCCTGATTCTCAAGAGGTGCCTCAAATGGACCTAGACCCTTGGCTGGAATCAGAGTATATTCCTAAAGAAAAGGTGGAGATCCTTAAGTCATGAGATCCTTGGGACGGGAAACACACATGTTCATGCCAAGACTCTTCTTAGCTGGACTAACCTGGTCCATGTATCAGATCCATGCTCCATCGCAGTCAACCTGAATTTGTGACTATTTTCACTAAAAACATTGAAATTGAAAATTTACGGTTCTACTGATGGGATTTTTATTGTTCTGTTTCCTTTATGATAATGTTACTGTATTTCTCTAAATTGGTTGGTGTTGTGTTATTACTGTTAGTTTTCTGCAAAAATACTTTATACAGTGCTTGTAAGTAAAGCCCACTGCTTTTGTGCCAAGCTATCAGAAGGCTAGGCATAGGTTAAGTTAGTGACTTTTGTGATTCATCATGACAAGGTTTATAGTTGTTACTTGAGCGGTGCTTTCACCTCCCTCACCCAATAACCCAATTTCCTAAAAATGGCTTTCTGATATAGTACTAGAAGATGAATATACAGATGTTGCCCCCCTTTTGTGCAAAGTATATAAAGATATGAATGACATGGCCTCTCCTCACCCAGAATTTAACTAAGCCAATGCCATTCTCCTTCCAAAACCTGTCAGACACTTGCAGCTTTGAGCAAGTTAAAGACCTAGGGCCAGATGTAGCAACGTAAAAATTTGCGAGGTGCAAAGTGCGAGTCCATGCGACTCGCAATTTGCACCTCGCAAATTGGTATGCAGTACGGTGTCTCAGACACCGACTGCAACTCGCTATGGGGTCGCAATGACCCACCTCATGAATATTCATGAGGTGGGTAGCAAATTGCGGCCCCATAGCGAGTATAGGCACTCGCAAACATGGAGGCCTGCTGTAGTCAGCAGACCTCCATGTTCGTGACTGCTCTCAATAAAGCAGTTTTTTTTTTTTTAAGTGTAGCTCGTTTTCCTTAAAGGAAAACGAGCTGCACTTAAAAAAAAAACGAAACCTTTAGTTTCGGTATTTTTTCAGGGCAGGGAGTGGTCCCTGGTCCCTGGGACCACTCCCTGCCCTGAAAAAATATTTTTGGATCCATTCACAAAGTGGAAGGGGTCTTGCGAGTGGGTTACCATCCACTTGAAGTGGATGGTAACTGCGATACGATTTGGGACCGCGTACGCGGTCGCAAATGGTATTGCATACCACTCAGACTCGCAAATAGGAAGGGAACACCCCTTCCTATTTGCGAGTCGGAAATGCATTTTGCGAGTCGGTTCCGACTCGCAAAATGCATTTCTGCATAGGAAACTCCGGTTTGCGACTCGCAAACGGCAATTTTTGCCGTTTGCGAGTCGCAAACTGTTTCCTACATCTGGCCCCTATTTCTTTAATACATGCAAACATGAAAACCCTGGCTACAATTATAGCCACCCGGCTGAAATGCTACATTACCCCATGGTCCACAGATCCTAAGTCAGCTTTGTTCCCAGGACATCTTCTACTAACCACATGCAACTGCTCTCTCATATCATTTGGTAGCTCAACAAAGATGCAGAGAAGAAAGTTGTTTTCTCTCTTGAGGCCGAAAAAGCTTTTGAACTGGTTGAATTGCCATACCTTTTTCATACTTTACAATGTGAAGGTTTCAAGGAAGCCTTTGTTCAACTAATTAGACTTTTGTACCATATTAGAACACAGCCTGAGTTAACTGTAACACCTTTCTATCTAACCTGTTCGACATCTTCAGAGGGAGGCAATAGGAGTGCCCCCTATCATTCCTCTTTTTCCTGTTAGTGCTGGAACCACTTATTCATCATTACAAGGTCATCTCCTCAAATCACAGGAATCCACATAGCAGCTGGCGAAATTTAGTAACTCCTGTTTGCTGCAACATACTGATGCTGTTAATGAACACAGAAACCTCCATCCCTACCTTTTACTTCATGTTGCCACGTTTTAGAGTTTCTCAAGTTATACAAGAAACTGGGATAAAAGTGAGGTTCTATTTCTTGATTAGACTACTCCTGAGGCTCTTTACCGGGTTCACAATGTCAATGGTCTGCGACCATAATCAAATGCATGGAGATCCTAATTGGAAATGACGAGAACGCAGTGGCTAAGAAAACCATGGAACTCTTGGCGGCAAAAATAATGATAAACTTTGCAAGTTGGTCCCAACTGTGAATGCCCTATGGGGCTCAATACAAGCCATAAAAATGGAGATGAGGTCCGCATCAATTACTTATTTAGGATAGCCCGGACTGGTCTCCCTAAATACATGATTCTCACTTTGAATAAAAGTATCAAAGACTATGGCCCTCATTACGAACATGGCGGTTTGGCCCGCCATGCCGGCATTGGCGGCTGAAGCCGCCAGCCGGCATGGCGGGCCAAACCACCATATTCTGAACATGGTGAGGGCCACCATCGGCAGTCCTCACCCACCGCCCGGCTCCCGCCGTCAGGCTGCCTGGCGGTGAGTTGAAACACTATCCGCCAGGGTAGCGGCGCTACACTGCGGATAATGTTTCATTTCCCGCCAGCCTTGTCCTGGTGGGATATCCCACCAGGAATAGGCTGGCGGAGGGGGTGTCCCGGGGCACCTCTGGGGGCCCCTGCACTGCCCATGCACTTTGCAAGGGCAGTGCAGGGGCCCCAGTGTAGAGCCCCGATGCGCAGGTCACTGCCCGATTTTCGGGCAGTGATCTGCGCGATGGGTGCAACTGCGCCTGCCGCACAGAGGCATTGATGGCAGCTCCATGTGGAGCCGCCGTCAACGTCCCGGCCGGGCCTTTATGTGAGCTGGGGGATGGAAACAATGTTGCCGCCCACCGACCCACAGAAATGTTCATAATGTGGCCGGCGGGGTTCTGGGGTCTCTGGCGGTCGGTGTTTTGACCGCCAGCATGAACACCTATGTTTGGGTTGACCAAAGACATTGCCTCAGGGTGAATAAGTTGCAAACAGGCACAAACCCAGGCAGCTTACTGCAGCCAGACATGTCTCTACTACACAGCACATCGATTCATGCACCAGCTGTATTTTTTCTCCTCCAATCTAGAGAGATCGGATCGGGTTCTCAGTGAGCAACAGCTTATAGGAGGGTTGATCAGCAGTATTCACTTTTCCGAACCATGGTGGTGGAATCAGGACACTGAAATCCACTTAAAGAAACTGCACTGCAAGAAACTGGGTTACTTGTTGAGGGGGTGAAACTCTACTCAAGCAATAACCACAATCAGTTTCAGGGTGAAACACAAGTAAACCCCAAATTAACCTGTGATTAACCCTCTGGTAGCTTGCCACAAAACAGTCAGGCTTAACTCAGAGGCATTGTGTAAAGCATTGATGCAGCACTTCAGAGAGTAGGCAGTAATAAAGTGAAAACACAACACTGGAAAAATCTCACACCAATTTAGAAAAAGAGTAAAATGCAATAAATTATTTGAGACCAAAACAACAAAATCGATTCCATAGAACCAGAGAAATGCAATTTTAAAGATTTCAGACAAATAAAGCGCCTAAAAGCACAAAACGCCATTGGCGGCTATCTAGTCATCAGAGACTGGGTGAAAGCCACACGTTCAGGTTGACTGCGATAGAGTATGGGCCAGATACAGGGACCAGGTTAATACAGCTAAAGAATAACCTTCAAAGGTCTAGCAGAAGAAGCTTGTTCACGGTGGAAGTGGCTGCAAGGAGAAGGGAGGACGTTGAGGATGCTTGTCCCTTGAATGCAAAGATCCTGTTGGGTGTCACAGATGGTCATTCCTGGAGCTTCGCGTTGGTGGTCTCCGCAGGCTGTCGATGCTGTAGCACACAGTGCAGATCTCGTACTGCCGGGCATCACAGGTGGTTGCTGTGGTGCAGAGTCAAGTTCACTGGAGCTTCGCATTAGTGGGCAGTGTGAGTTGCAAGATCCTGGTACGAACAGGCCTGTTCGCAGTTCTGAAGTGCCCAAAACCTCAGGATTTCTCCATTTGTTTGGAGAGGTCCTCAAATGATGCCATACCAAGAGTCCAGGATCTGGGGGCATCTCTTGGGGATCAGGATCTCACTCCAGTAGAGGCCAGCAGGGCTCAGGAAGGTTACATTACAAGTCCAGGCAGCAGGTAATTTGAGAAGATTTCAAGAGGTCTCCGGAGCTTGTTAAATACCTGTTGCTGAGAACAGGAGGTCAGTCAGCTGACCCTTCGAGTCACTTCGGCCTGGTATGAAGGATGCACGTCCTGGCTTCCTTGTCAACAAGCAGGGCAAAAGGCAGCAGGACACGAGAGTAACAGGGCCGCAAGGTCGCAGGCCTTCTGACAGAGCAGCACAGCAGTCCTTCTTCTGTAGTAACCACAGGTCCAGAGGTGCACTGAAGAGTTGGGCCTGAGAGTTCATTATATATACCTGGTGCCCACTTTGAAGTAGGAGATGTTTCAAGAGAATTTCCTTTGAAGTCCTTGATGTTTCCTGCATCCCCTGCCCTGGCTCCATGCCGGCTGTATGAACAATGCAGTGGGGATGATTCCTTTTTGTGAAGGAAGGGCACAGCCTATTCAGTTGCAAGCGGGGCTATGTCCTGCGATGCCCACCCATCTTGCCAGTTGATAGCCCATCCTGGCATGCCTAATCCCTCTATTGTGTGGTTGTCTGTGAGAAATAAACAAAGTCCACCTGACAACTACACCCAGTCATGTGACCCAGGAAAAGGCTGCAGACACCAAATGGTTAGGACAAGAAAATCCCAACTTGCTAAAAGTATAATTTTCAGAATTGTGACTTGAAATCTCACATTACCATTAAATAAGTTTTTAACTTACCAATGCATAGACACCAAACATGCCATTCCTATCTGCTCCCAATTGAAATTCCCATTTATTAAATGTAATAAGAGAACCCACTGTTATCCTATAGGAGAGGAAGGCCCCACAGTAGTGAAAAATGAATTTAGGAGTTTTTCACTACCGGACATATAAATGTTAAAGGTACATGCCCAATTTTAAATACACTGCACCCTGCTCTCTGAGCTATGTAGGACATACACTAGAGGTGACTTGTGTGTATTTAAAAGGGAGGTTTGGGCCTGGCAAGAGGTTTATCTTGCCAGGTTGAAATGGCAGTTTACAACTGCACAGAGCAGCAATGGCAGGCCTGAGACATGTTTAAAAGGTTACTTAAGTGGGTGGCACAGTACATGTTGCAGGTCCACTAGTTACATTTAATTTACAGGCCCTGGGTACAGACGTTTCCACTTTACTAGGGATCTACAGGTGAATTAATTGTGCATGTTGGGTGCAATCCAATGTGAACATGTTTAAAGGAGAGAGCACATGCACCTTGGCACTGGTTAACAGTGGTAAAGTGTGCAGAGTCCTAAAGCCAGCAAAAACAATGTCAGCAAAAACAGGAGGATAGAAGGCAAAAACTTGGGGAAAACCACATCAACGATGTCAGGTCCAACATGCATGTGTACTGGAAGCAAAACCCAAACAGCTCAATGTTCCCACATACCTACATAAGCATGCCCTGAACACAGCTCTTCAATTAGATGGCCTTGTGATCTTCTGGGTAGGCTAGTCCAGCAGCAGCATCCTTATCACTGACCAACTGTTATAGGACAAGGAGATGAAATTGTTTGCGACTGCAGGATAAATTCTACTTAACACAACAACACTGGAGATACTTCCAAATGAAGAACTGCCTAAGCCAAGCTCTTTGATCCACTTCCACAATCGGGGGGTCTGCATCTACTTTCATAGATAAAGATCAAACACTGGTGTGGTATCAGACCCCTATGTAATGTTACCAAAGAGCTTCAATCTCACCCTCTTAGGATCCACCTTGATAGAGATGGTCAAGGAAATTGGGAATATAATACTCTGACTGGAATGAACAATGTGACATTCATAACAGGTGCCTTTGGGAATTTAGACTCGACTTAATTTTTTTAAAACTTCTGCGTAATTGGCATTGTTCCCCATGCAAATTGCAACAGGTCAGTCTGACCCGTACTGCTGCCTGTTGGAGATGTGGACACCAGGATGGAGACATAGTACTCCTGGTGCATTCATATGTTATTCTTCAGACATTGTGAACGAGGTCATACTGTCAACACAACCAACGATCTGCATCTACAGCTGCCAGAGGCAGTGATTTTTCTCCATGACACTTTAAATGTTTCTGATATTAACGGCCACACAAAGTGCTGGGTTGATACAATGCTATAAGTGGCCACAATAGTGATCTTGAGACTTTGGAAGCCACGAACCTGTACAACTGGCAACCTTGCTACCTCGAGCGTTTTTCATTTTAGCTCTATTACCCCTGCAGACTTGTCTTGTTTGTAATGATTCAAGCATGTTTACTCACTGTGTACCTGAGGTTTATACTGTCTTAAATTCTTCCAGTAAAATAGAAAATGTATAATTAATATTTCCTAAAAACAATGATCATAAAAGGCAAGTGCCGACCAACTTGCTTTTAAATTATATGCTTCTTTTTAATGTATTATTCAAAAATGGCCATCACCCTGGCTGGAACACGAGAGTAAAACAGCCAAACTTGCACTAGTTGAGTTATGATGCGTCCATGTGTGTGCATTGTTTGTCACACAGGTGTGACTAATTCATGGACAAAGTGGATATTTTTAAGCATTCTAAGATGGAAGCCTTCTGTGCACATGAACCATGCTTCGGTTCTTAGCCTTATTTATGCTCCTATAGCAGCAGAAAGCTTTCGTGGACATTGGGAAGATAAATTTGCTAATAACTCCAGTCCTAGAATATTTGTGGTACTACTTTTATAGGAAGTTCAAATCTGCGAAAGGCAGTTACCGAAATCAACAAAGATGGACAACCTGGCAGCCACTGTTTAAAATAATTTGTGGAACAACTGTAGCCAATGGCAGAAGGGTGATGCAGAAAAGCCCCTTTCTTTATATGTATCTTTAAGTACATATCACAAAACACCTCACCATGGAACTAAAGCCGTTTGTAAATGAGATCTAAAAATAAACAACACTGAAAAGGCGAGGAAAACAGCTGAGAAATTTGGATAAGAGAGGTCAAACCTAAACATTCATGAATAAAACGTTATATAAAAATATCCCAGCTAGGTAGAAAAAAAATATGAAGCTAAAAAACAGCTAAGGTGCGGGACGTGCAGGAGACGGAAATCTGGATAACGTCTGCAAATACAGAAGGTGAACTAAAACCCTCGGGGAGGAAGTTCTGCATTCCCTGGTAGGTCTTGGGAATGAGTAAACTGTCAAGGAGTGTTATTACAGGGCTGTCAGACAGGTGCACGCAGGCAGATATGTACTTTACGGCACGCGTTGCAACATTCGGGATGCTTTTATGACAGCCAAACGGAAACTAGAAATATGTCAGACCCTTTTTCAGTCAGAAATTCGCATTTCTGTCTATTTGACCTGCCAGAAGCATTCCTAACAGTGGATTTATAGAACCGTCGACAGCTTCTTAACTAAATAAAGGCAAAGAGGGAATTAAAGAGAAACAAGGATAAAATAAGTAGAACACTTGTGTCCTGAATCTCTACTTTCTGCAAGGAGCTCGTAATATCTTTCATTACAAAATTGTGTATTTAGTCTTTTATGGACAGCTCCTGGAGAGATTGTCGGACTGGAATGAGGATAATCATATTCTTTACCACCTCCAGGGAGGGTTTACGTCAAAAAACAGTTCTATTGACCAGGTCTTCTGCTTTTTGATGACCTAGTGGAAGACTGTGGATGTTGGTGCAGGAGCCCTTTTTGAAGCATTTATTGATCCTAGAGCCGTTTTCGACCTGTTCCCCAAGAATAAACTCTGGGCCTGTCCCACAATTCAGGAAAACTGGCGAAAGGTGCAAACATAATGACTAGGGTCACTGGGCACACCATGCCACTGGAAGCCTGCTGGCTTATCCTATACATAATGGAGGAGAAGGGGTGGCCCAGGCATAAGAAGACGTGGTTAATGTTGGCAGCGGGGTGGTGAAGCGAAACACAGTGAGGTCATGGGAAATAAATCGGCCCCCTGGGATACAGGAGTGGGAGCGAGACATGGATTGGTGCCAAAGAGGATGTTTCAGAAAATACGAAAAGATTTGGAATTCATGGATAATGTACAGGGAAGGAGAGGAGGGGTATAGGGAGGTGGGGTGATGCCTAGGGATGATCAGTACTTCTGACAATCATTGTAAAACAAAATTAGAATAAGACGAGAAGAGGTGTGTGCTTCTTTCTTTTGTCTGTTTTGACACCTTGGTACATGATGATGTCAAGTTGTTGTGTTGAGCAAAAATTAAATAAAAAGATTATATATAAAAAAAAAAGAGTAGCTGAGGAGTATCTAATGGGGTGCTTAATCACTCCATGGGCTGTGCAAACAGAGCACACCAATTTCTTTCATGCCAAAAGAATACAAATTCCTTCGTATAATCTGGCATTCCAAGAGCGGTTGCACTGCAAAGCAGATTTTTGAGCTCCTGGAAGGCTTCCATGCTTTCATCATCTTTTGATTTCGGGTCATTGACATCAGTGTGTGTCAGCCTCAATAAGGGCTTATTCACAAAAGTAAAGTTTGGGATTCATTGCTGGTAGTAGCCGACCATGGCCAAAAACATTTTTCTTTCTTTCTGTGTAGTAGGAACTTCATCTTAAGGACTGTCTCTATGCTTAATGGGACACGAGCTCCACTCCCATTTCTGTTTGATGTCCAAGGTACATAACTTCCTTCTGACAGTATTGTAATTTCTCGGGAGAGACCTTAAGACACGATTGCTCTCCTCACTCACTTGGCTGACAATGGGCATGTTTGCAAGCCTCCTTAGTCATCGAGGTGATCAAAAGATCGTTGATGTACTTGATTACGGTCAATTTACCTGGCAACTGCAGAGATTCTAGATTATTTTGAAGAGTATGATTGAAATAGAATGGATTTTCAATATACCCTTGTGGAGCACAACACCACACAAGAGTCTTTTTTTGGAACCGGAACTTCAAAGAGAAACTTGCTCTCTTTGTGTAGTGGAACTGAGAAGAACGCTTGACAGAGGTCAATGGCAGTGAACACTCAGCCTTTGGGGCAATTTGAAACAAATGTATGGCAGGATTCAGTTCTACAAGATAGCATGGAATGACAATTTGGTTGATCTTTAGGTGGTTTTGAACTATCCTCTACTTTTATTTACTTTTTATAAATCCATGACAGGTGAGTTGCATTGGCTCGCAATAGCTTCCTTCAAGATGCATTGTCCTATCATGCTGTCAATGACTCGGATGATCCCTGTAATAACTTCTGGAGTCATTTTATAAGGACAGTCTGTGGGGAAAAAAGCATTGGGTTGGAGTGTGATCATTAGGGGTTTTGTACCTTTAATCAACCCAATCTCACACCCTATGAAATGCCAGGAATCCTCCTTAAAAGTCTCCCTCAAATCCACTGTTAAGTCGTCCTTTGTAGCAATTTGGTTTAACCTGAGGATAGGTTCAAGGGATTGCAATTTAAATTCAGGATTAACTGCTTGATTTTCAGTTCCAACCCCATACAGTAGATGATGCAGATGAGTTTGCAGAGAGGATCTCGACCCAACTGGTTTAAAGGGCTAGAATCATAAATCACAAACTGATGTTTCTGTCTGACATCTTTTATTGTTACTGGATGGAAGCTGTAATTTGGTTGGTATGCTGTTGATTCGTAATGCCTACAACTTGGACTTCTTTTCCCAAGAGGGGTAGGTTAGGAACCTCAACTGTTCTAACGAGTTACTCCTGTGTCTACTAGGAAAGATACAAGATGTCCGTTACTCTCTCCATCCACAAATGGTACATTGTGAGCCGCATCTAGGACTGCGCCAAGGATGCACTCCTCCTCCCCACCTCAGACACCGTCCTTTTTCCTGGTTGAAGTCTGTAGAGGTCTCGAACATCATAGGGACTAGACCACATTGAGACATCATTAGATTTTAGGGTACTCTGTGGTTCGGTTGGGGATGTGGAATGCTTCCCTACGTCTGCGTTGAATTGAAGGAATTAGCCAGTACATCAGACATAGGAACTTTTGGGGGCTGAGATAAGGGGTCTAGGTATGGGAGGAAGCGCCCCCTGCCATGCAGGACATACACCTTGGGAATCAGTCATGATTACATCTGGGTTATAGCGGCACTATTGCTTCCAAAGCCTGCCTTTTTGCAAATGTGACATGGGATAGCTTTCTTCAGAACACTTATGCTGGTCCGGACACACTGCCTTGATCTCGCACAATCGCTGTCCTATTCCTACTGTAGGTCATTAAGACTCCTTGAATTGCAATTCAATAACTTGGATCTATCTCGAGTCTTTGGTGCAGAACTTTAAGTCCTTTAGCCCAAAACCAGTTGGCACAGAATGGAGGGGCAAACATGTTAGCGGCAAATAGGAAGGGGCTTAAGGAGAGGTACACATCACAGCAGCATTCAGCATACTCTAAGATCTCATCAACAGGTTTGTTCTGTTAGCAAAGCACACCTTGGATGATTTGATTGCTAATCTTTGGCCTCAGTCCCTGTACAAAAGGATGCAAGAAACCCTACCATTTTGTTTCCCAATGGGTCATCTATCTCGCTGTGTTCCCTGTACATCTGCACCAATCTCTCAAAGTAAGCATGTACTAACTCTTTTGGTTCTTGAGAGGTTTGGAAAATCTTGGGTCTATTCATCTCCATTTTGGGAACCTTCCTCTTTAGGTGTTTTATAACCTCATTGTATTTAGTTTTGATGATTGCCGAAGGGGGCGGTTCTTATATTGGCCAATCAACTGCCCTTTTAAACTCGGGCCACAGGCCTTTGGGATCGTCACCTCAAATAACACATCCAAGTCTTCTCACAAAAATTGGAGTTGGCCACATTTGTTCCATCTGCGAATACCATTTATCTGAATCGTTTCGGTTTTGTAAGGGTGATGGTAAAATGGAAAAGGTCTTACCGTTACCATGGGACATGTATGTACACTCCTTCCTGTACGGATACTCCTTTAGCGCTCCTCCTATGGCTCCTTCCTCATCTTCCCTTGAACCCTCCTCTCTTTTTGCTTCACCTTAACCTTCTCTTTCTTGGACCACAATTCCATAAACGTCTCTGTTTCACTCCTCTTTCTTATGTTTTCAATCAGTTCTCTTTTATGTTTCCTCAACCCTCTAAATTTTAACAGTCTTAACTCCCCACTCGTTGCCATCCTAGCATTCTTACGCAGTTTCTTTTGCTGGGTTATGTCAATTCTACATTTGTCTGCCACTTTTCCATCTTTGCATGCACCTCTCTTGACACTCACTGCTTCCTTGCTCATGAAGAGCAACTAATTCTCACTGTTATGCCCAAGATAATCCATTCCCATAGTTCCCTTAACGATTTCCCCAAATTCTGTTGTCAGCTGGGCAATGTAAATTCGTTGTGGAATCTGCCCTGCACTCGGCATATGAACAGATACATCTGTACTAGTTGTTGGTCCTCCTGTCCTGCCTCTGACTGCGTTTTCTCCTTGTAGAGGTACTAATGCCAGTCCGCCAGGCCTTGGTGCTGAGTCCTGAGTATACTTGGGATAGGTTGACTCGGGATGGTACTAACAGGTGCCTTAGCTGAAGAAATGAATGCAGCACTTGACAAAAGCAGGGTATGTACTACTAAGGGTGCAAGGGTAGGAGCAACAGATGGGACAGCTGTTTGGGTATAACTCAGGGTTGCCCAGACTTTGATGGAGCGTTCTGTAACCATTCAGGTGTCAGTCATTACTGGGTCAGTAGAACTTGGTGCAGTGGCCGCTGCATCATATAAAGGTGGTCTTACACTAAGGAGCTCATCTATGAAGGCATCTACCTATTCACTACCCAGGTCTGACTTCCTCCTTAGTTTCTCATTTTGATTTTCTTCACTTTCTATCAGAGGATAGGTCCCAATGGTCTCAATACCTTCCTCCCTCCACTTTTGCTGCCTCTCCTCATCGTGCATGCTTCTCTATGAACAAGCCCTACTGTGAAATTTGAATTCAAATTTCTTTCTTTTGTTTTCACTTGCCATTTGCACCCAAAGGTTTAGAGCTTCAAATTGTGTGAGCCGGGGTACAGATCCTGTATCTGTGGAGTGTGGAAAGCCCCGCTCACTGGGAATCAAAGTACCCCATCTTTGGATATATATTAATTCCATTGTGTAACCCTTTCTTTGCAGCCATTTCCCTAGCTGGGATTCCTTCAGGGAGCAAGGGGGAACTTCTCCTTATTGACATCTTTCTCCTTCTTTGACAAGGGATTCCTCATTTTAGGAAGGTGTCAGTCAATCCCTGTTTCAATCTCTCACTTACCCTGCACTAATAAGCTCACAATCTGTCTGTCAATACCAGTGCTTATATCAAAGGTCAGCCTATCAGAACACGGCTAGTGTCTGCCAGCCAATCCCTGCACTGCATCTTGAAGATGCAAAGCTCCAATACCATCAGACTGCTTCAAACTTTTCATTGTTTGCCTGCTTCCACTAAACAGGAACTTTCTACAATGAGAAAACCACCTACTTTCATTCAACAGTGAGCACTCGACCTGCAAGAGTCACCAAACTTGGTGCATTCACTCCCTTATACTAAGGATCAAACCGCCACTGAGCTAAGTTGGTGCACTTGTGAAAAAAGAGATTATGTCCCTATCTTGGTGTAACTGATAGTGCCTCACAGTACACCTCACCTAGCAGTCAAAATCAACAGTTCAAAGTTCTAACTTAAGGTACCTCTCTTAACCTTTATACCATATGTGCAACCAAATCCAATGATCAAAGCCAAATAATAGATGCTCTCGAAATCCGTCCAGTCCATTCCACCACAGTGCACCCAACTTCACCTCCCAAAATGCACAGCTCCTCAACTAATTGATTTTTGCATGTGTGCAATCGCTATTGATATTCAAGTTGTTCCCCTTCAGCCTTCTCGTCTTTCTGAAACCAGGATTGGGTTGGGATGGGGTAATTTTAAATCTTGGGGTAAACTGTCTGGACCATGAAGGTGCATTACTTGGTTCTATAGCCAATCAGTTGCTCGATTTTGGGTTGGCTCCAATCAGAAACATCCGCTCTGGCTGCCTGATCTGTCAGCGCACAAACTTATCCTGAAAACCAACTCATAGGACTCGCCAGTGGCTCACACTGGGATCGGTGTAGTCCCTATATGGACTTTATGATGGATCCAACTGGGGAGCACCAATTAGATTATGATCAACAGCAAACATTGAACAACATTTTATTGTTTTATTAATTGCATTAACAAACACAAACAAGACCACTGCCCACCAAGTCATGCCACAGGAAGTCACAATTCATATTCAAAGGTTAAGCATTTCCCGCATCGAACCCATGACAGTCCCACCATTTGCCCCATATCTTCTTGATTTTCTATTGGCAGCCCGCACTGCAAATGTGGGCAGCTCCTGCATAGCACATCAGTCTCCCTCACTCTGCTATTCTGTGATGGGTGGACGGGGACCGGAGACCTCCATTTGTGTGTGATCTCACGTTTGGCAACCAATGTTGCAACCTCAATAAAGACATGCTCCAGTCTCTGCCCACCTACATCCTCCAATAACCCCAGCAGGGCAATCAGGGGGTTAAGTTCCAGTGGCCGATCCAGGAGTGAGGAGAGCTCCTCCCCGATACTGCACCAATAGGGAACCAGCATCCTGTAAGGAGCATGGAAAGCAATTGGTCCTACCAGCTGAATGAAGCCACGGGGACGGTCAATGAGTGGGTTGCTTAAGCGGTTCCAGCCTGTGGTTCTCCTGTACTAACAGACCAGAGAACGGAGGATATCTTAACGAGGTCCAGCAGGCTATTCACATTCTGAGATAGCAGTTTAACCACTACCATAATGATGGAGAGTCAGATGGCCCAGGGTTGGGTGGCAGGATTGTGTGCGAGCCCAATGGTGCAGTAGTAACACCTCTGTGTTGGAAGCTGCATCTCAGGCTCCTCCCGAGATTGGCTGGAAGCTGTGTCTTGGGAGGAGCCTGAGAGCAGCTAGCATAGTCCAAGGGTATGTAGTCCAACAACCGGTAGCAAACAAAACAATCGCAACCCTCCAACTTCCAGCCACCCCATACTTCTACCCCAGCAGAAGCATCTGTCGCCCTGAAACTGTAGATATCTTAATCTACAACTTTATAAAGAAAACTCCTAAACAACAGGCTGGAATATTAAACAGTCGACTGGGACTCAAAAAGTTAAGATGCAGCCATAAGGTGCTCCCCCGATTGCTCCCAACCGCCGCCGACCTCTGAACCTGAGGAGTTTTGACAGTCCCGGAGGCACAGAAATATTTGTATGGTTGTGATCGATTCTTTCTTGGTGACAGCGAGTGGAAGCGGAGTGGAAATCTTGTTGCACTAGACTAATTCTCTCCACGGGGCCCCACATAGCTGAGGCCCTTTGGCTCCTCCACCTACTCACAGGCCAGCTCTGGTGTCTCAAAAAGTGCGTTGAGGAGTTGAAAATCCCCTTCAGTTTGGCAGGAAAAAGGAGCATGTCTTGAAGATTGATTATATAAAACTTGGTGCTGGGCCACCCACTTATAGTCTGAGAAGATCATGATAAACGAGTTCTGTAATGGAAAATTATGTTTTGCCCTGGATTTCCAAAGAATGGCATCTCTGTCCTGGTGGCTGAGCAGTGGGGCAATCTGCAGGCTGGCCAGAGCCCTGACAGGGAGTGTGCCACATTGTAGTGAAGGTGGGGGCTCCTAATTAAATCGCGTAGGCACTATAGCTCTGCCCGGTCTGCCACAGAACTCAGCCGATTGTGCGGATAGAGCTGGGTATCCTACTTCCTGGTTTGCTACTGCACTGCTCCCATTTTTGCGGGCAGGCAGTCTATGTCTCCTCTTGAAATGCCTCTAAAAATCTCAGCAGGGCATGGACACCCAGCTACTGCACGGCATGCGTTCCTCACTTAATTTGTTTGCATATTTTAAAAATACTTATATTTCTGCTGGTTATACTTTGCGCCGCATTTTAATTAAGCAGGACTCCTAATTACATCTCTTAGGCACTCTAGGGCCCTTTGGTCTGCCACTGCATGTATGCAGAGAGAGCTGGGCATTCTACTTCCTGGTTTACCACTGCACAGCTGCCATTTTTGCAGTTTGACGATATAGGCGTACTCCTCCTGAGACATCCTTAAAAATCTCAGCAGGGCCCAGACATGCTGCTGGCAAGCCAAAGTCAGGCCCATCTGCACCCATCCAGAGACTAGACGTCCCCAGACACCATAAACCTTGCTTGTCTGACCAGCCATTTGGCATCATGGTAAGCCACATCTTACAGTGTTACACTGCTGTCGAACTACATTTATGACACGCTAATGCCAACTCCTGCAGTTTACCTCTCCACTGCCCCCAGTGCTTTCCTACCTTAGAGGGCCCAGTATCCTGTAGAGAATGCAGGTTTTATTGCTCCATCACCCCATCCGTACCTAAGACTAGGAAGAAATCAGCATGTCGTCAGTGGCATTTAAGCATAATGCTTACCTCATTCTGTCCACTTCCAACTGACTAGTACAAGGGCTGGATGGTCTTTATTATAATGTTAGGTCCATGGTTAAATATTCCACTGAAATTTGGGACCTCATTACTACCTCTTCCCCCAAAATATGCTTTTTACTGAGACCTGGCTCAATACAGCAGCGCTCCCCTGCATCCCACTGGCCCTTCCAGACAACTACTCTCTGGTCAAACGTGACAGAGAAACTTGGACTGAAAAGGGAGCCATCATTGCCTTTTACGACTCTCTGAACATCGAGAGAGTCAACAAGCTACTCCCAGATTGGGTAGAACTGGTTATTTTTAGAATCTTAATCTCCACCACAGACTGTTGGAAAAGGGCTCTGGTCTATAGTCCACTGGGTGTGAAAAAAGATTTTGTCACGCACTCACTGATTTCATTGCTTCTCAGCTTTTGAAATCAAATACGTTCTTGCTCCTGGGTGATTTTAATTTCTACTGATAAAATCTAGAGGACACAGGCGTGGCCCAATTCCTTTTGGAAATGTAGATGATTCGGCTCAAACAAATTGTAGCAGGACCAACACATAAAGCAGGTCACATTTTGGACCCAACTTTTACAAATACCACTGGAGTAAGATACAATCCCCCCACTACCCATTGTGTGGTCAGACCACTACATGATCAAGTTCCTCATACCCTGCAATAAATCATCAATCAAGCCCAGATCAGGGGTTAGTAGAGTCAGGTGCCAATGGAAGCAGTCTTACTTGACTCCTCTGAGATTTTCACACCTCTCACAATTACTCCTCAGACTGACATTAACATGGCATTAGCTGCATACCATGATTCCTTCTTGCGAGCATTTGATGAGGTTGCACCTTTTAAAAAGCTGACAGCTTTCTCCACCTGAGGTGATACCCCGTGGTACTCTGATGACAAGGGTCAGGGGAAGTCCAACCATAAATACCTGGAACATAGGTGGCATGCTACTAAATCTTCCCTGGACAAAGAAGCTTACAGGCTGTCGCTTAGCAGATACCACGAAAAGATCGAAACAGCCCGTAAGCTATACTTAACACAGAAGATCAATCACGCAGGAAACTCACTAAAGAACTCTTCAAAACCCTGAATAATTTTGCAAAACCTTGAGCTTACAAATGCACCATACCGGCCTCGCAAAGATTATCAGGTTCTTTAGCTAACTTTTTCGTAGACAAGATAGCTAGTATATACCTCAACTTCTCAGTCGGCCAAGATCAGCAGGATGTAATTGACTGTAGCTAACCTCTCCCAAATGTCACTAATGTTCTGGAAAAATTAAAGCAATGCTCTCTGGAACAGGTGCAGGATATACTGGTTCATGCAAAATCTGGACCTCCTGCAGATTTATACCCCACTCCAGGATTACTTCCTGCCTAGCCCAATCCAACCCACCAACAGTAACAGCTCTTTACAGCCTATTGCTAGTCTCTGCCAAACTCCCAGCAGAATGAACCCTTCACAATCAGGTTTTATGGAGACCACGCTAGTGGCAGTCACTGATACCATCAGACTGTCACTAGATGCAGGTACACCAGTTATGTTGACAGTTTATCAGCCCAGACCCAGGACTACACTAACCCTCCATGAAGAATTCTGCACCGGGAGCCTCCACGCCCTTGGGAAAACCCACAAACCAGAGGTTGTTTCTGCACATTCAGTTTTCAGCATCCTTGGCATGCTCCTTCAGTGCCACCATTGTTGAAAACAGTTTAAAGACCCGTTTCTTCAGAATTACCACATCGTCTTCCACAGAGGCAACCTGGTTCTCCACTTTGGTCACTCAATGAGCAACATTCCGGATTTCTTGCCACAGAGGCAAAACATCAATCCAAACATCACCCATTTTAGCCTCAACCACTTCCCTCAAGTTCTGGATTGCTTGCAGAATAGTGGCCAAGTCAGATTGCACTGGGGCCGGTTGTTGCACTGTGGATCTGGCCATGCTCCTTGCATGATTTGTGGCTGGTGTAGTATATTGGTCCATTTTGGTTTGGGCTGGGGTTGGCAGAGGGGGTCGGTCTCTTCCCAGGGCGGCAGGCACAAGGACAATCTCCAGCGATCAGGGAGTGAGGAGACCATGGTCCACTTGCCCAGAAGGCAGCATGAGCGACCAGGACACCTATCAGGCGTGTCCCTTGTGCCACCAGATAAGCCCCTCATCTGGTGGCATAATGTGAAGAGTAAATGAAGCCCTGCCAAGGTACTGTCAGTCAGGCCACCTATACACATCACCGCCAGGCCCAATGGGGAGGCACCTCAGTGCAGTGAAGGGCACCAGACACAGCATGTACTCCACTGGCCACCGGCTTTCAAGTCAGAGCTCCCAGGTCAAAGCCGGCGTGTACTCGGTCTGGCTCACTGTCTGTCCTCTGCCTCCAGCCTCCAGGCCTCACTTCTTTCCTCTCATGGAGGGTTGGAGAGACCACCAAGGCGACCCGCAACCAGGCACCTGACTGGGCCGTTCTGCGGACGTGCTTGGGACAACCAGGCTCTAATCGCCACCATAGATGCATCTTCATGGCCGCCTCTGCCCAGGTCAGCCGCAGCAGGCGGTCGCAGCAGGAACAGGACACTCCTCGAAGGGGGGTGGCCTGCAGGTTGGCCCAGGCCAAAGCCATCTTGGTTGTCCTTGTCAATGCCCCTCCTTAGAAACACAACCCTGTTTATTAAGGCTTTAAAATCTGGAATGCTCTTAATCCATTTCTATTTGCCCAGATTTGCACTCACAAATATTGAGTGCTGGCCCAGATTTGCTCAGTTCACTTAAAAGGCTTGGCTCCATGGCCACATTTGTACCACCCCTCTTAATCTTTAGTGCATGTCCATATTTGAGTCATATCTCACTAAATGGAGTGCATACTGAAATTTGCATAATCACTCTGTTGTAATGAGTGTGTGCTGTTATTTGCATTATCCTCAGATATCTTGATCACATTTACAGATTGCTACTATTACTGAGAAATCGTGGGTGCATACCTAGATTGTGCAAATCTGAACATGTAATAAATATTGCAGTGTGAGTGTGCAACTAACTTATTAATCCTAAATGCATGGTTGGCTTTACACCATTATTCAGTAATACTTGGAGCAGGTTCAGATGTGCATCGCCCACTAATTATCGTCACATACCCAGATTTGTGCCATCACTCATTAATAAACGGTGCAAGTACAAGAATGCACTCTCACTCAGATCTTTAGTGCCTACCAAGCATTGCATTATAACTCAGAAATGTGAACTATGTAACCATATTTGCACCATCGCCATGTTGTCTTAAACCTTGCTGGGTAGCTTTAGCAGATGAATATGTTTCAGCATTTGGTCTCTAAAAGTCCTACTGCATCTGCAGCCTCTTAGCTCTTTATAGGAAGTAAGATACCCACGCTGTACCAGAGAAGGTACGTCAGACTCAGGGCCTGATTTAGATCTTGGCAGTTGCACTGCCAAGCTGCGTCAGCTGCTGACCAGAGAAGACCATCAAGTCGACGGTCTGCCACTCGCCGTATTTAGATTTAGCTCTGCAAACGATTGACTGGTGACGGATTGCTGACGGAGAGAGATAGTGGTGGGAACCAATGGACTTCAGACAATGGCAGGGGCTATATAGGAGTGGTAAGTGACACACACACACACACATGCACGCACACACACACACACTGTCCCTTAGCCATAGGGGAACCTCTGCCTACACACTACTTAACACATTCAAACAACAACCCATTGCCATTCAGAACACAATACAATCCGTACATGCCAAAAACACACACTGACATACATCCATGCCACAACATACACACACCATTTACACTGCACCCACATATGACACAACCACAACAACCAACACAATTACATACTCAGCTACACAAACACTCACACACATGCACAACTGCACAAATCACAACATCCGCCACACAAAGATCACACTAGCCTGAATGTGTCACTTGGCAACACAACATACACAACAACATTGGTCTCACATGCAAGTGACACATGTACAGACACAACCACTTCACTCACTCCAGCTCCCTCCCTCTCTCTCAGCCAGTTGCACTGCAAACACACATACTGACACACAAACAACTTGCAGCACGATATGAGAGGATACAGATACCCTGGGTATGTGCACATATGGACACAGTTGACAGGTGTGAATGTACAGTCATTGTGGTGCCAGCATTCATTTACCAATGAGTACTAGTACCATGATTACAGTTATGTGTGTGTGCGATATGTGATGTGTACTAGTGTGTCCCCTTCTGAATTCAACCCACTTGTGTCCCTGTCATATGTATGTCACATTGAATTAAAAAACAAATTCTGCCACATATATATGCCTGCAGTGGTCCTGACCTCTCATGCAGCGCCCACCCAACACACCCTGGCAATGCAACATACCTACCTTTGAGTCCGACGAGGGGGGTTGTGTTTTCTCCATGGATTGGTGGGACCGGTGACGGTAGGTGTTGTCCAGTTAGAAACAGGGGTGGAATCAGGAAAATAGGTGAGTTTTCACCTCTTCACCCCCCTAACCTCCTCTCCTCCCCCATCGGCCAACTCAGACATGGAGGCCATACCACCCCTTTTTTCTTGGTGACACAGCACACCCAAGCCTGCATGGTGGGAAGGGTGTATGGGTTCCAAACAGCATCTCCTTTTCCCTCTCTCACTTTCGACATGGGCTGTATTTCTTGGGGGAGGTATCAATTCCAATGTGGGCTTTCGTCAATGGAACTGGCAACATCTAAATATGGCGGGCAGACCATCACCGTGGCCGGTGGGTTTCCAGTCAAAAAGTCAATGGGGGCACCGTAACCAACAAGTTTAAATCAGACTCTTAACCTTCAATCCTAATACCAGCATTTTTCCCTGTCACTGGAAGACTTCCCACTGGTCCCTGGGATTGAGTACACTATGGCCCACAAGGCCATACCTTTCTTTTCGGTGGGGTTACACAAACTTGCTGCTTGAATCATAACAGTGCTCACCTGGCTAATCCGTACTTAAATATGAGTGGTCACATAGGTTTCGAGAGGACTATGATCATTCAGTGATAGAAGTACACACATCGTGGCAGAAAGGTGTTTTAGAGGTTTTTTCATGGTTTTCTGATTAACAAATAATTTTTTCCTATCATCTTGAACGTTTTGCATCAAAAGCAATTTCACTGCACCTTACAGAACTGTGTTTACCTGCACTTGGCCAAACTAGGCCTAAATTCAACTTAAAATATTAACATGGACGTGTTTTCATTTCTTGCTTTGTAATGGTGTTGTTCTTTGTCAGCCTCAGAGGAAGCTTTCGCTTCAGAATATAACTGCTCAATGTCTTTCCTGCCCGAATCAGTGAGTCTGTCATTGTTTTGTTTGCAACTAGATTTGGCTTTCACAACCGATGACATTAGGCCAAGATGAGTGCAATTATGATTTGTTTAGAGGATGATGAGGGTATGGTGTTATGTACAGTTGAATTTTATTCAGAATTGTGATTCGCTAAGCCTATGTAACTTCCTTGCTCACCTTATGCTGATACTGTGGTTTTTACTATGCATTGTTATATTTAAAGGGCTAATTTTGGAGGCGAGCCATGTGTTATTTCTCTAACTCTCAGATAGCATACACCTGGCAGTCTGTCTCATGCATAGGACTTGAAGAATTATTTCTAGTGCTTACCTCTGTGTCAGATCTCCTGCTGCATCTGAGCTTTATGCTAATTCTCTGTTTGATCTGTACAAGACAATGCCTCTTTTTGTATGTAACACACCCCCTAGCCCTCCCGCCCCCCAGTTTGTAGACTGATTTGCTTTTTTTTTAGACTCTGTTGCATTGGTACTCTGCTAACCAGGTCCCAGTGGAATGTAGATTGATCCTTAAAACATGAGTACAGTTGGCCAATCCCTAATGGGCATATTTAACTGACCTGTAAGTCTAGTTTATGGTCCCATGTATACTAAGGGCCTGTAAGTTAAATGTCACTAGTGGACCACAGCACTTACTGTGCAACCACTAAAGTGAGAAGTGAAAACATGTCCCCAGGCCTGTCACAGCCGCCTAGCTGGCCAGTTTAAAAACTGTCCTTTTGTCCTGTTAAAATCACCCTCATAACAGGCATAAACATTCCTTTTAAATAGTAGTAAGTCACCTGTAAGGTAGGTCTTACCAACCGTAAGGCAGGGTGCATAGTATTTAAAAGTAAGATATATGTATTTAATGTTTTCACATTTCCTTACACTCCAAAATGCCCCAAACCTGTTTTCACTTTAGCAAGGATAGCAGTGTCATAGAAAACACTGGGTTACTTTATAAATCATAATAAAGTTAACTTTAAGTTCGCACTAACTGGAAAAATACATCAAACTCTTATTTTTATACTTAGAGAAAATTCAACTTTGGCAATAAGTTGGATTTTGTTGAACTACATCACAAATAGTGACTTTGGAACACTAGTTTTCCACCTAAAACTCTGATAGCATTTCTAGACTTAATCCACTACGGTCACCTTGCAGACTGCAAGGAAGTGCACAGGAAAGTGAACAAAAGGGCCTTGTGTGGGAGAAAGTGTGAACTTTTCTTGGCAGGATGACCTGGGTGAAGAGTCCACCAACGAAGCAAGCTTCAAAGGGACATCCCCTGTCACAGGTAGATGTAACTCACACCTATGTCTATCCCTTGTTCAGGTAGTCAGAGGGAGATCAGCCCCAGCGGGGTGAAGAGAAGGTGTTTCAGAACTGGTTTGCAGGGGGAGTTTCTTATTTCCCTAGACACACCTCAGATAGGTTCTGCAGTGTTGGATTTTGGCAGAGGAGTGCACTGTTTAGGGCCACGCCACTGGCAGTGATGTCAAAGTAGGTAGGGTTGCCCCTGGAAACTTTTTCCTATTGGTTAAGAAGTCTGCCCTACCCACAAGCTAGTGCCAGGTAGAAAATTGAGCACTTCTTCAGGACACCTGTGGAAGACAGAACAAGGACTACACCTGCTGTTTAACCACAACAGAAGAGTGAACTCTATGGGTAGATTGCCTAACCTCCTATTACATTTTAAGATCACAGAAGCTGTAAGAAGCCAACTGAACCCTTCTAACTTGACTTGCCCTGGTCCCTGCTGGTGGGTTTTAGGTGATTAGTGAACCCCCCAGTAGTGCTAAAAATGAACCCTTGGCTAGTATTGCATATTATCCCATCTCCCTCCACAATTGCAAGACTGGATACTTAGAACATTTTTAAAACTTTTCTCCATGTATGACCTGCCAACTTTTAGAGCTTTTTTCCCCTGTGAGGGAGGGGGCCTTGAAGGGAGCGGGCCTTAGTGCCCAGGACAGCTTGAGGCATTTTTAAATTGACTGCTCTCAAAATCCTTCCCTTCTAACCCTCCCCCTCAGCCCATTGTATGCCCTGCCAGCACCAATAACAAAGCTGTTGAGGCTGCCGCTGATGTCCTGAGGAGGTTTCACACCTCGTAATGGACACCAGCTGTGCAGAACCTCAAAACAATTAACTGGAAAGCCGTGCAGAGAGCAAATTTCCAGCTAATTCTGTGTACACTATGTGATATCGGCTCCTCACTAGGTAACAGTGTGAAGGAGGGACAATACTGTGTGACACACAGGGGCGCTGTGAGAGTTGTAAGGTCTGCCTTCCACTATTTGCAAGAGTATCAATTAATTTCTAATCCCTAATAACCCTAGGAAACAAGGTAAGTATATAATCCCAAAACTATGGTTCACTCTGGAGAACATCTACTTAAAGAGTGTTGCTAAAGAGGAAAAGGGGAACAATACATGAAGTCAGGTAAGCCACAAGACAAGAACACCTACCGAAGATATTATAGTGATCCCTTATGCGATAATTAAACATGCTCCAGAAAATAATACAAAATATTAATTAATTTTATAAAAGACATAAAGTATAAAATCATATCAACAAAATACACTGACTAATCAAACATAGAGGTGAAACACAAAATAACTAATATAAAATACAGAGTAATAGGCTGCCAATGTGTAATAAAACATCCAAAAAGATCTTCCATATCAGAAATCATCACATGTTAATCAAAACCAAAGATTAAATCAATTATAGGCATCCATATTAAGTGTACACAAGTCAACTTTACAGCCCCAAGGTAGACTTCACCAAGGCCACCATCAGGACAATGTGTTACAAGGACATTAAGTGAAAAGCAACCAAAACAGAGGGAGAAGAAAGAAGAAGAGAACATATTACAGCTATATATTTCACCAAAAGAAATGAGTGTGAAAAAACAAGTGGGGAAACACCAGCACCCTGTGTGTAGGCTTACCTTAAACAATCCTAGAAGACAGAATGGAAGCAATGAAGTCACAGGTGCATAAATGATCCTACAACAATAGAGATTCAATACAAAATCAAAAAGCCAGCCAGTTTGAAATTCACCATGTACACACAACCAAGAAATTCATGGAAACTTGCTAGCTACTTGCATAAACAGGGACAATACATGAAACAAATGTCCAAAAGGAACAATCCTAGTTAACCAGTACCTGAAGAGAACAAAGACTAAATTAGGGATGTCTGCAGTAGGTAGGAATATCGTAACTCTGATTAGTACTGCACCAAACCCAAACACACATACTTACTCCATAAAAGATGAAGAAGCCACTTCAGTATAAGGCTTCCTCAACACTGAGTAACTATGCTGCACTGTTTTTTTGGAGTGCACAGGCGCTTTGTACACTTCTGTATCCTTCCTATTTGGACACATGCTGTACTACATGTAGAAGGTAGAGTTCTGTAAGCTACATACAGTGAAGCTACTATATTGGAAGTATCGTACGTGGTACTATAAATCTGTAATTCCCTGGCCCTTACGTAGTAAGCGCGCCTGTCACTCTTTCTCCCTCCTACCTATGATTTACTCATGATTGTAAGTGCACGGCCACCTTGCCTGACGTCGGTGGGCTGTACACATGCTTTATTCTATGGTGAAAGCAGCATTTGTAGAGTCCCAAACAGCGTGTTTTAACTCAGGCTAACGGGTGGTACCTTTTGGGATTTTTTTAGGGGAACCACAGTGTCAAGTGGAGAGAATGAAAATAAAAGACAAAACAGGTGGAACTACACAGCAAGTTGCAATCTGGACAATACTGATTTCATCTCCAATGCCTAATGTGTCAAAGGTGATTCAGAAACCCATGTGGAATGCCATACGGCTGAAGACCTCAACCTTGTATTCTTCCCCTGGAACATCCAAGTTCACCACGTAGAAGACATTCTAGGCCAATTTCCACAACTGTTCCAAGATCTGGCATGCCTTAAAGGTCTCCCATAAAGTGATACATCAATTAGGAAGTGAAGCTGGTGGCACTACAACATCAAAGAGCACCCTTCCACCTTCGGCCCGTAGTTGAGCAAGAAAAGGAGAAAGTATTAAAACTGGATGTCATGAAAAAGGTCTCTGCGCCGACTCCATGAGTGTCACCAATAGTAGTTGCAGAGAAACCCAAACAATCAGGCAAAATCTAGCTGTCTATTGTTATGCGCCTTCACAACAAGGCAGTTAGGGGGGAGTGACACATAATGTCCACCATGAATGACATGTTTGCCATTCTCATTGGAGCCAAGTGGTTTTCCAAACTCGACCTGAATGCCGGTTACCACCAACTAAATCTAGACAAAGTCAGATGGTATAGAGCCGCCTTTTAGAGCCACTTCTGTCTGATGAGGTACAGATGGCTGAATTTTAGGATGTCATCAGCGGCAGAAGTGTTCCAAAGCACAAAACACAAGACACTAGTCAGTCTCAAAGGCATCATGAACATAAATGACGATATCCTCATCTATTCAATGACCATTGGAGAACACTATCACCAACTCTGAGCAACACTGAAATTGTTCAGCGAGCACGACCTCACCCTCCATCGGAAGAAGTGCTCATTTTTTAAAACCAAGATAGAATTCTTTGGATACATGTTCACTGGAAACAGCATTCAGGTAGGCCCAGGCAAATAACAGGGGATTCAACAAGCCCCTGCCCCAAAAAGTGGTAGAGAAATACACAGCTTATGTGCCACCTGTTGTACATTATTCATCTGCAACGTTGCAACACTAGCTGAACTGCTTAGAGTCCTAATGCAGGAAGATACTAAGTAGGACTGGGGCCCCAAGAAGGCCGAATCGTTCTGGAAATTAGGAACGCACTGCTAGAAAAAGCTACTATGGCCTTCTTTAACCCAGAAAAGAAAACATGGCTGCTTGTGGATGCAAGCCCTGTGGAGCTGGGACAATACTGACCCAAGAAGTGGAACCTGGATTTTTCAAAATTGGCCGGAGAACATGGCCGGTGGCATGGTGGCTGCTCGCTGAGAGCGTAACTGGGCTCGTCCGGCTAGTGAGTGTGATGGCGGATACCCTCGAGTAGGCCACTACTGCCGCTGGTCCACAGTTAGGGCCAATGTGCAGGCGGATTGCCAAGGACTCGAAGAGCCTCGGGTGGAGCTTGGACCATCTTAGTGGGGCAGTAGGTTGGATTCGTGCTGCCCTGGAGCTCCGCAGGAGCTAGAGTGCAGCGACGCGCGTTCCCCTTCGGGCGAGCACAAGCAGAGCCAGCACAAGTCGTGCAGTGGCTACTGTGGCTGGAACAAAGACCAAAACGGCATTTTTGTGGCATGCCAGAGGCAACAAATGCAGGCGGAGGGGCCGAAAATTGTAGTAAGCACAGAAGGTGTAAAAAAGTGGCAGACGGTAAGAGACTCCACCCGGACTCTGGGAGAACAAAGGGTTCAACAGACGTTGAGTGGACGTAGTAAAACTAACTTTGCAGACAGCACAGACTGGAGCGGTGAAGGGGAGAGGTGGAAGCAGCAAGACAGGCTGTCAGGGCCTCGGAGGGGAGAGGAGGTGTGTACTAGAGCCAAGAAAAATAAAATTAAGCATAAAGCAAGTATTGTTAATTCTAAAGTTACCCCATTTTTACGGGCATACTTCAAAGCCTTGCCACAAGTCTTAGGTAATAATACTACCAGTCCAATGGAGCAGGATTTGAGTGAAGGAGTGAAGAGGTTTATACCCCCTTCTTTGACTAAGCTGTCCCTTGAAGACATTAGCCTTACAACTCAAAATAGAGGCAGTGGGGGTAAGGATGCTCTGGCTGGGACAATTTTGGAGACTTCTGAGACTTTAGATTTGCCCGGGCCTCTGGGCCCTGCGGAGCTCCTACTCACTCTGGACCTGATGGATAATCAGGCTCAAGCCACCCCGATTGTAACTAATTCTTTGGAGCCCATGTTTCTGTTGCTCTCAGATAGTATTAAAAAAGGCTTTGTGGTCTCAGAAGCAAATCAGGGAGAAATAAGGGTGGCTTTCTAATATCTAGAAAATAAATTTGACCTCCTGGCAATTAGAACCCTTGAAGTATCAGTTGACATTATAAAGGAGGAGCGGAGGAGGAATAAAGACGAAATTCAGCAGCTAAAACGGAACGAGCGGGAATTACAGGAGAAACTAGAACAGTTGGAAAACAATTCTAGAAAGAACAACTTGAGAGTTTTAAATGTAACAGGAGGAGTGGAGGGAGTAGATCTAAAATTGTACGTAGCTTCTCTTATTAAAAAGGCAATCTTACTGGAAGAAAGTGAGGAGGAGATTGCAAACTATATCTAGAGGATCCATAGAGATCCATTCAGGAGGAATCCTAATATTAAAAATCCACAAAAAATCTTGTTAAATTTCCAAAAGTATCTTTTGAAAAAAAGAATATTGACAAAGGCATTAAGAATGAAATCTTTATGAGTTGAAGACTTCTCATTTGAGATCAGATCGGATTTGTCCAGGGTGACACTGGGAGTTGGGAAAACGATTGGAGAAGTTACAAAATGTAGGTGCTGTGGCCCAACCTAAATCTCCAGCGAACCTTCGTGTAATGCATAACAATAAAATGCACAATATTAGGGACCAAACTGCTGCGTACGAATTACTAGCAGACATAAAGAAGGGAGATACTGTACAATGAGAGGTTTCTTTCTTTTTGATAATGAGGCCGGGTGGCCCATAGGTGCTCGAAATAGGGCCAGTCGGTCTATCAGTGGAAAGGGGGGTTCCCCAAGGGGGGTGGGTAGGAAAAAAGGGCATGGAGGAGGTCACAGAGGAGGCATGTAGGTGGACACAGGGTGGGGAGCATGTGGGGGAAAAGAAATAAATAACCTTATACACCTCAGCTAATCATTTTTTAACTACATAATGCTAGAGGAAGCCAGCAAGACAGTAATAGATTAATACAGATAATGTCCTGGAATATTAATGGCCTGCGGGTTAAAGGGAGGGCTACCAAACTTTGCAGTTTCTTAGTGACTCATCAGCTCACATAATAATTTTGCAAGAAACTCATTTAACTAAGGAGGAAAGTACAACCTTGTTTAAAAACCAGAAATGGGTACAATGTTTTGTCAGTTCTGAACACAATTTCATTACTAAAGGTGTTGCAATTTTAGTTAAACAGCAGGTTAATGCAACCCTGTCAGAGGTGGTGCCTGATAGATTAGGCAGATGGAATATAGCTAGTTTACAACTGGGTGGTAGGAGATTCACATTTTTGGATTTTGTGGCCCAAATCGTGATGACATGGAGCCCCTTAGGATGGTTTTCTCCCATTTATTAGAGTTTCTGGACCCGATCATTATGGCTGGGGACTTTAATGTGGTTTTAGATAATAAATTAGATAGATCAGTAAAATATAGATCGATGGACACTCCGAAGTCCCAACAATACCTTAAAGGGATGATGAAAGATTTTGGGCTGTGCAATCCATGGAGGCAGAGAGTGGGGGCAAAGCAGGGATTCTCGTTTTCCAATAAAAAAAGTACGCCATGCCTCTCAGATCGATTATTTTTTAGTAGACCACCTATGGTGTGATCTGGTAGAGGACATTTCGTATTTACCTACTCATCTATCGGACCAAGCAGTAGTAATGTTGAAAATTAGTCTTCCTCAGGAATTATGTAGGAAGAGGTAGACCTTTGATCATGCCTTATTATTGGGAGAGGAGGTTATGTGTTAAGAGACAGAGGATTTTATTTTAGTTAATCTAGGGTCTGCCTCTACAACTAGAGTTTGGGAAACTTTTATGGCTGTGATAAGGGGGAAGATTATGAGTCTCGTAAGTTATAGAAATAAGTGTTATAGGGATGAATTGAATGGTATAGAGCAGGAAATATTTCTATGCAACAGTCAGAATACTGAGCGGGGACAAGCAGTGTTTGGATGACAGGATACGTCATCTGAGGCAGCAGATGGAACTTGTATTGCAGACCAGGATTGCAAAAAGATGGAAAGAAAGCAAGCATGCCCATTTTGAATATGGTGAAGACACAGGGAGATTGCTAGCTTGGAAGATTAAGAGGGAACAAGTGTGGAACAGCATAAAGGAGATTGTGGACGATCAGTCGGGGGTTAGGCTTATTACCCTAGAGGATATAGAGGAGGCTTTCCAAAAGTTCTTTGCTCAACTCTATACAGAGGAGAGGGAGGTGGGGGAAGATGCAGTTGGTGATTGGCTGGGTATGGATACACTCCCCTGTCTTACACAGGAAAAGCTCTTTTGAATAAACCTATTTCTCAGGGGAAGATGAGAGTAGTTCTAAAAGAGAGTAAGAGGGAGAAAGCAGCAGGACCGGATGGCATCCCTGTTAAACGATATTAAGTCTTGGGAGATTCTGTAGTTCCGGTAATGCCACAACTATTTTCTGAGATTTTTAAGGAAGGAGTTCCATTACCAGCTTCTTGGCATGAGGCAACTACTTCTCTTATTTTAAAGCCATGGAAAACCCCAGTTCGATGTGAATCCTATAGACCAATATCCCTGTTAAATAGTGATTATAAGTTATTTGCTAAAATACTAGCTGAGAGGTTGAGCGGAGTAGTAAGCGACTTGATACACTCAGACCAAAAAGGTTTTATTCTAAATAGATTTTTGTATGAACAAACGTTTAATTTATTTGGCAATATTGACTTAGACAATACTTACCGAGAAGCCCTAGCTGTATAGCTTTAGATGCTATGAAGGCCTTTGATAGAGTTAATTGGAACTATTTAACTACGACCCTTAAGCAAAATAATTTGGGCAAAACGTTCTGCCAGGCAGTTCTATTAATTTATCATACTCCTGAGGCTAGGGTACTGATAAATGGAAAACTAACTAAGCACTTTAAGATTTCTAGGGGTACTAGACAGGGTTGCCCCCTCTCCCCCTTGTTGTTTGATTTATACATGGAACCAGTCGCTAGAAAGATCAGGCAGAATCCCACAATTTCCTCCTTTAGCTGCAAGGGATGGGAGAAAAAAGTTGCCTTATATGCTGATGATCTCTTAGTTTACACTTTGGATTTATCTATAACCCTACCTACCTTATTGAGAATTGCGGAGGGGTTTGGGAAGATCTCGGGTTATCATGCTAACTGGAAAACAGAGATAATGGCATGGAATCAGAAGGGCGATAATCAGCATATTAAAGAATCAATGAGGTATTTAGGGTTAACAATTTTGCAGGAATTGGAACATAGAGCTGCGCTTACTTTAAAGAAAGCATTAGCAGAGTGTAGTAAGCTAATGCGAGGATGGGTACATCTCCCTCTTACAATTATTGGAAGACTTAATCTGGTCAAAATGGTAATACTACCTAAGTTGAATTTTCTATATAATTCCATCCCTTTACAAATAGATAAAAGACTTCTGGATAAACTTTAACAGAACATACATTCTTTTTTTTGGGCTCAGAAAGGCCGCAGGATTTCATGGAAGAAGTTGTGCAGAAGAAGAGAAAAGGGGGGCCTTACACTCCCTGACATACATTATTATGCTTGGGCATTTCATCTAAAAAATACTAGGATGTTATTCTCCTCCCCAGACTCCTCAGCGATTGGAGATGTGTTCAAAATTATGGCAGGCATGGAGAAAGGGCCAGCAAATTTTTTTTTACAATAAATTTGGCAACCCCAAATTCTTCAAAAAAGTGAAATAAAAAATACTGCAAGATGCAGCAAAGGCCTGGTACAAGTTGCTGCAAGCAACAAAGGTAAAGTACTGTAGCCAATGCGCTCAGGGTTGGGACTCCTCGGGTACCCCGAGTGCTTGATAGATGTATTGTCATTGCCACTTAAGAAGGAGGGGGTCGAATATTCAGGGGACCTAGCTAGGGACGGTTCCCTATCGTCTTGGAAAGAACTCACGGTGTTAACAGGAGGAAACCTTTCTAGGCTGAAGTATATTCAACTGAGAAGTTGGGCACAGAGGGCCAAAGCTAGTCTGGGGTCAGCAAACCAGCTAGAGGATAAGCTAATTAAAGATCATTTGTGTTTCAAGAAGGCATCAAGCTGGTGTTGGTGAATCTTGGACAAGTTAGATGGTGACTTTAAGCTCCCAGACATACTCTGGGGGGAAATAATGTCCCTGGAACTAGACAGATGGGAAGCATCATGTGCACGCTGTTTAGTGTAGTCAAACCTGCCGCATTAAGGAGGAACCACCTCTTCACTTTGCACAGAGCTTATTGTTCTCCTTATAAGCTTTTCTAAGATGAGAGGGGGGAAGTCGTTAGATGTGTGAAATGTGGTTTGCAATGTGCGTCAGATATTCACATGTTTATGGAATGCCCAGAAGTGTACTGTTTCTGGGAAAAAGCATGTACAGCGATCTCATGCATTTTAAAACAAGGAATTTCAGCAAGTCTTCCTTTAGTAACCTTTGGTCTACCGGAAGAATGGGAAGTACGGAGTAGAGAGGTGAAATAGTGTTGTTCTATGCGATACTTCTGGCTAGAAGAGAAATCTGCCGGAAACGGGCATCTGAATCTCCTTTCTCATATGTAGACTGGGTTGACGCTCTCTTGCGCACATCAAAAATGGATATGGCGTTGGGAACTTCTAAAAAAAAAAAATAATAATATGGGCACTGTTGGTGGAATGGAGGGGAAATTAAGAGTAACACATTATGTTTGTGTCCAATGATTAGGTGCCACACTACTCTCTGCACCTGGTGGCAGGTTTCTGTACCAGGGTCCAAGGGAGAGAGATTCTGGCTCCCTGGCATTAGTCATCTCCATGTACCTGAGGGTGTGATCAGATGGTATGGAGTTGGCTTGGAGCCAGAGGTGTATGAGGAGAAAAATAAAAAAAGAAGTGGAACCTGGAAGGTGGGCACCCCTCACTTTTGCCAGCAGAGCTTTAACACCAACTGAGGCAAGGTAAACCAAATCAACAGAGAATCCCTTGCCATCAAAAAGGGTTGTGGGCACTTACATTTATACCTGTATGGGTGGCCATCCCAATTAATCACTAACCATTAGTGCACCTATTTAAAGGTACTGGCCCCCACACCCTGGAATGAACATTGGGTGATACAACTCCAAAAGTACTGATTCAATGTTACTTATCAACAACGGTCAAGGGACCATGCAGACTTCCTCTCATGGCACCCCCGGCCAAGCAGACCCCCAACATAGGGCAATGATGCTCGAGCAAAGGCATACCTGAGACTAGTGTGTCAGTGAGCATACCCAAGAGTGCTTCGCCATCAGGAAATCAGCCAAGTGGCAGCAGAGGATTGAGTGCTCCAGACGGTTGCTGGCAATCTGAGCGAAGGAACCTGGAGAGCACTTCTAAGCATTGCCAACCGCAGGGTCAACCCCAACAAAGAAAGCATAATACAGCAAGAGCATTGCATAGTATTACCGGCCTCGCTGACCCAACAGGTTGCTGAATTGGCTCACAGCGGACACCACGGAGCACACAAAACAAATAACTTCCTGAGGGAGAATGTCTGGTTTTCTGGTCTGTGTGAGACCGTTGATAACTTGGTGAGACACTGCCTAGCAAGCCAGATGAAGAGTGGGCCCGAAGCACCTGCACCCTTGATCACAGCAGACCACTTCTACATACAGCAAAGGTCAGCCTAGACTTTGCTTCTTCCCAGACAGACACACCATGATGGTAACGATAGACAGCCATTTGAAATATCCCATATCAGTGCTAATGGAATCAACACCATTCTCCAAGATTACTCCGGTGCTAGAGAAAGTCTTTGCTCTTTTTGGCATTACAAGAGATCATAACCAATAATGGGTTGCTGTTCCAGGGGTCGTAATTCCAAGACTTCATGTGACACTTAAGTATACATCACCAAAAGATAATTCCTCAGTGAGGGTAAGCCAGTGGCGATGTCAAGTGCATCATACACACCATAAAAAAAGGTGCTATGAATTGTGGTGTAAGAAAGATCGGGCATCAAGCTCATCCTCAACAGGTTCCTCTGAATACTGTGGTACCCCTCACTGCATGACAAAATGCTCCCCGTAGGCACTAATGTTTAAAGGGAACAGGCAAGACACAATGTAAACCCACCCAGTGTGAACACTACCCTAATATGACCCAGTAGACATACAAAGTCAGAGAAAGAGGAACAAAGTCAAAGCAAGCCGTGAAAAGAGGACACACAGCCATCACCCAACACCTGGAGTTAAAGCACTCATGCGTGACTGCCGCCTAAGGTGAAAGTTTTGCAACCCTATGAGTCAGGCCCATGGACTGTGCTGGCAGTATGTGGCACCATGGTGACGTCCCACAGTGGAGGAGAGACAGCGGTCAGGAATGTATCCTGGTTCATAAAGGTGAGAATCCTGACTGGAAGAGGCACGTGGAGGCAGGGGATCTGTAGTACCCAAACCATTTGCTGAGGATGCCCCCAGAACACACAGCCAAGGAGGCTGGCCACAGTGGTGCAGCTCCCCAAGAGGTACAAGCCAGTCCCAGCAAGAGCCCATGGTTCAACCGACGTCCAAAGCCCCCACCCAACACTTTGTATGCATCACCTTGAACCTGGGGAAAGTTATTGAACTGGACTAAAGTTGGAGGGGATGTAGTGAGCCACCTGGTCATTATGGATGTTCTTTGACCCTGAGCTGATGCACGCAACACTCATGCTTGGCCAACAGGTATCAATACAAGCATTTGCAATGCAATGGGTCTTGCATTTGCTCGAGTTAGAGCTATTAGCAATGTAAATTCCTAACATGACTTTTTTTGCCACAGATTGAAAATGAAAAGTAAAACAGTTGACAGAAGTGAGCCAATTCAAAGTGCCACAGCCGCCATGAGCATGAGCGCGAAGGAGGGACACAGAAGGAAAAAGAAGTCAAACATATAGACACATGTGCAATTATCTATGTAACAGGGTCAGTGTCCGAAGCGGTAACAAAACCACCCTGAGGAGGGACAAACGTAAAGTGTTAACCAATGATAACAAAGAATTTTTGAAGGTCAATCCTGTGAATGAGTGATAGTGGTGGGCATGCAGTGGGGGTGGTTAAAAGCCCACAGATAGATTACAACAGGTCAAAGAGCTTGCGTTCTCAAACTAAAAATGAGCACAAGATTTCTCAGGGTCTTTGGCCCATATTGTGATTCTTAGTGAGGCTGTGCATTTGTTTTTGACACTGAGCGCTAGGCTCACACATCTGTAGGTGCCACACCACAGCAGTCACAGAGTGGTTTCTTTTACTGCATGTATGGGAATGCACAGTAACAGTGGTTGGTGGGGGTCTCATACTAACCATCAGGAGCAATGAACACTCACACTAATGACACTCTGCTCTGTTGCACATCTGCAGAATTTCCTGCTTAATAACCTCTAGATTGGGTGGGGGAGACAGAGGCTAGTATATGCTTAGAAAAATCTGACCTCTATATGTCCATTGCATCAAGGGTTCACCTGGTTTGCCAGAACGGCAGTGGTTACTCTGATCTAGCCTTTCATGCATGCGAATGGAGAATAACTTGCAGCGGTCACCTTTATTGCATGGTTTCTTCATTCATGTGCAGGATAGCTGTCTCTTACATTTGGCTGGTGGCAATTGTCACAGTTTTTCTGGGAGGTAATGCACTAGTACCAAATTTCCATTATACAGTATTGCTGCATTTCTGTAGTATTATGGAGATAGCACAGTACTTTGAAGAAGCAAAGCACAGTCAATGGTTGGGTTGCATTGGACAATTTGTGGTGCATTAAGAAAGCTGATCGGCCAACACTGGTGCTGTGTTTCGGTCACCTGTTAGGTCTGGACCTTGTAATATTGCACCACAATAAGGGGGTGCAGTGCTTAATTGGCAAATAATAATGATAATAATAATAATAATATTTAGCACTAGGGCACAAGGTATGTCACAACAGGTCCCTGGAGCATGGACAACCTGCCAGCACTATCAAATGTCAGTGCCACCGTTACCTACTAACCATCAGACTGCATCTTATGTGATAATGGAGATTATTTGATGCCAGCAAAGCTGTAAACAATTACCTGGAGGAGGCATAGTGTAGGAAGTTGGCTCTGTATGCACTATTTCAGGAGTAAGTAAGGAATAGTATGCACAGAGTCCAAGGGTTCCCCTTAGAGGTAAAATAGTGGCAAAAAGAGATAATTCTAATGCTCTATTTTGTGGTAGTGTGGTCGAGCAGTAGGCTTATCAAAGGAGTAGTGTTAAGCATTTGTTGTACATACACAAGCAATAAATGAGGAACACACACTCAAAGACAATTCCAGGCCAATAGGTTTTTGTATAGAAAAATATATTTTCTTAGTTTATTTTAAGAACCACAGGTTCAAGATTTACATGTAATACTTCAAATGAAAGGTATTGCAGGTAGGTACTTTAGGAACTGTGAATTAGCAAAATAGCATATACAGTTTTCACATAAATCACATATAGCTATTTTAATACTAGACACAGTGCAATTTTCAACAGTTCCTGGGGGGAGTAAGAGTTTGTTCGTTTTTGCAGGTAAGTAAACCACCTACGGGGTGCAAGTTTGGGTCCAAGGTAGCCACCGTTGGGGGTTCAGAGCAACCCCAAAGTTACCACACCAGCAGCTCAGGGCCGGTCAGGTGCAGAGGTCAAAGTGGTGCTCAAAAATCATAGGCTTCAATGGAGAAGGGGGTGCCCCGGTTCCAGTCTGCCAGCAGCTAAGTACCTGCGTCTTCGGAGAGCAGACCAGGGGGGTTTTGTAGGGCACCGGGGGGGACACAAGTCCACACAGAAAGTACACCCTCAGCAGCACGGGGCGGCCGGGTGCAGTGTGCAAACAAGCGTCGGGTTTTCAATTGAAATCAATGGGAGACCAAGGGGTCTCTTCAGCGATGCAGGCAGGCAAGGCGGGGGGGCTCCTCGGGGTAGCCACAACCTGGGCAAGGGAGAGGGCCACCTGGGGGTCGCTCCTGCACTGGAGGTCGGATCCTTCAGGCCCTGGGGGTTGCGGGTGCAGAGTCTTTACCAGGCATCGGATCTTAGAAGCAGGCAGTCGTGGTCACGGGGAGCCTCGGGATTCCCTCTGCAGGCGTCGCTGTGGGGACTCAGGGGGGGCAACTCTGGCTACTCACGGTCTCGTAGTCCCTGGGGAGTCCTCCCTGAAGTGTTTGTTCTCCACAAGTCGAGCTGGGGGCGTCGGGTGCAGAGTGCCAAGTCTCACGCTTCCGGCGGGAAACGCGTGTTGTTTCAAAGTTGCTTCTTTGTTGCAAAGTTGCAGTCTTTGGTGAACAGAGCCGCTGTTCTCGGGAGTTCTTGGTCCTTCTAGATGCAGGGCAGTCCTCTGAGGCTTCAGAGGTCGCTGGTCCCTGGGGAAAGGGTCGCTCGAGCAGTGTCTTTAGAAGTGGGGAGACAGGCCGGTAGAGCTGGGGCCAAAGCAGTTGGTGTCTCCGTCTTCTCTGCAGGGTTTTTCAGCTTAGCAGTCCTCTTCTTCTTAGGTTGCAGGAATCTGAGTTCCTAGGTTCTGGGGAGCCCGTAAATACTAAATTTAGGGGTGTGTTTAGGTCTGGGGGGTTAGTAGCCAATGGCTACTAGCCCTGAGGGTGGGTACACCCTCTTTGTGCTTCCTCCCGAGGGGAGGGGGGCACATTCCTATCCCTATTGGGGGAATCCTCCATCTGCAAGATGGAGGATTTCTAAAAGTCAGAGTCACCTCAGCTCAGGTTGCCTTAGGGGCTGTCCTGACTGGCCAGTGACTCCTCCTTGTTTTTCTCATTATCTCCTCCGGCCTTGCCGCCAAAAGTGGGGCCGTGGTCGGAGGGGGCGGGCAACTCCACTAGCTGGAATGCCCTGGGGTGCTGTAACAAAGGGGGTGAGCCTTTGAGGCTCACCTCCAGGTGTTACAGCTCCTGCAGGGGGAGGTGATAAGCATCTCCACCCAGTTCAGGCTTTGTTACTAGCCACAGAGTGACAAAGGCACTCTCCCCATGTGGCCAGCAACATATCTGGAGTGTGGCAGGCTGCTAAAACCAGTCAGCCTACAGGGGTAGTCGGTTAAGGTTTCAGGGGGCACCTCTAAGGTGCCCTCTGGGGTGTATGTTACAATAAAATGTACACTGGCATCAGTGTGCATTTATTGTGCTGAGAAGTTTGATACCAAACTTCACAGTTTTCAGTGTAGCCATTATGGTGCTGTGAAGTTCGTGCATGAAAGACTCCCAGGCCATATACTCGTATGGCTACCCTGCACTTACAATGTCTAAGGTTTTGCTTAGACACTGTAGGGGCATAGTGCTTATACACTTATGCCCTCACCTATGGTATAGTGCACCCTGCCTTAGGGCTGTAAGGCCTGCTAGAGGGGTGACTTATCTATACCTGTAGGCAGTGTGAGGTTGGCATGGCACCCTGAGGGGACTTTTTATCCCCACCAGCACACACAAGCTGACAAGCAGTGTGTCTGTGCTGAGTGAGGGGTCCCCAGGGTGGCATAAGATATGCTGCAGACTTAGAGACCTTCCCTGGCATCAGGGCCCTTAGTACCAGGGGTACCAGTTACAAGGGACTTACCTGGATGCCAGGGTGTGCCAATTGTGGAAACAAAAGTACAGGTTAGGGAAAGAACGCTGGTGCTGGGGCCTGGTTAGCAGGCCACAGCACACTTTCAAATCAAAACTTAGCATCAGCAAAGGCAAAAAGTCAGGAGGTAACCATGCCAAGGAGGCATTTCCTTACACAACCCCCCACTCCCCCCAAACAAAAGAGGATGAGACTAACCTTTCCCAAGAGAGTCTTCATTTTCTAAGTGGAAGAACCTGGAAAGGCCATCTGCATTGGCATGGGCAGTCCTAGGTCTGTGTTCCACTATAAAGTCCATTCCCTGTAGGGAGATGGACCACCTCAACAGTTTTGGATTTTCACCTTTCATTTGCATCAGCCATCTGAGAGGTCTGTGGTCAGTTCGAACTATAAAGTGAGTACCAAAGAGGTATGGTCTCAGCTTCTTCAGGGACCAAACCACAGCAAAGGCCTCCCTCTCAATGGCACTCCAACGCTGCTCCCTGGGGAGTAACCTCCTGCTAATGAAAGTAACAGGCTGTTCAAGGCCATCATCATTTGTTTGGGACAAAACTGCCCCTATCCCATGTTCAGAGGCATCTGTCTGCACAATGAACTGCTTGGAGTAATCTGGAGCTTTTAGAACTGGTGCTGTGCACATTGCTTGTTTCAGGGTGTCAAAGGCCTGTTGGCATTCTACAGTCCAGTTTAAATTCTTGGGCATTTTCTTGGAGGTAAGTTCTGTGAGGGCTGTCACTATGGATCCATATCCCTTCACAAACCTCCTGTAGTACCCACTCAAGCCAAGGAATGCCCTGACTTGAGTCTGGGTTTTTGGAGCTGCCCAGTCCAGAATAGTCTGGATCTTAGGCTGGAGTGGCTGAACTTGGCCTCCACCTACAAGGTGTCCCAGGTAAACCACAGTTCCCTGCCCTATCTGCCATTTGGATGCCTTGATAGAGAGGCCTGCTGATTGCAGAGCCTTCAAAACCTTCTTCAGGTGGACCAGGTGATCCTGCCAGCTGGAGCTAAAGACAACAATATCGTCAAGATAAGCTGCACTAAAGGACTCCAAGCCAGCAAGGACTTGATTCACCAACCTTTGGAAGGTGGCAGGGGCATTCTTTAAACCAAAGGGCATAACAGTAAACTGATAATGCCCATCAGGGGTGGAGAATGCTGTCTTTTCTTTTGCTCCTGGTGCCATTTTGATTTGCCAGTACCCTGCTGTTAAGTCAAAGGTACTTAAGAATTTGGCAGCACCCAATTTGTCAATCAGTTCATCAGCCCTTGGAATGGGATGGGAATCTGTCTTGGTGACAGAATTAAGTCCTCTGTAGTCCACACAAAACCTCATCTCTCTCTTTCCATCTTTGGTGTGAGGTTTGGGGACTAAGACCACTGGGCTAGCCTAGGGGCTGTCAGAGTGCTCAATGACTCCCAATTCCAGCATCTTGTGGACTTCCACCTTGATGCTTTCCTTAACTTGGTCAGACTGTCTGAATATTTTGTTTTTGACAGGCATGCTGCCTCCTGTGTCCACATCATGGGTACACAGGTGTGTCTGACCACGGGTTAGGGAAAAGAGCTCAGCAAACTGTTGCAGGACCTTCCTACAATCAGATTGCTGTTGGCCAGAGAGGGTGTCTGAGTAGATCACTCCATCAACTGAGCCATCTTTAGGGTTTGTGGAGAGGAGATCAGGGAGAGGTTCACTTTCAGCTTCTTGGTCCTCATCTGTTACCATTAACAGATTCACATCAGCCCTGTCATGGAAGAGCTTAAGGCGGTTCACGTGGATCACCCTCTTTTGGGTCCTGCTAGTGCCTAGGTCCACCGGGTAGGTGACCTGACTCTTCTTTTCTAGCACTGGGTAAGGGCCACTCCATCTGTCCTGAAGTGCCCTGGGAGCCACAGGCTCCAAAACCCAGACTTTCTGCCCTGGTTGAAACTCAACCATTGCAGCCTTTTGGTCATACCAAAACTTCTGGAGCTGTTGGCTGGCCTCAAGGTTTTTGCTTGCCTTTTCCATGTACTCTGCCATCCTTGAACGTAGGTCAAGTACATAGTCCACTATATCTTGCTTAGGCTCATGAAGAGGTCTCTCCAAGCCTTCTTTCACAAGAGCTAGTGGTCCCCTTACAGGGTGGCCAAACAGAAGTTCAAAGGGTGAGAACCCTACTCCCTTCTGAGGCACCTCTCTGTAAGCAAAAAGCAGACATGGCAAGAGGATATCCCATCTTCTTTTGAGTTTTTCAGGGAGCCCCATGATCATGCCTTTCAATGTTTTGTTGAATCTCTCAACAAGACCATTGGTTTGTGGATGGTATGGTGTGGTGAATTTGTAAGTCACCCCACACTCATTCCACATGTGTTTCAGGTATGCTGACATAAAGTTGGTACCTCTGTCAGACACCACCTCCTTAGGAAAACCCACTCTGGTAAAAATACCAATGAGTGCCTTGGCTACTGCAGGGGCAGTAGTCGACCTAAGGGGAATTGATTCAGGGTATCTAGTAGCATGATCCACTACTACTAGTATGTATAGGTTCCCTGAGGCTGTGGGAGGTTCAAGTGGACCCACTATGTCCACACCCACTCTTTCAAAGGGGACCCCCACCACTGAAAGTGGAATGAGGGGGGCCTTTGGGTGTCCACCTGTCTTACCTCTGACTTGACAGGTGGCATAGGAGACAAAAAACTCCTTGACCTTCTGGGACATGTTGGGCCAATAGAAGTGGTTGACTAGTCTCTCCCACGTCTTGGTCTGTCCCAAATGCCCAGCAAGAGGAATATCATGGGCTCAGGTCAGTGTGAACTCCCTAAACTCCTGAGGCACTACCACTCTCCTAGTGGCACCAGGTTTGGGATCTCTTGCCTCAGTGTAAAGGAGTCCATCTTCCCAATAGACCCTATGTGTTCCTGTTTTCTTTCCATTGGACTCTTCAGCAGCTTGCTGCCTAAGGCCTTCAAGAGAGGGACAGGTTTCTTGCCCCTTACACAACTGTCCCCTTGAGGGTCCCCCTGGGCCTAAGAGCTCAACCTGATAAGGTCCTAACTCCATAGGCTCAGTTCCCTCAAAGGGCAGAACTTCTTCCTGAGAAGAGAGGTTCTCTTTTTCTTGTTGTGTTGCAACTGGTTCCCCAGTTGTCTTTCCTTTTCTCTTTGTAGGCTGGGCCCTTTTTCCAGGCTCCAACACTACTTTTTCACCCTGAGCCTTGCACTGTGCCCTTGTCTTGACACACACCAGTTCAGGGATACCCAGCATGGCTGCATGGGTTTTCAGTTCTACCTCAGCCCATGCTGAGGACTCCAGGTCATTTCCAAGCAAACAGTCTACAGGGATATTTGAGGAGACCACCACCTGTTTCAGGCCATTGACCCCTCCCCACTCTAAAGTTACTATAGCCATGGGATGTACTTTAGTCTGATTGTCAGCGTTGGTGACTGGATAAGTTTGTCCAGCCAGGTATTGACCAGGGGAAACCAGTTTCTCTGTCACCATGGTGACACTGGCACCTGTATCCCTCAGGCCTTCTACACTTGTTCCATTAATTAAGAGCTGCTGCCTGTATTTTTGAATGTTAGGGGGCCAGGCAGCCAGTGTGGCTAAATCCACCCCACCCTCAGAGACTAATGTAGCTTCAGTGTGACACCTGATTTGCTATGGGCACACTGTTGATCCCACTTGGAGACTAGCCATTCCAGTGTTAGCTGGAGTGGATTTAGAAGTGGTACTTTTCTTGGGACAGGCCTTGTCTCCAGTTTGGTGTCCAGGCTGATTACAGCTACGACACCAGGCCTTTTTGGGATCAAAGTGTTTACCCTTGTACCTAAAATTGGATTGTGAAGAGGCTCTGGGCCCACCCTCCTGAGCAGGTTTTTGGGGGCCTGAAGAAGACTCTTTACTATTTTTCCCTTTGGATGTCTCAACACTCTTCCCCTGGGGAGGCTTTGTGACCCCTTTCTTTTGGTCACCCCCTGTGGAAGTCTTAGTCACCCTAGTCTTGACCCAATGGTCCGCCTTCTTTCCCAATTCTTGGGGAGAAATTGGTCCTAGGTCTACCAGATGCTGATGCAGTTTATCATTTGAACAATTACTCAATAGGTGTTCTTTCACAAATAAATTGTACAGCCCATCATAATCATTTACACCACTGCCTTGAATCCAACCATCCAGTGTTTTCACTGAGTAGTCAACAAAATCAACCCAGGTCTGGCTCGAGGATTTTTGAGCCCCTCTGAACCTAATTCTGTACTCCTCAGTGGAGAATCCAAAGCCCTCAATCAGGGTAGCCTTCATGAGGTCATAGGATTCTGCATCTTTTCCAGAGAGTGTGAGGAGTCTATCTCTACACTTTCCAGTGAACATTTCCCAAAGGAGAGCACCCCAGTGAGATCTGTTTACTTTTCTGGTTGCACAAGCCCTCTCAAACGCTGTGAACCATTTGGTGATGTCATCACCATCTTTATATTTAGTTACAATCCCTTTTGGGATTTTCAACATGTCATGAGAATCTCTGACCCTATTTATGTTGCTGCCACCATGGATGGGACCAAAACCCATCTCTTGTCTTTCCCTTTCTATGGCTAGGAGTTGTATCTCTAAAGCCAATCTTTTGGCCATCCTGGCTAACAGGAGGTCATCTTCACTGAGGCTATCCTCAGTGATTACAGAGGTGCTGGACCCTCCTGTGAGGGAAGCAGTATCTCTGACTATCACATTTGGAGACAGGGCTTGAGGGGCCCTGATCTCCCTAATTAGGACTGGAGGGGGGGAATTCTCCTCCATTTCACTAGCTTCATCCTCTGGGAGGTCATCCTCAGAGGGGTTGGCTTTGGCAAACTCTGCCAGCAGCTCCTGGAGCTGTACTTTGGAAGGGTTTATGCCAGCTTTAATATTTTTTAGTTTGCAGAGAGACCTTAGCTCCCTCATTCTAAGATGGAGGTAAGGTGTGAGGTCGAGTTTCATCACTCTCTCTTCTGCAGTAGACATTATGGGCCTGATTCTAACTTTGGAGGACGGTGTTAAACCGTCCCAAAAGTGGCGGATATACCACCTACCGTATTACGAGTCCATTATATCCTATGGAACTCGTAATACGGTAGGTGGTATATCCGCCACTTTTGGGACGGTTTAACACCGTCCTCCAAAGTTAGAATCAGGCCCTATGTTTCTAAAAGTTGGAATACTTTTTAAGAATCTAAAACTATCTCTAGAACTTAATTCAAACTTTCACAAAACTTTTAAACTCTAAAAGAAATGCTAACAGGGACTAACACAAGGCCCTAGCAGGACTTTTAAAAATTTAGAAAAATAGCTCAAATTGCAAAAATCAGTTTCTAATAAAAGTTTTTGGAATTTAGTCGTGTGATCAGGTATTGGCTGAGTAGTCTAGCAAATGCAAAGTCTTGTACCCCACTGCTGATCCACCAATGTAGGAAGTTGGCTCTGTATGCACTATTTCAAAGTAAGGAATAGTATGCACAGAGTCCAAGGGTTCCCCTTAGAGGTAAGATAGTGGCAAAAAGAGATAATTCTAATGCTCTATTTTGTGGTAGTGTGGTCGAGCAGTAGGCTTATCAAAGGAGTAGTGTTAAGCATTTGTTGTACATATACAAGCAAGAAATGAGGAACACACACTCAAAGACAATTCCAGCCCAATAGGTTTTTGTATAGAAAAATATATTTTCTTAGTTTATTTTAAGAACCACAGGTTCAAGATTTACATGTAATACTTCAAATGAAAGGTATTGCAGGTAGGTACTTTAGGAACTTTGAATTAGCAAAATAGCATATACAGTTTTCACATAAATCACATATAGCTATTTTAATGCTAGACAGTGCAATTTTCAACAGTTCCTGGGGGGAGTAAGAGTTTGTTAGTTTTTGCAGGTAAGTAAACCACCTATGGGGTTCAAGTTTGGGTCCAAGGTAGCCCACCGTTGGGGGTTCAGAGCAACCCCAAAGTTACCACACCAGCAGCTCAGGGCCGGTCAGGTGCAGAGGTCAAAGTGGTGCCCAAAACGCATAGGCTTCAATGGAGAAGGGGGTGCCCCGGTTCCAGTCTGCCAGCAGGTAAGTACCCGTGTCTTCGGAGTGCAGACCAGGGGGGTTTTGTAGAGCACTGGGGGGGGACACAAGTCCACACAGAAAGTACACCCTCAGCAGCACGGGGGCGGCCGGGTGCAGTGTGCAAACAAGCGTCGGGTTTTCAATTGAAATCAATGGGAGACCAAGGGGTCTCTTCAGTGATGCAGGCAGGCAAGGGGGGGGGCTCCTCGGGGTAGCCACCACCTGGGCAAGGGAGAGGGCCACCTGGGGGTCGCTCCTGCACTGGAGGTTGGATCCTTCAGGCCCTGGGGGCTGCGGGTTCAGAGTCTTTACCAGGTGTCGGATCTTAGAAGCAGGCAGTCGCGGTCAGGGGGAGCCTCAGGATTCCCTCTGCAGGCGTCGCTGTGGGGACTCAGGGGGGGCAACTCTGGCTACTCACGGTCTTGTAGTCCCTGGGGAGTCCTCCCTGAAGTGTTTGTTCTCCACAAGTCGAGCTGGGGGCGTCGGGTGCAGAGTGCCAAGTCTCACGCTTCCGGCAGGAAACGCGTGTTGTTTCAAAGTTGCTTCTTTGTTGCAAAGTTGCAGTCTTTGGTGAACAGAGCCGCTGTTCTCGGGAGTTCTTGGTCCTTCTAGATGCAGGGCAGTCCTCTGAGGCTTCAGAGGTTGCTGGTCCCTGGGGAAAGCGTCGCTGGAGCAGTGTCTTTAGAAGTGGGGAGACAGGCCGGTAGAGCTGAGGCCAAAGCAGTTGGTGTCTCTGTCTTCTCTGCAAGGTTTTTCAGCTTAGCAGTCCTCTTCTTCTTAGGTTGCAGGAATCTGAGTTCCTAGGTTCTGGGGAGCCCCTAAATACTAAATTTAGGGGTGTGTTTAGGTCTGGGGGGTTAGTAGCCAATGGTTACCTAGCCCTGAGGGTGGGTACACCCTCTTTGTGCCTCCTCCCGAGGGGAGGGGGACACATTCGTATCCCTATTGGGGGAATCCTCCATCTGCAAGATGGAGGATTTCTAAAAGTCAGAGTCACCTCAGCTCAGGTTGCCTTAGGGGCTGTCCTGACTGGCCAGTGACTCCTCCTTGTTTTTCTCATTATCTCCTCCGGCCTTGCCGCCAAAAGTGGGGCCGTGGCCGAAGGGGGCGGGCAACTCCACTAGCTGGAATGCCCTGGGGTACTGTAACAAAGGGGGTGAGCCTTTGAGGCTCACTGGCAGGTGTTACAGTTCCTGCAGGGGGAGGTGATAAGCATCTCCACCCAGTTCAGGCTTTGTTGACAAAGGCACTCTCCCCATGTGGCCAGCAACATGTCTGGAGTGTGGCAGGCTGCTAAAACCAGTCAGCCTACACGGGTAGTCGGTTAAGGTTTCAGGGGGCACCTCTAAGGTGCCCTCTGGGGTGTATGTTACAATAGAATGTACACTGGCATCAGTGTGCATTTATGGCGCTGAGAAGTTTGATACCAAACTACACAGTTTTCAGTGTAGCCATTATGGTGCTGTGAAGTTCGTGCATGACAGACTCCCAGACCATATACTCTTATGGCTGCCCTGCACTTACAATGTCTAAGGTTTTGCTTAGACACTGTAGGGGCATAGTGCTCATGCACTTATGCCCTCAACTATGGTATAGTGCACCCTGCCTTAGGGCTGTAAGGCCTGCTAGAGGGGTGACTTATCTATACCTGTAGGCAGTGTGAGGTTGGCATGGCACCCTGAGGGGAGTGCCATGTCGACTTAGTCTTTTTATCCCCACCAGCACACACAAGCTGACAAGCAGTGTGTCTGTGCTGAGTGAGGGGTCCCCAGGGTGGCATAAGATATGCTGCAGCCCTTAGAGACCTTCCCTGGCATCAGGGCCCTTGGTACCAGGGGTACCAGTTACAAGGGACTTACCTGGATGCCAGGGTGTGCCAATTGTGGAAACAAAAGTACAGGTTAGGGAAAGAACACTGGTGCTGGGGCCTGGTTAGCAGGCCTCAGCACACTTTCAAATCAAAACTTAGCATCAGCAAAGGCAAAAAGTCAGGGGGTAACCATGCCAAGGAGGCATTTCCTTACACATAGTTATTTTAATTTTTTTGTATATTGAATTTTCAAACGCTATGCTGATGTACTTTCCCCTCATATATACAGACAGTGCTACCCTGTGGTAGCCAGTCAAAAATAGGTGCTGGTATTGAGAAATAAGTGCAGTTGATGGGCACTGGCAAACACTGGCACAAATTAAGCATCAAAGGCCATTCAATGAAGAGAGATGAGTGAGAGTAAATCTGCAAGCAAGCAGGAGGTAGGGAGAAAGAGTAAGCTGCCAACAGATGAATCAGTGGGGCCTCTTGCCTTTTCCACACAAGGACGTTTTCCACAAGGCAATGATCCAGCATACAATCCTAAACGTAATTTGGATGTGGGACATTTTTACAACTCAGATGGTGCATCCTTGCTAGAGATTACCAGTGAGACATGAGACTGATGACAATGGTCTTTAATGTAAGGACTGCAGCGAGAGTCTGAGGTTATAGAGCACCCCAGCGACAAGCATGGGACCATGGGCGGAAACAGTGAGTAGAAAACAGGTTGAGAATCTGTTGATGATTTGACTCTCAACGGAATGGCCAGTTAGTATCCTAGCAGGACTGGAAAACTGATTAAGAGAGGTCCTCTGGCAACAAAAAAAATGGCCTTCCTTGGGAAGGGAAATTAAGGAAAAATCATGTGCACTGGGTTAGCAACCATCCAGAAAAGGCATACTAGGAGAAACACCAGGTGTGAGGGTATACCTTATAGAGCCTACAGCATTGCTGAAAAGTGGCTTTCATACAAAGAATAGGTGATAGTGGAGGAAACCCATAAACAGACCTCCCTGAGCTGCAATACAAAGCAAGAAAGGCTTAATTGATGTGGAAGGAGAAAGAACTGGTTCATAAAGTAGATGAGAATGCAAAATGTAAGCACAGAAAACGTTTGTAGTTAAAGGGCAGGGCCTTCAGACAACAGTTTGGAGCCACTCAGGTAGAAGGTAGGTTTTTTATTTCATGTTATCTTAGGTTACAGCAAAAGCAAGTAGGATTTGTCAGGGCTCCATCCTCCCTCCAGCTGCCCCTATCTCCTAGCTACAACTCCACACCACGCACCAACATTCCATGACATTATTTACTCTAAAAATTTCAGACACCAGCTCAGACTTACAAGGAATCGCGACACAGGATAATAAAACAACATCTTAGCTTTTCTTTTTTATGGTCCATGGGATAGAGGACAGGATCTCAGGTGAACTGACCAAGCTTCTTTGGAATCTCCACAAAGTATTAATTATATTTCCTGCATAATCATAATATACCAAAATTATAACATATCAAGTGAGTCTTTAATATATCGCCTCCAATTTGCCAAATCTGAACATGTTTGCCTCTGATATCTACTCAACTAAAATTATTACATTCACAATCATATGATGTACAGTATTTGTACATTGGCCACTCCAATATTTTGAATGCAACATTCATCATTTTATTTAACTATCCCTCGAGCAACTGCTGAAAGCCCTAGTTCCCTGCTCAACTCCAGTATTTACAGATAATACCTTTCTCCTCTACATTCTCTGTCGAAGTCTAGTCCCACCCGACACCCTTGGGGGAACTATATAAACAATTATTAGTCTTTTTTTTTTTTAAATGGCCTTTAATGGATATCTTTGACATTTGTTCAGCCTTTTCGCAATTTACTCCTGCACTGATGTATCAAAGTTTTCACTGATATAGCTGGCATTTTCAACCCAATTAGTCGAAGCTGTCCTCAGAAAACTCAGTGGTGAAGACATTAATTTTGGAGCAACGCAGCACAGTAATCAAAGTATAAAGAAAATATGTACCGTATCTATTAAGATATGGCATATTTTTTCTCTCCCCTAGTACTGGCACACTTTTGACTGCCTTGTGCCAACACAGACACCATTGCAGCATAGTATAAGGGTGTGTGAGTTCTTTAAAGCATAGGTTTGTACTGGATTGCACCCCTCCAGTACAAAAAATATTCTTTTAGGTTATTTCCACTTTGCATGCATGTATGCTGCATTGTACAGCACACTTACAGTTGTGTAAGAAAATAACTCAAAACATTCCTCCTTGTAACACCTGCCTCGAAGAGGCTTAAGGTTTTAGTGCACATCCATGTCTATGAATGTTAATATATAGTTATTTGCATCAAAACACATAGGTGGTTGCATGGAAACGCCCATGTAGCATCCATGAAAGACTCCTTGATGCAAAGAAGCACAAAATAGCATGCACCACAACTTTGCATTCCTTTGGTAAACAATCCAAAGCAAATTCTGGTTTGCGTTGGATAGTAAATCCCACACCCAACACATTGCACCTGGTTTGCGTCACTTTTGTGAACCGAGGTGTTTGGGTTTTTGGTATTCAGAAGTTCAATGGGTGGAAAAGATGTTAGTCTCCAAATACAATACAATTACCAAATATGTTTTTTCAGAAAGTTGAAAACTACAACATTTTTGGAAAGTGTCTGAAGGAGGCTAGAGAATTTATTTTGTTAGATAAACTAGTGAGGCCCAGTGTGGAAAAGCAGTTGAAGAGGCACAAATTCTTCTATGCAGAGCATGATGTTGTAGGTGAGGGTAGGATAGTCAATGATGTTGAAGGAAGCTGAGAGGTCCACCTATATCAGAAGTCATGGGTCTTCTTTACCTATGATCGGTAGGGAATTGTCTGTGATTTGTAAGGTAGCTGTCTACCTGCTACAGTATATTGTGAAGCTAGAATGATTGCTGTGCAGGAGATGGTTGGCAGTTATGTGATCTTAAAGTTACGTGTAAACTGTCTTCGATTTTCTTGCCAATGAAGACTAGGTGACAGTAACAGTCCTGGCCCCTTAATATACCTCCGTAAAAAAAATGTCCAGAGATTTTCATTTTTGATTTGTGTTTTTGTAACATTAGAGTAGTAATTTAGCTAGGGTAGGCATTGCTATTTCAGACCGATTTTTTCTGGATGACATTTTTTTAAATGTAATATTTCAGGAACCATGAAACCTATTGTTGACTTGGCATCCTTGGCCTGGTGTCCCCCAACTTTTTTCCTCTGCTTCCCATGTTGTTGATGTGTACTGTTGCGTGGGCTCTCATTATTCTAAATGAGACTACTGGATTTCTAGGTAGCAGGATCTATAACGGTGTGGGGGACTGAGTCTGACCCACGTGTAAAGAACTCTGTCACCCTAAATCTGTTTTTTGCTCCGGCTAACTAGCAGTGCCTCATTTCTTCCATGTGGAAGGAATGATTCGGCAGCCGAGCGCATGACATCTTTGGAACTTCTCAGGGAAGTCGTGGTTACTCAGATCCAAACCAACTCTCTTATTTCCAATATGATCTCATATACAAATGACAAAGACAGTATAAGTTTTATATAATGTTTTAATAAAACGACTGTATTTTAGATATTAAGGCGTGAGCCGCAATAACCAGAACGATACAACACATTAGGATTGAAATAGTCACCAGGAGAGTAAAACATAAGAACAAAGCTATCATATTGTCTAACAGTTTCTACTCTCCCTCTGCTTGTTCTATTTAGAGCACAGCATGTTAAGCTTCTAGCTTGCCTATTAGAATCACTGTGGAGACATCAGCCCTCATACCTGAGCAAAGACCTGTGATCTTGGTTCAGCATCTCCAACGAGGCAGTCAGCGTCTAGTTGTGGTTCCCTGGTCGGAATCTCCCTCTTGCGTGTATTGGGACAGGGAAGTGATTTTATACCTAACATGTCATCGTGATCACAAAATGTCCCTACGCAGGAATGCCAAGTCTAAACTCCTACCACGTCTATCGGCAATGTACCAGACTGTATCCTTGACTGAAGCACAGAGTAAATATGTTACGGAGAACTCCAGTGCTGAAGTAGGCAAAACAGTGTGATATGAATAAAAAACAATACCGTAGAACTGGCTATTTGAAAAATAACAGTACGAAGCCTAATAAAAAGCATGTAGAGCAAAGTGCACAGAGGCTCTAAGCTGTCAGCAAATGAATAAAATATATTCAGGGCAAAGTGCACAAAGGCCTAAAGCCTGAAGCTAAAGCGCAATGAATACGTAAAACTAACCACACTACACCCTCCCCTTGTCGGTAGCAAGTGGTTCCAATAATATAAAAGGATGCCCCAAATATAAACAATATCTAAAACAATTATTTCGACAAGGTGAGAAGACAACAAAGTCATAAATTTAGGTAACATGTGATCATAAATCCAAATTCAATATAATGTCAATTTCGTAAAAATCCAATCGTCAGACAGTAGCAATAGAACGCAGGAGTTCCTCCACTTCGATATATGTCAATATCGGAAGATCCACGCCACAAAGTACCATGGAGCAGGTGTGATCCAAAGCCCCAAAACCAATCAGGGCGGCACCCCGTGCAGGGCCTATGAAAAAGACAATACCATCTTCCTCCAGGAAGGGAATCTCATAAACCGCCTCACGAAGCAAGCGCATCCGTAGTGCACAAGTCTGGGAATGAGCCCTAATCGGGAACATCAACAGATCAGTATCGACCATTGGAGGGCGCTGCAGTGAGAGACAGAGAGCCAGTGCATGTTCAAACGAGCACCAAAGGCATCGAAACACGGGTTGCACACAATCCAAAACCGGTCTGAATGACAGAGACCGGTCACACTCCAAATGTCCCAGGAGTGTTGCTCCAAAATGCTGCATCATGCGTTCACGACACAGCTGCGCTGACGGGAGCAGCCACACAGGATCTCGTCGTGACGGGACAGCCATTGCGAAAAAATAGCAACAACAGCAAGACTCCAGCCAATAAAGCCAAAGTAATCGGGAAACCCCCAAAAATGCTTCCGAAAATAGAATGTATAGCCGAAGGTATCAAACCGAATATGGAAGAGAAGGTATGAGCAAAACCAACACCAACGGCTTTGAAAAAATGTGCAATTCCAGCAGTGCTGGATGCATTAAAAATACGTCCCACAAGTTCACCGAAGTGATTTGGAAAGTTAGTATTCAAAAGGGACTGTATCTCCACTGATGACCTTGCCACCTGAAGTGCGTAGGTCTCGCTAGCAGATGTAAGGGCCACATGCTTTTGAAACAATAAAGCTTTTAGCTGACTCAACTTGTCGAAATCAACCTTGGAAGTAGCAATATGAGGCCAGATGTCCGCTACCTCCCTAAATTGAGTGGGGGGAAACAACACATTCCCGCAGCACGTAACGGCCTTGTTGACAACGACGATGTAAACTATTCCGGCACGCATGCCACAGCAGCGTTCGCTGTTAAGAACAATGTAACTGCCGTTAGAAAGCACCTGGAAAGTGTTTTTAATAACCGGGACTGGAACTCCCTTCAGATAACAAGCTAAGTTATCAATCAAAGCGTTACACGCCCCGTGCAAGGACAGCTGTTTACAAACCATGGAATGGCTGACAGAAGCTTCGCATTCGCTGCCGCTAAGAAAAACCTCCTTCAAACCATTAACACATCTGTACTGAAAGGGAAGCTCCCACACCTCGTGTATGTAACTGTCTCCCAATAGTTCATATCTACCCACCGGAATGTGCTTCAAACAAGAAGTAAATTGCAAAGTGGAGATAGGCAAATTAATAACCCCATGAATCAACCACTCAGCTGACGGAATCTCAGCTACCGTGAAAGGCAGTTTCTCTAATTTCTCAATATTTAACATAACATATGTCGCTTCCTTTTTAGCCATCAGTTGTTGTTGACGAGTCAAATTAAAAGAGATAAAGATCTCTCTGGCACGAACGTGCTGCCATAGAACGCGACCCGCCTTCAAGGTCTGAGGAGTCCAACCCAGCTGCATGATGGACCGCGTCTGACTCTGCCCATGATATAAAGAAGACATGTCCGATTTAATAATGTCAATGGCAGAGGAAACAATGCTGTCAATCGTGTAAACACGGTCAGAAAGGGTATGCATGCCATTATCAACAACAGACAAAGTCTGCATCAGATTTTCCTGATCAATCTGCCTCAACCGGGCTGCAGCCTCTTGTTGTGAAAGCTTCCAAATCTCATTATAAACTTCATATAAGAACCTTTTCTTCCGTGGTATTTTGGGACCTGACAAAAAATCTTGTAAATCAGTATCATTAGACAGTAACTTGAGATGTGACTTAACTGCATCCAGCGTGGATGACTTCAACCATTGCTGACAAAGCTTCCCCACACTGTATGTAGTTATAATATCAGCATGTTCTGGTGATACGTAACGAGGGTCTGCCCTACTAGTCCTGAACCCCCCTGAAGAGGTGACAAAACGTTGATGACACACATTAGTGTCTACAGGCCATAATAACCGCCCGCCTGGATGTAACGATGAAGTGTTAAGCGTACCATTCTGGACCCAATGTGTAAAGTCACTAAAAGTAGCATTCACATAGTGCTGCCAATTTTTTAATTTAGAAGGGACAGGTATACTAGGCAAAGTCAACTCCCTAATTGTCGCTAAGCCCAAACAGCTAGTCTGTTGTACTGTGTCATTGAGGAAAATCATCTGCACAGGGATAATACATGCTCTAAATAACGTGTCCCTGCCTTGCATTTGCCAATTTTTCGAACCCCAAACACTTTTCAAGTCAACAGTTTTAAACCAGTATTCATACCCCTCGACCGAAAGTTTAGATACAAACAAATTTGAATACAGTAATTTAGTATCGGTCAATAACATTTGCTTATTAGAATACGGTGCAACTTTAAAATAGTAGGACTTAGCATTCCGTTGATCATGCCCAGAAAAATATGCAAATTTATCATAATACGTTTTCGAACTCCCTTGTGGAGGAGTCGAGCAATGTTCCCATTGCACATAATTAAACATGGACTTAGGGCTACTAGCTTTATGAATAAAGTGGTGTCCATAATAGTTGTAACAAAACATGTCACCATGATTATCTCTAAACTGGTAAGCATCTTCATCGTCATAGACAGTATAATATTGCAAATCCGTTAGCATAGAATCTACTGTCCTCACATCCCAATCATCAGAAACAATGCCAGGTATAACAATATCATTCATTGATAATTTGAGGACATACGGTATTTGAATCAATGCAGTGGGACCATATATATCAAACATTACTTTATCCCACACAATCCCATCCGGAATTGGTATTGCAGAAATGTTTACAGTGGACAAGTCTCTTCGAACCATATGAGACGAAAAATGCGGTTTTAACACAGTCTCCACGTGCTCAATGTCAGATCGATCAGGAAGAAAATGACCATGTATTATCAGAAAAAAAGTAACCACAAATCCCAACCATAATAAAAGAGTCATCACGGCCAAAAACAGCCAAAAATAGTTCCAAGGAAAAACAAAATATGTGCGTTTAAGCCAACCCAGCAGCCGTCGTGGACCGTGGACAGAAGACATCGAGGACGAGGAGCCGGACACATCATTATCAGCGTCGTTGAAGCAGCCAGAAGCAGTTCTAGCAAAAGGTGCAACTGTGAACAAAGAAGCAGATGGAGGCTCTCGCCGTGGCACGCTATAAACCACATGTTCAGAAACATCAGTAGAACGTACAGCAATTTGATCAAAAGATTCCATATTAATCGCCGTCGGTGGAACAATCGCAAGATCATCATCCACCCTCCCCAAGCTCGGAGAGGAAACAGTGTCGGTGAAAATCACCTGCAGCGGGACTTCTTCCCCAGTAGTGAGAGGGATTCCGGAACTACTGGGTGTCCCTCTTGGTCTGCTCTGCAGAATCGGCCAAATGTTGTAACTTGACATTATCAATGGAAACAAAGCGATTTCCTTTGGCCCCTCGTAGCGGCGGTAAAATCACAGTTCTCGTGCCGCTCACCCCCAACACAGGGACAGGTGCTCGATAAGAAGGACCAAATTCTTTTTTAACTGCGACCTTTTCATGCACTAGATCCCCAATCCTGGGTATCCAACCAGTAGGTGTTACTGGCTCATCCTTAATTCCTGAGGAGGCAGCACTGGCAGATAAGTTATCTTCACGGAATTGTTGTAAATCCTGCAAAACAGTGACACGATCATTTATGTCAAAGGGCGTATCTGCCGCCTCCACACCAGGACCATCAAGATCAGGAACATACATTCGTGTTCCAAACAGGCACTCATATGAAGTACGACCCCCCAGTGACCTTCTAGGCAAGTTATTAAGTGCTCTCTGTACTCCATATAGGTGGGCTAGCCAACCAGGACCCGTACCTATAACTCTGGCCGTTAAGGACTGCTTTAAATCACGATTTAAACGCTCCACGACAGAATTTCCCTCGGGATGAAATGGAGACAAGAATTGGAGTTGGACCCCCAACGAAGTCATGGTGTCCCTGAATGCCTTAGAGGCAAAAGCAGGGCCCTGGTCCGAATGAAAAGCCGCAACTGCAAATATATCGACAAACATGCGCAAATCTTTAATAACAGTTCGAGCGTCAGCCGAGCGTTGTGGCCATACCCACACAAATCTGGAGCACGAATCTACAGCAACCAATATATATTTGTATGCACTATCTGGTGTCAGCGGACCACAATGATCCAAGTACACACTGTAATGGTCTATTTGAAATCAGAAGGGGCGTCTGCTGCGGGCGTCTAGCCGACGATGCTTTAATTTGTTGACAAACGTCAGAACAAAGGACATATTGCTTCGTCTCTTTATAGAGACCAGGCCACCAGTAACAAGCCTGTAAAAGTGAAATCGTGGCAGCCACCCCAGCATGTGCAGAAGCCACCCCCTCATGTGCTGCAGAAATCAATCGAGGTCTCTCAATTTTATTGGGAATCTCACGTACACCAATGCCTGGAATTGCAACAGTAGCATTCAGTGCACCATTCAAGCAGTAACTATATTTTGAAGGAAATCCTTTAGGAAAGGGCGTGCCATCAACCGTAGCCTTTATGGCAGCCGAAATTTCTGTGTCTGGTTTGGAACTCGAACGAGTCACTGCGGCCACAGTGGCGACAGCCACTGCCGATTTCGCGGCTTCATCAGCCAAAGTATTCCCAGCAACGTGTATTCCAACGCGCTGGTGTCCAAGTGTATGCACAACATGGACTTTACGAAGCGTTTCCTTCAGATCCGCAACCTTACCCCACAACATTTTATGTTTAATGGTGTTGCCTTTAGAATCTCTGAACCCATTCATCTTCCAATAGTGTAGATATTCGTTGAAAGACTGCACACATTAGTAGGAGTCACAGACCAGCAAGGTTAAAGTCGCCGGATCCGCGTGCTCCAATGCTAACAATAGAGCTTTGAGCTCAGCCAGCTGTGCCGTGCAATCTCCCAAGGTTTTAGTATAAGTATGTCGGGGGCAGAACACTTCCCCCTCCATAGTGCCGCTCACCACCGCACATGCAGCAGAATACTGTTGTTTAGTCCCAACCGCTGGTTGCGCAGAGCCATCGGTATACATGACCACTTGATATTGGTCAATAGGCAACGTACCAGCAGGAACAGGGTATTCCATCTCATATTGAAGAAATTCTTGAGTCTGAAGCTTAGGGTCAAATACGTAATCTACATCAGTGGCTGTCAAAGACGTAGCCCATTGTATCCATCGCGGGTGCAAAGCTTTCGAATTTGGAATACTCGCTTTTGTAACTGCCTCTAAGGCCGGAATTGGGGAAACGACAATAATGCGTTGGCCCTGGGCTAGCGGTCTTTCTTTAATAACAGCCATCTGTACTGCAGTGAGAATTTTCTCAGTCTGTGCAAATCGTTGTTGTGCAGCAGAATACAAATGAGATTTGTATGCAATCGGGACTGTCTCCCCCTCATTAAAGGTGACATAAGTAAACCCAACAGCCCCAGGTATCACCCTGATGACTAAATGTGTCTTATTGTCCCGTGTGTGTAAGTGTTTAACTGCTAAGAGATCACTCTGTAACTCTCGTAGTATGTGTGTATGTTCAATCGTCCAAAATCTACTCTAAAAATTCGGGCAAATCAACTCGTATAAGGGTTTTATACGCGTCGCATAATCAGGAATGTAAGTTCTGCCAAAATTCAGAAACCCCAACAATGACTGGAGCTTCTGAACCGTATTAGGAGGCTGCAATAAAGCACATTTCTCCAAAAAATGTGGCGCTAAGCTCTTGCCCTCACTCGACAACTCATATCCCAGGAAAATGACGCTGAGGAAGGCAATCTTTGATTTCTTAAAATTAAACTTATAGCCAATATCAGCAAACCCCACAACAATGCGCGATACACGCCTTAGATGTTGCAGAATCTCATCATCTGTCAGATATATGTCATCAACATATGATAACGCTTCAGGGTCGAACTCATGCAGCATTTAAGTTACACAAGCCGAAAACAGTCCTGGGCTATTCTTATACCCCGGAGGCAAACGACAATTTTTTTTCTGAGAGCCAAATGCACTGAAACAGGTATAGTCCCGACTCTCGGGCGCTATATTCTGGCAGAAAAATCCATTCGAGATATCTAATGTTGTCTTGTATTTTTTACGCACTATATTATTCATAAGCGCTGCGCTGTGTGAATTCTGTATTGCATATGTGCGTGTATGACTATTCAAATGTCGGTAATCCACCACTATCCTATATGAATGGTCCGGTTTAGCAACCGGAAACAAGGGATTATTCATCAGCGAGACACAGGGCTCAATTACACCCTGATACTCCAATTGTGTAAGAATTTTTCTAACCGATGCCCTTGCTTCAAATTTGATAGGATACTGCGGTTGTGGCTGAGGTTCGCCCTTTATCGGAATTACATGATAAGGTGATTGTCTGTCCCACCCCACGTTATTTCTATACAAGGCGGGAGCCTGTGCTAGAGCCCATGATTTACTATAGGACTCCGCTAGTTCTCTCGGAACAAGTGTTGAGAAGGAAGGTGTAATAACCTCCTCCCCAACTGGACAGTCGCGAACAAAGTCAGGTGGCCAATCCTGTTCGGCCAACAGAACATCATATGATATTACCACATGGTCCCAAAAAATGGCGTTTATAATACGGTCAATGTCCCCTTCCAATCGCAGAGTCACTTTATATACTCTATCAGGATCAGAGACTCGCATATCCGCCGTCTCGACTTGTATGAAGTCATCAGTTGCTTTCACCTCCAGATGCTCTAGAAGACTCCGGCGAACTATTGTGACCTCTGCCGCGCTGTCTAACAGTGCTAACGCCCATGTCTTGTTCGTCAAGAGAACTCTCTTCTTGAGCGGCATGTCTAACTGAGACTGCTGCCACTTTCTTCTTTTTAAATTGCTGTTTTTGTTGCAGCGGTTTCTCTTCTTGTTTAATAGAAACCTCAGCTGAGCGTTGTGAATCCTGTCTCGGTTTCACGTACTCCGTCCTCCGCTCTGACCGCCCACCTCTCTCACTTCTCTTTTCCGAGGAGTCCTGAAAGGAACGAGATTGGCGTGTATCAGTATATTGATATCTATCAGGCGTCTTCAAAGTATCCCTATTCCTGAGATTATACTTATTCTGTGGGGTCTCCGGTTGCGGAGACTGCCCACCATCTTTCTTAGGTGTTTGCTGTTTCTTTTCCCAGCGCTTTTTCGAACCCTCAGGTTGTTGCTGTTTAGCATTATCTTTATTATTTTTACCCTGTAACTGGGGTTTTTGTGGTCTAGCCCCTAGGCTATCAGGACCAATACTAGAATATGTTTCCGCTATTATTCTCGGAAGCTCCCGCTCCTGATTAAGCAGCAGAACATCCCGAAGACGCATTCGCACAGCTAGTGCTACTGCCTCTCCTTTGAGATTACTCAAAATAATAGAAGAAACTGTGGCAAAATTGCCCAGCAACTGCATGCCCAAATCTAAGGCAGGGGCAGCCCCATATTCATCTTGAATCTGTTTAAATACGTCCGGTAAATTAGCTAATGTCGGTGTACCGTGTGCGTAGTGTAGAGCGCGGCAAACACCGTGCCCCAGGTATTACAAAGGTCCACCGGAGGAACCATCCCATACGGCAAACACATCGTCAAAATTCTATGTTTATCCTGAGGTCCCGTATGGGGAAATACTGCTTCCAGCTTATTTATTTTTTGCGCCAGCCAAAATGGAGTCTCCTCTCGTTTAGCCGGTACTTTACCCATAACAGAGTGTACAGTGGCCGGATTAATACCCGGAACCACTGCCTGTGGGTGCGCTGGAGCAGCACGGGCGGCGTTTGTATTTAGTGTCTGCATTACAAACTGAACTAATCGTCTATATGTAGCCGTTAAGTCAGTATATAAACGACGAACTTCAACCACTGCCAATTGAGCAACCGCAGGATGAGGTGTATATGTAGCCAATAGAGGCCAGGTAGGACCATCATTACTCAGCGGACCTAACCTAACTTGTGCTACTGTGTGTGGGAGGGCGCCATCAAGTCAATTATGGTGTTCTTGATAAGATAGAGGTATTTCTAAATAAGCGTAAGCCCTGTATTGTCCAGGGACATTCGCAACAGTGTATTCATGAAAAGTATTTGTTCCCCCATCCACTGCTGGAAATCCGACCCAAGAATAAAAAAGTTCAGTTCTATAGGCTGCATGGGCGTCCACCACAAAAGTGACTGGACCCCCCTGGACCATCAGTCCATGTGCCAACAGATGTCCTGTGAGCGGGTGACGCATATTAATTGCTATATTCACTACATTAGGATTCGCCATTTATAAAAAACAGCTCTAGGTCAGAGAAGGCACACCAATATCGGGGTTTTCCTTTCAAAGTTCAAGCTTGAACAACCAACCACTAAGCAATAGGAAGCACCTATGCCGAGGCGGCGGAAACCCTCAGCCCCACGGACGTCTCCATATACGGAACCGAGGAGTCAAAATATATATGAGACCAAGAGAGTCAGTCGGACCTAATCATCAGAGCCAGACCAAACGTTGGCAGCGCCATGTCGCGTGGGCTCTCATTATTCTAAATGAGACTACTGGATTTCTAGGTAGCAGGATCTATAACGGTGTGGGGGACTGAGTCTGACCCACATGTAAAGAACTCTGTCACCCTAAATCCGTTTTTTGCTCCGGCTAACTAGCAGTGCCTCATTTCTTCCATGTGGAAGGAATGATTCGGCAGCCGAGCGCATGACATCTTTGGAATTTCTCAGGGAAGTCGTGGTTACTCAGATCCAAACCAACTCTCTTATTTCCAATATGATCTCATATACAAATGACAAAGACAGTATAAGTTTTATATAATGTTTTAATAAAACGACTGTATTTTAGATATTAAGGCGTGAGCCGCAATAACCAGAACGATACAACACATTAGGATTGAAATAGTCACCAGGAGAGTAAAACATAAGAATAAAGCTATCATATTGTCTAACAGTTTCTACTCTCCCTCTGCTTGTTCTATTTAGAGCACAGCATGTTAAGCTTCTAGCTTGCCTATTAGAATCACTGTGGAGACATCAGCCCTCATACCTGAGCAAAGACCTGTGATCTTGGTTCAGCATCTGCAACGAGGCAGTCAGCGTCTAGTTGTGGTTCCCTGATCGGAATCTCCCTCTTGCGTGTATTGGGACAGGGAAGTGATTTTATAACTAACATGTCATCGTGATCACAAAATGTCTCTACGCAGGAATGCCAAGTCTAAACTCCTACCACGTCTATCGGCAATGTACCAGACTGTATCCTTGACTGAAGCACAGAGTAAATATGTTACGGAGAACTCCAGTGCTGAAGTAGGCAAAACAGTGTGATATGAATAAAAAACAACACCGTAGAACTGGCTATTTGAAAAATAACAGTACGAAGCCTAATAAAAAGCATGTAGAGCAAAGTGCACAGAGGCTCTAAGCTGTCAGCAAATGAATAAAATATATTCAGGGCAAAGTGCACAAAGGCCTAAAGCCTGAAGCTAAAGCGCAATGAATACATAAAACTAACCACACTACAGTACTGGACTCTGTTTTTGCTGTTTTTGATACTCTGGGTACTTTACCAGTGCTAAAGTGCAAGTGCTCCTGTGTAAAATGTATGTGTAATTGGATATCCCTGTTTGGCATATTTCATTTACTAGTAAGTCCCTAGCAGAGTGCACTAGAGGTGCCCAGGGCCTGCACATCAAATGCTACAAGTGGGCCTGCAGCACTGGTTTTGCCACACAAATTAGTAGCCCTGTAAACATGGCTCAGACCTGCCACTGCAGTCTCTGTAGGTGAAGTTTCAAACTGCCAATTCCACCTGGTCCCCATGGGCAGGGTGCAGTGTATTAAAGGTGGGACATGTACTAATGTGTTTTACATGTCCTAATAGTGAAATACTGCTAAATTCGGTTTTCACTCTGCAAGGCCTATCTCTCTCCTAGGTTAACATAGGGGCTGCCTTTAAATAACGTTAAAGTACATATTCCCTTCTGGAGCAGATCGAAATAGGGAGTTTGGTGTCTATGAACTCACAATTTAAATATACATCTTTTAGTAAAATTGGTTTTTAGATTGTTCGTTTGAAAATGCCACTTTTAGAAAGAGACAAAAGCAAACAAACATAAATGAAGGACGGAATGTGGAACCAATCAAACATTCACCTCCAGTCACAGATCTGGGTTTAATCCATCAATTCTTTTGCTCACCATGCCACCCAGTTTGGATCCAGCCATATGCAAATCAGTCTTGACCCTGTTTTAGCTTGGTCCAAACTAGAATGGCATGGCAAGCAAATAAACTGGTGGATTAAACCCAGATCTGTGACTGGGGGTGAATGTTTGATTTGCTCTGAATTCCGTCCATCACCTGTTGTTTTTGCATTTGTTGCCCCAAGTGGGAAGTGGGAATGGTATGCCCAGGCATGGGTTCCGTGCTTGCTATGCCACCAGATTCAAGCTAGCCTGGCTGATGAAGTGTGATACCCTGAAACCGGTCCCAGGATGCTTGTTTCTGGTCCACAGAGGACCTGGCCTGGCAGTTTGGGCTGGACTGTTCCCATGGGGAACACCGTCAATACTGATTTGCATATGACTGGGCCCAAACTGGAATGGCATGCAAGCAAAAAAACTGTTGGATTAAACTCAGATCGGGTGAATATTTGAATTGCTCTGCATTCCGAAAATCATCTGTTGTTGTTGTTTTTACTTTTAGAAAGTGGGCATATTCTTGCTTTAACCATTCTGTGACTCAGCCTGTTTGTGGATTTCCTGTCTGGGTCAGTTTGACAGTTGGGCTGTCATCCCCTCTAGACAGTGAGACAAACGGAGCTGGGGTGTAGCCTGCATATCCTGATGGGCATTCTGTGCTAGAGTAGAGGGAGGCGTGGTCACTTACACCTGAATGGGCTGTGCCTGCCTCTCACAATGCAGTCTCCAACCCCCTGGTATGTGTCTGGGGCCTGGCCTGGGCAAGGCAGGATCATGCAAAGAAGAGAGACTTCCCTTTGAAGTTTACCCACTTCAAAGGCAGAAAGGGGTATATGTATTGGACCCAAAACCCCTGAAAAAGAGGTCACTTCTGGATTCAAGAGGAACCTCTGCCAAAGAAAAGAGCTGAGGAGAAGTGCTTCTGCCTGTAAAAAGGGGACAAAGACTGGACTTTGTTGTGCATTCCTGCTTGAGAGGTATCTCCAAGGGCTTGGAGTAGAGCTTGCCTCCTGTTTTGAAGCCTCAGGGACAGCAAAAGCTTCACCATCCAGTATTGAGTCTACATGCTGTGGACTCTAGCTTGCTAGAGGGTGCCATTCCAGTTCCTGGGCCCCTGGAAGTGAACTCTTGGAGAAAACCTGTCTAACGATACCGAACGACGCTGTGCGATTTCGCTAAGGATGCTGCTGCACAGAAACTGCAACGCCCCCTGCACCGAAGCTGTGGATCTCGCAGAAGCGCGACAACCCTAGCAACTCTGCAGGTCTCGTGTCGCCGCAGCTGCTGATCCTGCATGACCTTGCCAAGATCGGAGTGTTGTAAGTCCGACTTCCGTGACATCCAACACCATCGCTGCGCCTGCAGCCCTGTGATGTCATTGCGACCTTGTGAGTTTGCCCCACAGCATCGTGACTTCGCCAGACTTCATCTCTGCCGGAACCAAGGGACCGACACCTCTTAACGATGTCGCCCCACGTCCACCGCTCTGCAGTAAGGACCGAACACCTCTTCACAGCACGTCTACTCCTCTGCCCCGCAGCACCGGAACCAATGCCGCATCGGATCCAGCAACGCCCTGCTCCCCGACTCCGTGCACCGGCCTGTTTTCTACTTGTTTACAAAGGTACTGTACCTGGGGGTCCATACGACTTCGTAAACGGCGCCAGTGGCATCACGTTGTAGAAAACGACTCCATCACGACGCCGCTTAACATAAAAAAATTGCAGCATTTGTGCCTCTAGGCACTATTTTTGTGTTTTTAAGTGCTAAAATCATATTATGAATTGTGTATTGTGGATTTTTATTTTATTTGGTCTTGTTTATTTAGATAAAATAATTACTATTTTCCTAAACCTGTGCTGTGTCATTTTGTAGTGGTTCACTGTATTACTCTGTGTGTTGGTACAAATACTTAACACAAAGTCTGAGTTAAGCCTGCCTGCTCGTGTCAAGTTACCAAGGGGGTGAGCGGGGGTTAACTCAGTGTGAGTCTCTTTTACCCTGACTAGAATGAGGGGGTAACCTGACTGCCAACCAAAGACCCCATTTCTAACACCTATATACTTCGTTTTGGTGTCAAAACATAGGTTTTGCAGGTCAAGTAGTCTTATAGAGACAGAAAATAACTCCTCAGGGCAACCCTTCCTCCATTTTCCAAAATGACGGCTCTATAATGATGTGTTTTAACCATCAAATTGGTAATGTATCTTAATATTGTTTTTGTTTTAGGTTTTCTGTTGATTTAATTCCGTAAACAGGAGCAAAGCAGGTGGTAGCAGAGGTACTAAATCTGAGTACTCCTTCAACAAAGAAAAATGTTTGTTATGCCAAACTAATCCAAAAGAAAAGCTAATATCAACTGCAGCTGGACAGAAGAGGGTTCGAGATGCTGCAGAAATGGGGCAAGACTAAGTTCACAAAAGATTGAAACTGATGGGTGAAGATGATCAAATGATTGTATCATTGTAACAACAAGTGCTACATGTTGTATACATTGGAAAAAAGCCTAGAAAAAAATTGTCAAAAAACAGCAGAAAACAGTGAATCACAACAAAAGTGTAATGAAAAGAGAATCTAGAGTTCATTACAGACACGGAGACTAGCATTATGCATTAATATCCTTTAATGTCACTCCAAGCAGCAGTCTTTTAAATAACACAATAGAACATTCTAGAATATAACTCTTAACACATAAATAGTCCAAGAACAGAATCCTTTTCCTCCTTTGATCGTGATCCAAACTTCATCCAGCAACTGCAGATTGTACATCAGCTGTCCAATGATAGAATTCCATTGGTTGCTCTCTACAAATCAAAACATACAAACTACATTCTTTCTATTAACTATTAATAATTCACAAAAATAAAGTCAACACTTTTCTAATTAATCTTCAATAATACAAAACACTTTAGCAAGCACTTGAACCACTCTTTCGTCGGTATCATAACATTTCTTTTAATCCACTTATATCTCTCTTTTTTTTATATACATATGTTTAGTATATATTTATTTATGTATACAGATATATATAAAAATATATATATATTTTTCCTTTCTTTTTTTACTTGTGAATCCAGGGAGCGGAGGGTGGAATAAAGCTAGCCTCCATGTCCTTAATGAAATCTAGGTTCTCTTTTCATTACACTTGGAGAATCAAAAGTTTCAGCATTAGACCAATCAGTAGCTTTTAGTATAGCTTCCAATATACCACCCTTCCAAAATGTCTTACTGGCCATGACACCTCTCATAGAATCTGGAGTAAAGATTTGTAAATCAATACCTGCTTCTTGCATTGGCCATTTTATCCATCTAGCATTATTTGAGGTTTTGTCACCACTTTATAAGGGTTTACCAATGAAATCAATAATTGATCTACTCCATCAAGTCAAAAGTCTTAAGTTCTAGACTCATTCTTGTAGACATCACACTACACAAAGCTGTTTACTTGAATCGATTTTTGGATAAAATAGTTCTCCAACATTGTTTTCGTCCTCTTTGTTATTGCAAAGGTTACCCCAAAAGGATCACAAACTATTTACTTACCTCCAAAGCTTTAATATCAGATACTCTACAGCAAGCGAGCAAACATAACAAAGAAGCCAATTTCATTGTCAACTTTTTGAGTTCCAAGTACCTTTTATTAGGCCAAGAGATCAATACACAAAGTACCTTGTTTACATCCCATAAAACCTTATACCTTGCCATCGGAGGTCTCCGCAATCTAGAGCTTTTCATAACTCTACAAACCAAAACATTAGTGCCTACACTACGACTTTCCACCAGGTTATGGTCCGCAGAAACTGCAGACCTATAACAATTAATGGTTCTGTAAGACAAACAATGTTGCAGACTGTTCTACTAAGAAATTCACACCAATCACAACAGGCACATCCACAGGATCCTAACCCCTTTGCAAGGACCAACAAGCTCACACATTCCAGATTCCCCTATTTCCGTGTCTAGCACCTGGCACCAAAGATTCTTTGAGCAATTACTCTGCTTTTCTCAAAAGTCCTGACACAACAGACACTCTCCAGACAGAAAGTTCAAAACCCCGACTACACCATAGGATGCTCTTCTCCTACTCTTGCCGGTAAATAAAAGGGAATCTCACTCGGCAGTTTCAACAACTTTTGAAACCATGCTTGAGACAAACCAAAACGGAGTCACCAAAACCAGCTGACATACATCTCTCCTCACCTTTAGCAGAACTTTCTGAATCATCACAAAAGGAGGAAAAGCATATCCTCTCATCCCTGTCCTGTCTTGCTGAAAAGCATACACCGCCATAGATCCCAGATCCGGAAGCCAACTGAAATATCTCTGAATTTGGCAAGTAAATCTCCTGGCAAACAGGTCCACCTCTAAAGGACCGCAGATCTCTTCTATCCTTAGAAAACACACAGTGTAGAGCTTCCAATCTGAAAAGTCTCTCAAATATCTTGAATTCCAAACCACAGCAACATTGTCCTTCCCAGGCAAATATTCTGCCCTCAAACTAATCTTTTGCTCTAAACAAAAAGCCCAAATTTCTCTTGCTACATCGGACAGAGCACAGTATTGAGATCCTCCTAATCGATATAAGATACTAGAGACACAGGCCCTTATTACAACCCTGTCGGTAAATCCCGCTGACCGCCGTGCCGACGGCCGCCACCATACCGTGTCCGCAGCGGAAATCAGCTACGGGTATTATGACCCACACTGAGAAATCCTCCACAATACAGACACCCACACAAGTCCAGCGGTACCAAAACCCACACCGTCATGCCAACAGGAATACGCCCACAGTATCACGACCCAAGAATCAACGCAGCGGTCTTTCAACCGCAGTAAACCATTGGCAGTACACACTGCTGCGCTCAAAATACACACACACTTACAAAACACAACCACATTGGACAATTCAGACTACACACACACACCTGACACACATACACACACCAAACCCACACACTTACAACACTATAAAACACACACCCACATTACCCACAACCCCTTACAACAATTTTTTTTAAAGAAGCAGAGAGAGAGAAAAGCAAAGACCACACCAGCATCCAGAGGCCACAACACCATCACTCATACACTCATACACCATCCACACACAAAACACCACACACCCCAACACATCACCCCACACATCACATCTAACATCACCTCAGACATCACTCACACCACATCATTGCACCTCAAAGACACCCCAGGTTTTCTTAGTAGGAGCTCAGGGTCATGGTGGAGGAAATTATCCAGGCATTCCTAGCAATGGATGTCTGCTGCACCTGTGATCCGAATAGCAACCATAAGGGAGTGAGTACAGTGTCATTCAGCTGACTCTACGCGCTATACGAAGTGTCTGGGTGGGGGATGTGGGCTGTGGGTTCCCCTAGGCCAGAGCAAACTTGATGGGGTAGGTCCCTTGTTGGGCAGGCTCTGAGGCACTCCACCCCCAATAGTGTTAGTGGGCATCTACAACTAGGCAGGCTCATGTGGGTTCCAGGTGTGCAGCAAATGGTGTTAGGCATAGTACCCCATGGGCAGGTGATTTTCCTACTAACTGCTATACTGCTAGTGCATGGCCTAGTGCATAGGGCTGCTCCCTGTGTGTTGTGTCCACCAACGGTATTGGTGTTGCTGGCATTGACCATGTGTGTCCTCTGTCTTTCCCCTCCTTCTTGTTTTGTCACCCTGTCCTTGTGTGCATTAGCATCATCTGGAGGCGGAGCAGAGGCACCGACGATGGAGGGAGCTGCATCTCACATGGCCCGTGAGGGTAAATCTACGGAGTCGGAAGGCACCAGTGGAACGGAGGGTATTGGAGTGGGACTTTTAACATCAAGAATTAACATGAAATGCTTGCAATGTACTGTCTAATGAAACCGCATAAGTTGTGTTAATGTAATACTAATATACCCGTTTGAAATGTGCCCACGAGGAGTGGCCACCACTGTATACGATGATTATTGAAACTGATTGATAATGAGTTAAAAGTGTACTAATGTGTGACTTTATATTAGCATTGTGAGTTATGTATTAAGGTTTTGCTGAATTATTCACTAGGCCTTATTTAGCAAGGGTCTGGGCCTAGCTGCTCTGGTGTCACATTAAATGTGTTTTTCTAACGTGCAATGTGCTGTCTTCCTGAAGGACATGGAGCTGTACTTTTCCAGAAGCTAGAGATATGTGTGTAGCTGTAGTAAATTCTTTCTCATGAGACCCAAATTGCTCAAGGAGACATTCTTGCCGAATGCAACAGTGTAATTCGCAACAGGTGCAAGGTCGCCTTGCCTAGGAGAGGACAATGGAACTACTGACTGGAGCGACAAGTGTAACTTTTCTTACTTGACATTCTACCCGTTGAAGACGTCAATCACTACGTGAGAACTGTCTTAGGTGAAAATTCTAGTAAGGTGTGTGGCGGATCATTGGACAGAGATAACTGTGCACCAAATATTGCCCAATTGGAAATTAGAGACTTGTTCGACAAGATTAATATAACGGCGTGACCTGAGAAGAAATCAGCCATTCTTTGCCATTCTTTTGAAGCCATTACCTAGCCATTACTCGTCTTTACCCTGCCATTCTTAGCCATCCTCCCGACACTTTGATGCTGATACTTGCCCTATTCTCGAAGAGACTTTGGCCCTCATTCCGACATTGGCGGGCGGCGGGGGCCGCCCGCCAAGCGGAAACCGCCATTTGGCTGCTCCGTGGTCAAAAGACCGCGGAGGCCTTTCTGGCTTTCCCGCTGGGCCGGCGGGCGCCCGCCAAAGGAGCACCCGCCGGCCCAGCAGGAAAGGCCCTGCAACAATGAAGCCGGCTCCAAATGGAGCCGGCGGAGTTGCAGGGGTGCGACGGGTGCAGTTGCACCCGTCGCGATTTTCACTGTCTGCAATGCAGACAGTGAAAATCTTTATGGGGCCCTGTTAGGGTCCCCCTGCACTGCCCATGCCACTGGCATGGGCAGTGCAGGGGCCCCCAGGGGCCCCACGACACCCGTTCCCGCCATCCTGTTCCTGGCGGTAAAAACCGCCAGGAACAGGATGGCGGGAAGGGGGTTGGAATCTCCATGGCGGCGCTGCTTGCAGCGCCGCCATGGAGATTCAGCCCAAGCAGGGGAAATCCGGCGGGAAACCGCCGGATTCCCTTTTCTGACCGCGGCTTTAACGCCGCGGTCAGAATGGGCACTGAAGCACCGCCAGCCTGTTGGCGGTGGTTCCGTGGGCCCCGGCCCTGGCGGTCTTGGACCGCCAGGGTCGGAATGACCCCCTTTGTCTTTAGCTGTTTGATGCCCTAAACCAGACTCACCTTCTTCCTTGCCCGATACTTAATTCTCCTCCTTATGAGGGAAGAGCTTTTTGCCCTACCTTGCTGAGACTTACCTGTTCTATCTTGGCTGATGGCGAATCAACTGCTGTCCTGAGGATGAAGACTGACGCTGTGTGCTACCCCATTTGGATGGGTAACTATCTGATGATGAAATTGTAATTGTCTGTTTGCCTTTTCTTTCTAGGTACCAACTGCTCTTTTGATAGAGGCCATAGTCAGATGTTTTCTAAATTCATGTTGCTAAAATTGTTTTTGCATGAAGCCCAACATGCTGATGCTAATTAGAGGGTAGTTAAGGAGTTCACTAATATTGATGCAAATGGACAAATGACTGAATCCTCGCTTTGTTTAATAATGTACTAATGATGCTCTGTTAAAGTTAATTCATATTGACGTCGTGCTTTGTTCTAATGTTCATGAGCCATGCTCTGATAAAGTCTTATTCAAGTTGTCATATTGTAGTTCTGTTGATGTGTTTACTGGTACTGAGACTAATAAACTTGCTAGTAGAGTGTAACAAATAGGGAATAAATATCCTAAACCTTACTAGATTTGTGTGGTTATTCATGGCTGAAAGGTCGTAGTGTGTTTCAATCTTGTCAAATGCTATTAATTAGTTTGATTGATTTGTTATTGTGAATATTGATTAGGCTATTGATCTATTGTTTGAAATGCTGAATAGATATCTCGTCCTAAGGAGTCTCCAATCAGGGTCAAAAGGTTCATTGGCCTAAAACGAGTCACCGCACAAGTTAGATTATCAAAGGTGGGACGCGTTATCAGTTCTGGTAGCAGAGGACGGTTTCGGCCCTTTGGAGCCCTAGGGCGAGGGACCATTGTTTGAAAATTGTTTAGAGATAATGCAAATTGGAGAGATGATGTGCCCCTAAGTCCCAAATGACTTTCTCGGAATCTCAGAGCTTGCCGAAGTGAGTTGGATATGTTCTCGGCGTTCTAGTGATAGGGTGAGTGACGTAGGGTTTTCACTTGCACAGTTTATGCTTACCACAGGTGAATTGTGAGGTTTGTGAGAATTGTAGGCCAGGTGCGTACTCCGCAGTATGAGAGTAGGGAAGTCAGCGAACTTCATGTGAGTGTGGCGCTTTGCACTCAAAAATTGTCCACGTGGTTGTTGGTGATGTACGGACCCTGCGTCGTCTAAGACTCCGGAGTATATTGATAAGTGTATGAGACAGTTTGGTTTATGTTGTAATTTGCGCGGTTTAAAAGGTCAATCAGGCGTGGTTGATGAGTTGAGTTTGAGTCAAAGTTAGTGAATGAAAACTTCGATGGAGACTTGGTGACTTCTAAAGTGCACTAGGACAAACCATTGACAAGTTGAGAGAAGAATTTGCGGGTCAAATTCTGCTTGCGAGTGTGGGATCCGAGAAGGAGAGAGTAGCGGCCGAGGCGTAAAGTGAAATCTCTGTAAAGTTCTGAAGCGATTGTGGTACTCTTCCTGTAGTAAACCGGCAAATTTTAGTTTTTGTTAATGCTCGCAATATATTGCATTAGTTCTTGTGCGAATCAAGAGTGAGGAAGACAAGCAGCAAGACTTTGTCAGCCGCAGTGTGTGTGAGTGTGACGTCACTGGAGCCGCGCTGGGATAGGTCGGTTAGTGAGAAGGGTCGCGCACGGATTGGCAGATGTCCGTGGGAGGCAATTGGTTGAGAAGGTAGGCGAAGAGAGTTCTGGGAATTAAAGTCACTTCCTGATTCGATTGTTAATAAAATAAAAGACGTAAAGATGAAGTTTTTCAAGGCTTTAAAGAGCGCTTTCAGGGGAGATGTGTACATTACTGCGAGTGTGGGGGAGCCTACACCGCCAGAGGATACACCGGCTTATGCCGTAATGGAGGAGAGGGGAGTCACGCCATGTCTTTGGCTAAAGCAGTGGTGCAAATTAACAGAGAAAGATGGGTGTTTAGCTTTTCCGGAGCACGGATCATTCAATATAATGATTTTAGAGAATTTGCGGAAGGCGTTAAAGAGCAAAAGCCACCTCTGAGGCCAGCACAGCTTGAGGCATTAGCAATTTGGGAACTGATGGCCATACGGCAACGGCAACAAAAGTTTGAGAGGAGAATGAGGAAAGCGGAAAAGACATGGGCGGAGGCTAGGTGGGATAGTGAGCACAGGATGTGGAGAAGGGAAATAATAGACGGAGTTAGGATGTTTCCAGCAATAACACAAGAAAGTGCAGTGCAAGGGGGTAAAGCCACCTGTAAGACGGATAAGGGCTCTAGAAAAGCAAAAGAGACTAAGAAGTCCTGGGCAGACGCAGATGACTCAGATGATGATGAATTCCTCAATCAGTTGTTACATGATTGACCACCACCATATGCCATAGATGACATTGGACCAAGTACTAGTGCGGGTCCTGTAAATTCGACGCAAAACCAGGGAACAACAAACCAGATACAGGTAAATGCTGTTGCAACACCAGCTCCGGCACAGAATAGTGTCAGCGTGTCCACTGCCCCAGAAATGCAGACACAGCTGCAGCCACCACCAGTTCAGAGGCTCTACCCTGATGTCCCAATATTAGAGACAACTACGAGCTTGATGGTGCCGCCTGATCCGGCATATACGAGATCAAAGTTAGTGCAGATTGAGCCAACTCCACTTTTACTACCTCAGGCACAGCAACAATTGCTACCGAAATTGCACTTCGGTCACAGGACCGCAGTCAGTCACAGCACCTGTAATGAATCAGAATATGGGAGTTAATGCTCCACAGGGACTGGGAAGCAGGCAGGCACCAGCTGCCATATCCTTACCTATTACAGTTGGTCCACCAGTACCGTCATATGCACAGGCAAAGCCTAGTGTATGTGATCAGGGAATAATGACACAAGAGGAGGGTTCGTAGGGAGCTCTCAAGGGATGACTCAAGTGGAACAGGCAGTAGAGAGATCTAGATCCCTGTTAGACTTCAGTCCGATTGGGGCTCCTCCAGATACTATGAGACAATCAGGTTTGGGACTGCTGACCCTGCAGATCCCGAGTGTGAATGTTCCGCAATCACCAATGATGCAGGCTGGAAATATCTTGTTGCAAGGGTTTACTGCGCAACAATTAAATGAATGGTTGGACAAGTTAAATTCACCGCAGACTACTCCTGCGACAGCAGAGCAGTCAGAAAGAGAAGAGTACCTGAATTTTGTGAGCTTGGGTATGGAAGCAGCCGAGCTAGTTGAAGGGAGCATGGGAGTGAACATGCTAGAATCACATACTGAAGCAGTATTAAGGTATCTGTGCCCCAAGATAACCAAAGAGGTGAGCAAGGTACACCAGAGATTAGCAAACCTGGCAGATAAATACGACATAGATTTAGACAACACAAAACATCTGAAGAGGAGTTACAGGTTAGACTTCGAGCCTAAGGATTTTGATCACATGAGGTCTACTGGGATGAAGGCACACCTTAAAGAAATACCGCAGAGTGCACAAGTTTGGGGAGCATTGGAGAAGTGGGAAGGCAGATGGGCAAAGAAAAGAGATAAAAGAAAAAGTGACTGCTCGGAACAGCAGCAGGCGAAAGCCGTGCCAGATACGGGTACAATAAAAATGTTACCAATGAGAGAAACGGCTGCAGGGGTTTCAAGTCCATGTACCGTGGTCTAGAGATGACATTTTGTCTTTCACAAACGACATTCCCAGGCTGAGGGAGAAGCCGATAGAGTAGTATCAGCAGACAGACAGGTTTGTGAAGCTTGCAAAGTGTCTTTGGGAAGACCTGAAGACCCTTTTTGAGATTATAGTTCCAGCTGATTTGTGGCTCGAGTGCAAGAAGAGTGTGGACTGGCCGACAGCAGAACCGGCAAGGGACAGAGCCACAGGAGCACCGTCTCCTGAGATGATGAGGTACTACTATAAGGTGATTGAGTTCTTGAAGCAGAAGGTGTCGCCGCAAAATATTGATTGGCAAAAGATTGATCGAACGGCACAGGAGGCCAAAGAGTCGATACATGCCTACTATGAGAGGTTGTTGAAGGCATTCAAGCACTACAGTGGTACAGAGGTCACAGAGCCGAAGGACATGAATCACCTAGTTTTCAAGTTTGTTGAAGGGCTGAGACCTGAGATTAGTCAGATGATTATGAATCATTTGATCGCAAAGCCGATTGATGAGGTGTTGCAGTATGCGAAATACTGTAGTGATGAGATTGAGTTGAAGCAGAGAAAGTTGAAGGAAAAAGTGATGGTGATGCAAATTAAGGCAACCCAGGCAGGGATGCAAGGAAATGGTTTACAGCAGATGGTGCAACTGCTGCAAGGAAATGGAAAGTTACAGGCGCAAGTGAGAGGCAGAGGTCGAAGAGGTTTTGTGAACCGTGGTCAAGACTTGAATACTGTAGTAGTTCAAAATGATGTGTAAGGGATGAAGAAGGTGTTATCATGCCATGCTTGCGGGGGCATCGGACACTGGAAGCGGGAGTGCCCGATGATGGTGCAGGAGGGTGTTGTTCAACAAAGCAATGATGTCAATGCATTCCAAAATGTTAAAGGACCGAGAATGAGGGGTCCGAATCCGAACTTAAAAAATAATATGGTTCAGATGTAGGGTCTTCAACCCATGCAACAAGTACAGATGCCACGTGAACAACCAGTGCAGATGCAGCAAGTGCAACAGCAGATTCCCGTGGTACCTAGACAGCAAATGCAGTTGCCCTTAGCACCAATGGGACAGCAACAGGTGATGCTTCCTCAACAGGTCACAGGTCAAGGAATGAGTCAAAACAATGCAGTACAAAAGTTCCCATTGTGTGGTGAGAATGGAATAAACGATGAATGGTCAGATGAAAGCTCAAACAGTGAGGAGTGCAGGCTTGCAGCGTCCCTAGAAGTAGATCAGAGAGGACCTTATGTGCAAGGGAAAGTGATGGGTCACAAAGTCTCATTCTTGGTTGACACAGGAGCTACCTGCTCTACAGTCTGAAGTGCAGAGGTTCTGAAGTTGCCTCTTTTGGGGCATACAATAAAGGTAGTAGGAGTGGCAAACCAGCTCCTGACTAATTCGATCACCGATCCGGTTCATGTTGAGATTGGTTCCTTCCAGGGATTGCACAGATTTGTAGTCTTTGATTCAACTCCTGTGTCCCTACTGGGAAGAGACTTAGGGGCATATTTATAATCCGTCTGCACCGATTGTGCGTTAAAGTTTTTGACGCACAATCAGCGCAAACGTTGCCCCGTATTTAAACTTTGACACCCGAGCCCGCGGACGACAAAATTCCGCTGTGTGCGTCATTTTTTGGATGCGGCAACCCGCCTTGCATTAATTATATGCAAGGTAGGCGTTCCCGTCCAAAAAATGGCTTAAACAGCCGCGCGTCGTATTTATGCTTTCGGGCAAAAATGAGGAACGGCCGGGAGGCAGAGCCAGAAAATGACGCACAGCCCGATTTGCGTAAAAAATTAACGCCTGGGTCAGGGCAGGCGTTAAAATGGGGCAAACACACCTGTATATAATCAGAACACACAGAACAAACAGCAGAGCAGCAGAGCAGCAACAGGGAGCCATGGAGGTGATTCTATCCAGCATGCACGCAGACCCCAGCAACAACAACAGCAGCTACAACAACACCATCAGGGACCCCAGAGGCAGCTGAGAAGGCAGGAGAGGATATTCCGCCCAAGAACAACCCTTCAGGGCCTCAGGGAACACGACATCATACAGAGGTACCGGTTGATCTGGCAGGCCATTCAGCAGCTGCTGCGAAACATCGAACAGAAGTTGGCCCCCACTTTCGTGACACCCCCCACCATCCCGACAGAAACAAAGCTGCTTGCCATACTTCATATGCTGGCAAGTGGCTCTTTTCAAACAACTGGTGCCCTGGTTGGCGAAATATCACAACCATCATTCTACGCCTTTTTGCCCAAAGTACTGGACACCATCATTCGACTGACACCCCGCCACATCTGCTTCCCTAACACACTGCAGAAGCAGCAGGAAACAAAACAGGGGTTCTACGCAATCAGTGGCTTCCTACACGTCCTTGGTGCAATCGACTGCACACATGTACGCCTTGTGCCACCTGCTGCAACTGAACACCTCTACCGCAACAGGAAGCACACACATTCCATCAACGTGCAGGCCATAGTGGATCACCAAGGATTAATCACCAACATCATGGCTAAATATCCTGGGAGTGTCCATGACTCCTTCATCTTCCGTTACTGCACCATCAATCAACACTTCCAGGATGGACGGTATGGCAAAGGACTACTTGTTGGTAAGAACAAAAACCTACATATATATACACTGCACAGCAACCCTCTAGGACACACAACACATACACCACAACAGCAACATGTCGACAGGAACACACTGAGGTCGTGACATCGCTAGCCATGTTTCTTAAGTCACCATTGAACCTGTCACACATCGGAATTTACTGTACAGCCTAATGTGAAGACGTCGATGAGTGTGGTTGCCTAAATGTCACCTTGCAAATTGTAAGTGTCCCAATGACCTTTACATTAATACATTGCCTAAGTCTAAAGGTATGGGATGTCCAGGGTACTTTGATATGAACGTGTTAACAACACTTTCAATTTTAACTCTGCATGGAACTATCATCTCACCCCCAGTGAAGACACACGGACACCTGTATCACAAGTCACAATGCTAGGGAGGGCACACTGTACTGAAAATCCCAAAACATACTGCTGACAAACAGTTAGCAGACAAACACTTGTTCAGCCAAGGAAACACCACAATGCAGATGGTATAGCCTACAAGCATAGGATGTCACATTAGTACACAAAAGAGTCACAGACAACACAAGACAACTACTGCCATTAAAGGTCTTTTCAATAGTGCAATCTGCATCATCATGATCCCATTCATTTTCTCTTGCAGCTGATCAGGGGTATGGCATCCAGCCATGGATTATGACACTATTTGGCAACCCGAGTACAGCTGCAGAGCGTGCATACAACGAGGCCCATAGGAGGACACGCAGCATTGTCGAGCGGACCTTCGGCATCCTCAAGTCAAGGTTCTGCTGCCTCGACATCACTGGTGGTAGCCTCCTATATTCCCCCGAGATGGTCTGTAGGATCATCCTCACATGTGCAATATTGCACAACATTTGTGTCAGAAGAAACATTCCCCTCCTGGAAACAGAGCCACACATGCCTGAAGAGGAGGAAGAGGAGGATGCTGGCCTGCAACAGGAGGGGGAACTACAGAACACAGCTGCTGGTATACGCAGGCGGCAACAGATTGTAAATAATTTCTTCTGAATATGATCACCTTCACCACTTTAGTTAACTAATGTAAATAAACACCTATTATAATCACCATATCATGGTCTGGCTATTCCTTTTTACACACCTTCATCTCTACTTATCAGAATAAGAGTGTTGCCTCATGGAGCATTGCTGAGATACTGAGTAGGACACGGAACATCCCAGAGCTTATGTGATGCCTAACATACAATGGTCACATACACACACACTCTTAATGACATATATCATGTACATATCTCCTTTGAAGGCCTATAGCAGAGGACCACAACTATTTCACACCTACATGTTGAAAGCAAGGTCCAACGCAGCATATGGCACACAACTATGACACCATCACTCAATAAGGGGAAAACAAGCCTCATACATGAGGCAGTCAATGTGCTTTGGCATCACTAACAGGAATGTCTGACAAGACCCTTGGCAGCAGTTAGTCCAACTGCATCCAATATTTGCAAGGAATTTCTGTGACTAAAGTTCCATAGAAGCAGAACATAGACAGTACAAGTGCCACACATATGACATGCATTGCGCACATGACATTCCATGTACATGTCAGCCCATTTCCGAACTCATTACACACCCATGCACCTGGTCACAACCCACCTGTCGGAAGAGGTCCCTGGAATACTAAGATGTGTACCCTGATAATACCTCCTCTACAAACACAGACCAACATTAGCAAACCAGTGTGCTACACCCTTTCCTAAGGTATGCCATTGTCAAAGAACATCTGACTGCATGGACGTCAGGTCAATTTATACACTGTCTTCTAGTTTCAAAGCCCTGTTAGCACATGTAGATTGCTTCCCCTTGTGAAAATGTCTGTTTGCCCTTAGAATGCAAGTCTCACCTACAGGACTGGTGAGAAACAGATCCAGCTCACACCTGTGAATACCTCCATGCACACCACCCATTACAAAAAGCACTGCCCCTGATGATGCCTGGAACAGCATAGTAGTTGCCATTATGTCAAATACATCGTCAACCATTGATAGTAATTAAGCCGTGTAACACAGCCCTTTGTCACCTTCAAAAACACAGGACATACACAGATTGACATGTCAACTGTCTAGTTTGTCCTCCAAACAGTCTCAGTCAGACCACTGATTATGTAACTTGTCCAGTAGCTGGCTCCTGAATCATCTTGCATTCTGTCAGCCTGACTGGCAACTGTCTGTGCGTCACACTAAAGTATCCCTGTGTCTACATATGTACCACACTTGCGTTGGCAAACCTGCCATTCATCAGGGGGCATTGGGCATGGCCTTCTACCATGCATACACAAATACATTGTATAGCATCATCTGCCTTTTACCTGTACCATTTGAGTTAAATCCTCTTGGAAATGCAAAATTCATGGCCCATCCCTTTTCTGGGTTGCATTTATGCATGAATGACAAAGTGTGACAGTGTCCCAGGGTCATAGACAGGGCTTGGGTACGGGGCTTTCAGCACAACCAGCAACCTCTGATAATGCACATGACTAATACACAAATTTCAGAACCATGACAGTTCACAAACAGCATCACAGTGCGCACAACATAGTGATGGGCCGTGTGTGCTGAATAGCTGCTAGAATAAACAGCACAGAGGCTATGATGTTCCCAGATGCAGTGGGAAGTGCAGAGGCCAACCTGTGTACAAATGTTGTAATGACACTTGCCGGAACATGACAATTGAGACATTATCTCACTCAGCACACCAAGGTTGCCCTGTTGACTGTCTCATTACACGTCTTTAGTGACAGGGTGGGACCATCCACATGTTGGTTCACATGTCCACATCTACTTTACTCACATTGATCAACAAATGATACTCAGTAGTTACAGGAATAGCTGCCACTGACTCATGATGAGTCCTAGTCCGAACTGTGACAAATTACATCCCAAAAAATCTACAGGATCATCATTGGACCACACACATGAACAAGACACCTATGTGCAAATGATCACTGGAAATATGTGGACACGTGCTGTCTTGTATGCTGGTCCACCACAGCCTCTGGATAGTTGGGGCTTGCTTCTATGGCCTCAACTGTGGTGTCATCATACATATGAGATTGACCCTTGTCTGCCTGTGCAAACAACATGGTACCCACTTCCTCAATGCATGTGTATGACTCACTGTGGGATTCATCAACTAGTGCCTAGGAAGCTCTTACCAATACTCTAGGACATAGGATGTAGAAATTGTGGACCTTTGACATGAACATGTGTCTGCCATCCATCTGGTGCCTGCTATGTCACATGTGGTGTCTACGTGACCCTAAAACTTGGAAGTATACTTTGCGGGTGTTGTTACATGTATGACTAGCACATGCCCTTGCTCATTCCAATTTTTACTTGCATCTTAGGGTTGGACACATGGACGTCACATTCATACAACCAAATGTACAATAATGCTTCATGTGATGTACACACACACCTGGTCAACCAACAAATTAGTTGTCAAAGCACACACTTTGAGCCAAAGGCAATTAGGTATTGTACATATGTGCGTCACATTGCTATCCTCTCCTTATGGCAAACATGCACAATTTGTGCCACACATATATGTGGGCCACACATATGACCATCTATGACGTCAGCCAACTGTAAACATACTGTGAAGGGTGTAGTGGATGATGTTCCGCTGCAGTATGATGTCACACATGTGAACATACACCATCAACACCATACTGTCTTCAATTAGCCAATCTCTGATGTGTTCCAAATGTAAAATAACCAAAAAACAAGTAAAAATGCCCCAAACCAGTTAATGCACTGTAATTTTGACGTCCCTAGTAGTGTGCGTCATATTTTGTTGCACAAAACTGTATTTGCGGCGTTTTGTTTGACTCACAGGAGTGAAATATAGCCTGCATCCAGATATTTGTACAGTCCATGTATCATTATGTGGATGTGGGGTTAATATTCACGTCTGTGCGTCAAAAATGACGCAAATACAGTTTTGTGCAACAAAAAATGACACATAACGTGAAAAAGGAGGGACTTTTCATTCAGGAAGTGATGTAATAGGATATCCTGTTTACAGATCATGTACAGTGGGTGTACTTTCACTTTCACTTTGCAGTATATGATCCTTCTAGACTGTGTGGCTGTGTAGAGAGTGTTGTCCAGAGATTTTGTGCTGTATTTGTCCTGTGTGCTATCTGTAAAGTACTTTTGTGAAATAAATTTTGTTTGTGTATACTGTAGTACTGTGTTTTGTCTACATTTGTCCATTTATCTTGTGAATTTCTTGTTTGTGGGAGTCTGTTGTGGGTAGTTTAGGTTTACTTTTTTTCTGTCTTTTTACCCCTACTTTCACCCATTTCCCCTTTCGATTTCTTTTACCCCTATTCCTTCTCTTCAATTAGAAGTATGTCTGGTAGGCCACGTCTTGGCAGGATGGGGGAAGAGGAGTTGGGGGGCTTCATCTGGCTGGTGACACATTTCTTGCGCTCATGATTCAGGCAGGGGGCAGGGTCATACAGGGGTACCCGACAGAGGCATGCAGAATCCGGTGGGGAAAGGTGCTGCATCACCGGCAGCGTGTGTATGCCAGCCAGAGGAGTGACCACCAGCTGAAGCACCGGTGGGCTGACCTCATCACCAGGGAGCAGGATCTCTTGGACCACCTGGGAATCATGATTGGTGGCACTGTTGGTGAGTATGCCTATTGTTATTGTGCACAAATGAATGCTCTGTTGTGACATCAGTGGATTAGTGCAATGTCTGCCAGCTAACTTGATGATTGTGTGTAATTTTGGGGACATATAAGGGGATCATTGATGCACTATGGCAAGGATCACAATTGTTAGCTGTCAGGTAGCACGTGCTCAGCAAACTTACAGGTAACTTTACCATGAAGGAAATTGGTGCGGCCTTTCGTGGTGCGGCACAGCTAACAAAATGGGAGCCAATCATGTCTATATAGGGTATTATTGACAGAGAAGTACAGATGTACCAACATTTAGGCCAACTATGTTGACGCAATTGCTAGACTGACTTTAGAATCACTACATGATGCTGAAAATGAGTACTGCCTTCACGACAATTTATAATAGCAAAGTGGCTCAAACATTGGTCTCATGTGAGTCTGGTGAGCGTGGAAGGAAAGCGTTCACAGAAGTACTATGAATGTGTGGGATTATTATGTTTCTTAATCTTTTAGGATAAATGTCAGTTCATGATTTGAATACATCGTGTAAAGGTGTAAGGTGCCCTCAGCTAACATCGTAAGATGTTTGTTGGAATCGGTTGAGCCACAATCCAAATATTGATGGCAGACCAAGTGTATGCACATGGCTTTACATCTCCATGGTTGGTGCAAATCACCATAGCTGGGCCACATCAATTGACTATACTGTAACAACAGGATGGCTTACAAGAGTCCCTGCCCCTCTCTCTGTACATTGGGCCTATGTGCAATAAATGTGTCATGGCCGTTGGATGCTTCTCTTGGATGCACACGATGAGACGATTACACTCCATATTTTTTAGTGCTCACCGATTATGGGTCAAGTTTGCAACCACATGATAATTAGGGCCAATGTATGTGTGCACATATGTGTGTAACTGTCACAGGAGACCCATGCTATGTACAAGTTGGGCGTGAAATATCAGATGCAGTCCCATCATGTCTGAATGGCTGCCAGCCTACTCATTGTAAATGATACTGAAAATGTTGCACTGTGCACAGATTTTGAGCACATTTCTTCCTTCCATACCTTACAGATGGACCGGCGCCCTACACTGTGGAAGAGGTGGCGACATTTGAGGACCCCGACCACTACAGTAAGTGTTGATATGTCTGTTATGTGTTGTGTTTGCTGGTTATGGACTCGCGTGAGTTGGACGCATAGCAAGGTGTGATGTTGTGGGCAAGTTTTTCACTTATTCTATGAGCGGGAATGCAGTTTTCACATGTTTTGAGTTAGCCAATGCAAATCCAATGGAATCATGTAGGGATTGTAGGACATCCCTGTAGGCCCCACTGTGAGTGCAGGGGATAGTCATGTCTCTGACACTTGTATCACTAAGAGTCGCAATGGAAGTCAGCCCCTATTTAGTCAGCCTGTCAGACCCACATTCTCTAAGATTGGTGGAGCTAATAGCTTCCCAATAGACATCTGCTTCACTATTTACCTACGTAATTTTGAAACAGTAGGTAGAACCTCCTAGCATCATGTACTTCCACATGTAGTGCATCAAGTCTGTGGAACCTGAGTGTAATGGCCTAGGTGTGCATGCAATTCATGATCATGGGTGTTCTAGCAACTCTGCATCTGATGTAAGTCAGGCCTCACTGGAAGTATATGTTGTGTACTAAGTTCTGATTTTCCTGACATGTCTGACCCTATGAGTGCTCTAGGGTTTGCTGACTCCAAAATGTAGATAGACCTTACCTGTGGTGTGTCTGTAGAGACAAACATGTGTGGATTAGCCTACACATTCCTCGGTGTACATGTTGTTGGCAAATTATAGTTGTATATCCACCGCCCCTCCTCAAACACAGCCATGGGTTTGTGAATGGGGTACCTAGGGGCATATTTATACTCTGTTTGCGCCGGAATTGCGTCGTTTTTTTTTACGCAATTCCGACGCAAAACTAACTCCATATTTATACTTTGGCGTTAGACGCGCCTAGCGCCAAAGTCCATGGAGTTTGCGTAATTTTTTAGCGTGGACACCTACTTTGCGTTAATGATATGCAAGGTAGGCGTTCCCGTCTAAAAAATTGACTCTGAGGCATGTGCGCCGTATTTACACTCCCGGGCAAAATTCACGCCCGGGAGTGGCCGGGTAAAAAAAAATGACGTACGGCCGATTTTGCGCCGTTTTTTAGCGCCTGGACAAGGCAGGCGTTAAGGGACCTGTGGGCTCGGAAGGAGCCCAGAGGTGCCCTCCCATGCCCCCAGGGACACCCCCTGTCACCCTTGCCCACCCCAGGAGGACACCCTAGGCTGGAGGGACCCATCCCAGGGACATTGAGGTAAGTTCCGGTAAGTATTTTTTTTTTTTTTTGTGGCATAGGGGGGCCTGATTTGTGCCCCCCTACATGCCACTATGCCCAATGACCATGCCCAGGGGACAGAAGTCCCCTGGGCATGCCCATTGGGCAAGGGGGCATGACTCCTGTCTTTGCTAAGACAGGAGTCATTTCTATGGGGGTTGGGAGTAAAAAAAAATGGTGCAAATCGGGTTGAGGCGAAAAATTTGCCTCAGCCTGACTTGCCCCATTTTTTGGCGCCCAAGCTCTATATCCCCCTACGCCGGCGCTGCCTGGTGTACGTCGTTTTTTTTCACGCACATCAGGTAGCGCCGGCGGCTAACGCCGGCTAACGTCATTGATTAAATACGGCGCCTGCATGGCGCTTCAGAATGGCGTTAGCCGGCGCTAATTTTATTGACGCAAAACTGCGTTAGGGCAGTTTTGCATCAAAAAGTATAAATATGGCCCCTAGTATTGATGCTACCAGTATGTTACACATACCTGTGAAGAAGTGACGGTTTGGTTGCATACTAGTATACAGACTCAGGTTTGGCACTTGGTACCATACTGGAAAGTCCAGTTACAACTTGCAGACCATGTGGCTTTAGTTTTGCTTTCCGTAAACTGACATTTGTAGCCCAGCTCTTGGTGGAGGATATGCAGCATGATTCTTAGATGTTAACTGTCAGAACTCAGATTGCAAGTCAAGGCCAGTTGTTACCCATCTTGTGGGTTATGAATGTGCTTTGTGTGATGTGACCTTTGTTGTCTGGCCTGCCATGTACTTTCTCAGGGACATTCGATGCTCTGTATCGTGATATGAGCTGTTAGAAGTACAGTAGATGTATTGTCTGATTAACTTGCTGTAATGTTTCACACAATGCAGTTACTAATGTGGCATATCTGCATTTGTCTTCAAAGCAGCTAACATGACTCCAGACCAGGTCCGTGAATTTCAGCGTCGGGCCATGCGATACCAGCACATCCTGCTGGTGGAGTCGGGGTTCCGGAGGATGGCCGGCGATATCGCCATGAACGTGCCTCCGGGGCATGGCGAGCCTTCCCACAGGGTGGGCCTACTGTGCCCACCACAGCCAAAACAGAAACAACCACCAATGAGAGCCAGGTGGCCCCACCCACAGCTGCCTCTGTTGAATCTACATCTGCTGGACTTCCTGGCCCCAGCATTGCCACCGGTGCAGGACAGCCCACACAGACCTCCTCCACCGGTACCCAGACTGCCACTGCTCCAGCTTTTGACCCTGCAGCCTTCAATAGACTTGAAAACAAGATGGACAAAGTGCTGCGCAAGGTGATCCACCTGAGCCGGGACGTGCGGCACATTAAACGGCGGGTCAAGGATATCAAGAGGACTCTCCGGAGGGCCAACCTCTAGACAGTTGAATAGATGGACATGATACCCTCCCCTCCCTCCTCTTTCCTTGTTCTTACACTTAGTGGGCTTAGTGTTAGGTTAGTATAAGCTGTTAGTTTAGTCAGTGTTAGTGGGTTGGTGGTTACGGGTCCTGCATGTTTCTTTTTTGACTTATTACATGTGTGGGTCGGTGGGTGGGTGGGGGGATATGTTGCTGTTCTTGTGTGTAAAAAAAAAGAAAGAAAAAAAAACATAATAAAACAATTTACCCAAAAAATATATATTTGTTTCGGATAGTATAGTATGTGTTTAGGTTAGTATGTGTTGTCCTCAATGTGTCCCATCTCATAAGGGGGGTGGGGGGTAAATGTTTAGAACGTTTCGTTACATGTGATAAGTAAGTGTAGCTTAGGTTAGTTAGGGACAGTTGTGGGTAATGAGTAGTCAGGGTAGATTAGGGTAGGTAAGATTTGTCCCTCAGTTTCCTCATCTATGGTTAGCTTTTAATAAATATTTGGTTACCCCTTAATAGTATGTGTTGAATGGTACTTGATCGTGGGTTTGGATTCCGTGTACATCTCTTTTGTACTATAACATCTGTGTCCAATGCTACAAACAAATCCCAACTGAGCTGTTCGATTGGCAGCTAACCCAGAGCTACCTTGCAAAGTGTCTACCCTTTGTTGCAACCACCAATCACAGTTAATATGGATGACAATGTGTTTCTGTTGATAAGTGTGTTTTCAAAGTCACTAACAGTGCTTCCAGACTTGATATTGGGGAAACAGTTTTAGGTCTGACTGCAGTGTGATGATCATGCACACCCTTATAAGATGAGTTCTCATTGGCAATCTTGTATTCTTGTCTTCATGACCCTCATACATCATTTGTGACACAGATCGGCATGATTACCTATTTGTACGTTAACTCAGACACCTTCATTTGTGCAGTTTTTTTAGTGTTTACTTAGATTAGTGTGGCATGTTTATTGTGTTCTTTTTGCACGTTGACAACATTTAGCGGGCACTATTTGATGACTTAGTTATCCCCTGAGGAAGCATTCTTCTGTCCAACACAGCATGGTGGTCTATGGTTTCTCACTTCATCAGATTATTCCCTCAGGATGGGCAGAGTATGATGCAATCAGGTCACTATGCAGATTTCTCTAACTACATAATATCTGGACAGTTGTATTGACAAGCTACGTTATTTGACAGTAGGGACATTTCCATTATCTACTGCACAGTTGATATGTCACATTACCCAGAGACAGATTTGTTGTGTAAGTGCTATTTATTGAAAAGTGCTGTAGTGCTATATGTACATTGTCCATGACTGTGAGTCCATTGTAGTGATATCTTCCATTGTGATCCAACACAAGGGTTTACCAAAATGCTTTTGTCATGCTGGGGTTGCTGTTTCAGACAGTGCAGAGGGACAGACTTAGCCAATGAGTAGGAGAGAGACAATCACTGGGCTGGGTGACAAGATATACAGTGGTTTGCAGAACAGTGCTTGAGTACAGTTGTTGCAAGACTGGCAAGTTACAAAGCGCAGGACCTTGGTAAATGTCAGCCATGTGGCAGGGACTAGTGCTTCTGGGTAATTTTTCTTGTGAATGTGATCTGTTCCATGTCTTCTTCTTCTGATGTGTGTGTTGCCTGCTTTGTCCTTGTTGTTGTTGGTTGTGAAGGGGCAACACACACCTCAGTGTTAGAAGACGTGGAGTCAGACATCCCGGTCGCTGCTCCCTGTGAAGGTCTTAAGGGCAGTACTGCTGCAAGGAGGGCCTGCTGGTTCTTGAGAATAGCAGCCACATCACGATGGTAGGCAGCCAGGTCGGCCCTGAGGGGTTCAATGTTGCATTTGTGCATGCGTTGACAGGATTGCTGTTGTAGGTGTTGGGTCAACTGTATTACAGCTGTGCTGATTTCCTTCTGGGTTTTCTGCAGTTCCTGCAAGATAGATGTTAGGGCTTGCATAGCTGCTGCCTGATCTGCAGATGACATCATGCACGAACGCACCCCCTCAAGGCTGGCTGCCATATTTTGCATCCCCACCCGCACCTCCTTGGCCAGCTCCCGCTGTACTCCAACTACAGTTCTCTCAAAGCTGGTGCCAGTGTCGTCTGAGTCCTCAGCTATATTGGAGCTGGCAGGTCTTACAATTGGGGTGGTGGGTGGATCCTCTGCGATGGCTGCTTGTTCTGTGCTCTTCCTTGTGACAGAAGGTGGGGTCTGGAGGGTTTCAAGGACCTTTTGGATAGTCTTCTGGGGAATGTTTATCGGCTCGTCATCCATGTCATCAGGGAAATCTGGGACAGGCATATCGGCAGGAGATCCATCTTCCTCTGCAATGAAACAGGGTACAATTAGTGTGTCTTTGTTGTGGCAATTTTGACGTGACGTGCCTGCCTTTTGATGAATTCACTTTGTGATCTTGTTTTGTATTAATATCTACAGTCCTTCAGATGGGCATTGTTTCAGGCCTATGGCCCACCTGTGTGTCACATGTATGTTATTGAGTTATCAGACTTGTCAGCCTCATCGCCTCTAGGTGTTGGTTTATGACAAATAGAGAATTACCACCTTCTTGTCCTACTCGACCCTCCGTGTATATCCATTCTCATGGTGAGACCTTTCACTGGCTGTGGGTGTTCTGATGGCCCTGGCAGCACACTTAACTATCAGGACCTGCCCCAATCCCTGATCGTTACATCGACTTAAATGTAATTGACATGTTGCATATCCTATGCATGGCAATGTTATGATCTGATATGGATGTTGACATTGTTAATGGGTCCTGCTGATGTTGGGTAATGTGTGTTACATTGGATTGCCCTGATGGTCGTATCAGTGTCCTATTTCATCCTCTGACTGTGCAGGTGTATTTCAGTGACCAGTTACATGTGTCCCCTCCTCAATGCTGTTGTCTGAGCAGTATGACATTTGTGATGTTGCCTTGTTACCCAGGCACAGGATGGACCCTGACATATGCAGCATGGGTGTGTCCTTAGTGCTGTGTCGCTCCTATTGTTGTTTACTTTGCCTGATGTTTGTGACAACTATGGGCATTGACATTTGAGTGTACTAGGGCCTTTGTCTTGTTTCAGCAGATTGTTGCAGATGTCATCCTCACCCCCTAATTTAGGTATGTATGTTCCATGGGGAGGTTACTGCCATTGGCTACTTGAGCTGCACACAGATCAGAGGTGGTAGTGGCAACTGTTGTTGCAGTTACATTGCAGTTGTCGGTTTGGCTAGAGGATTGCTAATAGGGCCCTAGTTAATGTAGGAGGTATGTTGGCTGACGAGTGCCAGGATGTCAGTTTGACGTAGTGGCCTTCCCTCCTGTCGTGGCTTTCCCTTTGCTCCATCGTTGGCATGACAGCATGCCCCCATGGGACTGTTGTTGGTGTTGTGTAATGTGTGCCCCAGGTCTTCTCAGAACGGGCCAGGCCCCCCTGCCTTGCCCCTTTACCCATGCCACTCCATGTCTATGATGACTTACATGCAATGTGTAGTAGGTATTTCCCCCCCCGGTTGCAGTTGACATTAGTGCATTTCAATTTTCCATGCGACTTACCCTGCATGTGCGTTGTCTCCTGGTAGTCTGCGCCGTCCTGTCCTTGAATCCCTGTGACGATCTCCTCAGGGATGACAGCTGCGACCATCTCCTCCATGTGGTCCAGGGCCTCCTGGTGTGCTGGACTCCCCCCTCCAGTCTGCATTGCTGCCTTCCTGTTCCTGGCCATCTTTTCCTTGGTCCTGCGTTTGCAGTCAAGCTAGCGTTTCTTGCACTCGATGACTGTTCTGCGTACTTCAGCCACACTGTTAATCTTGTCGACAATTTGTTGCCATATAGCCTCTCTCCTACTGATTGGCAACTTTGAGGTGACAAACAGTTGGTGCTGGTGTTCCGTCACCTCTTTAACCAGGATTTCCTGCTCCTCTGCACTGAAGCGACACTTTCTTTTCTTCTTAAAAGTGTCCTGGTTCTTGTGTGGGTCCTCCTGGCTGGTTCCTGGTCTGCTGTCATCTTCCTGGGGTCTGTAGTGGCATCTGGGATCCATTTTGGCTCTCCTGTGGTGAAATGGCAGTGTTCGCGTTTTTTTTTTACGCTCTTGCGTCAAAAAACGGGGCACACCCGGTTTGCGGTGTCGTAAATCGACCCATAGGCTATTCCGCCGCGTTAACGTAGTTTTCCTTTACGACTTGACGCCGGGGTGTGCGTCAAAAATAATGACTCCCACCTGTTGTTTGCGCCTCCGTGCGTCAAAGTATAAATATGACACCTGCACGGCGCACCAAAATGGCGTTAGCCAGCGGTAATATTTTTGATGCAAAACTGCGCTGGCGCAGTTTTGCATCAAAATGTATAAATATGGGCCTTACTGTGCAAGACGAGGTGTTCAATCACCTGTTCCAATGAAGGGATTGAGGTGCAGACAAACAGTGATGATGAAGGAGATGACGGACAGATCTCAGAGCCTGAGACGGAGACCACAGACGAGGAGTACCCCTTAATAAGCTTTTTCCCAATGTTCACAGTGACTGATCTGCCAGCAGATTTGCAGCGGACAGTCAAAGAGAAAGTATGGGACTTGACAGGAAAGGAAGTGGGACTGATAAAAGGAGTAGAACCAGTCAAAGTTAGTGTGAAGCCTAATGCTGTGTTTCCTCAAGTGCCACAGTATCATATGACACAAGATGTCCTTATACAGGTAACGCAGATTATTGCAGACTTTGTGAGGCAAGGGGTCCTGAAAGAAGTGATGAGCAGCCCATGTAATTCACCCATAATGGGACTGAGAAAGCCTTGTGGGAAAGTTCGAATTGTACAAGACTTGAGGAAGATTAATGGCATAGTGGTGAACTGTTGCCCAGTGGTGCCAAATCCAGCTGTAATAATGTTTCAGGTCCCATGTGATGCAGAGTGGTTTACGGTTGTAGATTTGTCCCAAGCGTTCTTTTCTGTGCCTCTTCATGAGGACAGCCAATTTCTCTTCAGTTTCAAATTCTTGGCTAAGGTTTACAGTTGGTGTCGAATTCCTCAAGGGTTTTCGGAATCACCTGCCATCTTCAATCAGATAGTGAAGAAAGATTTGGAGTCATTGGAATTGCCTTTTAATTCGACTCTAGTGCAGTACATTGATGATTTGTTGATTGTATCCAAAACGAGAGATGACTGCAAATACAATACGATTGCCTTACTGAATCACTTGGGAAAGAATGGCCATAAAGTGTCCCCAGAGAAGCTGCAATACTGTCAGAAAGAGGTGAAATACCTAGGTCATCTAATTGAGAAGGGGTCAAGGAAAATATCAAAGGAAAGAGTGACCGCCATATTGCAGATGAATCCCCCGACGTCTCGGAGAGATGTTAGGAAGTTTCTGGGAATGGTGTGCTACTGTCGTCAGTGGATCCTGAATTTCTCAGTTATCTCTAAGCCATTGGTAAGACTGACTGTTAAGGAGGTTAAAGATGGGCCAGATGTCCTAACTTTGTCCGAGAAAGAAATGAAGGCATTCATTGAGTTGAGAGAGCGTATGTGCAGAGCTCCAGCTTTAGGTATGCCTGATTACACGAAGTCTTTTGTCCAGTTTTGTCATGAACGTGATGCTTGTTCCTTGTCTGTCTTGACACAGGTCCATGGAGGAGCAAATCGACCTGTAGCATATTTTTCAGCTACTTTGGACCCTGTTGCAACAGCCTTACCAGGTTGTCTGCGTGCAGTAGCAGCAGTTGGTCAAAGCCTTACACAATGTGAAGGCATAGTGATGAGACACCCTTTGACAGTAAAGGTCCCACACTCAGTTGAGATTTTGTTAACCCGTACCAAGACGCAGCACATGACAAATGCAAGACTGACGAAATATGAAACAATTATATTGGGGTCACCAAATGTAACTTTAAAAAGATGTACAGTGCTGAACCCAGCAACTTTGCTTCCAAATGAGAGTACAGAAGTTGAGGGTGCTGATGAAGTAGAACATGATTGTCTTGGGGTAACAGAAATGTGCACCAAACCAAGACCTGACATTAAAGATACCCAATTGGTAGAAAATGACTACATTATTTTTGTTGATGGCTCATGCCTGAGAGAATCAGTAGGAGTACTGAGAGACGGATACGCTGTATGTACAATCACTGGTATTCTAGAAGCATCTTGGCTTGAAAGAGTATACTCTGCTCATTTGGCTGAATTGGTTGCTCTTACTAGGGCATGCCATGCCGCTGACAAACTGAAAGTAACTATCTATACTGACAGCAGGTACGGATTTGGGATTGTCCATGATTTTGGCCAGCTATGGTCACAGAGGGGTTTTCTGACCTCCTCTGGTTCTCCAGTGAAAAATGGTGAAAGAATCAAGGAGTTATTGCACGCGATTCAGTTACCTCATGAAATTGCCGTAGTGAAATGCAGTGCTCATGTGAAATCACAGGACTTTGTTTCAATGGGAAACGTATATGCGGATCAAGTTGCAAGGTTTTGCGCATTGAACTGTATATCGTTTAAGGATCAGTGGGAATTGTTACCTGAAACAGAAAATGAGACATGCACAGGTTACGCTTTGAGGGTGGTTGACACATTGGAAGAATTGAAATTGTTGCAGGAACGTGCCAGCAGGGATGAGAAGCGTTCTTGGGTTAAGATGCAATGTGTACAGAGACCAGATGATTTGTGGGTCTCAGACGAGGGGAAAATGGTTTTGCCAAACAGTCTTTTGTCACAGTTTGCAAGGGTTTATCATGGGGAAGCACATATTGGGAGAGATGCCATGATCAGGTTGTTTAAAATTGACTGGTTTAACCCAAAGTTCAGACAAGCTGCAGAAGTGATTTGTCACAGGTGCATCATCTGTCAGCAGATGAATGCGGGGAAAGGGACAGTGGTAAATTTGAGCCACATTGGGAGAGCAGGAGGTCCATTTAGCAGAATGCAATTGGATTTTATCGAGATGCCTGTGTGTGGAGGTTTGAGATACGTGTTGGTGATTGTGTGTATCTTTAGTCACTGGATTGAAGCATACCCCACGCGTAGGAATGACAGCCTCACAGTAGCGAAGTTGCTGCTTAGGGAATTGATTCCACGTTTCGGGTTCCCGGTCTCTTTAGAATCAGATAGAGGAAGTCACTTCAACAATGAGGTGGTTAAGCTATTGGGCGCAGCATTGAACATTGAACTGAAGGTGCATTGTAGTTACCGCCCTGAAGCCTCCGGATTAGTGGAGCAGATGAATGGTACCCTGAAGTCGAGAATGGCAAAAATGTGTGCAGCTACATATTTGAAATGGCCTGATGCATTGCCTTTGGTGCTAATGCCAATGAGGAATACACCCTACAAGAAAACAGGATTGTCTCCTCATGAAATTCTCATGGGCCGAGCTATGAGATTGCCCGCATTACCTGCAAATGCTCTTGTGAATATCACGGATAATATGGTGTTGGACTACTGCAAGGGTCTGGCTGACGTGGTCCGCTTTTTCTCTCACCAGGTGGAACCAACCACACTGCCACCGATAAACGATCCAGGTCATACACTGAAAGCTGGTGACTGGGTTGTTGTCAAGAAACACGTGAGGAAGTCATGCTTGGAGCCACGTTGGAAGGGGCCATATCATGTAATACTGATGACTACTACTGCTGTGAAGTGTGTGGGAATTCCAAACTGGATCCATGCCAGTCACACAAAGAAGGTGACGTGTCCAACTGATGGGGAAATTGAGTTGTCGAAAGTAACAACAACAGAAAAGGAAGTCTCAGGGCTGGAGAGTAATCAAAGGGGAACTGAGACAGAAGGAGAGCCAGTTGAGGACGGCTTGGTCACTCAAACAACAAACGAGACCCAGAGGGGTGGCGGTGAGCCTATCTCAACTGAGGCGCCAGGAGGTCTGACCCAAAGAGAGGTCCTCCCAGAAGCAGACGGATGCGGTATTGAAGTTGAGCACCTGACGGACCCAGAAGGTGAAAGAGTTGAGGCGGAAGAGAATCAGAGTGTCCAGACTCCTCCTGAGCCACTTGCAGGCCCATCAAGAGAGAACACCATAGAGACAGAGGAGGGCGACGAGTTGCCACAAGGAGGGTCAAAGACAGGAGGGACACTGAAAGGAGATACGTGGCCAGAATTGCATGTGACAAAAGGAAAGGTGGTTGTTGATGATACAATAGAGGAAGAGGTCGATACAACAAGGAAAGAAGACCTGAGCGAAGGAGAATTGCAAGGTGACCGCAAGTTGAAAAGAAAGAGAATAGCAAATAGAAGGTACGCAGGTCCGGAATGGGCGTGTGCAACTTCAGCTGAATGGCAACAAGAGTTCTTGGCATTCTGTTTTGATCAAGAAGTCCCAGGTCAGTAATTTGGCACCTGAATTTGACCAGAGGAAAAGACTGTGTTTATGTGAAAATTGAATTAAAGAAAGCTGAGAAAGGAGACTGATAAATTACCGGATGTGACACTGTTAACCTGAATTTACTTTTAAGAACCGATTTTGACAAGCTTCTAACCTGAATTGACAAGGATCCTGGGAGTGAATGAAAACCTGTAAATACTTGCTAAAGATAGACTTTGCTTAGCTTTTGCAGAGAAAAAAAAAGAAAGAGAAAAAAAAAGAAAAACAAAAGCTTTAATCATTCTCAGTTAGTTGTTGTTTGCACTTATGCACTTTACTTTCTGATTCTTTACAGATCATGGCTAACACTAGAGATGATAATAAGAGAAGTAGGCTTTGCAAATGTTTGGGGGTTTCTTTGGTTGTTGTGTGTGTGATATTCATTATAGTTGTGATTGTGGGAATGCCATTGGTGGATAAGAGTGAGACTAACAATGCTACAATTTCTGAGACCACTGCTACACTAACAGCTTGGGAGAGGTTCGCGCAAGATACAAAGTATCTCCATGATGGAACTAACACAAAAGGGTAACTATCTACTAATGTTCTCTATTGCTTGCTGAGTGAGTATGTTGATACTATGGATGCGAAGGCTTGTTATGTGTGTACGCAGATTCCTGTTTCGGTACAAGAGGGAGTTACCTATCATAGTTTGCCCCTAACTTATGGGATAAGCTGTAGTCTGTTACTAACACGATTATATAACCAGGAAGAGATTCAGTATTTCTATTCTAATCATGACCTTCTGTTTTCCTATGTGCCTATCATAGAGGATTTGAATAGTGTAGCTAAATATTATAGCATAAAACTAGTTAAGGGGTTCTTTGAAGCAACACTAACAATTAGCACATCATATGCACACCGCAATAACTTGACATGTTTGCTTACACCCGTAGAGAAATACTTTCTAGATCACACGGAAGACCAAAGAAGGGCTTTGAAGGGGAAATTGGAAAAGGGCTTGCAGTAACGATCTTTTATTAGTAGCGAGAGGGAAGTGCAGTTAGGGAACAAGGGAAATTAGCTTTAGATGCATTACACGTAGGTAAGCTTTGCATTACACGACCAAAGTCATACTATGACAATGTGTTTGTGGGAACAAGTAAATGTAAGCATGTGTTTTTGTTTCAGAGTAAGTGGGCTAAAATTGTTTTGCATGAAGCCCAACATGCTGATGCTAATTAGAGGGTAGTTAAGGAATTCACTAATATTGATGCAAATAGACAAATGACTGAATCCTTGCTCTGTTGAATAATGTACTAATGATGCTCTGTTAAAGTTGATTCATGTTGACGTCGTGCTTTGTTCTAATGTTCATGAGCTATGCTCTGATAAAGTCTTATTCAAGTTGGCATATTGTAGTTTTGTTGAAGTGTTTACTGGTATTGAGACTAAAAAACTTGCTAGTAGAGTGTAACAAATAGGGAATAAATATCCTAAACCTTACAAGATTTGCGTGGTTATTCATGGCTGAAAGGCCGTGGTGTGTTTCAATCTTGTCAAATGCTATTAATTAGTTTGATTGATTTGTTATTGTGAATATTGATTAGGCTATTGATCTATTGATTGAAATGCTGAATAGATATCTCGTCCTAAGGAGTCTCCAATCAGGGTCAAAAGGTTCATTGGCCTAAAACGAGTCCCTGTGCAAGCTAAATTATCAAAGGTGGGACGCGTTATCAAGGGCGAGGGGATCTCCACGACGGGGACAGGAGGGTACACCAGCGACAGTGACTCCTACTCTGATGGAAGCTCCCTTGTGGTGGTGGCACCTCTGTGCCCACCGCAACAACAGGTACAGCCACCAACCCCCCCCTACCAGCACAGCCCTCCCAGCAGCCCCTCAGTGTGTTTCCCCTGCCGGCTCACCCAGGAGGGTGGGCATCTCCTTCGCCCCAGGCACCTCAGGCCCTGCCCCAGTCAGCCCTGCTGCCCTCAGTGAGGAGGCTATTGACCTCCTGAGATCCCTCACTGTTGTGCAGTCAACCATTCTGAATGCCATCCAGGGTGTCGAGAGGCACTTGCAGCAAACAAATGCATACCTGGAGAGCATTCATTCTGGCATGGCGGCCCAACAGAGAGCATTTCTGGCTCTGGCCTCAGCACTGATGGCAGCCATTGTCCCTGTGTCCAGCCTCTCCCCTCCAACTTCCACTACCAAGACCCAATCCCCTCTAACTCAGCCTATCCCAAGCACAACATCAGACCAGCATGCACACACATCAACCCACAAAAGTGGCTCAGGAAAACATAAGCACCACACATCCCACAGGCACTCACACAAGCACCATACCCATGCAGACACACCAACATCCACTGCTTCCACTGTGTCCCCCTCCTCCACATCCTCCACCTCCCTCCCAGTCTCGTCTCCACTCACATCTGCCTGCACTACATCCTCAGCCACTACTTCCATCACCAGCACGCCCATCACTACACACCGCTCACATGCAATCACCACCCCCACTACCATTCACATGTCCCCTGTGTCCTCTCCCAGTGTGTCTTTAAGTCCTCCTCCCAAAGTACACAAATGCAGGCACACACCCACTCAACAGCCATCCACCTCACAACAGCCTCCAACCGATGCACCTTCTCCCAAACTCAGCAGACGTACACCTCCTACAACCACTACCTCTTCCTCCACTGCCAAACCCCCCCATCTTCCCATCCCAGTGTGTCAAAAAAACTTTTCCTAGCTAACTTTGACCTCTCCCCTACACCTCCCCCATATCCTTCCCCTAGGGCCAGGATGTCTAGATCCCAGCCCAGCACCTCAGCTACCAAATCTGCATCTGCTGTGGTCCCTGCTACTCCAGTACGATCCAAGGGGGCACCCGTCAGAGCTGCCAGTGTGCCATCGACAGAAAAGAAGGACCACCCTATTCTGTCACCTGCAAAGGTCAAAAAGAGGCCGGCTTCCAGCAGGGGACAGTCACACCACCCACACAGCAAGGCCTCGCCCAAACACCGAGTGGACAGTGCCAAGGTCCCTGCAGCTACTGTAAAGATGGGGAAGGGCCACAAGCCAAAGGGCCCATCCCCTCTGGGCACAATGTCACCTGGTGAGGGGCTGGTGACCACCAAATCATCATGGATGGCAGCACTGACCCCAGCCAGCAATTGGCAGCCTAAGTCGCCACAGGATGGAGTGTGGGTCTGCCTCCATGGAGTATCATGCTACCTGTTCCAGGTACATCGCGTGGCTGAGACACCCAGGTGAGACCAGGTCAACTGCTACACCCCAGGTGCAGCATCACTGGGCACAAAGCCCCCTCCAGAACCAGTGGACAGATACATCCACTAACCCAGTCCTTGACAGGATGAAGCACTCTGGGCACAAAGCCCCCTCTAGAACCAGCGGAGAAAAGCATACACTAACCCAGTCCTTGGCAGGATGAAGCACTCTGGGCACAAAGCCCCCTCCAGAACCAGTAGAGAGATACATCCACTAACCCAGTCCTTGGCAGGATGAAGCACTCTGGGCACAAAGCCCCCTCCAGAACCAGTGGAGAAAAGCATCCACTAACCCAGTCCTTGGCAGGATGAAGCACTCTGGGCACAAAGCCCCTTCCAAAACCAGTGGAGGAGGCATCCACTAGGGAGACTGTGGCTTTGCACTCCCCAGGACCAAGCAGTGGGCATGGATCCCCCTTAAGGAGCAGTGGTGTCGTACCATCATCCGGCTGAGGTGCCCCCCCTCCCCTTACCCCTGAGGTGCCTGTTTTTTTTCTCGACCTGATGCCCCTGCAGTGTTCTCTCTGTTATGAGGCAGGTGTCATGTGTGGGCTTCGCCCATGCTTTTTGGGACCACTGGTCCATGGACATTTCATGGGACAGTGTACAGACTTGTGTACTTACTGTAAATATTTGTGTATACTGGTTATTTGCTGTTCTCTTGGGCTATCTGATTGTTCGAATATTACACTAGTTAAACTCATTTTGTTTTGTCCTTGCGTTCTTCCAGGGGATGACGGGGTGTATCTGTGATGTTATTGGATATGTGTGTGTGTGTGTTGTTGTGTTTCCGCCGTTCTTTTGATGGTGTTGGTACCGCCCCAGAAAAGCTGGCGGATTGGTACCTTGTAATAGTGTGGGCGGTACATTGTCTTTCGCCTGTCTGTTGGCGGTTACCGCTGTGGTGTTTGTTGCTATCCCCGTGGCTGTCAGAGTGTTAAAGTGGCTATCTGTGTTGGCGGTTTCCTCTATGGTCGTGATTCAATTTTTTTAACCGCCGGCCTGTTGGCGGTATTACCGCCATTTTAACACCAACCGCCAAGGTTGTAATGAGGGCCACATTGTCCATTTTTAACTGAACTGCATTTTTCTTCAAAGCACCTCTGAAACCCATGAGGGCATACAAAACTGCCCTCAACAATTGATATGAAGATTCCTTTCTGCATTTGACCATAAACCACCAGTCTCCTGTACACCAAACCAGGCACCGCAACCTGAAAGACTTGCATTTAATTCCAAAACAAAATTCGTCATGCATCCAAAGATTGCTCGACAATTCCAAGCATGCAGGTTCCCCAACCACCAACCTAATTCCTCTTTTGCGTCCAAATCCAAAAATACCTTGTCTCCATACCACATATTTGTTTGAAGAGCTCTTGCCTGAACTCTCTAGAGAGCCTGATAATGTAATGGCCCTGGGGAAACTGATTGAAGTGAAGACAACAGCAAACCCAGCAATCTCTCCAGCTTTTTCAAAGTTAAACTGTCCTTCCATAACACGAAACAAATCTCTTTCTTTATCTTGTTTACCTCCTTTAATGGTAAGCATAACATCACCTTCACTGTATCTACTGAAAAAAAACAAAATTCCAAAGTCTGAGATGGAGTCAGAACAGATTTGTCTACATTCACTTAAAAACCTAAAGACTCCAGTAGATCCCTCATCAACTGTAGATCCTTGAAAAGTTGTTCCACACTATGGGAGACTAACAAAATGTCGTCCAAATAAATAATCAGTCTCTCTCCTCTCCCTCAAGAAAGCCACCACTGCTCTCATGACCTTGGTGAAACACCAAGGAGCCGATAACCCAAACAGGAGACAACAAACTGGAAAAACTGACCTTTCACCTGGAACTGAAGACAAATCTGACTCATTTGACACTGGAATTAAAAAATAAACATCTTTCAGATCTAAGTTCACCAACCAGTCGTTGCTCAACAACATGTCTTTTAACATATGGACTCCTTCCATTTTGAAATGATGGTAAACAACAAAACTGTTCAAGTTCCTAAAGTTTATGACGGGCCACCATCCTTTTCCTTTTTTCTCTACTAAGAGAGGAGTTCTTAAAAAAAACACATCTTTCTTTTCTATTGACATGATTGCTCCTTTTTCCAACAAACTGACTATTTTGTTCCCTGCTATAAACTTCTGATCACTGTTCAGAAATGATTCTCTTGGATGCCTGGAATGATACGGAGCTCCTAAAAATTATTTTGAGTAGCCCTGAATGGTCCCCAACACCCAAAGGTCTTGTGTAATCCTTTCCCTCTCTTTTGTGAGGAACCTTAAGCAACTTCCTATCTTTTCTTGGAAAGAACCAAAAATATTCGCTGTACTCACCTTGTGATCCTGAATAACTTTGTCCTAAAGCCCTGGATGCTCTACCTCGCTAGCCTCTATCCCTCAGAGGGTTTAAATTGGAGCCTGAACCTTCCTGATATGATATTTTCCTTCTGTGGCCACATTGGCCATGGTGTTAAAATTATTTGGGTTTGAAATCCTGTATTTGATTCTACCACACTGCTTAATGGGTCAAAAGATTCATCCACCTCAATGAGCATTGATTTCTACAAAGGAAGAAAATGCTACAAACGGTTCTGATAGCAGAATTATGGTTTCGTCCCAAAGTGGGGAGAGCCATATTCTTTTTAGTGTTAGTGAGGGAGGATCGTCCACAGGCAATTGCCCAGTTTAAAGATTACCCACACCAAATCTTGTATCATAGTTCGTTCCGAAGATTGATGAAGGTCCAGTATCTTGTTTACAAGTGACGGTTGCATGAGTATAACTAGGGTTTTCCACTTGCAATGCTTTTGGCTTGAAGATTGTGGTGAAGTGTGATGTTGTAAAGTGTTTTGTGGAGTTGACGTACTCCAAGTGATTGTGGTGCTTTCTGCATAAAAATGTCCACGGTTGTTGTTATTGACACATCTGTCATGGCCTAAGATCCCTGGATAACTCACAAGTGTAGAAGACATTTTCAGGAAGGTACTTGTCATGACATGATGTTTACAGTAACAAAAGTTTCCCTTGAATGAGTCTGTGTCATTGGTTGGTATTTAGTACACATGGAGGATCTGTATCAATCAGAGTGAGAACTGCTGGTCAACTTTCACTTGTGTGTTTGTGAAAGCTACTGTTGGAGAAGTGTAAGCCTATAAGGCTTTGAAGTGTTTGAGTTCCTACGCGTAGTGTGCAAAATACAGTGAGTTTTTGCTCGCAGTATTTTGCATTAGGTGTGAGTGGGCGATTGTATGAGAGACAACTGCAAAGCGACTGCAGTTGTTCAACAAAGTGAGTGTGACATCATATTGTGCCGTGCTGGTATAGGTCGGTTAATGTGAAGCCTCGCTGGTCTTGGTGGACAGTGCCACATCGCTGTTGGTTGAGAACCGTCAGAGCAAAGGATTGTGGGATTCAAAATTACTTCCCAATTTGATCGCAAGTTGTGAAATGAATTGAATTTGACTGAAAATGAACTTTTTCAAACCATTAATCCCTCCGCTGTCAGGCCTTTTCCCCCCTCAGTTGTGAAGCCTTTTTTTGGCTGTTTGGGGCAGTTCGGGCTTACGCCTTCATATCTTTTTGTCCACATAAGCTACCCACGCCAAATTTACGTCCTTTTTTTCTAACATCCTAGGGATTCTAGAGGTACCCAGACTTTGTGGGTTTCCCTAAAGGAGACCAAGAAATTAGCCAAAATACAGCATAAATTTTTTTTTTTTAAAGAAAATGGGAAAATGGGCTGCAGAAGAAGGCTTGTGGTTTTTTCCTTGAAAATGGCACCAACAAAGGGTTTGCGGTGCTAAAATCACCATTGTCCCAGCTTTCAGGAACAGGCAGACTTGAATCAGAAACCCCCATTTTTCAACACAATTTTGCCATTTTACCGGGACATACCCCATTTTTACTATTTTTTGTGTTTTCAGCCTCCTTCCAGTTAGGGACAGAAATGGGTGCGAAACCAATGCTGGATCCCAGAAAGCTAAACATTTCTAAAACATAGACAAAATTCTGAATTCAGCAAGTGGTAATTTGTGTAGGTCCTACAAGGGTTTCCTACAATAAATAACAGCTGAAATAAATAAAAAAATGGAAATTGACGTGATTTTTTTTCTCCATTTTTCTCAATGTTTTACTCTGTAAATTTTTCCTGCGATGTCAGATTTTTTAAAGCAATATACCGTTACGTCTGGGGGACTCTTCTGGCTGTGGGGATATATAGAGCTGGAAGGTTCATCAAGAACCCTATGTACCTAGAGCCAATAAATGAGATGCGCCTTGCAATGGGTTTTCATTCTATGCCGGGTATACAGCAATTCATTTGCTGATATCTAAAGAGTGAAAAATAGGTATCAAGAAAACCTTTGTTTTTCCAAAATTGGCATAAGATAAGGCGTTGAGTAGTAGTTATTTCCACATCTCTGAATTCTGTGGTACCCATACTAGCATGTGAATTACAGGGCATTTCTCAATTAGACGTCTTTTTTACACACTGTCTTACGTTTCGAAGGAAAAAATGAAGAGAAAGACAAGGGGCAATAACATTATTTTTGCTATTCTGTGTTCCCCCACGTCTCCCGATAAAAATGGTACCTCACTTACATGGGTAGGCCTAATGCTCGCGACAGGAAACGCAACATGGACATCACATTTTTACATTGAAATCTGACGTGTTTTTTTAAAAGTGCCTAGGTGTAGATTTTGGCCTCTAGCTCAGCCAGCACATAGGGAAACCTACCAACCCTGGGCATTTTTTAAAAGTAGGCACCGAGGGGAATCCAAGATGGGGTGACTTGTGGGGCTCTCACCAGGTTCTGTTACCCAGAATCCTTTGCAAACCTCAACATTTGGCTAAAAAAACACCTTTTCCTCACGTTTCAGTGACAGAAAGTTCTGTAATCTGAGAGGAGCAACAAATTTCCTTCCACCCAGCGTTCCCCCAAGTCTCCCGATAAAAATAGTACCTAACTTGTGTAGGTAGGCCTAGCGCCCGCGACAGGAAATGCCCCAAAACACAACGTGGACACATCACATTTTCCCAAAGAAAACAGAGCTGTTTTTTGCAAAGTGCCTAGCCATGGGTTTTGGCCTCTACCTCTGCCGGCACCTAAGGCAACATACCAAACCTGCTAATTTTTTAGAACTAGACACCTAGGGGAATCCAAGATGGGGTGACTTGTGGTGCTCTCACTAGGTTCTGTTACCCAGAATCCTTTGAAAAACCTCAAAATCTTTCTAAAAAAACACCTTTTCCTCACATTTCGGTGACAGAAAGTTCTGGAATCTGAGAGGAGCCACAAATTTCCTTCTACCCAGCGTTCTCCCAAGTCTCCTGTTAAAAATGGTACCTCACTTGTGTGGGTAGGCCTAGTTCCTGCGACAGGAAATGCCCCAAAACACAACGTGGATATATCACATATTGCCAAAGAAAACAAAGCAGTTTTTTTGCAAAGTGCCTAGCTGTGGATTTTGGCCTCCAGCTCAGCCGGCACCTAGGGAAACCTACCAAACCTGTATATTTTTTTAAACTAGACACCTAGGGGAATCCAAGATGGGGTGACTTTTGGGGCTTTCACTAGGTTCTGTTACCCAAAATCCTTTGAAAAACCTCAAAATCTGGCAAAAAAACACCTTTTCCTCACATTTCGGTGACAGAAGGTTCTGGAATCTGAGAGGAGCCACTAATTTCCTTCCATGCAGCGTTCTCCCAAGTCTCCCGTTAAAAATGGTACCTCACTTGTGTGGGTAGACCTAGTTCCCGCACCAGGAAATGCCCCAAAACACAACGTGGACATATCATATATTGCCAAAGAAAACAGAGAAGTTTTTTTGCAAAGTGCCTAGCTGTAGATTTTGGCCTCTAGCTCAGCCGGCACCTAGGGAAACCTACAAAACCTTTACATTTTTTAAAACTAGACACCTAGGGGAATCCAAGATAGGGTGACTTGTGGGGCTCTCCCCAGGTTCTGCTACCCAGAATCCTTTGCAAACCTCAAAATTTGGCTAAAAAAATACATTTTCCTCACGTGTCGGTGACAGAAAGTTCTGGAATCTGAGAGGAGCCACAAATTTCCTTCCACCCAGCATTTCCCCATGTCTCCCGATAAAAAGGATACCTCACTTGTGTGCAGGTACCTGCAACAGAAAATGCCAATAACCTTTAGAGATTGAGGGGTTAGCACAGCAAGATGATAAAAACATATTTTTCTTTCATACATCTTTTAGGCTGACTCTGCTTTGGGGACCGACACAAATGACGTATCATTTTTCTTGGGAGACTGAGGGGAACGCTGGGTGGTAGGAAATTTGTGCTGGAGCGGTGATCCTACAATGAAAAGTGAGGAAAATATGCTTTTTTAAGCAATTCTTGAGGTATGCAGAGGAGTCTGGGTAAAAAATGTTGGGGGATCCAGGCAAGCTACACCTCCCTGGACTTCTAGGGGTGTCTAGTTTTAAAATATGTCTGGGTTTGGTAAGTTTCCCTAGATGAAGGCCGCACTCAGGACCAAAAACATATGTGCCCCTCTGCCCCAAACACAGGTAGTTTTGCAATAGATCATTTTGATGTGTCCACGTACTTATGTGATGTTTCAAACACAAAAATTGTGAAAAAAATGCACTTAGGTTATGTAGAAAAGACCCCTCACCCATTAAGTTGGTGGCATGCTTCATCTTCGGGGTCCCACCCGAGACACCTAGCAGAGCAGGTTTTGTTATTTTTACCACACATACTGGTTGGATTTGGCACAGGGGTGATTGATGGTTCAGTAGATCAAATTTCATTAACAAGAGATTTCACAAAAAAGAAATGCACTATTAATAATTGAAAGGCCAAAAAACTGAACCAATGACTCACAGCTCGTGAGCTTTACAGTCCATTCAAACACCTTTCATACATGACATGTGCAAGACCATTCACGCCACCAGCCACGGGCCCAGCACATTACAACACTTGCATGGACAGACAGCGCCACTCATGGGCCCATCACTTACATACACCCTCATGCCTGTTACAGCAATCACTCCAGCTGATGGGAGTGTGTGAACTGGCGTTTGCCTGGCAGTGTGTTGCAGTAGCCAACAGAAAGTCAATATTTACACCGCCAGCCAAGCACCACCCCACGCACACCGCCAGCCAAGTGCCACCCCACGCACACCACTAGCCAAGCGCCACCCCACACACACCACCAGCTAAGTGCCTCCCTACGCACACTGCCAGCCAAGTGCCACCCCACGCACACTGCCACCACTTTTTTTTTGTTTTTACACAACAAAGAAACCACTAATTACAAATAAGTACAAAACTACAAACACAAAAGCTCTAACTGAATACATGATAGTAATGCCAACCGTGAAACTGAACATATGAAAATATAAAACAGCAGTTTACACTCACGGTATTTCCCAATAATTCTTCTGTGTGGTAGCTCCTGAAACAACCACCCACACACGGCCCAGGCTTTGAAGGACAATCAGGGCAGTACATCCTAGTCTCCTTCCTGATACCTCTTTGAGCACAGACTCTACATCTCTTAGCAGGAACGTTTTTTTGGGCTGTGGGAGGAATGTGCTCAGTGATGGTCTTTCAATCTAGCCACATCCTCCACCACTGCTTCTCTAGGAACTCTTGCCTGTTCCAGCACAACAAGGCTTGCTATGATAGACTCCGGAAATTTCACAAATTTCATCCTTGACTCTGGAGAACTATCCTTGAACACAACAAAAGTATTAAAAATTGCCAAGTGGAACAGGTGAACTGCTAATTTCTTTTACCAAACATAAGACTTACGAACAGCAGTGTAAGATTCTAACCTCTGATCTACTCTATCAACACCACCTATGTGCTTATTGTAGTCTAAAATGCACACAGTTTTGCGCACTTCAGCAACTTGACCCCAAACAGCGACAGGTGAAGTACTCTCATCATGGATGGTAGTTAGCATGTACACATCCCTCCTGTCTACAAATTGCAGAGCTAGCAGCTCATCATTCCACAAGGCACTGCACTGTCCCTTCTCAAGTTTTTTTACAGACAAGCTCTCTTGGATATCCTTTCTGATTAGAGCGGATTGTGTAACAAGCAACAGGGTCCACTCTGAACAACTCCTTGAACAACTGAACTCCAGTGTAGAAGTTATCAACATATAGATGGTGACCATTGTTAAACAGTCCTCTACCAAGTTCCCACACAATTTTTTCACTAACTCCAAAAGTGGGTGGACAACCAGGGGGGGGATCAATACTGGAATCCCTACCAGTGTAGACCCAGAAATTATAAACATATCCTGTACTACTTTCAGACAACATATACAATTTAATTCCATACCGTGCCCTCTTGCTAGGAATGTACTGCCTAAAAACCAAACGACCCTTGAACAGGACCAAAGACTCATCTACAGATATTTCTTTGCCTGGAACATAGATCTCTGAAATCAGATCTATCAAATGATCAAGGACAGGTTTAATCTTAAAAAGACGGTCAGAATCGTGGCAAGGCTAAAGCATTCTCTACAAAATGCAACATCCGAAGAAGAAGCTCATAACGGTTACCACTCAAGATTACAGCAAATATAGCACTTGCCATCAAGGGACTAGTAGACCAATATGAAGACAGTGATGGCTTCCTTATCAGCCCCATCAAAAAAGTTAAACCCAATATCTTTTTCAACTCTTCCAGATTTGTGGGACTCCACCAGCTAGCTCTAGAGTGTGGCCTAAGCCTGGCAGCGTTGTCCCTAAAATACTGCTCTGCATACAAATTAGTCTGGTCAACAATCTCTTCCAAAATATATTGTCCAGAAACAACTCAAAAAAGTTGACAGGCAAAAAGTTTTCTGGATAAGCTCGACACCCTGGGAAACCAGTAAACGCAGGCAACTGTGGCTGCTCCATGTTTGGTGCAACCCACGTGTCAGGTCTTCCAATGGGAAGCCTTTCAGCCGCTGGCTACTGCACCATTGGCACATCAGTGTCCTCCTCTAAAACAGGTCCTTCATCAGCACTGAGAGTGGCTTCATCATCAGATGATTCCTTTCTAACAGAAAATTCACTTCCAGAATCTTGCACTTCCTCCTCTGCCTCAGATGCAGAGTCACTCTGATAATGATGGTCAGAAGACAACTCAAAAAGCACACCAACAACCTGCTGAGCCTTCATCCTACTTCTAGCCATGATCATTCCTACAAAAAGTAACAGGACAAATGCACCACCAACAACCAGCACTGTGTAAGATAAGTAACAAACAAAGTGTAGCTTTATCACTTAGAGTTATAAACTCAAAAAGTATACCGCTCACTTGCCTGAAAAAGCTTGACTCACCAGCAACTACTCTGCACAACTACAGCAATCAGCAATGATATCCCACTAAAAAGAGAAAAAAAAGCAAATTAGACCAAGGACAACACAATAATCATTGTACATAAATCTAAGGGCAATTTCACATACAATCCTGCATTCATCATGTCATTCATGCATGGCAACAGTACTCCTTTGGAGTAAATTTAATTACTTACCTAAAACAAGCAACTATGCAAACCACTGGACAACCACTGCTAAAACTGCAAAAAGCCACAGCAAAGGAAGCAAAAGCTTTGAACTAGAACAAAAAGGAGAAATAAACTGTTATTATCATTGTTAGACTGTTCATCCTTGGCGTGGTCTCCCTTAACTTTTTGCCTCTGTTCCCCAGGTTGTTGATGTGTGCTGGACTCTGATTTTGCTGTTTTTGTTACTCTGGGCACTTTACCGCTGTTAACCAGTGCTAAAGTGCAAGTGCTCCTTTACAAAATGTGTATGTAATTGGCTTATCCATGATTGGCATGTTTGGTTTACTAGTAAGTCCCTAGTAAGGTGGACTAGAGGTGTCAGGGCCTGTAAATCAAATGGTACTAGTGGGCCTGCAGCACTGGTTGTGCCACCCATATGAGTAGCTCTGTAAGCATGTCTCAGACCTGCCACTGCAGAGTCTGTGTTTGCAGTTTTATCTGTAAATTCGACTTGGCAAGTGTACCAACTTGCCAGGCCCAAACCTTCCCTTTTCTTACATGTAAGTCACCCCTAAGGTAGGCCCTAGGTAGCCCCAAGGGCAGGGTGAAGTGTATGGTTAAGGTAGGACATATAGGGGGTCATTACGACCTCAGCGGTCTTGGAAAAAGACCGCCGAGGCCGCGGGAGACAGAATACCGCCATTGCCGGCGGTATTCCTGTCTCCCTATTATGACATTTCCACTGGGCCAGCGGACGGTAACAGTGTTACCGTCTGCAGGCCCAGCGGAAATGTCACATCAACATTGCAGCCGGCTCGTAATAGAGCCGGCGGCAATGCTGATGTGCAGCGGGTGCAGTAGCACCCGTCGCGCATTTCAGCGACGGGGCTATGCCAGGGGGCCCCTGCACTGCCCATGCCAAGTGCATGGGCAGTGCAGGGGCCCCCAGTGGCACCCCTAGTCCCCTTACCGCCAGCCTTTCAATGGCGGTGTTTACCGCCACAGACAGGCTGGCGGTAGGGGACTCATAATCCCCTGGGCAGCGGTGCTTGCACCGCTGCCCTGGGGATTATGACCGCCAGGCGGGATCCTGGCGGTATATTGGAGGGACTGGCGGTATGGTGGCCGTGGCAATTGCGCCACGGTCATAATTGCTGGCGGAACACCGCCAGCCTGTTGGCGGTGTTACCGCCACCTTACCGCCGGCCGCCAGGGTCGTAATGACCCCCATAGTAATGTGTTTTATATGTCCTGACAGTGAAATATTGCTAAATTTGTTTTTCACTGTTGCAAGGCCTGTCCCTCTCATAGGTTAACATGGGGGCTACCTTTAAATCTGATTAAAGTGTAGATTCCCTTTGGGAGCGGATGGACATTTGGAGTTTGGTGTCTCTGAGCTCACAATTTAAAAATACATCTTTTAGTAAAGTTGATTTTAAGATTGTGCTTTTGAAAATGCCACTTTTAGAAAGTGAGCATTTTCTTGCTTATACCATTTCTGTGACTCTGCCTGTTTGTGGATTCCCTGTCTGGGTCAGTTTGACAGTTGGGATGGTTGCACCTCACACCAGACAGTGACACAAAAGGAGCTGGGGTGTAGTCTGCATTTCCTGGTGAGCCATCTGTGGTAGGAGGGAGGGGAGGAGTGGTCACTTACACCTGAAATGACTGTGCCTGTCCTCACACAATGCAGTCTCCGACCCCCTGGTGAGTGTCTGGGGCCAGAGTAAGAGGACAAAGACTGGACTTTGTGTGCCTTACATCTTGTGAAGAAATCTCCACGGGCTTGATTTAGAGCTTGCCTCCTGTTGTTTGAAGTCTCAGGGACAGCAAAGACTTCTCTCTGCCAGCACCTGAAGTCTCTGGAGAGGCTCCTGCTATGACAAGTGGTGCCCTATCCAGTCCCTGGGTCCTTGAAAGGAAAACTGGAGGAAATCCAAGGAAATCGACTTCGGACCGACGGCGCTGCTGAATCCGGTGACGCCGCCTGCAACCGACTCCGTGAACTTCGCTGGAACGCAACGACCTTCGCAGGCCTGATGCCGCTGCAGCCCTGATGCCGCTGCAGCCCCGCTGAAGTCCGGGACTCCGTTGAAGTCACTGCACCACTTCGTGACCAACCCCTCTCAAAGTGCGCGGATTCAACATTTCGGACAGACGCCGCGATCCCCGACTTCGCACAACGACTTTTTTCACTCTTCACCAAAGGTACTGTACTTGGGGGTCTACGCGACTCTGTGTGCGGCGCGCTGGTGTTGGGGGAACAACTCTGTCACGACGCCATGTTAACACCTCATCGAAGCATTTTGTGTTTCTAAGCGCTATTTTTGAGTTTAATCTTTAAAAATTCATAGCTTGACTTGGGTATGTTGGATTTTTGTCGTTTTGGTCTTGTTTTGGCTAGATAACTATTTCCCATTTTTCTAAACTAGTGTTGTGTCATTTTGTAGTGTTGTCATTAAGTTACTGTGTGTGTTGATACAAATACTTTACACCTAGCACTCTGAAGTTAAGCCCACTGCTCTGCCAAGCTACCAAGGGGATAAGCAGGGGTTAGCTGAGGGTGATTCTCTTTTACCCTGACTGGAGTGAGGGTCCCTGCTTGAACAGGGGGTAATCTGACTGTCAACCAAAGACCCCATTTCTAACAATCATAAATGCAAATACTTCGTCAGTTGACAAACACCCGCCACCAACCATTTTAAAATTTTCCCTGTTGTCTAGTGTTCTCTGCTTGGGGGCAGATGGGCCTAAAAAAAAAGCCCATCTGCCCCCAATGGGGACAGAAATGGCATAGATTATATTGGCCCCTTTGGGGGCGACCCTTGCCCAAGGGGCCACCCCCCCCACACAAAGCACATACACACACATGATCCCTGGCGCTAAGTGGATTCTGCCCCCTGTTGGAGGCAGATGGGCCTAAAACAAATAGGCCGATCTGCCCTCAAGAGGGGCAATACTGCCCAATAGTGCTTTTTGCCCCTTGGTGACGCCCCTTCCCCAAGGGGGTGCCCCACACACAGAAAAAAACAAAATAAATCCCTGGCGTCTTCATGGCTTCCGCCCGAAAAAAATATGCCAATCTGCCCCCAAGGCGGGAGGGCAGAAATGGCCTTCATTATATAACCCCATTTGGGGGGTGACCCTTGCCCAAAGGGCCACCCCCCACACAAAGCACACACACACACACACACACACACACACATACACAAACATTATCCCTGGCTCTAAGCGGATTCTGCCCACCTTGGGGGCAGATGGGCCTAAAAAAAATAGGCTGATCTGCCCCCAAGGGGGGCAGAACTGCCCGATAGTGCTTTTTGCCCCTTGGGGGTGACCCTTGCCCAAGGGGCCGCCCCTAACACAAACAAATCAGCCAAAAAAGCAATCCCTGGTTTTTAGTGGCTTTCTTCCCCCCTTGGGAGAAGATCAGCCTAAAAGTAAAAGGACGATCTGCCATCAATGGGGGCAGAAACGTCGAGAAATACATTGCCCCCAAAGTAGAGCGACCCTTGGCCAAGGGGTCGCTCTCCCACACTGCAAACACACGCACACTCACACTAATTCCTTGGTGTCTAGTGGGCATTCCTGCTGCCGATCGCCTCGCGATCGGGCAGCAGGAATGCTAAAAGAGACATTGAGGGAAAGGAAACCCCTTTCCTTTCCCTGATGCCTCTTTTAGAGGGATCCCCCACACCCGGAGATAAAACTCTCCTCCGTTCTGTTGGGTGCGCTGGAAGCAAATGGCTTCCAGCGCGTCTTTGCACCCTTTCATGATGTCAGCGTGCAATCGCACGCTGACGTCATTGGGGGGGTAGAGATAGAAGGAGAAGTGATTCCCCTTCAAACCCTGACCTGGATGGGTGGGAGGAGCCCCTCGGGGGAGCACTAGTGCTTCCCCAGAGGGCCTGTACATAGACGTAATGGATACGGCCGTGGTGCCTAAGAGGCCCTGCCACAGATGTAACCATTACATCAGTGGCATACAAGGGGTTAAAGAGTGCGTTAAGGTGAAATGCGTTTATTCCCGCTAAAGATGTTAAAGAAACATGTTAGACCTGACAGCCTTAAGGTGGTCACCCTCAACTTTTTGCCTGTCTCCCTCCACTTTTTGACACTGTTTTTGCTGGTTATAGGACTCTGTGCACTTTAACACTGCTAACCAGTGCTAAAGTCTATTTGCTCTCTCCCTCAAAACATGGTGACATTTGCTCATGCCCAATTGGCTTATTTAATTTATATATAAGTCCCTACTAAAGTGCACTACATGTGCCCATGGCCTGTAGATTAAATGCTACTAGTGGGCCTGCAGCACTGATTGTGCCATTCACATAAGTAGCCCCCTATCCATGACTCAGGCCTGCCATTGCTAGGCCTGTGTGTGCAGTTTCACTGCCAATTCGACTTGGCATTTAAAAGTACATGCCAAGCCTTAAACTCTCCTTTTTCTACATATAAGTGACTCCTATGGTAGGCCCTAGGTAACCCATATGGCAGCGTGCTATGTAGGGAAAAGGCAGAAGATGTACCTGTGTAGTTTATATGTCCTGGTAGTGTAAAACTCCTAAATTCGGTTTACAATGCTGTGAGGACTGCTCCTTTCATAGGCTAACATTAGGACTACCCTCATTCTGATCTGAAAGGAGTAACAAGGTCATATTTAGTATGGCCAGAATGGTAATACAAAACCCTGCTGACTGGTGAAGTTGGATTTAATATTACTATTTTAGAAATGCCACTTTTAGAAAGAGAGCATTTCTCTGCACTTAAATCCTTCTGTGCCTTACAATCCACGTCTGGCTGGATAAGTTGACAGCTCCCTCGTGCATTTCACTCAGACAACCCCAAACACAGGCTGCTCAGTCACACCTGCACGCATCTGCATACTGAATAGGGTTTCCTGGGCTAGGAGGGTGGAGGGCCTGACACTTACATGTCGAAGGATAGTGGGCTGCCCTCACACCATGGACTGCCAAACCCCTACTGTGACCCTGGTGGACAGGGTGGAACTGAAAGGGTACCTTGTGCACTTCGGAGCCACTCTTGGAAGTCTCCTCCACTTCAAAAGCACATTTGGGTTTTTAAACAGGGAGTCTGACCCTACCAACTCAGACACTTCTGGACAAGATACCACTGGGGACGAAACTCTGAACCAGAACCTGCAACCTGCCAAGAGAAGCTGCCTGGCTGCCCAAATAACTCACCTGACTGCTTTGCTGAAAAGGACTTGTGCCCTCTGGCTCTGCTGAGAATTGCTCTCCAAGGGATTGGATTGAGCTTCTGAAGTCTCAGGGCCAAAAAGACTTCATCTCTGTAAAGAACTCCTTGTGCGGTGAAAAGTTGATGCACAGCCTGCCGGAATCGACGCGGAGCCTGCATCCCGGTGAGAAAATCACCCCACGCCGAACCAGAATGACGCAGCCCGGCTCCCCGAGTGGAGATCGACCTAGCACCAGTGTTGCAACGCACCATGTACTGAATCGACACATTGCCGAGCCGGATTGACGCAGCCCAACTTCCTGCAAAGAGAAATTGACACAGCGCCTGCCGTGCAACAGAAATTTCCCCGCATTGCCCACCGGATTGATGCTGCTCCAGTGATTTCGTCCCGCCCGCCCAGGATTTCTCTGCATCGTCCCCGGGGTGTTCAAAAACCCTGCAACCCGAAGAAGATCCAAGTCCGCGTGCCGGAAATTGACGCAAGGCCCTTGCTGCATGGAAAATATTGACACATCGTCTGTGTTCGCCCTGAGAAACCGACGCACACCTCCCAGTTTTCCACGCATCTGTGGTCCCTTGCGGATAATTTGAAAGCAAACCAGGTTCTTTGTGCTTGCAAGAGACACTTATTGCTTTTAAGAACTTAAGACTCTTGTTATCATTTTCTAAAGTGATATTTCAATGTGTACTTATCAAATCTTGATCATTTTGACCTGCATTTAATCAGATAAATATTCTATATTTTTCTGAACCTATATGGTGTATTTTTGTGGTGTTTATACTGTGTTATAGCATGATGTATTGCACAGATACTTTACACATTGCCTTCTAAGTTAAGCCTGACTGCTCAGTGCCAAGCTACCAGAGGGTGGGCACAAGATCATTTGTATTGTCTGTGACTTACCCTGACTAGAGTGAGGGTCCTTACTTGGACAGGGGGTAACCTGACTGCCAACCAAAGACCCCATTTCTAACAAAACACCACCAGAAGGAACTCCAGGTTATATTGTGTAGTCCACTAACGGGTTGCATGCATGTACTTGGCTTGAACAATGGTGCACAATTACTGAGAAAGAAGGAGCATTAGCTATTCCCTGATACGGAACATTTAACATGAGAATTTTAGATAATTTGAGCTGAAAACATTATGAAATGAGACTGCCTCCTAGACCTATACAATTTGAAGCCCTCAGTATTTAGGAACTTGTTGTCTGTGAAAGAATGTCAGCTAAATATGAGAATATAATGCAGAAAGCAATTTAGACACTTTCAGAAGCTAGATGGGATTCAGAGCAGAAGATGGGGAGGGCAGCTATATTAGATTGATTCAGAATGTTTCCAGCTATTTCAGTGGAAGGTGATGGAAGTATAAAACCTAAGACTCGAACAAAAGAAGCAGAACAAGCAGAATAGACAGCAGAATCAATCAATCAATCAATCAGAGGATTTGTAAAGCGCACTTCTCACCCGTTAGGGTCTGAAGGTGCTGGGGGAGGGGGAGCTACTGGTCGAAAAGCCATGCCTTGAGGCGTTTCCTGAATGTCAGGAGGTCCTGGGTCTGGCAAAGGTGGAGCGGTAGGGAGTTCCAGGTCTTGGCGGCCAGGTGAGAAAAGGATCTTCCTCTGCTGGTGGTGCGGCGGATGCGGGGGACGGAGGCGAGGGCAAGGCTGGCAGAGAGAGGATTGCGGGTGGGGGTGTGGAAGGTGAGTTTGTTGTTGAGGTAGGCTGGACCTGTGTTGTGGAGGGCTTTGTGTGCGTGGGTGAGGAGTTTGAAGGTGATCCTCTTCGATACTGATAGCCAGTGTAGGTCTCTGAGGTGGGGGGAGATGTGGTTGTGGCGTGGGACATCAAGAATGAGGCAGGAAGATGCGTTCTGGATTCTTTGCAGCTTCGTTTGGAGTTTGGCCGTGGTTCCTGCATATAGAGCATTTCCGTAGTCCAATCGGCTGCTGACCAGGGCGTGGGTGGCAGTTTTCCTGGTTTCGACAGGAATCCACTTGAAGATCTTGCAGTGTTGTAGCAGGAAGAGGAGATGGCGTTGACCTGCTGAGTCATGCTGAGTGTGGAGTCCAGGATGAATTCCAGGTTGCGTGCGTGGGTGGTGGGCGAGGGTGAGGTTCCTAGGGAGGTGGGCCACCAGGAGTCGTTCCATGCTGAGGGGTTGGCGCCAAAGATGAGGATCTCTGTCTTGTCTTTGTTTAACTTGAGGCAGCTTCATTCCATCCAGCTGGCGATGGCGTGAAGACCTTTGTGGAGGTTGTTCTTTGCAGTTTTAGGGTCTTTCGTGAGCGAGAGGATCAGCTGGGTATCGTCTGTGTAGGATACTATGTTGATGTGGTGGGTTTGTGCGATGTTGCCGAGCGGGGCCATGTAAATGTTGAAGAGCGTAGGGCTGAGAGACGATCCCTGGGGGACGCCACAGGGACACTGGGACGACTGCTGTGCGCCAGGGGGAGGACAGGCCCAGGGAACTGACTCTCCAGGAGGGACTCAATGCAATCCTGGGAGCATTCCTAACATTCCCAGGATACGCTGGGCCAGATCATGGACAAGTTGCAGGAGAACATGCGGCTGCAGGAGGGACAGTACCAGGGGATCAGGGAGGACTTGAAGGCCATTAACACCATCCTGGTCTCCATAGCAGGGCTGCTGGCAGACATGGCCAACATTATGAGGGAGGCAGTGTCACACCAGCGGGCCCCTGCCACTAGCCAAACATCTGAACAGCCCTCCACCTCTGCTGCCACTAGTGGACCGGAGGCCCCACCACAGGACCAACAGGCCACCAGCACCCGTTCCCTGCAATCCAGGAAGAAGCCAGAGACTATTGCCAAGACCCCGCCACGAAATAAGGCTCTCCTGAATGTCACCCTTGTGACCCACTCTGTCACCTTGTCCACCTTGAACTGCCATTGTTCCCCTTCCTATGCCCCTTTGGACAATGCACCTGTGCTACCAATAGACTGGACTCTACCCTGGACTTTCCTCCATCATCACCCCTGTCCATTGCACTACCCCCTTTTCTTCCTAGGGCTTAAATTAACAACCTTGGAAAAAACAAGTATGGAGTATGTCAAATGACTCAATTATTTGTTTAACAAGGTTTAAACATTGCAATTCAACTGTACAGCAATGTATACATAGGAAAGACCTGTATTTGGCAGCGGTGAACACACCAGGAGCAATAGTGGGGCACCAACATCTGCAAAAAGAGTTGCCAAAGGGTACAGTGAGTGGGCATAGAAATGGGACTTCACAGCCTGCCAGTAACAATGTCAAACAAAAAACTGTCAATGAAATATGAAGTTACACTGTCTTACCTGTGTGCCATTGGAAGCACTGACGTATCACTGCAGTTCTGTTGTCCTCATCCTCTGCCTCCTCATCTTCACTGTCCACAGGGCCCACTGATGCTACATGGCCCTCTCCAGCCTCCTCCTCCTGCAGAAAAGGCACATGGCGTCTCAAGGCAAGGTTGTGCAACATGCAGCATGCCACGATTATCTGGCAGACCTTCTTGGGTGAGTGGCACAGGGATCCACCTTTTAGAATGAGGCAACAAAACCTGGTCTTCAGGAGGCCGAAGGTTTGTTCCATTTTTCTTCTTGTTCATCCATGTGCCTCATTGTAACATTCCTCTGCCCTTGTCCTGGAATTCCTCACAGGGGTCAGTAGCCATGAGAGGTTGGGGTAACCAGAGTCGCCTGCAAATACCAAGAGAGAACTGTTAGCCATGCACAATGATATATGGCCCACACCATACCCATACACCAACAGCCACTGGGTGAGAACCAGGGCTCACCTATTAGCCCCACCCTGTGCCTCTGGAGTTGGGTCATCACATCTGGGATGCTGCTATTCCTCAGGATAAAAGCATCATGCACTGAGCCTGGATACTTAGCATTGACATGGGAGATGTACAGGCCCACCAAACACACCATCTGCAGATTCATCGAGTGAAAACTGTTTTGATTTCTGAAGACCTGTTTATTCTGGGGGAGGGCAAATCCAATATGTGTTCCATCAATTGCCACAATGATTTAGGGGATATGTCCCATTGCATAGAAGTCAGCCTTCACTGTGGCCAAATCCTCCACTTGGAAAACAATGTAGAAAACAATGTAGCTGCAAGTGTGTTTAATCAGGGCAGACAACACTCGGGTCAGCACTATTGAGAACATTGGCTGTGACATTCTGCTGCCACGCCTACTGTCACTTGGAAAGAACCAGTTGCCAAGAAATGGAGCACTGCTAGGACTTGCATAAGAGGGGGGATCCCAGTGGGGTGACGGATAGCAGATATCAGGTCAGGCTTCAATTGGGCACACAGCTCTGTGATTGTGGCCCTGTCAAGTAAGTAGGTGAGTATAATGTGCCCGTCCTCTATTGTTGCCAAGTCCACTAGGGGTCTATACATGGGGGATGTCTCCATCTCCTATTCATCCACAGCGGTTGCAATCTACGGGGCAAAAGAGTGAGGAGCCAGTCATAGTCTGTACATTGTAGCCACTACAGTTCAATGTATGATGTGATTTATTAATGTATTAGTGGCATATGTCTTGAATGTACAATTGTGATCTGTGACACAGTTAGGATCCCTGGTTTACCCCCCCTTGAAATGGTGTTCGCCTGTCCTGTATGTAGGGACAGGTAGAAGTGAGGTAATTCCGCTGACGTTGTGCGCTGTTGCGGGTGGCGGTCGGGAACCGCCGTGCAACTCCTCATTGGTTATAATTGGGCCCTATGGGTTACAGTGGCCAATGGTGATGTACTCCGGCGGTGACGGTATGCACCGCCGTGGACGTCACCACCATTTTCTGTCTGATCACTCACTTGCTACCTGACCTTCAACAGGATAGGATCTACACTGCATGTGCTGTTGTGACCTGTGTCTGGAACCTACCATGGCCCCTGCCTTCACTTCGGCGAAGTTGGAGCGACCGGCGGATGGGGTCCTACCCCAGTACGGACTGCTGTATGGGCCTCCAGGCCAACAGGTGGGTACACTGTGAGCACAATGCATGAATGCATGGAGTGCTGTGTGAAGGCCTCGTGTAAGGGGTTGGGTGGATGGGCCCTGGGCAGCGTGTAGCATGTATGCTGGGCCATGTCTGTGCGTAAGTGCGTAAGGGGATGGGAGGGCCATGGTGGGCCATGAGTGTAACAGGCAGGATGGTCCAACTAATACCTTTCACTGTGTATATTTCCTCTGCAGGTCAGTGCCCATTAAAAGAACAGTATATGGCATGCCATCGCCAAGGACGTGCGGACCCAAGGGGTCTACGGCAGGCGGAGCACCCACTGTCGGAAACGTTGGGAGGACCTGAGAGGCTGGGCACAGAAAGACGGCAGAGGCCCATCTGGGGATGGCCTCCCAATGAGGAAGGGGTGCCTGTCGAACCCTGACCCCCCTGATTGCCCGCATACTGGCGGTGGCCTCTCCATCATTACTACTTATGTCTGGTGGGGTGGTATCCAGGTGGAGGATGTGTGCCTGTGGGTGCCCCTAGGTCAGGCCTGACATTGCGGTGTAGGTCCCATGTTGGGCAGGGGTCTGATGTGATATTCCTCCAACCTAGTTAGTAGGCATCCACTAGTGGGCAGGGGTGTGTGGGTCCCGGGTATGCTGCAGTGAGCGGTATGAGTCCCTCCCCATGCCCTGGTGACTAGCATTGTTACTGGTACTGCCATGCATAGTGTGTAGGGCTGTTCCCTGTGTGTGAGGGTGCTGTGTACACCAACGTTAGTGTTGGTGCAGCTACTGACCAAGTGTATCCTTTGTCTCCACCCCTTTCCTGTTTTGTCATCCTGTCCTTCTGTGCATTAGCGTCATGTGGCGGAGGAGCAGAGGCACCGGCGACGGATGGAGCTGCATCCCACAGGACCCAGGAGGCAGAGTCCATTGACGGTAAGGGCACCAGTGGGACGGAGGGCGAGGGAAGCACCAAGGCGGAGACTGTAGGGGACAGTTCGGACACGGGTACCTCTTCGATGGAAGCTCCTTGGTGGTGGTGGACACCTCTGTGCCCACCCCGTCTACAGGTACAGCCGCCACCCCCGTAGCAGCACCGCCCTCCCAGCAGCCTCTCAGAGAGTAGCCTGTGCCCACTCACCCAGGAGGGTGGGCATCCCCTTTGGCCCAGGCACCTCAGGCCCTGCCCCAGTTAGCGCTGCTGCCCTCAGTGAGGAGGCTGTTGACCTCTTGCGATCCATCTCTGTTGGGCAGTCAACCATTGTGAATGTCATCCAGGGGCTGGCAGCCCAAATGCAACCATCCAATGCATTTTTGGAGGGCATTCACACTGGCTTGGCGGCCCAACAGAGATCAATCCAGGCTCTGGCCTCCTCTCTGATGGCAGCCATTGTCCCTGTTTCCACCGCTCCTCTAACTTCCTCTACCTAATCCCATTCCCCTCAACCCCAACCTATCCCAAGCACACAGGCAGACGAGCATGCACACAAGACAACGCACAAGAGTGGCACAGGCAAACACAAATTCCACACTTCATCCCACAGGCACTCACACAAACACCATCCAGATGCAGACATACCAACATCCACTGCTTCCACTGTGTCCCCCTCCTCCTCCTCTTCCACATTCCTCCCAGTTGCACCTACACTCACACCTTCATGCACTACATCCTCATCCACTACCCCCATCACCAGCACACCTATCAGAACACACACCTCACTGGCAGTCACCCCGCACAGCTACACACAGGTCCCCTGTGTCCTCTCCCACTGTGTCTGTGCCCCCTCCTCCCAAAGTACACAAACGCAAGAACTCAGACACCCAGTAGCCATCCACCCCACAACAGCATCCAGCCCATGCACCTGCACCCAAACACAGCAGACAAACACCTCCTACAACCACTCCCTCTTCCTCCACTCCCAGACCTACTCCCTCTTCCCTCCCGAATGCACCTAAGAAACTTTTCCTCTACACCACTGACCTCTTCCCTCTCCCTCCCCCGTCCTTCACGTACGGCCAGGGTGTGTAAAACCTGGGCAAGCACCTCAGCCATCCAGTCCACGGGCCCAGTAGTGTCCACAGCAACTCGTGGTGGGAAGGGATCCCAGGCACCAGGCAGCCACACAGAAAGAGTGCCTGCCCAAGTGCTGCCAGGAAGGTCAAGGTGCCACCCACTGCTGCTACCATGAAGGTAAAGGTCCCACCCCCAGCTTCTGCCAAGAGGAGCAAGGAGCCACCCCCAGCTGCTGCCAAGAGGAGGGAGGAGCCATCCCCAGCTGCTGCCAAGAGGAACAAGGAGCTATCCCCAGCTGCTGCCAGGAAGGGCAAGGGGGCAGCACCCGTGGACAGAAAAGACAAGGGGCCTGGTGCTGGGACTCAGTCGGGGCACCCACCACCAATCATGGTGGTGCAGCCATCCAAGGCTGCAGGGGATGGACAGGAGATTCCCCCCACAACCACCAGCAGCAGCAGCACAAGCACCATCACCACCACCACCAGTCGGCAGCCGTCCGAGGCTGCAGGGGATGGGCAGGAGCTTCCCCCCACAACCATCAGCAACATTACCATCAACACCATTGAGCAGCTGTCACCACCAGCGGACAGTGTGTAGTCCTGCTTCCATGGGCTGTTGTGCGGGCTGCCCCTGCAAATCATGTGGGATTGACACCCACCTGAGAGACTGTGACGTTGCACTCCCCAAGTCCTGCATCACAGGACATGATGCCCCCTCCAGAACCAGTGGAGAAGCCATCCACTGACCCCATCCTCCCCAGGATGAAGAGCACAGGGCAGGATGCCCCCTCATTAACCAGTGGGGAAGCCATCCACTCACCCCATCCTCCCCAGGATAAAAAGCACAAGGCACGATGCCCCCTCCAGAACCGGTGTAGAAGCCATCCACTCACCCCATCCTCCCTAGGATAAAGAGCACAGGGCAGAATGCCCCCTCCAGAACCAGTGGGTAAGACACCCACCTACCCTAGCCTCCCCAGGACCAAGCTCAGGGCATGTTGCCCCCTCCAGAGCATGTGGGCAAGTCACCCACTTGAAAGAATGTGGCTTGCACTCCCCAGGACCAAGCTTAGGGCATGTTGCCCCCTCCAGAGCATGTGGGCAAGTCACCCACTTGAAAGACTGTGGTCTTGCACTCCCCAGGACATCGCACAGGGCATGTTGCCCCCTCCAGAGTATGTGGGCAACTCACCCACTAGAAAGACTGTGGCCTTGCACTCCCCAGGACAGTGCACAGGGCACGTTGCCCCCTCCAGATCCAGTGGGCAAGTCACCCACTTGAGAGACTGTGGCCTTGCACTCCCCAGGACCAAGCACAGGGCATGTTGCCCCCTCCAGAGCATGTGGGCACGTCACCCACTTGAGAGACTGTGGCCTTGCACTTCCCAGGACAGCGCACAGGGCATGTTGCCCCCTCCAGAGCATGTGGGCAAGTCACCCACTAGAAAGACTGTGGCCTTGCACTCCCCAGGACAGTGCACAGGGCACGTTGCCCCCTCCAGATCCAGTGGGCAAACCACCTATGTGAGAGACTGTGCCCTTGCACTCCCCAGGACCAAGCACAGGGCATGTTGCCCCTCCAGAGCATGTGGGCAAGTCACCCACTTGAAAGACTGTGGCCTTGCACTCCCCAGGACAGAGCACAGGGCATGTTGTCCCCTCCAGATCCAGTGGGCAAATCACTCACTTGAGAGACTGTGGCCTTGCACTCCTCCAGGACCAGTGGTTTTGTTCCATCTGCAGGCTGAGGTGCCCCCTGTTCCCCGTCCCCCTGGGGTGCCTGCCTATTTTCCAACTGATGCCCCTGCAGTGTTCTCCCTGTGTTGGTGCAGGAGACAAGTGGAGCCTTGGACTTTGTGATGTGGCCCTGTGGCCCACGAACATTGAGGACTGGGCAGTGTCCCTTGATTTGTAAATATGCATATACTTTTAGATTGGATGCACGTATTACTACTTAATTTATCTTATAACACTACCTTTTATCTATTTGTGTTGTCCTTGACTTTTTCCAGAGGGTTACAAGATGAATATGTTTTCTTGTGCATCTGACTGTGTGTATGGTGTTGGGGAGGGGGCGTGTGTTATGCGTGTGTGTATCACTCTCTTTCCCCCCTCCCCTGCGTGCTAGGCCGCTGTACTCACCGTGGTCATCTTCGCTGTTGTTGGTGTTCGTGGTGGAGCAGGATGTAGAACAGCATTGGGAATATATGCAGTTCAGGCTCCATGGTGGTGTGGTTCTTCCCTGAGTCTCCACCGGTGAGTCGTTTCCCTTCTGTGCAGTGTTTCCGCCAGGCTTTTGATGTCGTTGGTACTGCCCCGGAAAAGGTGGCAGAATGGGTTGGCCGGGGTGCCTGTAGATTCCGCCCTGGCGGTCGCTGTGTTAAAGTGGCTGTATGTCTGAGCTCTTTCCGCCATGGCCATGGTCAGCCTTTTGGCGGTATTACCGCCACTTTATCATTGACTGCCAGGGTTGTGATGAGGGCCAACGTGTCCCCAAAAGATATTGATTAGCAGGAAATTGACAGAATAGCCCAGGAGATGAAAGAATATATTCATGCTTATTATGAGAGATTGTTGCAAGCATTCAAGAATCACAGTGGTACTGTGACTATAGGAGCTAAATATATGGGTCATTTTGTGTGAAGATTTGTCCAGAGATTAAGGCCAGACATTAGCAAAATGATTCAGCAGCACCTGATTTGTTGGCAGACTAAACTGATTGATGAGATTCTTCATTATGCAAAGTTCTGTAGTGATGCGATGGAGTTGAAACAGAAAAAGCTGAGAGAAAAAGTCATGGTTATACAATTGAAAGCTGTCCAGAAAGCAAATCAGAATCTGCAGATGGTGTTGAACACTAGTGCGAGACAAGGAATTCCGCATTAGGTGATGAAGGTGTTCAGATAGATCAGAGTGGAGGTGCTCTTAATGGACAGTCTTTGAAATCCGTGTCATGCATGTGGCAATTTGGGTCACTGGCAACAGAAATGTCCATGTAATAATGTGAATGTTCAAGAGCTGAATGGTGGAGTTGATCAGACTTACGCTAATAGTCAGGTTCAAATTCAAAGAGTTCAAAGACCCCAAATTCAGAATGTACGTGTCCACAGGACAACGGATACAGGTACTACAAGCCCAGATGACACAGCAGCAGGTGATTATTTCTCAGCAAACCATGAATCAAATGGCAAATATGAATCAGATAGCATCACATTTTTCCTTAATTTATTTGAGTGATGAGGAATTCATGGAAACATTTCACACTGATAGCTCTGATGATGAGGATTGCATGCTAGGTCCATGATGACGATTGCATGCTAGGTCCATCCGTAGAGGTAGATCAACGTGGTACCTTTGTAAACGTAAATGTTATGGGCCATGACGTGTAAACGTAAATGTTCTGGGCCATGATGTGTCATTCTTAGTCGACACTGGAGCTACATGTTCCACTTTTAGAACAGCTGACATACCAAATTTGCCCCTTTGAGGAAAGAGAGTCCAGGTGGTAGGAGTTGCCAGAAAACACTTGAAAATTCCTATAACAGAGTATGTCCCTATTAAAATAGGCTCATTTGCAGATAAGCACCAATTTGTGGTCTGTAATTCAAGTCCCGTAAGTTTGCTAGGACGTGACCTATTGTGTAAACTGAACTGTACTATCAATGGGAAACCCAAAGGAATAACGATTCAGACAAATGAGGATACAATACCCTGTAAAATCGTAGAACAGAACTCACATGTCACATTGTACCCAATGATGGCATGTAATGATTTACCTGAAGATTTGAAAGAAACTCTGATACCAGAAGTGTAGGATTTTTCGGGGAAAAGAGATAGTGCTCATTAAAGCTTTTGAGCCAGTTAAAATAACTGTAAAACCAAATGCAGTGCATCCAAAATTTCCCCATATCATATGTCCCCAAAGACAATTGCTGCGTTTACCCAATTAATTTACTGTTTGATTGAGCAGGGTATTTTAAACAAAATCATGGGAAGTCCCTGTAATTCACCTACTTTAGGATTGCCGAAGCCCAATGGAAAATACTACATTGTTCAAGATTTAAGGAAGGTGAATGAGTTTGTCGTTCCATGCTGTCCCGTGGTACCAAACCTTGCAGTGATTTTATTCCAAATTCCCTGTGAAGCTGAATGGTTAACAGGCATTGATCTTTGGCAAGCATTCTATTCTGTACCATTGCATTAGGAAAGTTAGTATTTATTTGCGTTCAAATTCGGCAGTCATGTTTTGGCATGGTGCCAAACTCCTCAGGAGTATAGGGAGTCTCCATCCACTTTCAACCAGATCTTGAAAAATAATTTGTAGTCCCTTAAAATGAATATCATTCTTTCTCAGTGTAATATATTGATGACCTGTTGGTTGTGTCAAATACAAGAGAAGCATGCAAAAAAGATACCATTGCTCTTTTGAATCACTTAGGAGAGAATGGCCATAAGGTTTCCTCTGCTAATTTACAGTATTGCAAGATAGAAGCCCTGTATTTAGGTCACCACTTGAGAAAGGTGTGAGGAAAGTGTCACAAGAAAGAATTTCAGCAGTCATGAAAATGAATCTTCCAGAAACACAGAAAGAAGTCTGAATGTTTTTGGGAATAGTTGGCTATGGTTGTCAGTGGATTCCAAATGTCTCCCTTTTGGCCAGGCCTTTGAAGAGGTTAATACACAAGGATGTGACTGACCCGGTACCATTGGATGAAAACTGCATAGGTGCTTCCAAAGATCTGAGAGAAAGTTTATGCCAAGCCCAACTCTGGGAATTCCGGATTATAACAAATGTTTTTCCTTGTTTTGTTGCGAGAGAGATGGATGTGAACTGTTGGTTTTGAACCACTTGTATGGAAGTGCAAACAAGCCTGTGGCTTATTTTTCAGCCACAGTTGATCCTGTAGCTGCTGCGTTGCCCGGGTTGTTTAAAAGCAGTAGCTGCCCGGAGCATAAGCAAAGAGCAGTGTAAAAGCATTGTGATGTGACATCAACTGAACATTTTTATCCCCCACTTAGTGGGGATTTGGTAAACTTGAACAAAGACTCAATATCTCACAAGTGTCCGTTTAACCCATCAAGAGCAAGTAATCCTTGCCTGTTCGAATGTTAATATCAAGAGATGTACAGTGTTAAATCCTGCAACTTTGATACTTATTCCTGCTGAAAATGTAAGTGACCGCAAGGATGGGGTTGAGCATAACTGTCTGAATTGTGCACCAAACTAAGGCCCTCATTATGAATCTGGCAGTTCGCCTGCCCTATTATGACCGTGGCAAAAACACCATGGTGGAAACGCCTCCACCACCAAGCTCCTGCCACCAGGCAGCCTGGCGGTGGCGGCGTTTCAGATCCGACAGGGCAGCTCTGCCCTGCGGATTATGAGTCTGATTCTGCCAGCTTTTTCCTGCCAGTTTATACTGCCAGGGAAAGGCTGGTGGAATGGCTGACTCGGGCCCCCATGCACAGCCCCGGCGTGCATTTCACTGCTTGAATTATGGGCAGTGAAATGCGTGACGGGTGCTACTGCACCTGCCGCACTGCCACATTGGCGCCGGCTCCATTTGAAGCCGGCGTCAATGTAAAGGCCCTGTTTCCCGCTGGGCCGGCGGGCGGAAACGCTGTTTCCGCCCGCCGGCCCTACATCATTATAGGGCCGGCGGGAGCTTCGCCGCACTGGCGGTCTTCCATCGACCAGTAGCACGATTGACAGCAGCCTATCCCGCCGTCATCATAATGAGGGCCTAAATCTTGATAATCACAATGTTACCTTAGATGAAAATGACTATGTCATGTTTGTTAGTGGCTCCTGTTTGAGAGATAAAGATGGTCGCCTAAGAGCAGGTTATGAAGTTTGCACAGTCTCAGGTGTGATAAAAGCCTACTGGCTTTGAAGAGTCTTTTCAGCCCAAGTAGCTAAATTGGTTGCCCTTACCAAAGCATGCTGTGTTTCTGAACAGCTTAAAATGAGATATTTCACTGACAGCCAATATGGGTTTGGTGTCGTTCATGATTCCGGACACTTATGGTCCCAGAGAGGCTTTATGTGCTCATCTGGTGACTGTGACCGGGCGTGGCCGGCGAGGAGATCCACGGATGACGTATCGGACGGTGCCGATACGTCATTTCCGAGTCTTCCCGTTGCCGGGGAGACGCGGCAGGAGAGCGACCAGCGGGACGGTGTTTCCGGGGCAACGAGGATGGTTTCCCGGGGCGGGGGCAGAAAAGGGGAGGACGCGCAGAGCGAAAAGGAGGAGAGGGACACGGAGAAGAAGGACAGGAGGAGAGCGGCACGCAAGGAGGAACAGGAGGAAGAAAGGAGAGAGAAGCAACAGAGCCTGGAGAAAGGAGACCAACAGGAGGACCACTACAAAGCCAGCCACGACCCCGGAGGGTCGTGGCTAAACAAGGTACGGTCCTTGTGGACCCAGAAAAGGGGCATAGGGAAAAAAGGGACTGGGGAGGGGCTATAAGAGGAGGGGTGGGAAGGGAGGTAAAAAGGAGCACCTCGACTAGCACATCCGTATCACTTACTTCTCACTACAAAAATAGATGTGAGCACGTCATTCCTCAACTCCTCACTGGCACCAAAACCCCCCCCTCCTTTTTGTGTTTACCTATTCCCCAGTCCATAGAGAGAGAGAGAGAGTAAAAGCCCGGCTATAAACCCAATACTTACCTTAGCATTTTTCCCTTCTGTTTCCGGTATCTTCCTGGACTCATACGAGTAAACAAGGCCGGATTTTCACCTGTACAGACAACAAGACCAACATAGAATCACCACTCTGGGAACAGAAAAAAAGAAGACGAACAGAACGACGGGGAAAACCAATCATCCTTTTTCTTTGTTCAAACGCGTTATTTCACCATATATCTTAAAAATAAACCACTTACCACTAAGAAACAACGCCTCAGTGATCTTTATACTGTTCGACCTGCCACAGTGGTGTCAGAAGTGGGATAGTCCCGTTGGACCTCCTCGCAGTAATCGAACAGTATAACAATGAGTGACAAACCCTTGTTGGAAGATATGATAAAACAATTGGCCGAAGGCCAGCGACATCTGCAGCTGGTGTGGGAAGCACACCAGTGAGAAGCCAAAGAGGACAGGGAAGCCTTACAGTCGGCTTTGAAAAGTCAGACAACAATCCTTGCGAATAATCAACTGGTCCATGAGACGGCCATGAAGAAATTGACTGAGACTATTGCTAGTAGTAAGGTTCATCCCAATGTCCCCAGTTCTGTGTTACAGAAATATCAAGAGGGAGACGACCCCGAAGCCTTTTTTACTAATTTTGAGAGAGTGGCGTCATCCGCCCAATGGCCTGAGGATAGATGGGGTCAGTATGTCGCGCCCTTACTTACAGGAATATTACAAGCAGCATATCAAGCAGCAAACCCGGGTGGAACCACGCCCTACCAAGAGATAAAGACTAGTATCCTAGAACGTGTGGGACATGACACTGAATACTATAGGGTAAAATTTCGGAAAATCAAATGGGGACTGAATGAGGATCCCCGAACCTTTTATTATCGGGTAAAGGATTTGGCGTTGAAATGGCTGGGCCCTTCCGGAAATAGTAGGGAGGAAGTGATCCAAACAATTGTTCTCTAACAATATCTAGAAGCCCTGCCTACCACCACAAAACACTGGATCTGTCAGCATCCAAAGGTGAATACTGACATGGCGATCGACTTAGCGTGTGCTTATCATCGCTCGACAGATATAAGAAGTGTTTCACCCCGACCCAGCCTAAAACCTGGGCCTTCCAACCCTAAACCCCCTCCCAGAGTCCTTCCCGAAGAACCAGTTCCTCACAGACTGAGTGACCACCCACTGATAGCCGGACCCCAATGTTACAACTGTGGGGAATGGGGCCACATTGCCCGAGTGTGCCCGAGGAAGCAGGATAGTAGTGAGCCAATGGAGATTGGAGTTACTAGGCGACGGGTACTGTGTACCGGAAGAGGTAACCAGAAGTTTAAACAGACCCTGAATGTTAATGGACGAATAGTATGGGCCCTTATTGATTCAGGGTGTAGCCAATCTGTGGTGAGGAAAGACATAGTAGACATGGTGGATAAAGGAACAGAGAGATGGGTGAATATTTGTTGTATTCATGGAGATAAAGAACAATATCCTTTACATGACATAACGGTGGAATGGGGAAACTACCGGGATGTCCTACCGATGGGTATAATGGCAGACCTGATTGAGGAGTGTATCATTGGAACTGATTACGAACATTTTCAAGAAATTCTGGATTACGTTAGACAACCCAAATTGACACAGGATTGGTGGAAAGAAGCCCCTTTTTCTGACAGCGTTATAGAATGCCCAACAAACCGTAGGAAATTGACACGCAGAGAGAAACAAATAGAAAAATCGAATTACCTGGGAAAAGAGATACCAGGACCGAGCACGGGTCTTATTGCAGAAACACATGAGGTCCCTGTCAGTTTTCCCCAACAACAAAGGGAAGATCCTTCTCTCGCCCAAGCCTGGAAATCAGCAAGAGAAGAAGAAACCGAGGAGGTGGGTCCCTACTTCCTAGTCAAGAAAAAACTCTTATATAGGATAACCACTACTGGTACAGGGGAACATAAACAACAATTATTGGTACCCGAACATTATAGAAATCAGGTCCTAACTATGGCACATTGTCAACCAGGGGGAGGCCATTATGGGAGGGAAAAGACAGAAGAATATCTCCTTCGCCGGTTTTATTGGCTGGGAGTTTTCGCCCACATACGCAAATATTGTTCCCAATGTCCCAGGTGCCAACTTACTGAACCAGGTAGACCTAAGAAAGCCCCTCTAATGCCCCTACCCATCATAGACATTCCATTCAGTAGGATAGGAATGGACCTAATAGGGCCTGTAGTACCATCAACGAAAGGTCACACGTATATCCTAGTCATGGTTGACTATGCCACCCGATACCCCGAGGCCGTTCCATTAAAAAGTATGACAACCAAAACGGTTGCCCAAGCAATAATCAACATTTTCTCACGAGTTGGGTTCCCGCATGAAATACTCACCGACCAAGGGACTCCCTTTATGTCTACTCTCATGAAGCAGGTGTGTAAGACCTTAGGTATTACCCAAATTCGAACTTCGGTATACCATCCTCAGACAGATGGACTGGTGGAACGGTATAACCGAAAAATAAAAACCTTACTGAGAAAAATAGTGGAAGAGTCAGGGAGAGACTGGGATAAAAAATTACCATTAGTACTATACGCTATACGAACACATGAACAGGCCTCTACAGGCCACAGCCCTTTTGAGCTCGTGTTCGGAAGACAGCCGCGATCCCTTTTAGATATGGCCATTGAAACATGGGAGGAAGAGGCAGAAGAAGGAGGAAGACCCCTTCTAGAATATGCCCACAATTTACAGACTCAGCTACAAGGGTTATGGGACACAGTCCGAGTAAATATGGAACGAGCTCAGCAAACACAAAATTAATATTATGATCGAGGGAGTAAGTTAAGGGTGTTGCAACCAGGAGATCAGGTTTTAATAATGCGTCCAACATCTGAGCAAAAACTAATCGCCAAATGGCAGGGCCCCTATAAGATATTACGAGCTGTTTCTCCTGTTACCTACCTGGTTGAAATATCGAACACTCCTCAGAAAACCCAGATTTATCATATAAATCTCCTAAAAAAATGGGAAGAACCAGACACCGCGGACACTTCCGGAGTAATGTCTGGATTCTTATGTCCTAGTAACAACTTAAATATCGAGTTCTGTCCAAACGAACACAGCAAGGAGGAAGGGCTACCCATAGTAAATGAAACCTTAACGAGATCAGAGAAGGAACAGGTATATAGTTTACTAGAACACTTCCGGAAGTTCTTTTCAGTACTGCCAGGTAAAACCAGTTTGATAACCCATAAAATAAGAACTACACCAGGGACAATTGTTAGGTTACGGCCGTATCGTATTCCCGAGGCGAGGAAACAGATTATGGAGACAGAAATACAGTAAATGTTAGAACAAGGAGTAATAGAACCATCAACTAGTCCCTGGTGTTCCCCGGTTGTTCTAGTACCAAAACCTGATGGTACTATTAGATTCTGTATTGACTTCAGGAAACTTAACGAAAACTCACTGTTTGACACATATCCCATACCCAGAGTGGATGACGTCCTAGAGAAACTAGGAAAAGCAAAATATATGTCTACATTAGATTTGACCAAAGGGTATTGGCAGATTCCCTTAGCCCCAGAGGATAAAGAGAAAACAGCTTTTGCCACTCAGTCCGGTCTTTATCAGTTCACTGTGCTGCCATTCGGGCTCCATTGAGCACCAGCTACATTCCAACGATTAATGGATAGACTCTTAAACCCCTTTCAGTCTTTTGCAGCAGCTTATCTAGATGATGTAGTGATATTTAGTGAAACCTGGAACGATCATCTAAAACATTTACAACAGATTTTCCACACTCTCACTGCCGCTGGCTTAACTGCCAACCCCAAAAAGTGCGTTATAGGAACACCCGACATATCGTACTTAGGCTACAAAATTAGTCAAGGGAGCCTACAACCACAAGCAAAGAAGGTAGATGCCATTCTAAATGCACCTAATCCTACAACAAAGAAAGATTTACGCTCGTTCCTAGGGTTGGTAGGCTACTATCGTAGGTTTATACCTGACTATTCCACCCTTGCCGCCCCTCTCACAGATCTTCTGTCTAAATCCCATCCTAATAGGTTAGCACCTTTTTCGGATCAACAGAGAGCTAGTTTTGAGCAACTGAAGTCATACCTGACCAAAGACCCAATACTCCGGTGCCCGGATTTTTCGAAGCCTTTTCATCTATACACGGATGCCCCGGATGTGGGTTTGGGGGGAGTACTGGCCCAACCCGACGGGGACGGGAGGGATCACCCGGTAGTATATGTCAGTAGAAAACTGTTTCCCCGGGAAAAACACTACCCAACCATTGAAAGGGAATGTTTGGCCATTAAATGGGCCGTGGATACATTACAGTATTACCTTTTGGGCCGACCTTTTATACTTTTTACGGATCATGCTCCCCTCAAGTGGTTATCTGCTCATAAGGATACCAATTCACGGATTTTACGATGGTTCCTTGAACTACAACCATTTTCCTTTCAGGTCCGTCACATACCGGGACCTCAACAGGCCCCAGCTGATTATTTATCTCGGTTCCCAGACTCTACTACGGTCCTCGAACAGGACCGATCATGGGGAGAGGTGTGTGACCGGGCGTGGCCGGCGAGGAGATCCACGGATGAGATCCACGGATCGGCGAGGAGATCCACGGAGGAGATCCACGGATTTTACGATGGTTCCTTGAACTACAACCATTTTCCTTTCAGGTCCGTCACATACCGGGACCTCAACAGGCCCCAGCTGATTATTTATCTCGGTTCCCAGACTCTACTACGGTCCTCGAACAGGACCGATCATGGGGAGAGGTGTGTGACCGGGCGTGGCCGGCGAGGAGATCCACGGATGACGTATCGGACGGTGCCGATACGTCATTTCCGCGTCTTCCCGTTGCCGGGGAGACGCGGCAGGAGAGCGACCAGCGGGACGGTGTTTCCGGGGCAACGAGGACGGTTTCCCGGGGCGGGGGCAGAAAAGGGGAGGACGCGCAGAGCAAAAAGGAGGAGAGGGACACGGAGAAGAAGGACAGGAGGAGAGCGGCACGCGAGGAGGAACAGGAGGAAGAAAGGAGAGAGAAGCGACAGAGCCTGGAGAAAGGAGACCAACAGGAGGACCACTACAAAGCCAGCCACGACCCCGGAGGGTCGTGGCTAAACAAGGTACGGTCCTTGTGGACCCAGAAAAGGGGCATAGGGAAAAAAGGGACTGGGGAGGGGCTATAAGAGGAGGGGTGGGAAGGGAGGTAAAAAGGAGCACCTCGACTAGCACATCCGTATCACTTACTTCTCACTACAAAAATAGATGTGAGCACGTCATTCCTCAACTCCTCACTGGCACCAAAACCCCCCCTCCTTTTTGTGTTTACCTATTCCCCAGTCCATAGAGAGAGAGAGAGAGTAAAAGCCCGGCTATAAACCCAATACTTACCTTAGCATTTTTCCCTTCTGTTTCCGGTATCTTCCTGGACTCATACGAGTAAACAAGGCCGGATTTTCACCTGTACAGACAACAAGACCAACATAGAATCACAACTCTGGGAACAGAAAAAAAGAAGACGAACAGAACGACGGGGAAAACCAATCATCCTTTTTCTTTGTTCAAACGCGTTATTTCACCATATATCTTAAAAATAAACCACTTACCACTAAGAAACAACGCCTCAGTGATCTTTATACTGTTCGACCTGCCACAGTGACAAAACGAAACAGGGAAAAAATGTATAATTTGTTGAATGCGTTACAGTACCAGAAAACATTGTAGGAAGAAGTGACAGAGGAAGAACAGCAAAGTTGGGTTAGAGCAGGATGTGTCAAAAGGAATGAAGATGACGTTTGGGTTTCAAGTGATGAGAGTAGTGTTGACAAATAGCTTACTATTCCCGATGGCAAGACATTACCATGGACACATAGGTGAAGATGTCATGATCAGAACATTCAGACGACCGTGGTTTAATCCTAGAGTTAGAGTGACTGCTGAAGCTACACATCACAGATGTGTCACCTATCAACAAATGAATGGAGAGAAACATAAAGTTACACTGAGTCAAATAGGTAGGTCAGGAGGACAGTTTAACAGAATGCAGTTGGATTTTATTGAGCTAACAGTGTGCAATGGACTGAGATATGTTCTAGTTATTGCCTGTATTTTCTCCCACTGGGTCGAGGCTTATCCCACTAGTTGAAATGATAGTCTTACAGTAGTGAATCTGTTACTTAGAGAGCTGATACAAAGGTTTGGATTCCCGACTTCTCTGGAATCAGACCGAAGAACTCCTTTCAGCAGTGAGGTCAGTAAAATGTTGTGTGCGGCATTACAAGTTGAGAAAAGATTGCATTGCAGTTATCATCCAGAAGATTCAGGTCTAGTAGAACAGATAAATGGAACCCAAGTCCAGACTGGTGAAAGTATGTGCATCAACAACACTGAAATGGCCAGATGCCATGCCTCTTTTTTTTAGGCGTATGCACAAGCCACCTGATAGGAAAACAGGATTATCTCATCATGAAATCATCATGAGGCTTGCTATGAGTTTGCCAGCAGTGCCTCCAAATGCGGTTGTGAACATTACAGATGACTTGGTGCCGGAGTTTTGCAAAGGACTGGCTGACTCATCAGGTTGGAGAGGCTACTCCACAGTTGCAGACGGAACTGTGTCATAAACTATGTCCTGGCGATTCGGTCATCTTAAAAAGACATGCTTGGAGCTCCATTGGAAAGTATTTTTTGTGACAACAGCTGTGAAGTGTGTTGGTCTCCCGAGTTTGGTACATGCCAGCCACACTCGTGAAGATCCAGGTCCCATTCATGAAACAGCACCTGTTCCTGAAGGGTCGGTAACAGTGAGTGGGAGGGGTCAAGTTAGCCAAGCTGTTGTGGCTGGCCAAGTGGCTGCAGCGCAGGCTGTATCTCATGGGGTTCTGAGTGAGTCAACAATAGTGACAATAGTGAATGGTACAGAAGAGTCAAGGCAGAATCAGTTAACTCAGTCAAGCTTTGATGCTGACAAAAGGATCTGTTGTACTAGATAAAAGAGCTGTACCAGGAGACAAATGGCCTTAAGAGAAAACTGTGCCTACTGTACAATTGTAAACAACTATTGCTGAAGAAACTGAAGAGTCAAAGTGAAAGTGATGCGGAAAGTCAGTCAGTCAGTCAGTCAAAAGAACTTTATTCGGACACAGTTGGGCCATAAAAGTGCAAAAACAACAAAATGTTCATAAAAATGTAAGAACTGAACACTAAAAACATAAAACATTAAAAACAGACAATATACTTATTGATCAATAAACTAAGCTATCTGAATATTTAATAAGAAAAACAGGCTTGCAAATGGCTTCCCACCTAAAAGTGCATAATCAGTACAGCCCATAGAACTGAAAAAACGCTAAAAAATCATCATCATCGTTTAAAGAGAATGCATTGAAACACAATATTTAAATATTTAAATTGATTTTGGAAACAGGCTAAACATGCATCCATGATTTTAAGGCAGCCCTAATAAAATTCACAACGCCATAACAGACTTCGGGTGTAGCAGCAGATTGCACATACCTCAGGCCAATTGCCTGAAACGTCTAGTAAACAGAAGGTCAAAAAGAAAAAGATCAAGCAGAACGTACTCAGCACCTGAATGGACTTATTATTGTGCTGATGACTGGGAACAGGAGTTTGCTACCTTTTGTGCTAACAATTTGAATCCAGCTCAAGATTGAAATTGCTTTAGAAATGAACTTTGAAATCTCATTGACAGTTGATGAAGAAGGACATTACATTTTGGAAGTCATCATTAGTAATTGCAAACTGTGCATTTATTAGAGGCAATGGAACTTTTAGAAGAAGTAGGTTTAGTAGTAGTGACAGTTATCATGATTATATTATTGCTTACAGGTTTGATTTTTCCCACAGCAAAGGGTTCAGCTCAGATTGCACCCACACTTTTTTCGAATTTAGTAAATCCCCTTCCAGATCAAAATTCATTTCACAAAGATGAGAAGTATTTACACCCTGGTAGTTCTAAAGGTGATTTAGCAGCAAATGTGTTGTATGAAAATGTTCAGACAGTGGAAGTTCGAGACTGGTGCATGAGTACACAGCTACCTTCATCAGTTAGTCAAAGGATTACATACCACAGTTTATCTTTAACCTATGGAACTTCCTGTAATTGGTTATTAACACTGTTTTATTAGCAGGATTATTACCAATACTTCTATTCAAATTATGATTCAGTGATTTCAATTGTCCCTGTCATGAAACATTTAAGTAGCATTGCAAAGGCAAATATCATTGATTATGTGGGAGGTTTCTATGAACCTACACTGACATTTGAAACAGTATATGCACACAAGAATAATTTAACTTGCATTCTTAGTCCAGTAAACAAGGAATTCATTGGACAAGTTAAGGAGAGAAAGAGAGCAATGAAAGCTAAAATAGAAAAAGGAATTGTTTCCCAGAATTGAGAAAAAGATGCAACACATTTAGGGCCAGATGTAGCAAAGGTTTAGCGACTCGCAAACGGCGAAAATCGCCATTTGCGAGTCGCTAAAGCCACTTTGCAATGTAGAAATGCATTTTGCGAGTCGGAACCGACTCGCAAAATGCATTTCCGACTCGCAACTTGAAGTGGATGGTAACCCAGTCGCAAATGGGAAGGGGTCCCCATGGGACCCCTTCCCCTTTGTGTCTGGCATTAAAAATAATTTTTCAGAGCAGGCAGTGGTCCAATGGACCACTACCTGCCCTGAAAAATACCGAAACTAAAGGTTTCGGTTTTTTTTTTCAAAGTGCAGCTTGTTTACCTTTAAGGAAAACGGGTTGCACTTTGAAAAAAAATAACTGCTTTATTTAAAAGCAGTCACGGACATGGTGGTCTGCTGTTCCCAGCAGGCCACCATCCCCGTGAGTGCCCTGAATCGCTATGGGGTCGCAAATTGCGACCCACCTCATTAATATTAATGAGGTGGGTCTTTGCGACCCCATAGCGACTCGCAGAAGGTGTCTGAGACACCTTTCTGCATTCCAAATTGCGAGTTGCAATTTGCGAGTCGCTGGGACTCGCAAATTGCAACTCGCAATTTGGAACAATGCTACATCTGGCCCTTAGTGTCTTGATATCAAGGAATCCTGGCTATTGATTGGCAACATGTAGGGAAGCTACGAATATGCAGGGTGAAATCAAAGACTGATACACACTTTGTAGGTACTAATGTATGTAGACATGTATTCTAGATTAAAAGTGTTTGGACTTTTATGCTGAATGGACAAGACCCCTCTGTACCAGGTGTTTATTTCATTTAAGGAAGAAATGCCTATTACAAGCTGCCGAAAGGTGGGTATGGCACATGTTACCGAGTAGTAGTTGTTCCAAAAATGTATCATGTGGAACATTTTAATGATTCAGTTTGGAGTGAGAAATCCAAATCCAGAATCATAAGAGGAGCAAGTGCTTCAGAAATTACAGGAGATATTTCTGGGGCCATAATTCCATCACTAGGTGTGATCTTGAATAACATCAAGGTAAGAAAGTTGTCAACAATAGTAGATAAGTTATCTACAGACACTGCAGGTTGGATATTGTTAATGGTCTCAGAAATGGTAGCTATGAGTTCAATGGTTTTGTAAAATTGTTTTGCTTTAGACATATTACCTGTGAAGGAAGGCAGAGTTTGCAAAATGCTACATGTGCAACTATATTGCACTTACGCCCCTGACAATAGTAAGGATATAGGAAAGTACATTTCAAACATGACTGACTTGAAAACAGACCTGAAAGAACTGACAGCAACAGGTGCATAGGAAGCTATAGGAAATAGTTTTACAGCCATTGGTAGATGGTTTGGAAATCTGGAAAAAGGTATTGTGGGAATCAGGCCTCTATTGATAGTGATGTTATCAGTCCTTGTTGCAATTGGATTCTACAAATTATATAGGATCCTGAAGAACAAAAGAGCTAAAAATAGACTGATAAGGGAAAAGATAGAAATGGAGACTCGGAGAAGCTTGTATTACATTAATGTCAAGCAGATGGAGGATTTCAGAAGATCTTACCTGAAATGAACCTCTGAAGTTTTGGGCTGTGGCATTGAAATTGAGAGTGGGAACATTTTGAGATGACATTGTTGCCATCAAAGGGGGCACTGGTGTAGTATGACCTTTAGTAGAGCCCCTCTTATTACAAAAGGTCATCAAAACAAGACAGTCTATATTTTACGTTAATCACATTTTTAATGAGTAAATGTAGAAAGCTGCACTGACATGCATTTTATACGTGCACTTGCTTGTATTTCAGAGTTCAACTTAAGTGGCATTTTAATTAAATCACGTTAGATGGATTAAGCGTATGTTAAACTGCAATTTAAGAATCTAGACTAACAGTGCATATGGAAACAATATTGAATTTCTAGTGATTAGTAAATGATGAATAAGTTAATAAATATGTGCAAAGTAACGGAGGTGCAGTTCTCTGTTGTACCTAATGAAATGCAGCAACAAAGCTTTTTGTTTGTAATGAATTTATTACTCGGATTAATTAAATATTATTATTGCTGAATTTATAATTTTGCATATAACATGTTTTACTAAAATGTGTTAATTAAATGCATTTTATATGTTCTCTTACATTAGCATGAGTGAGGCCTATTGAAGTTTGAAATGTGTGATTGTGTTATAAATTCTGATTCATTTCCTAACGTGAACTTTCTTCTAGGTTATGTTCTCATGAGAAGCTAAACTACTTGGTAATAGATTCTATTGTTTAAGAATAGAGGGAATGTAGCATAGTGACCTTGATGGAAGAACAGTGTGAAACATGGACTGGTATTGTATACAAATGTTTCAAGCGTGTGCGGAGTCACACAGATGGAAGATGCTCCCATGACAGACCTGGGAAGGAAATTACGTTATACGAATATTTCCCATTGGATGATGCTTATTCAACGTGACATAAACTGATACTTTTGACGAATGGTTTGTAAATTCAAAAATACTGTTCGGTATTTTGAACTTTGAGCATTTCCCGCAGTTCGTAGCAGCTTGCAGGAAGCTCCTGATGCTCGCAGATGCCTTGCTGATCCTGATGCTTTGTTCATGCAGATTCCCTGAATGCTGTACCCTAGAGAGGTATCTACCTCTCTACTATTTGCCCTTTGAAATGCCCTTTTAGATTTAGTAATCCTTTTATTTTCCCTTTCAGAAGCCCCTTGAGAGCTTTCCCTTTTTATCTTTGGCCTAACTTAGTTGGTGACCAACAGTCTGAGATCATCTTTTTACAAACAATTTTTCTCCTTTTTATGCTTTTTGTATTTTGCCTGCATGTATCTTTCCTCACACATAGATTTCCCTAATTTGATTAGCTGTAGGGATGACCTCTAAGCAGCCAAAGATTTTTGACTCTGCTAATTTGAATTGACCAATGACTGTTAACTCTGAGCAACACATTATTTCAGTTTTTCAGATATTCTTATTGATGTTATGCATTATTCTTCTTGAATGCTTAGTTTATTACTGCAAGTTTGCCTAAATCTATTTTGATGCCTTGGGCAACGCTTGGTGATTATGTATATTTAAAGCTTGGTTTTGCGCATTGCCTATATGACTTTGAGCTGTGCTTGTAATAACACTATAACTTTATTTCCTGATTGGAGTTTTTCTTCTGTGGGCACAATGGTCATGGTGTTAAAATTGGTTAGTATTGAAATCCTGATGATGGTCCTACCGCACTACTTACTGGGTCGAAAGATTCATCCACCTTGATGATCACTGATTCCTGTAAAGGATGAAAATGCTGCAATAGGAGTAACAGTGCAAGCTTCCTTCCAACATCACCCCTAGTTTGCATTGTTGTAGGAGTAACCTTTCTTGTTGCTACTGTTTGTATCTTCAAATCTTGAACTTGAACTCTTAACATTACAATATCCCTGTTATTTGGTGCACCCTTACCTCACATGGGAAATAATGCCTCAAGGTGCAATATTTATCTTCCACAATGTTACCTCATCATTATGCGTTTAGCATTTTGGGATGGGGAGAAAGGTTTAATTAAACTGCTTTTCTCCTCACTGAGGTGCCAAACTCCAACATGAGTTATTTAGCCCACACAACGTCCCCTAAGATTTACCTGGTGAAAATTGTGCAACGGAAAGAACCTGCAGGATGCGATATATACCGCAAAACTTGGAAACTTAGGGCTAAATGTGAGAAGCATTTTTGCAGTTGCAAACAGCCCTATTTGCAGGATTGGGCCATTTCAGATCATAAAAATGCATTTTGGTCTGTATTAATCTCAAATTGCGATTTGGTATCATGTTACTAAATTGCAATTTGGAATTGAGAACACGTCACAATTTGATAATTGGGCATATTTAGGGGGTCCCTAACAAATACCAAAACAGAATGGGATGTATGAATGTTTTTTGACAGAAATGTGGTTTCAGAATATTCGCACTTTACCACTAATTCAAAGTTGGGGGTAACCCATTTGCAAATGGGAATGGGCTCCTTGGGACCTTTTTCCCTTTAAGAATTTTCCCCAAAAATATTTTTTAAGAGCTGCCAATTGTCCCACAGATCACTGTGTACTCTATAAATAAATGTTAATAAATGATAACATTGATAACAATGATAATACATTTCAATGCATCCTATTTTGCTCTAAGAAGAATGGGCTGCATTAAAAAAAACGATTGCTTTATTTAAAAGCAGTCACAGACATGGTGGTTGGCTAACCCTAGCAGGCCACCATCCCTTTGATGTCAGCGAATCCTAGTGGGTCACAAATTGCAACCTACCTTATTAATATTCCTGAGGTAGTTCTATTTGTGACCCACTACGAATCGCAAATGGGAGAGATATTAGTTTTGTACATTGGTAACAGCAATTACTGATTCACATGGAAGGAAAGCATAGTTTACTTGGTCTCAGTTTGGATACTTGATAGATGCTGAGGTGAATTGTCAGTGGCTCCCATTAAGAGAGGCAAGACATCTGTGAACTGACAAAACCCCAAATTCATGAGACATAGATTATTGTGCCCACAGCTGCAACAAAGAGTAAACACCTGCATGTGGCCTGCTCCCAAACAATGATACACATAAATCTTTTGGTAGGTTGGAAATATTGGATGCAGTTTCATTAACATTGATTTACAGCAAGTGCCCCTTCCTGAAAGGGGGCTATAAATCATTCTTGACAGACTTATCATAAATCATTTTGACATGTGTATGACCCATCAGAGGGTCATACGTCCTTTGTGACCAACCTTCATAAATCAATTTGACATTTATATGATGCACCAACTCTGAAAGACCACAAATCACTTTCTGAATCATTGCCTTATCAGTACCTGTCAATCATAAATCAATTTGCAATAAATCAGCCCAATGTTTTGTGAGGAACTAAAGTCTTTGCACTAATGTTTCTCCTTTTGTGTGGGGTAGTACTACTGTTACCCCATGCAGGTTTAACTCACTACCTTTGATGGTTTGTTGCATCCTGCCCTCCGGTGGACCTGGGTTGCGAACGCCATGTTTTGTGTACCCCCTGCACTGATGGTCCTTTCCTGCCATAAGGCATCCCAAGGTAAGTAGTGCTGCCACCCTGCCGTGTCGGGTGTTACCTCCCCATCATTCTTGAGTTCCTTCCTGCCACCCTCCAGTTCAGCCCAACCTTCAACACTTTAGGGCTCTTGCCTTCCTAGGTGTGTGTGGGTGGGTTTTCTCTCTCCTCGCTGCCGGCTGCACCATTGGATTTGGTTGTCTCGGCCATGGCAGGCCCCTTTGAACCTTGTAAACCCCCTGAGGGGGGAAATTAAAATGGAGACCAGTTCTCCCATTGGCCACTGGTATTTTGTGCCCTTTCTCCCCATTTGGAGCTTCTTCTACTCCTACCCCCCATCTCATCCAAGGGGGCTGCCACTTCCCAGGTTCATTGATTTTTTGCATACTTACCACTCCTGAGCATCTCTTTTCCTGGGCCTTAGTAAGGTTTCTGCTCCACTTCAACTTGCCATAAATCAACCCAACATTTTGTGAGGAACTAGAGCCTTTGCGCCGGTGTTTTTTCTTTTGTGTGTGTGTGGGGGGGGGGTACCCCTTTTAACACTTACATGCATAATCTGCTACATTTGATGGTCCGTTGCAATATGCCATCTGGCGGAACTGAGGTGGAAGCTCTGGGCCATATTTATACTTTTTGACGCAAAGCTGCGCCGTCGCAGTTTTGCGTCAAAAAAATTACCGCTGGCTAACGCCATTTCGATGCGCCGTGCGGGCGTCAAATTTATACTTTGACGCACGGCGGCGCAACCAACAGGTGGGAGTCATTATTTCGTGACGCACACAGCGGCGTCAAGTCGTAAAGGAAACCAACGTTAACGCGACGCAAATGACTGTGGGTCGATTTACGACAGCGCAACCCGGAAAGCGCCGTTTATTTTGACGCAATAGCGTCAAATTTACCCGCGAACACTGCCCTTTCAGCAGAGGAGAGCCAAAATGGATCCCAGATGCCACAACATACCCCAGGAAGATGACAGCAGACCAGCCAGGATGATCCCTACAGGAACCAGGACATTTATAGAAAAAAAAGAAAGTGTCGCTTCAGTGCAGAGGAGCAGGAAATCCTGGTTAAAGAGGTGACGGAACACCAGCACCAACTGTTCATCACCTCTAAGTTGCCAATCAGCAGGAGAGAGGCCATATGGCAACAAATTGTGGACAAGATCAACAGTGTGGCTGAAGAACGCAGAACAGTCACCGAGTGTAAGAAACGCTGGCATGACTGCAAACGTAGGACAAAGGAAAAAATGGCCAGGAACAGGAAGGCAGCACTGCAGACTGGAGGGGGGAGTCCAGCACACCAGGAGGCCCTGGACCACATGGAGGAGATGGTCGCAGCCGTCATCCCTGAGGAGATCGTCACAGGGATTCAAGGACAGGACAGCGCAGACTACCACGAGACAACGCACATGCAGGGTAAGTCGCATGGGGAATTATAATGCAATAATGATAACTGCAACCGGGGTGGGGAATACCTACTACACAATGCATGTAAGTCAGCATATATATGAAGTGGCATGGGTAAAGGTGCACGGCAGGGGGGCATGCCCAGCACAGACAGAAGCTGGGGCACGACAAAACACAGCACCAACAACAGTCCCATGGGGCCATCCTGTCATGACATCAATGGAGCTAAGGGAAAGCTGCGACAGGTGGGAAGGCCACTGTGTCAAACTTACATCCAGGCACTCGTCAGTCAAAATGTATCCTACATCAACTAGGTCCCTATCAGTAATCCAGTAGCCAAAACAACAACTGCAATGTAACTGTGACAACAGTTGACACTAACACCTCTGATCTCTGTGTAGCTATAGTAGCAAATGGCAGGAACCTCCCCATGGAACATACCTACCTAAATTAGGGGGTGAGGATGACATCTGCAACTATTTCTACAAATAAGACAAAGGCACCAGTACTCTCAAATGCCAATGCCCATAGTTGACCCATACATCAGCCAAAGTAAACAGCAATAGGAGCCACACATCACTAAGGACACACACATGCTGCATACGTCAGGGTCCCTCACGTGCCTGGCTAACAAGGCAACATCACTAATGTCATACTGCTCAGACAACAACATTGAGGAGGGGACACATGCAACTGGTCACTGAAACACACCTGCACAGTCTGAGAACCAAATAGGAGATTGATACGATAAACAGGGCAATCCAATTAAACACACATTACCCAACATCAGCTGGAAACATCAACAATGTTTACATCCATATCACATCGTAACATTGCCATGCATAGGATATGCCACATAACGATTACATTTAGGTCAATGTGAATAAAAAGATTTTGGGGCAGGTCCTGAGAGGCAAGTGTGCTGCCAGGGCAATCACAACACCCACAGCCAGTGAAAGTGTAGTGTGATAAGTTTTACGTATCCTTTGCGCATTAGCTTCAGGCTTTAGGTCTTTGTGCACTTTGCCCTGAATGTATTTTATTCATTTGCTGACAGCTTAGAGCCTCTGTGCACTTTGCACTAAATGCTTTTTATTAGGCTTCGTACTGTTATTTTTCAAATAGCCAGTTCTACGGTGTTGTTTTTTATTCATTTCACACTGTTTTGCCTACTTCAGCACTGGAGTTCTCCATAACATATTCACTCTGTGCTTCAGTCAAGGATACAGTCTGGTACATTGCCGATAGACGTGGTAGGAGTTTAGATTTGGCATTCCTGCGTAGGGACATTTTGTGATCACGATGACATGTTAGTTATAAAATCACTTCCTTGTCCCAATACACGCAAGAGGCAGTTTCCGAACAGAGAACCACAACTAGACGCTGCCTGCCTTGTTGCAGATGCTGAACCAGATCACAGGCCTTTGCTCAGGTATGAGGGCTGATGTCTCCCCAGTGATTCGGAAAGGCAAGCTAGAAGCTTAACATGCTGTGCTCTAAATTGAACAAGCAGAGTGAGAGTAGAAACTGTTAGGCACTATGATAGCTTTGTTCTTATGTTTTACTCTCCTGGTGACTATTTCAATTCTACTATGTTGTATTGTTCTGGTTATTGCGGCTCACGCCTTATTATCTAAAATACAGTCGTTTTATTATATCATCATATAAAACTTATACTGTCTTTGACATTTGTATATGAGATCATATTGTAAAAGAGAGAGTTGGTTTGGATCTGAGTGACCACGACTTCCCTGAGAAGTTCCAAAGATGTCATGCGCTCGGCTGCCTAATCATTTCTTCCCCGTGGGAGAAATGAGGCACTGCTAGTTAGCCGGAGCAAAAAAACAGATTTAGGGTGACAGAGTTCTTTACAAGTGGGTCAGACTCAGTCTCCCACACCGTTATCGATCCTGCTGCCTAAAAAGTAGTCTCATTTAGGATAATGAGAGCCCACGCAACAAAATGTCTCACCATAAGAATAGATATACACGGAGGGACGAGTAGGACAAAAAGATGGCTATTCCCTAATTGGTACAAAGCAACACCTAGAGGCGAGTAGGCAGACAAGTCTGAGAACTCTATATCATACATGTGACACACAGGTGGGCCATAGGCCTATAACAATGCCCATATGAAGGACAGCAGATACCAATACCAAACTAGAGCACAAAGTAAAGTCATCAAAAGGCTTGCATGTTATGGCAAAATTGTCACAACACTGACACACTAATTGTACCCTGTTTCATTGCAGAGGAACATGGATCTCCTGCCGATATGCCTGTCCCTGATTTCCCTGATGACATGGATGACGAGCCCATAAACATTTCCCAGGAGACCATCCAAAAGGTCCTTGAAACCCTCCAGACCCCACCTTCAGTCACAAGGAGGAGCACAGAACAAGCAGCCATCACAGAAGACCCACCCACCACCCCAATTGTAAGACCTGCCAGCTCCAACACAGCTGAGGACTCTGACGACACTGGCACCAGCTTTGAAAGAACTGTAGTTGGTGTACAGCGGGAGCTGGCCAAGGAGGTGCGGGTGGGTATGCAAAATATGGCAGACAGCCTTGAGGGGGTGCGTTCGTGCATGACGTCATTTGCAGATCAGGCAGCTGCTATGCAAGCCCTAACATCTCTCTTGCAGGAACTTGCGAAAACACAGAAGGAAATCAGCACAGCTGTAATCCAGTTGACACAACACCTACAACTGCAATCCAGTCAACGCGTGCACGAATGCAACATTGAACCCCTCAGGACCGACCAGGCTGCCTACCATCGTGATGTGGCTGCTATTCTCAAAAACCAGCAGGCCCTCCTTGCAGCAGTACTGCCCTTAAGAACTTCACAGGGAGCAGCCCCCGGGATGTCTGACTCCACGTCTTCTAACACTGAGGTGTGTGTTGCCCTTTCACAACCAACAACAACAAGGACAAACCAGGCAACACACACATCAGAAGAAGAAGACATGGAACAGATCACATTCTCACGGAAGACTACCCGGAAGCACTAGTCCCTGCACCATGGCCTACTTTGACCAAGGTCCGACGTTTTGTCAAATGCCAGTCTCACTACAACTACACTCAATGACTGTTCTGCTAACCACTGTATGACTTGTCACCATTGCCAGTGAATGTCTCTCTCCTACTATCCGCCAAATCCTGTCCCTCTGCACTGTCTGTGACATCACCCCAGCATGTCAGGAGCATCATCCACACCCCTTCTGTAGGATCACCATGTAAGAATGCACCAGAACGGACTCAGCAAACATGGACAATGGACATTTTGCACTACAGCACCTATCAATAAATAGCACTTGCACACCTAATATGTCTCTGTGTTATTTGACCCATCAACTGTGCAGTAGATAACTCTAAAGTGCCTGTGTGGCAACCATGTAGCTTGTCAATACAACTGTCCTGACATCATGTAGTCTGATACAACTGTGCAGTGGCCAGGATTGCATCATAGCCTTACCATCCTGAGGAGAATAACTGATGAAGGGACAACCCACACACAATCATGCTGTGTTGGACAGAATAATGCTCCATCTATAGCAATTCAAGTCAACTAATGGTGGCTGATAAATGTAGGCACCATGCAATACTAAAACGTGAAATTATGCAGTATAATCTAAGCAAACAAAAAAAAACACTGCATCAATCACCCTTTCTGAGTATACTTCCATGAAGGGAAGTCATGCTGAATTATTACACACATGATCTAGGTCAGCAATGAAGGCAACAAGACAAGAGTGTTAACAACACCTCATCTACAAAGATCTCCCTGAACATCACACTGCAGTCCGACCTAATAAATTACCCACAATAACAAGTCTGGAAGCACACTTTGTGATGTAGAATGCCTACTCATCAACACAAATCCTTGGTGATCGATGTAAACTACCAAATGGTGGATACTTACCAAGTTAGCACAGGGGTAGCTGCCATGTTAAACCTCCATTTTCTGTGGTGGATGGCATAGGACACAAATGTCATAGAAAAACATTCACCTACACTGATGTCAAGGCCATGATAAAGTAGCAGTTAACGCATCATGCAAAGGGTTAACTATATGTTTATTCCTATTTATTCACACCAGAGGCAACTAAGGGGAAAGTCATACCTACACTAATCTAACCTGACTACTCCTAACCCACAACTGTCCCTAACTAACCTAAGCTAAACTTACTCTACACATATAACGAAACGATCTAAACATCAACCCCCCACCCACCATTATGAGACAGGACACATGCAGGACAACACATACTAACCTACACACATACTATACTATCCTAAACAATCATATATTTTTTGGGTGATTTTTTAAAAATATTTTTTATATTGTTTTTTATTTTATTTTATTTTTATTAACAAACATGAATCCCAACATTGACCCCCACCCACCCACACAAAAAAAGAAAAATAGAAAGAATAAGGACCCCCCACCCTCCTCCCTAACACTAACTAAGCTAACAACCTACACTAACCTAACACTAATCCCCAAAAAACAACTATCAGTACAAAAAGGAAAGAGGAGAGAGGGGAGGGGTAAAAGTAAAACATGGCAAAAGTCCTAGAGGTTGGCCCTCCGTAGGGTCCGCCTGATGGACCGAACCCTTTTCTTAATATATCCCACATCCTGGCTTAGCTTGTCCACCTTTGAAAACACTTTGTCCAATTTACGGCTTAATGCCAGGAATGCCGCTGGGTCTACAGGAGGGGCTGCTGCAGTCTATGTGCTGGCCGAGGTGGACGGTGTGGCAGTAGTTGTATGCCCACTGGACTGTCCTGCGTGTTGGAAATGGCTGGGTCCAGGTCGTGCTGACGAGGCAGGGTCAACTGTCCCCGCCGTTGCTGGGGCCACTTGGGAGACCTGGTGGATGTGGTGGTGATGGCTGTTGTGGGCAATGTAGGGCCACCCTGTGGTGAGGCCCACCATGGCCAGGAGGCCCGATCTGCTTGGTATTTGCGGGCCATCCTCCTGAACCCCGACTGCACCTGCAGGATGTGCCGGTATCGCATTGCACGCCGTTCAAACTGGTGTCTCTCTGCAGCACTCATGTTTGCAGCTGTGAAGAGATATGGCAACTATTTACCATAGGAAATGCATTGGGTGGAATTGCACAATGGGTCAATTGCACATTACTTGGACTGTATTTGTTACAGCGATTGTCACAACATAGTTCATTGAAAGTTTCAGAGGAAGTACATGTGAAGCCTGCATACAAAAGGCCATCTCACACCTAGCATATCCATGTCTCTACATGATGGGTGACATCAGCCTAAACTTCTCATCCAAATAATGGCTAATGCAGCTGACATTATGGCTGAACCTCTTCCGCATACTGACTTCACTACATATGTCACTCTATGTGATAACTATCACAACCCTCACTCAATGCCATTTGTAAATTGTTGTTTGCAAATATTGAACCCATGTGCCATAACTGAATGTGTACACTAGGTTCTAAACTAAGTTGCAAAAGGTCACAAGTATGTGTAACATACTGTTTGCTACAGTCCTAGGTACCCTATTCCCAATCACATGGCAGGCTTTGAGGGTGGGGTGGGAAGAACAACCAACAATCCCAGATTCAATGCACACCCAGGAATGTATAGAAAGGTCAACAAGTATTTGCCTCCACACACAACACCAATGAAGGGCTAGCAACAATTTGGAGTCAGCCAAACATTGTCCTATCCAAGGTCCACACGTCAAAATTCACTGACTCAGGCCAACATCACATACTACCAATGACGCATATTTTAACACACACACAGAGGAGCAAGAACTCCCATGATCATGAGTAGAATGAACACCTAGGCCATTGCACTGTAGTCCCACACACTTCTAGTTCAACTTGTGGAAGCACATGCCCCCGGAAGATCCAACCTACAGTGTACTCAGTCCATCCTCAACTAGGAAGCTGCATATTTAAGACAAGCCTTTTGCAGAAGCTATCTGGGAGAATGTCAGTCTGAAATGCAGACTCAGTCCAAGCCAAGTCCCATAGCAACTCTTACATTAACCAGTGTATTCCACATGACTCATCCCACTCCCCATAGCGGGCCGACTGGAATGACCTACAGCCCCTAAATCTGAGAGATGGATAAGTATTGGTCTACAGAAACTGAAGTGATATTTGAAAACCCACTAATGCAACAATACCAATGAACGGGCAGCGCATCAAACCTTGAATTCTGTTGAACACACAGTAGTCCATCATGCATCACTAGCAAACAATAAAAATAGCACTCAGGCCACACTCACTGTAGGTGTCAGGGTCCTCAAAATGAGCCACCTCTCCCACGGTGTACGGTGCAGGTCCACCTGTAAAGCATGGAAGGAAGAATATACTCAGACTCCGTGCACTGACAAACAATTGCAGTTACAATGACAATGTGAGAATATGACATGCGTAATGAAACACTTTCACACATGCTCATACTGCATGGAACAATTCTTAATCAACATTTACATTGGATGAGTCTCCTGCTACAGTTACACACCATACTACACACATGCAGTGGCCAGGACAGTCATGTGGTGTCAAAGATACACCTCCATTAGTATGCCCCAACAATATCGGGGTGCATTCATCTCATCATGTGCATCCCAGTGAGACATCCAAAAGCTGGTTACTTGAGGACTGCATGACCCCTCAAACTCAAACAGGCTATGTGGTCATTTTCAACACACACCAACCAGACACACATGTGACATATGTGTGGACAACATAGCTAACTTCAATTGACGTGAAGGCACCACACATTTATATCATCATCATGGTTTTACAAATTTCTGTCTAGCTATGGCGTCTACATATGTAGGTATGATGTTTCAGCATCCCTTTTTCACTGGCAATTATGACCTGTAGAGTTCAAATAGAGGCATTAACATGTCGCTTGTCTGACACAAAGGCAACACTACATTACATACAGCAACAGGCATCCGGTATGTGTTGAAAACATGAGCCATCTGACTGCTGGCATTTGTCTTCCTACACATTGTGCAACAAATACACATTAGGTTTCCCTAGCATTACACACAGTCAGCTACTTATCTAGCAGATTGGGTAACAATCATCACATGTCCCCACACAGCTTTAAATTATTCACATGTAATTGATTTGTACTCACCAACATGTCCACCAATCCTGATTCCCAGGTGGTCCAGCAGATCCTGCTCCCTGGATATCAGCTCAGCCCAGCGGTGCTTGAGTTGATGGTCATTCCTCATGCTACCGTAGACCCGGACCAAGTGATGGCGCACCTTCCCCCATCGGACTTTATTTGCCTCCGTGTGATACCCCTGTATCACACGGCCCCCAGCCTCCAGCATGAGTGGGAGGAAATGGCAAACAAGCCAAATGAATCCCCCCAATTCCTCCTCACCCATCCTGGCAAGCTGTGGCCTACCTGACATCTTTACTATTAGAAAGATGAAAAATTTAGAACAAAAAGGAAAAGGGGGAAATGGGGAAAGGTAGAGTAGTGAAGGAAAAAGAAAACTTAAGAAAAATAGCCCAACTAACCCCAAATTGAAACTACCCAGAACAGACTCCCACAGACAAAAAAAAGGAAACACTGGATTTGACAAAAGTATACAAAACAGACTAAGACAATATTAGACAACAAGACAATGATCACAAAAGCACAATAGACAAGGTACACTGGACACAAAAGCAGTAAAACACAGGACAACACTTTTCACACAGCCACACAGTCTAGAATAATCTGAGACTGCAAAGTGAAAGTGAAAGTAAACTCACATTACAGATTCTGTAAACAGGATATCCTATAACATCACTTCCTGCATAAAAGGGCCGCCGTTTTTATTTTTCCGTTATGCGTCATATTTTCACGCATACAGATTGTGCGTCATATTTTTTGATGCATAACAGTGCACATAATGCAGAGTCAAAACTAATTTCTACATTGTTCCCTTACATTTGTGTGAGGCTGAGTTTACAGTTCTAGAGTAGAAATGTAATTCGCTGGCAAATATGAGAACCAAATATGAAATTTATATTTGACTCTGCATTCTGTGCACTCCTGTACGTCAAAAAATGATGACGCCCATGCTGTATGCGTGGAAATATGACGCATCATAGAAAATATGGTGGACATGTAATGCAGCTTATTAATCTATTATTTTTAATAGGACATTTTTTGACTCTGCATTCTGTGCACTCCTGTACGTCAAAAAATGATGACGCCCATGCTGTATGCGTGGAAATATGACGCATTTTGACCAAAATTTCTTAATTTTTTCAAGTTGTGAAAGGAATTTTGTCATGACCAAAAGGTGCTATGTGATACACATTTGTGGTTAGCTATGACACATGTCCCTTATTGGATGTATAGAAGGCATTCACACTGTAATATTAATGATTGCTCAAAATGGTTATTAACCATATTTGTACACATATTTTGGGTAATTGCTGATGCCTATTTTGAAATGATGAATGGGATACCAGGATGTATTCCTTCTCAAAAATGTGTCCACATTTATCACGGTAATGCATTTATCTATAGTCCAAACAGGTAGTGCAATTGTCACTTACACTTTTTATGGGGCTAACCATGTCCTAATAATGATTTTGTGTATCTTATATGTGTTTTACTTTTGACATGTAGGCCACACATGCGCCTTATGCATGTGTTTACTTCACATGTACATAATTCTTGTATATTTGGGGGGCGGTAGAGGTGGACTTAGGCCCCCAGCACCCTAGGGTTTGCCCTAGCAGATTTGCTAATTTATCCATGGCTTTCATTTATTCTTTTATGCTAAACCTGCAGCAGCAGGCTCATGGAAGGCCATAGGGTATGAATCACTGTTAGCCATTCAATAATCCCATTTGCCCATTTGACGTTTGCCCTATTGATTATTTGGAGCAATCTGACATACCGTTTTGCACTGAAAATATTTGCTAAATCTCGGCGTTCCTCATGTGCTGATGACAAATAGGTTGTTGATGTATGTGGCCCTTTATGCATTACCTGGTTTAGTGGCATGTTTCATTCTTCCTGCTAGGTTCGAACTGGGACACTACTGTGATCGGCTGCTTGCAAATATTTGGTTGATTGGATGGCATATGTTTATATGTGTGGGCCAATGTAGATCCACTATCAACTGTCTGGGTGTATGTTATCACTGTAACTTCAAGGTCTCCTCATGAGTTAGTGGCAGCTAATCTTGTTCCAATTGGTCATTGTTTGTAGCAAAAATTGAGAGAAGCCATTGAGGACATGGTCACGTACACATGGATGGCCCCACCCTGTCACTGAACACGTGTAATGAGACTTTCAAATGAGCTACATTTTTGAGCGGAGTGAGAGAATGTCTCAGGTGTCTGGATCAGGCATGTGTCATTGCCACATTTGTACTCCTGTTGGCCTCTGTGGATGGTAATGTATCATGAAACATCATAGCCTCTGTGCAGACATTTGTGGTGTATATTTTTTGTGTGATGAGTGTTATGTAATGAATGAGACGACATTCTTCTTCAGCAATTTCATACTAAAGGTGGGCAGAAATGAATAGGCCAAACCATGATGTGGTGTTTGTTATCTGTGTTTATTTACAATTGTGCAATAAGTGTTGATATAAGAAATTATGAAAAGAAATTATTTACAAGCTGTTGGCGCCTACGCACTCCAGCAGCCGTGTTTGGTTGTTCCCCCTCCTGTTGCAGGCCAGCATCCTCCTCTTCGTCGTCTTCAGGCATGTCTGGGTCTGGTTCGAGGAGGGGAATGTTCCTTTTTACACAAATATTGTGCAATATGGCACAAGTGAGTATGATCCTACAGACCATCTCTGGGGAATATAGTAGGCTACCGCCAGTGATGTCAAGGCAGCGGAACCTTGACTTTAGGATCCCAAAGGTCCGCTCAACAATGCTGCGTGTCCTCTTATGGGCGTCGTTGTATGCCCGCTCTGCAGCAGTAGTCAGGTTCCCAAATGGTGTCATTAGCTAAGGCTGGATGCCATACCCCTGATCAGCTGAAAGAAAAAAACCAAAATGGGATCATGTAGATGTAGGAGGCACTCTTGTACAGACCTTTGATGGCAGTAGTTGTCTTGTGTTGTCTGTGACTCTTTTGTGTACTAATGTGACAACCTATACTTGTAGGAGAAAACTTTTGCATTGAGTTTTTTCCTTGGCTGAGCAAGTGTTTGTTAGCTAACTGTTTGTCAGCAGTATGTATTGGGATTTTCAGTACAGTGTGCCCTCCCTAGCATTGTGACTTGTGATACACGTGTCCGTGTGTCTTCACTGGGGGTGAGATGATTGTTCCATGCAGAGTTAAAACATGAAAGTGTAGTTAACACGTTCATATGAAAGTACCCTGGACATCCCATACCTTAAGACTTATGCAATGTATTAATGTACAGGTTATTGTGACACTTACAATTTGCAAGGTGACATTTAGGCAACCACACTCATTAATGTCTTCACATTAAGCTGTAGAGTAAATTCCAATGTGTGACAGGTTCAATGGTGACTTCAGAAACATGGCTAGTGATGTGAGGACCTCAGTGTGTTCCTGGCTAGGTGTTGCTATTGTGGTGTATGTGTTGTGTGTCCTAGAGGGTTGCTGTGCAGTGTGTATATAAGTTGGATTTTTGTACTTACCAACAAGTAGTCCATTGCCATACCGTCCATCCTGGAAGTGTTGGTTGATGGTAGAGTGACGGAAGATGAATGCGTCATGTACACTCCCAGGATATTTTGCCACAATGTTGGTGATCAATCCTTGGTGATCGACTATGGCCTGCACGTTGATTGAATGTGTGTGCTTCCTGTTGCGGTAGAGGTGTTCAGTTGCAGCAGGTGGCACAAGGCGTACGTGTGTGCAGTCGATTGCACCAAGGACGTGTGGGAAGCCACTGATGGCGTAGAACCCCTGTTTTGTTTCCTGCTGCTTCTGCAGTGTGTTAGGGAAGCAGATGTGGAGGGGTGTCAGGTGAATGATGGCATCCAGTACTTTTGGCAGGAATGCGGAGAATGATGGTTGTGATATTCCACCAACCAGGGCACCAGTTGTCTGAAACGAGCCACTTGCCAGCAGGTGAAGTACAGCAAGCAGCTTTGTTTCTGTTGGGATGGTGTGGGGTGTCACCAAAGTTGGGGCCAACTGCTGTTCAATATTTCTCAGCAGCTGCTGAATGGCCTGCCAGTTCAACCGGCACCTCTGTATGATGTTGTGTTCCCTGAGGCCATGCAGGGTTGTTCTTGGGCGGAATATCCTCTCCTGCCTTCTGCGCTGCCTTTGGGGTCCCTGCTGTTGTTGTTGTAGCTGCTGTTGTTGCTGCAGGGCTCTGCGTCTACATGCACGCTGAATAAAAATCACCTCCATGTCTCCCTGTTGCTGCTCTGCTGCTCTGCTGCTCTGCTGCTCTGTTGTTTGTTCTGTGTGTTCTGATTAAATACAGGTGTGTTTGCCCCATTTTAACACCTGCCCTGACCCAGGCGTTAAATTTTGACGCACATCGGGCTTTGCGTCATTCTTTTGCTCTGCCTCCCGGCCGAGAGTCATTTTTGCCCGGAAGCATAAATACGGCGCACGGCTGTGTGCGTCGTTTTTTGGACGGGAACGCCTACCCTGCATATCATTAACGCAGGGCGGGTTGCCGCATCCAGAAAATGACGCACATTGCAGATTGTTATCGTCCGCGGGCTCGGGCGTCAGGGTTTAAATATGGGGCAACGTTTGCGCTGATTGTGCGTCAAAAATTTTGACGCACATTCGGCGCAAACGGAGTATAAATATGCCTCTCTGTGTTTCCAGTATCCCCTACACTGACTGTCTTACCCTGCTGTGAGGCATCTGAAGGTAAGTAGTCCTGCCACCCCACTGTGCTGGATGTGGCCTCCCCATTAACCTTGAGTTCCTTTCTGCCATGCTGCCAAGGGGTTACCACCCAATGGCTGCTACCCTCAACTTTTGGTCTCTTCCTTTGCAGCCCTCTAGCCTCATAGCTGCCCATAGATTCTTCCAGAAAACCTGCTTCCCCTCCAAGGACAAGTGTACTGTGTCACTGTGAAAGTATTCCAGCCTCTGTAGGTTGATGAGACCATGACAGACGCTCTCCCATCCGTTTTCAATGCAAACCTTTTTCACTGCCATTTTCAATTTCTTTTGTGGTTTATCCAGGGTTTCTATTGACCAGGCACCCCTCTATTTCTGCCTTGGTATGATCTCAGACCAGGGAAGTATTGACAAATAACTTTGATGTCTCTGTTAAATCAATCCTACTGTGAGCTAGGAGCTCCTTTCTGCTCAGGTGAGTCAGGTCGCTGCCCCCAAGGTGTATAATCAGGATGTCTGGCTTTTGTAGCTGGCTGGCATGCAACCCTTCAAGGATAGACCCCCCCCATTGCTCCCACTTGATGTCTGTCTGTTGCGGGAGATCACCCCTCTTTGGCCTGCCCTGTTTCCAACAGGCTCGAATCCTGTGCATGAACAAGTGCCTGACCACCCACATAGCCTTGTGCTCTGTACCTGTTGTGATGTAGGCACAAAACTGTCAGGGCCGTGCCTCCTCCTTGGTTCCCCAGGATGTATCATTAGAGGCAGATGTACTTTCTGCTGATTGTAGGGGTGAGAATGGGGGAGGTTGCCCTGTTCTAATTTTAATTATGCCTGATGTGCTGACCCCTGACATAGCTTCTATATGTGTTGGAGCCCCATCTCCCCACTGCTTTGCTGCCATGTGGCGACAGCCCAAAGCAACCCACAGAGTTTGCAGCTCCTATGTGGAATGAGTGTGTGCCAAAGCGATCCACTGGCAGCCATGCCATGGTCAGTGCCGCCCTCAGAACCATTTTAAACTGAAAAAATGCTCAGGCATTCCCTGTTGCCGTGTTTGAACAGGACCCCATCCCCTGCTGGCCTCAGCGCCAAGTATCTCCTCATGCTGCACACTGGGCATAAGGTATGGTCAGAGAGGCACTTCAATTGTACCTTAATCCCTTTAGCCAGTTGGTCTTTGTAGGATCTCCATGGTATAACTTGCATCTGCCATGTGCTTAGTTGTATCTCCTGCTTCTGTAAGCATGCATTGCTTCACCCTTGTTTCAAGAACCCCACTAGTTCACTTACCCTGAAAGCCACAAAAACACGCTTGTGTGAATGATGCTTTGAACAGTTCTTGACAGAAATTGCCTGTGCACACCGTTTCCAGCACCTCCACTGGCTGTATTAGTGTGTCTATCTATTTGGAGTTTTGCATCCTTTGTAGGCCCCTCAAGCCTCCCCAGCCTTTCATGGCCACCCCTATGTAGTGTGAACTGGGGAGTGGGGGAGGGGTTCTACCTGTTTTGACCTTGGTGAAATGTGCTATTGCCTGTGCCCACGATGTTGACCTCTTTTGGTTGCAAGCTCATTGTATGATTAACTGTGTTGCACTTATTGTTGCTTTGTGATTGTCAAACCCCCTTTGCCTTTTCACCTTTTGGGCAGTTTCTGCTTATGTTGCATAGCATTTGACAGCCTTTGGGCTAATGCCTGTTTTATTAGGTAGGACAGGTCACATCCACTATTGCCCACAAGCTGTGTGGGAATGGTGACCTCTGCTGCTGTGCTTCCGGTGCCAGCCTCCTGAATATGCCCATCTAGAAGCATGAGAATGCATCTGCTTGAGCATTATTTAACCAGGGACATGCCGCGCTTTTATTTCTAGGTTGCTTGCTAGTTGCATTCTTAGCAAATACCAGTGTAATCTTCATACTTGGGGCGCCTTGCTGTCCCCTTGTTAATGGCGTGAACCACTGCCTACTTGTCTGGCCATAGTGTGATCTTCATGTCTTTTAGCTGATCTCGCCATATGGTTAGAACCACCACTGTGAGGAACACTTCCAAGAGTGTAATATTTCTGAGGAGGCCTGCCCTTGCCCACCCTTGGGGCCATTTCTTCATGCAACACCTGCTCTTAAGGATATCCTCAAAACCCAGGCTGCGGATGCATCTGTGTGCAGCTCTATCTTCCTGTATGACACCCAGCCCTCTCACCAGATGAGGATCACAATAAAATTTTCAGGAATGTTAGCCACATTTTAAGGTCCTCTTTTACCCCTGACCCTAACATTGTGTTATGATGCTTTTTTTCTGCAAACCCATTGTCAAGTGCATTAGTTTCCTTGCGAACACCCTCCCCGCTGGGATAACTCGGGTAGCAAAAATAGTTTTACCAATGAGTTCTTGGAGTTCCCTTAGTGTGGCCTTCTTCTTTCCTACTAGTGCTCACATGGCTTTTCCTATGTCCTGCACCTTATCTGCTGGCATGTGGGATGTGCCCAGTGTGCAGTCTACTTCAATGCCCAAGAACACCAACTTTGTAGATGAACCAATTATCTTGTCCTCTGCCAGGGGAACACCTAACTCTGCTGCTAGATGTTGGAAAGCTCTCCATAATCCCCCCCTTCCCAAGCCTCCTAGCTTGCCTACAAACAGGAAATCATCCAGATAGTGAGGTTTCCTGCTTTTTCTCCCTCTTATATAGGGTCCACTCCAGGAAGGTGCTGAAATGCTCATAATAAGCACAAGATATTGTGCAACCCATGCTTAACGCTTTGTCAAAATATGTGTCCCCCTCAAACTTGAAGCCCAGGAGACGGCAGCTTTCTGGGTGTACCGAGAGTAGTCTGAATGCAGACTGCCTTTGCCATCAGGGTCCCCGGCCTCATTGTGTGTACGATCTCTATCACATCCTCCATGGAGGCGTACCCACTGCACAGTCCTCTGGGTTGATTCCATCATTCACTGAGTCCCCTTACAGGAATGAGAGGTAGTGAATTAGCCTGAATTGTCCAGGCTCCTTTTTGGGCACCACACCATGTGGTGAGATGACCAAGCCTGGTGGAACGCTGATCCCTTAGGGGCCCTCCACTCTACCTAGCGCCTTCTCCTTCTTGATTTTCTTTCTAACTATCTCAGGGTGCCCATCTGCTGAGCGAAGGTTATTAAGCCCCTTGTTGGCAATGACTCCTTTAAATGGGATTCTAAAATCTTGCATCCTATCTGTTATCAAATTTGTTGGCTAGTTGACTGAGCCTGTGAATATTTATGGGGGACCTAGTCATCTCCACCCCTGTGCTCCCTGGCCTTGGGTTTATAAGACTCTTTCTTCTCTTTATTCCTCTTGTGACTGGATACCCTGCCTTTTTTGCAGTCTGCTGTCGGGTGCTGCCCCCGCAGATGGAGGATACGTGCCTGAACTTGCAAGCTGGACCCCATGTTTACTTGTCCTTGTCGAATTTAAAGCATATTGCTGATGCACCTTTTCCAGCCTGTGTATCCTTCCAGTGTGTGTAGTGTGCTTTCCTATAAAAGGGCTTCTGCTTCTTCTACTTCCCCTTGGGGAAACTCCTACGAAAGAGGTGATTGCCCTTTATGGACCAGCTCCTGGCTTCCCTGGCAATCATAATTTTATGCATGGACCCTGAAATGTCCTCCTCATCCCATTCTATATCTGGGTGGGCCTGCATTTTCAGCCTGAAACCTCTGTCATAATCCAGCCAAGCATCCCTCACAAAGTGCCTCTGTGCCTCGTGTATTTTTGACGTGTAAAACCATAGGTCCTTCACGCAGTGGGAACTTTTCTACTATAACTCAGAGCACAATCCTGAAAGTATCTAGCCAGTTTTCAAATTTTCTCTTTTTTTCTCCCCCTGTGTATTTCCCTTCTATCCTCTTCCTTCCTATCACATGTGGTAAGGTCAAAACCTTCCACTTGTACCTCCAAAAGTAAAAATATATCAATAAATTGTTTGCATCAGATGCGCTCTTTTACCGCAAGCAGTATCAGGCTGGTCAAACCCATGGCTCTGGTGACCATGAAAGGGAGTCCTAGAGTGCCCCTTTAGTATGTTTCTGCCACTAGTACTCTTGTGTGTGTCTTGTCTGGCCTCTGCCCTTTATCCCCTGGAGCTGTATCACATACCTGCATGGGTAGTGATGTCACGCATGATGCTGGCGGCCCAACCAGTCCCTTCCCTGCTGGTTTACAACAACACAGTTTACTTTATGGATATAAAACGAACTTTGACTGCATTTACCATGATGCACTGGGGCTGACTGCATGGTGGAGTGTGAGGCAGGGTGCTCCCTTTCTGGTTTTCCTGTTTAAGAAGGCTCCCTTGAGCCGACGAGCTGACGAGCTTTGGTTGAGCACCTGCATGCCAGTGAGTGGTACATAAGCCTCAGAGGACTTTTGGCAGCATTTCCAGCAACCCCACAAAGCTGCTCTCTGCTGATGAAGGGCTGAACCCAGAAACACATGTCCAGAGATTTACAGCACTTGCTGCACCTACTAAGGTGAAAAACTACAGTTTACTTTATGGATATAAAAAGAACTTTGACTGCATTTACCATGATGCACTGGGGTTGACTGCATGCTGGAGTGTGAGGCAGGGTGCTTCCTTTCTGATTTTCTTGTTTAAGAATGTTCCCTTGAGCCGATGAGCTGATGAGCTCTGGTTGAGCACCTGCATGCCAGTGAGGTGTACATAAACCTGAGAGGACTTTTATGCAGCATTTCCTGCAACCCCACAAAGCTGCTCTTTGCTGATGAAGGGCTGAACCCAGAAACACGTGCCCAGAGATTCACAGCACTTGCTGCACCTACTAAGGTGAAAAACTACAGTTTACTTTATGGATATAAAAAGAACTTTGACTGCATTTACCATGATGCACTGGGGCTGACTGCATGGTGGAGTGTGAGGCAGGGTGCTCCCTTTCTGGTTTTCTTGTTTAAGAAGTTTCCCTTGAGCCGACGACCTCTGGTTGAGCACCTGCATGCCAGTGAGTTGTACAAAAACCTGAGAGGACTTTTGGCAGCATTTCCTGCAACCCCACAAAGCTGCTCTCTGCTGATGAAGGGCTGAACCCAGAAACATGTGTCCAGAGATTTACAGCACTTGCTGCACCTACTAAGGTGAAAAACTACAGTTTACTTTATGGATATAAAAAGAACTGTGACTGTATTTACCATGATGCACTGGGGTTGACTGCATGCTGGAGTGTGAGGCAGGGTGCTCCCTTTCTGGTTTTCTTGTTTAAGAAGGTTCCCCTTGAGCCAACGAGATGATGAGCTGTGGTTGAGCACCTGCGTGCCAGTGACTGGTACATAAACCTGAGAGGACTTTTGGCAGCATTTACAGCAACCCCACAGACACAGCTGCTCTCTGCTGATGAAGGGCTGGACCCAGAAACACGTATCCAGAGATTTACAGCACTTGCTGCACTTGGAGTGTGAGGCAGGGTGCTCCCTTTCTGGTTTTCCTTGTTTACAACTGCAAACTGCCCAAGCACATATTCCACTCCCTCTCTAACTAAAGCAGAAAGCCAGAACAACGCTGCACAACTCCAACACATTGCTAGCAATCTAAGACAATGTGAATCTCTCCCATCTTCCTGTAGTTACAACTCAACAAACGCAACAATAAAAATATTCTGGCAGCCACTTTCTGGTCACCGGGTATTTTGATTTTTGCCTATTACCAGGAAGAAAATGACACATGTTAATGTATTGCCAGAATTCTGAGTCTTATTTATAGTTTGGTGTACTGAATACTTGGTCACAAATGTGGTGAATGCACCGCAATACTGCAAGTGCCTAATAGACTATGACAATTGTAATACATCTGACGATATATTAGCCATGTTTGTGAAAGAAAATTCCATCAGCAAATTTCAATATAAGGCCCCTTTTTTCAACATCGTGTTTTTATTGCATGTAGGTTGTCATAACATGCCAGCCCCCTTTAAAGCAGACACATTTGCCCTGTAACTCGCATCCCCGTGACAAGGTATAGCAATACCGAATCTGATATTACCGATAGTGCATCTGTACTAGGCAATTCCTAATTTTCACTTATGGAATTGGGAATACCCTGGGGAAAACAGTATTACACCTTTAGTCCCCTCATAATTTTACAAATTCATTTTTTCCAGGCACATTTCCATTTGCTATTTTTGGACACTTGAAATCCTGTTTCATCGAAAACAGAAGTTCTTAGCTGGAGTGGGATTATTGGACCCATTTGTTATCAGGCCCTTAATAGAGCATTAGGCATCCAGAGTTTAATCCCAAAACTATCTTTACCTAGGGAGGGGCTCCAGGAAGAACACTGATGAATATGTTAAGAGTTCCCAGTCCAGCAAAAATGAGTCAGTGGAACAAACACATTTTAGTTTTGGTATTTGCACACACGGTTTAAGGAGTGATGCAGCTGGATTTTTGCCATTAAAAAGTACCTTATGTTCGGAAGAGAAGCTTGATTACCACTTGATGTGAGTTTTGAAGTCTCTCCAGATGGAGCTAGTTCACAAAACTTCATTTTAGGAGAAATATTTCAAAAGTTGATTATGATCTTGCTTTGAAGTTTGTGGATAAAAGAAACTCGATTAACTAGCATAGCTATGACAAAAGGGTCAAAAAGCAAGAACCATCTCAAAGCAACAGGGTGCTAATATGGAGCCTCGACAACCCCGGCATTAGCTAGCACACATGTCAAATGCAGAGGAAAGAAAGGGGCCTGGCCTGGTATCTAAATCTGAAACACAATACAGAGGAACTGAGCCTTCCAAACCTTCTACCTCATATCCAGTTCACAGATTCCCACATTCCTGGAACTAAAGTGACAAAACTTGTTTCGATCAATCGACGAATTTGAATTCATTCAAGAACCGGACTGCTGTTTTGGAAGGCATTCAACTCTGCGGTAGATCCTTGTATGAGCATGTAAGTTATTCTTCAGGGTAGATAACACATTGTTATCACAACATTGAGGTAGCGAGTCCAGTGACAATCATACTTTCAGAAAAAAATGTAAAGCACTGATGATTTTCTAAGGATGTTCTTAATGGGCATCAAAACAGAGGATATTATGTGCAAGCAGTAAAGCCATTGGAACTTGTAAGTCATCTCAACATCCTTTTGCAGGCCAGTGAAGTACTTCCAGCTAGCCCCTGGGGTATGACTTTATTAATTAAGTTAAAATCCCTACATAAAAAAAGTTTATTACCCTTGTACAGCAAAACTGAAGAGAAAAACACTCTTTACAGCCTCACAGATTGTATGTAATAATTACTTTACACAGGTGAACAGCTCTCCTAATAATCACAAGGTCTCTTCGATGTGGTTTTACCTAACTGCACAACTTTAACCCATAAATCTTTTGTTAAACAAATACCCATGAAAAACACCACCATGTATGCCACCCCAGAGTGCACAGTGCAGAACTCATCCAAATGAATTTGCAAAGAAGGCACATCCTAAGTACATCAAATTTGTACACTAACATTCATACAAAGATCAATTTTTTAGATTTTTTTCAAACTACTGCTAGGCAAGAGAGTTTAAATTACTGACATTTGAAACAAAATCTTGACATTTGGTATGCAGAATTTTCAATTTGTCTTCGAGTTGTCAATGATAACTCAACCCTTTCCAGAGACTTTTTACAAACGTTCTACGAAATTCATGAAAATGTTTTCCACGAGGACAGCACTAAATATCTGTTCACATTATCCTATGATGAATGATTTTCACTGAGGGATAAAGGCATCTGGCAGCACTATATGGAAGAAATACAGCTCTGGTACCTCTTTCAAGCTCCGGCCCTGTGCATATGTGGAGAATGGCCTCTATGACCTCAGTCACATGCTTGCATTGAAATCAATTTACGTTTTCAAAAAGGCAGTGCATTATTTTTACACCACATGAAATAGTGTTTTCCGGGTATTGCTCATGAATCATATATCTGGCAGTTATAGGACAAACTTCCGTTTATGTTGTGTATAACTGGCTTGTCTTTCTGGGGAGATCAGGAAGTCATTATTCACCAAGGGTGTGGATCCTAAATATTGACAACAGAATGGCGAGGGACATCAGTATCATAGACAGAATATTGAGAGACAAAATATTGAAAGGTGAATATGTGTAGATTTTCTATACCTTACTCCACGTATATGTACATTGACAATATACCCATTCAAGGTATATAGCTGTGGAGTTAAGAATAGTAAATCTATACTTCCCTATATGCACCTACCTTTCAATAGTTTGTCCCTCAATATTTTGCCTTCCTTACTAGGGTATTACAATATTCATGTACTCGATATCCCAGAGTATACTCTCACCCAAGCCCTGTGCTTTGTCAATGCTTCACACCTGGGCTGTCCTATTTAGTTAAAGATTTGAAAGCAAGTCTGCTCAATAATCACAAGGTATCTAACATGTCTAATACTAGTAAATGGGACCAGACGCTTAACTTTTGCTAACCCGCCCTGGCAAAAAGCTTCTGACATGCTGATTATGGTTTGTCAGATTTTGTTACATGGGGGGGCAGCATGGCTTAGTTAGGTGTTTATGTGTACATAAGTGTAAACACATTTTAAGCTTTTTCCCAAAACCCAGTCTGCCTGAGGAACCCAAGTTACATCTTCACTCTGCATCTCTTGCAGTTATTTGTTTCCCTGGAACTTTCTTGCTGCTCTCTTTGGTACCAAAGTTGGCCGCTTTCATTCCTAGACCCACAATTCCTCTGCTGCCCTTTTTCTTCTCTCCATTTCCAGCCATCTTCACCATAGTGCCTAGGCCTCACAATCTCCTCACCATCCTTATTTGTGGTCTGCATCTGATAGAAGATCTATGATTTTCTTGCATTGCCGATTTTGTCCTATCACAGACAAGAAGGCCCTTCTTTTGAGTAAGGTGGTAGCATATAATCCTTCACACATACTCTATAAGTGATATTTGCACCAGAGCATTCTCTGCCAGGTAATCTCCCAACACCATGAGTGTCAGTCTACTGACCATAATGACATATCAATGAAGCCAACTGACAGTTACATTAAGGTGTCTTCTTTTCAGGCAAAACAATGGAAATGTAAAAAGAATGTTGGGTATGGTGTCAGCCTTGTTTAACGTTCCAGGCTTAGATCGACCCATTTCTTTCAAAGTCCCCAAAGGTCTCCACCAACTCTGCTTCTGCATCAGTATCAGTGTCTTGGACCTTGTCTACCCCATCCAGCCCCTATCACCTTGATGACATGAAGAAGAATAAGCTGCCCTCGGATATCCACAAGTCTCCCTCACTGGTTTACTGTCACTCCATTTGCCTATCACCAAAAAGTGCCATCACTATTACACTGACTTACCAGCCCATCACAACTTACAGGAGCAAACGGTTTTTAAGTTTCCATCTGCATTTATTCCTGTGTCCAACAATCTGTCTGATTTATACAGTTAATCTGAAATTCTAGTTTTTGATATCAAACTCTTTTTCCTCGCTTGGTTGGTGTTTCACACAGTCATTTTACTACAATGACTAAGGCCCTCATTATGACTTTGGTGGTCTCTGAGTGAGACCGCCAAAGGCACGGGCGCTAGAAGACCACCAGTGCTGGCGGTCTTCAGCCCGCCATATAACGGGTACTGCTGGATTTCGGCCACACTTTAGGCGGGTATCCGGCAGTAGCCATGCTGGAGGCAGTTGCGCACTGGTATTGCTCCCACCTGCACTGCACCGCTAGAAGGACGCCGCTAGCCATATTAAGACCATTAATACGGCCTGGCAGTGTCCTGCTGGCGGGTCGCTGCTGGCGGTCGCAGCGCCCCTTCCCGTTCCCTGCTGGATGACCTCCTCGCTGGACAGGGTAAGTCGGGCGTCCCACAGGGGAGGGAGGTGGTAGGGTGGGGGGGGTGTTGTGTGTGTGTGTGTCTGAGTGTGTGGTGTCCGCGTGAGGGTGTGTGTGAATGCGGCTGAGTGTTGTGGTGTATGTGTGGTTGTGTGCATGTGAGTGAATGCGTGTATGAATGTTGAAGTGAGTGTGTGTCTGCATGTCAGTGTGTATGCGTGTGAGGATGCGTGTTTGGGTGTTTGCCTGTATGCGTGCCGGAATGCTTGTGAGTATGTGTAAGTGAATGCGTGGGTGGATGCGTGTGAGTGAATGCATGTATGCATGAGTATGAGTGAACGTGCGTATGGATGAGTGTGACTGAATGCATGTATGGATGAGTGTCTGGAAATGTAGGTGAGTGGGTGTATGCGTGGTGCGTGTGGGTATCTGTGTGCGTGTATGCGGGGAAGGTGGGTGGGAGGTGCTATGTGAATAGGGTGGTGGGGCCCTGTGACTGTAGTGGGGGTGGGTGCACTGTGACTGTAGGGGGTCAGGTGGTTGGGGGAGAGAGCCGACTACCGGTGACAGGGAAGAAATGCCCTGTCACCGGTAGCCTTACCGCCATGGTTTTTGTGGAGGTGCTACAGCCACGGGCTCCTGAACATCTCCGGCCTAGCGGTTCATGCCGCCATGGTGGTATGGGTGGAGATGTGGCGGGTTGGCAACGGCCAACTCGCCACGCTCATAACATGGCGGTCCTCACCGCCAGCCTGTTGGTGATGATACCGCAACATTAACCCTGTCGGTCAGAAGACTTCTGGTTTTGGTGACATGATTATTCAGGTTGTTTTCCTTCCAGCATTAAAGAATTTACTTTACTGAAACACGAGAATGCTTGGGAGTGCAGGTATAATAAAACAAATCCCTTGGTGTCGATGGCAGTGTAATCCATTGTCAATGTCTTCAAATGGAGAAGCATAAGAAGAGTGTGTAAAATAGAGGAGTTCTTGTCTTGAGTCCCCAGGGGTTAAAGTTCAAATTCTAGAGAACCCAGCTGCAGGAAAACAGGCTGCTGTGTGCAGAGACACCAGGGAATCCCTGTGTCACACAGTCTCGCTGGGAAGAGAAAGCCTTTGCATTGCACCACAGAAAGTTCATTTGAGGCTTATGGCTGTCTGAAACTGGTTCAGTGGATGCTTTTCCCACAGGCACATACAGTATGTAATACAGAAAAATAATGACCTTCCCAGCACAACCTAGTTAACATTCCATCTGTGGGTGTATATCAAAGCGTGATACATGGAAAGGGCTTCAGGGACCTTCTCTGTGGACTACCCATAAACTATTCTGACACTCTCAAGTTGATGAACTTTAACTTTCCCAAGTCTGTCCTCTTGGTTCCATCTGAAGCATGCAAATTGATACAGAGATATAAGCTTTGTGTCTGTAAATGCTGCTGAGGTAAGCACTGCAGAAAAATGAAAGCTTTTCATTAAAAGGATTTATTACACAAGTATGACATAATATTAAGTTGTTAATTTCAGGAATCTGAATGTTACACAGGCGTGTTACAATGCGACTTTATTAGAAGTTTGAAGGGGAAAATGTGTTATATATTCGCATGTGGACTCTAAAAATCCTAAAAACGCATCTAGCACATCACAAGTAAATATTACTATCAAGGAGTTGCAGTTTATATTTGTATAAATTATAACCGGAGGGAAGTAGGAATCTTGTCAGAAGTCACAACGCGGAGCTTCAAGAAAACCTAACAATTCCCCTCCATAAAAAAAGAAAACAAGTATTTGCAATGCAATAGGTTTCTTGAGTTAGAGCTATTGGCATTGTAAATTCATAAAAGGACTTTTCTTGCCACATAATTGGTCAACCGTGTCTCATAATTTCGTCTTTTCCTGCAATATAATTCCAGTGGCCCTGCATCCAACAAAAACACTTCAATTTACATTCTTCCTCTAGCTGAAGCAAAAAATGAAAATGTTGCCATTTAGCATACTAATTTAAATCTGCCATGCTAAGTCATTTACTCATTCCAACAGTCTCCTAAAACCAGGAACAGCAGTAAGTTTGTCGATGTTGGTGTCAGAAGAAGCAACCGAGGATGCAAAAAAGCAAAAAGAATAAAATAGTGTATTGTATGACATTCAATGTGTCTTGGAAGTTCATCTAGCCCACCGGTACTCAAAGTACGGCCCGCGGGCCGCCAGCGGCCCCACGGACCTAACTTGGCGGCCCGCGACCGCGAGACGCACACCAAACGCAATAAACAATGGCCGCCGTATGTAAACATAGAGGAGGGCCGCGGGAGCATGCTCCCGCGGCCCTCCTCTATGTTTACATACGGCGGCCATTGTTTATTGCGTTGCCCTGACGATCTGTGGAAGCCAAAGCCCCATAAAAGTCAGCGCTTGCAGCTAACTTTTACGGGGCTTTGGTCGTCTGCCTGCTGTCACCGGCTCCACGTCTGCTGCCCGCCTGCCTGCCTGCTGTTCCAGATTTGTGGCATCTTTACAGTGCTTTGAGTCAGGTAAGGCTCTTTGGTTATTTATTTATTTGTTTTTAATGTAGTGTGTGTTACTGGGGTAGGCGTGTGAGCAGATTGCGCTGTGTGTGTGCGCTGTGTGTGTGTTTTACTGGGGTGGGGTGAGAGCAGATGGCGCTGTGTGTGTGCGCGCTGTGTGTGTTACTGGGGTGGGGTGAGAGCAGATGGCGCTGTGTGTGTGCGCGCTGTGTGTGTTACTGGGGTAGGGGTGAGAGCAGATGGCGCTGTGTGTGTGCGCGCTGTGTGTGTTACTGGGGTAGGGGTGAGAGCAGATGGCGCTGTGTGTGTGCGCTGTGTGTGTGTGTTACTGGGGTAGCCGTGAGAGCAGATGGCGCTGTGTGTGTGCGCGCTGTGTGTGTTACTGGGGTAGGCGTGAGAGCAGATGGCGCTGTGTGTGTGCGCTGTGTGTGTGTGTTACTGGGGTAGGCGTGAGAGCAGATGGCGCTGTGTGTGTGCGCTGTGTGTGTGTTACTGGGGTAGGGGTGAGAGCAGATGGCGCTGTGTGCAGATGGCGCTGTGTGTGTTACTGGGGTAGGGGTGAGAGCAGATGGCGCTGTGTGTGTGCGCGCTGTGTGTGTTACTGGGGTAGGGGTGAGAGCAGATGGCGCTGTATGTGTGCGCGCTGTGTGTGTTACTGGGGTAGGGGCATTGTTTTGAAAAAGGGGGTGGGGTGGTTGTTCCCCCTCTAAGCCCCGCCCCCTCTAAGCCCCGCCCCCTCTAAGCCCCGCCCCCCGCTGTCACTTCAGTGCGGCCCTCGGCCGCAAACCATACTGCAATTTTGGCCCCCGAGAAAAAGTTTGTGAGTACCCATGATCTAGCCCAAGCTTCCTTGCCACAGATTAAAGTGTTCTTGGGGGAGGGGAGTAAAATAAAAGACCATCTCAATGCGATTTAGCAACGAGTTCACACTGAGGTAGAACCCTAGTAGAGGTATAGCTATATTTAACTGCACAGTGTCACCTATCTGTAGGTGCACTGCTAAAATGCACACAAAAAGTGCTCTCTACGCCTGGTCATATTCTATTTTCAGACCTTTTCTCTTGCGCTGACACAAATATATATCTTATTTGCTGTGTACCCTTCCAGAGAAAACACCTGAAAAGAATTTACTAGATTATGGCTCGTGCAAAGCTGTTCTATGTGGATGGACTCTATATTGCCAGACCTATTGATCCTGCGTTGTCACACGTATGGCAGCAGTGCACATGAATGGTGCACTAGGCGAGGCCACCATTTTTCATATACTTGTTTGAGATACATGAACCTCACGTGGGGCAGGACCGCAAACTAGTCATGCAAATACATGCAAATACTAATGCACTCACACAGGAAACGGGGGGGGGGGGGGGGAGGGGGGGTGAATACGGTCTTATTGAATTGAAAGGAAAGGAGGAAAAGAGAGAGAGAGACAACACCAGTCCATGCAAGAACACACCAGATAAGAGACAGTACAACCGTGCACTGCCTTTGCATCCAACAATCGCCTGCATTAAGAACAGAAACACTAACAATTGTTCGTTGACTGGGGGAGTTTCTACCTAATCTCTACGAATGATCAAGTTGTATTTCATGTATTTCTTTCTATCCAACGTACCGGATGTCTTCTTTTTTCTAAAGAACTTTCCCTGTTCGCTTGACAGTCTTTCCTGAATTTCTTTAAATAACTTTTTCTTTCACTTTGGGTGGAACCATTCTTTGTTTTCCTTTCCATGCAAACTTGGTGTTCGGGTTACGCACACATTTCGATCTCGGTATGTTTCAGAGAAAGTAGTCCCCAAAACCTACATCCTTTACCTTATCGGTGTGTTCTAAGTCTCGAGTTTTAATTCAGATTAGTGCCCAGCAGTTATTTGTGATTATGGTGCACGAGCAACAAGTCTGAAAATGGCTCTTGCCTACTGGCTCTTCCCTGTGAGCAAATTAAGTTTTTCCCTTGTGATTCTTCAATCATGTGGCCTTATCCAAATGTGTCATTGCAGAGCACTGAGATACAAAATATGGTGCTATTTAGCTATGGCCCCCAAAATGGCAACATTTGGATGACAAATCTTAAAAGATGAACTAACTGTGCATGGAGGTTTCGTGGATGTCTACTGGTTTCCTGCGAGAATAATAATTTTAATAATAATAATTTTCAGCGGTTCCGCAGCCGATACACGTTCTCCTACTAGCGACTTTCCTCAAAATAAATCTGTTTCTCATCTTGCAACTTCTTATGCGCTCTTTAAATGTGCTGGTTCTGAAGGCCGTCATGGTACTCCACATCGACCATGACGAGAGGCTGCTGTTCGCTACAATTCAGTGTTCAGAAGTACCCGGAGAGTTTCCCCTGAGTGGGGATGAGGTTGGCTAACTTAGCAAGAGCCTGGAACGCATCATTGTTATAAAAACAAGACCCAAACTGAGCTTTGTAAAAACAGATTCAATCTACTAGACTTTATAAGTGTCATCAGCATAAAATATTTGGTTCATATTTATTAACAAGGCTAGGCAGTGTTTACTAAGTGAAAGTTCAAAGAATGACTATTAGAAAGAACTTTCAGGAGGTCCTGGAAAACGCCCAATAAATTAGAGATCATCTAAATGTGCTGATAATATTTGCGAGCCAACAGGTCCTCAGGGTCGGACAGACAAGAGCCAGCCTGTAAAATGCTCTGTTATTTGGGAAACAGTGGCATTGAAGGACCACCGAAGGGCACCGGCTCCTGCATGTAATCCAGGAAGCTTATTATTGGGGGTGGAGGTAAGAAAGCTATATCCTGAAGGTGGTGCAGCAGCTGTGTCCAGAGTAAAGGTGCCTAAGTCGAACAGACCCTGGCCTGAACCCCTATCTGGAAGCCCCAAGTGCCGCAGCTACCTGAAACCTGAGATCTAAACTACACTGGGTGTTGCAGCGATGACAGAACAAGCTTTAGACAGAATTACATTGGCTCTAAGCAAGCAAGAATGCTGAATTACAATATGAGCAAAAAGTACGCCCGAGAGTCCACAGTAGTGGGTGAAGAAGAGATGATGGGAGCAGGCACCACAGAAGGAGACTGAAAGCAAGCATGTGTCAGAGATACAGACATTTTGGCTGCAAATCCGACACACCGAGAAAGCATTACAAGACGACTGTCCAAATGCCTAAATCTGCCCAAAATGGCTAAAACTAGCACTTTATGTAGTATTGGGCCAAGCACTAACACTCCGTTTTTCATTCATTCTAATGATCACATGATGGCTCGCCTGACCCTTCTCACAAGAAATCCCACAAGGGGAGTCCATCCTCCTACTGAAGGTTTGGCTATTTCACTAGATCTTTTCATTGTTTAGTTACAATCGTCATTCTTTCAATTTCCCCTATTCAAGTGCTCGGAAGCTGCTGTATAGTGGCGCACTTTAAGAAATCCCCAAATAAGTGGTAAAATGAAATAAATAGAATTAGAGTTTGGATTTACTGAGTGCAGCTGCAAATTCAAGCTGCCAATAGGCAGAAGCATTGCATGCATTCATAACTTAATTTGAATGGATTTTAAGCAAACATGTAACCCCAGTCAGAACCTAATACTGTCTTCTTATGAGAAGTTCAAAAGGACCGGGAGGCAGTATTCGACCCTAGAGGGATGGTGGCAACCCCCACCATGGGCAGCAACAAAGGGCCCACTAGCCAGGTGAGCACGAAGCACGCCAAGGCAATGGTTTCTGTTTGAATGCCCTAAAGAGAAGAAGGGAACGGTGCCACCATCATGGCCAAAAGGCGATGGGGCAGCGGCCCACAACATTTGAGTCTCAAAGATTTATACCAGCACATAGCAGGATCCAGCGTCTGCAGTGAAGGAGTTCAGTGTTGAGAGGTGGCGTACAATGGAGAAGGGCTGTCACACCGCAGTACAAGGAATGGGTGGGCAGAGTAGGAGACTAAGAGGAGTAGGTCTGTCCCGGCGTGGAAATTCCCAGGGAGGAAGACCAGCGCAGGAGCACCAACAGAGTAAAGGGAGCAATAGCCAGACTAAGTCGGTGGGCCGATTCACCAACAGGACCTAAGAGGACTGGATTAAGCACAGGCTAGCGTCGAGCATCCCCCTGCAGCAATGCATTGGCAACATCGGAAGGCTGGTAGCAACAAGGAGCCGCCTGCTTGAATGTGCCTGGGCATGGAGGCGCACACCCTCACCAGCGGTCTGCGAAGAAGGGAGTGACAGCGAGCGAGGCACAGACACTGCAGGCAGCCAGGGAACACGTGGAGCCTGACAAGGACAATGGAGTGGACCAGAACAGTTAGCAAGCACCAGATGGTAAGACACATACAGCCTGAGGGGGAAGGGGGCAAGCAAAGTGAGTGCAGAGTACAGTAAGCATGCAAAGAGTTTTGGCGCACAACGGAAGGGCCTGGATGGAGGCTAGGCTCCTGCATAGGTCAGCGGGACATAGGGTCGGGGGGCATGCTATAGCCAACTATGGGACACAGGTCGGGGTGGTCAAATTGGCAAGCTCCACTCCGGTTGCACCCAATGGGCACGTGCAGTACCTTCCCCCCAAAGGCCTTCCCAGCATGGTGGTCATGGCATGGGGTCAGGAGTTTAGGTACTCCCCCCCCCCAACATTCTCATGGCCATATCCTTACTACTGGCCAAGACATGCAAAGGAAGTAGGTCAAAGCTGCATGGTGGGACTGGGAAAGAAGAAGGGCGCAGTGTCAGTGGAGCAAGGGCAGACACAACCAGGGCAGAAGGCAAAACGCACAGACAATCAGGGTGCTGCAGGATGAAAAACCCATGAAGGGACGAGGCAGGACACCCAAGGGACAGAAATGCGCGATTCACAAGTAACAGGAAGAGACTCAAGGGTAGTGATGACGCGGAAATGAAGGTTTTACATTTATTAGCGCATAAACGTAGTGTTGCAATAATCAAGTGTGACTTTAACCGAACTAATAAAGATTGTACGGGGACAAATGTGCCCTCAGAGTAGTTCGCCAACATTTATAAGCGTGCTTTATATAACGTGATGTATTAGAATTGTACTAATCTGACATAACCGTAAACAAGTGCCATGATTTGCTTGTTTGAAATGTTTTAGCTTAGCATAACTTTAGTGGAGGCTTCGGCCTAGTTGCCTTGTCTCACGGTTTAGATGCTCGTGTTTTTCTAATGTGCTAATAAACGTGTATTTCTGCTTGAAGCTGTACTTTTCCAGTGAGACCGGTTCACATGCTTATCTTTAAGGTTTCGTGCCAGCCTGGCATCTTCTTCTTTGCTCCAAGGTCAATCTGCAGGTGCGGACAATGGAAGCTCTGAAAGTGAGTTAATTGGAAAAATATGTTGCAACTTACGTTCCCGACTCCAAGGATAATGTATGCCTAGGTAGAAGCTTGAGAACTGTTGTTTTTGATTGGACAATTTGAAGCCAACCTATGAACCCTCCAATGGAAGACCTTACTGGATTTGAACTGTTGTTTATAAAAACCTGGTACACAAGGAGAAAGCGCCCATTACCTATCAGCCATTAGACATTAGACATTGGACATTAGCCATTGCAGACATTGCAGCCATTATGGCCCATCTTGCCGACTTCGTCATTTTGCCATCTTCTACGATGCCAATTGATGTCCGATGCTATTTTGAATGAGACTTTGATGCTTTCTCTAATCGAGGGAAAGAGACTTTAAGAAATTCTTGCCCTAGAGACTTTAACTTTGATCTGCCCCTTTGCATGAAGTAGTAGTTTATCTTGCCGCCGTGAGGCAATTGCCCCGTCCACCCTGCCCCCTTTGCCCCGTCCCATGCTGATCGAGAAACCGGTACCTGTGAGACGAAGACTTCCTTGAATGTTGATTGTAATTGGTAAATATGAAAGGAAAATGTACAATTGCATTGTGTTTCTTTTAGGTAACCAACTGCTGATTTTTGATAAGAGCCCTAGTTAGGAGTTTTCTAAATTAATGTTGCTAAATTGTTTTTGCATGAAGTCCCACATGCCGATGCTAATTTGAGGTTAGATGAGGAATCATTGTTGCACAATGCAATTTGAGACCTTGTTATGCTGACTAATGTATTCAATTAGCTCATTACAGATTATAGTTTTAGTGATTTGCGTTGTTATCATCGAATGCATTGTTATTCAAATGCTGCATAGATTGCATCTTTTCCGCCGTTATGGACAGCTATTAATGTTCATTTACATATATCATTTGGTGTTGAGACACATATATATTGTGCTAGCTTTGTTAATATAGGGAAATAAATTCATTAACTTTGAATAAACTGGTGTGGTTATTCATGACCGAAAGGTCATGGTTCGCCGAAATGTTTTCTGGATTAATTGTGAAGTGTTATGTTGATCAGGGTATTGCTTATGTTCGTTATTGATTATTGATTTGATTAAATTGATTGATCTCGGGTGAAGAGAGTCCCACTTGGTCAAAAGATTCATCGACCCAAGAGCGTCCAAAATACAGGTAAATTATTAGTGCTGAACGCTCTATCAGTAGCATGGGGAACCAACACCGCACAAGGAGCGGCAAATAGCAAGCCAGCCAGCAAATTCATTAGGCCTTCCCTGGGTGATCCACCCATAATAGCGCACTAGACTGGGCTTGCAAGCCTTGTTCCCCTGGCCATTAAGAAAGGAATACAGCACAAATAATTAATTGATATAGTCTCATTACTGAAGGCCAAGCAGACGGGCCTGGACCTAGTGTCAGAAGACAAAAAAGATGAGGACAAGAGGGAAAGGTGCAAGTCTAGGTTGGAAAGGTCCATTAAAAACTGGCTGCACACTTTTCACAACCTAGCATGCATATTTCTTGAGATGCTTCCACAAAGCCCAGTGGTGCTATTGTAATATGAACAGAAAGTACATGCGGTGCAGCAAAAGTACCAGGGAGAAGCTTTGTTAAAATATGATGAAGGCTTATATGGGAAAAAAAAAATGACATGGCCGATTATAGGCTGGGATCACCAGGATGTAACAGGGTTCACCAAAGACATGGTCACAGGGTGGGAAAGGGTGGAAACACACAAGCAATCTTTTACACTATAAGGAAAGAAGCAAAGAACAGAGTGGTAACAACAAGGTGGCAAAGCCAAACATTATTCAGGTCACAACCTGCGACATACTGGAATCTCTAGAAGAGAGAATGCAAGTGGGGGCTGGCATGCAATTTAAGCACACTTGCACCAATTGCAGGGGGCCCAACCTGCCAGCGATTGCAGGAAATGGAAAGGGAGTAGTGAGTAGAAGATACCTCTCAAAAAGTGACACAGAGCACAGTGGAGAGAGTAGGGAGGGTACAGGCCAGGCACCCACCCCAATTCAACTTCAATACCTAATCCAGCTACTCAACCAATACCACAAACAGGACACTGCTTGCTAGCAGAAGGCTTTAGGTAAGGTTTTCTTATACCCTACAAAGGAAACGTCACTAGGAGAATCTGCAGCAACCTCAAATCTGTCGCAGAAAATGCAGAGGTGGTAAGTCAGAAAGTTGCCAAAGAACTAGAAGTGGGACGCATGGCTGGCCCATCCAAAAAGCTATCACTTAAGGACCTTAATGTCACCCCACTAGGACTGGTTCCCAAGACAGAGCCAGGCCAGTTCCATCTCATTTACCACTTATCCTATCCCGAGGGAGAGTTAGTCCATGACAGGTTAGATTAGGACAAGAGCTCAGTATCTTATGCCATAGTGGACGAAGTGATAAGCCTGCTGAGGGCTACAAACAAGGAAGCCCTGGTGGCAAAAAAGGATATAGAGTCAGCCTTCTGCCTACTACCAGTACATCCAAACAGTTATCATCTACTGGGCGTCCAGTTATATGGAGCCTTCTACTACGACAAATGCCTGCCCCTGGGCTGTGCGATATCTGAAGCCTTTAGCACGTTCCTAGAATGGGCGTTAGACAAAAGGTGCCCCCAAAGGGAAAAGACTACACTACATGGACAATTTCCTTTTCAGAAGACAGAGGGCCCCATGACACACTTGACATTCCTAGGTATAGAGCTAGATTTCAAGGAAGGAGTAAGCAGGCTGTCAGACCAAAACATGGCAGACTTGAAACAGAATATTGAGGGACTAGTGTCCAAGAAAAAGGCTACATGAAGGGAAGCGCAGCAGCTGTTAAGGAAGCTCAACTTTGCTGCTACGGTTATCCCAGCTGGGCACACATTTCCCAGGTGCTTGACTTGGTTGACAAAGGGCATTCCATGGAAACATCACAGGGTCAGGTTGATAGCAGGGATTAAGAGAGATTTGCTGCAGTGGCAGACATTCCTGAGCAATTTCAGTGGGACCCTGGTCTGGCAGGAACCATGGGTAACAGCAGAGCAATGGAACCTCTACACCGATGCAGCAGGAAGGGAAGGTTTCAGCACTATCCTAGGAACAGCCTGGTACGCTGCAAGGTGGCCTGAGAGATGCACGATACTGGTTTGAAAAAATAATATGGTGCTGCTAGAACTATTCCCCATTGTGGTGGTTTTTTAACTATGGCAAAAGAGCCTGGCAACTTGACATGGGACTCTATGGTCTGACAGCCACGCAGTGGTGCCGGCAATAAACCTGGGGGTGGTGCGCTGCCCTAGAGTGTTAGGGCTGCTCCAGCACCTGATGAGTTGCCAACTGAAGAATAATATAGCAATCAAAGCAAGGCATGTATCACAATAGCATAACTCTAATGTTGACACTTTCTCTCACTTTCATTGGGAGAGGTTTCGCCGGCTGGCCCCATTGGTAGATGGACAAATGACACCACTACAGACCGACCTTTGGGACAAGGTGGAGCAGACCTAGTGGTACTAATTGACAAGACCCAGGTGCCAGAAACAGCCACCACGTATCATAAGTGTCTGCAGCAATTAATGAAGACAACTGAAGGTGAGGCACATACATGTAGCAGAGGAGTCCATACAGTGGCCTTTGGCACAGGGGAGGCCAGAACTTGGACAAAATCTTGCTTAAGTGCAAAAGTATACCACGCAAAGCTATATAGGTGGGTGGACCTGACAAATACATTTTATTGCCGCACAGCAATGAGGGGATGGAGCCGCATACAGGCATAGAGCAATAACACCAGATTACCAATTGACTTCAAAAGATTGAAAGCAATCCCATGGGTCCTACCAGCCATATGCAAGTCTGACAAAGAGGCGCAGCTGTTCAGAGAAGCATTTGCCCTAGCATTCTTCAGGGCCTACAGGATTAGTGAGTTGGTAGCACCATCCAGGGCGAACCCAGGGATGACTTGTCTATGCTGGAAAGACTTGAAGATGAGTGAAACCTCCCAGGAGTTATACTTGAGGAAGTCAAAAACCGACCACGGGGGAAGGGGCAGGCACATGGCTAGATTGGCTCACAGACGGTGAGCACTGCCCAGTATGCATAACCTGAAAACTATCTGCAAGTTAGGCCCCACCCCCATACACAAGGAGGAGAGCTATCTCAGCAGATTTTAATTTAATGCAATGCTGCACCTAGCTCTGGTAAGGGCTGACCTTTGGGTCACATTCCATTTGCAGCACATGGTATGGTAGAGGATGATCAAGTGCATATGAGGAGGAAGTTCAAGACCTTTAAAGCAAGCATTAGGCCATAAATGTGATAAAACCAAGCTACCCTTGTTGCAGGGAACAAAGCTGGAAAATGGATGGTGTGGATAATGGGCCACTCATGCATCACAAGAGCACAACAGAGGGCTAGCACACCGAAGCTGTATGGGTGTATATGGCGGCATAGCACCAATGTGGTATGGCTCAGCAAGCCAGGTATGATATGGAACCAGCTCCTCCGGATATTGCAGAACACTCGACAGGCACACGGTAACCCTGACACCCTGGTGATTCAGGTAGGGGGTAACAACCTAACTGCACTCGGGCAGGAAACCGTTTTAGAAGCCATGCAAGCAGACCTGACAGTCATCTCTCAACTACTAATGGCTTGCCAACATAATGTGGTCGGAAGTCATTGCAGAAGTCATAGCATGATACGGGTGGTGGGGAATAGAAGGGGGATTGAGTTATGGGGCAGTCGAAAAATCCAGAACATTTCCTGCATAAAAAATGCACATTGAGAATTCAGAAGCTTATTATTTACAAAACGTTGCATCCCATTTTTTTTTTTATATAAAGTAAGAGGAAGACATTTCTGATTGACCTAGGATGTCAGAATACCAACAACACAACTGTAATGATGTTTAACCCAATATGCATCTACCTATCCTAATGGCTTACAAAGAGGAGCAAAATACACCACAAAAGACACTTAGGGCCTTATTTATACTTTTTGGTGCAAAACTGCACTAACGCAGTTTTGCACCAAAAGGTTTAGCACCAAAGTATAAATATGGAGTTAGTTTTGCACCGAATTAGAGTTAAAAAAATGACGCTAATTCGGTGCAAACAGAGGGCCATATTTATACTTTTTGACGCAAAACTGCGCTAACGCAGTTTTGTGCCAAAAAAATTAGCGCCGGCTAATGCCATTCTGAAGCGCCATGCGGGCGCCGTATTTATTCAATGACGTTAGCCGGCGTTAGCCGCCGGCGCTGTCTGGTGTGCGTTAAAAAAAACGACGTACACCAGGCAGCGCCGGCGTAGGGGGAAAATGGCGTATGGGCGTCCACAAATGGTGCAAGTCAGGCTGAGGCAAAAAAATCGCCACAACCCGATTTGCGCAATTGTTTTACGACGCCCATCCCCCATTGAAATGACTCCTGTCTTAGCAAAGACAGGAGTCATGCCCCCTTGCCCAATGGCCATGCCCAGGGGACTTCTGTCCCCTGGGCATGGTCATTGGGCATAGTGGCATGTAGGGGGGCAGAAATCAGGCCCCCCTATGCCACAATTTTTTTTTTAAAAAAATACTTACCTGGACTTACCTTAATGTCCCTGGGGTGGGTCCCTCCATCCTTGGGTGTCCTCCTGGGGTGGGCAAGGGTGGCAGGGGGTGTCCCTGGGGGCAGGGGAGGGCACCTCTGGGCTCATTCTGAGCCCACAGGTCCCTTAACGCCTGCCCTGACCCAGGCGCTAAAATCCGGCGCTAATGCAGGTTTTTTAGACCCGCCCACTCCCGGGCGTCAGTTTTGTCCGGGAGTATAAATACGACGCATATGCATCGGAGTCATTTTTTAAGACGGGAACGCCTACCTTGCATATCATTAACGCAAGGAAGGTGTTCACGCAAAAAAATGACGCTAACTCCATGAACTTTGGCGCTAGACGCGTCTAACGCCAAAGTATAAATATGGAGTTAGTTTTGCGTCGAATTTGCGTCGAAAAAAACGACGCAAATTCGGCGCAAACGGAGTATAAATATGCCCCAGAGTATAAATATGCCGCAGAGTATAAATATGCCCTTAAATATGGCGTTAAGGCCATAGAGTCATTTTTGGCACGGGAACGTCTACCTTGCATCTCATTAAGGCAAGGTAGGTCTCCACTTCCAAAAATGACTTTAACTCCATAAATTTGGCACCAGACGGATCTAGCACCAAAGTATAAATATGGAGTTAGTTTTGCACTGAATTAGAGTTAAAAAAAAAGACGCTAATTCAGTGCAAACAGAGTATAAAGATGCCCCTTAGAGCTGATTTAGATTTTCACGTATTAACGCTAAGCCACATCGTCGGCAGGTCCGAAAAGACCATCAAATCAGCGGTTTTCCACCCGCCATATTTAGATGTGTTGCAGCTAAGCCAAAGACCGCCACAACAATGTGTACTCCGTTTCGCCAGCTGCATCCCGCAACCTACACGACAGACTCCAATGCGGACAACTAGGCCCTCTATCGCTGTATTGAAGGTGGCATCCCACCAAGCCTATTTAGATCACACAGTTGTGTTGGCGCTGTGTCAGCTGTGGGCCCATGATGGTGGAAGTCTGTCGGGGGACCCATTCAGTGTAGTTCTATGGCTGTGGCCATTGGCTGGATACTAACAGTCCACACCTGTTGTACATTGGACAATTATGAACACCTGCAAAACACAGTATAAAACACACTCCATTTCAGATCATGATGCTTTTCCATCACACTGCAGCAGAGCAGACAGCCAGCAAGCAGAATTCACAACACAGGAGATAGTTTCTTTCTGTTTTCCTCTCCCTCTGTATTTCAGTACCGTTCATGTTTTGAGTACTAAATTTGCTTTGAAAAATAATGGCAGGAAGGAGAAAACCCTGTTTCACAGAGAGATGAGTTGTCTGTTATGGTGGATGCAAACATTAGACTAGAGCCACAATTGTTTGGAGAACAAGTCCAAAATACTACCATATCCCAGAAGAGGCAAATGTGAGGCAGAATGGTTGACAGAGTGAATGCTGTAGCTAATAATCTGCGCACAGAGGAAGAAATTAGGAAAAGGTGGAATGACCTGTGGGGGAAAGCCATTCACTGGCCTCCCAGCATCACTTGGAGTCCCAGAGGACTGATGGTGGTTCCTCCCTCTCCCCCTTACAACTCTCTTCCAGGGAGAAGAATGTCTTGCAGATCCTTCATCCTGAAGGCTTGACAGTAATCCCTGGTGAAGTGCAGACTGGTAGGTTACTATGTATGTGTCACTAATCGCTAATGGAGTTCTGCCCTTAAGCTAGACATTTAGAATTCTTCAACAACCTTAGTAAAACAGATATAGCTAATTTTGACTACACAAAATATATTGTGACATACCAATTACTAGCAGCATAGTTGTGACTCTCCTTTTAACAATGTGCAATAATATGCATAGTCAAATTGTGTGTAGTTCACCATGGATCATCCCTTGCATTGTCTCTGCCTATTCCTTTCTATCAATGTATGATGTTGTTCTTCCAAACACAGGTCCAAAACTACATCCATTTTTACAGGAAAGTATAGTGTTGCTAAGTGGTATTTACTTCTAGTTACATCATATTCATATATGTGCATAGGTTGTAAACGTGTTCATACTTTTGTCTAAAGTGTCACAAAATGACTACAACTACCATGATGCACTGTTTTTTGATCTGAAAAACAATAGTGCAATGTAATGTTGTTTCACCGTCCTTTACTTCCATGCCTACAAACATTTAAAAAACTAGTGCATTTGTCAGTCACTATGTCATGCTATGGATTGAAATGTCACTTCTTGTGTATCTCAACCATGTTGAAATCTGCTCATAGCTCCATGGAACTGATAAAAATGCTTACATTAATCATTGTCTTTCAAATCAAAGATATCCAAAAATGTGTTGTGGCATGCTGAATAGAATTAGTAGCATAAACGTTATTTTGCACTGTCCATATGATGACCAAATACAGTTTTATGTGTATTATGAACCACTTTGAATCTAATGTATTGCAGGCTGCTAGGCCTTGGAATGGTACAGTACACCAATCTACTCACCACTGTGTTGGGTTGAATGTCTGTGCCATGTAACCTATAAACCTGAAATAACACTTTTGCATTTTAGGACATCTTTACAACGTCAGCACTAGAGTTGTCATCTATGTAACTCAGGCTGCATGTGTAAAATAATGAAAATCACACAATCACCTAATCTGTCACTCTCTTTCTAGTCTTTAGGTGAGCCCTTTTGTAGACAAAAACACAAAAGATTTACAAACTATATATTAATTACATATTGTCTATAACCTTCACAGACCCAAACACCTAGCCCAGTGGACCACCGTCCTGCAGCCAAGACACCTCCACTCCAGCCAGGTGCAAGCCTTCAAGTGAGGACTCCAATGCTACAAGCCAGGATGACCATGAGCCAGCTGGTCTATCTGCTCAGCCTGGTCAGACAGCTCCTGTGAGTCAAACTCAGCCCACAACTAAACCTTCCGCCACAGCTGAAACAACATCTCAGCGTGAGGACACCTGCACTTCCTGTGCACAGAGGATGTACACACCATTCCTGTGCCCCCCAGGTCCTGGTTGCGGTGAGATACCAAGAACAGAGCCCCCAGTTCAGCCAGGACCCAGTGGTATGGGGCACAGTTCCTCAAGGGGACAGACTAGTGGAGGTAGCGGTAATGGGAGGGAATCTGCGGGCCAGCCAAGAGAGGCCCCTGGGGTTTTTGTCAGCCAGACCACCATTGACCAAGTCTTGGGATCAGTCCAAAAGTCCCAAGACATGATGGGCCAGGTTGTAACCGAGTTCAGGGAAATCAGGGAGGTGCAGAGGCAGCCCATCCTGGAACTATAGAACCACAATGAAATTATCAGCTCCCTGACTGGGGTGCTATTTGACATTTACCACCATATGTGCAGGGCTTTTCTCAGTCCATCTGCCCCTGTCTGTGGTCCTTCCACATCTGGGCAAAGTACACCACTGACAGCCACAGACAGGAAGGCTCTGCCATATGACAAGCTTGCTCCTACCACTTCTGTCCCTGCACCTGTGCCCGCCTCCTTCCCAGAGGTGATAGTCATGCAGACCAGTAGGAGAAGAAGGTAAGACCAACTCCACCACCTCCGAGAGAAGCAGAACCAAATTTCTTCCTGTGTGTGTCTACTGTTCACTCTGTGGACCATTTCAGGGACACATTTACTTTTTCGGAAGACATTTGTATTTTGTATTTTGGACATTGGACTCCAAGCTGTTTTTGGCTCTACTTCCATGTTTCCATCAACCATGATAGACTCTTTTTTGTTTATTTCATATTGTTTTTTGATTCATCCTAATCTTTATTTTTGTCATGATAATAAATGTTATGGACACAGACTACAAAACTCTTCTCGGATTATTGGTGGCCTTTCATTTGTCATGTCTGTCTTCCGCCATCATGTTGTGAATTATTTTGAACATTAATTTCCCAAAGAAATATTGAAATTACAAAGAAGTAAAGTGTGAACCAATTTATTCAATGAAAACAAACTCAACTCAAAATGTATTTGGAACATACATATGTTGGCAACAAGTCCTTTTAGTAATGAAATCTGTGTTTAAAAAAACAGGCCTTAACCCAATAGTCTGTGCCATTCAGGGTTATACGATCCACGATCTTGACACCATGGAGGAACGGGACTAGGCAATGGTATCAAATAAAATAGGGAAACTATCACTGATGCATGTCCTCATGTGAAACCATACATCCTTCCCTCACAATAGGAATCCTAGCTCAATAACACCAATAGTCTACATCATGGCAGTAGCAACATTTGAGGCGGCATGACCATTACAGGACACTATGGTAAATGTGTCATTGCACTAGATACTGCCAATCAGTGATGTGCTAAAACAAAGTTCAATCACCTATGAAGAAACACATCAACAGCTACCTCCACTGTCAAAAAATTGAAGATTTAGCCAATGTGAAGGAAGAACAGAATGCTGGGCTTTACATACACAAGTGGTTTGAGCAAGTCAAGTGGCACAAATTGCCTTGATGGCACCATCACAAAGAAATAGGTCTGATGCAATCTTCTGAACTTCCATACTATCAGAGTGCAAGTTCTCAGGAAAAGATTTGTCCATCCCAAGTGGGTGTTTGTCCCAAGATCAACGCATGTTCACTTTGTACTTCCAAACAGCAACATATTTGTCAGAGTCACCAGATCCTCGGGGTCTGTGCACGTTCCCAACACTTCCACCACAAGACAGCTCCAATACTCTGATTAGATTTATCACAGAGTCTAAGAGAGTCCAAGTGGGGAAAATGGGATTAGGACGGGAACAGCTGGGAAGGAGACCTGTAGGAAGCAAAAGGTTAAAACACAACATCAAAATTACATCTCATGAATTCAGTACCATGCTACAACTCTAAGCTTCGTCTTTTCCAAAAAACATGAACAACCCTAGAATAGTCCTAAAACTGACTAGGCTTTAGATGGGGGAGGAAACAGGAAAAGTTAAATAGGACTTTCAGATTCGAGTACTTTCTTTAGCATGAGAATCAGGAAACACTCTGAGCAATTTCTAAACAACCATATGAATCTCCTTTTAAGAATACATATCAGGAACACACAGCATTACATCTAGAATTCTGGTATTGTTGTGTTCATCTAAGAAAAAACATTGGGAAGTGAATTGCACACATTGCAGATTTTTATATGAGTATTAATCACCATAAAGGATTGTGCACCATGAAATCACACAACGTAGATTCAAGGAATAAATCACGCAACGTGTCAACTTGAAATGCTACCAAGAAAATGTCTTAGAATAGTAGCGCACAGTAATTTACATTATTTATACACGAGGAAAGAATTGCGCGTCTTGCCGATTCAAATGCCACCATACAAATATCAAGAAATGGTAGCGCACAATGAACAACATGAAAAGCACTCAGGGAAAGAATCGCGCGTCTTGTCGATTCAAATACCACCATGCAAATGCCAAGAAATGGTAGCGCACAATGAATAACATGAAAATACACTCAAGGAAAGAATCGCGCGTGTTGCCGATTCGAATGCCACCATGTAAATGCCAGAAAATGGTAGCGCACAATGAACAGCATGAATTACACACAAGAAGTGAATCGGTCGTTTCGCAGATTCGAATGCCACCATGTAAATGTCAAGAAAAGGTAGCGCGCAATGAACAACAAAGTTAAATGCTCATGAAATGAGTTGCACGTCTTGCCAAGTCGTAAAACATCATGTAAATGTCAAGAAATATCAGCGCGCAATGAACAACCATGTAATAACAAAGTCAAATCTTTATGGAATAAATTGTGCATCCTCCCTATTTGCAAACCACCATACAAATGTCAAAAAATGGCAGCGCACAAGTAATCTGTTATTCATTTAAGAATTAAAATCAAGAATACGAAAATTCTCAATTACGGTGTTGGGAAATGTCCAAACACCGTCTTACCGCCTGGAAACAGTGATCACCAATGAGAGATGAGTGCAGAAGACTGGAAAATCCAAATAGGCCGCCGGGACAGGATCTCAGGAAGAAGCTGCTGCTCTGCACCGGGACCTCTGAATAGTGAGCACTGGGATTTGGGCTGACTCTCTTTTATAGAGTCTTGGCCCCGCCTAGAACCACGCCCAGGCATGTTGCAGGGAAAGTCTCTGAAAGGCCCTGGAAAGGGACCACACCCTGCCACACCCTAACTCACTCTGAATGTCTGCAGCAATACATTGCAAATGTACAGTATTTATAAGCACCTTAAAAATGAATCTTTTGGATGGAATTCTGCAATGCAAAAGGTTAAACAATAACATATCATCACAATGCATAAATTACATTATCTTGCGAGTGTTGGGTTTTTGCACTCTAGATGCCTGTAGAGCGCGCATTGTCCTGGTGTTGACAATATTACAGTATATGTCACAACTTTGAAGTGTCCAAATGAAGATTGCATGGTGGAGGACCCTGAAACAGAATATAAAGGGAAAATTAATTTTACCACATATTACATTGAAGTCAATTGACAAGTCATGAGGACACATAGTCAGCACAAGGCACAGTTAATCTCTGTCAATCACCACAGTACTCACTGTAGGGAAACTCCGATCCACTAACATCTTTGCCTGGAACTTTCCTGCAGTGTCCATTCCTAACAAATTACCATAGCAGACTGATATGTCCCCTATGTTTTTCCTACATTGGAGCTTACAATTTGTAAAGGTAAACACACCCAGGTGAAGAACTGGTCAATCACATCTTGATGTAAGTCACCTCCTTCTTCTTCACCACTGTCATCTTTATTGGGCATTTCACAATCCTCGACCAGGGTTTCATCACAGTCTCCCTCCTCTGCAATTACAGGGATGTTCCTCCGCAGTGCGATGATATGGAGAATGCAGCAGGCAACTGTGATTTGGCATACCCTATTGGGTGAGTGGATGAAGGCTCCACTGGTCTTGTCCAGGCACCTAAACCTGGCCTTGAGGAGCCTTAAAGTCCGCTTCACTGCCTCCGTGTTCTTCCAAGGACCTCATTGAAGCGGGCCTCCTCTGGCGTTATTGGATTTGTCAGCTGTGCAAATAACCACAGTCGGTTAGGATACGCTGAGTCTCCTACATGGAAGCAACACATCAACAGATTACTCATATTTGAAGCAATTGTCCCTTCCTAAACTAGGATTCAGGCAAAAGCTCATCAAGTCATATTGTACTTACCAAGCCAGACCCTCTCTGATCCAAACTGTGACATGTGCATGGATATGTTGCTGTTCCGTAGTATGAATGAGCCATGTGTTGACCCAGGGAATCAGGATACACACACTTGAGATGTATATGTCTGGTAAGCAGACAACTTGCACATTGATGGAATAGAAGTTCTTATTATTGTGGTAGACCCGTTTACTTGCTTGTGGTGGCACCAAGGCATTATGCATGCCATCTACTGCTCCAACCACATGTGGAATTCCACCTAAAGCATTAAATTCTCCCTTCACAGTGGGCAGATCCTGTGGACGTGGGAATTGGATGCAGCTGTTGATGTGTTTCATCAAGGAAGCAAAGACTTCCTGTAGCATACCACTGAAAGTTGGTTGTGACATGCCCCAGATACTGTCACAGTATAACGAAAGGTGCCAGTGGCCACAAAATGCTGTACTACCATGAGTTTCATTATTGGTGTTGTGGCTGTTGGATTCATATTGGGAGGCAGGAGATCAGGCTCCAACTGCTGACACAAATCCAGGATAGTTTGCCTATTTAGACGATATTGCTTGATGACACCCCTTTTTTCTATGGTGGCAAGGTCTGGAAAGGGCTGGAACACCTGAGGCTGTCACCTCCTACCCATGGCTCTGTTCAAACATCTGTATGTATAAAAAAGGAAATTTCAGATGAAATGGTCACACCATACTTTTAATGTCAACACACTTGGTAACAGTAGAAATGTCATTGGGAAACACATGCACACAAAAAACATGAAGTATTTGGACCTCAAAATGTTTTTGAAATATTAATTTTATTTTTTTATTATTATGTGCAAATAATACATCTGAACTGTATTATTTGTGCATTTTTTAAAACATTTTTTTGAAAATATGGCCAACGGAGGTAGTACTTCCCCGTGGCACTATTAGTGTCAAACCAGTCACAGTTCGTATTTTTTTGTGTCATATCTTGGCAAGAAAAGTGTTGTTTGTATCTGACATTTTTATATACACTAGCCTCCTTTTTGAGTGCTGGTGATGCACTAAGAGTTGAAGAATGCACAACTTCACACCCTAAAATGGCTGCTGCCTGACTTTGCAGTCAGGACATTGGCTACCTGACCGGCGTCAGCGGAAGTTGATCGCATAGTAGGTGGTACCCTCAACAAAGGTCCCTGCCATAATCATATGTGAGTGATGGCTACACACGAAAGCCAATGGCTGTGTCCATCTCCATCACAGATCGCGTCTATTGTGTACTTGTAGGCTGCGTTGTGAAAGCACACTCACTTGCATCCCAGCACTGTAGCCATCAAGACCTCCTCCTTTTTTGCTGCTGCTGTTACCGACCTCTGGGAGCCAGGACTTGGGCAAAGCAGATGACAGGGCCCCTGCCTTCAGCAAGGAGGAGCTAGAACTCCTTGCCAGGGAGGTTCTGTCCCCATACAGCCAACTCTATGGGACCCCAGATGAACATGTCTGATTGGGGAATGTCTGACTGAGTAACCTCTTCCTTTGTGATTCAAAGGCTATTTTGTTCGTTTTTGGCAATGTGGGTATAATAGTGATTGGAGTTTTCAGATTGATGTAGTTGGGACAGATTGTTTTTTTGCCACTGTCTGAAATATCTGTGCATAGCAATGTGAAGTCACCTGAAAGAATCTGTTATGTGTGTCCATGTAATACACAAATCACATTCAATTACACAAACAGCAGGGCACTGACTACCAGTGGCCAGTAGATAGTGTGCCAAAATTATGAGTGACAACATCCACCGAATGCTAGAATGATGTTGATGTTGAGATAAAAATGTAGAGGGTATGGAGTTGTCTGATGCTGTACTGTCAGGTGACATTCCAACACATTATGGGGGTGATTCTCACCCTGGCGGGCGGCGGAGGCCGCCCGCCAGAGTTCCCCCCTCCAAAATACCGCTCCGCGGTCGCAAGACCGCTGAGGGTATTTTGGGTTTTGCACTGGGCTGGCGGGCGACCGCCAAAAGGCCGCCCGCCAGCCCAGTGCAAAACGGCCTTCCCACTAGGACGCCGGCTCAGAATTGAGCCGGCGGAGTGGGAAGGTGCGACGGGTGCAGTGGCACCCGTCGCGTATTTCAGTGTCTGCATAGCAGACACTGAAATACAAGGTGGGGCCCTCTTACGGGGGCCCCTCGGCACCCCCTACCGCCATCCTGTTCCTGGCGGGAGACCCGCCAGGAACAGGATGGCGGTAGGGGGTGTCAGAATCCCCATGGCAGAAGAGCGCGCTCCGCCGCCATGGAGGATTCACAAGGGCAGCGGAAAACCGGCGGGAGACCGCCGGTTTTCCGCATCTGACCGCGGCCGAACCGCCGCAGTCAGAATGCCCTGCGGTGCTCCCGCCGACCGCCGGGGTCAGAATGACCCCCTATGTGTATTCGGTTGCTCTTAGTGGTTTAAATCTGTCATGGAGCCACATATAGGTAAAGCTAGTTTATGTGCAGCAACTTCAGATGACACTGGCTCACAATCACCAATCCCAGTCTGTTCTATTCTATCACAAACTTGTTCAGACAGCCCAAAAATTCCTGCAACATAGCGGCCCTTCTATCTTGCCCTTACTCTTGGGAGTTTAGGCAGGAAGGCAATGTAGCTCTGCGTGTGATTATGTGCAAGGGAGTTAACAGGGGTGGCTCCACACAACAGGATAGCTTGCTTTGCTATGGCCAAGATGATGTTGTAGGCCTGATTAGGTGCCATGAGAAGCTAGCAAGTATTGATGATGCACATGAGATCACTGCAAATCAGCATTCCAGATCTACCTGTAACATTTTGCTGATAAAGAAAATCTAGTAACTATTTGGTGAATGTACGTGTGTATATCCAAAATGTAATGTCACAGCAGTACTGCCAAACAGGAATACTGAATTTTCGTTTCTTATTCATTTCTTTCATCCATACAGGTCAATGTCAATCAAAAGCAGGAAATCTGGAAGGCCATCGCAAAGAAGTTACGGACCTTGGGGGTCCACAAGTGGCATAGGAGGCCCTGCCAGAAGTGGTGGGAGGTCCTGCGTTGTGCAACATACAAGTTAGCTGAGAGTCACGTCCGGCAGTCCCCCTAGCGATCCAGATGTGTGCACCTTATCATGACCGCCCTAGTGGCCCGCATCTTTGCTGTGGCTTACCTGGAGCTTGATGGGCAGTTGAGGGCCCAACAGCAGCATAAAGGGGGTAAGTCATTATCTGTAGATATTGTTGTGTTTTGACCTCTTTACTTCCAGCAATGCTGTATGCCATCAACATTGAGGCTGACACAGATCCAAACCCCATGAGGATTTCTGGAGTTGTGAGTTGATCATACAGTGTCTGATGTTGTGTGTGGTGTATTGCTTTGTGCTGAAGGACCACGTTCCTCCTCAGATGGCAAGTACTGTTGTGGGCAGGCACATGGCTGCATAGAAACAAAGGGATTGCCAACATATTCATGACATGAGGGCCAGTTTCACAAAACATGCACCATATCATGATTGGAGCAGGCGGGATGGTAAGTCACAAATGTGTGTAGTGAATGTAAGCTCCATTGCTGGTAACTCTGGCAAACTGTGCAATCAAAATGCAGCTTGGATATCCAAGTTGACATTGGTAAGTTTGTGGTATGAGAATATGAGAATGTGCATCTGCACCACAAATATTGGTATCCTGTTTACCGTGGCAACATTCCTTATCTGGTACATGTTTGAAAGCAGTTTGTCCTGCAAACGTCTAGTAAGTTAATGTGGACAGTAGCAGGTGGACCTGAGTCCTTAGTCTTTCACAAATGTGTATGTAATTCAGTCTGTGATTACCAACATGAACTTATCAGCCAAACTCTACTGGTTGTAACAGGCAGGAATGTGTCCACATTGGTGAGAGAATTGTACATCCCAAAGACATTTTTGTGTCCTAAATTATGCCACGAGAAGAAATTGATGACGGAGAGCAATGTGATACTGAAAGGGACATTTACATATGGGATATGGAAGGTTACATCTTATAGATGTTGTGGTGTCCCATCTCGAGCAGGCAATTTCAACCCCAAAGACATACCCTTTGGGAGAAGTGAAATCAATTTTAGATTTGTACTACAGTGGTACAGAGGTGTCTCCAAGCATATGTTTTTGCTCATGCTGTTGGAACCCTTTGTCATGGAGTGAACTACAAGTGTATAAGTGACAAAGGCATACATGATATGGGAGCTCAAATGCGGGATTACTGTACTTGTTGTAAATGTTGTGTGATGTACATTGATGTCCAATCGTATTGTCACAGATGCTCTAAAACTGTTATATCTGTATTCTCAGCATCAACTGGGCAAGGCAAAGGTGACAGCGGCCACATCAGTGGGGATGTAGCTGGCCACTAGGAATCGGGTGTGGACACCACCAACACCGAGGGACCCTGTGGCATGGAGGGTGAGGGGATTGGTCAGGAGGCCACGAGTCATTCGACATCGTCGTTGGAGGCCTCCAATTAAGACCAGTCCCTAGTGGGGGCATACCCTAGAGATACTGTGACAACTGCATCTTCATCCACTCCCCTACTTCCAATCTCCACCCTACCTCTTGCTCTTTCCCCTCAGATGGCCACAGCCGCCCCCCTAAAAGGAGCAGTGTCACTGTTAGACCTGGCATCATTTGGCGTGGTTTCCCCTGAGTGTTTGCTTTCTGACCTCCTGCTTTGACTATGTGCTGAACTTAGTTTTTGCTGGCTCTAGTACTCTGCACACTTTGCCACTCCACTGCTATCCAGTGCTAAAGTGTATGTACTAAGGGGGTCACTACGACCCTGGCGGTCGGAGACTGCCAGGGGTAATGTAGCGTCCATACCGCCAACAGGCTGGCGGTACGGAGGCCCTTATTACGACCGCGGCGGTAGCGCCGCGGCCGCACCGCCGGGGCCGGCGGTTTCCTGCCATTTTAGCCCCGGTGGTGATAATCCGCCAGGGCAGCGCTGCAAGCAGCGCTGCCCTGAGGATTATGACACCACTACCGCCAGCAAAAGCGTGACGGGTGCAACTGCACCCGTCGCATGGCCGCAACACCGCCGGCTCCTATGTTGCGGCCTCATCCCCGCCGGCCCAGCGGGGATGTCGTAATGGGGGCCGCGGGAGTGCGGCCGCATTGGCGGCCGCACAGCGGATACTGCTTGGCGGTCGTAATGACCCCCTAAGTGTCTAAAACATGGTGATATTGGCTTCTCCAAGATTAACGTATTTGGTTTACTAGAAAGTCCCTGGTAAAGTGCACTATGTGTGCCCAGGTCCTGTATGTCAAACGCTACTAATGGACCTGCATCACTGGTTGTGCCACCCAGTACGGTAGCCTTTCAAACATGTCTCAGGCCTGTCATTGAAGAGTCTGTGTGTGCGGTTTAAACTGCCAGTTTGACCTGGCAAGTATATCCACTTGCCAGGCCTGAACCTTCCTTTTTATTAAATGTAAGACACCCTAAGGTAGTGTGAGAAAAAGCCTCTTTTTGACATGGTTAGCCCCCCACTTTTTGCCTAATGTATGGTGTAGCCTAGAAATTGAGAGTGCCCAGGGCCCCTGCTAACAAGGTTCCCTGGGCCAGAGCTTTTTTCTTAAACTCTTGTGATGCATTGGTACAATTTGAGACACCCTTGGCTGCCACGATAAGTCCCTAGTAAATGGTACTTAGGTGCCCAGGGCCGGAGGTACTAAGGTTAGGCCTCTGAGGGCAGCAGCACGCACTGGTTGTGCGACCCTCCAGGGTCCTGCATCCAGGTGCACCCAGCACTGCCATTGCAGGCTGAGTGCCCTGATGCAAACCTAAAATAAAAGCTCGACATGGCACACTACATGTGTGCCCTGTCCACTCCACACTGCACACCGTATATAGGTAAGTTACCCCTCTGGCAGGCCTTCAGCCCTAAGGCAGGATGCACTATATTGAATGTGAGGGCATAGCTGCATGAGCAATATGCCCCCACTGTGTCCTTGCCATACCTGGTACATAGTAAGTGAACAGAGCAGCCATTTTAAATACATGTGCTGAACACTGTTCAGTACGAGTTTCACAGTAACATGATGGCCACTCTGAACCCTGGGTTGTTTGGTATCAAACAACTCAAAATGATAAATCCAAACTGGTACCAGTATTGGATTTATTATTAAATGTACCCAGGGATCATCTTAGAGGTCCCCCCTGCAAAAGCTAACTCCCCAGGCATGGTTGCTGACTGGTTCTATCCAGCTTGCCACCTCCAGAAACCCAATCTACAAAACTTGGGGGGGTTTGCAGAACAAAGCCCTTCCTGGATGGAAGTGCCAATGGCCCCTCCCTCAGGAATGTGCACTGGCGGTGAGCTTCAAAGGGCTAACCACCCTTGAAACTCGACCCTCAAGCCTGCTGCTAGCAGCAGATGGTAACCCTGTGCAAACCCCCACTTTTGGCGGGAGCAACAGTGGTAAACTCAAACAAAGGGTAGATGAGCTGCCCCACCTTGCATGCACCACCTCTAAGGTATTGCCTGGGAGGTTGACACTCCATTTCATTTTCCTCCAACTTAGCTGGAAGGAAAATAGCCAATCAGGGATTGGGAAGTGACCCTTCCCACAGGAAGTGGTCACTGTAGCCACCCAAAGGTAGAGGACCAATTGGTCACTACCAGGCTCCCCCTAAAACACCCACTAAATACAGTATTTAGTGGGCATTCCTACACCAGGAAATCAGATTGGATGGTCAAAAGAAGACCAGCACCAAGAACTGAAGCACAAGAACTGTGAACCTGCTGCACACAAGAAAAGGAACCAAACTCTGCCTGCTGAATCCAGGACTAGACAATCGCAGCTGAGGAGCTGCTGGACAACTGGACATCTCTACAAGAACCACAGAGTGCCTCCAGGCTTCACAAGTCACCCAAGAAGTCCCTTCAGAGTGGGGGCACCACTCTACAACTTAAAGAAACCAGCAAGCCAGGGAGTGTCTCTTCACTGACCAACTGCTAACTCCCGAACTGGACACTACAGATGGATCAAACTTAATCCTAACAACTTTGAGGACAAATCCTGCCAGTGTGCCAAGTTTGGTGGCACTGTGACCCCTAGCAGCCAAACCATGCCAATACCCGAGGTATTGGTCAGCTAACTTCGGACACTAAGCAAAACAGACTGCCTGTTGTCCTGCAACCGACCCTGGAATCAACTTACCTCCTGCTCCAGAAGGCACCCTTGCGCACACCTCCTGGCTCTTCAATTTGCTCTCCACCCGTCCGCTCAGTGCCTTGCAACCAAGAACCTGCTGTGCCCTAAGGGTACCCCACCCCTTGCCACCTTGAGACTCAAAGGGGACCCTGAACATCCAACTTTAAACTAACCTCTGCAGAGCGTTCCTAAGTGGTCCACCGCAGTGGCTCTGCTTCAGCTCCAGTGACCTCTTCCCGCAGCTCCCGGCAGAACAGGGAGCCGCCCGAACTGCACCAGCTGGCACAGCGTGCCCACTGATGACCTTGACCAACCTACAAAAGAAGAACTTGTTAAAACAACTGTACAACTTTATATGTATTTTTAAAGTTGATCCACCATTGCTTCCTATGGTGCGTTATCACGCACAAAAAGACTATTTCTATCAAAGTTCAAAAATTCATATCTCAAAAAGTACTTAACCAATTGTGATAATCTTGGTCTTAAAAATTATATAAAAAACCAAAGTAGTTTTATAAATTGGTCTCGAGTTATTCCTTTGAGTGTGTGAGTTGCAAGATTGATACAGTGAGTACAACAAATGCTTTGCACTTCTCCAAGATTGGCCTAACTGCTCGACCAAGCTATCTCCAAAACCAGAGCATTAGGTGATCTAGTTTTCCCCTTGTAAACCAATGTGTGGTTGCCTGGACCCCCTGCACAGTGTGCCTAGCTTTGTACACTACATAGAGAGCTGGCCTACTACAGGTAAGCCCTGGTTAGCCCCAAGGGCAGGGTGAAATGTACTTAAATAGTTGGCCATGTACTTTTAAGTTTAACATGTCAAGATATTGAAAAACTCCTACAATTGTTTTTCAGTATTGCAAGGACTATTTCTCCCTTAGGCTAGTGTAGGGATTGCCTTAGAACATTTTTAAGTGTGATTTCCGATTGGGAAAAGATAGAAAATGGAGTTTGGTGTCTCTGGACACACAATTTGAAAACACATCTTATGGTAAAGGTGTTTATTAAATTGCAGGTCTGAAAATGACACTTTTAGAATGTTGGCATTTTGTTACTTTAACCATTTTGTGCTGTAGCCTGCCTCCAATCCATGTCTGGTCTGTGTAAGGTTTAGGTGACAGCTACATCTGTGCATTCCATCCAGACAGCCATGAAACATAGGACACTCCACTGCCCCTGCTTTCCATCTGCCTACCGGTGGGTCTTCCTGGGCAGGAAGGGTGGAGGGAGCTATCACTCACATTTCAAAGGGTAGTGACCTGACCCCTCACAAAGGACTGATAAAACCCCACAAACCTCCTGGCAGATAGGACTGGGATGAAAGGGAACTTGGGTTCTCGAAAAACACTCTTTGACGTCTCCCCCACTTCAAACGCACATTTGGGTATAAGTACTGGGCCTCTGACACTATATAGGAGGAACACTTCTGGACTGAGGACATTCTACCAGGAAGAATCGCTGTGCTGTTTGCTCTGCTGTATAGGTCAGATGCGTGCTACTTCTTGTCTGGGAGTGAACGGACTGGATTTAACTCTCTACATCCTGCAATCTAAAGTTTCGCCTGGGGCCTGACTGAGCTTGCCTCCTGTTTGTTAAGTCTCAGGGATATCAAAAACTTCACCTACATCTTCTTCTGTGAGTCCTGCTCGGCCAAGTGGTTCCAAATCCAGTCATGAGATCTTGGAGGTGAGTCTGGTGCTTCAACACAAGAACTGATACAACAACACCGGAGCATCACTTGGAACCGACACAACTCACTGTAGAAACGCCCCTTTTTCTGATGCGTGCATCAAAGCAGCGGACACTGCTCGTTGACTGTACGACACAAACATCCCACCTCACAACACAGCCCCAGCTTGGCTGGCGCAGCACTGACGCATCGGAATAAGCACTCATCGCTTCTGGACATTGACACATCAATGACATTCCCCGATCAGGAAATGGTGCATCACCTGCAAGGGTGATGCATCTCTTCCTTGGATCAACACATTGTCTCTGAGCCACGATACAACCAAGGGACTGTCAGTGAGTCTGCGTCATTCCTGTACCTGGCCCGTGCTCCATTGCAGTCCGGCTGAAGTTTTGGAATTGCCCTGGTCAAGTGCAACAGAATAGCCCCAGGTGGGAGCTGTTGTCTTCTAAGCACTCCATTTTGATTTAGTCTTTCAAAATTCATAACTTGGTTTGTGTATGTTGGATGTTTGTCATTTTGGTGTTGTTTGACTCAGATACATATTGGCTATTTTTCTAAAGTGGTGTGGAGTCCTTTTGTGGCATTTTCACTGTGTTACTGTGAATATGCACAAACACTTTACACATTGCCTCTTTAGGTTAGTCTGACTGCGCTGTTCCAAGCTCCCAGAAGATGAGCACAGGTAAACTTTTAGTGTGTATCCTACTTGCCTTGACTAGAACTGTGGTCCCTACTGAGACATAGTGCAAACCCCTGCCAACTAGAGAACCAATTTTGAACAGTCACCTTTGCTGTAGGTACCTCTGCCCCTGTCCCGGTGTTCCAGGCTGCGCTCAATCAGGAGGCTGTTGACCTATTAAGGACGATCGCTGTAGGCCAGATTGCACTTCTGAACGCCAATCCATGGGCTGGCTGACCAGAGCATCCAGATGCTGGCTGAGTTGTATGGCATTCACTGTGCCTTGTCTGACCTACAGTGGTCATTCCAGGATGTGGCCTCCTCACTGTCCGCAGCCTTCCAACCACCCAAACTTCCTGCCCACACTCCCACATCCCAAATCCCTCCACCCAGCCCTATCCAAAGCACACAAAAACATATGCACAAACCCACCACTTTTATCCCTGGTCCTGACCCTTTCAAAACCAAAACCACCTCTCCCAAATGTCTTCCAGCCCTTCCACCTCCCAAACCACCCCTTGAATATCCCACCCCACCCCTTCCAAATGTAAATTCACCCCTTCCAAATCCCCAACCACCTCTCCCAAACCCAAACCCACCTCTCCCAAACCCAAACCCACCTCTCCCAAATCCAAACCCACCCCTCTCAAACCCAAGAAAATGGTGAAGGCCCAAAATACTGGAAGGATGTGAGTCCTAATGTAATGGGCACCTCATGTTGCAGATCACTTAGTATGTGCATCCCTTTAGACTCAGTATCCTGCCTGAAGCATCCAGAGGTTTAGCACACATGCACTACCCATGTTGCTCCTTAAAGCATGAAATGTTTTGACACTATATCCTGGAGAACATATGATTTTGTTACTTTTCCTACGAGAAGAAACACCATTTTCATTGTGAATTCAGAAGTGTTGAATTATGTTTGGCCGGGGTAGGTCAAAGGTCAAGAATACATCTGATTTCATGGTGCACTAATGGCATTGGCCTACTTCGAATGTGTTTGCTACCGCTTTAAGAATGCATATCATAGCAGAATAAATTATTAGAGTGAATACTGCTAGGTAGAAAACAAAAGACAATAGAGCTACAGTATTTATGTTCATGACAGGTGTGCTATTGTATACTTTATTTTAAGAAAAGCAGTTGATGTTTTGGTCCAAGCATGTTCAATCTGGGGTGGAGGGGCGATAATCAGGATAATCAGGATAATAACATGCCGCCCAAACCACTCACAATGAATATATATTTACTTATTTAATATATTATAAAAAAAAAGACCATACATATGACCAACGCAACTTAATTAATTAAAAGGATGTTCCTGATATTTTAGTGGTTTCAGAAAGATAATGGTAGTGTCCTTGCTAAAAAAAGAGAAAGGGTTACACCCTTTAGATGATTCAAGGGGCCAAATTGCTTGAGGGATTATGATTATATAAAAAGGTAAAACAATAAAAATTGTATACCTCCAAGCTACAAATCCAATAATTTGACACAAAAGCTGAAAATGCAGAATGCAAAAGGACAACTCAGGGAAAGAAGCTCCAGAAATTAAAAAGACATCCATTGGCAATGTCAATAGATCTGGCTTTAAAGGAATGATGCACAATAATGTGAAGCATTACAAATATATAGAATGGGAATGGATATGTATTTGTGTGGCAGCAAAGAACTGTAGAATATTGCTGGTGTTGGTTAAAAGCTCAAGTGACAATTCCACTCTCAAGCCAGACCTAAACATCCATGTAGTTTATTGAGTGCCCTCGTCCCATCTGTGTAGCTGCCAGAGAAAAACATCATAACTTATCTAGTTGCCACTTTAATAGCATTACAATCTCATGTGAGTGCCCCTGAAATTTCAGGATCAGGCAGCTGGATAAATAAAAAAAATGAACACAGCTGTGTTGAGGTCAAGCGCTTTTTGTGGAAGAACACAAAGTTTGCCCAATCAAAACACGTACACCTTGCTCCTAACGTGTAGGCAGGGCCAAAGTCGCTCTCTTGTGATGCTCACATAATTGTCTGGTGACAGCTGCGCTGTCAAGCCAGACCATAAAAAGGTGCCCCAATGAGAATACTAAACTGGTGCTCACGATGCTTACTGATTACAAATAACTGAAAAGCCCATCTCTCATGGCTGGCAGACAGTAATAAGAGATTTACACATTGTACAAAACAGCAAATGTAATGCAGTATGGATGACAGCTACGGGTTAGAAAAAACAAGTGTACACCCTGAATATCCACTCTAGAATTTTGATCGGACACAATATTGAGGACAAAATAGTGAAAACAATTCTAACAGGTAAATAAGTCAAGATTTTCCATATTTAATTCCACCTATACGAACCTACGCAATACATATATATTCAATGTACATAGATATAGATCTAGGATTAGTAAATCTATTCTTCCCTTTATGCACTTACTTTTTCGATACCCTATCCCTTCATACTCTTTCATCAATATTGTGGTACCACCATATTCTGGTGGTAGATATTCAGTAGTACAATAAAAAAATAGAAAAAAACAAAGATTTAGGCCCCATAGTGGTTAAAAGTATTTATTTATAATATATAAAACATGGAGACACTTACTCTACAGATGCACTTGTTTGAATTCCCAACCAGTTGAAAAGAATGTCAGCTCAGAGTCGACATTTATCTAGTCTGCGTCATCCTGGCAAAACGAGAGTGAAATATGAATTGAAGGATAGCAAATCAAACATGGCTGCTCCAGTCACAGTACTGGGAATGTCATTTCACACATTTATTGAGATCTGTTTTCACAGTAGGTAATTTAGGAATCATTTTCTTGTGAGGAGATAACTCCATATTAGTTGTTCAGTTTTTGTGTGCAGAAAATGAATCATAATCCATTCAATGTCATTGTCAGATTAAATTTAATTTGATATTAAGTACGTAAAATTTGATACTTTGTATTGAATATATTGTTGTGGATGGGCGATACGCCTTTGCACTTCTTGTGTTATTTTGTGAATGTAAAGTTTGTTTTACGGGGTCAGCTCATAAGGTAAATTAGGTTCCTGTGGTTGCACGCTACTCATCATCGCTACGCAGTTCTGTAAGTATAATGCATATCTTGCCAGTACAAAATGTAGATATATGTGTAGTATTACATCTGTGAAGCCCATGCTCAAGGGATTAGCCAGAGAATTGAAATACCCCCCCAAAATGAACTAAAGCTCTGATGGCACCAAGCGAGCAAAGCAAGTGAGCACAAACCTCCCTACAAGAGCTCCCTTGTCTTTTCAGTTCAAGCATCTATCCGTTCATCTTTTCACCCTCTATCCACCAACTGATATCCACTATTTAACCTTTACATTCTGTCACCCATTAATTTTATGGCAAGACCGGGGGCTCCTATGATGCTTCTCTAACTTGCTTTATTACAAACAGCAGCAGTCAAAAAACTACAATTCCCATTAGGCTAAGGGAGACAGAAGCCAAAGAGAAGAAAAAACGTATCGGGAGATGTACCAATGGGGACAGAGAACGTAGTATAATCACTATACTTGACTGCGACCAGCCCTCTTTCTTGCTGCTCGCAGTCAAGATAAGTGTTCAGTTCCTCTTTTCTCCACATTGTTTGCATAACTTATGTATTCCTATTTAATTGTCAGTTAATACGTTTTTCATATTGCCGTGCACGCCTTTTTTTTTTTACTTGCGCCCGCTGCAATTCATTTTCTTTCTCCTCAGCGCTTTCCTCCCACGCCTTTCTAACGTTGCACGAGCGCCCGCTGCGTTTCCTAATTCTATCAGCGCTTCTCCTCCCGCGCCTCCTCACCGTTGCGCGAGCTCCTTTCCACACTTGCAACCGCCGCAGCGTCAGTCTTTTCTGCAGCCATTCTTCTTTACCGCTGCCTCCTTTTTCTCCACAAGTTCACCGAACTGCCTCTCCTCGCTAGCAGACGACCTAATCTCTGCCTTCTCGGCTCCGGTAATGCCCCGGGAGGCGTGTACTGCTTTTTCTCCTCAGCACTCCATACCTATTTAACCCTTTCTTCCCCAACTCTGTCTTATCCTTATTTTTTGCTTACAAAATGAATTATGATAATTCCCCTGGCCATTCCATGAATGATGCTGATGTTTTTAACCAAGATTTTGGTAATTTTATTAATGAGGCTGTGGCAAAAGCCATTTCAATTCCTATGGGCAAAATGACAAGAAACCTCAAATCCTCTATAAAGAGTATGGTTTCTATATCCTTACTGGCCCATTCTGCGGGGGATAGCAGAAAACGTAAAATTAAGGATTTAGCTGCCCAAAAAGCCCACATTAAGGTCACACCTGATGGTGCTGAACTGACTGGTGAAGCCTCTTCATCCCAGGTTGAGGACGAGTCTCCTCCCAGTTCTCCTTTGATGGAGGGGAAATTAAAGATCTCTCATGAGAAGTGTACTGCTAAAACGAAACATATTTCGAGCGTGCCAAAAGAGATTGTTATTTCTCACATTTCTGACACTGATGATGACTTGGGTGACATGGATGATATGGACGACGATCCAGATATATGGGGCTCCGAATCTCAGTCCTCTCCTCCTCCAAAAAACCCTAAAATAGACCTTTCCTCCAATCCTTTTGCAGCCAAATTGATTCTGGATTCTGATGGTAATCCCATGTTTGACCCTTCCCTCCTTCACCATCCCAATTCCACTGAATGGTTTCCCTCTTCTCATGAAGGAGATTACATTGCCTCCAGACTGAGACTTCCTCTAGACAAACCCACAAGGGCTAAACTGAGATCAGAATGTCCTAAACCATCCCTTTGTTCCAACATTACCTCCACTCCCTCTATCGACCAACCCCTTCTTACCTTCTTTTCAAAATATGGCAAAGACCCCCGTAAAGGAGTCGACAAGGCCTGGTCGAAACTGCCAGGACAAACTCTTAGACCTGGTGGGCCCGTTGGCCCGTATCTTTGATATGGCAGAATCGGCCAGAATTGAAAATATGGACATTGATCCTTTAGCGCTCTCAGTATGGATTCAGAGAGCCTTTTGCCTCTTAGGCAACGCAAATGCCGCTATTACTCATGAGAGTAGAAAAAGCCTTTTGTTGAAATTAGATCCCAAATTGGCTAACCTTGCCTCTATTGATCTGGGTATCAAAGAAGACGGACTCCTTTTCAGTGATTCGTTTATTCAAGACTTGGGAAAATTTGTCTCTACCTCTGCCTCCATAGACAAGACACAACAATCCATCAAAAAAGTTTGTACCCAACGGGTTTTTGCAAGGGCCGGTACAGGCAGGAGCAGCTTTACCGGCCGTTCCTTTCGGTCACAAAGACCCAGAGGCTCCATCAACTCCGCTTATGAGACACAATCCTTCAAACCCCACTTCTACCCCCAACGTGGCAGAGGTTACCTGGGTTGTGGACAACATGGTTCCAGACACAACTATCAACAAGGTAAGCCCCATTTCTGGCCTTCCTCCTGTAGGAGGTCACCTTCATTTGTTTGCAGCAAAATGGCACACTATCACAACGGATCCATGGGTTCACAATACAATCCAAGGTTGTTCAATAGAACTTCATCAACCCCTTGCCAAACATACTGTCCCCCCTTCTCTACGTTTTTCCTCAGAAATATCCTCTCTCATCTCGGAAGAGATTCAGTCCCTTCTTTAGAAACAAGCCATCCAAGTTTCCCGTCCGGATCCTTCAGACTTTCTAAGCACTCTCTTCTTAGTTCAAAAGAAGAACAAAAGGCTAAGACCGGTCATCAATCTCAGAGCTTTCAATCGCTTCGTCGTATGCAGACACTTCAAAATGGAAACTATCTTCCATTTAAGAGATATTCTTCTTCCTTATGATTACATGGTTCGCCTGGATTTACAGGACGCATACTTATCCGTTCCTATCCATGTGGATCACAGAAAATACCTCCAATTCCAGTGGCAGAGCCAAACTTACCAGTTTTCTTCCCTTCCGTTCGGCCTTTCGTCAGCACCCTGGTGCTTCACGAAAATAAAGAAACCGGTAACAGCTCATCTCAGATCCCTAGGCATCAGACTATTAATCTACCTCTACGACATCCTCTAAATGCATCAAAACAGCCTTTCTCTTCAGTCGCATCTTCAAACCACATGCTCTCTCCTATCTCAACTAGGTTTTCTCATCAACAAGGAGAAATCTATCACAACTTCTTCCCAAAAAATAGAATTCTTGGGGTTCATAATCAACTCTTCTTCCGCTACTCCACATCTCGCTCAGCAAAAAGTAAAATCTATAAAATCAGAGATTTTGAAACATCTCCACAGTTCCCAAATTTCTCTCAGATCGCTAGCCAGAATCGTGGGTCTTCTCACCTCTTCAATCCAAGCCATATTTCCCCGTCCCCTCCATTACCGGGCTCTTCAAAGACTAAAAATTTGCCATCTCAGAAAAGGGCTTTCATACTCAGAAACAATCAATATGGACCAAGAGTCTTGTTCAGAACTTCAATGGTGGATAGACCATTTAGATGCCTGGAACGGCAGGACTATCTTTGCATCAGCCCCAGATCTTGTGTTAGAATCAGATGCAAGCCTAACGGGTTGGGGGGCCCGTTGTGGCGCAATCTCGACTGGAGGTTCCTGGTCTTCAGAAGAGTCCAAATTGCATATCAATTATTTAGAGATGCTTGCGTGCTCCTTTGCAATCAAAAGCCTAGCAAAACACAGGGTTCAATGTACCATCCTCCTCCATATGGACAATGTATCAGCTTTCCGCTACATAAACCATTTAGGGGGCACCAGGGCAAAACCTTTAGCAGATCTGGCAAAAAGCCTATGGGAATATTGTCTTTGCAACGAAATCTCACTCTCTGCAGAATACCTACTAGGTTCTCTCAATGAGATTGCGGATTGGCATTCTCGCTTCCTCAGAGATTCCAGCGACTGGAAGCTCCACTCCTCAGTTTTCCAATCTCTTCTCCACAAATGGAGACCCTTCAAGATAGATCTATTTGCCTCCCGCATAAACACACAACTTCCTCTGTTCTTCAGTTGGCGACCGGATCCTTCAGTGCTAGCTTCTGATGCTTTTCTTCAGGACTGGTCCTCTTCTCTCAATTACGCTTTTCCTCCGTTCTTAATGATTGCCAGAGTACTCGCTCAAGTCAGGTGCCAAAAAGCGGCATTAATAATCGTAGTTCTCTTTTGGCAATCCCAGGTTTGGTTTCCCCCTCTCCTCGAGCTGACAATCGATTTTCCGGTCCTCCTCCCGGTTTTTCCTTCCCTCCCGCGGAACTCCCTAGGTTGTCCACATCCCCTCATTCACAACAATACTCTCACTCTTTCGGCCTGGAAGGTATCGGGTCTTCCCAATCTTCCATTCCTATTTCGGCAGAAGCTTCAGACTTTAACAAGGCCTGGGCTCCTGGCACCAGGAAAGCCTACAGTTCCGCCTGGTCTCTTTGGACAAGCTGGTGTGTGGGAAGGGACGTCGATCCCTTTTCAGCCGATATAATTTACGTAATCAACTTCCTAGCTGCCCAAGCCAGTGCCGGTAAGTCTTACAGAACAATCAACCTGTATAGATCAGCTATTTCCTTGCAGCATGCTCATATCAACGGAAAACCTATGGGAGAACATCCTCTGCTCTGTCGCCTTCTGAAGGGAGTAAAGTTTTCTTTCCCTCCTTTACCCAAGTATTCGAAACTATGGGATGTTAATGTTGTTTTAAATTTGTTTCTCTCCTGGCAAGATAATTCTGATTTATCGTTGAAAATGCTTTCAGCCAAACTCACTATGTTACTCTGTTTAGTTTCTATTAAACGTTTATCAGATGTGAGAGCTTTAGGTATTTCCTCTCGTCAATTCTCCCCTACAGGTGTTTTGTTCTCCATCAACAAACGTAGCAAAACCAGTCTGCGCTCAGTGTTTTACCCTTATTTCCCGAACCAACCTAAATTATGTGTAGGTCAATGCCTTAAGATTTACGAAGATCGCACAGCCAATATCAGAACGTCCTCGTTTTCCCAGCTCCTTATTTCATTTCACAAACCTCACAAACCTCACAAACCTCACAAACCCGTAACCTCGGCTACCCTAGCCAGATGGGTTTGTTGGGTCATGTCCTTAGCAGGTATCGACACTTCCGTTTTTGGCGCTCACTCTTCCAGAGGAGCTATGGCTTCCAAAGCTTTTTGGGTGGGTTCTAGACTAGAGGACACTCTGAGATTGGCTGACTGGTCTAATGACAATGTCTTTAGAACTTTTTACTGTAAGCCAGTTCATACAGCAACTGCTGTCATAATTAACATGCTTTAAACAAGCATAATAGGAGCCTCCGGTGTTTCCCTAAAATGTAGATTTTCCTTGTAAATTATGACGGAAAGTCTTAATTTTTATTAAAGACACAGAAGCAAGTATTATTCCACCACAGATTCTCTTTAACGATTGTCTTGTCAACTCTTCTTCCCTCCCTACAGCATCATCAAATCAACCTCAGAACTCATCCTGAACGTCAGGCGGTTTTTCCAGCATCAGCAATATCGGCCAGCAATCTTCCTCGTTGTCAACATGATCCTCTTCCTGCGCCTTGGATTTCCCCTCTCTACTAGTCTTGGATGAACTCTTTTCAAGAACTTTGCTCTCTACTGTTGGCAGTTGCCATTGTTTTTGCTATATTTCCTTTGTTCTCTCACACAGACTAGCCTTCTCGCATCAAGAAATAGGGCTGGTCGCAGTCAAGTATAGTGATTATACTACGTTCTCTGTCCCAAATGGCACATCTCCAGATATGTTTTTACTTCCCATTGGCTGCTGTCTCCCTTAGCCTCATGGGAATTGTAGTTTCTTGACTGCTGCTGTTTGTAATAAAGCAAGTTAGAGAAGCATAATACTTGCCTCCGTGTCTTTAATTAAATTAAGACTTTCCGTCATAAGTTACTAGGAAAATCTACATTCTTTCATCCATTGGTCAATTTTTCCACATCCCATCCATCCACTCTGCCATCCATCTATCCACCCATTCTTCCATCCATCTATCCATCGGCTCTGCCATCCATCCAGCCAGCCATGCATCTGTTCATCTTCTGTGTCATCCATCTGCTCTACCATCCATCCGCTCTGCCATTCTTCCATCCATCTGCTCTGCCAACCATTCAGCCTCTGCAATCCATCCACCCACTCTGCCATCCATTCTACCATCCATCATCCATACATATCCACTCTGCCATCCATGCACTCATCTTTTCACCAACTCGATCATCCATCCTTTCATTGTCACTCCACCTATTCATCCCTTTACTCTGCCATGCTTTAATCTATCATCCATTCACTTATCCATCATTGCTTTATTCTGCCATCCTTTCACCTGTCCATCCATCAATCTATGCACTCACCCTTTAGCCCACTCCCCCACCATTCATTCATTCATCCACCCATTCACCTATCCATCTTTCCTTCCTACCTTTCACCTTTCCTCATTATGTATTCCTCCCCCATTTCCTTTATGTACCCATCTTTCGTTCTTCCTTGCTCCTGCTTGCTCTTCAATTGGTGCTAAATTCCTTTACAACATTAATTAAGAGCGTTTTCTGCGAATTGCAGACAGGAGAGGCTTTAAAGAATCCCACCCCCGCTGTAGATGCTAAAGTGGGGGTTCACAACGCCTCCTTTAACCCCTGGAATGTTTAGCCAATAAGAACTTGCTATGGGATTGTAGTTCGTGAGTGACAGCAATAGGTTTTCTTACAGAGCCCTGAACCACATGCATGATTTATGTTAATGTAACTCTTTATGCTTGTTTTTGATTAATTTTGTCTTCCTCAGTTCTCAAGCGTTTGTTCCAGGACATAGCTTTATGATGCCTCCCCAGCAAACATTTATGTCTTTCTTTTCAATCAAAAAGAGTGTCTCATGTTCAATTATGTTACGACATCCGGTCGTGCTGCTTGAAAAATTAAACAAAATATGTGCTCAACATCTTTAATTAAGTTTTATTGGATTTTTTTCTGCAAGTCTTTTTTGTGTTTCCTTTTTTTTTTTAAAAAGGTAATGAATGAATAAATATAATTTTATGGAACGATTAATTAAACTCATTGCATACAAAAAAAATCGAAATGGTAATGATATTAGTATCACTTCAGTCAGCAATTAACAAGTAAATACATAACATACCATATATAAAAGTTGTCTGTTTATAGTAGCTTAATAACAGACAACATATATTTAAAAGTTGTCTGTTTATAGTAGCTTAATAACAGACAACATATAGTTAAATAATGGACCAGTTAGTAGTGAGTCTGATCCGTTCAAGCAAGCTGTCTTGGTGTCTCCTTATGGTGAATTTAATAATGATCGGCCTGAGCCACAATCTTCTGAGAGTAATCATAGGGTCACAAGAGCAGACTATGGCCCTCATTATGACCCTGGTGGTCCATGGACCACCAGGGCCGCTGTGGCAGTCTCACCGCTGTGGGACCGGCAGTGCAGACCGCCACATTACGACTGTGGAGGTTTGGCAGTGGCCCTGCCAATCCCGCCACTTTACCATGGCCCGCCGGGCTAGAGGTTTCCACCTGCAGCCCAGCGGGATTTGGATAACCACTGAAGATATTCTGACTAGGGACCCCCCAGCATTTGCTGGCGGTCTCACTGCCACAAAATGCTGGTGGAAAGATGTCATGACGACAGGACCTTGCTTTCCTGTCGCTGACATACCCCCCGAAACACCTCTGCACACACGCATGCATGCACCCACACACACACAATCACACACATACTCACCCCCACTCACAAATGCACTCACAACATTCAACCCATAGACATGCATACATACCCATGCACATCACACACGCATGCATACACTCACCATTCCCCACTCCTTCCCTTCAACTACATACATACATACACAAACCCTACCCCTTCACTCATCTTCACACAACCACACACTCCAATCATGCACACACACGCCATATACACATACAAACATAGACACACCTGCACGCACTCATTCACACCCCTCCTTACCCCTTACACATTCACCCATGCACACACACACACCCCCATCCACATGCATACACACACGCATCACCACATTTACACACCTACACACACGCACGCACAATCACTCCCCCTTCCACTCCCACTCCTCGATTCATGACAAGCATACACACACTCATACTCACCCCTTCACGTCCCCTCCACCCCCTTCCCCTTGTGGACACTTACTGATGAGGTGCTCCTCTGTGAGGGGACAGGACCCAGCACTCCCACCGCGGGCACCGCCACACCAGGAAAAGACCACCACACAGAATTCCTGTTTGTAATTCTGTGGGTGGTCTTTTTCTGGCATGGTGGTGTTGACACTGGAACTGCCTAAACACCGCCGACAGTGGAACCACATAAACACAGCCGACCACCGAAGAGAATGCCGTTGGATATCCGACCGCCGGTGGTGCGGATATCTGGTGGCAGTCATAATTAAGCAGTCAGAAGGTCGGCAGCACTGGCGGTCTTCCGGCGGCTGCGGAGGTCTGCGGAGGTCTTGGGAAAAGAACGCTGCAGTCATAATGAGGGCCTATATGTACTAGAGATTTGTGTGTGGTGCCACAAAAGCAACAAATACAATTGGCCTCTTCTTTGAGTCTGCCATAATGATGGCCCCATAGTAGAATTAAGATGTTATCAACTCCCTCTTTTGCTTTAAAGACTGAGGCAGGTCCACATGTTTTTGTTTTAGCTTCATTTCATATGCATTTTAGACCATTGAAATGTAACTCCTTGTTTCAAGCCTAATCTGTTGTCAGAAACAGATAACAGCTTTGACTGTGTTTTTTTTAAATCAGGTTTTCTATTTGGCAGGTAGGAAACTCTTTGTTCTTGATCTCCTCGACCTGAAAGCATTTCAGTGATCTTTGCAAGAAGACACCCCAGGGGCTCGCCCCGTTGGCTGTGGATTGCCAGCCTACTGTTGTTTACAAGGAGTTTGGAGTAGCTTTTGACACCTCTGTGCAGCAGGATCCAAATGCAGCTTGTAGCACAAGTGTATGTTTCGTTAAATTAAATTCCAGTCTCACTTACGCCAAAGCTGTGCTATCAGGTAGGTGGAATAGTAATCGGAACCCTCTGCATTGCATTGAGCCAAGACATATGAGAAGCTTCCTGGAAAGGCTATTTGATCGTAAGGAAGAGTGGGCATTTGTTTCCAGACAACAACTTGCAACATTCCCCCAATGTTTTGGGCCTGTCATCCTATTATTTTGGCAATAAATGTATTTTTAAGGGCTAGCAATGTCCCTGTTGGTGCCTCTTGATGGATCATAGAGCCCCCTCCAGTACTTCGAACCATACTTCTAGTTATTTGCAACTGTTCACCTGGTCCAGGGTTGTTCTCCTCAACTTCCAGAAACCTTTTTTGTTTACCTTGTGGCCACAAATTAGGATCTTTGTTTTCCTTTTTTATCCTAATATTGTTTTCTTGAAGTACCGGTTTAATGCTGTTGGAGAATTATGCACCCTAGTAGGTGTCTTTTCCATGATTATAGTCTTGTCCATATATTGCAGGATATTCAGTTAGTGGCCCCTTAAATTTTGGGTGAAGGTGGGACCATGAGGATCCAAATGCAGATGGTAGATTGGAAAGGTATAAATTAAATAAAAGCAGTGCTAGGTTACAACCTTGCTTCAAGCCTTTACTCATGTATATTTTCTCTAAAGAAAATAGGGATGGAGATAATCTTAGAGGGGGTCACTAGACCAGTGGTGTAAGAAAACTTGATTTTGAAGCCTCATACTAGTTGATCCAACTCAGTTCCCTTTTCCTGTACATTTCCTCCAATCGTTTATTTTTTATTTTGTCTTCCAATGGATGTTACCTCCCTTTTTTAGATGGCTTGTTTTCCTGCAGAGCCTCAGCAGCCTGTTTAGCTTGTTTTAAGTTTCTTATTTCTCTTAAGTAATCATCCCGAGTTTGTGCACTCTCTTCGTGTAACTTGTAACTGCTTCCTTGAACTCTGTAAGATCTCCATAAGAGTCTAGACAGTTGCAGATCAGCATTCTACTAAGGAAGGTAGATGGGGGAATTGTCATTGTTAGCGAGTTCTTCTGTCATGGACATCAATTCATCACCTTTTTATAATTGCTTTTTATGTTCTATGTTCTCATGTGTTTGAAGTTGACAGTCAGTTGTTGCGGGAAATGATCACTGCCAAGAGTTGGAACAATGTGATAATATATTATTAACTTGAAAAATTCTACTGGATCCAAGTTGTAGCCCAAGGTTGCATGTCCCTGGTTAGATATGTGTGTATGTTTACATATCTAAAGCCAGGATTTGCAGTCTCTTAATTAAAGAGAGTCCTGTGCTATCTTTGCTTTGTACTGGGGCCTCTATAGCAGGAATGTTTCAATTGCTGTTCTCTACTATTTTGCAATCTTGAGTTTTATAATCTGAAACAAGTTTAAATTAAAATTGTCTGTTAAAATCCACATGCTGCTGCAATGTACTGCAAGCATATTACTTAAGATGGAATGAAAGGCTTTGCTTAATATAAAGATACCTATGAATTGGCTTGTACTTCTCTGAGTCACATTTGATTTAAAAGACAATTTAAGTAGGAGCAAAACATTGTAAGATAAGTTGCTGCACAGGTAGACCCCAAGTCCTCTGGAAGCATGTCCTGCTTGACAAGTTTTCACAGCTGGGCTAAAGAATTAACCATAATTTGCTGTACCTTTCAGTAGACAAATGTTCTGAGAACACCCTCCAACTTCCCTAGATGCCCAATCTTTAACAGTCTTGGTCTGCCAGAGATAAGGGTGGCCTCTTTCTGTAGCCACAATGCTGCCAACACTAGGAAAGTGCCTAGGTAGATGGTACCTTTCAGAAACAGTCCCTGAGGAGGAAAAAACCCATAGGCCAAAAAACCTCCTAATGTCAGCCGGATGTCACCAGCAGATGGCATCTGAAGATGAACCACAAGACAGAGGAAAACACAAGAGAATCAGAACTATTGGGGCACGGAACAGGATTCACAGGAACAGAAGTGAGGAACACAACCAGAGGAAGAGGAAGCTTTGTAAAGCAAGGAACAAAAGGAAAAATTACCTTTTTTACTGGTAAAAGAGGAATTGCATCACAGGAAAGAACAGCTGCCATGATAGATTTGGAAGGAACACTAAAGGCAGGAAGAGCCACCATCTTGGATTGGGTCATGTAGTTACTCAGGAGGATTCTGGGAAGAAGAAGAACTCAGAGCAATATGGAAATGCTCACCATGTTCTCCCAACCAGCTTCCCCAAGGTCGTGCAGGAGATTGTCCTGCTGTGAGGTAAGTGTGTGGGAAGAGTGATGGGGCAGCCCAATAGCCTCTCCTGTGCTGGTTGTAATCGTGTGTCCTGCCTGCTCAGGATGAGAGCAGAGATAGTTGCTCGGCAGGACACCAGCGCAACATAATTTGGTGACATGAATGCATTCAAAACCCTTGTCTCTTGAAGGCAGATGATATATACTTCTATGTATTTTCAAGTTTGCAGGTTAAAACATATTATCTAGAGACCTTTTATGTTTCAGGAGAAGATTGTTTAGGAGCCACATTGTTGCTTAGAGTGCCCCAAAGGAATGCTGTTTTAACATAGTAGAAAGCCATGACCAATTTTCACTAAGTTCACCTTTCCTTTAACCTTTGTTATCAAAATCACTTTTACTGTCAATTGGAGGTTGTGTGCATTTGACCCTTCGTACTGCTTAAAACTGTAGCACTTTCTTTTCTTCACACTTCATTTTGCTCCAATAAAATATATTGTGAAGATAGTTTGCTTTGGAGGGCGTTAACCTCCAGCATGTGTGTGAATCTATCTTTTTGGGAGGTGTGTACTCTAACTCCCTGACTAAAGACTTGATCTTGCTGATCCTTTCTCAGACTTCCAATCCCTTCACTTCTAAAAGTCACTCTGTCAATTTGTTCTTTTCTCCCAAACATTGGGCTTTTCAGGTGTTTGCAGCTAAGTCTCATTATTTTATATATTGCTTTAAAGACTTTGCTCTGGTTGCCTCAATTTGACATGGCTCCTTTCTACCGTGATTCATATTTTGGGTGGAAAGTAAGTTTAATAGTTGGCTCAGGTTGTGTGAAGTAGAACCTTTCCTCCAACATCTATATTTGATCCTCCTCACCCTCTAGGATGGCACTATCATCTGGGCCTCTTTGTTGCAGGGATCACCTCCCTATCTGGAGGGATCTTGAGGAGCCAAATCTGTTTCTGTTATGGGGAGACTTTGTTGCATCAAAGCATTAACATGAGCGGCACTGCTCGATATTGTCATTCCAGGCTGTCTTGATTTGTGAGATTGTCAGCCTCTGGCCACTGCTGTGGCAGATGTACGTTCCCAAGCTTACTCACAGGATTTTCCTGTATCTCAATCTTCATTATTTGCAGTGTTCCCTTATGTTTGAGGAGGGACCAAGTTGGAAAGTCCAATGTTGACTATTGATAGATATATTTTGAGTCAGCCTTTTATCATGAGCTCTCTTTGATTCAGTAACTTTCATTCCATATTGAGAGGTTTATGTCCCCCTGGACAGCCATCGCAAAGTCAGGCTCTGTTGTTTTCTGTGTTTCTAGTGTTTCTTTTGCTGTGTCATTAAGGTCTGTGAGGTGATTTCACTGAAAAAGCATGGAACACGGTGACATCAGTAGGCTGTGTGATGTAGGTGTGTTGCATGCCTCTCTCTGACAGTTATTCTCTGTGACCCTTTTGTACCAGATGTACCATTTGCATGATCATCGATAAACGTTGTTTCCAGTACTACATGGTGTACAAAGCATCTTTACAAAGTGACGAGGATGAAAAGAAGGTAAACGTTAATGCCAGTAAATCCATAAGACTTGTGAGTACAACTAACGACGAGGTGGTCGGAGTCGCAGTGTTTGGGGCACAGAGGCGCTTCACCTCACAGAATGTTTGTGTGCGAGAAAGACATTAGGAGAGTATTTATGATATTTGTGCAATTTTGGAATGAAAACAAATCGTGAGGCAGCGGCTGTTTGTTTTGAGTACATTTTTATTTTAAACAATTTAACGCAGAGTAGTGCACATAACGTTTCATCTTAAATGATCGAGCGCGCAGCGTAGAGCACTTGTAGTAAAAAACTGATTCAGGATATTTTTTTTCTCAGCAGACGCAGTAACTCCCAGTGGAAACATTTAAATGAAGTATTTCACTGGAAACTATTTGCCTACTGTTGAACTGTTGCGATTCCCGCATACAGAGTTTAAGCTTTTCTGACTGCGATTGTTATCTATGCTTTTCGCATGAGGTGTTTCACTAAGAATACTTTATAACATATACCAGCACCTCCAACCTCAGTGAGTAGTCTGTTCTGTTAAGAACAGGAGACCCTCATATTCAATCATTTTTCTCTGTCTGAAATTCAAATGGAAGAGGAACTGCACACTAACATAGAAAGTGGACCTCTGAAGAAAAAAGAAAAACGTCAGCCATATTGAAAAAAAAGTTTTCATTGATATTGCATACTAACAACATAGAACGTGGACTTCTGAAGGAGTAAAAATATTGACCACATTGAAAAATATTTTCTTTTCAGCGCATTCCCTACAATTTTTGTTTTTTTCAACAGTGATGTGCACACTTTAAATTTCAAGACAAATCAGATTGACAGTGATTTGTACAAAATTAAGTGCAAATCATAATCTACAGCAATCTGCATGCTATTTGGATTGTCAGTGATTTGCACACTTTAAAACTCCGTGCAGATCAGTTTTACGGTGATTTGCACACTGTGTTTTTTTTGTTTTATCACAACTCTGTAGGTGAAATTCACACCTATTAACTATTCAAATTTGTGGTTAATAACATATATATATATATATTTTTTTTCTCAGTTCATTTAAATTAAATTATAGCATGCAGAATGTATAACCTCAAGCACCATTTCTTCAAGACCTTGTGATCCACCTTGTGAATGGAAGTTATGGTTAAGATCATTTAAAGCTTATTTAGGAACTATTGATGGACAAAGATTGAGACCTAAGAGAAAGAAAAGTTTAATGTATTTTTACTTAAGTGTAAATAGTCCGAACATTTTTGAGCATCCACCTGCTTATAAACTTGGATTTGGATAAGTTTGAGGTGGCAGTTCGGCAACTGGATAAATATTTCATTAAAACTAAAAATATTGTAGTGCATAGATATACATTTTTACTAGGTCACAAACCCCACTGAGAATACAGACACTTTCATCACAGCTTTAAAAGTACTAGCTGCAAAATATGAATTTGAGAACTTTACCTCTCAACTTATCAGAGATCAATTAGTTGCCAGATGCTATTCTAAAACAAATCAAGAGAAGTTGTTGAGATGCGAAGATCCTTCATTAGATAAAGCTATTGATATAGCTAAAGAGTATTGAATGTTCACATGAAGATGCAAAATTGTTAGAAGTGTCAATTTCTAATATAACAATTTCAGGGGTTGTTAGCGACAAAAAAGTTCTAGTCAAAACAATGGTAGTAAGAAACAAGTGTCTATAGGTATCCAAAATATTGACTGCAAAAAGCTGGCAGTTGTTAGTGGCAGCAAGAATAATACACAAGCCAAAGCGAATCCAAAAATTAGTTGTTACAGATGTGGGTCTTTACTTCATGTGCCATATTTTAAGAACTGCCCAGCTATAAATCAGCAATGTAGAGGTTGTGAAAAGTGGAACTTTTTTTAGAGTTGGTAGAGGAGCAAAAAGGAATAGTGTTCGGTGTGTGTTGAATGAGAATAATGACAATGGCGGTGATGAACAATCTACCAATAAAGAGTATGTATTAATAGTTAAAGGTACAGAATCGCAGACAAGTAAAGCAATAGTAGATCCTGACATTGTAGTATTGATTGATGGAACAGAGATAAAACTCTTAGTTGATACAGGAGCCCGAATTAGAATTATATCACACGACAAATGTGACAAATTTTGGAACAATAAAACACTTCATCCTCCTGATGTATCAACAGTGGCTTTTGAGGGAAGCAAGATAGTTTTGATTGGATACTTCTGGGACTCTTTAGAAGTTTAGATAACGTCATTCAAGGGAATGTTTATCTAAAAGAGGAATTAATGTTTTAGGTTTGCTACTTCAAGCTGAATTCAACTTAAAGATCAAACCGAGGCAGGACAAACTTGTTTTTATTGACAATAAAGGTGTAAGTTCAATTTAGCACACTTCTAGTGTCAAAGATGGTTGGGAAAGAAAATGTAAAAAGATGTTTCAAGATCACTTAGGAAAGATTGAACATTTTACTCACAGTATAAAGGTCAAGCAGGGAGCAGTTCCTGTAAAACACAAGTTAAGGAATGTACCTTTGAGTACTTGGACAGAACTATCTAAGTTATGGAAAGATTTGTCTGAACAAGGTATAATTGAAAAAGTGGAAGCAACCTTATGGTTATAGTAAGAACAAAAACAGGAGATCTAAAGATGTATTAATTAATTAAGTCTGGATGAAGCAATATGGGTAGATAATTTTCCATTGCCAAGAATTGAAGATTTGATAACAAAAATTGGTTCTTCAAGTTGGTTTACCAAATTATATCTAAACTCCGCCTATCATCAAGTGGAACTAGATATTGAATCTAGGCATTTGACTGCATTTGTCACTCCTGATGAATTTTTCAATTTTGCAGGCTGCCTTTTGGCCTGGCATCGGCAGCTGCCATTTTTCAAAGGATAATGTCAGATATGTTTCAAGATAACTCTCATGTTGTAGTATTCCAAGATGACATTTTGGTCTTTTCAAGTAATGAAGTGGAACATATTGGATGATGTTTTAAATACTTTAGAAAAAAGAGGAGTAACCTTAAGGAAAGATAAATGTATTTCAAATGCAGAGAAATAGAGTATTTAGGACACATTTTATCAAAGGAAGGGATTCAATCCAAACCAAGTCTGATGAAAAGCATTTTAGAAGCTCTAGTTCCAAAAACTATAGACCAACATTTTTTAAAGATTTTGCTAAGCATACTGAGGCCCTTATTACAAGTTTGGCGGTCTTAAGACCGCCACACACATGGTGGCGGTCTTACCACCGCGTACCTGGCGGTAAAGACTGCTGAATTACAAGCAGGCCAGTTTGGCCGAAGCCAAAAAGCCACAACACCGCCCGGCCCGCTGGTGTGGCCGGCGGTGAGCTCCTCCGGGCCAGTGGCAGTCCTCAGACCGCCGGCCGCATTAGGAGGCAGCATACAGCCAGGCTTGTGCTGTGGTCGCCCCACCACAAAGAGCCTGGTGGTAAAGCACCCGGTGACAGGAATCTCCATTACTGTAGCCGGCACACACCCCCACACGTCCACACACCTCTATGCACCCCCCACCCGTCCATACACTTGCAAACACCCCCACCACACCGCACATATCCATACAAACACCCTCACCCACTCTCACACTGACATACACACACCCCCACTCGCACTCACACATACGCACCCCCTCTGCAATTATTCATACCCCCTCCACCATGCATACATTCATACACTCCTCCCTTCGCATACACATACATGCACACATCCCCCCTCATCTGCACACTTGCACACACACACCCTCATCCACACACTTTCACACACACCTCCTCATCTGCACACTTGCACACACTCCCCAGCCGCACACTTGCACACCCACCTCATCCGCACACTTGCACACACACCTCCTTATCTGCATACATGCAGACACTCCCTCCAACCGCACGCATACATCCAGACACCCCCACTCGCTCTATCACAAACATGCTCTCAGACACCCCCATTTACACACATATGTAGAAGCCTAATTATTCAACACCCATCCAGATACAAACGACCGTTAGCCAGCTCTTCTAGATAAACATAATGAATTTATTAGCGATAGAATAGAAAGACATGTACATGGAGGATGCTCTGTACTAGTGTACACGATCAGCATTTTACACAAGGTGGCCTACGTGCCTAATATCACATGGTCCATCTTGTGACAGAACATCACATACTCAGACTGGTACTTCCCAGAAGGGAGATTGCTTCAGCTAGCATTCAATGACGATGATATTTCATGATGGCTGTTCAGAGAGCAAGCCTTGCAACATAATGCGTTCCTAGCAGTAGCGAATTACATTTGTAGGCCTCTTTACTTAATGATAGGCCTGTGCAGAGATTGTCATTGTGTATCACAGGGGCCACCAGGCATAGCATACCTAAGAACTGTAAAATGCGATTCCACACATACATGCACTCAGACACCACCATACGCACATATACATGCACTCAGACTGATACCCCCACCCCTCTGCATACAAACACACAAGCACTCGCACTCTGACACACCCCTCTCCCCTCTGCTTGGTGAAGTGTTTCTCGGATAGCATTAGATCAGAGTTTACATTGTCAAGATTCATTGCTTTTACTGGTGGTTTCCACAGTAGTCACTGTTTTTAAAAAAAATCTTTCATGTATATGTATGTTGGATTATATATATATATATATATATATATATATATATATATATATAATCATTAGTTAGAGTTGTTAAAGTGTTCAATTAAAAGCAGAGATTCTGTTACAAATGTTAATGTGTTGTTTGGTATACATATTGTTTTGTTTTGAAGAAGGGAGAAATGTGGTGATGTCACTGGAGATGCGTAGAACACAGTGACATCAATAGGTTGGGTTATGTAGGTGTGTTCCATGCCTCTCCCTGACAGTTATTCTCTGTGCCTGTTTTGCACCAGATGTACCATTTGCATGATTGTCAATTAAAGTTTCCAGTACTACATGGTGCACGAAGCATCTTTACAGTCTGGATTACGTGTTTTCTTTTTACTATTGTCAAGAATGGGGAAATTTCTCAAACCATGTGGAGAAGTCCTCTCTTGTCACAAATATTTTAGCAAACATGTTGTATTCTTCTTTAACAGTTTTGTTGATGGTGGGATAGCCGGTGCCTGGAATTTAAAGCTATGTGTTGGGTTTTTGATTACTAGTGATGAGGCCGGGCTAACCTATTTCTCTTCAATGACCTGCGTTTTAGCCTTTGACCACGTTGTGTGCCAGAGTGCGCTTTTTTGTAATTGTACTTGTAGTCCCTGATCATATTGTTTTCTATTGAGTTCTTTTGATGCATATTCTTTAGATTCTTGGCATGTGTAATTTTCCTGTGGGTGTCTCGACTCTTCCTAGTCTCCAGCTTTAAATCTTGAATGAGGTAGGCATTGCTTTCTGGTAGGCTTGTTCACTTATCAAGCAGTGAGCATGTATGCTCGCTTCATAGCTTTTTTGGCTTGGCCTTGCACCCAATGAATAATCTTCTTTAACCTGTTTTAGCTTAGTGTTGATTGATGTCATATATGAGGCCATCATTTATAGTATACCCACTTGCACACCTCACTTATTGGCATGGATCCGCACCACCATCAGTACCACCCCCAAAGAGCTATTCATGGCATTCAACCATGTATGTATAGCTTTCTCTTATAATTTACTGTTCATTTGTCAACAGAGGTGTCCATCAACTGAGAAGGGGGAATACTACTTCCCTTGTTCTGGGTGAACCTGGAGTTGGACTGCGACATTAAGCAACTTTGTGAAAGTCAAGCATTTTAGTTAAAGGTGATTTATCTATGAAGAGAGAAGGAGGGACAAGTGTGCTGAAATGGCACAGCTTGCATGTTTTCTTGGGATACCTGTGCCATTCATGACTGTCAATAGTTATTACTGTAGATGAAGGCAGGGCTCGCTCATTTAACTCTAGCCAAGTTCTGAGTCGATCAACTGATTCACCTTCTACCCAGGTCTCCCTGGACATCAAGGATGCAATTGCTCTTGGTAAGTAGCTGTGAAACATGTACCTTTACCTTTAACTGATTCTAATTATTGAATTTCCTGTGTATTGGACATTACCTGTTGTGGAATAGGTTTAACAGATTTGAAGAATTGTGAAAGCAGACCCTGAGTAGCCTTCTTTGACTTGTTTGCCTCCTGCTTTGCTTTTGTTTCAAGAATGCTTTGTCAGGGAACCTTCTTTTCATCTATGGACTCTGGGGTCTGCTTGTAGTAGTACGCAGTATTGGGTCCACGTGGTTCTCTATCTCTGGATGTGAAATAAGGTGAACTAGGACAATTACAAAGAAGAGAATGTATAACGAAAAATGCCAAAATGAATGCTTATGCAACCAAGTCACTAGGGGTGGGCCTCCCCCTGTCAGGCAGTTGTTCACCAAACATCCTACTATGGTAAGTCCAAAATAACCAGGCTGTTTGTGCAGCTTAACACATTAGTGGCCTTGTGATAGCCCATTGCTCGACTCAACTTAACCCTCTCCTGTGTCACAAGTGGCACCAGGTACCACCCACTGCAGCCTAGTGTTCCCCAGAGCTCCCTTGAAACACCTTCTGCCAGTGCTCACCTGCCCTGCACTCAGCTCAGCCCTCTGTAGCTCACACACTCTGCCACCTCACGAATTTCTTTCTTCACTCTGAGTGCCCCTAAACCCCAAACAAAAAGGGGTGGTGCAGCATAATATATGGCTGCCAAAGTGAGGACAACACTGGCAATAGGAGTGGGAGAGTCGGGCTACTTGAGCTGAAAATGAGGACAGTGGGGCACAGGGACACAGGGAACCACAGAGAACTTCATTTACCACTCATAGCCTGCTGCCATCAGCTTTTCTGCAGCCATCACACGCTGATCAAGCAGCGCTAAGATGGTCTAGAACAAGCCTAGCTACTGATAATGGCAATCACAAAATCGTCTCAGAGTCAGAGTAAAACGTTACAGAAACATGCAAGTCAGATGGCCTGAAAGAGCAGCATATGGAAGGGATGCGTGGAGGATGTGACAAACCAAGAAAGAAGGCACCCGTGGGCATGAGCATTCACTGGCTGCTTCTGTGAGAGCTCTGTGTGTAAGCACACAAGCCAGTGAGAGTGGAGAAGAAACTAGTGAAGTCACTGTAATAAGAAAATGGTATTTCGGGTATTTGACTTTGGTTTTTGTCCCCTTACCTTACCCTTCTTCTTTGGCAAATATATTTATTTTGTTGAGTGAAATTAAATTGTTTTTCCAAATCAAACTGTTATTCCAAATCTCTCAGGTTGGGTACCCTCACACAACAATGGCTAGTCTATTTGCCAAGCGAATGTTTCTAGTTCAAACATTGAGTAACTAAGGCATTGATTGTGCAAAAGTTGGTTGTACGCTGTATTCCACTGATTTTGATGTCACTTTCTGCCAAAATATTCTCACTATTTGAGAGTGCTACTACATATTGTCCTACTCTTGGTGAAACACAATCAGTTCAGTATTTCTGTAACAAAGTGAATGTCTCTGGTAGTGGGCTGCTGCCTTTATGGGTAGCAACTATTGCACCTCATTGGTATCTTTTCATCATATTATTTCTTACTGTTCTCCCATTATTTCAAGGTCTCTCAGGCAAACTACATATTTAAACAGCTTGTTTACCTGCTTTGGTTTTGAAAAATGTGAAACACCGTTGAAACCTTTGAAATAATCTTTTCGTATCCATTCAGGCTTCACCCCCTTCATCTAGTGTCCTACGTAAATATTCACCCCATTGACATGTGCATGTCTATCTTAATTGCATTTATTCTGGCACTGTATTTGCACTAACTAGTGGCTGGCCTTCTCCAAACTGAATAGCCCATGTACAGGTCCATGTAAATCTTGAACCAAGTTAAGCAGTAAATTTGTCACTGCTTTTGTGAACATCAGCAGTTTGTGAAGTTGCAGAGTGATACAGTAAATCCATAATGTCTACTTCCGAATTTCTGCCACGTTTAGTCCAGAAGCAACAGCTGTCTGTATCAGTTATTTGAAGACCCAATTGACCCTTTCCACAAGACCGTTAGACCGTGAACTTTAGAGTCACACTGTAAAATACATGATTACTCTAGTTTCTGTGAAATGTCTCATGGCCAAATATACAAATTGTACACAGGTGCTAGTAACAATGCATAAAGACAAGCCCACTTGTACGTAAACATCTTGCAAAATAACTATAAGTAATATCGTACACATATTACTTTTAAAAGCATATCACATCCACTTTCATCGATCAGTACTTCAGATTTTGCTTTTCACGAAGAATTATTTCCATGAACTATTAATGAAGTCTATCTATCTATCAATTATATGTTCTATTGCCGTAAATTTGTATGCACTCCATGTACACTGCCGTTACATGAAGCGCATAACTTATACACACGTATGTGTAACTTTAGTTGTTTGTGCCATGTATCACACCTGTTACTTTTAATTTTTACTGTGTATCACTATCACCCCAAAGCTCACGAAAAACTAAAAAGTTTGCTGTTTGCCTGAATCTGTCCATCAGGTCATACTTCATGCCTCATCTATGCTTTGTGTACATAGGTAGTAGAAAGTGAGCCCTGGGTTTAGTCACTTGTCTATAGGTATGCATGCTATTGTACAGCTCTAAGGATCTACTTTATAAGCACTTCTGTTCAATGAATTCCTGGAAAGTCATTTTTCCATGCAAGAAAGAAACACCTGCAAGGAAGTCTAGACCCACATTTTAGGGTACTATATTCAGCCCCAGTTCTAGGGCCATTTCAGTCTCTTGCTTATCTCACCTTCCTTCCTTCTTTTCACAAGACTACTATTCCTGAGTAATTACTCGGAAATCATTAATCTAACCGTGGAAGACGCACGTATGTTAGAGGCGACAGGGACACATCAATACAGCAATGTGCTCTAGAAATGAAAAGAGGCTGTTTCTACGGCCAAAACATGTATAGCAATTCTTTTGGGGACATTAATGCACATTTGAATTTATAGGAAGTGTTGACAAGTCTAAGTGAGCCCGGAGAACTAATCTTGTTAAAAACAGAAAAAATCAGGAAACTTGTCTGGTCTTTATTTGAAGCTTAATTTCTAACAGTCCTGCACACCATGAAAAGGAAAGAACATGCCATTCAAATATTTGTAATTAGATTTTTATAGGATTGTTTATTCGAAACAAGATTTCAATGTGCAGCTGGTTGGAAAAATTGACAACAGAACGCCAGTATTTACCGTGCACAACAGCTTCACGACCAGAGCAAGTAATATTCTAGTCCAGGGCCACCTCTCAGTTGCATCAAACATCAAGATTTTTTTCACAAAGCCTGTAAAATTTGAAATTGCTCAGCCTAACGTTTTGGTTCATGCCATCGGCTGGGTATTTTAGATAAAATTTCATGCAATTTTATAAAACACAGATTAATACTCAAGAGACTTCTTGTGACTAATACATTTGCTGTTGCCCCTGGGCCTCCACCCGAAACCAAAAGACAGTAACTGGCAGATTTCTGTTGCTAGATTGCCTGGCACTCTGCCTCATCAAACCACCAGCTTGCAGATTCCTTAAGGCTCTTTCACTCCATAGCCTGGTCTCACGAGGCAAACGAAGATGCAGAGAATGTAGAGAAACTGTCTGTCCTAGATCTGCTTATTCCTTTAGTATTCATTAAGTAGGCAACATGCAGTCATTGTCCTCTACGGCTGCAAACTCCTGTGGCATGTTCAGTGGAATGGGTAAGATCTCAGTTGTCTGCAATGAAGAGTGAGTACACCCTGCTCGTAGACCTTGACACTGACATGGATTCATTTTAGTTTGCGTCTGTATAGGTGTTTAGCTTAGCTTCTGCTTGCAGGCCTGTGCCCTTTTACCTGGGTAAACATGCTCTGTTCTACTGTTCATTTGTTATTCATTTTAGCGTTGCATGCAGTTCTTGCATTTTTGGAGATTTTTTTTTATTTTATAATCAGTTGCCATTCTGTGAAAGCATCATCACTAATGTATGTATTGAATTGTCATCATGTTCTTTTGCTTCATGTTAGAAAAGAACAGAATGTGAACATTTCAGGCATTTTGTTATTATATTGCTGATACAAGTTTGCACACACAATTTAACGCTTAGGTACATACCCACCTCAGGATGTCTACATGGGCAATAACATGAACCTTATAAAAACATTTTGTGAGACCAAGGCCATTACAGGGGGTTCCACACAGGATACTCCATCCATACTGCATGTTACTTAGCGGCAGACCTCAGCCTTTGTGTCTCTATGAAGCCTGATGTGGAGACTGGAGGCCGACCTTGTTCTAAGGTAATGGGGTTGGTGCACTTCTCATGGACATGGCTGGGGCAGATTAGGTTTATCATGCCTCGCTCTCTTGAGGGTAGAAAATATGCTTTAGGGAGGAATTTGTATATTCATGTTTATTGCAAAATGTTGGGATTGTTCATATTCACATCACTAGTTCTGACAATCCTGATTTTGTCCCTTGCCATTGTCCTAATCATTGCAGCTCATCCATTTTATCGTAGATTGCAGTCTTTTCAATAAATGTATTGAAAACTATGTGGAATCTTATTTTTGCCTGTGTGTGTGTGTAAGAGAATCATTTCTAACAAGAGAAACAGGTAAGACTTGTTGCACCACAATTTCCATGAGAGGATTTCAGAGTCCATGCACTAGGCTGCCAGAAATCACCTTTACTATCTGGGTTTTGGTGAGGTACTGCTTGAAAGCCAGAAGGATTGGGCCAATAGCTGCCAACTGGTGTAGGAGTGACTCAGTCATCTACAATCATAGTTGCTTCTGCTCCTAATCCAGCAGTCTTGTAGAGATACATGAGTCCTCATGACAACTCACAAGACTTTTTGTTTCCATACTGGTACTTCCGCCCTAGGCCATCACTTGGGTGAATCTGAGAGGGACTTAGAAGTGAATGACCTCACACTTGCTAATATGAGGTCATTGCTGCATCACAAATGTCTGAGTACCCTAGAGGAAGTTTAAGACACTTTTAGGTTTATTATACCAGGGAGGCACCAGGATATGCATGGCCATCGATGAAGGAGCAGAACTGCTACTCCAACATTATATGTGTGTGTGTGTCTTTAAGGCTACAGAAAGTGAAGTACACATGAGGTCTAACATGTTCCCTGTGTAATAGCCCTGTACTAGGGTTTCAGTACAGTGACTATTTATTTTTGTCCAGCTGCAACGGGCCAATGTGTAAACAAATTTTATGGAACAACTTATAAGCTGTTGGTTATGTGTGAATATTTTTTCTAAGGGGGATCATGTGAAGTGGCTTATGGCACAATAGATACTTATTCTGATATTTCATCATGCCCCCATAGCACATATTGCTCACACAGATCAGTGTGTATGCCTTCTTCTGTAGAATTTCTTAACATCCTAACTCAAACATGGAGAGTGATACCCCAAGGGAGTGTGTAGTGCACAAGTGGGGCTATGTACTCTTTATTTTAAACAATGTTTGAAAATATCACATTCTAATGTCCAGAAAGTGTAGGATTCATATTATAATGTTTGTAAAGCTATACTACACGCTGGATTCATTGAAAATTCAGAAAGGTTTGCATGAACATTACACTCTCACATACAAGCATAAACATGAGACCTGGCCTGGAGGAACACTCCTTTTTCCTTACATGTGGAAGTGATTCCTTCACATTTTCTTCTCTGCTGTGACGCATGACATTTAGTTAGGAATGTGTAAAGGTAGGGTACAGCTTGGAATAATGGGAATGTTGGTAGATAATATCATCACCAATGACTTAATGTGAATAGGATCTAGCCTTCGTAAATACTTACATGCATTGGAAGTGGCCCAAGTTGTAGCAAGAGTACTTGCATAATCAACATTCAAGTCAACATATTAATTTTGAATCTGATCAAATCCCTATAACATCTATCCCTAGTTCAGGTTGATATAATACCTTTAATTGTTTAGTGACATTATAGCATCGTAGTTCTCAAATTGCCATGTACTCCAAAATCTTTGCACGTTATCATCCAGCACTATATTCACCTTCAGACGACTTCTTCCCATTGCTATACATACAAGGTACCTCTATCCCCTAAATCTCCAAACAGAAAATGATTCAGTCTTCCTATGGGGCTTTTGATCTGGTAAGTGCAGTAAAACCGTCCAAGTTCTCAGGTCTTCTGCGTACTCTTTATGTGATCTTTTTTTGACATATAGGGGGTTATTCTAACTTTGGATGAGGTGTTAATCCGTCCCAAAAGTGACGGAAAAGTGACGGATTTACCACCAGCCGTATTACGAGTCCATTATATCCTATGGAACTCGTAATACGGCTGGTGGTATATCCGTCACTTTACCGTCACTTTTGGGACGGATTAACACTCCTCCAAAGTTAGAATAACCCCCATAATGTTCCTCTGCCAGTGTCCATTCCTGAATATCCTTAATCCAATATTAAACCGAAGACACTTTGGGATCCATCCAATTCATGGGCAACTATTTCTTGGCTAGCAGTAAGCTCAATGTCACTACTTTATGCCATATTGTCCCATCCGTAGGTTTCAGAATCAGCCCTGTCACAGACTGATAATGGATGGGTCTGGTTGACAGTACCTAGTAGCATTCATAACGTTGGTACAGCTGTATTCCAAAATAGTTTTGCTCTGGGCTATTCCCATATATAGAGTAAAAATAGACTCAACATTTACCAGATTTAGGACATTTATAAGTTATTTTCTCATTCATCCTATATTATATCACTCATGTCAAACTTCATGTGAGTATATGAAGACTATTACACTGGACCATCTTGAAGCATATATTACAGGATAGTTTCTTAACATGTAAAACACCCTCATTCTACCTAGCTTCTAACAGGTTAAAATCTCACAATCTAACTCACATGTATTTTTAGTTGTCAGCTTGGGAACTTTAGGATCTGCATTTAAAGACTTGTACATGGTCGAAATTATCTTGTCCCTGGGAATAGTAGATAGTATTACTATCAGTGTCCATGTCTCATGAGTATATAAGTGAAAGGAACTTATGTTGTCCACCTACTAAACTGCCTGAACAGTCTTCTATAAATACTGAATTTTCCATGCAGCTCCTGGAAATAAATGGGTCTCTTATTGGAATAAAGATCACTATATCTATATATATATATCTATATATATCTATGTATATATATAGATATATATATATATATATATACACTGCCGGCCAGTAGTAGGTAGCTATAGTTAGGTGTGTTTATCATGTTAATTCCCATAGACTCTTTAGACACGCTTGCAGGCCGAACCACTAAACGGAATTACACCAGGTTTGGCAAAAAGGTAGCTTTTGGTCCACAGATCATCCTTTTCTTATTTGGTGTGAATGCGTTTTGCAATCTTTGAGATATTAAACAGGAAGGAAATTTGTATATCTAGGGCAGCTGATCCAGAGAGAGCTCCTGCTGAGATCTGATTGACTTCCAACATTTCAAACAAGAAGTTTGGGAAGCCATTTGGGACTCGGCTTCTACTGAGTCCCCCAAAAAACACCATAAAAAAAAAAGGGGGGGCAGGGTATCTATACCCTAACCCCCTAGCCTTGGTCCAAGGGTTCCCCTAAGACCGTCAACCAAGGCTTAACATCATTTTATTGAAATCACTGTACAATCCACAGCTGGATCCACTGATTTCACCGTGATTTAATACAAACAAAAAAAACAGTATCCCGCATTTGAAAATGCTTTGGTCTCTCGGATGGGCCAGGTCCCTGGGCCATGGCAGGATTAAAATAGGAAGGGGCTCATTGAGCCCCCCTCCTAGGGCTTTTAGAAACCCTGGGGACCACCACCTTCCCAGGGCTAAATTGATAGCAATATAATGAGGGGGGTCCTGCAGAACCCCATCCCATGCCCTGGGCACCACCACCTCTCTGGGGCAAGATATTATATATTTATTAGCAGGGTCCTGTAGACCCCCGTGCCCCGGGGACCACCACCTCCCCAGGGCAATATTAAAAAAAATTAATAGGGGTTCGTGCAGACCCCCTGTGCCCCAGGGACCACCACCTCCCCAGGCCTACAAAATGATTTTAAGAAGGGATCTGTCATAGACTCCCAGTCGCGGGGACCAAATTGAAAGAGCGGCCCCCTTTCTTGGAACCAGACATGGCCCTGGGGATCACCACCACCCAGGGACTGCTCCTGCTACCTTTTGAGGTGCCCACCCTTGGGAGCTAGCTGTTTGCTTTTGCTTGACCATTACTATAACTACTGAGTTTCTGTGGTTTTGTGCAAATAAATTCAGTACCTAACTATAGCATCCATTTAACCTTTGTTTTATTTTGTGAATTTCTATTTGCTGAAATATAATCAGCACCACCGTGCTGGGCGGAGGTTGGCCTCAGGGCCTGGTCAGCGGCCAATCCTCCTGCATGCACCCAAACCTAAATCTTGATCTTTGGCCGTGTGCAGCATGAGGTTGGATGCAGTGAGTGTCTTTTAAAAAAAAATCTTTGGCGGTAGATCCGCAGATCAGACAAAGAAATGGCATATGGGGTCAGGATACGTGTATCCTGACCCCTTATGTGTTTTTGCACTCTTCCTTTCCCATCCCCCACCATATGCGACAAGCATAATGGCGGCTGCAACTTTTCTGTTGCAGCCAGCCAATTAGTGCCTTGCCTTTTCCCCCAGATCTGTGGATCCAAGTCCGAATCCGCTGAGGATCCGCGTCCCTATATATCTATATATAACTCTAATATCTCAGAAACTACTGAATGGATTTACGCTAAATCACAAAAAGCATGCTTTCTGAACCAAGAGCTAGCTTTCTGCCAAATTTGGTGTAATTCTGTCCAACGGTTCGGGCTGTTGTTGTGTTCAAAATTGATATTGGAAAATGCATGGGAAAAGTGCCTTTTGGGACACCCCCCTTTTTCTCAAACTGGCTTGACGGATCACCGCAAAACTTTCAAGACTGCAGCTGAACTGACTGAAGTAAAAGTTTTGAAAATGTTGTGTCCTAACTATAAATACATATAATATATATATATATATATATATATATATATATATATATATATATATATATACATATACATATACACATATATATATATATATATGCATATATATATATATATATATATATATATATACATACATACTTATATATTCACTGAACAAAACAAAGATTACAGAGACGTTATAGTTAGGTTCTGAATTTGCTCATACAAAACCACAGAAATTCAGCAGTTATAGTTAGAGTTCTTCTAAGTAAGTGTAACTTGCTTCCTAAGGTAACTATAACTTGCACTCTTGCAATGCACAGTTTACTTATCAATAATTGTATTGCAAATGTTGCAGTGATAATATCAAAGATGCCATACAAGATCTCATCAATAATATATGTGGAGTAATTAGCTGTGCATGGTGAAGGCGCAAGTTATAGTTACCTTAGGATGCGAGTTATAATTACTTAAAAGAATTCTAACTATACTGAATTTCCCTGGTTTTGTACGAGTAAATTCAGAACCTAACTATAACATCCCTGTAACCTTTAGTTTTTCCAGTGAATGTCAATGGTTTTTCAACATAAAGCAATTTTAATTAAAATACCTTGTAGCCAAGCCCTTATAACCACCACACACCACGTTCTTTGGCTTTAGGCAGAACAGGTTAGCCACAGGGTCTGCTCTGTCAGTGGATCTGTGAGTAGGTGCGTGAGTGTTCGACGGCCCCCCTGTCGAAATTTAAATCCCATTATATCCTATGGGATTTCAATTTTGGTGGACGGGATATCTGGCATTGTTGTGAAGGAGTAACCCACCTACCGAAATCTAAATCAGGCCCTAAATGTGTACTAGCAATAGGCTCAATGTATCATCCGTTAGTTAAATATTTAATTCAATCTATCCTAATGTCATTCTTCAAGACTATGCTGCATTTTGAAATACACAGTTGTCGAAGTTGTACATTTTTGTTTTAATGCTCATAAAAATTAGTTCAGGCTAATGCTTAATACATTAGAGTGGATGATGCCTATGCCTACAAAGTGAAGGTACAGAAAATCAAATAGGGAAAATCGAGTCAGCAAAATATTGTTGCCAAAATATTGAGAACCAAAATAGGTTTACCATACTTATTTCCTCCACATATATGTATCATGAAAAGTAAATCAATACTTACCTATACATACTTCCCTACTTGTTATTTCGGCTATGATGTTCTGGTAACTCGATATTCCCTGCTCGATACTGCAGAATACAATCCTTTAATAACACTGCATATGCATGGTACCATTGCCTCAGAAAAAATAGCCCAATCTGACTTAAACTTAAGGATATGTGGATCAGGCAATAATGACAATTTATTAGCATCGGTCTGTTTAAATAGGCCTGGGTGAACTATCTCAGATGAACTATGAACTTCCTGAATAGCAAACCAGGGAGTACACTGAAGATCTCATCATTGACCAAAACTAATGTGTGTTGTGATTCCCTCACCTTTCTCTGCTTCTTGTATTGTGTGTAATAAACTACCACTGGGTTGTTGGCTTGATCATGTTCAGTTGAGGTAGTTACGTTAAGGTGTAATAATTACAGTTATTTGGGCAAAGCTTGTTGCCTTTGTAGATTGAAAAGAATGTACACCGTGTTTTTTACCAAGGCTTGTACAGCCAGCGTTGCATGATTTTATCAAGGCTTGTTTACTCAACCTCCACAAGGTTCTTTGGAGCATCTACGGTGTTAATTAGAAACACCTGAGACCCTGCACGTTGCTGGACAGCTGCTTGTTAGGCAGCACTCATGTTTTCAAGAGCCATGTGCTACTCATGACTCATTCCTGCACAAACTATAAAAAGTCTCACAAGTATTCGTCAATGCTTGGCTTTGTTCTGTTCTTCTTGAAGCTGGCATCAAGAGCTTGCTCCTGGGAATTCCCTGCAAAGCTTCTGTATCGTTGCTGGGCAACAAGAGAGGAAACAACTTCTTCAGCCTCTGCGCGCTGGCAGCTGTTTACATAAGCTAAGTAGAGAAAGTGCGCACTGTTGAGCGAATTATTTTTCAGACTAAGAACCTCAGTGTGTAACTAAATTATTTTATTTTCAAGAAAGAACAAAAGTTTTGAGGTTGATTAATAGAGTGTATTGAAATGATTAAAGCTTTGACATTTATTGTGCATCTGTGCCCGGCCTTGTTGATTCATTCTAAAATCGGAAAGGACATCAGCACGCAAAGAGAGTGTTGTGAGATGAACAACCTTCATATATGTGTGACTTTGCTAATTAGGTTTGTGTCGCTTGTTATGACAACAATCCTAATCTTGCAGGAGCTCTTTTAGTATTGTCTAGAATTGATATTAGTGATTCCTCAGAAACAGAAAAAGCAGGTTTTCACTTGACTGTACAAATCAGTGTATGTTTATTTCTTTTTTGGAAAGAGTTTTTGTTGTGTGTTAGTGTGCTATAAGTTTTCAGTGTGAACAACTACACCAAGAGTGATTACTCTAAGCAGTGTGAGACAGAGAGAAGATCCAGGCAATGATGGTGCATTCCTGTAAGCCCAATTGAGTGGAGAGGAAGTGCCAGGAATGTGTTGAGTGACAGGTGATTAGCTGAGATAATAGACTGTGTGCATAAATACTGTACAAGAGTGCCCTCAACACATCACTCATCCCTGTCCTTTCCCTTTTAGCTCTGGACACTCAACAACTAACGCTGACAGAGATGACCTGCACCCCAAAGCATCGGGAGTCCGGCTAGACCAGGCAGCAGAGACAATATCTTTCTTCTTTCTTTCTATCTCTCTCTCATCCAATCCCCCCTCCCTTCTGGGGACACCTGCCGGGACTCCCGTATTACATCGGCAGTGCCAAGAGGTGTATTGGAAGGACAGGGAAAACAGTCATCACCTCTGCAGACAAACTGCCTTTCAGGTGAGTGGTCGAGCTCTTACTATGTGAAGAAGGTAAGTTATGTCCTGGAGTCTGAATCCTCTGAGATAAGGCACAAATGTATTGTTGCGTAGGCTCTCATTATTCTAATGAGACTACTGGATTTGAGCGACAGAATCACCTGCAGTGCGGGAGACTGAGTCTAATCAACTACAGGTGGCACCTGTCGCCCTAATCTGGGTTTTTGCTCCGGTAAACTAGCAGTGACTCATCTCCACCCAGGAGCAGGGGTGATTGGGCAGCGGAGTGCATGACAAAATTTACTCCTCAGGGAAGTCGTAGTCACTCAGATCTCATCCATTTCTCTCAGTTACATTAGTCTCACATATACAAGGACAAGCAGAAGCAGTATATGTTTCAATAAGATTTTAATGAAGCAACTGCATCTTGGATAATAAAACATGTACTGCAATACCCAGGATGATAAAGTATGACAGGATTAGAATTGTGACAAGGAGAGTAAAGCATAGAAATAACGCTACCATGTTGTCACTAGAGTCAATAGACTAATTCCTACATAGGCTAAATAAGAGCACAGCATGTTAAGCTCTAGTTCTGCCCTTCAGGTTCCCCTGGGAAGACATCATACCCCATACCTGAGCAAAGGGCTGAAGCATAAGAAGCTGTAGCGAAGTGTTCAGCAATCAGCATACAGTCATGGTCATCTGGCTGGAATCTCCCTCTAATGTGATTTGGACAGTGAAGTATTTTTATAATAAAACTGTTGATGTTCTGAGAAAATGTCCCTACGTAAGGATGTGTATGTTTCTATGAATACCAGAGGCAAAGCGTTACCACGTTTACCGGCAACCTATCTTACTGCAGCATTGAGAAAAGCACAGAGTGAAAGAAATGTCTTGTTTAAGAACGCAGCGCTGGCCTAGGCAAATAACAGCTAGATAGAGAGAAATAAAACAAGACCACAAATGTGGTTATTGTTAAAATAATAAACGAAGCTGAGTAAAATATATCTAGGTTAAAGTGCACAGCAGCAGGCCCAGTGTGTTAAAATAACATGCATGGAGCTATAACTAAAATGGCTACACAACACCCTCCCCTTGCCGGTTTAAATGTGGTTCAAAAGCTTAGTTATGTATAAAAGCTACTAAAACTCAACCTAAGAATGATGTAGAAGAATGTCAATAATTACAAGTTAAAGGACACTTGAGCATACAAAAGGACAATTTGAAAATGTTAACTTGTGGTGTAAAAATGGCCAAATTTAAAGAGTCAGAGTTATTTTGAAAGTTGCCAATCGAATCCGGGATAATTGAATACAGGAAATCTTCCACTTCGGCAGGTGGTAAAGTAAGAAACTCATCGCCAAGAAGAACCAAGGAGCAATCGTGTTCCAAAGCCTGAGCGTCAGCCAAGGCAGCAGCATTCCGTGGTGTGCCCAACAATGAGTTCAGAGCTGCATCCTCTAGGAAGGGCAACTCATATGCAGCTTTCCATAGCAAACACACCCTCAACGCGCATGTCTGGTACTGAGCCCCCAGCGAGAACATCAACAGATCAGCGTCCAATGAAAGCAAGCGCTGCGTAGAAAGACAAACTTTCAATGCATGTTCGAACGAGCCCCAGAGGCATTGAAACACGGGCTGCACAAAATGTAAAACCGGTCTGAATAACAGAGATCAGTCACACTCCAACTGCTCCAGGAGTGTTGCTCCGAAGTACTGCATCATGCGTTCACGACACAGCTGCGCTGGTGGAAGCACTTTCATTCCTCCATGTTGCGGCGGGACACCCATTGCGCAGAAAAAGTAGCAATAGCAGAATGCCACCTGTTATAGACCAAGTTATCGGAAATACTCAGAAAATACTGGAAAATATTGAGTGGATGGCTGATGGTATTGAACCGAATATAGAGGAGAAGGTGTGAACAAAACCAGAACCAACAGCCTTAAAGACATTTGTGATTCCAGGAGTACTGGATGCATTAAATATCCGTCCCACGAGCTCACCAAAGTGTCTCGGAAAGTTGGTACTGAAAAGGGACTGTGTCTCTGCTGGTGACATTGCCACCTGAAGTGCGGAGGTCTTGCATGCAGATGTAAGCGCCACATGTTTTTGGAACAATAAAGCATTGAGTCTGCTCAACTTGTCAAAATTCACATTGAAAGAAGCAATATGGGGCTAAATGTCAGCTACTTCTCTTTGTCTTGTGGGGGGAAAAAGTACGTTCCTGCAGCATGTAACAATCTTAGAGACCGAAACAACGTAAACTATTTTAGCTTGCATCCCACAACAGTTTTCACTATTGAGGAGAACATAGCCGCCATTTGAAAGCACCTGGAACGCCAATCTAATCAAGGGGATTGTAACTCCCTTTAGATTACAAGCCAAGTTCGCTGTCGAAGCGTCACACGCCCCGTGCAAGGAAAGCTGTTTACAATCCATCGAATGGCTGATGGAGTTCTCGCATTCACTATCGCTAAGAAAGACCTCTTTCATGCCACTGAGACATTTGTGCGAGAAGGGTAGCTCCCACACCTTATGGATGTAACTATCTCCCAGCCTTTCATATCTGCTTACTGGAATGTGTTTTAAACAGGACGTGAACTGAAGTATTGAAATAGGCAGATTAATGACCCCGTGTATGAATCACTCAGCAGATAGTATTTCAGCCACAGTAAAAGGCAACGTTTCTAAATTTTCAATATTTAACATGACATAACTCACTTCTTTGTTAGCCATTAGTTGTTGTCACGTTAAATTAAATGTAAAAAATGTGTCCCTTGCACTAACCTGTTGCCAGGGAACGCGACCTCCCTTCAATGTTTGAAGTGTCTAACCCAACTGCATAATGGACCTTAGTTGACTTTGTCCATGGTGTAACGAGGACATTTCACTTTGCATTATGTCTGTTGCAGAACAGACAATGTTATTTAGGGTGTATATCTGGTCAGACAGGGTATCAATCCCATTATCGACAACAGCTAATGCCTTCTGTAAGTTTTCCTGGTCTATTTGCCTTAACCGGGCAGCAGCTTCTTGTTTGAAAAGCTTCCAGATTTCTTTATATACTGCGTATAAGAAGCGCTTTCTGCGTTGTTTTCTGGGGCCTAACAGGAAGACCTGTAAATCAGTATTATTAGACAGGAGACTGAGGTGTTCTCTAACAGCATCTAGTGAGGAAGTCCTCAACCAATGCTGGCATAGTATCCCTACACTGTATGTTGTTACTATACCCGCATGTTCGGATGATACATAGCAAGGGTCCACCCTACTAGTTCTAAAACCCCGTGGAGTTTATAAAACGTTTCTGACACCCAATGGTATGTATTGGCCACAATAACCACCTGCCAGGACGTGACAGTGAAGAATTGAACAAGACATTCTGGACCCATTCATCGAGCTGATCTTCTGTTACATTTATGTGTTTTTGCCATTTGTGAAATTTTGCAGGGGCAGGAATACTGGGCGCATTCAATTTCTTAATCTTCGCTAAGTCTAAACAACTTGTTTGTTGTACAGTTTCATTTAAAAATATCATTTGAACAGATATCAGGCATGCTCTAAATAAATCTTCCTTCCCCCTTATTTGCCAATTTCTAGTTCCCCACACACTTTTAAGTCAATCAACTTCAGCCAATATTCATAGCCTTCTAAAGCCAAACGGGAAACAAAGGAATCTGAATAAATGAATTTTGTATCTGTCAATAATATATGTACATTTTCCATTGATGGCAATTTAAAATAATATGACTCAGCATTTTTAACATTGTGCCCAGAAAAATATGTAAACTTTTCAGAATACATTTTAGAACTCCCTTGTGGTGGAGTTGGAGAATGTTCCCATTATGTGTAATTAGAAATAGTCTTTGGGGTGCTTGCTCTATGAATGAAATGGTGCCCATAATAATTATAGCAAAACATATCACCATAATTATCTTTAGAATGATAAACATCTTCACTTTCAAATACAGTATAATACTGCAATTAAGACATCATGGAATCAACTGTTCTCACATCCCAGTCATCAGAAACAACTCTGGGTTTTATTACATTGGTCATTGAAAGTTTAAACACATATGGTATTTGAATGACCTCAGTCGGGCCATATATATCAAATTTAACTTTATCCCAAACAATCCCATCAGGAATTGGTATAGCAGAAATGTTCACAAACGACAAGTCTCTGCGGACCTTGTGAGAAGAAAAGTGGGGTTTTAGGACCTCATCCACCAGTTCAACTGTTGATCTTTCAGGAAGAAAATGACCATGTATTAAGAGAAAGAATGTTATTACAAAGCCACTCCATGGGAGGAAAGCTAATTCAGTCAAAGAAAGCCATAAATAGTTATAGTTCCATGGGAAATAAAGTAATTTGTTTTAAGCCAGTTTATCAGCTTAAGGCCGATATTTATACTTTCTTAGCGCCGCATTTGCGCCACTTTTTGATGCAAAAACTGCACAAACTTCCAAAATACAATTATATTTTGTAAGTTTGCGCCGTTTTTGCATAAAAAAGTGGCGCAAATGCAGCGCTAAAAAAATTATAAATATGGGCCTAAGTGTTTTTGGCAGTTCAGATGTAGAAGAGGCAAATGAGTCCGTGAAGGTGTCATTGATGTTGGCGAAGTATCCAGAAGCAGTTTGTGCAAAAGCGAGAGACGTATTTGTAGGAGGAGAGCTGGTAGGGGTCTCCCGCGGAGGTTCATAGTAACAGACTCCATCCATCTGTGTTGAAGTTGTGTCAAATCGATCAGTACCTTCCATATGTTTTTTGTAACATATGTTAGTGGAACTAATGTAAGATCACTTTCCACCCTCCCCAAGCTCGGAGAGGTGTCAGCGTTGCTGCTCAAAACTTGTAGAGGGACTTCTTGACCAGTAGTGAGAGTGATTCAGGAACTACTGTCTGCTCCTCTTGTTCTGCTGTGCAGGATTGGCCACATGGTGTAACTTGACATTGTCGATAAATAAATACAAATAAATACAAAGCAGTTTTCTTTAGCACCAGCCAACAGTAGTATAATGACAGTTCTGGTACCGTGTATACCCAAGACTGGGACCGGTGCACGATAAGACGGACCAAACTCCTTTTTCACAGCAACCTTTTCACATACTAGATCCCCAACTTTAGGAATCCAGCCGGTAGGTGTTATTGGTACATCCTTAATTCCTGTGGAGGCAGCACTGGTAGAAGTGTTGTTGTAACGGAACTGTTGTAATTTCTGCACAACAGTGACACGTTCATTTATGTCAAAAGGTGTTTCTGCCACCTCCATGCCAGGACCATCAAGATCTGGAACATATATTTGATTTCTGAACAGGCACTCGTGTGAAGTACGGCACCCCAGGGACCTTCTAGGCAGATTGTTAAGTGCTATCTGGACTCCATACAGGTGATTTAGCCAACTACGACCCATACCTAAGACTCTGTCTGTCAAGGACTGCTTTAAGTTGTGGGTTTCGTCACTCCACAACACTATTTCCCTCGGGATGAAATGGAGACGAGTAATGGAGTTGGACCCCTAACAAAGCCATGGCGTCCCTGAATGCGCTTGAGGCAAAAGCTGGGCCCTAGTCCGAGTGGAAAGCTGCAACTGCATATTTACCGATAAAAATGTGCAAATCTTTTAAAACAGTCCGAGCATCAGCAGAGTGTTTTGGCCACACCCATAGAAATCTGGAGCAGGAGTCGACACCGACTAAAGTGTATTTGTATGCACTGTCCGGTTTTAGGGGACCACAATGGTCCAAGTACACACATTGGAATGGTTTGTTGGAAATTAGGAGGGGTGTCTGCAGTGGGCGTCTGACGGTGGAACCCTTAATTTGTTGGCAGATGTCACAACAAAGGACATACTGCTTGGCCTGTTTGTATAGACCTGGCCATCAATAATGTGCTTGCAACAATTATATTTTAGCTGCCACACCAGCATAGGCAGATGCAACCCCCTCATATGCTGCTTTAATCAACTTTGATCTTATGTCTTTGTTGGGAATCACTCTAGCCCCCACACCTGGTATTTTTACTTCGGCGTCTAGGCAGCCTCCCATTCAGTAGGGATATTAAGCAGGAAATGCTTTTAGATAGGGCGTGCCTTCAGCCGTAGCTTTCACGGCAGCCCATATGTCATCGTCCGGTTTCGCTCCTGAGCGAGTTACTGCAGCAACATCAGGCGTAGCTATTGCTGATTTTGTGGCTTCATCAGCCAGTGTATTTCTAGCAACGTGTATTCCAAGTGTATGTACAACATGGACATTTGGTAGCGTTTCCTTTAGATCCGCTACTTCCCCCCACGGAAGTCTGTGTTTGATGGTGTTGCCTTTAGAATCTCTGAACCCATTCTGGTGCCAGTAATGCAGGTATTCATTGAAGGACTAGACACAGTAGTACGAATCACAAACAATCAGTGTTAACTGTGCAGGATCCATATGTTCCAGTGCCATCACCAGAGCCTTTAGCTCTGCTAGCTGTGCTATGCAATCCCCAAGGGTTTGCATATGTGTATGCGGGCGACAAAATTTATTATCCTCCGTATAGCCACTTATGACTGCGCAAGCAGCGGAGTATTAATGTTTTGTGCCAATTGCAGGTTGTGATGAGCCATCGTGTACATGACTCTTTGATATTGATCAGTAGGCTGTGTATTTGCTGGAACTGGGTATTCTAGATCTAGATGCAAAAATTCTTGAGTTTGTAATTTTGGGTCAAAAATGTAGTCTACATCAGTGGCCGTCAAAGACGTTGCCCATTGAATCCAACATGGATGTAATGCTTTAGCGTTTGGAACACTGGCTTTGGTAACAGCCTCAAAGGCTGGAATTGGAGAGACGACAATAATGCGTTTGCCTTGAACTAGTGGTCTTTTTTTAATGACGGCCATCTGAACAACAGAGAATTTTCTCAGTGGGACCAAAGCGTTGTTCTGCTGCTGAATATAAATGTGATTTGTATACAATTGGGACTGTCTCACCCTCATTGAAAGTTACATAGGTGAAACCAATGGCACCAGCAATTACTCTGATGACCAAATGTTTTTGTTGTCTCTTGTGTGTAAGTGTTGAGCTGCAAGCATATCTGTTTGCAAAGCTCTCAGAAAGCGTGTGTGTTCAACTGTCCAAAATTTTCTTGAAAAGTCAGGACGTATTAAGTCATATAAAGTTTTAGGCGTTATGCCTAGCCAGGAATGTAAGTTCTGCCAAAATTTAGAAAACCCAATAGGGAATGCAGTATTTTAATTGTATGCCGAGGTTGTAACTGTGTGCATTTTTCCAAGAATTGTGGTGCTTGGCTTTTTCCTTCACTCAATAGCTCATATCCCAGAAACAGAATGCTAAGGAAGGCAATTTTTTTTATTTTTTTTATTGAATTTGTAGCTGAATTCGGCAAATCCCACAACAATGCGGGCTACCCATCTTAAATGTTGCAGCAATTCATCATCCGTGAGATAGATATCATCTACATAGGACAGTGCTTCAGGGTCAATGTTGTGCAGTATTGAAGTCACACGAGCCGCGAACAATCCTGGACTGTTCTTGTACCCCTGGGGTAAACTACAGATTTGTTTGTGGGAGCCTAATGCTCTAAAGCTGGTTAAGTCTCTACTCTAAGGTGCTATATTTTGCCAGAAGAAAGCATTGGAAATGTCCAGTGTTGTTTTGTATTTTTTACTCACTATGTTGTTCATGAGTGCTGTGCTATGTGAATTTGTATAGCATATGTGAGTGTATGACTGTTTAAATGTCTGTAGTCTATGACTATTCTGTACGATTGATCCGGTTTAGCTGCTGGGAATAATAGATTATTCATTGGTGATACACAGGGTTCAATTACACCCTGGTACTTCAGTTGTTTGAGGATTTCCCTCACAGGTGCTTTAGCATCATGTTTTATTGGACACTGGGGTTGTGGTTGGGTTGATTTTTAATAGGGATTACATGGTAGGGGGAATCTTTTCCCATCCTACGTGGTTGCGATATAACGCAGGTGCCTGCGCCAAAGCCCAATCAAAGGCGTAGGATTCTGCGAGCTCCTCAGGAACAAGGGGCGGGAAAGAAGGTTTAATAACATCTTCCCCGTATGGGCAAGTACGGACAAATTCAGGTGGCCAATCCCTTTCGGGCAGTAGAATATCATGTATGTTTAAGACGCGGTCCCAGAAGATTGTGTCTATTGTGCGCTCAATGGCTCCTTCTAACTGTAGCGTTACTTTGTACACCCTATCAGGCATGGAGACACGCATGCCCGCAGTCTCTACTTGTAGGAAGTTATCAGTTGCTTTCACCTCCAGATGCTCGAGAAAATTCCGGCAAACTATTGTGACCTCTGCCGCACTGTTTAATAGCGCTAATGCCCACCTCTTGTTCTTCAATAGAGCCCTCTTCTTGAGTGGCATGTCGAACTGCAACTGCTGCCACCTTTTTCTTTTTGAATTGTGGTTTTTGTTGGGGAAGTTTCTCTTCTTTTTTAACTGAAACTTCTGTTGAGTGTTGTGATTCCTGTCTTGTTTCACGTACTCAGTTCTTTGCTCTGACCGCCCACCTCTCTCACTGCATTTTTCCGGTGAGTCCTGAAAGGAACGAGATTGGCGTGTATCACTATATTGACATCTGTAAGGCGTTTTTATATTACCTCTATTTCTGAGATTATATCTATTTTGTGGGGTCTCCTGATGTGGAGATTCTCCCCTTTCTTTTTTAGGTGTTTGTTGTTTTTTATCCCAGTGTTTCTTAGTACCCTCAGGGAGCTTGCTTGGTAGAATCCTTATTAGATTTACCTTGAAATTGTGGTTTTGTTGGTATGGCCCCCAGACTATCTCGACCGATGCTAGAGTAGGTCTCCACGATCATCTTTGGCAGCTTGCGTTCTTGATCCTGTGGAGGAACATCTCAGAGCTGCATGCGCACCGCTAGTATGACCACTTCCCCTTTAAGATTACTTAATATAATTGAGGATACAGAGGCAAAGTTGCCCATTAGTTGCATCCCCTAATCCAGGTCCGGGGTTTCCCCATATTCATCTTGAATTTGTTTCAACACTTCCGGAAAATTGGCAAGTGTCGGCGTACCGTGTGCAGTAGTATAGAGCGTGGCAAATACAGTGCTCCATGTATTACAATTATCAATAGTGGGAACAAGCCCAAATGGCAAGCACATAGTTAATATTCTGTGTTTATCCTGAGGTCCTGTGTGGGGAAATACTGCTTCCAGCGCGTTTATTTTTGGAGCTAACCAAAATGGAATTTCTTCTCATTTGGCGGGTACTTTACCCATGATCAAATGTACAGCTGCAGGGTTAATACCTGGCGTTACTGCATGTGGTTGTGCTGGTGCAGCACGTGCGGGGTTTGTGTTTAATGTTTGCATTACAAACTGTACTAATCTTCTGTGTATTGCCATCAGAACAGTATATAAGCGACGGACTTCAGCTACTGTTAGGTTCGCTGCAGCAGGGTGAGGTGTATAAGTGGCCAATAAAGGCCAGGTAGGACCATCATTACCTAGAGGACCTAACCTAACGTGGAAAATTGTGTAGGGTAGGGCCCCATCAAGCCAATTATTATGTTCTTGATAAGATAGAGGTATTTCCAAATATGCATACGCTCTGTATTGTGTAGGTACGTTTGCAGGTGTATAGTGATGAAATGTATTTGTGTTCCCATCAACTGCTGGAAATGTGACCCAAGAAGAAAGAAGTTCTGTTCTATAGGCTGGGTGTGCGTCAACAACTAAGGTGACTGGACCCCCCTCAGCCATTAGGCCATGTGCCAATAAATGTGCAGTAAGTGGTGGTCGCATATTGACTGCAATTGCAACATGTTGTGGATTCGCCATAATGAATGGTAAATGTGTTCAGAGATATGCACACCAAATGAGGATTATCCTTTTAGAGTTCAAGCTGCAACAACCTACAGCATTAGTTAGGTACTCCGTACTTAGCTGAGGAGGAAATCTTCTTTACCACGGACGTCTCCGTATACTGTATAGTACTAAGGTCTCTTTGTATGTAGTGAGACAGAGATACTCAGGAGGACCCAAAAATTAGAGCCTGACCAAAACGTTGGCGGCACCATGCTGCGTAGGCTCTCATTATTCTAATGCGACTACTGGATTTGAATCGCCTGCGGTGTGGGAGACTGAGTCTAACCCACTAAAGGTGACACCTGTCGCCCTAATCTGGGTTTTTTGCTCCGGCTAACTAGCATTGTCTCATCTCCACCCAGGAGCAGGGATGATTGGGCAGCCGAGCGCATGACACAATTGACTCCTAAGGGAAGTCGTGGTCACTCAGATCTGATCCGTTTCTCTCAGTTACATTAGGCATTAGTCTCACATATACAAGGACAAGCAGAGGCAGTATGTGTTTCAATAAGATTTTAATGAAGCAACTGCATCTTGGATAATAAAACATGTACTGCAGTAACTAGGATGATAAAGCATGACAGGATTAAAATTGTGACAAGGAGAGTAAAGCATAGAAATAACGCTACCATATTGTCACTAGAGTCAATAGACTAATTCTTACATAGGCTACATTAGAGCACAACATGTTAAGTTCTAGTTCTGCCCTACAGGTTCCCCTGGGAAGACATCATACCCCATACCTGAGCAAAGGCCTGAAGCATAAGCAGCTGTGGCGAAGCGTTCAGCAATCAGCAATCAGCATACATTCGTGGTCATCTGGCTGGAACATCCCTCTAATGTGTATGGGACAGTGAAGTGTTTTATAATAAAACAGCTGATGTTCTGAGAAAATGCCCCTACGTAAGGATGTGTATATTTCTATGAATACCAGAGACAAAGTGTTACCACGTTTACCGGCAACCTATCTTACTGCAGCCTTGAGAAAAGCACAGAGTGAAGGAAATGCCTTGTTTAAGAACACAGAGCTGGCCTAGGCAAAGAACAGCTAGGTAGAGAGAAATAAAACAAGACCGCAAATGTGGCAATCGTTAGAATAATAAATGAAGCTGAGTAAAATATATCTAGGTTTATCTCGGTTAAAGTGTACAGCAGCAGGCCTAGTGTGCTAAAATAACGTGCATGATGCTATAACTAAAATGGCTATATAACAGTATGAAACATTGGATTTAATGTTTAAGGGAAAATATGCATGGATACAAGGAAGTCTTTATGACAAGAGGGAGCTCCAGAAAGCTGGAGAGCATATTTTTACACAGACATTATGTTAATGCCTGGGGTAGCACAAATTAAGTCATACACTGGTTCACCTTGATGTTCTACAGGGTTAAACTCCCATTCTTAGCCCTTTGGCTACTCATTCACTGATGAGGGGCTAAAGAGAATGGCAAGTTGCTTTAAAACCAGAAAGCAGCATGTATTGTAAACCCAATAGCCCTGACTTGCATTTTGAGTCCTGACTAAAGCATTTAAAAAGAAGTCTGGCAGAAAAAAAACAATTGCTTTCTGCATACAATGAATATAGGAGATAAATAATATATTATGTAATGATGCAGGGTAGTTTTGAATTATAAAATATCCCCTTATGCACAATAAAGCAAGCACTTCATAGCAGGCAGAATGATACACCAAAAAACAATGGTATGAGGAGAGAGAACGATATATACTCCTCTATAGTTTAAAGAATTGGTTACAATAGGTCAAAGAAATCTGCACTGTCAAGCTAGACCTACAAATGCATCTTATATTCTTACTTACTTTTTTGTTCCAGCCACTTCCCTCATGACCCTTGCAAGGACAATGTCAGGGGTATCTAATGGCAAGCCAGAGTTAGCAATTGCTGCTCCTGGTCAGCTAAAGGATAGGACGAACATATGAAGGACTCTCTTCCACAACACTTTCCTACTCAGAGAAAGAGAAGTCATAGACCTGACACCTAATAATTTTATCAGCAACCTCCGCTGTCCCATCTAACTTAAAAGTTTTTTACTTAACCCTTTCTGTACCGAGGATGTAATAGTTATGTTCTCAGTCACGGTTGTGCTCTGCCAAGGACATATCCTTTACGTCCTGGCACTGACCCCCCCCACTACCACCCACATGACAGGGATGGAGCAGAAACGTTTCCGCTGTCACCCCTGATCCCCCTGGGACATCTGATGAGGTCAGCGTGCACAGCGCGCTGAGGTCATTAGCTGTCGCCCACCGCGCTAGAAGCTATTTGCTTGCTTGAAACTGATGAGTTTCTCCTCAGGGAGGGGGAAGGTGGAGGTCAGAGAGCCATCGGAAGATAGGAAAGGCTTTTCCTTTCCTCCGATGTCTCTTTGAGCATTTCTCCTGCACAATCGCACAGCAATCGTGCAGCAGGAGTGCCCACTAGACACCAGGGATTTTTTTAAAATATTTTACATAAGGGGAGTGGCCCCTTAGGCAAGGGTTGCTCCCCACAAGGGCATAATATTGATGGCCATTTCTGCCCCTATTTTTATTAGGCCCATCTGGCCCAAGGGGGAAAGAAACCACTTGGGTACCAGGGATTGTTGTGTGTGTGTTTTGTTTTGGGGGGCGGGCTCTTCGGCAAGGGTCACTCCCCTTAGGGGGGCATTCATTTTGGCTGTTTCTGCCCCCTATTTATATTAGGCCCATCTGCCCCAAGGGGGGCCAAAATCACTAGGCACTGGGGATTATTTTGTGTGTGCATGGTTTTTGCTTGGGGGGTGGTCCCTTGGGCAAGGGTCTAAGGTAGGGTCTCTGCTTTGGGGGGCATTTATTTGGGTTGTTTCTGCCCCCCTTGAGGGCAGATCAGTCTATTTCTGTAAGGCCCATCTGTCCCCAAAGGGGGCAGAAACTACTAGGCACCAGGGATTATTTTGTGTGTGCATGTTTTTTGTTTGGGGGGGGCGATCCCTTGGGCAAGGGTCTCTCCCCTCTGGGGGACATTCATTTTGGCCAGTTCCGCCCCTCTTGGGGCAGATTGACCTATTTTAATGAGGCCCATCTGCCCCGAAGGGGGGGGCAGAAAGCCCACTAGACACCAGGGAAGATTATTTATTTTTTAAAGAAAGGGTGTGGGTATGGCCATACCCCCACCCCAAATAAGTGTGGACAAAGTCGTTCTACACACCAGGGGGCAGATGGAGTAATTACCCCCGATCTGCCCCCCAGGGGGCAGAAAGCCCACTAGATGGCATCAAAGAAAAAAAATAGAGGCGACGGGGCTGCCAACCACCATGGGCATGGCTATGCCCCCCACCTCAACTGAAGGGGGTAATAGTCTTTCAGCCCCCCCCCCCCCCACTTGCAAACTAAAGCATCTCTTCCCAATGCCAAGCAAGAGGACATTTCACTCTTTTGGGTTTTGATTTTTCATATGGGCCAAGAGAGCTTGGCTAACTCCCTATATCGTCCCACTTGGAATGATGAGCGGCTGCACTTTTTGGACTTTGGGGTAGCTGACACCTAGAAAAACCTACCAAACCTAGACACATCTGAAAATGAAACATCTGGGTGGGTCCAGGGTGGTGTGCTTCACATACACCCCACACCATTTTCTTACACAGAGTGCCTCCAACTTTGCTTGAAATCACACATTTACCATACATTTTTGTGATGGACCCTTCTGGAATCCACAGGAATCCACAAAATTCTTACCACTCAGCATTGTCGCATCTATACAGATAAACATTCTGCCTCACTTGTCAGCCTAAAAACATTTTTTTTAAAGTGTAATTTGGACTCCCTTTGGTTCCCCCTCTCAATGTCTACATGTTCTTGGCCCATCCCTGTCACAGGCCCCTGGCCCACCTATACAAGTGAGGTATCATTTTTATCGGGAGACCGAGGGGAACACTGGATGGGAGGAAATTTGTGCCAGTGCAGTGATCCCACACAGACAGAAATGTGAGGAAGATATGATGTTTAGGCTAAATTTGAAGTTTGCAGGGGATTCTGGGCAGGAAAACGCTGGGGGAATCCACATAAGTCACACCTTCCTGGACTCCATCGGATGTCTAGTTTTCAGAAATGTCTGGGTTTGGTATGTTTTCCTAGATGGCTACTGAGCCCAGTACCAAAAAACATAGGTGTCCCCCTTGCAAAAACAGGTAGTTTTGTAATAGATAATTTTGAAGTGTCCATATTGTGTTTCGGGCCCCTCCCTGTCGCGGACACTAAGCCTACCCACACAACTGAGGCACCATTTTTACCGAGAGACTTGGGGAAATGCTGGGTGGAAGGAAGTTTGTGGCTCCCCTCTGATTCCTGAACTTTGCAGCACCGAAATGTGAGGGAAAAGTGTTTTTAAGCCACATTTTGAGGTTTGCAAAGGATTCTGGGTGACAGAACCCATTGAGAACCCCACAAGTCACCCCATCCTGGATTCTCCTAGGTGTCTAGTTTTATAAAATGTACATGTTTGGTAGGTTTCCCTAAGTGCCGGCTGAACTACAGCCCAAAATCCATAGCTAGGCACTTTGTAAAAAACACATCAATTTTCAGTGGAAAAATGTGATGTGTCCATGATGCGTTTTGGGTGTCGCGGGCACTAGGCCAACCCCACAAGTAAGGTACCATTTTTATAGGGAGACTTGGGGAACACACAACAGAAGAACAAGTGTTATTGCTAATGGTCTTTCTCTACATTTTGGCCTTCCAAATTTAAGACAGTGCGTAAGAAAGAAGTCATTTTCAGAAATGCCCTGTAATTCATATGCTACTGTGCGGGCCCCCAAATTCAGCATATGTAAATAACCACTGCTTCTAAACTCCATATCTTGTGCCCATTTTGGAAATACATAGGTATCCTTGATACCTATTTTTCACTCTTTATATTTTACCATACGAATTGCTGTATACCCGGCATACAATAAAAACCCATTATTAGGTGCAGGTCATTTATTGGCTTTGGGTACCTTGGGTTCTTGATCAACCTACAAGCCTTATAAAACCCCACAACCAGAAGGGTCCAGCAGACCTAACAGTATATTCTTTAAAAAAATCTGCCTTAGATGGAAAATGTTACAGAAGAAAGGTAGACAGAAATGGCAGTTTTTTTCAACTCAATTTCAATTTTTTATTTATTTCAACTGTTACTATAGCGAAACCTTGAAGCATCTACACAAATGACCCCTTGCTAAATTCAGAATGTTGTCTCCTTTTCAGATATGTTTAGCTGTCCAGGATCTACCATTGGTTTCACACCCCTTTCTTCTCTAACCGGAAGGAGACTGAAAGCACAAAAAATAGTAAAAATGGGGTAGTTCCCAATAAAATCCCAAAACTGTGTTGGAAATTTTAGTTTTCTGCTTCCAGTCTGCCTGAAAGCTAAGAAGATGGTGATTTTAGCTCCGAGAACCCTTGTTGATGCCGTTAGCAGGGAAAAAGCTGATGATTTCTTCTGCAGCACTTTTTTCCCAATTTTCCCAAGAGACCCATATTTTAGCTGTATTTTGGCAAATTTCTTAGTCTCCTTCAGCGGAATCCACAAACTCTGGATACTTATAGAATCCTCAGGATGTTGGAAAAAAAGAACGCAAATTTGGCATGGGTAACTTATGTGGACGAAAAGTTATGGGGGCCTGAGCGTGAACTACCACAAATAGTCAAAAAAGGCTTGGCACAGGAGGGGGGAAAAGGCCTGGCAGCGAAGGGGTTAAAAGGCCTCAGGTGACATGTAAGCACTAGATAGTAGTCTGAGGCAGCATACACTAGTCAAGCATACCTTTCTCCGCTATGTTATGTAAGGAGAATGTACAAGTTAAAAGTATTCCTCTCCTTTCTAGTCCTCAAATCACAGAAAACATCAAAATATAACGAAAAAGGACCAATATCTAAAAACCCATGCAGACATCTTTTGCAAATAAGCTGTTTATAAAATGAAACATCCTAATTAGCCATCGGTTTTCAAGAAAAACTAAACAATAGAAATACAACGTTTCTCCGCCACCTACAAGGTGCCAAAGTTGAGGTTGAAAAGTCAAATGCAGATTGCGTATCCTAGAGAAAGCGCCCTAGTTTAGTGTTTGATTCACTGTCTCACTGTAATGCCTTCTCTTCAACTTGAATGTAGGTAAAACTGCACTGTGTGTTCAGTTTTGGATATTTAGAACGTTTGGACTTGTGTCGAGAGTAGCTTTGCTCTGTATCTCCATTACTCACCAAGGACGTTGACAAATCGTGGTACTGCAGTCACATCCAGTGGGGTCTGGAAGCAAATGTTTTAAAGGCATTTATGTCCTTTACTATGTATACATATTAAATTAGCAAATTGGTCATGCACTGTGATTCATGTTATAGGGCACCATAGTATGCCCAAAATGGAAGAAATGTTATATATATTGTACATGATTACAGACACCTTAGCGTAATTCTAAAATACGTCAGCAGTGATAGACCCACATTACATAATCTTTGTAGATGAACGGAAATTCAGCAAATTAGATATTGCTCTTATTGTGTGAATGCAGCATCAGTTATTTTGCAGGACATCCACTTGACTTATAAATAACTATCTGCATCTAATATAACTAATATTGGAGTAGGTCTGTAGACGGAGGGGGGGGGGGTTTCCCAAATACCCGCATTTTCTGAGTGAGTGTAAGGGAGGAGGTAGTTGCAAGGGCAGAAATGTTTTCCCTTTGGAGAAAATACTAACAAAATTGTATCTGAAAAATGTATACTTTCTCACCCCACTAACTCGTGGCATGAAAATATATTGACCATTAGGAAGATGTTTATGAACCTACAAAAAGAAGGAAATTTGCTCCAGAGAGGAAAGTGACCCAGCTAGATTTCGACTTTTTAAAGCCGTTTTTTTGTGAACCATTTCCCTGTAGAAGTTGTTACTGATTTGTTTAGTTGAATCCATTGCTCGCAAAGGGACTTTGCAATGCACACTCTTTCACAGCAGCCACCTGTCATCTCAGGATCAGCAAGCTAATACTGGCAGAGGGCTTTATTGGTCTACATAACTAGGCCCCAGAGTCCAAGTAACGGTTTCCTTCCCTATCCGAGGTGGATGCACTGACGTTAACAACTTCGCTATCTCTGTCACTGAGCTGTATCAATACTCAGAGGGACCATTTATAAAAGAAAAACGTGAATGTTTTGCCAGGAGAGCAGGAGTAACAAGAATTCAAGGTAGATTGTAAACAGGGAGGTTTATGTGGCTAGTGAGCTGGTGGTCTTCTTAAGTCTGCCTGTAACAGGCAGGTGCCCATGCAAGGAAGAAACACCAGACAGGAAAGTCATTCTCTACAAACTTCAGAAGCAGATGTTATAAGAATATCAAAACAAACAAATCAAATTTTACAGGATACACAGCAGTGAAGTAGAAAGACAGAGCACTCAGCAGTGCTTAATTTGAGCTGCCGATTGCCGGTGGGGCCCACCGGCGCTCATTTATGGCCCTGGCACCTGTTTTTCCTTATTAGACATTAGCCATTAGCAGAGAGGGATACAAACTCAAAAAGGGAAATAGCAAGAGAAACACAGAAAAACTGTTCCAAGGAGAGACAGCAGGAACCTGCACAAGTGAGACACAGTGGCAAGAGGTCAATTTAAGACTACATTCACTTGGTGTTAGGTGCACCAACATTTAAAAGACCTGGACGCTGGTTTCTGAGCAGAGATTTGGGCAGCAGTATTCATTCTATTACAAACTAGGCACTGGTGACTTGGGGAGACACTGGTAATGCAGTGAGAAGGTGCTAACCCTGGTACATGGATTATCCTTCCAAGCAGCGGACAGTGGGAAGAAAAAATCTTCCCCCAGTCCCACCCAAGATTGCCATTGCATTCTCGGCAGGAGCCACAAGGACAATATGTGGTCACTGATGTTCCCTGCTTACTGTAACCCTAACTTCCCACAGCAGTAAAGAGCACAATTGTCCATGGGTTTGAGGAAATAAAAGGAACCCTGTATGGGACTTGAATTTATTTGCCCTCTGGGTTGGGCCTGTTCTTGGCTCCAAGATCATGAAATGTTACATCGTGTTCAAAATTGCAACTGCTTCAGATCTGACCACTGCCCAAACCATGAACACTACCGACCACAAAAGAGACCCAACCCTACATGCTGACTCCTATAAGACCCCGTGACCTCACCCCAACTCTCCTGATGCCATTAGGCAGTAAGCGAGGGTGGTAGGAAAGATCGTGCAGCTGTTCTGACCTTTTTGGTCCAAAATGTTAACCAAAGCTCACAAAGGGGTAACACTAGGTTGCTGTCCCAGCTATGTCACCATGCAAGCAATGTAGCCAGCTGAGGTGTGTTCATGACCTATTAGGTATCCTTTCACAGTGTCAGTATTTCAGACAGGAAAGTAAAGTTTGCAATTTGGGAAGTTAGTTTAAGAACCAATGAGAAAAATTGGTCTACGAAATAATTTATACCTGGTGAATTTAAAAAGTAGCAAACTACTGGTTTATTCACAATGCGGCATTAAATGTCCGGAATTAGAGAAGGTTAAATGACACCAGAGACAAATCTACAGAATGCTGCAAACGTTGCCAAAACACCACAAGTAACAATGTGAATTGGGATAGCTCCACCTTGAAGTTGGTTGTAATGTACTTTAGGTGCATAGACTGTGTCTTCCGGCACGAATGGCACTAGTTCATTTTGAGAGGAAGCAAAGAATATTCTTTCACAATTCTCATAACAGCATCAGTGAAATATTCTTGCACGCACGAAACTCACTATTGCATTGTAGATGAGAGGTTTTTTTTTTTACTCCTCTGTTGATTATCATTGCGTTCTTGGGCACAGCACTCAGGACACACTGACCTGCCAGAAGCTGCTGCTGGCTTGAGTAACTTACCAGTATGTGACATCAGTTAGTGATGATTTAAGTTACCTGCATGATACATCATGAATATATCACAAATGCAGGCAAAACCTAGTTGTGCGATGTATATATATAGTTAACAATAGCAGTGGGAGGCCCTGAAAAGAGCCGGATATGGGGCAAACAATCCTCGGTGCTCCCCGCTTGTGATGTCCTTACACACAGGCCAGTTCATGGTTCCAAGAATGAGTGGTGTTGAAACAGGAGAGAAAATATTAAAAGGATAGATACAAACACAATAACAATGTCATAGATCATTCCTTGATATTTTGGTCATTTTTCTACACCCAACATTACAATTTGGAGTTGCAAGACGTTAGAGGCTGTGGCATGTACATATTGAAGTAACGTGATAGACTTATTTCAGTCCTGATTAAAGAATTTGTAAAGGAGTCAAGCATTCATGGAAGGGCACGCATTGAAGGGGGCTTGTGAGGATTAATTTATTTTTAGGGAGGGGGTCCAAGGACATCAAGGGGTTACATTGCCATAATTGTGGCAACTGAGATTGTTTCCTACTGGCATCCTGGGGTTAATGTAGTTTTGTTACACCAAATTAAAACCCAAGAACACCACTTCAGCACTTTAATATGAAAGCAGCAATGGTCGAGCAGTCTGGCATTGCACATAACACTCACTAAATTATTATCCACTCTTTTCTTTCAAATTGAAAAAACAATTGGAAAAGTCCTTTAATGAACACAAGCTATACAGTATGCATGGATAAACAAAATACATACACAAAACGTAGTTGATAAATTTGTATATCAGACAGGCAATATTCCAACCAGTATTTTAAGAACCTCCCTCACACCTAGTAAGGACTTTGGCCCTGATTTGTACTTTTTGGTGCAAAATTGCACCAACTCAGTTTTGCACCAAAAAGTTTAGCACCGGCTTGCAACATTTCTGTGCCCCAGCTGGGCACCATATTTATGGATTGGTGCAAGCCGGTGAAAAGGGTAGGCTAGTAGCAAAAAAAAGACTTTAGTTGGGTTGGGCTGGCAGTATGGAAGAAGGGGTTTTTGCACCAAAAAATGATGTTAGGCAGGTTAGAGTAAAAAAATGACTCTAACCTGCTTAGAGTCATTTTCTGGCGCAAAACCATCTATTCCACATGATTCCTGTCTTAGGAGAGGCAGGAGTCATGCCCACCACCCCAATGGCCAGCACCCTGAGCATGGCCAATGCATGCAGTGCCATGCAGGGGGGGCCCATTTCAGGGCCCCCAATGGCACTTTAAAAAGTAAAATAAAAAAACTTACCTGTTCTTACCTGTGCATACCTGGGATGGGGTCCCCCATCCTCCGCTGTCCCTCTGGTGTGGGTGGGGGTGTCCCTGGTGCCTGGAGAGGGCACCAGTGGGCTTATTGCATGGTGTTCTACCATGGAAATAGGCCCAGAGGTCCCCTAACGCCTGCCCTGACCCAGGCATAAAAAATGGGGTAAAGCAAGCTTTGCACCATTTTTTGACCCCTCCTCACTCCTGTGCACCATTTTTGCACGGAAATATAAATATGGCGTTAAGGCCGTAGAGTCATTTTTTGCACGGGAACACCTACCTTGCATCTCATCAAGGCAAGGTAGGTTTCCACTTCCAAAAAATGACTTTAACTCCATAAATTTGGTGCTAGACGGGTCTAGCACCAAAGTATAAATATGGAGTTAGTTTTGCACCAAACTAGAGTTTAAAAAATTACGCTAATTCGGTGCAGATTACAAATAGGCCCCTTTTTGTACTAACCTGCTAAAACCTGAGGGGTTTACTTTTCATTGGTTACCTATAATCAATAATGAAGGCCTATTGCCTTTGGCAAATCAAGTGACATGCTAAACATTTACAGTGTCTTTCATACATTGCTAATTGCTAAAAGTCACACCAATCAGCTTTAACACGCTTTTCAAAATATTATGAAGCAATAAACATTTCAATTAAAATTAAGATTTCGAAGCATATCAATAAATATTTCACGAAGAATTAACATTGTACCTAAAATGCACACTTTAACATGAGAGCATACTTCTGCTTTTTGCACTCGGTTGCTAAATAACCTCTCACGACCTAAATTACAATGAGTCCATAATACTCTCTGGGCCTACAAATATGACGTACTCTTTGCTCACCGTATCCCACACACAACGTGTACAGTGGGCACACACACTCTCCATACATTAACCCTCATTGTTGTGGTTTGTTCCATATTAGTCAGGTGATAATCCCCGTGACGTCTGCATAACTGGCAGGTACATGTCTTTGTCTAGGCATACTTCTTAATACCCGCCTACATTTTAGAAAATGTTATTACAGTCCCCTTCATTTTAGGGGCGGGAGATTCTCCAAAAAGCAAGGTTCAGGAGATTGCAGCTTGTTGTTTTCTATAAGCGCATTTATATCACCTTATTAGAAGGGTATTGGCATAAAGGTCAGTCGTGCGACTCTTCAGAGGGCTTGCTACAAAATAATTAGAAGCAGTGGTTCACACTAAACCTTTATTGTGTTTTAGGATTGTACCCTATCTCTTGGTCCAAGACTTAAATGTATATCTTTCAGTTTTGTGCAGTCTGTCGTGGGGGGTGTGATGAATTGATACCTGCAGGTATTTATACATTATTCAATGACATAGCCTGCAGGATAACTTTTGCATCAATCACACAATAAGTGCAATATTGCATTCACTGCATTTCTGTACATCTACAAGGATTATGTAATTTGGCATTATCAGTATTGACCAATTTTCAGGATGACGCTAAGGTGTCTGCGTACAATATGCATAACTTACCTGCCACTTTAGGTATACAATGGTCCTCTGGCACAAGTCGCAGTACATGACAACAGTGTCCAAATTCAATATTTATATATCTTAAAGAGCACCGATGACTATAAAAGGTTTTCTTCCAAATATTGCAAGTTGTGACAGCAGTTACGATTTCTCAACGTCCTCGGTGTGTAACGGAGGCGCAGGGTAAATCCTGTAGCGAACAGCTATTCTTGATACAAGGCCAGATGTTCTGACTTTTCACAATTTTGTTCACACCTTGCAGGTTTATCCACACTCAAGTAGAAGAGGAAGCCTTACAGTGAGACAGTACATTAAACCATAAACCAGGCAGTCTTTCCTTGGATTACTAATCTGCAGTTGCTTTATCTCCACACATGACACTTCCCCGTGCATAATGTTATACTTTTGTCTTGTAATATTAGGCAGGAGTAAATAGATTTACATCTTCTATGCCACCTAACACGACTACATAGCAATTGGAAATCCACCCATTTTCGATTATAAACATACTTTGATTACTGAAAATGCCTTTGTGAATCGGGCCACCAATATGTTGGCCCTGTAAATGTTGCACAAAACCAATCTCTGGATTTTAGAACAGGCTAAAACCCACCATTAATGTTTGTGTCCCATCTTTCATGATTTCTAAATTCCAGCACAGCCGGATTGAAATAAAATGTAGAGGGTTCCTTTAATGCAATTAACCTATTATACGTGTTTAAATCTTTTTAAATATCAGCCATGGAGAGGCAACAGACACCATATATTCCATATTATAGATTCTGAGACAATAATCATCGCCTAAAGCTCTAAGGGAAATAAGTGTCACAATCATTCACAGTTGCCTTCTGTAGTAATTCAATCAACAGAGAAACTGTCCTTGTGACCATAGTCAATTTAAAGGCTACATATTTGATAGCCAAGGAAATATCTTACAGTCTACAATTTCAATCCATAAGAACCTTGAATGCCAGAGTGCAGTAGTCATAGATTTGTCTAAGCCTCAATAATGGAAACATTCTATAATTTCAAGAAACAAAAACTTTGATTTGGGTCTTATATGATGTGCTTCAACAATAGTTTGGGAACATTTGATGATGCTTAGCCAATTTACATGAACTGGGCAGCCTCGCTTGATACAAATAATTATTTCTTCTTTCCATCTCTAAGTTGAAGGATTCCAGGAGAGTGTAATCAATAGCTCCTAGGAAATATAACACTGAACCTAAGTGAATGTAAAACCTAATATGGAAAAGGAGTTGAGAAGATGATCATAATTTAACAGGTGAATTTCATAATGTTCTCAAAATCAACAAGAACTTCTCCAATGAATGTCCTAAGTCATGCTACAGTCCACGTGTTTCATGGGAATGCATCCATTATAGTGCAGAGTAGTGAAAGTGAACACTCTGACCTTGTAGTTTCCCTTTTGGACATCTGCTCACTCACTCTGTGGCAACTCCTCTTCCAGTGATTGTGTTGGACACTGAAAAAGCCTTTGTTAGAGACAAGTGGCCATATACAATGGGCAGCACGCAAATGTATGGATGTTAGAAATGGGGTCTTTGGTTGACAGTCAGGTTACCCCCTGTTCAAGCAAGGACCCTCACTCTAGTCAGGGTAAAAGAGAATCACCCTCAGCTAACCCCTGCTTACGCCCTTGGTAGCTTGGCAGACCAGTAGGCTTAACTTCAGAGTGCTAGGTGTAAAGTATTTGTACCAACACACACAGTAACTTAATGAAAAAACTACAAAACGACACAACACCAGTTTAGGAAAATAGGAAATATTTATCTAAACAAAACAAGACCAAAACGAGAAAAATCCACAATACACAAGTCAAGTTATCAATAAAAATGCAAAAAGAGTCTTTAAGTAGTTTTAAACACACACTAGCGCTGCTACAGTGAAAATGTACCTGGTGCATGTCAAAAATAACCCCGCACGGGCGGGTGTGCGTCAAAAATAACTCTGCACGGCGGTACATGAGTAAAAAATCCAGCCGCACGATGATCTGAAAATCCCGCAGCGCAGGTTGTGATCTCTCAGCCTCAGTCAGTGATGCTGCACATCGTTTCTCCTGCTCTGTGCGTCGATTCTTCGGTCGCGTTGCCTGCGAGCGTCATTTCTCAGCTGCAGAGCCGGCGGCGCGTCAATCTTTTCCCCGCACAGTGCTCTGTGCGTGGATTTTCTTGCCTTTAGGCTGCCAGATTCTCCTTTAGGGTCCCTGGAACTGGATGGGCACCACAGGGCAGAGTAGAAGTCTCTCCAGAGACTCCAGGTGCTGGCAGAGAGAAGTCTTTGCTGTCCCTGACACTTCAAACAACAGGAGGCAAGCTCTAGATCAAGCCCTTGGAGATTTCTTCTCAAGATGGAAGGCACACAAAGTCCAGTCTTTGCCCTCTTACTCTGGCAGAAGCAGCAACTGCAGGATAGCTCCACAAAGCACAGTCACAGGCGGGGCAGCTCTTCTTCCTCAGCTATTCAGCTCTTCTCCAGGCAGAGGTTCCTCTTGGTTCCAGAAGTGTTTCTAAAGTCTGTGGTTCTGGGTGCCCTTCTTATACCCAATTTCTCCTTTGAAGTAGGCCTACTTCAAAGTAAAGTCTCTTTTGAATGTGAAATCCTGCCTTGCCCAGGCCAGGCCCCAGACACTCACCAGGGGGCTGGAGACTGCATTGGGTGAGGGCAGGCACAGCCCTTTCATGTGTAAGTGACCACTCCTCCCCTCCCTCCTAGCACAGATGGCTCATCAGGAAAGGCAGACTACACCCCAGCTCCATTTGTGTCACTGTCTAGTGTGAGGTGCAACCAGCCCAACTGTCAAACTGACCCAGACAGGGAATCCACAAACAGGCAGAGTCACAGAAATGGTATAAGCAAGAAGATGCTCACTTTCTAAAAGTGGCATTTTCAAACACACAATCTTAAAATCAACTTTACTAAAAGATGTATTTTTAAATTGAGAGCTCCGAGACCCCAAACTACACATGTCCATCCGCTCCCAAAGGGAATCTATACTTGAATCAGATTTAAAGGTAGCCCCCATGTTAACCTATAAGAGGGACAGGCCTTGCAACAGTGAAAAACGAATGTAGCAATATTTCACTGTCCGAACATATAAAACACATATGTCCTACCTTAACCATACACTGCACCCTGCCCTTGGGGCTACCTAGGGCCTACCTTAGGGGTGTCTGACATGTAAGAAAAGGGAAGGTTTAGACCTGGCAAGTGGGTACACTTGCCAAGTCGAATTTACAGTTAAAACTGCACACACAGACACTGCAGTGGCAGGTCTGAGACATGATTACAGAGCTACTTACGTGGGTGGCACAACCAGTGCTGCAGACCCACTAGTAGCATTTGATTTACAGGCCCTGGGCACCTCTAGTGCACTGTACTAGGGACTTACTAATAAATCAAATATGCCAATCATGGAGAAGCCAATTACATACACATTTTGTAAAGGAGCACTTGCACTTTAGCACTGGTTAGCAGTGGTAAAGTGCCCAGAGTAACAAAAACAGTAAAATCAGAGTCCAGCACACATCAACAACCTGGGAAACAGAGGCAAAAAGTTAAGGGAGACCACGTCAAGGATGAAAAGTCTAACAATGGGTTTCTGCTACTTTTCATTAACATAGAAATGTGTTTTTACCATGTTCTATGGAAAGAGGTAGATATATGCTAGCAAAGGCTTTTCCATTTGAGAAAGGGTCAACACAAGGCTGTGACTTTTCCCCATTTTTGAGGTATCAAATTGCTTCTTTTCTGACAAATGAGGCCATGTGGAATTCTTATTTTTGTTGAACCTATTTCACTAGCTGCTAAATCAGCATGTCTAGTCTCAACACTTATTATGGTTATGGTCATAGTTATTTAAAAAATAATTAAAATAATTATTGGCAGGAGACAGTAAGATACATATTCACCTAGATTTGAAATGTGGTATTTTGAATATGTACAGTACTTTTCAAATAAATTGAAGAATTTTGATAGTATATACGCAAAATATGTCTTCTTTTCTCAATTGATGCATAGCTTCGGAATATATTATTTTGTTGTAGACGCTGGCCAAGCATGCATTTTATACCAGCAAACTTAAAGATCCACAAGATATATTTTGAGGTGAGCAATAGTGCAGGAGGGCTACCTATGACTAGTTGATACCCTTACTGTAGGTTTACACAAAAGGAAGGGCTGCAGGTTTTGCCAAGTTATTTTGCCTATATGTGCCCATAAATTGGCATCTGTATCTGTTTACAAAGTGATATGGCGGAGGCTAATGCATGATATGGTTCGGCGCTCATTGAAAACTGATGAGTATGCACTGGCTGTGGAAGGTTGGAGATTCCTGTGTGCAAGGTGAGTGGAGACAGGACCTGAATTACTAATGAGAGGATCCAGATGTACAGACTTGCTCATCTGAGAGCATTATTTATAAGCTGTTTTTGATTGTGGGTGCAAAGCACTGTATTTGGATAGTAGATAAACAAGCATTTGCAATGCAATAGGTCTCACATTAGCGAGAGTTAGAGCTGTTGGTGTTGTAAATGATAATGGGACCCTCGCATTTGGGGCCGTATAAATATTTAACCATGCAGCACATGAAACCTTTATCAGAAATAAACTGTGTTTGTGCATTCCTTCAAACAATTGGCATTAGACTGTAATGGTATGAACAGCCCCTACAGAGCACCACAGTAAAAATAGCATTTGAAAGAATCATGGTCATGTAAACATATATTTAGTCCCTAGAGGGCATAATCATGTAAAAAATAATGATAAGGAATATTGCAGTGTAATCATATAATCAGGCCGTTGAGCGCATAGTGTATTATATATGTCAGGCCTAGCAGGCCTGTTAAATATCATTTAACTACGGAGTCAGTGGCACAAGTGTGCAGTGCCTCAGGCCATTACTAGATGTCTCTGTAGAGTCAATAACAGAAGGCGTAGTACCACTGGCCCTGACTAGATGTCCCTGCAGAGTCAACAGCAGATGGTGCAGTACCACTGGTTATGGCTAGATGTCCCTGTAGAGTCAACAGCAGAAGGTGCAGTACTACTGGAGATGGCTAGATGTCCCTGTCAAGCCAACTGAGTTAGTAGTGCCTTGGAGCAATTATCATCCTTCAGCAAATAGAGAGCAAAGCACAAACCAAGCAGGACTGTCAGAATATGATTACAAAGAAAGCCCTTATAACACAAACTCCACCCAGCTTTAAAAAATAAACGTTTTAGCTAGGAGAGAATTTAAATATATATTGAATGGTGGAAGATGGTATGATTTTTGTGGACCCCTCACCTAGTGTGACCCACAAGATTGCCTGAACAGAAAGAGCACATCATTATGAATGTCTTGGGGGTGGTCCCATTGCCCAAGGACCACCACAAACTGATTTGTGGGCACAAATGTATTGTAAAACGAATGCCTGCAAAGCATTATGGGGTGAGTTTCTGTAAGTAGATTAAACCTTTATCAGAGATAAACTGTGTTCGGTCATTTTCAAAAGGTGCAATACCACTGGTGGTGGTTAGATCTCCCTGTCAAGCCAACTGAGTTAATAGGGCCTTGGAACAATTATCACCCTTCAGCCTGTAGAGAGCAAAGCGCAGGCCAAGCAGGGCTGTCAAAATACTATTACAAACAAAGTCCTACCTCCGACACCCACCCTGGTGCGGGTCACGACCAGTGGCCGACACCAGGGAGGGGGTTAAAAAATACCTCCATAGACATGGAAGATCTTCTGTGTCTCCCCCAACCCCCACCCGTCCCTTTGTGTCACTGTTTGTTTTCTCCATCGGAGCAGGAAGTGGCCTTGTGGCCGCTTCCTGCTCCGGTGAGGTAAGCAGCCCCAAACAGCCTTCCCGAAGTTCGGGAAGGCTTTGTTTGAAAGAAGAGCCTCTCCCCTTTCAATGAGGCCTTCCTGAACTGGTTTCCTGGCCCCCACTATAAACCAGGGATTTCATTTGGGGGGGTTGGCCCCCACGGCAAACGGGCCGGCCCACTCTCCCTCAGTGGCATTGTTATTTTTTTTAAAGGTAGGTTTACCCCTGGGGGGTGCGATCGTGCCCGATCGCGCACCCCAGGGGTTTAAAGAAAAGAAAAGAAATTGACAGGGGGTCGCCCATGAGCAGAGTGACACCCTGTGGGGCCAATAAGTTTTTAAATAGTTGTATGGTTTCTCTGGGGGCCACTATGGCCCCCAATACAGCTATTTAAACAAAAAACAAATATATATATATATATATATATATATATATATATATATATATATATATATATATATATCGGTATATAGATAGATATGTATATATATAGATCTATTAATGTATATATATATATATATATATATATATATATATACACATGTATATATATTTATCGATCACTTTTGTCAATACGTGTGTGGTTTCCCTGGGGGCTGCGATCGGCCCCCAGGAAAACCACACCCACATATAATTTTGATCTATATATACACACACACACACATATATATTCACCACCAGTTGCCTTGCAGTTGCAGCTTGCGTCTTCAAAGCAATGCACATACTTCAACTGACGCGTTTCAACTGTAGCTTTTAGGCAGCAATAAAAAAGTCAAGTAAGTTTTGTGATTATGTTTCTGCTACAAAAGGATCAGACTTTTGTCTAGTGGCAGTTTTAAAGCCATAAAGTAGCACAAAAGCTTTATATGCCCACTGCAAAGATCAAATCTGTATTTTATGTAAATAGCTGAGTACATTAGTAAAGTCAGCCATTACTTGCGCTATAATACAAATTAAATGTATGTGCGGGGGCAATGGAGAGATGAAGGGCACTTTTGCTGGGTGGTAGTGAGGGAATCAGAGGAGGAGGTCCTGGGACCACCAATAATGAATGCTGGACTGGGCGGTAGAGGCGCTAAAGACAGTGACGATTGGTATGTGACAAGGTGAAGTAATAGTGTGTCCTTTTTTGAGTATCTTGAAAGAACGTGCTGATTGAGGGAAGAAGCGAAGGTAAGGTGACCTCTACTGTTGCACGTATCACACACACCCACCAGCAATTTTGTGACTTTCTACGTAGGGTAGTGTTTTAGAGCAACAGTTTAGCCAGTAGCAGAGATGGCATCTCGTTGGATGACTGCTGCTCAAGCCCTTACTCTGGTTATAGAGGACAGCTCTGATGTAGGATCAGACACTGAGACAGCAGATACTGAAACAGCATCTGAGGGTTAGGACAATGGCGCAGACTCTGGGAGTGAATTATCAGTCGGAGGAGTCCCATTTGATAACTCCTCTTCCATTGATTATAAGGGAGGTGATTAGGACAGTCCTGCTGTCCCTTCGCAACCACAGTCTGTGCAGCGGGACAATAGTGGATTAGCCCAACCTAGAGAGCAGGTGCATGCGGCAGCAAGCACAGAGAGAGTGCTCTCTTGGGAGCTCCCCAATTTAGTTCAGCCCCAAATTCCACCTCCCAAATCGTATTGTGGAGACATCAAAATTATCTATCACAAAACAGCCTGGTTTTGTAAGGCAGGCACCTGCATTTTTGGTCCTGGGCTCAGTGGCCTTATAGGGAAACCTACCAAACCCAGACATTTCTGGAAAATAAACATCCGGGAAGTCCACAAAGGTGTGACTTGTGTGGATTCCCCAAAGTTTTCGTACCCAAAATACCCTGCATAAGTGAAATGTTGAATGAAAACTCAAATTCTTCTTGCATTTCTGTCACACAAACTACAGGAATATGCTGGAATCCACAAAATTCCTACCACCCAGTGTTTCCCCAACTGTCCTGATAAAAACGCTACCCCACTTGAGTGCCTGTACCTAGTGCCTGGTGCATCAAGAATGGATCACCCCATGGTCAACAGCTGCCCTCATGTAAGGACCAACATTGACTGCTGTGTGATCTATTCCTGTCGCGTGCACTAGGCCTACCCACACAAGTGAGGTACCATTTTATCATTTTATCGGGAGACTTGGGGAATGCTGGGTGGAAGGAAATTTGTGGCGCCTCTCAGATTCGAGAACTTTCTATCACCAAAATGTGAGGAAAAAGTGTTTTTTTTCTCAAATATTGAGGTTTGCAAAGGATTCTGGGTGACAGAACCTGGTGAGAGCGCCACAAATTACACCATCCTAGGTTCCTCTAGGTGTCTAGTTTAAAAAAATGCACTGCTTTGGTATGTTTCCCTAGGTACCGGCTGAGCTAGAGACCAAAATCCACAGCTAGGCACTTTCCAAAAAACATGTCAGTTTTCAATGTAAAAATATGATGTGTCCATGTTGCGTTTTGGGGCGTTTCCTGTTGCGGGCACTAGGCCTGCCCACACAAGTGACGTACCATTTTTATAGGGAGACTTAGGGATATGCTGGGAGGAAAGAAGTTTGTGGCTCCTCTCAGAGTCTAGAACTTTCTATCACCGAAATGTGAGGAAAAAGTGTTTTTTTGGGCCAGTTTTTGAGGTTTTTAAATGATTCTGGGTAACAGAACCTGATGTGAGCCCCACAAGTCACCACATTCTGAATTCCCCAAGATGTCTCATTTTCAAAAATGTACAGGTTTGGTAGGTTTTCCTAGGTGCCAGCTGAGCTAGAGGTCAAAGACCACAGCTAGGCACTTTGGAAAAAACAGGTTAGTTTTCTTCGGAAAAATGTGATGTGTCCACATTGTGTTTTGGGGCATTTCCTGTCACGGGCACTAGGCTTACCCACACAAGTGAAGTACCATTTTTATTGGGTGACTTGGGGAAATGCTGGGTGGAAGGACGATTGCAGCTCCTCTCAGATCCCGGAACTTTGCTGCCCCCGAAATCCGAGAGAAAAGTGTTTTTTTTTTGCCAAATTGCGAGGTTTGCAAAAGATTCTGGGTAACAGAACCTGGCGAAAGCCCCACAAGTCACCCCATCCTGGATTCCCTCAGGTGCCTAGTTTTCAAACATGCACAGGTTTGGTAGGTTTCCCTAGGTGCCGGCTGAGTTAGAGGCCAAAATCCACAGCTAGGCACTTTCCAAAAAACATGTCAGATTTCAATGTAAAAATGTGATGTATCCATGTTGCATTTCCTGTCGCGGGCATTAGGGCTACCCACGCAAGTGAGGTACCATTTGTATCGGAAGACTTGGGGGTAAACAGAATAGCAGAACAAGTGTTATTACCCTTTGTCTTTCTCTAAATTTTTTCCTTCCAAATGTAAGACAGTGTGTAAAAAAAGACATCTATTTGAGAAATACCCCGTAATTCACATGCTAGTATGGGCACCCCAGAATTCAGAGATGTGCAAATAACCACTGTTTCTCAACACCTTATTTTGTTCCCATTTTGGAAATACAAAGGTTTCCTTGATACCTATTTTTCACTCTTTATATTTCACCAAATAAATTGCTGTACACCCAGTATACAGTGAAAACCCATTGCAAGGTGTAGCTCATTTATTGGCTCTGGGTACCTAGGGTCCTTGATGAACCTATAAGCTCTATATATCCCAGCAACCAGAAGAGTCCAGCAGATGTAACGGTATATTACTTTTGAAAATATGACATCGCAGGAAAAAGTTACAGAGTAAAACGTGGAGAAAAATAGCTGTTTTTTTCACCTCAATTTCAATATTTTTTTTATTTCAGCTGTTATTGTCTGTAGAAAAACCTTGCAGGATCCACATGAATGACCCCTTGCTGAATTCAGAATGTTATCTACTTTTAAGAAATGTTTAGCTGTCCTGGATCCAGTATTGGTTTCACACCCCTTTCTGTCACTAACTGGAAGGAGGCTAAAAGCACAAAAATAGTAAAAATGGGGTATGTCCCAGTAAAATGACAAAATTGTGTTGAAAAATGTAGATTTCTGATTCAAGTCTGCCTGTTTCTGAAAGCTGGGAAGATGGTGATTTTAGCACTGCACACCCGGCTAATTTCTCCAGGTACCTTTAGAATCCATAGGATGTTGGAAAAAAAGGATGCAAATTTGGCATGGACAGCTTATGTGGACAAAGAGTTATGAAGGCCTAAGCCTGAACTACCCCAAATAGCCAAAAAAGGGCTCAGCACTGGGGAAGAGAAAGGCCCAGCGGCTAAGGTGTTAAAACACAAACTCCTCTCAGCTGTCTAAACAAAAGCTTTAGCTAAAAGAGAATTTAAATATGTATTGAATAGTGGAAGAAGTTATGATTTTTGGGCCCCCTCTCATCTAGTCTGACACACAAGATTGATTAAACAGAAAGATCACAGAGTTCTGAATGTTTTGGGGGGTGGTCCCATAGCCCTAGGACCATTACAGGGTGAGTTGTGCCAAAAATGTTTTTTAAAAGGAATGCCTGCAAAGCATTATGGGGTAAGTTTCTGTGCATACATTAAACCTTTATCAGAAATAAACTGTGCATTAACATAAGGTGCCATACCACTGGTAGTGGCTGGATGTCCCTGTCAAGCCAACTGATAACCCTTTCGAGATCAACAGCATAGCGCATTTCACAATTGCAGGCCAAGCAGGGCTGTCAGAATACTATTAAAAACAAGGCCTTTATAACACAAACTCCTCTCAGCTGTAAAAACAAATGTTTTAACAACAAAACAATTTAAATATGCATTAATTGGTGGAAGAGGTTATGATTTTTGGGCCCCCTTTCACCTAATGTGACCCACAAGATTGCCTGAACAGAAAGAGCATATTGTTCTGAATGTTTTGGGGGTGGTCCCATTGCCCTAGGACCACCATAGGCTGAATTATCGGCAAAAATGTGTTGTAAAACGAAACCCTGCAAAGCATTATGGGGTGAGTTTCCCCGAGTGCAATGAATATTGTAGTATCGGCTGTGCTAGGAGAGCTGCTGTTCAGGATTCATTCCTAGGTTGATTTCATGCTATAAAAAGCAACCAAAAAAAAGTACAAAACATAGGTACCACACAACTACTTGTAATTACTGATTATGTTAAGTAAGGACCAAGAGATAGGCAAACGCAGAAAAGGAACCGTGCGGGTTCACATGAGTGCTTACTGACAAACACGAGAGACAGGAAACAAAGAAAAATATTCCGTCCAAACAACAGAAACGCAATCCAGGAGTAAGTGAACTGTACTTGGCCGGTGCTCCTCAGCCAAGTACAGGAAGCGACGTTTCGGCTGCCAAACCACTTAGGAGGCAGCACAACAAGAGCAACACTGCCTTTAACCTATGGGACATGGCAGGCAGTGGCAGGCGGGAGCATATGCCTATACTTCATGCAACAGGTCTTCCAGACAGGGCATGCGCAATGACTAGGCTCGACCTAAAAAAGGTTATGATTTTGCATTAGAGGTATGCTTTCTTCTAACCACTCTAGTAATTCATTTCATGTTAATTTCTCACTCAACTCCCCTATATCCCAGGCACTGTTAGGCCCATATTTATACTTTTTGATGTAAAACTGTGCAAACGCAGTTTTGCGTCAAAAAGAATAGCGCCGGCTTGCATCATTCCAGAACGCCAGCCGGGCGCCAAATTTATGGAATGCCACAAGCCGGCGCAAAGGGTGGGCTAGCGTAAAAAAAATGACACTAGCCGGGTGGGGGTGGCGGTATGGGAGAAGGGTGTTTTGCACCAAAAAATGAAATCAGGCTGGTTAGAAGCAAAAAAAGTGTCCTAACCAGCCTAGCATCATTTTCTGATGCAAAAACATCCATACCACATGACTTCTGTCTTACAGAAGACAGGAGTCATGCCCACCACTTCAATGGCCAGCACAGGGGACCAGTGTCCCCTGTGCATGGCCATTACCCCTGTGCCATGCAGGGGGCCCCAAGTTTGGGCCCCGATGGCACTTTAATTTAAAAAATATATACTTACATGGGATCAGGTACCCCATCCTCTGTGTTCCTCTGGTGTGGGTTAGGGTGTTCCTGGGGCTTGAGGAGGGCACCTGTGGACCCATTCTAAGGTGTTCAACCACGGAAATGGGTTCACAGGTCCCCTAACGCCTGGTCTGACCCAGGCGTCAAATAATGGTACAAAGCAAGCTTTACACCATTATTTAGCCTTTCCTCCCACATGTGCGTCATTTTTGCACGGTGATAAATTTGGGGCTATGGGGTTAGCACCATTTTTTAGATGGGAATGCCTACCTTGCATCTCATTGATGCAAGATAGGTTCGCGCGTCTGAAAAAATGGTGCAAACTCCAATATTTTTATGTTAGACGAGTCTAATGTCAAAATATAAATATGGAGTTAGTTTTGCGCCACATTTGCGTCAAAAAAATGATGCAAATTCAGCACAAATGGAGTATAAATATACCCCTTACTATCTAATTGCATGTCTCATTCTGTTACTTCTACACATGCCTCATCTCCGAGATTACTAACTTGTGGCTCATTCACTTACACTATTCTCTTTAAGGATGGCTTTAAGAGAGTGCATCTGCTGTAGGTGTTCTAATAGAAGATTTTAGTTATGTGATCTGCGATCAGAGAAATGCATGTTATCTTCACAATGGTGAAGTTGTTTCATTCAGCAAGTCTGGTCTTTCACCCCGCTTACACTGAACCATTTTACCTTTTTAGCTCGCTTTTCTTTCAAGAGTGGTTTTGCAAGGTTTAAGGTAGAGTTAATGCAGTAAAGGCCGATGCTGAGAACCTGCATCATCAAAGGCTTTCAGAAGTAAGGAGAAGAGGCACATGAGAGAACACACTTCTCAGACAGCTCACTGACCTGTCTACGTGAATTGCCGCAACCCCACCCTCTCACTGTTTCTTGCCCCTATTACCTTTATCCAGTCTGTTCTTTATTTCTTGCTTCCCACTGCTGTTAATACACTGCTTAACCTGCTCAGGTCCACAACCTCTCAAACTGCCCTGCACCTTCATTTCTTCCCCCCTTAAAGTCTCTATAGCCCTCTCCTATATACTTGTTTTGTAAGATAAGTTGTTTGCTTCAACAACTTTCCCCACCACAACTAACTCTGTCCACTGTCACTGAAGACTGCTAGAGGAGACTGCCACCTGCATGTGGAAATGCATTTTAGGGTCGAGCGCACAAACCGCTCGGTCCCTGGTGGAATCCCTCTGTGGGCTTTTAACCATGCCTCTGTCATGCCCATCAGTTTGGTTGGTTCATGGGCTTGTCTTTTAAAATTTGCCTGATTTAATTAGTGAAAGGCATGCATACGTTATGCCTTTTCCAGTGTTTAGCCGCCTCGAGCACACCGGCCAACTACTGAAAACTTACAAGGCTCTATGTTTTCAGTATGGTTTCTGGACTACTTTTTCTCTTTATTTTGTAGGCATTGCGATCTCGCTGGGCAGTAGTTGAGCGCTTTCCATGACATCGACCATGTTACATGGAAATTTGCACTTTTGCCGGTTACATGGATAATTGCACTTTGGCAATACATTTTACCGCGAGCGAACTTCTGTTTCCTGTTGTGTGTCTGCTTTGCGCTCATCGGCTCGCTTATGTGAAAATATTTTCCTTTTCAGTTCATGTGGCAAGAAAAGTCCAGTTGGGAATTTACAACGCCAATAGCTTTAACTCGAGCAAACCCAAAAGCGAGACCCATTGCATAGCAAATGCTTCTTAATAGAGGCATCCCACTAGACTGCACACTGTAGGCAGCCTCAACTTGAGGTACTAACAGACTGCAAGAAGGTACCTATTTAACAGACTGCAAGAAGGTACATATTATCTATGTGCCTCATTTGCTTTCTTTTTACATTAGATTTTGAATTAGCTGCATCTATTACCATCATAACGTTTAATAACAGGTACTGAAATATACATTTGTGCAGACCTCTCACCACTAACAAGGAATATCATTCAAGGTTAGGCTATGGGTTTCTGGTCAGTGCATTTGTTTAGGGAATGAGTTTAAGGAGCACAACCCAGGAACTACATGTATTTTAAGACTTATTCACACAGTTATAATCGGTTTAGAAGAATTTCCATTTTCAATTTAACAGCTAGAATAACAAAAGTGCTTAGGACAATCACAGTAATTTTAAAATAAAAAGGACAGAGAGCACGAGTTTAGTAGAACATTACCCGCAAGAATCACAGCCTCTCTTGAACCAGAGAGGCTTATAAATTATCCTAATGTCTCTCCGAGGGAATTGTACACATCTCAAGTGTAGACTGCTAGAACTGAACAAAAGGCGTGCTAATGCACATGGGGCAAGAAGTCAGGCTTCACAAGTCCCGAATGTTTGATTGAAGTTAGATTGCCTTTTGAGGTCTCTTTCCGTATTCCACGAAGACTTCTCTTGCTGCAGATGTTATTATAGATGTATGACTAATGCTGCACATTATCCCACTGCCGTTGGGTAAGTGAACAAAACACTTTCACATTAACAAAAATGTGCATGCGCGCTTTCCTGGTGGATGGGAGCGATGCTTCAACTGAACGCGAATGTGGGCCAAATCTCACACATTCACGTGACGAGCGTGCCTGTTCTGGTGCGAGACGTCTGCAGGTGCTACATTAGAAGTCACAGAACAGTACGGATTAAGAAAGTTGTGCACAACGCCTTCTTCCTTAGCATACTTTCACACAGCGAATAACAGTCCTTGTGAGCTATGAAAACAACAGGGCGTTATATACAATAGCCATTGTTTAAGTACATAGTTGGATAGCTTTCAAATAAGCTTCAAGAATCGAAACCACTGGCCGCAAGACCGGTTACTTCTTCTGTACTGTTTTTGCTAGCCACCTTGCGCATGTTCTAAGCAAAATATCACAATGGAATCAGTAAAAAGAAGCAAATGTATGACATGCAGAGATCACCCCTTAAAATAAAGCAGTTAGGAGATATAATTGTAAATTGTATTTATATGGTACTTACTACACCGTGCATGGTGCTGAAGCACTTTGTGGCAAGCGGCACGCTTCTCCAGAACCCCTAGATCAGAGGTTCATAGTAGATTAGTAATAGGTATTTTTTCTCTTTGTGCATTAGTTGTAATAGGTTTATGCTCATTATTTCCTGTGTGGTTAGCAGAGTTTAGAGCTGGAAATGGATTCAAAAAGGTAAGTAAGATGTCGTTTTGGAAGTAGTGGTGGGGTGGTCGCTTGTGTCTGTTAACTCGGCTAAATGGCTGAAGACGAGGGGGAAGTGTGAGAAGGATTTTTTGGAGCTCATAGTAGTCAAACATTTTGAATAAGTCAGAGAAGAAGGATGAGATGCAGGTTTGAGGGAATATTTTGGTTTTTATAACAAAACTGAAATTAACTTGCACATACATCTGCACATGACACTTGATAAAGTTTAGTGGCTGGATTAAACCCCTCTACATGAATATCCATAAGTACGTAGAAGAAGCACTATTTACAGGGTCTGATGTGACCATTTATGCTGTGGTGAAGTATGGATTTTTCATATTTTTGCATCAAAATAACTGTAATTAACGTACACATACATAAATACACATGGTGCTTCGTATTCCAAGGTTTGAAACCCCAAAAGGTACAGTAAATAGCTAATTTCCCCTATTTTGATGTGCACAAACACTGAGGGCCTCAATATGACCCTGGCGGGTCACGGTTGGACCGCTGCGAAAGCGGCAGTCTGACTGCAACATTAAGACCGTGGCGAAAGTGCATGGTCACACCGCCGGCACCACCACATTTCGATTGCCAGATTGCTTGGTGGTCCCAATTCGCCAGGACAGCGCCGCAAGCAGCGCTGCCTAGGGGATGACGACCCCTCTCTCTGCTGGTGTTAACATGGTGCTTCTGGCACCATGTAAATGCTGGCGGAGATGGGGTGCTGGGGGCCGCAAGGGGGCCCCTGCACTGCCCATGCACTTGGCTTGGGCATGACAGGGGCCCCCTGGCCAGCCCCATCACTCAAATCAGTGCAGACAGTGATTTGCGCGATGGGTGCCGGTGCACCCGACACCAGGAGCACTATTATGAGCTGGCATCAATGTTGTTGTGTGTTTCCTGCTGGCCCAGCAGGAAACACATTATAGGGCTAGCAGGAAGGCGGTCGCACTGGTGGGCTCCTGACCTCTGGGAGGTTGGCAGGCGGCCTTTTCCGCCCACCAAACTCCTAATGAGGGTCTGAATGTACAACATTTCACAGCGTCATTTGCGCTAGGTGTATCTTGCAAAAATCATACAGGCAAATTCCTAAATGTTGCTTTACCTGGCCAAGAGCTATTATCCCAATTCAGGGTTAAAGAGCATTTGCACCTTAACTGGGATTTGCTGATTATTTAGAAACACAAGATCAAATACTGTGAGGTGAGTGTCTGAGAGATGTACGTAACTCTATGATGTACATGTATTGTGTGGGAAGATTGCACAACTATTTGTTTCCGTTGCTGTACCTGTTTTGTGAGATAGGTACACTCATGAAATGATCACTACATCTGTTTGCTGTGATGGAGAGTTACCCACCTGCTGCCCATGCCCTATGTATTTTGTTGGGAAGGTTTGCACTGCTACCTACTTCGATGCTGTAGCTGTTTTCTGAGAGACTCTTCCAAAGCTGCTGCACGTGCTTTTCATGTTCTCTGCAATGAAGGTTTGCAAAGCTACAGTTCATATTGTGCCTGTTTTGTGGGGGGAGGCATACACAACCTTTTCTCATGCTGTATGTGTTAACTGTTTTGTGAGCAATGTTTACACTGCTTTTTTTTGTTCTGTGATTGTTAGTGCTCCCCTGTTTTCTCTGCTGCACCATTTCTGAGTGTGTGGCTTTTCACTACTCCTGATTGTACTGTTCCTTATTTTTGTGAAGGAGTTTGATTTGCAGCTGCCCATGTTCTGTGAGAAGAGTCTTGCACAGAAGTTATTTTTGCTTTAACTTTACTATTGTTCTAGAAAAGGTGAAATGTAGGCAGGGGAAATTAAGCCCATCACTGAGCAAAGTCTCTATAACAGCTTAGTGATCAATTCCAGGTGAATGGTTTTAAGTTGCATCTCCAATTGCAAATCATTTACAAAGCAACTCAGTAGTGGGTATTTTCATGAAGACTGAATTAAGTTTCTTTGAGAGTAGTAACACAGTCGGCCCTTCAATCCCCCTCGTTTTTAAATTAACCACATTCAAACCGATCTTTTGGTGTTCCCTGCTCTCACTCAACTGCACAGTATGTTGGTTTCAAATTGATAGTCTATTTGGCTGTACTGCTTACAATCCGTATTACATAGCAAAGGCGAGTGGCAGGAGATTGTATGCAATGAGTGGCAGTGTTAGGATTTGGGTGCTTTCAGTCATCACATGTGGGGGGAGGGGAAGGATTAGGACTCATTTTGATATTACTGTTCTGCAACCTAATATTGACATCATTGTGGCTGCCAATCTCTGGATTGAGGGACGGGGGAACACAGCAATGAAAACATAACTTTATCATTGTGTATTTAAGAATTGTTTTCTTTTAAGTTGACTGTTAGACTTTTCATCCTTGGCGTGGTCTCCCTTAACTTTTTGCCTCTGTTCCCCAGGTTGTTGATGTGTGCTGGACTCTGATTTTGCTGTTTTTGTTACTCTGGGCACTTTACCACTGCTAGCCAGTGCTAAAGTGCAAGTGCTCCTTTACAAAATATGTATGTAATTGGCCTGTAAATCAAATGTTACTAGTGGGCCTGCAGCACTGGTTGTGCCACCCCTATAAGTGGCTCTGTAATCATGTCTCAGACCTGCCACTGCAGTGTCTGTGTGTGCAGTTTTAACTGTAAATTCAACTTGGCAAGTGTACCCACTTGCCAGGCCCAACCCTTCCCTTTTCTTACATGTAAGGCACCCCTAAGGTAGGCCCTAGGTAGCCCCAAGGGCAGGGTGAGGTGTATGGTTAAGGTAGGACATATAGTAATGTGTTTTTTATGCCCTGACAGTGAAACATTGCTAAATTAGTTTTTCACTGTTGCAAGGCCTGTCTCTCTAATAGGTTAACATGGGGGCTACCTTTAAATCTGATTAAAGTGTAGATTCCCTTTGGGAGCGGATGGACTTGTGGAGTTTGGGGTCTCTGAGCTCACAATTTAAAAATACATATTTTAGTAAAGTTGATTTTAAGATTGTGCGTTTGAAAATGCCACTTTTAGATAGTGAGCATTTTCTTGCTTTTACCATTTCTGTGACTCTGCCTGTTTGTGGATTCCCTGTCTGGGTCAGTTTGACAGTTGGGCTCATTGCACCTCACACTAGACAGTGACACAAAAGGAGCTGGGGTATAGTCTGCATTTCCTGATGAGCCATCTGTGCTAGGAGGGAGGGAAGGAGTGGTCACTTACACCTAAAAGGGCTGTGCCTGTCCTCACACAATGCAGTCTCCGACCCATTTTCTGATGCAAAAATATCCATACCACACGACTTCTGTCTTACAGAAGACAGGAGTCATGCCCACCACTTCAATGGCCAGCACAGGGGACCAGTGTCCCCTGTGCATGGCCATTGCCCCCGTGCCATGCAGGGGGCCCCAAGTTTGGGCCCCGATGGCAATTTAATTTAAAAAATATATACTTACATGGGATGGGGTACCCCATCCTCTGTGTTCCTCTGGTGTGGGTCAGGGTGTTCCTGGGGCTTGAGGAGGGCACCTGTGGACCCATACTAAGGTGTTCAACCACGGAAATGGGTTCACAGGTCCCCTAACGCCTGGTCTGACCCAGGCGTCAAATAATGGTACAAAGCAAGCTTTACACCATTATTTAGCCTTTCCTCCCACATGTGTGTCATTTTTGCACGGGGATAAATTTGGGGCTATGGGGTTAGCACCATTTTTTAGGTGGGAACGCCTACCTTGCATCTCATTGATGCAAGGTAGGTTTGCGCGTCTAAAAAAATGGTGCAAACTCCAATATTTTGATGTTAGACGAGTCTAATGTCAAAATATAAATATGGAGTTAGTTTTGCGCCACATTTGCGTAAAAAAAATGATGCAAATTCAGCACAAATGGAGTATAAATATACCCCTTACTATCTAATTGCGTGTCTCATTCTGTTACTTCTACACATGCCTCATCTCCGAGATTACTAACTTGTGGCTCATTCACTTACACTATTCTCTTTAAGGATGGCTTTAAGAGAGTGCATCTGCTGTAGGTGTTCTAATAGAAGATTTTAGTTATGTGATCTGTGATCAGAGAAATGCATGTTATCTTCACAATGGTGAAGTTGTTTCATTCACCAAGACTGGTCTTTCACCCCGCTTACACTGAACCATTTTAGCGTTTTAGCTCGCTTTTCTTTCAAGAGTGGTTTTGCAAGGTTTAAGGTAGAGTTAATGCAGTAAAGGCCGATGCTGAGAACCTGCATCATCAATGGCTTTCAGAAGTAAGGAGAAGAGGCACATGAGAGAACACACTTCTCAGACAGCTTACTGACCTGTCTACGTGAATTGCCGCAACCCCACCCTCTCACTGTTTCTTGCCCCTATTACCTTTATCCAGTCTGTTCTTTATTTCTTGCTTCCCACTGCTGTTAATACACTGCTTAACCTGCTCAGGTCCACAACATCTCAAACTGTCCTGCACCTTCATTTCTTCCCCCCTTAAAGTCTCTATGGCCCTCTCCTATATACTTGTTTTGTAAGATAAGTTGTTTGCTTCAACAACTTTCCCCACCACAACTAACTCTGTCCACTGTCACTGAAGACTGCTAGAGGAGACTGCCGCCTGCATGTGGAAATGCATTTTAGGGTCGAGCGCGCAAACCGCTTGGTCCCTGGTGGAATCCCTCTGTGGGCTTTTAACCATGCCTCTGTCATGCCCATCAGTTTGGTTGGTTCATGGGCTTGTCTTTTAAAATTTGCCTGATTTAATTAGTGAAAGGCATGCATACGTTATGCCTTTTCCAGTGTTTAGCCCGCCTCGAGCACATCGGCCAACTACTGAAAACTTACAAGGCTCTATGTTTTCAGTATGGTTTCTGGACTACTTTTTCTCTTTATTTTGTAGGCATTGCGATCTCGCTGGGCAGTAGTTGAGCGCTTTCCATGACATCGACCATGTTACATGGAAATTTGCACTTTTGCCGGTTACATGGATAATTGCACTTTGGCAATACATTTCACCGCGAGCGAACTTCTGTTTCCTGTTGTGTGTCTGCTTTGCGCTCATCGGCTCGCTTATGTGAAAATATTTTCCTTTTCAGTTCATGTGGCAAGAAAAGTCCAGTTGGGAATTTACAACGCCAATAGCTTTAACTCGAGCAAACCCAAAAGCGAGACCCATTGCATTGCAAATGCTTCTTAATAGAGGCATCCCACTAGACTGCACGCTGTAGGCAGCCTCAACTTGAGGTACTAACAGACTGCAAGAAGGTAACTATTTAACAGACTGCAAGAAGGTACATAATTTATATGTGCCTCATTTGCTTTCTTTTTACATTAGATTTTGAATTAGCTGCATCTATTTCCATCATAACATTTAATAACAGGTAGTGAAATATACATTTGTGCAGACCTCTCACCACTAACAAGGAATATCATTAAAGGTTAGGCTATGGGTTTCTGGTCAGTGCATTTGTTTAGGGAATGAGTTTAAGGAGCACAACCCAGGAACTACATGTATTTTAAGACTTATTCACACAGTTATAATCGGTTTAGAAGAATTTCCATTTTCTATTTAACAGCTAGAATAACAAAAGTGCTTAGGACAATCACAGTAATTTTAAAATAAAAAGAGCACAGAGCACGAGTTTAGTAGAACATTACCCGCAAGAATCACAGCCTCTCTTGAACCAGTGTAGTACTAGAGATTTTCATTCTCAGGGTAATATAACAAAGAACTTGGCAAAGAAGCTGAAATATGAAAAGACATCTTTATTAAACTCAAATGAGTGAGACTACGTCTCCCAGAAGGTGCCCTATAGCAACTGAAAGAGGCAGTCTCCCGAAATGGTCTTAGCTCAGACCTTTTATATAATTTATTATGCCCTAGGCATGAAAGGGGCTGTACCAGTCACATTTCTAAACAAATGAGAAAAGCTAGAGAGGCAACATGTGAGTAGCCTTTGGGGTTTTAACAGGATTACAGTTGACCATTCACATATTTTCACTACAAAGAAATAGCAGGTTTATGATGACAAGCCCATATTCCAGTTTGTCCAGCCCTCAATCAATTACCCGGCAATGCTTAGTACTTTCATCAGATATCGACGGACCCCCAATAAAAACGGGCACCTCCTCCTTGTAAAGCAAGTCATAAAGAAAGAAACAGGGACAGGTGTGTGTAAGATTAGGCATGGTTTGTGTGTGATGAAAGGTTTATGATGTGTTGTGCCTTGATACTAATCTCATTCGGCCACTGGGAAAGAAACTGGCCGAACAGGTTTGGCTTCAGGCAGTGGAGTCAGCTTGCCCAGGTCACAAAGGAGTCAGCAAAGGTGTACGTGTCCTTCAGACTCGTTTTCAGCATTAGACATTGGCCTATGTGAGGGCAATCACAAAATGGCTATCGTTCTAAAATGGGATCAATATGCAGTATCATATACAAGGTCATTCCATTGATGAAACGCGATAAAAACACTCGTACATATCGTATTTGCCATTTGCGGCTCTCTGATACTAAAATCGGCATGATAGGGCCATGCCTCCAGTGTGGTTCCGAAATTTTAAAGTACCGCAGACCCTCCTTTTGCCCTTACATAGGCAACAACTATACTCATACTAATCTGAGTCCGGGTCTATATTCATAAGGCCATGGAGATGTTGCTGGAGCAAAATTCTAGTACTTGGTAACTCTCTCTGGACAGGTCTCCTCGAACATGAAGTAGCACAAAAGGCCACATATGGCAGGACAAAATAAGGAATACCTCTATCTGCAGTAGGTGGCATAAGATCACACACCCAACAATAAGTGATGTTCACTACTAACTAGTGTTGATGCAGAAGCTGTACAAAAGAATTGCTTAAGAATTCTGATCTTCTAACCTACTCATGTTCAGGAAAAGGGTGAAAAGAGTGCAAAGAAACAATAGTAGGAAAAGACATAGGTTGGGAAGTGGGTGCAGAAGTCAATTGAGTAGAGAAAAACAATCCCACCCATAAATGACAACGTCATGTTTAAAAGACACTAGAAAACACGTTATTAAGAACATATAGACAACGGGAAAATGTAGTGACCACTATTACAAATGAAATAATAATTTTTCACAACCCTAACCAAAAAGCAAATCTTAAATTTATCTAGTAACATTTTTAGGGCTCCTCTGCATTTCAGTAATTTTTGTATGTTCAGGTGGAACAGTGGTGACTCTCATCAATGCTCTAAGGTGAAAAGGGGGTACTCTTTCCACAGAAAATGGACTTTATTCTGCTTTTACTAAACAGAATAGTACTTTAAAACAATGCCAGCAAAACAATCAGTCTCCTAACACCTAGTCTATACAATCACACAGAAACCTCTTGTGAAACCAACTATGCCCAGAGTCCATTCAAAAAGCCTCTCTGGCAGGCTTCTATTGTCCATCAAATTTTCTTTTGTTGTTTTCTTTCGCATGGGCCTCTCAATTCAGGCCTCTTCGTGAGAAAAGTACTGCTTAGTTGGAGTGCCCTCCTGGCAAACACCCACAGCTCACTTGAAAGTCTCAATGTCTTAAAGCAATGCACCAGTGTCTCTCCTCTGTGGCAGACACAACAAACAATGTGCTCTTCATTGAGCAAGGGCACAAATCATCTTGTGCAGACCCAAGCACCATTAATTGGGAAATAGCTCAAGCTCAGCAGCACTTTCAGACTCCAATATTCATTATTTAGTGTCAGAGGACGCTCAAGCTGCTCTTTCATGGGCACCACAATATAGTGCCTTTTTCCAAACTTGAAATCTCCGGTGCACTGCCCTTTTTCCGTTGGAGCAAAGAAAAAGGGGGTGTGTGGCCAAAACTCAGGCCAAGGGGCTCAAGGGATTGCACACTGTCAGAGGTTACCAGCACATGACAGGTAGAGAAATGAAACCTCAAAACAGCTCTGCCATCAACAACAGGAATCCTTCTCTTTAGCTCTTTTACACTGAAACTTTGGTTTTGTGATGTCCAACGCCGTCTGATGGAGCAAGTACGATACCATGCGCTGGCGATCGCTGTCCAGCTTTGCTACTTTCTGGGTGCTGAGACTGTAGGGCCAAGACGTCTGTCTTTCATCTGTAGCTGTCACTGATGGGAATTAGGCTTAAATCAATGTCCTGCAGGTTATTATGACTTGATACCCGCAGAATCCAGTGACGTAGGAAATGTGCCACAGTTGTTAGTTTCCTTCAATTTAGTACAAAAACAGTTCATGGTTTTTAACAAGGGGACTGCAAGCAGGTGGTCTGCAATCTTCAAAGGAGTAGCCATACACCATGGGCATAAAATCCAAAGACAGAGGCAGAAGGGCAAAACAGGGTCTCTAGCATCTTTAATTGGGTTCTTTTCATTATTCTCTGCCATCTATAGCTACATGAGAATTCTATCTGAATGGATTTCCTCACACAGTGGCATTGTCTAATGGGGTAAACACATATTTTCCTCAATGATTAAGTCTAGGTGTTCCTCCTTATCTTAGAACATCTCAATAGAGAAATCACATGATACCGATTATCAGGGACATGTAGAAACCTTCCTTTAAAACTGTGCATCAGGTGCACTATGCAATACACAGGCTAATAGTCAAATGTTCAAACAAAAAGACAAGAACTAGAGGGTCCTGACATTTGCATGATTAGGACACATCTGATCCCACCAAAAATTAAAGTAACAGGAACAGAAGGGAACCGAAAACCAAATTAAAATAGACATTGAAAATTTGTCATGTTCAAAAAGGTAAACATAAGATATCTCCTATTGAGATGGAAAACTTGTCTTACTATAATATTGAGTCAGTTAACCAGTCTATCGCTACCCTGACAGTCAGGCTGGAAAACATTGAAGCAGGCCTAAGGCAAATTCTTGAAAACCAGTCTGGTCATACCAAAGGGAATTATACATAACATGGGGGTCCCTGGTACATCACTGCAGTCTGGAAATGTGAACCTGAACAATACATCAATAATAATAAAAGGGCTGACTGGTGAAAGGAATTCGAAAAAGAGAAATGGGACTAGGACATAGCTAAAATCTCAATAACTAAGCATGATGCGACATTGGTCAGGGGAAGTAACAAAAGAAAAAGAATCTATAGGAAGAACAAAAAAATTATTTGGGTGATAGTCAGGCATGTGACACAACACCGAGAGTACGGGTGATACACAAAGGCCAAAGTTACACAAATTTGAACTCTACCGTTGGCGACTACACCATATACGGTACTCCTAGCTAATGTTTCAGTTCCTTCTTCAGGAAAAAATGAAAACCTGGTTTTCTTTTAAGGAACAAAAGCCATATGCTACTTAGGAAACAGAACATAATTAACTAATGTAATATAGAAATAAGGCCACCTTGAGTCACAGATCTATAATTTCATCCTTAGGTCCAATCAAGTCTACATAAATGTAGGGCTGCCTGTTCCTTTAAGGGAAGGGGCAGTAACGTGACTAACTGCAGGCGACACACTTTGATCCTGTATATCTCTTTTATTTTCCTTCAATACCATTATAGCCAAATAGACATGCACTTGTGAAGTGTTGTCTCTAATGTTCACAGCATGAAATATCATTATCTGTAGAATTTAGTAACCAGAACAAGTTCAACCAACTGTTGCGTAGCGATGGGCATCGTCATGACCATCCCCTCACAACACAGGGGAGCTTGTAATAGTATCAAAAGCAGCAACAAACATGCAAAAAACAAATAAAAAATAATAAAAACGCACAAAACGTCAAGCCATCAGATATACTTGCTGTGTATCAAGCACAAAAAGCATAGACAAAACAATAGCATGCGTGAATAAGCGGTGACACACAACACCATGTCATGTACTTTATGCACTGTAAACCTGCAGCCCAAAACCCAATATTTGGGCCTGTTTAATTTGTCAGGTTTAAAATCCTTACCCTCCTTTTGACAGTAGATCACCAGGCAATGGAAATCTGCTGTCAAATATAACTTTACTGTTTCTCTTCTAACATACAGGACCAGCAAGAACAATTCATGATAGGACCAAATACACGAAAATAAATTTCCATTACTTAACTGTTACCCTCTTGTCAGTTACTTCGCAACATCAAGCCACCTTAGTTTTACCTTTCTAAAAGTAAAAATTGTTACACTGACACTCCATATTAATTTGGCACCTACAATTTCCACTGTGAAAAATAAGTCTTAATTGGCAAATCGTTCTCATTAAGGCATGTAGCCTTCAAAATTTTAGAAAAGGGCTGCATCTTATTTTCTGTCTAAGACTTAATGCAACACTTCGTTTTCTGTCAAATAAAAGCAACTAGCAGGCATCATTTTATTTTTTTAGAGCGGAGACACAAATGTATCAGTTCTGCAGAGCATTTAACATGATGTTGGGCATTTTAGAGGCCCGTAGGGTCATTCTGCATTTCACAGAGACAAGGCCCTAATTTAAAAGGTCACAAGTGTCAACATGACAGCCTCCTCCATTGTTTATGGGAAAACTAAAGATAGCATCTCAGCAGCATGACTTGAGCCAGCCTCTGTAGCTCTCCTAGCTTCTGCCACTCTGAATCTGTCAAAGACAGTAGGCCTTCCTATTTTCCTTCTAACCTGCAATAATTCACTCTATTTAAAAAAATAATTTTTCCTTTTTAGGCGCTAAAAAAATGTATCTCTATTTCCAGATTATTAAACTACATTTACTGTGAATAATTCACAAACCTTAATAACACACATACCAGTTGTTAGAATAAATGCTTGTTGCAATCCCATGCAATGGTACATATTTCATCAACCTCGAATGAATGAACGTCTCAGTAGGCCCAGCTGAAGTTAGAACCTTCAACCTCGATATTAAAACAAGCCTTTGTACTGGCATATTGACTCATTGAATCATAAGAAGGCACAACCTGCAAATATATATCAAACCTAAATGTATGCATTTACTGAAGCCTGAGACACTTTAAAAAGTACTCTGAATGAAAGAAAATGCAGTTTAAACAGTGCTTTTGCCCAAAATCGACTTTGATATTTTAGGCATTAAAAATCAATATCCTACAATTTTCTTGCATAATATGCATTACCAGAATGTCTATTACACAATCCATGAGTCAGCCATTGAAAATATTAACTTATACTTTATAGAAATGAGCTTGTTTGCTCCTGCGCCCAGGGAAAATTGCACATACAAATGTCATTTTAGCGGTGCAACATAACTTAAATTAAATTTTAATGCTAGGAGGTCATAGTATAGGTATTAAAATGTAAAAAAAAATGTAAATTAGCACTTGTATAGCGTACTACTCACCCGTTAGGGTCTCAAGGCGCTGTACTCATACCGCTATGGAACCCCTCCTGGCTTTTCCCTGTGAGGCACCCACTCCTGAGCACCCCCAGGGTGAAGCCAGGCATCCAAGCGCTGCTGGGGCCGTTGTGGAGATCAAGCAAGCTATTGCCCAGAGTTGCAGAGTGGGACCCATGAATTAGATTAGGCACCGAGGCGAGAATTATCTGGTCAAGGGGAATTGAGCCCAAGATCTGCTGAAGCAGGACTTGAACCCTGGTCTTAAGCCAGATCTCTGCTTCAGGGTCTGCTGCTCTAACCATTGAGCCACACTTCTCCTTAAAGCTTTATAAATATTAAAAAACGATTTTGAAAGGCACTTATTTTTTAAATAATCTTTCCATAATTAATAATTTTTTTTTTTTTTTTTAAACCAATTATTCTTTTTTTTGGTGATAATTCCACATATAAAAGCAAGCTGCATCCCTTGCCTATTATTTGGGATACATTAACTCACAAGCCTAAGCGCATAAGCCTAACTTGAAATGCGTCACATTTTTGCGCCACTTTCATTTAAAAGGAAGGTTATGCAAAATTCCACCCGTGTTTAACTGGGAAAGTGCTGGCTGAATTGAACATTCCTATCAAATATACTGCAGCTGAAAAATGCTGTAAATTTATTTATTTTTTTGCAAAAATAGATATTTTTTTTTTTTGGGGCCCTATTTATATCTATTGAATGTGTTTTCTAATTTATTATGCATTTAACGGCAGTTTTGTATATGTGCACAATTGCTCATTCTATAAATTAAAGAGCAACATATAGCTATGTTAGCACATTACATGGTTCATTTTTCTAAGTTTCTACTTAATATTAATTAACCAACATTTTACTTAACAAACTGAAAACATCAAGAAGACCCACAAACACACATTGAGCTCATTTCAGATATAAACAGAAAACACTCAGGACACACAATACAGCGCGCTTTAGCCATTTTTCATAAATAGCAATTTACTTACAGAACCGTTTGCAGATCCTAGTTGTAAGTCATAGTTACAAGAGAAAAGAAAACTTTTCTCAATAGTGTTCCAAAAAACTGCAAAAACAGCCTCACAGACATTTATTTCCAAGAATAGCGGACCCATACTTTATTAAACGTGATGGGGCCCACGCCGTGTTTAAAATAGAACTCATAAGTTGGAGTTCCAATCGGAGGTATCAGACATGAATCCTCCAATCGGGAATCCCTGTTGCCACCAAAAACCAAACCAAGTACCAAATTTGCTACGATTAGGCATCTTCGCTCACTAACCGAGCTTCAAACTTCAAGGGGCTATCTCTATCGATACACTCGCAAATGTACGAGACCCTCGGTTTTTGAAAATTGCAATCTTCAAATAAAACTAAGGACCAATACTAAGAACCAAGAACCAAAAACTAAGAACCAAAGGACCAAAGAACTAAGGACTGGGAGCGACCCACTTATACTTCAACTAAAGCAGATGGAGAAAAAGTCTCTTCATTACCTGCCTACACAAATTGCAATTCACGTATACAAACCTATACAAACCTATCAAAGCTATACCAAACAAATAGTTGTCCAAATTCTAATTGCCAAGTTCTAAATGACCTAACAGTCTTTTTTTTTTTTTTTTTTTACTTACGCCAAAAAGGTTCTCAGTCAGGGGTGACATCATGTGGAGGATCAAAATCAGGAAGATCAGAAATATACTGGGCTGCATAATCAAAGAATCTCCAGAATCCCTGCGCACAGAGTACCTTCTTGGTAGAATCCTGTTCTGTCCTCCTCAGTAGATTTCAGTCTCCTGACAAGATCACTCCCGCAGAAAGTCACTTCTCTGATGAGCCCCGCGTTGGCTGCGCCATTTGTAGTACTAGAGATTTTCATTCTCAGGGTAATATAACAAAGAACTTGGCAAAGAAGCTGAAATATGAAAAGACATCTTTATTAAACTCAAATGAGTGAGACTACGTCTCCCAGAAGCTGACCTATAGCAACTAAAAGAGGCAGTCTCCCAAAATGGTCTTAGCTCAGACCTTTTATATAATTTATTATGCCCTAGGCATGCAAGGGGCTGTACCAGTCACATTTCTAAACAAATGAGAAAAGCTAGAGAGGCAACATGTGAGTAGCCTTTTGGGTTTTAACAGGATTACAGTTGACCATTCACATATTTTCACTACAAAGAAATAGCAGGTTTATGATGACAAGCCCATATTCCAGTTTGTCCAGCCCTCAATCAATTACCCGGCAAGGCTTAGTACTTTCATCAGATATCGACGGACCCCCAATAAAAACGGGCACCTCCTCCTTGTAAAGCAAGTCATAAAGAAAGAAACAGGGACAGGTGTGTGTAAGATTAGGCATGGTTTGTGTGTGATGAAAGGTTTATGATGTGTTGTGCCTTGATACTAATCTCATTCGGCCACTGGGAAAGAAACTGGCCGAACAGGTTTGGCTTCAGGCAGTGGAGTCAGCTTGCCCAGGTCACAGAGGAGTCAGCAAAGGTGTACGTGTCCTTCAGACTCGTTTTCAGCATTAGACATTGGCCTATGTGAGGGCAATCACAAAATGGCTATCGTTCTAAAATGGGATCAATATGCAGTATCATATAGAAGGTCATTCCATTGATGAAACGCGATAAAAACACTCGTACATATCGTATTTGCCATTTGCGGCTCTCTGATACTAAAATCGGCATGATAGGGCCATGCCTCCAGTGTGGTTCCGAAATTATTAAGTACCACACCAGAGAGGCTTATAAATTATCCTGAAGTCTCTCCGAGGGAATTGTACACATCTCAAGTGTAGACTGCTAGAACTGAACAAAAGGCGTGCTAATGCACATGGGGCAAGAAGTCAGTCTTCACAAGTCCCGAATGTTTGATTGAAGTTAGATTGCCTTTTGAGGTCTCTTTTCGTATTCCACGAAGACTTCTCTTGCTGCAGATGTTATTATAGATGTATGACTAATGCTGCACATTATCCCACTGCCGTTAGGTAAGTGAACAAAACACTTTCACATTAACAAAAATGTGAATGCGCGCTTTCCTGGTGGATGGGAGCGATGCTTCAACTGAACGTGAATGTGGGCCAAATCTCACACATTCACGTGACGAGCGTGCCTGTTCTGGTGCGAGACGTCTGCAGGTGCTACATTAGAAGTCACAGAACAGTACGGATTAAGAAAGTTGTGCACAACGCCTTCTTCCTTAGTATACTTTCACACAGCGAATAACAGTCCTTGTGAGCTATGAAAACAACAGGGCGTTATATACAATAGCCATTGTTTAAGTACATAGTTGGATAGCTTTCAAATAAGCTTCAAGAATCGAAACCACTGGCCGCAAGACCGGTTACTTCTTCTGTACTGTTTTTGCTAGCCACCTTGCGCATGTTCTAAGCAAAATATCACAATGGAATCAGTAAAAAGAAGCAAATGTATGACATGCAGAGATCACCCCTTAAAATATAGCAGTTAGGAGATATAATTGTAAATTGTATTTATATAGTACTTACTACACCGTGCATGGTGCTGAAGCACTTTGTGGCAAGTAGCACGCTTCTACAGAACCCCTAGATCAGAAGTTCATAGTAGATTAGTAATAGGTATTTTTTCTCTTTGTGCATTAGTTGTATTAGGTTTATGCTCATTATTTCCTGTGTGGTTAGCAGAGTTTAGAGCTGGAAATGGATTCAAAAAGGTAAGTAAGATGTCGTTTTGGAAATAGTGGTGGGGTGGTCGCTTGTGTCTGTTAACTCGGCTAAATGGCTGAAGACGAGGGGGAAGTGTGAGAAGGATTTTTTGGAGCTCATAGTAGTCAAACATTTTGAATAAGTCAGAGAAGAAGGATGAGATGCAGGTTTGAGGGAATATTTTGTTTTTTTTAACAAAACTGAAATTAACTTGCACATACATCTGCACATGACACTTGATAAAGTTTAGTGGCTGGATTAAACCCCTCTACATGAATATCCATAAGTACATAGAAGAAGCACTATTTACAGGGTCTGATGTGACCGTTTATGCTGTGGTGAAGTATGGATTTTTCATATTTTTGCATCAAAATAACTGTAATTAACGTACACATACATAAATACACATGGTGCTTCGTATTCCAAGGTTTGAAACCCCAAAAGGTACAGTAAATAGCTAATTTTCCCTATTTTGATGTTCACAAACACTGAGGGCCTCAATATGACCCTGGCGGGTCACGGTCGGACCACTGCAAAAGCGGCAGTCTGACTGCAACATTAAGACCGTGGCGAAAGTGCATGGTCACACCGCCGGCACCACCACATTTTGATTACCAGATGGCTTGGTGGTCCCAATCCGCCAGGACAGCGCCGCAAGCAGCGCTGCCTAGGGGATGACGACCCCTCTCTCTTCTGGTGTTAACATGGTGCTTCTGGCACCATGTAAATGCTGGCGGAGACGGGGTGCTGGGGGCCGCAAGGGGGCCCCTGCACTGCCCATGCACTTGGCATGGGCATGACAGGGGCTCCCTGGCCAGCCCCATCACGCAAATCAGTGCAGACAGTGATTTGCGCGATGGGTGCCGGTGCACCCGACACCAGGAGCACTATTATGAGCTGGCATCAATGTTGTTGTGTGTTTCCTGCTGGCCCAGCAGGAAACACATTATAGGGCTAGCAGGAAGGCGGTCGCACTGGTGGGCTCCTGACCTCTGGGAGGTTGGCAGGCGGCCTTTTCCGCCCACCAAACTCCTAATGAGGGTCTGAATGTACAACATTTCACAGCGTCATTTGCGCTAGGTGTATCTTGCAAAAATCATACAGGCAAATTCCTACATGTTGCTTTTCCTGGCCAAGAGCTATTATCCCAATTCAGGGTTAAAGAGCATTTGCACCTTAACTGGGATTTGCTGATTATTTAGAAACACAAGATCAAATACTGTGAGGTGAGTGTCTGAGAGATGTACGTTACTCTATGATGTACATGTATTGTGTGGGAAGATTGCACAACTATTTGTTTCCGTTGCTGTACCTGTTTTGTGAGATAGGTACACACATGAAATGATCACTACATCTGTTTGCTGTGATGGAGAGTTACCCACCTGCTGCCCATGCCCTATGTATTTTGTTGGGAAGGTTTGCACTGCTACCTACTTCGATGCTGTAGCTGTTTTCTGAGAGACTCTTCCAAAGCTGCTGCACGTGCTTTTCATGTTCTCTGCAATGAAGGTTTGCAAAGCTACAGTTCATATTGTGCCTGTTTTGTGGGGGGAGGCATACACAACCTTTTCTCATGCTGTATGTGTTAACTGTTTTGTGAGCAATGTTTACACTGCTGTTTTTTTGTTCTGTGATTGTTAGTGCTCCCCTGTTTTCTCTGCTGCACCATTTCTGAGTGTGTGGCTTTTCACTACTCCTGATTGTACTGTTCCTTATTTTTGTGAAGGAGTTTGATTTGCAGCTGCCCATGTTCTGTGAGAAGAGTCTTGCACAGAAGTTATTTTTGCTTTAACTTTACTATTGTTCTAGAAAAGGTGAAATGTAGGCAGGGGAAACTAACCCCATCACTGAGCAAAGTCTCTATAACAGCTTAGTGATCAATTCCAGGTGAATGGTTTTAAGTTGCATCTCCAATTGCAAATCATTTACAAAGCAACTCAGTAGTGGGTATTTTCATGAAGACTGAATTAAGTTTCTTTGAGAGTAGTAACACAGTCGGCCCTTCAATCCCCCTCGTTTTTAAATTAACCACATTCAAACCGATCTTTTGGTGTTCCCTGCTGTCACTCGACTGCACAGTATGTTGGTTTCAAATTGATAGTCTATTTGGCTGTACTGCTTGCAATCCGTATTACATAGCAAAGGCGAGTGACAGGACATTGTATGCAATGGGTGGCAGTGTTAGGATTTGGGTGCTTTCAGTCATCACATGTGGGGGGAGGGGAAGGATTAGGACTCATTTTGATATTACTGTCCTGCAACCTAATATTGACATCATTGTGGCTGCCAATCTCTGGATTGAGGGATAGGGGAACACAGCAATGAAAACATAACTTTATCATTGTGTATTTAAGAATTGTTTTCTTTTAAGTTGACTGTTAGACTTTTCATCCTTGGCGTGGTCTCCCTTAACTTTTTGCCTCTGTTCCCCAGGTTGTTGATGTGTGCTGGACTCTGATTTTGCTGTTTTTGTTTTCTCTGGGCACTTTACCACTGCTATCCAGTGCTAAAGTGCAAGTGCTCCTTTACAAAATATGTATGTAATTGGCCTGTAAATCAAATGTTACTAGTGGGCCTGCAGCACTGGTTGTGCCACCCCCATAAGTGGCTCTGTAATCATGTCTCAGACCTGCCACTGCAGTGTCTGTGTGTGCAGTTTTAACTGTAAATTCAACTTGGCAAGTGTACCCACTTGCCAGGCCCAACCCTTCCCTTTTCTTACATGTAAGGCACCCCTAAGGTAGGCCCTAGGTAGCCCCAAGGGCAGGGTGCAGTGTATGGTTAAGGTAAGACATATAGGGGGTGATTCTGAGACTGTCGGGCGGCGGAGGCCGCCCGACAGTCTTCCCCCGACAAAATACCGCTCCGCGGTCGCAAGACCGCTGAGGGTATTTTGAGATTTGCCCTGGGCTGGCGGGCGGCCGCCAAAAGGCCGCCCGCCAGCCCAGGGCAAATCTACCTTCCCACGAGGATGCCGGCTCCGAATGGAGCCGGCGTAGTGGGAAGGTGCGACGGGTGCAGTTGCACCCGTCGCGTATTTCAGTGTCTGCTTTGCAGACACTGAAATACTTTGTGGGGCCCTCTTACGGGGGCCCCTGCAGTGCCCATGCCATTGGCATGGGCACTGCAAGGGCCCCCAGGGGCCCCGCGGCACCCCCTACCGCCATCAGAATCCCCATGGCGGCGGAGCGTGCTCCGCCGCCATGGAGGATTCTCCCGAGCAGCGCAAAGTCGGCGGGAGACCGCTGACTTTCCGTTTCTGACCGCGGCTGAACCGCCGCGGTCAGAATGCTCGACGGAGCACCGCCAGCCTGTTGGCGGTGCTCCCAGGGTCAGAATGACCCCCCATGGTAATGTGTTTTTTATGCCCTGACAGTGAAACATTGCTAAATTAGTTTTTCACTGTTGCAAGGCCTGTCCCTCTAATAGGTTAACATGGGGGCAACCTTTAAATCTGATTAAAGTGTAGATTCCCTTTGGGAGCGGATGGACATGTGGAGTTTGGGGTCTCTGAGCTCACAATTTAAAAATACATATTTTAGTAAAGTTGATTTTAAGGGCACCCAAACCCACAGACTTTCGATCACTTCTGGACATCAAGAGGGACCTCTGCCCGGAGAAGAGCTGAAGAGCTGAGGAGAAGTGCTGCCCTGCCTGTGACTGTGCTTTGTGGAGCTATCCTGCAGTTGCTGCTTCTGCCAGAGTAAGAGGGCAAAGACTGGACTTTGTGTGCCTTCCATCTTGTGGAGAAATCTCCAAGGGCTTGATTTAGAGCTTGCATCCTGTTGTTTGAAGTCTAAGGGACAGCAAAGACTTCTCTCTGCCAGCATCTGGAGTCTCTGGAGAGACTCCTGCTCTGACAAGTGGTGCCCTATCCAGTCCCTGGGCCCTTGAAAGGAAAGCTGGTGGAAATCCAAGGAAATCGACTTCAGAAGACTTCGGACCAACGCCGCTGCTGAATCCGGTGACGCCGCCTGCAACCGACTCCGTGATCTTCGCTGGAACGCGACAACCTTTGCAGGCCTGAAGCCGCTGCAGCCCCGCTGAAGTCCGCGACTCCATGGAAGTTGCCGCACCACGTCGTGGCCGACGCCGCTCGAAGTGCGCGGATTCAACGTTTCGCACAGACGCAACGATCCCCGACTTCGCACATCGACTTGTTTTCACTTTTTACCAAAGGTACTGTACTTGGGGGTCTATGCCACTCCGTGTCCGGCGCCGCTGGTGTCGGCTTGTTGGGAATGACTCCGTCACAACGCCGTTTTAACACCTCATCAAAGCATTTTGTGTTTCTAAGCGCTATTTTTGAGTTTAATCTTTAAAAATTCATAACTTGACTTGTGTATGTTGGATCTTTGGCGTTTTGGTCTTGTTTTGTTTAGATAAATATAACCTATTTTTCTAAACTGGTGTTGTGTCATTTTGTAGTGTTTTCATTAAGTTATTTTGTGTGTTGGTACAAATACTTTACACCTAGCACTCTGAGGTTAAGCCTACTGCTGTGCCAAGCTATCAATGGGGGTAAGCAGGGGTTAGCTGAGGGTGATTCTCTTTTACCCTGACTAGAGTGAGGGTCCTTGCGTGAACAGGGGGTAACCTGACTGTCAACTAAAGACCCCATTTCTAACATTGACATTTTAAGTTTGTTTTCTAAAGCTATTTTTAAGGCTGGGCAGTCTGCGATTAAATGCTCTTTTTCTGCACAGGTAAATGTTATTTTTCTGCACACCCGCCTCTAAATGAGAAACCCAGAACTCTGTTCTGGTTCTAGGCCCAAAGACAGATGTCCTGGCTACCTCCTGGGTTGGAAAGGAAGCCAGTGAATTGAACCAGTAGTATCAGAAATTCTTTGCAACTCTGCTTGTTTTCTGGGTCTGCAATATTATCCTAGTATTGCACACTGGTTTAACCTAGCCTGGGCTTAACTTTTCCGACTAGGCCTGAATTCTTAAAAGGAGCTCTGAAGGAACCAAATTCGAGGCATGTCCAACTACATCCCCTTATCTACTGGGCATGAGATGTGATGAAACATTAGATATTAACATCTGAATCTAGAATGCTCTTTTGCTGAGCCCTCGTGCGTGCAAAACCATTGATTTATCAGTTTTACTGGATGCATTTGGTCCCATATATAATAACTGAGAAATAACAGGTGTCCCCAGAGAGGGCAGTGCAAGTGGACAGGGAGTCCTGAGTCAGAATACAATGAGGGGGATGACTCAATGAGAATTTCCGAGTAGTCTCTCCTATGGGACAGACCTTTGACGGATCAAGATCATTGCTTGACCTTAGCCCATTCGGAGTTCCTCGGATACTGTCATAGGGTCGAGCTTTAGTCAGACCCTGAAATCATTGACACCGCAGTCTCCAGATGTAGTTGTGCAAGTGACGCCGCATGCCCAGGCCAAATTGACTGAATGGTTAGACAAGATGAATGCCCCGCAGAGTGCTCCTAGAGGAGGGGAGTACTTGAACTACACAAGTCTAGGAGTGGAAGCGGGCGAGCTCATTGAAGGAACTATGGGTGTGAACAGACTAGAATCCCGCACAGAAGCAGAATTGAGATATCTGAGCCTGAAAATTATGAGGGAAGTGAGCAATACGTGGCAGAGAGGTATGCCATAGAAATAGAGAAAAATAAACATTTGAAAGGAGTTACAGCTTAGATTTTGACACAAAAGACTTTGGACACATGAGATCTGCAGGAATGAAGGCACACCTTAGGGAGCCCAAAAACACTGACTGGCAGAGGATCGACAGGACAGCTCAGGAAGCAAAAGAGTTGATACATGCGTATTATGAGAGATTGTTGCAGGCGTTTAAGCATTACAGTGGGACTGAAGCAATTGAGCCAAAAGACAGGATTCATTTTGTGTTCAGATTTGTAGAAGGATTGGGACCTGAAATTAGTCAAATGATTGAGAGTCATTTGATTTGTTGGCAAGCAAAGCTGAATGATGAGGTGTTGCAGTATGCAAAGTACTGTAGTGACAAGATTTAATTGAAGCAGAGAAAGCTGAAAGAAAAGGCGATGGTGATGCAGATTAAAGCAGCACAAATAGGGATGCAGGGAAATTTTCCACAGCAGCAGCAGCAGGGAAATGTGGTGTTTCAAAATCAGATGAGAGGTAGAGGTCACAGAGGAATTGGCAATGGAAATCGTGGTCCAGATTTGGGTAATATAGTGGTTCAAAATGATATACAGGGAATGAAGAGATTGTTGCTTTGTCACGGTTGGGAGCAATCAGACATTGGAAGTGGGAGTGTCAGATGATGGTACAGGAAGGTGTTTTACAGCAAACAAGCAACATCAATTCATTCCAGAATATGAGAGGACCGAGAATGAGAGGTCATAATCCAAATTTTCATAATAATGTGAATCAAATGCAAAAGTTTCAACCATGCAGCAGGTGCAGATGCCACGTGTACAGATGAGACAGTTGCAGCCAATGCAACAGCAGGTTCAAATGGTACCTAGACAGCAAATTCAAATACCTCAAACCCCAATGGAACAGCAGCAGGTGATGCTTCTTCAACAGGTGACAGGTCAGAAGTTTAACCAAAGTAATAACACAGTACACCAATTCCTGTTACACAGTGAGAATGGAATAAACGATGATTGGGTGAGCGAGAGTTACGATGAGGAGAATGTGTGCTTGCCGCCTCCTTAGAAGTAGATCAGAAAGGCCCATATGTAAAGGGAAAGGTAGTGGGTCACCGAGTTTCATTCTTGGTTGACACAGGAGCTACACGCTCTACAGTGCGAACTGTGGAAGTTCCAAACTTGCCCCTTTCAGCAAAGACAGTCCAGATTGTAGGAGTAGCGAATCAGTATTTGACCAACCCAATTACATAACCAGTTCAGGTTAAAATTGGCTATTTTTAAGAATTGCCTGAATTCGTAGTCTGTGATTCAAGTCCGCTATCCCTATTGGGAAGAGACTTGCTGTGTAAAACCAGGAACTTGATTACTTGTTCAAATGACGGAATTGAGCTACAGATGAATAGTGATGATGAGGATGACCCAGCTCCAGAGACAGAGTGTGAGACAATAAATGAGGTGTACCCCCTGATTAATTTATTTTCAGTAATCACAGTGAAGAAGCTTCCTCCTGATTTACAGGGAACGGTTAAGGAGAGAATGTGGGATTTGACAGGGAAAGAGATTGGCCTGATAAAGGGAGTTGAGCCAGTTAAAGTGCCTGTAAAGCCAAATGCAGTTTTTCCCCAGATTCCCCAGTACCACATGCCACAGGATATCCTTAAGAAGGTTGCTCACATAATTGCAGAATTTGTGAACCAGGGGGTCTTGAAAGAGGTGTTGAGCAGCCACGTAATTCACCAATAATGGGATTGAAAAAGCCATGTGGGAAAGTTTGAATTGTTCAGGATTTGAGAAAAATAAATGACATTGTGATCAAATGTTGCCCGTGGTGCCAATTCCAGCTGTGATTATGTTTCCCATGTGATGCTGGATGGTTCACTGTCATAGACTTGTCACAAGCCTTCTTTTCTGTGCCTCTTCGTGGGGCTAGGCAATTTCTCTTTTGTTTTAAATTTTTTGATCGAGTTTATTGTTGGTGTAGAATTCCTCAAGGGTTTTCAGAGTCACCTTCCATATTCAATCAGATCCTGAAAATGAAGCTGGAGTCGTTGGAATTGTTTTTGCAATCAACCTTGATACAGTACATTGACGATTTGCTGATTGCATCCAAAACAAAGGATAAGTGCAAGTATGACACAATTGCCTTGCTGAACCATTTGGGAAAGAATGGTCATAAAGTGTCACCACTTAAATTACAATACTGTCAGAAAGAAGTGGGTCACCAGATTGAGAGGGGAACAGGGGAAATATTCAGAGAAAGGGTCACAGCCGTGTTGCAGATGAGGCCCCCAGCCACACAAAGAGATGTCAGGATGTTTTTAGGGATGGTAGGCTACTGTCGCTAATGGATTCCCAATTTTTCAGTCATTTCCTAGCCCTTGTAGAAGCTGATTCACAAAGAGGTCACCAATCCCCTAGTGTTAGTTCAGGCTTGTATGAAAGCATTTTCTGATTTGAGAGAGAGTCTGTGCAAAGGTCCGGCTTTAGGAATGCCTGACTACACCAAATCCCTTATGTTGTTTTGTCATGAGTTGGATGCATGTACTTTGTCTTGACGCAGGTCCATGGAGGTGTAAACCACCCAGTAGCATATTTTTTGGCTACTTTGGACCCAGTTGCAGTAGCTTTACTAGGCTGTTTGCATGCAGTTGCCGAGGTTGGACAGAGCCTCACACAGTGTGAAGGGTTTGTGATGGGACACCCTTTGGTTATTATGGTCCCTCACTCCATTGAGATCCTATTTACAAAATGGAAAATCCAGTACCTGACAGGAGCCAGATTGACTCGTTATGAGACGAGTACTTTAGGGTCACCTAATGTGTCATTGAAAAGATGTACAGTGCTTAACCCCGCAACCTTACTTCCAAATGAAAATGTTGAAATTGAAAAGATGGAAGACATTGAGCATGATTGTCTTGAAGTTACTGATTTATGCACGAAACCGAGACCTGACATTAGAGACAACCGATTGGAAGAAGATGACCAAATTATCTTTGTTGATGGTTCCTGTACAAGGGACAATGCGGGAACACTGAGAGCAGGATATGCTGTGTGCACATTTTCTGGTATACTGGAAGCTTCTTGGCTTCGAGGAGTATATTCTCCACAAGTAGCAGAACTGGTAGCCCTTACTAGAGCGTGCCATGTTTCTACTCAGCTTAAAGTTACCATCTATATGAATAGCCAGTATGGATTTGGAATAGTCCATGACTTTGGCCAGTTGTGGTTTCATGACCTCTTCTGGTTCACCAGTGAGAAATGGTGAGAGAATTCAAGAGTTGTTCCAGGCTATCCAAATGTCTGAAGAGATTGCTGTGGTGAAATGTAGAGCACATCTGAAATCACAAGATTTTGTGTAAATGGGAAATGGATATGTGGATCAAGTTGCAAGGTTTTGCAAAATTAAACTGTATATCGTTCAAAGATAAATGGGAATTGTTACCTGAAGAAGATGAAACATGTCCAAGTTTTGCATTGCATGTAATAGACACATTGTAACAATTTACAACACTGCAGAATAATGTTTACAGGAGGAAAAATTATCATGGAGCAAAATGAAATGTGTACAGAGACAGGATGAATTGTGGGTTTCAGAAGAGGGTCAATTGGTTCTACCAAACAGTTTGTTGTCTCAAATGGCTAGGTATCATCATGGTCAAGCACATGTTGGGAGGGATGCAATGATTCATCTTTTTAAACACAATTGGTTCAACCCAAGGTTTAGACAAGTTGCTTAAGCAGTTTGCCATCGATGTGTCATTTGCCATCAATTAAACGCAGGGAAAGGGACAGTGGTTAATTTGAGCCACATTGGAAGAGTGGGAGGTCCATTCAGCAGAACGCAAATGGATTTTATTGAGATGCCTGTGTATGGAGGTTTGAGATCTGTGTTGGTGATTGTATGCATCTTTAGTCATTGGATTGAAGCGTACTCTACACGAAGAAATTATAGACTCACAGCAGCTAAACTACTGCTTAGGGAACTGATACTGCGTTTCTGGTTTCCAATCTCTTTAGAATCAGATAGGAGAAGTCACTTCAACAATGAAGTAATTAAATTACTGTGTGCAGCCTTGAACACTGAGCAGAAGTTGCATTGTAGTTACCACCCTGAAGCATCGGGACTAGTGGAACAGATGAATGGTACATTGAAGTCAAGAGTTGCAAAGATGTGTGTGGCTACGAATTTGAAATGGCCTGTCGCATTGCCTTTAGTGTTGATGTCAATGAGAAACACACCTGACAGGAAGACTGGACTGTCACCACATGAGATCCTCATGGGCAGAGCAATGAGGTTACCAGCGATCCCAGCAAATGCACTTGTCAACATTACAGATGATATGGTGTTGGATTACTTCAAAGGTCTGGCTGATGTGGTCCGTTCTTTTTCTCAGCAGGTGGAGGCCACCACACTGCCACCAATCCATGACCCAGGACACAACTTGAGAGCTGGGGACTGGGTTGTCACCCGGAAGCACGTGAGAAAGACGTGTTTGGAGCCTCGTTGAAAGGGACCATACCAGGTAGTTCTGACAACTACCACAGCTGTGAAGTGTGCTGGAATTCCGAACTGGATTCACGCAAGTCACACAAAGAAAATGGCATGTCCACTGGATCATGAAGAAGCGTTGTTGAGAGTAGCAACCACAGGGAAGCGAGTCTCAGGGCCGGAAGGAGAACAAAGGGGAACTGACACTGGATCTGAGCCTGTTGAGGACGGTTCAGTCACTCCTGTGATAGACGAGGGAGGAGATCTCCAGGAGGGTGATGGAGAGCCTATCTCAACTGAAGCAGCAGGAGAGACTAGTCAGAGGAGGGCTTTCCCAGAAGCAGACAATCTTGAGACACACACAGAGCAATTGCCAGACCCAGAAGGGGAAGGAGTTGAGGTGGATCAAAGTCAATGTGATCTGACTCCTCCTGAACCAGTTGCAGGTCCGTCAAGAGAAAACACCACGAACAAGGAGAAGGTTCAAGTTCAGCTCTGAAGAGAATACTGACAAAAGATCCATTGAAGGGACATATGTGGCCGGAATCACAAGTGGAGAAAGGGAAAGAGGTGGTTGTTGAACCAGCAATCGATGAAGAAATAGATACCACAAGGAAAGAAGATCTAAGTGAAGGAGAGCTGAATGATGATCGAAAATTGAAAAGAAGGAGAATAGCTAGTCAAAGATACGCAGGTCCTGAATGGGCGTATGCAACTACTAACAAATGGCAGCAAGAGTTTATGCCTTTTTGTTTTGATAGAGAAGTTCTGGGTCAGTATTTTGGCACGTCAAGGAAATTAATGAACTGAACTGTTGAAACAATCTGAGAAAACATTTTTGAGAAAGAGACTGTTGAAAGTAACCAGAAGAGACTTTGATAACTTGATTTGACTTTTGAAACCTAATTTTGACAAACTGCTAACCGATTTTGACAAAGGGATCCTAGAAGCGAAATTGAACTGGCGAAAGAAAAATTGTCTATTTTGATTTTTGCTGCAAGTTTTTCTAAATTCCTTCTGCTTTCTGATTCTTTACAGATCATGAGTAACATTAGTCAACAAGGTAGAGATGCTAGGTGCTGTAAATATATGAGCATTGGTTTGGTGATTATGTGTGGGATATTGTTTGTGGTTTTGATTTTGGGCATGTCTGTTCTTGATGAGAGGGAAGCCAACCATACTTCTGCTTTTGAGACAACTACTGCACTAACGGCATTAGAGAAGTTTAGGTTAGATTAGAAATATTTGCATGAGGATACTAATGTGCAGGGAGAACTTTATTCTAATGTTTTCTATCGCTTATTGAGTGAGTATGTTGAGACAATGGATGCGAACAATTGTTTTGTGTGTACGCAGATTCCTTCATCAGTTGAGGAAGGAGTCACCTATCATAGCTTGCCTTTAACCTACGGGATAAGTTGTAGTCTCTTACTAACACGACTTTATAACCAGGAGTACATTCAATATTTTTATTACAACTATGATGTAGTGTTTTCGTTTGTTCCTATAATTAGGTGTTGGAGGAGAGTAGCTAAGGACAATGACATAGTAAGAGCTAGAGGTTTCTTTGCACCTACATCGATGTTTGGCACAGCGTATGCACATAGAAATAATTAGACATGCTTGCTTACACCTTTAGAGAAAAGCTTCTTAGATCATACAGATGACAGGAGAAAAGCATTAACAGAGAAATTAGAAAAAGGCTTAGAGTAAAGCACTTACAAGAATGATTATGCTTATAGTGCAATTAAAATGCAACGGAAATTAGCTTTAGATGCACAACACGTAGGGAAACTTTGTATATATAGACCTAAATCATGCATTGACACTCTATTTGTGGGAACAAGTGAATGTAGGCATGTGTTTTTGTTTCGGAGTAAATGTACATTTATGTTAAATGGACAGGACCCTGCAATTCCAGGGATTTACTATATCTGTGGACTTAATGCTTATTAACGTCTTCCAAGAGGATGGTATGGGACATGTTATTTAGGGATGGTTTTCCTAAAGATTTATCAAATGGAGGATCTGAAGAAGTTTCCAAAAGTGACTCAATTACATCATAAGAGACAGAGGAGGGAGTCCTCTTGTGGTATAGTGGGAGATATATTTGGCACAGTGATTCCTTCAGTGGGAGTCATTCTGAATTTGATAAAGATTTGATAGTTGTCTACTATTGTGGATAACATGCAGACACATTTTTCAGGGGCCATTCTACTGATAGATACTGAATTAGCTGCTGATAGAGCTATGACTCTTCAAAATCATCTTGCTTTAGACATCCTTTTAGCGAAGGGTGGTGGAGTCTGTAGAATGATTAATTCTAGGCATTGTTGTTCGTATATTCCAGATAATAGTAACGAGATAGGAGGTTTACTTACTAATCGGAATAATGCAAGTGCTGATTTGAAAGAATTGAAAGAGCTAGGTGTTTGTGAAAAGATTGACAAGGGTTTTGCTTCAGTGGGAAATTGGCTCAACAACATTTGGAATGGGGTTCTATTGAAAATACTACAAGGAATATTAATTGTTGTGGTCTGTCTAATTGGAACATGGGGATTGTGCAAATTATGCAAAAGAATTAAAATGAGAAAGTCAAAGAACAATCAGAGGAGCAAAGAAAAGAAAAGGGAAAACTTTTACAGGGAAAGTTCAACAGTAAAACAAAATTAGGAAGCAATTGAATTGTAAAAAATTTAGCTGGAGCAAAGAATTTGTGGGTAATAGTGTGATGACATATTTAGTCATCAGAGGAGAGATTGCTAGCACAGGTGTCTAAATAAAAATTATTAATGAGTGTTTATGTATTTTGAATAATATGTTGGTGTAGAAAATAAAATAACGTAGAAAAATAATTCACACATTTGAAAATGTGATCACGAAGAATGGCCACCACTGTTAACGAAATGTATTAATCAATGATTAAATAGTATGAAATGTTGAATATATGTTAGACTAATGCGGAAATATGACATATTAAGGGTTATGAATTTAGCTTTTGTAGGCCTTAACTTAGCAAGTGTCTTGGCCTATTTGCCAGACCTCATGTAAAAGCAGTATTCCTTAGCGTTTAATAAAATTGCTGACCAGAGAAGTTAAACTATGAATGTCTATTGTATTGTTTAAATGTGCTCATAACAGAAGCTTTCCGTGAGAACCGACTGCTAGGAGATGATGTTCTTGCTAATGCAACATTTTATATGTAATGTGTGTAAGACTGACTTTCCCAGGACAAGAACAATGAAGATACTGACTAGAGTAGAAGCTGCAATAATATTGTTACCTGACACGCCGGATGATGAGAACATCGTAAGAAGAACCAATCAACAATATGAGAATGGAGAAATATTAGAATTCATAGATTTGGGATTTTAGTTTTATTGGACAGAGTACGGCCATACGATTAACTGATTAACAGTGAGCTAGGGGATAGGTTTACCAATTTTGACTTAACGACACTGCACAGTGAGAAGACGGACATTCGGGGGCATTTTTGCCCTTGCCTTCATGAAGTCATTTTTCCCATATTTTTCCTTACAGAGAGGTTACTACTTTCTTATGCATCTTGATTAGAGACGTGCTTAACTTTAATGATTAACGACTTTGCCCTTTTAAATTCTGATACTGAAGCAAGATGTCTTGCTGATCGACTGATGTCCTGAGGACAAAGACTAATTCTGTTTTGCTGATCCACCCTGAGGATAGGTATATACAGCCTGTGATTATTATGCATATTTGCTTTTTCTTTCTAGGTACCAACTGCGCTGATTGTCTATGGTTCTACCATAGTTAGATGTTTTTCCAAATTTGTGTAACTAAATCATTTTGCATGAAGCCCAACATGCTGATGCTAATCTGATGTTAGCTGATGATTCTCACTAATGACTTACGATAACAAGGGCTAATGCTTGACAAATTTCTCTGCTGAATTTCATGTATGTTATAACGTTGATGCAGTTGACTTTGCTATTGATTTGCACCATAAATTTAGAATGTGTTGTAGTTCAAGCTTTGATAAGATTGCGTTTCTTCTTGCGCTTTGGACAACCAGTGTTGTTTCTGTATGTGTTTCATCTGATCTTGAGATTAATTTACATGACATTAGCATTGTTAATATAGGAAAATAAACATTCTAAACTTTTACTAAAGGTGTGGGTATTCATGACTGAAAGGTCATGGTGCGTGACAATTACTGACTCCATTGATTATTGATGTTATTGATTACTAATTGATTATTGACTATTGTGTATAGATTATTGATTATGTACTGGATCTATAATAAGAACATCTTAATTGCGAGTCAAAAGGTTCATCGACCTTTTCGCATCCCCTTGTAAGCTTACTTATTAAGGTCCGGCCCGCTAACAACAATATACATGTCACTGCGTTTGGCAGCATTAAACATCTGATGTCTAATGACCTCTTAAAGTAAACGTCTGATGTCTAGTAACCTCTTAAAGTAAATCAGGAGAGCAATGACAGTAAGCTAACACCACTCCCGACTCTGGCACAGTTAGACACCTGATCAGCTCAAGAGAACACCATAACGGCTGTGATACAACACTGGAGGTTGCACTTGGAAGTTTTGTCTGGGGCACTGCCTGAAAATGCTGCACTGGGCATTTAAGGTGTGGTGTGCGCATCATACTGTTCTGTTCTATATATCATTAGCATTCATCATTAGATCAGAGTAAGAAGCTCTATGCCGTATGTGGCACTTAATAAGATCCAAAATAAATCTGAAATTAATTGTAATGTTTACTATGGTACTCATTAAATTCAGCAATGGATTCGTTCATTTTAAATTCAAATCACAGCGCATTGTTTACCATAGAACCTGAAATTCAAATTTTCGCTAGTTTTGTTATGACTCCAATGAAGTGAGAAAAAGCATCATAGCAGAAGAACAATGTTGCTGAATGCCCAGGCAATTACTGATTTTGCCTAGGTATTTTAACCTCTAATTGTGTATGACTATATTTGGCATTTAATGGTTATAGATGGATGGGCACGTGATGGGGTTACCTCTAGTTTATCATACCAGCATTCTAGCTAAAATATTCTTAGTAACTAAAATAGCACCTGCGTTGGAAACCACTGTGAGATTTTATTAATCTTGCACTAATTGTAGGATACATAAGTTACGTAATGTGCTCTCTGAAGTTTTAAAAGGCAAATATCACGACAATACTTCCTGGAAAGATGTCTGGATCAAGTGATGTCATGGGGCGGACAAAGTGTGCATGATGCCACTTCCGTTATTGGTGAACTGATATTCATCAAACAAGGGCCCCCTTCAGCAAATGCAAGACACTAATTACTTAATACTATGAATTGCTAAAGTTAAGTAGTGAATGACACCTGCTGTGCTGAAGCATCTCTCCCACAGTCAAACAAGTATTCATGCAAACAATACAACCAATGTGATTTATTTATTCGGCATCTGAGTGTCTGGGAACATCACCATAGACAGTTGTGTGTAATGGGAAAAGAGGCACTAATTTTAAGAATTTGGCTACAGTAGTAGCATATGTTGTGGACTGCTGATGAAATTCCAGTGAACTCTAATTGGGAGTGTTAAAATCTACCTGCCCTATGAATGACTGCAAAGTAACACAGAATGTCCTCTTACACCAACAAATGCTACCTAAGGTAATTGTTTATGATGTGGTTTTATCAACATGTAATACTTGCAAAAGGGGGCCTGAGTACTCCCAACTACTTGATGTAAGCCACTTGGTGATCTTAGATCAACATACATCTTGTCAACTGGTGACCATGGGTCAGATTGCCAAATCAGGAGGCCTCGTGCAAACAGTTTTAAGGGCTATTTTCTCTACAGGAGGTGGAAACTGGCAATACAGAAGGGGCCACTTCTTTCCATTTGTGCAGTGGACACAGATAACAAAGAAGACATTTTCAGTTGGATGAAGGCATGGCACCATGCTTATTAGAGACTCCGTTCGATTTAGACAAACTCCTGATTACAGCATTTCATCCAAATAATAGCTCAGAACTATCGCCTGACCATTTAATTGTGAAAATATAATGACTCAGAAATGTTGAAGGCAAGTATATCTTTCTTGCTGCATTACAATAATTTTGAATTTTAAAATATTGTTTACTATAAGTCTTTTTATTACGTTGTATTGTGTATATTTATGTTTTTATTTCATTATTTATGTCTTTGAAAAAGTTAATTGTAATTATTTAATTATTTTTTAAATATTAAAGTATTCTCTATTAATTTCATGCTATTGGGTGGCAAGTATTTTTTTGCATTATATATTTTTATTCATATGGTATTTAATATGTATTATTTGTTGTTTATTTTTAACATGTTTAATACATTTAAAAATTGGTTTGTGTTATTTACGTGGGTACTAGGTGGGTTTCTGTTTATATGAAAGATATATACATTGATATTAATTGACTAATGCATTAGTTATGCAAGTGATTGTTTTTAAATTAAATTTATATTTGACAATTCATTTTAAAATAAAAAAGTATTTGTATATTTCTTTAGGAAAATATATTACTTTTTTTGCGGGTGGTGGGGTCTTGTGGGTTAAAGCTAGTAGTGCTATTTATTAAGTGCATATTTACTGTTGATTTTTAAATATCTTACACTCCTAATGTAAGTAAAACTGTTTGTTCGATTAATAAAATTCAGTATGAAATCAAATATTATTTCAAGTATATTTGTAAAGTGCACTACCACCTACAAGGGTATCCTCCCACTGAGCAAATGTGTGTGCCTATCACTGCCTTTTGGTAGTTTGGTTAATTGAAAAGACAGGCATTCAGCTTCTTGGGGACTTTAAGAAGAGAGGATGAGGCTTTGATGTGGAGTTGGAGGCTGTTCCACTCTTTACAAGAGATGTATAAGAACACCTGTCCTCCTCATCAGGTTCTGTAAATGCGTGGGATGTGTGCGAGTAGGATTCCTCTAGAGGTGTCTGGGTGGTTGATGGAAGGAGATACGACTATTGATGTAGGTGGGGCTTAAGGTGGGGCTGAATTTGTTTGTTATGAGTTTGAAACAAGCACATTTGTTTTCCGGTGTGGTGTGATGTGAGTTCTGTGTAGGAATTTAAGGATGAGTTTGGCTGCAGAGTTCTGGAAGGTTTGTAGTCATCTAGAGCATTGCTTGGGAATCCCGGCATAGATTATATCCAAAGAGTAACTTGCTGCTGACTAGGGCGTGAGTGACAGGTTTTCTAGTATTGCCTGATGAATCATTCAAAGATCTTCCTCAGCATCTTCAGGGTGTTGAAGAAGGATTCAGTGATGCTGTTGACTTTTGTGCGGTCATGTCCAGTTTGCTGTCAAAGATTGTTCCTGCTGTGGGTGCAGGGATGGGTCCGAGTTCTGCTTGCGACCATGGTTAGGTTTTTTGCAGAATATCATTACTTCTGTCTTGTCGGTGTTGAGCTTGAGAAAGGTGACTTTTATCCATTTAGCTACTTTAGTCATGCAGGCGGTGAACTTGTTTCATTTGTTGGGGGGTCTTGTCCGAGATGACAGTATGAATTGCATGTCATCAGAGTAGGAGGGGATGTTGATGTCATGTGAGTGGATGACGTTGGCCAGAGGAATCATGCATGCATTAAAGAGTATTGCCTGAACAAAGAAGCTTGAGGCACTCCACATATGACTTTGGTGTCTTCTGAAGAGTAAGGTGCTAAGCTGAATGCTAGTTTTTTTTGTGAATCTCACTGGTCTTTTGCCATGACATCCACCAATGCTATTAATCTGTGCAGAATAGCAATCCCATTCAAAGTGTGTGAAATAATGTTTGCTTAGCTCCATCCAAATAAGGTTCATGAGGGTATTTGCCTGTGAGATCTTCAGCCTATAACATTACTTCAGAAACATCAAGTCTACTGTTGTGCTCAAATTCATCATAGCAAATTCTACTCAACTGATTGGTGGGGATGCTCAGAGGAAGACCAAAGCCGACACAAATCACTACAAAGAAGATCTTATGTAATTATGGGTGTAGTTTTGCCCAACATCTTGGTGAAACGTATGAGGCTGCAGGAATGAATGGTTTCTTCCATCTTTTAATTTTGGTTTTAAAAACTGAAATGAGTATGCCGTTAGCACCAGATGCACTGGAGGTTCTAAGAGCCACTCAAATACAGGGCAAGAGGCCTGTTCTCCCATCTGGTAGACCTTTGGATCAAAATACAATTCTGACAAATAGGTTCTCCGAGTTATGGCATCTATTGTGTTATGCACAAGAGATATTTGGTAGAGATTACGAATCAGCCCCCAAATCTTTCTTTCATACAATGCTGCCCACCTACTAATATCGTACCACCACTTCACTTTACAGGTGTCCTTTTTTCCCAACACTCCAATTTATACAGTGCTCTGTACATAGTAATTTCATAATTACTGCAGTGCTGGAGAGTTTGTCCATATGGAACTCTTTACTAGTCTATTACTTTTTTTCCATTGCTCATAGAGTTGGAATGGATCATGTCAGTGTTTGTTGTTTAATAGATAGATTTTGATTGTTTAATACTTGATTTGCCTCTGTGGAACACACATTTACTAAGGAATGAAAATGTTTTCCCATTTAGATGAAAGTGTGGCACTGTTTCTGGGCCACACTGGACAGAAAGTTTCTAATGTTGTACTGACCTTCGATATCATTGTCAACATCAGGACAGTGTGCGCTCTACGGGTGACAAAAATGCAAAAAAACAGCCTTTATGCAAGAGCATAATTCATGCATTGTGTTTATATGCAGTATGTTAACCTTTTGCATTGCAGACTTTAACCTTGAAAAACACTATTAATGATGTTTGCAATAACTCTTCATTTGCAAGGTATTGTTGCAGGCTTACTGAGTGTGTTAGGGTGTGGTCCCTTTCTAGGACCTTCTAGAAGCTTTCTCTGCAGCATGACTGGGTGTGGTTTGTGGGCTAGGCCAGACTCTATAGAAGGGAGCCAGCCCAGCTCTACGTGCTCACTATTCAGAGGTCCCGGTGCAGAGCAGTAGCAACTTCCTGAGCTCCTGTTCCGGAGGCCTACCTTGATGTTCCAGGCCTGCCCCGCATTATATTGGTGATCCTTGAGCAGGGTGGTAAGGCGGAGGTCGGGCTGGGCCCCCGACCCCGTTCTCAAAGACTCTTGAGTTTTGGGCCTACTCGTGAAACTTTCAGCGTACGCGATTCATTGCTGTCATGTCAAACTTGGTGTTCTGATCGGCAACAGCTTGCGCGATCATTTCATGGCATTTGCATGTTCTTGTTCGAATCGTCAGTGTGCACAATTCATTTTTCGCATGTAAAACTTGGTGTTCAGATCGGCAACAGCTTGCGCGATCATTTCATGGCATTTGCATATTCTTGTTCGAATCGGCAGTGTGCGCGATTCATTTCCCGCATGTAAAACTTGGTGTGCAGATCGGCAACAGCTTGCGTGATCATTTCATGGCATTTGCATATTCTTGTTAGAATCGACAGTGTGCGCGATTCATTTCCCACATGTAAAACTTGGTGTTCAGATCGGCAACAGCTTGCGCGATCATTTCATGGCATTTGCATATTCTTGTTAGAATCGACAGTGTGCGCGATTCATTTCCCGCATGTAAAACTTGGTGTTGAGATCGGCAACAGTGTGCGCGATCATTTCATGGCATTTGCATATTCTTGTTAGAATCGACAGTGTGCGCAATTCATTTACCGCATGCAAAACTTGGTGTTCAGATCGGCAACAGTGTGCGCGATCATCTCATGGCATTTGCATATTCTTGTTAGAATCAACAGAGTGCGCGATTCATTTCCAGCATGTAAAACTTGATGTTCAGATCGGCAAAAGTGTGCGCGATCATTTCATGGCAATTAAAACTTTGATGAGTAGTGTTTGTTGAAGTGCACACATTTATTCTGGGCTTTTGGATTTTTTGTGAAGATACTAAATTCAAAATGTGACATTCTTTTTGCATATTAAGTCCCTCTTACAATTCCTATTGTTTTCCAGGGAATGTTTCAGATTGCCTTTTGTCCTCATGTTCAAATGCAATGTTTGTTCTGAAACATTATTCTAGAAGTATCTTGTATTCCTAGACAATATGGGACATTTCATGAAAAGCTCATATGAAACATTGTATTAACCAGTCTTGATTTTTCCAGGTACCCAGAGTTCTTGAGGTCTAGTGATAGTCACTTCTTAGGTTATCCACGGTTACAGTATGAGAACGCTTAGAACCATAGTCTAGTGAAGGTCAATGTGATTATATTTTGATATTGTGTTGTTTAACCTTTTGTTTCCTACAGGTCTCCTTCCCAGCTGTTCCCTTCCTAATCCCCTTTTTCCCCCAGCTTGGACTATCTCAGGCTCTGTGATATTTCTATCAGAGTTTTGGAGCTGTCTAGTGGTGATCATGTTGGGAATGTGCGCAGGCCTCGAGGATCTGGTCTCCCTGACAATCATCCAATCCTGATACTTCAGGTCGCAGTGTTGGTTCCATCATAATCTATGATAACTGGTGTTAACAAACTACTCAGCCATTGTGAGTAACTGCTTCTTTGATTTAGGAATCACAAAAAATAAGGTAACTTGTTTAAGTCCTCCTCCGCACTGGACCATAGGTGTGATTCCTGAAGCAAACATAAAAGCAAAAGAGATTTGGATGAGAAGGCCTCACCCACTTTTCTGTGGCATTATTCCTCATCCGGTCCGCTCAATCACATTAAGATAATACTAACATGATGGTCTCAACCTCATGGGGAGGGAGATCAGAATAAATGGTATCTGGTCATACCTCGGGGTCTAGATAATAGTTTAAAATAACCTCTGTGTAAACCCAGATATTCCCTTTATTCAGTAGGTATACATTGCTGGGTTAAAAGCAGAAATGGGACGCTACCTTGAGCTTCTGTCTCAGGCATGCAACATGTTTCAGCCGTATTAGGATCCCCTTTAAAAAGGGTTTCAGGCCTTCATCAGGGTGGTCAAGGTACCCCTAATGTCTGCCCTAAAGCATTGATCTGTACATGTTGGCAAGAATAAGCCCCACCTCTACTGTCCAACAGTTTTTACCTGTGAAAAAGACGAATGAGCATCATTAACATATCTGTCCAGTCTATCCTTTATTCTTTAAAACATCTATGTTTTCGTATGACAAATGTCAGTTTCTTTTTTCATAATAGTGCACAACTAGTGGTAGACTCATGAAAATATAGCACACTTGGCACATGTGAAAAAACTCAAGTGAGCATGAACAATTAGTGCACCTACTTGCCCTAATCTTGCAGGGTACAAGCCTAGAAGTCAAATCGGAGAGGCACCACTTCTGTAGTCACACACTTGATTAGAAATAAAGCGAGGGCCAAATAAAAATATAATCCTGTATCTACTAGGATAGCTTTCATTGCATCTGCCGATCTATTAGGTATAAATAAGAGCCCCTCTTTTTTGCCTGCCACCCTGTTAGTCATTTCCCTAGCTTCGTGAATTAGTCTATATTTATTGCGTGTCCTCATACTGTGTGTGGGACCCATAGACCACATCAATGATTTCCATATGTTTAGATGGTGTCAGTGGGTTATATTTTCATTTGGTTCCTAGTAACACTGGTATCTAAGCTTTGATCGTGGAACAAATTACTACCATCCAATAATATTCATGCTGATTGTTGTGCTGATTCACTCACTCTCTGCGCTACTATTCCCATGCTTTTAACTCACATTCTGGTCTGGCCCTTGAAAGTACAGGCTCCTTAATATAAGCTGAATACATGCAAACCCAAAGTCAATCTGCCTCATTGGTGGTACTGGACAACATTCACAAATAGAATGCTGGCATCCTGATGTTCATGTCTACTTTTGTCCTGTATAAATTGCATGACCTATTCTGCTAACAAATAACCTTTATTTGCAGTTCACTAATACCTTGCATCACTCATTCGCTCTAACCTTGTGCCTGGGGGAATGGGCTAAGCAAAGCAAATTTGCTCTCCCCTCAGCACTTTTCCCCTTCCCCTGTCAAGTTACTTCATCAAGGCTTCAGTTCTACCTCCCCACCTAAGCAGCCGACGGTGCAATTTCTAACCTGCAGTAGTGCACAGCGGCTCCCACGGTTAAATTAGGCAATCAATCATGGTGATACTTGTCAAACTGATGCGCTACATCATGTGAGATGTCGCATCATAGGAAATGTGGCACTGCCTCCATCCACATGAGTTTTGTGTTACTCATGTAAAATATTTTAGATGGGTGGAGCGGGGACGTACCCATTCTAAATGTTATGTGTATTAATTTCAATGATGTCAGTATAACCTCACTTGTGATTGTGAGGTACCAAAGACGGTCATATCCTCCATTTTTAAGTGAGAGTAGGTGAGCATTGTCAATCACCCATTACTCCCTATTTTGTTTTTAATCTTGGTCGCCATCACATGTACTACTGATTAAAAACTATGATTTATTGTTTGTTGATGGCTAACCAATTTTAACATTCGATTCTCTCCATGATTTGCTCGGGTACTTAAAATTGGGTATCCCTTTGATAATTATGCACTTTTTCACAGTTACTATCTGAGCAAAGTGGTTAAGAGCACCCCGTGTTGGGGAGCCCGTCAGGCATTGCAGTACCAGCCTGACGAGGAGCTTTCCCAATGATGATGCTAGACATCCATTGTGATGCATGAGGGTTCTTGCTCCTGAAGAATCTGGTTCGCCTTTGTGAATTTTCGTGTGTTTGGAACAGTGTACCAATTTTTGTATTATAAAAGACATATTACCCATGATTGATTACAATGCGGGGGAGAATAAAAGTGGTGATTCTCATATGCATGTTTGTCAAAAATAATATAATTTCCATATAGGTTTATATTTAAAAAATATATAATTCCATTAAGATTTACTTATTTCCTCATGCAGCCAACAGTCTAAAAGGCATATGACTCACAATTGATGATAACGGTTTAAGAAACGTGGTGATTCTAATATGTATGTTTTTGACAAAATATAATTCCACACAGGTTTACATATTTCTAGGATCTATATCTCATTAATCATTGGTTTTAAAAATGTCTGGCACCATGTCCACATAAATAATGGAAATCATGTGTATGTTGTCCTTCTCCGGGGCTATATTCAAACAATATCTCTATATTTCATTCCCCACGCCCATCTGCTCAAGGTCTAGGTGTATGGTGGGTGTCCGTGTTGTTCTTCATATATGGAAGTGATTCAGCAATGGCCAGGAGAGGGATGGAAAAGAAGAGTTGGGGAACTAAAGACATACCCTATCCGTAGACCATGGCATATCATCATTTAATCTCTAAGTGCAGTCTGTGAACCAACCTTTGTTTGAATCACAACAGGTTGTTCGTCATATCATTGGTTTAAGGACTTAATGGTCGGGATTTTAGGAACTACCAATGTTTGTTGATTTTTTTTTTATTTATTGGACAGGGGACTGTAAGTTGTGACACGTATTAGTTAGTTACAAGGTTCCCTTGTCCTGTCGTGGAGTGACTGGTCACAGTCACTATACTGTGCTCTCTTCTCTGCCCTTGCAATAATTTTAATTGGGAAGCCTTTTTTCTTCAATATGTGTGTCACTTTTCTGGATTGCGTCCTGTAGTCAATTCTCTCAGTACAATTGTGTCTTAGTTGTAAAACCTGACCCACAGTTTTTTTCAGAGACTTCTTTGGTGGAAACTTTCAAACCATAATGATGTAAAAGCTTGTAAAAGAACTCAGGTCTTGAGGCCGCCTTCCCCTTTGTGAACATTTGAAAAAATATTTTTTAGGAGTAGGCAATGTTAGCAACATTTTTATTTATTTTTTAAACACATCCTGTTTTCTTTTAAGGAAAACATGCAGCATTTTAAAAAAAGGCGTTCTTTGAAAGCGAACACAGACATGGTGGTCTGCTAACCTCATCAGACCACCATCCCTCTGATGGCTGTGATTCCTACTGGGTCTCAATTTATGACCTCCTGCATTAATATTCATGAGGTAGGTCAAATGACGACCCACTAGGAATCAGTATTTTGTGAACTGACCTTTAAATCCATTGGTCCTTTAGCAACTTTGCATACTTGTCAAAAAAATACTGGTTGCAAATTGTGACCAGTGTTTTGTGACCAGTACTACGTGCATCTCACTCTAGGTTTATGTGGTTTAGACAGTAAAGTTTCTCAAAAACAGCTATGCTCACAAACATGTTCATCATAAGGCTCCTGCTGCCTACGGACTCTTTCGTGGCAGTGCTTAATTTGTAACTTAAAATGAGCCGGTGCTCAACGCCCTCCTCTGAAACACGCGGCTGCTGCATTTAAATGTGCGAGCAGGGAATACTGAGGCAGTGTAACCCTGAAGCCATCTCGGGCCTCTTTAATCTATTTAAAACCACTCACCGTCCCTTCAGCGCACTCTACCAGCTTTCTGCTTTTTTCCTTTGTGACGCTTTTTCGTTTTTCTCTTCCTCCGTCTTTCCCAAATGTGTTTTTTGCTCGCAGCACATGCTTGAGGCAGAAGAATAAGCCCCGGCCCGGAAAAATAAGTGCCGGTGCTCAGCACCGGAAACAATAAGCACAAATTAAGCACTGGTTACTGGGGTAACACATGCACAGTAATCGGTGGGGAAAAAAACTTGTCTGAAGCGCTTCACATGATCACTGTCTGGCCGTGGTGATAAGACGCATAAATCACAGATAGCTGCAATTGTGAAAACAGACGTGAGTACATCAGGAATGCGCATGCGCACCTGGTCCACGATAGGACCACAACATCTGCGCAATACTTCTGCAAAGATTTTGAACCCTTGTTCTTTCTTGTTGCTTCAGTGTTACTGTAATTTCATTATCTTTAAAGCACCTACTCTGCCTTAAGCTTTCACTGGGAAGGTTTGTAGCATCAATCATATCGTTAACAAAACAGCAGTTTTATTGGTTGCTCTGTTTGCTTGTCCTGAATCTGGTCTAGATTATGAACATATTGGATGGAATTTAATTCGTAACGTAAATGACATTGGTTACTGTACAACATGTGATTTATTGTGGCAATTTCCTTCAACTCAATCATCTGAAATAGGGTGAGGGCCCTGCTATTAAAGTGGTGTTACCCCTGCCTTGTGTTAGGTGTTGTGTGACTGCTAGCTGACAAACACATACGCACGGCATCGGGTTGGGAGATATAAATGTGTTGGCATCGACTTCTAGCCATCAAGTATCACAGGCCTGACAACAACTGATAATGATTTAGTATGATGTTTAGATTTGGCGTCAACAGAATGTCGTGATATTATGCCGAAGCCTAGTCGAATAATCCCCTTTTACTTTCCCTCGTGACTTCCTTACGTTTTCCTTTTTTAATTTTATAAATCGGGGTCCTTACCTTCAATTGTGCATTAATGCCTTGAAGAATAGGAGGATCCCATTTGTATTCGTATGCTGAATAAAAAGAAAACCATTAACTTTTGAGGCACATACTCGTGTCTTGCTGTTTCATGCTAATGTGTGGTCTTATCCAGTTGTATATGGTTGTGCTTTGCAGTCTCTGGTGGTTCTCTTGGTTGGAAACAAGTACACCCTACAATTATAGCTGTTTATTGTAAAACACCGCAGACATGTAAGGATAACATGCGGCGTTTCTGATATTAAGATTTCAGCAGAAAATAAAAACGTTTTTACCGCTAAATTTTGTTTTGCAAATCTCATGAGCTCGGATTCGTTTCTGAGAACATTACAATCTGCTGTGAAACACAATGCTAAGGAAAACATGATAGCTTCAAGCGTTTCACACGTGCGATCAGAAACCTTGTCATCTTTCAGATTCCTAAATATTTCCAGTGGGAGCACAGTGGGTTCTAGCAATTGCTACCCTGCAATGCAACCCTGTATTGTGAAGTCTGGGAGATTTCTTAAATACATATTAACAATTTACAGAAACGGATTCCAACTTGTTCTAATGCATATGTTGGACAGACTATTACTACAGCATAAACTGGACTAAGAATAGACCCTCCAGCAGGACTTGTAGAATTTCTGGGGTCTTGGGCATAGAGGTATTTTGGGGCCTCATTTGGAGAATAGTTCCACACAATGGATGTTTCGAGTTATACTGTCATCGAAGGTAGTTTTAAATGCCGCTCTGCATACAAAGAAGAACGGCTACTAGTGTATATATTTATGTCAGGTATAGTTCATCATTATTTTCAGTATATACTTCATAAACGTACAAAATTCTTAGAACATCATTGAATGTTCCGTGCAATTCCATGCTCATAGTCACACTTACGGTAAGACTGATACTGCCAAGCAAGGCGCTTGCAGGCTGTGTATTTACCACACCATTCCAAGCTTCAGACTTCAGAATAAGGATAACATCTGGCACATGTGAGTCATACTTAGTATTCCCACTCCAAAGTCAGCAACAGAAGGAAATGTATCGGGCACCATCACCAACCTGAGCAACAGTAGGTAAAAAGTTTGAATTTGGAGGTGCAGGATAGACTATCCTCACTCTATCGTAAGCAATAGCAGGAAAAGTATTGGACTTTGTATGGGACATATTTACCATTCCCACTCAAACATAAGCAACAGTAACAGAACGTGTTGAACGCTGGAAAACTTAAAGTATCTACTCCCTCCCCTAAATTTGAATAAATATACATATAAAAAGTTAATATCAAATACATCCCAACAAATACATAAAAATATTCCTACATTATAAAATATATAAAAAGTACAAATCAAATGTGATCCATCAACAATTAGAAATACAATGAAACCTTAAAAATATTTACTTGCTAAAAGCATTACAAAATATATATATTCTTAACACTTCCCAACCTATTACGCCAAAACTCGAGCACCACAAACACATTTAGATAATACTTGAAAAAATGGCAATTCACATTAATTAAGCAAATATTTAAAAATATTGCTAAAAATATAAAAACAATCAATAATCAAATTATTGAATAATTGAAATTACAACAAATAATTACCAGTTTATTTAATATCATCTATTAAATAAGGTACACATAAAATAATTTCCATGACTAAAAATCACATTAGTAAATTAAAAAAGACTACAGGCTCCATGGGTCCAAACTGTGGTGATGGGGTGAGCAAAATAACGATAGATTAAACCTAGATCTGTGACTGGTGGTGAGTGTTTGAAAGGTTTCAACACTGTCCATCATTTTATTTTGTGACGTTGCCTTTGATTTCTAAAACTGCTTGTGGCTAAAAGCACAATGTTCATATCATCCAGCTATGAATCAAGCCACAGTTGAAGTAGGACTATTGTACACTCTTGCTCATGTGTCATCAGGAGTTTTACCAACTGTTCAATGTGTGCTTTACTGAATTATTCACATGCGTCATCTAGTTAGCGCATGCCTTACTGAAATTTCCAGAGTGTTAACAAGAATCGACTAAAGTGAACTGAAGCCAACCAGCCAATATACCACCCCGACATCCATGTCGGTAGCGGCGGCCCTGGCTGGAGATAACAATCTCCAACCCGGAGGCCTCTACTGTCCAGCCGGCGGCATTATGACCCTGCCTACTGCCATGGTTTTCGTGGCACTTACCACATATTTTTTAATGAGGGCCATAGTCTTTCATGGCGCATTGGCACTAAGCCCAAAAATATATGTAGCACTAGGGAGCGTGGGTCACCAAGAGATAGGCTTAATCAACCGATACACTTTTTTCCTCACCATTCTATGCTCTTCATCTCTTCTTGAGGTCTTCACCATCATTTCTCAGATTGGCAACAACATTTACTTTGCTCAGTACTGTAGTGCTATAAGAGCGTGTATGATGGAACCCTTTTCACTCCAGAAAGACACTGTAGAATGATGACACATGTTAGAATGTGGTGAAGCAAATGCAGGTTTAGAATGTAGAGTTTGAGGTTTCAGGCTGACAAATAAAGACATGTAATAAATAGCTCTGTGTGTGGCTTACTCATTAGTGAGTATCCAGCTTGGGGAGGATGATACAACTGGTGATGAGAAAGAACATAAGTAACTGGAAGATAAACATTGCTCTCCCAGAGAGTTTGCCATGGTCAAAGCAAACAGCTTGTGTGTGCCACGTGTGCTTTCTTCAAAGTGGCAAAAATCGGTGTTTGGTGTATGTGGAGTCAAAGCACAACTCTAGGTGGTGTGAAGCGTTTGAAGATAAGGAACGCTTCACTGAGAAGTCTATACATCGTTGGTCAAGAAACTACTAGCAAAGCCATACGCAAGGATACTGCGCTAATATGCATAGAGCAGAAGAGCTCTATGACCTCGTGGCGGGTGAGGAGACACAAGAAGAAGTACAGGGATTGTGCATACTGGGATCTCCAATACCTGAAGCGGCACACCACCAAAGCTGCTGGGTGGTGGCTCAACACAACTCCAGAAGTCTTCAGAAAGTGTAGGGCTCCAATAGAGACCACAAAAGAGGTTACAGTTCCACAGACTGGTCAAGATGATCCAGAGGCCGGTACGTCACAAGGCCTAAGTTATGGTGTGCTTGAACTAATTCGCCAAGACCACCAGGTGGAGCCAGACAGGGCTCCAGTCACAGTGTCAGCCAATGCTATGAACATTTACAATGCTGCTGCCTCCCTGAAACACCCACCACCCTTCAATACTGCCAAAAAGCAAAATATTGGTGACAGATGGACTGCCTGGATAGCAACATTTAGGGGGTCATTATGACCCAGGCGGATGGCATTAATATGGAGGAAAGTACTGCCAACAGGCTGGCGGTACTTTTCTCCATATTAAGACATTGGCGGTTTGGCTAAAGTCAAACCGCCAATGTACCACACGGACCACCACGACTGTAACGACCGCAGTTGTAACGGCCGCCGGGCTGGAGACTTCAGTCTCCAGCCCGGCTTCCGTCACTTGCCTGCCTGCGGAATTATGACCCCGCCTACTGCCATGGTTTTCGTGGCAATCTTACGACCACGAAAACCATGGTGGTAGGCACTATCAGTGACAGGGAATCCCTTCCCTGTCACTGTTAGGGGTCTTCCCAACCCCCTCTTCTCCCCAGATCCCCCGCTACATAAATGCACCTTCATTCACACATGAACACACGCATACACACACTCTTACCCACATTCATCCACGCATGCATACATCCATTCACACTGACACACATACAAACACACACGCATTCACCCAACACAACATACACGCACTCAAACATCCATACATGCACACACAGACAACACACATCACACACCCACATACACGCATGCACAGACATACACACACACACCTCCACACACACAACACTCCCCACCCCTGTCGGAGCACCTGACATTCCTGATGCCAGGGGGTCCTCCGGCAGGAGACGGGGCGCTGCTGCCAGCAGCAGCATCCGGCAGCAGAACACCGCCAGGCAGTATCATGGGTCATGATACGGTTTGTGGTGTTCTCCTGCCGTTGCGCTGCTGCTGGCAGCAGCACCACCTTACTGCCATCCGCCGGCATGGCCACAGCCGGATTCCCGCCAGCCTTCCGGCTGTGGTAAAAATCCAGCTGATGGCTGGCGGCCGTGGCGATGGTCTTTTGGCAGCCGTCGCCGCGGTGGTAGGCAGCTTTTACCACCGGGGTTGTAATGAGCCCCATAATGATTTCATTGATGCACTAGAAGAGACAAATAACAATAAGATTATCAAATTCTTCAAGAATCCTCGTGGTGATGATGTAAAAGAAGTCATAAAGAAAATGCAGTGAGCCGATGTCTTGTACTGTCAAATTAAAGAAGCCTTGAATGTCAAGTTCAGTCCAATGCCAAATGTAGATTACCAAAGATACATTTTCAGTCAAGAATGACAAAGATTTGATAAATCCACAGGTGAATTTATTGAAAGACTGGCTATGCTCATAAAAAACTGCAGATTCAATTAATTTAATGACGAAGAAGCAATATGTCTCACTGTTATTGAAGGATGATTGTCAGATTCATTCAGATGATGAATGCTGAGAGAAACTCTTATGTGTGGAGTGAGTTATCTTGGCTGCCAGAGCTGAAGAGATGCTGATCAATAAGCTGCTAACATGGAGGCCAGACGTACCTAAAGTGAGCCAGTCATGAACATGAACAGCAAGCAAAAACACAAAACTGAAGGATAAAAGGTGATGTCTTCACAAACAAAGAAGCTGTGTTTCAGATGTGGGTTGTCTTTTCAACACGAAAGTAAATGTCCCGCCATTGAACAGATATGCAAAGGATGTGTTCAAGAGAGCCATTTTCTGACAGTTTGCAGGGCAAAGGAAAAAGTGAGTTTGTCATGGCGGTAAGACAAAATGGCCGACAGAATGTTCCAGAAGCGATGCTTGATGCACAGCCACAAGGCCAAGCGACAACATCAGCTGAAACAAATAAAGTCAATTGTCGTCTACATCATCGGCAAAAAGTTGGTCAATATCAATATCAAATGAAAGTTAAGAAGATGATTGTGCAATGTCGATGTTTACCTCAGAAAAATGTGCAAGTTGGACTGGCTGCATGTGAAGAAAAACACAAGGCAAATAAAAGTTCACATGAAAAAGAACCAAACTCATTGAAACATTGCCCGAAGATTACACTGCAACTAAACTGTTGTTCCATACCTTTAATCATTGACAGTGGTGAATCAATATATATTATCCCTGAGGAGAAATATAATAAACTATCTCAATTACTGTGACTGACTCCATTGAAAACCAAAGTGTACAGAAGGGCTGCATCAACACCTTTGAAAAGTAAAGGTTAATTCATAGCAACTGTGGAAAAGAAAAACTAAAGTGAAAGTGGCCATTGATGTACTTCAAGGTACAGCGACAAGTGTCTGTTTGCTCAGCTTCAGCACAGCTGCTGATATGGGACTGATATCAGTGATCTAAAACATGAATGCTCATCACGAAATAGTAAGTCAGTTCCCTCCCTTATTTCATGGATTAGGAAATCTTAAGACTATGAAAGTACAATTGCATATTAATGAAGATGTCCGTCCTGTTGCTTAAAGACACAGAGGAATTGCATTTCTTTTACAAGAAACTGTTGAAAAGGAACTGAAATCATTACTTAAGCATGACATCATTGAGCATTCTACTGGTTTGACGCCATGGGTTTCTCCTATTGTGATAGTGCCAAAAAAGGACAGGTGTATGCACATGTGTGGATATGTGTCAAGGGAACAAGTTAATTGAAAGAGAATCTAGATTTGCACATTGCTGACGTGGTAACACAATTGAATGGTGCAATGGTCTTCTCTCACCTTGATTTAAATAAAGAATACCATTGGTTGGGACTCGAAGAGAAGGGCATGTATAGTACAACTTTTCTACAAATAATGGTCTGTTTCAGTACAAAATAAATTTTTCAAGATCCCATTAGACATATCATGCAGCCTGTTGTAAATGCTTTCAACTATAGCAGTGACATTAGTTTTCAGAGCTACACAGAAGGAACATGACAAAGCTCTCAGGCAAGTGTATTGTTTACTTGTTGATGCAGGTTTAACGCTAAATGCAGAGAAATGTGAATTCAAATTCTTTGGCCATATATTTTCTGATGGGGCATGACACCAGATCCAGCCAAAGTACAAGTGTTGCCAACTTCCGGTCCCCCACAAGATGCTTCCATGGTACGTTTGCTCCTTCGCAAGGCAGGTTACTGTTCCAGATATATACAAGACTTTACCACTGTGAGACAGTTGACGAAAAATTTGTCACATGAATACAAGCAAAGTTTCAAGAGAATCAAACAAGCTATTGAAAACACTACTGAAATGGCATATTTCAATCCTAAGCTACATACTGAAGTTGTTGTTGATGCTAGCCCAGTTGGGTTAGGCATAATCCTCACACAGAACAGCGAACAACCTAATACTCAAAGACATATTGTGGCTTATGCAACCAAACGTTTATCCCAGACTGAGTGTGCTTATTTACAACCTGAAAAAAAAGTTTAGCAGCGGTGTGGGCTTGTGAACATTTCCATGCGTTCCTGTATGGAAAACCTTCAAGGCTTGTGACAGATCATCAAACATTGCTGTTCATCTTTGGCAATCCAAAGGCCAAGATGCTTCTGTGCATTGAAAGTTGGGGTCTATGATTACAGAAATACAACTACACAATTGTGCATTGTGCAGGGTAAGATCAGAACCCTGCCAACTAGTTTTCCAGAGTGCCAATAGGTATTAAGGTACCCCTTTGAAGACAGCTGAGACCTACATATACTTCCTTATGAAATCAAACACACCAGCTGCTATTTTGTTGGAAAAAAAATTGTCACTTCCATGAGTCACGGTAGTGACATATTAAAACTGAAAGATGTTATCAGTCATCAGACATGGAACTAGCACACTTGACCTCTTACCAGTGACAGTGAATACCAGAAGTGAAAAAATATCAAAGATTAACTGTCTGTGACACAAAAAGGAATTATCCTGAGGGATTCAATCATTGTCATTCCAGGGAGTATGCAACAACAGTTAATTGAAGTGGCCCATGAAGGACTTCATAGAATCATTGCCTCGCTTCCTCATCTCAATGAACAAGTTAAAAGAGAGTTGAAGGCATGTCATCTATGCAATTGCCTGTCACTGAAAACCACTCAATACCCCTTACATATTTCATAGTTGCCAAAGCATGCATGGGAAAGTAGTGCTTTTGAGTTTTTCAGTCCCTTTGAAAATGGACATTACCTAATGGTAATGGAGGACGAATACTCTTGCTTCCCAATAATTGAAGATCTCTCATCTATCACCCAGGAAAGCATCATTGAGAGATCAGATGGCATCTTTGTGACATGGGGCATTCCTACGATTTTAAAATCTGGCCCACCTTTTAATAGTTGAGAATTCCAAGACTTTCTCAATCTGCTTGACGTGTAGCATCAAAAGAGCACACCTCTTTAGCTACTAGCTAATGGCCTTGTTGAACATTTAATGAGTACGTTAAAGAAAGCTGTTCAGCGTGCTGCAATAGAAAAAGCTCGACCTCAAGACTGTCTTGAATTCTCTACCCTGCAAGTTTACCATTCAACTCCTCACTTGAACACAGGTGAAAGGCCTGCAACATTGATGTTCGGGAGAGCAATGGCAACCAAGTTACCTCAGTGGACCAATACAAGATCAAGAACTGAGGAAGAGACCCATGCAAAAGACTTTGTCTGTAAAAAGAAAATGAAGGTCTATGCAGACAAGAGACGACATGCAAAGGACATTGTTTCCACAAGAGAAGATCAAGTGCCCGTACGTCAGCCAAGAAGACGTTAATCTAATGCTCCATTTGATGCTGAGCTATTCCGTGTAATAACCAGCAAAGGGCACGTGGTGGATGCCCAGCATCCTGGGAAATTCACTATGTGGGATTCCTTGCATTTTAGACATGTGGCTCAAAGCTCGTCAGGTTTATATGTCAACTTAGAGACTGGTTCAGTAGATACAATAGGAAACCCCCAGACTGCTGTTTCTCCTACATCACCAAAGCAGATCATGGACACTCATCTTACTGATTCCCAGTTTCTGAAGACACAATCAGAATGAGTCAAAGCACCAAGAAGGCTTAGTGAAGAGTTATAATTGTGTATATGTTGTAAAAAAATTGTTAATTTCTTTATTTAACAGAGGAAGAGATGTAGTGTCACATGAGTGTGTATGATGGAACCCTTTAGCCTCCTGAAAGACTCCATAGAGTGAGGACGCAAGTGTTAAAATATGGTGAAGTGAATGCAGGTTTAGAATATGGAGTTTGCGGTTAAACACAGACGAATAAAGACATGTAATACATAGCTCTGTGTGTGATATATTCATTAGTGGGTACCCAGGCTGGTGAGGACTTGTTCCCATATGCTGTTTTTTCTGTACCCAATATGTGTAGTGTACCTGTGCTCCCTACAATTCAATGCAAACAGAGAACAAAAAAAGGGAAGTAGTGGTGAATTAACTGCACCTCCTATGTCCAACAGTAACAACAGCTATTCATATAGTTCAATTCAATTGAGAATCAAGGATGGTGCTGAATGGTTACCAGTGCCCTACTACCCTAAGGCACAAACCTGTACTCAAGAGTATATGACAAGCAATACACCAAGGTAGAACCACAGCACTCCGTATTAGTCGAAACAAGTATTATTTGTGCACAATTTGAGTCACAAAAGTTCCGGTCCAGTCTTTCTTAGACGGCGACTTCTTTATTACAAGATCACAGTACCAACAATTTCAATCAGGTAGAGCCAGTCCTTCGTTATCAATTAGCCCCATCACTTGCCCACCAGGAATAGTCTTCAAAGGGAATACAGGTATGTATGGTTTAAAACAATTGAAACAAATATAGAAATAAACAAACCACTTGCCTGGTCTGCTTTACGTGCTTCCATGAAATATCATTGCTGTTCATTTGTCCTTTCTTCTTTTATTATATTCATTCACATATTCTACTCTTTTCCTCTCATAATCTTTAATGTTCTCTTCTCTAAGTTATTTTCTCCTAAGAGCTTCTCATATATCGGATACGTGTTCCTAAACATTCTCTTGTTAGTTTTGGGAGAGTTAAATAAACAGCAGTAAGGATCATTCCCCCCTGACCGAGATTGAGTGACATTTTGGTAACTGCTCCTTCAATACTTCCATTCCCCCAGTTCTTTGGCCAACTATTAGAAGTCCGAGTCCAACATTTCCAGGTCCTACAACCCCCCTCATACCTATGAATGGTTTATGTCCCTGGACATTAGTGCCATCTACCAACGGTACATCTAGACCTATGGTAGCTACTAAGGCTAAATTAGCTACTTTTGGTCCAAAAGGCATTGGAGAGCTCCTGTTAGTATTACCTCCCAGTGGACAGAAATCTTCTTGGATTACAGCTACAGATGCTTCTTCTGTTACTCCATCAGTTAATCTAGCAGGTATCCTAAGTTAGAATAATGTGGGTATCAGTTCCAAGTTGGAGAACCCAACATGGGGGCAATTTATTGACAAAGATCAAATATGCCTTTTTCAGGAGACTTGAGCTATAGATCCAGTCTTTAGGTGTGGTTTTAAGAGTTTGTGGATTCCAGCTAGTGGATCCATAGCAGGATGTCCATTGGACAGATTGTTGGGGCTATCCAAAGGCTATTTCTTATTTTTTAAAGGGTATACCTCTTGTGCTAATCAACATCTATGATAGAAGCTTAGGAAAGTGCTGTGAATCTCCAACACTCCAAACACTGGGAAGAACTTGGTGGGCCTTTAAGGCTCTCCTTACTTGATTGTGGTGGGTGATGTTAATCTTACATATGAGCTGAACGCAATATCATAGGATTTATCCCATGAAGAGGACCAACTATGGGACATCCTGGAGCTTACAACTCTGCTTAGGAAAAATGTATCCATGGCTGCCCTTCAGGTGTTGGATATTACTCTAGCTCATGGGTTGCGAGCGCGCAATTGCTACTTGCCCTCTGATAAAATACCTATTTCAACATTTAGATGTGGGCCCATGTAAGTTTCATTGATTATGTTTTTCTTAGCTAACAGGTTATGGAGGCAGATGGAGGACATGGTAGTGATTGTATGGGATGAGAGTTATCATGATCCCCTAGTGCCACATATTTCTCAGCGGTTAACATTAGTCCTTACAGCCTCAACTGATATGTACAACAAACAGATGAAGGTCACAAAAAACCATAGGAATGTGAAATGGGAGGTAGTAAATTCTTCTCCAAATGCCATGTTGAGTCTGTATTTGATCCTCTGTACACAGATAGAGGACATGAATAATAACTGGGGGGATAACGGAATGATTATTTTTGAACATATTAAAATTTTTGGCTCTGGGATTTTTTCTCTTTTAGGCCTAGTAGCACCAGGAGAAAGAGCACTGTGACAGGGTGGTTCAACAAACTCTTCTGAGAGGATAAAAATAGACTACGGAAAGCAACTAAAAGAGGAAATAGTCAGGAGATTAGGGTGAGTAGAGCCATAAAGCAAGAAAAAGTTGCCTGGGAATGCAAGTTTGGGGCTGACCTCCTCGAGGCCTCTCTGGCCAAAGATCAGAAAAACTTCTGGTGGTTAGTTAGTGGTGGTGCCAAGAATTCTTGGACTCCTGCCGAGTCTTTTATATTGCCCTTCAGATGGGTTGCCCATTTTAGCAATTTTTATTCTTTTAAACCAGAAACAGATCTGCCCCTAACTGCATCTGCTGTTTCACTTAACTGGGATGAGTCCTCTACTCTGATAGAGTTCTCTTTAGAAGAGACTGCTTTAGTGAACAAAGCATTAAAGCAAGGGAAAGCACCGGGCCTGGATAAAATTCCAGGCGATCTCTATAAATATGATAATAACATCACTAATGCAATCACAGCAAGGATACCCCCCACATGGAGGGGCCTAAGATTGTTCATGTCTTCAAGAAAAGTAATCAGATTCCATCCAATTATGGCCCCATTAGCCTTCGGGACAACCTCCAGAAGGTTTTTTGTAAACAAATTTTGGAATGATTATGGGAGTGGATAAATGACAACCACATAATCTCTAACTTGGAGGCAGGATTTAGAACAAAGACCAGCTCTGTTGAGCAGGTGTTTTGCTTTCTGCATGTTCAGTAGAACAAGGGACCCATGTGACCTCTTAAAGATCATAGTGCGCCTCCATGAAGGTAACTATGCCAGGATTTGTTGCAACACCAAGGGGAAACTGACCAAACACACTTTGTGTTTATAAGGGTGTTCACCAGGGGTGTCCCCTGGCTCCTACCCTTGCACATTAACAACTGGTTGAAATACCCAATTAACAGTGCAAGTGATTCTCCTATCTTGCAGGGCAGAAAAATCAGGGCCTCTTTTACAATGATAATACTCTTTTATTTGCAAAAACGAAAGCGGGCCTCCAAAACCAAGTTGACAGCTTTTGTACATTTTGACTACGGTCTTGAGGTAAATAGGGGCAAAAATTAATTTATGGTTTATTCCAAGAGGAAGTGGGTGAATGGCACAGTAAAACTGTGTAATGAAGTATTGGAGAGGGTAACCAAATTAGATTACTCAGGGTCCGATTGGATGATTCCGGATCTTGGGCACCACAGATTGCTGAAAGCTCCCACTATATAAGCCGTAGGGCAGGGGCCATTATTAGGATGGCCAAAAAGTCTCAGTGGTTCCCCATTGTCCCCACAATAGAAATCTATAAGATGCAGGTGCAAGGAGCAGCACTAAACAGGCCAGAATTATGAGGTTACTGTAATTCAGCACCTTGGGTACCGAAGAGAACAACTTTTTTTTAGATGTATTACTGGGTTAGGAAAGGGAACCCCTCTGCTGAACTTATCAATGGAGCTTGGCACTCAATTTGTTTAAGAATTGGAGACTTTGAGACAGTTGTTACATCGGGTGCGCATTTGGACCTCCATTGATCTTCAAGATTACAGATTGGCCCTGATTGATATTGTGACACTCCAATCTTCCCACAAGATTAAGTGGCTGAGACATGTAAAAACAGCATGGCTAGAGCTGGGTCTATGAATAGTTTGGAGAAACCCTTGTCCATTCCAGCCAATATAGCCCAAATGGATAAGGTTAGGTACTGGAAGAAGATAGCTGCACTAAATGAACAGCTGAGTCATAGAGGGAGGCTCTCAAGATGATTTTTATTGTACAAATCTTTGCCGAAATTGGAGGAATTTTTCTTGATTATAGTCACTTAGTGCGTGCTCTTATTTTGTTTCTGCAGTTCATATACGAGATCTTGCCAATTGCCACTTTTACAGCACTATGGGATTTCCCCTAAGACAGGTTCAACAAGTTGTAACTTTTGCCCCTTTCACTGAGGAACACTTGATGTTCTTCTGTCCCAAGTACGTAACTCCAAGGCATAGGTGGTTTGTTCCCTTATGTAGGAGTTTAGCTCTTACAGGCATAGTAAATGTCCTTAGGATTTGTAAGAGTGATTCCTTACCTGTGGTTGTGGTGGCAGTCTCTACTTTCCTCTTTGTAGCATGGTCTGTCAGACAAAAATTAATAGCACAACTGCAGTAAAATTGGGGTACAGGGGAAGACTTTAGTGCAATATACTGTTTTAAATATTTATGTACTAGATTTTATTTTGATCACTAATGAAATAATCAACTGTTGTTCTGGGAGATACTGATTTTATTGTTTGTTTCTTTTTTGGTGACGAAAATGTATTTTCGATCTGTCAATAATCTTTGAAATTTTAAAAATGGGAAACATTAAAAAAATGTAACTTTAGTTTCAAACATTTCTTCAAATAAAAAGTAACAGTTTACTGTAACAATTTTATATTTAAACAAATCAGGTTTTATTTCTGAAACATTCAAGTATGTAGTCATAGCAGTACATGTATTTATTTGCACAAACACATTTTCATACACATTTCCATGATTATTATTGTTCATATTTTTAACACATTTACATTTTTCATGTAATACTTTTGCTTCTGTATTTTTTATTTCTCATGTATTTTACAGTATTTTTCGTAGACTTTGAACCATGAGCACAAGCATGAGCAGTGCTTTACCGGCGTCCTCCCTACTGGCTTCCCTATCGCTAGCTCAGCATGCCCAACCCAACTTGCGTGGACTGATACGATGGGAGCGTAGTCGGAAGTGCTGCTGGTGGAGGTTCAGACCTTGGACCTTCAGAACCGTTATTTTTGCAGACTCAGGGATGCTTATACCAGCTCATACCGGCTTTGTTGAGCCGGGAGCTGTTTACAGCTGCACAGTGAGTACTGTGAGTGCGGCAGACGGAGTCGGCTGGCATGGAGAGCGCACCCCAGATTTCCACAGAAGCGGCCCAACTAGGACTATGTCCAGCTTGTGGACTATCTGGCGAGACCCGCTCGCGACCACCCTGAAGTCTTAAGAAGCCAAGTCTTCGCTCTTTTGTCAGCTGCTGCCTACTCCCGCTCTCCCTTGCACCTCGGTGATGTGACATGACGAGCGAGCGATGACGAGGAGTGAGCAAAGCTGCGACTGAGGAGAGGAGCAAGAAGAACACTGGGATGTAGGCGTCGAAAACAAAATAAATGAAAAGCAATACAGAACACATTAAGGGGGACCGCCAGGGGAGCAGTGCAGCACAGGCGCACAACTTGGGATCCTCCACGTCTCATCTGTCTTCCCCCATCCCTCATCCTCGCCTTCATCTTCACCCACCACCTGATCAGCACCATTAAGTGGTGAGGCAGAGGAAGAGAAGTCCATCACCAACAACCTGGTAAAGCAGACATTCCTGAAGAGCACGAGAGGGACTTAAAACTTTAATTATATAAATGTAGCTGTTTAATCTCACACATAATTAGGCAAATTACAGCATCATTCTCTCTTGGTCTTTGTGTGGGCAAACGCCCCAAGCCCAATCAAAAAGAGAACTCATAGCTCTCTTTTGCTAATGGCTCATTACAGAATCTAAAATATGTTTTAAAAAAAGAAACTCTCACCAAAAGGTTCATCCTCCCTGAAGTTGGAGAGGCAGAGGAAGAGAAGTCCATCACCAGCAACCTCCTTAGAAGCATCTGGCAAAAAGGAATGGCTAAAACAACCTGAAGATAATGAGGTCAAATGAGCAGTTAAGCCAAAGCTAAATCAAACTAAAACAGAAAAAACTTTCAGTTCAGTGAGTCCCAAGCAAGCCCAACAAAAGGCTAGAGCGAAGTGCCCGCTGATCCCAAGTGAAGACCACCCATCCAAAAGATTGCTATTCGACAGCGTTATCATGCAGTGTCCGGAAATTAAAAGCCGCAGTTTGGTGCCCTGTCTATCAAGATCGTTACCGGACCTAGAAGCGGCTCAAACCTGCGGCAGCCTGGCATTTACTACTGCTGCTTCTCCTGTGCCCTCACCAATCTGAGGGCAACCATTGTCCCCGGTGATTAATGTAATAAAGCTGCACATAACAGAGAACCAAACACGGCACCAAGCTGCATCAGCTGTCCCAGGGCCTACACATGTAACTTCACCCATGACTGCAACTAAGAGTCTAGTGATGCAGAAACAATGGGAGGAGACAATTGGCAGTGGGCCTGTTTGGAGCAGCAGCCAGTCCCTCAGATACTGTCCTTATTAAGGAGACCCACACTAAGAGGCATGGATGAACTCAAGTTGAGTTTAAGATGCAGAGTCAACCCGAGAACCAGGCAGCGAAGGGGTAGACTGGAACATCTTGTACAGTGTACTGTCTGCAATCACAACAGCTACTACAATTAACACTGACAAATTAGATATTCAGATATTGGTCCGATAGACAATGGCTTCATACATAATGGCAATCAGTGCAAAAATGAAAAAGCTGTATTCCCTGATTAGAAGAGTGCAGTCCTATGCAGCAGACAAAACTCAGCATTGTGGTCACAGCCCGGTAGTGGAAAAATTGGCAGAACTACCTAATGTCGTAAAAGTATGATTACTGAAATAAAAAACACAGTTTCTGTGTAAAGCAAACCAGTCATATTCGATCTGGCTGGACAGCCTCCTCAGGCCGCCACCATCAACGGTGTTCCACGGTTATCTACAAGTCCAGAATCACCACACATAGTATGGCAGGAAACAGTTCGGCCAGTAAATACTGAGTTGTCAGACCCCAAAGCAATGCGGGCCAAATGCCCTATAATATCCAGCAAAAGCCCACTGCCCTTTTCAGACCAAGTGGGTCAGTGAATCTGGACTCGCCACCTTTTGAACAAGTCCTTTCAAGGAAAAACAAAAAGAGATTGAGAAAACTTAATAAGATAAAGACAAGGCTGCCAGAAATCACACAATCAAAAAGTCTCGAAGGCCAGAAAGTATGTTCTCTACTTAAACGCATGCAAGCAACTAGAGCTGAGGTCACTCAGGTGGATCAGCAGAGGGCGCTGATACCAACAAGCACACAGAACAATGTAAACAGGGTCCAAGCCAACAAGGTCTTGAAAAAACAAGCTCCCTGGAGTTGTGAGCCGCAAACGCAAGGGAATTGATGCTATAGACATGTTAACCACAGCCACTATTGGCATGTAGGAAGTCTTCAGCAAGATGCTCACCACATGGACATTGCTAGACCATTCCCCAGGCTCTAATGAACAACCAGGCGAAGAGCGCCCAGTGAGGGCACCAAAAGATCAGCCCCCGGAAGGCATGGATAGCACAGACAGGCAGGCTAATGGCCTGTAAGAACTTACATTCTCAGGTGCCCATCTAACTGAGAACGGGCCCTGCAAGTATGTAATAAGTACTCAAGTGGCTGCGCCATCCAACATACCACAATTGGACACAATTCAGGGCAGGCTTTACGACTCCAACGTTATGATCGAACAAATCCCTTTGGCAGCTGCGCTGCCTGTTCCTGCACTGCACCAGGAGTCTTACCAGGAAAGACAGAATTGTGATATTCAACTTTCCAATATACAGCTAAACGCAGAGGAAGTGGCCAATCCATTTTCTGTCTCTTTTTAGGGCAGTCGCTGTTCAGCAACAACTGCTATTCCCTCCCAAGCTGACATAGACAAGAACTCTAACTTATCTCAAAAGCCGCTATCATCACATTTCCTACCCACAGGCTACCTACAAGAGGGTAAAAAGCATAACATTGAGGCAGAAATCTCGTCAGTCGCATGGCCTTTGCTAATTTCTTAACACACCTATAATTCTAGGGGTCCGTGGGATGCTTTGAACAGGGCAAATATCCTTAAAATCTGCTCATCTCTCCCAGGCTTCCACAAAAATAATAGCTCAGACTTGGACGACTATCCTTTCTACCGCCTGGCCCAGAGGATTGCAGGGAACCCTCCAAAATACGCTCCTCCAATGCTAAAATTAAGGACCACATTCTCGCAACATAGAGCTTTTGTGGAGGATTGGGGGATTCCAGTGAATTCCAGTGCGTTCGCCAGTGCTAGAAAAATATCCTCGCTTCCTAGCGCACCTCTTCCGTATCAGTCCCGCCAGTGTGAAAACGTATTCTATAGTGGCAGGAGCGAAAGGTCCACCAAGTAACGCAACAAACACAAAGCAAAATTTTAAAAATAACTATTCCAAGACTTGAAACTGTTCACCGCAAATATATCCCCTGGAAGCACATGCTCCGACTGGCTTGTGTTTTATAAAGAAAAGATCTCTTTAATTTCAAGGAGCATTGCTCTGGACCAGTGCTAGAATCTTACTTAGCTCACATAACAAAATATGTCTTCAGGAGACGTGGAGGCTTAGCAAAGCTCCCCTCCAACTATGCAAAATTCTACAAATCTGCAGAAAAAAACGGAGGCAAGGGCAGGCCAAAGGGTGGCTTGAGCATCTGTGTGACCCTTAACAAAAACTTCATTGTAACAGACAGAGATTCATTTGCCGTACATGCAAGCACTATCAATCAAAAACTAGAAATTAAAGTCGAAAGAAACCTGCATTTTGATAGTGAACATTTATTTGAACCCCAGGGATGCACGCATACAAAAGTCAACGGAAGATGTAAAGCAAGTTTTTCAGGAACTTAGCTGATATTCGTGAGTACAGTGGATAGTGACTGGTGATTTTAATTTAAATTTGGCCAGTCACCTTAGGAATGACACAGAGGCACTTGCCCTGGATGTTGTCTGGAACATACCTGAGCAACTATCTAAATATGCAAAATCTTAAAGAGCTGATCATCATTTATTGGAAACTCTTGAAGCAATGGGCCTCAGGGCTTTGAATGGAAGGTTCCCCTTAAATCAGCAAATGCCTGCGACACGTAGATCTAAAGTAACAGAGTGACCCTGTTTTTGTTTCTCTTTCACATGGTGACAGCTTTTAAAGTAGAAGGTCGAAGAGAAAGTGATCACTTCCCCCTTCCGGTGGGGATCACTAATGAAAATGAGGGTGCCCTTGAACGATGTAAACAAAGGGCTGCAAGGCCTGGGATCAGCCTGGCATGGAATAAGATGGTCGGAAGCCACTCAAGCAAAATATGTGATCTGGAACAGCCTTATCCCCTCAGGAAGCTGTGTACTCCGAAACCCGGTGGTCGATTGGGAAAAAGTTTTGGTATAACTAAAGAAGGCGCTAGGAGCAAACAACTGGCAACGCCTGCTTCAACAACGCCAGGCATACAACAAAGGATTTAAAAGCTCTCTTAAACCACAGAGGCGTGCCGGGAAAGAAGCTAAGTCAACACAACAACAGCACGCATTGTGCTCCTCTGTTCCTACATTTACAGAAATCAGGAAGAAATACAAGAAATCTATCTGGAAAGCAAAAAGAGCAAGGAATGAACAACAATGGCTCGAAATTGTACATGCTTGCAAAGCAAAAAACAGCAAACCATTGTGGGCCCTGATTAACCAGCTAGATTATGGCCCAGCTCGTGCTGCAGTTAACAACGTCCCCCAACAATTATGGCTGTGGCATATTAGGTCACTATATCACAGTGAATCCATGCCGCAGCATTCCAACTTGAAGGCGACTACGCCAGCTCTCTCTGTGTCTCAAACAATCATCGCCTTACAAATAAAGTTAATAAGAGGCTCCAGGGTGCCTGGACCAAATGGAGTTCCCACCTCAATATACAAGCAAAATTTGGAGTAATATACTTGGCTAACTATTCAACTTCTGTCTATGCGAGAAGAGCATACCAGAGTCTTGGTAAGGGTCAATTTTACATCCGATTTTCAAAAAAGGTCGCTAAGTGGCCCCAGATAGTTACCATTTAATTGCCCTATTAGATGTTGAGGCAAAGATCTTTGCAGGAATCCTCCTCTAGGAACTGAAAAAATGGGCAGAGGAGACAGGAACCTTTGCATGAAATCAGTTTTAAGCCCAGCTCGAGTATGACAGACAGTCTTTGGTGCTGAGCATGCTCATATCAAAGCAAATTCAGAAAAAGCACTTCTTCACACATTTTTAATTGGTTTAACAAAAGCTTTTGATCATGTTGGCAGGAATTTGCTGTGGAGCAAACTAGCCACATGGAATATTCCATCTACTCTCCTACGAGCAATACAGTCACTGTACTCTGAAACCTGGGAAAAGGTAAGCCTGGGTACGAATAAAGGCTTATCCACAGCTATTCCCACAGTCCTCACCCCTACATTATTCAATCTGTTCATCTCAGACCTAAGACAAGCACTGGATGATGCACATTCACATCCCCCAAAGCTGGGACAGCATTTGATAACGTTGCTACAGTATGTAGATTATATCGTTTTCATGAATTGAACTCCCATTGGTTTGCAAAATCTGCTCAACACCTTGGCCTCATACTGTGCAACAAATCGAATGACAGTTAGTCTAGACAAAACTAAAATAGTCATCTTTGGGAATGGGCTCAAAAAAGGAACAAAAAAGGTATCTGGGCAGCAGTCCTCTAAAAAGATGCCCCAATTACAAATATCTAGGTGTTTTGCAACAAGAGAGGCATTTGCCTAAGCTCCATTTAAACACTCTGAAACCACAACTGGCCTCACTGATTGGTGCCTGCCAGAAATTACACAGTAAATTTCAAATGCCATCCTGGAAACCAATTTTAACAGCAATCAAATCAAAATTGATTCCAACTCTTTCCTATGGACCAGTGGCTTTTCCGGGACAAATGAACTCTTTCCTTAATAACGCCAAGACCAAAGTCCATAGTCTAGTATTTAATCTCCCAAAATACATGTCATCTGAGCAAATTTGACTAGAATTTGGGCTCCTCAAGCAAGGTCTAGCATAACAGTGTGTGCTCCTAAAATATTTGTCATCTGCTCAAGTGGGCCTGCCAAATACTTTGAAATCGTTCATCTGGAAAGAGATCCAGGACTGTAGTCAATCAAATCACTGGGCTAAGGCGAGTGGCGAAACCTTGAAAGCACTGACCTTGCAACACTTGTGCGATCCGCCCCTATCAGACCATATTTTCAAGCTTGCAATGAACAAACAAGTAAGGCTCCTGTCCTGGATGCAGGACAAGGGATGCTTCCGTAAACACAGACATTCATGGATTATGCATTAATATCTACAAAAATCCAATACCACAGATCTATTTTTTGAAGGCATTAATGGCTACTGTAAGAGCAAACATTTAGCATTACGATTCGGCCTATTACCATCAAAGGATGCAACACGATCATGGGCCCCAGAGCCAGCCTCATTGTCGTCCATGGGCCAAATGAAACGTTTATGCATCTAATATGTATCTGCCCAACTTCGCTAACTGCAGGCAGAAAGTTCTTGAGGAATCTGATCAATGCAAATGGAGTTCGAGCATGCCGCCAAGCCTTGCTACTTTGTTTGCGGTGTCAAACTTCCAAAGTAATTTCATGTTTGGTAAAAATGATCATCATCGCAGGACAGCAATACAAAGCAGCTGCACAATCAAATGGAGGGAGCACACTTTAAATCGTTCGATCTTTATTTATTCGCACTTTCTCATGCACAGGCACTTTGTATTATTAAGGGAGCTATAATAAAATTCCTCAGGGACTGCATAAACCTGTACGAATGTGGTTGCTATGTATTTTATTTTTTGCTGCTAATCTGTTTTCTTACCTCTGCTTCCTTGGCCGCATTCATTAATAAGGGCAGCATCAGCTCTACTGCAGGCCCGTGGTATGACTCATGACATTGCCCCGAAGTTCTTGCTATGCCTCCATAGGCAGTGACTCTCGCTAACAAGCTCTTATTTGAAACACCTTCGACTGTTAAGTTAACTCTATTGGTGAAGCATTATAATGTAAGCTTCGGCCACGACTGAGGATATTACATTCGGTAGAAGGTCGGGAATAATCTTTGTTTAAGGTCATGTTTTTACCTCTTTTGTTTTGCTAATTTTGTTTGTTTAGCTTTAGATCTTATGCACTGGCCATGTCAAAGCCAGAAAACATTGCACTTTTAGAAGTCTGTAGTAACTTTTAATTAACATGTTTTTGTTGGATTTATATTTGATCTCTTTGTTTTAACCACATCATGTATGGTTTTTAATAACTATATCATGATTAATACATTTGAAATGTGAAATTACAGTATTTTTCACTCTACAACACTTTAAGCATTTTGATCATTTTTTGGAAATTATATTAATTGCTTGCATTTTTTGGTTGCATTCTTTTTAAGATTCTCAGCATGTATTTACAGTTTTTACACGTTATTCTTATTTTACAAACTATTTATTATTTGCATTTTTTCTGCATTTATTTGTATAGAAGAAAGTATTTTTTTCATTTATATTATTCTGCCAATTTTGTTACCACTTGCTTCATTTTTTACTCTATTTTCCCTGCTCTTGGACTTAAGCTCCTCATTGCTGTTCTCCGGTAGAGGTAATCTTAATTTTAATCTATCTTCTATAGTGTAAGGAATTGGGTTACTGGTCGAGGGAGGGTGAAATCAAACTCAGTCAGCAACCAAACGTCTTGTCAGGGTGAGGTCACACGCAAACCCCAAATTAACCTTTGCCGGTAGCTTGGCACAGAGCAGTCAGGCTTAATTTAGATGCAATGTGTAAGTAATAGAATGAAAACAAAACACCAGAAAAATCCCACCAATTTAGAAATATAGAGTAAATAAAACAAGATCAAAACAACAAAGATCCAATTAGTAGAACCAGAGACATGCAAGTTTAAAGATTTAAGTGAAAATAGAACTGAAAGCACAAAGCGCCAGCTGTGGTTATCTGGTTGCGCTGGACTGGGACAAAGTCACAAGTTCAGGCTGACCATGATGGAGCGCAGGGCAGCTACTGGGACCTACTTATCTGCTCAACAGAGTACCTTAATCCTGGTTGCAGAGAGATGTGGAGTTCCATATTCAGGATGTGTTGCGTCTGTAGAGGTGATGCAAGGTCAGGGCAAGAATATACATCTCCCCGTGGCGGTTCCAGGGAGCTTTGAAGTATGAAACAATGTCCTTGCATACAGATGTGTCATGCAGCAGCGGTTCAGACAGGCTGCATTGGGGGAGGAGATGTCTTTGCTTGGAAATGTATCAGCTCCGATGGAGTGCAATGGCCAATGCAAAGCCCTTGCATTTGGGAAGTCTGTGCAGCAGAGGCAATATATCAGTTCTGAGGGTGATGTGTCAAGCAGCAACAGTGATGCACACATTCTGTGGGAGAGGCACTGCAGAAGAGATGCATTGGTTCTGCTGGATGCACAGATGGGTTGCAGAGCACCTTCAGGCCACTGCCTAGGGTTCAGGACTGGGGCGTCACCACTTGACAGAGCAGGACTCACACATAGAGGAGTCAAAGGGCTGGGTTCAAAGTTGTTGGAAGTCTGTTATGTCCCTGAGGCTTCCGATCAGGAGGCCAGCTAACTAGCTCTTAGAGTTACTCTGGGGTCCCGGGTTGAGAGATGCAGGTCCAGTCCTTATCACTCAGGCAAGAGAGCAGCAGAGCAGCAGGTCAACACAGCTGGCCAGCAGTCCTTCAGAGCAGCAGTCCAGCAAATGGCAGTTCTTCTAGCAGCACAGCAGACCTTCATGGCAGAGTATCCACAAGGCCAAAAGTGTACTGAAGAGTTAGGGTAAGAGGTCCAACATTTATACCTGGTACCCACTTTGAAGTGGAGGAAGATTCTAGAGGTTTTTATCCCCTGAGTTGTGGGGCATCTCATTTCCCCCTTGCCTGGCCCCAGCTTGTCCTGGGGTCACAAAAGATCAGTACCCAACCCTCTGTGAGAGTGCTCAGACAGAGCCATTGTGATGTGCAAGTTTGGTAGGTGACAGCATCTCACCCTTGTTAACTCAGAGTGTCCCATCCCGCCAACATTTATCTTCTTTATGTCTCACTGTCTAGGAGCAAGGCACAAAGACCAATTGCCAGCTACACCTAGTCATGTGACCCAGGATCAGGCTGCAAGCACCAAAAGATTAGGACAAGAAAATGCAAACTTTCTAAAAGTGGCTTTTTCAGAATTGTGATTAAAAGTCTGAGTTTACCACTAAAAAGGGCTTTTATGTACAACTACAGTTCTTTAGACACCAAACCTGAACTGAACTGTCTACCTGCTCCCAATTAGATGCTACAGATTATTAAATGCAATAAGGTAACTCCAATGTTATCCTATATGAAAGGTAGGTCTTGCAGTAGTGAAAAAATAATTGAGGAGTTTTTCACTACCAGGACATATACAAAATATAAAAGGACATGCCCTACTTATTAAATATACTACACCTCGCACTGCACTGTGTTTGGCCTACCTTAGGCTTGGGCTTGGCAACATGATTAGTTTTACAGGTTAAAATGGCAGTTTAAAATTGCGAAAACAGGTTGAAGTGGCAAGCCTGAGACAGGTTTAAAGGACTACTTAAGTGGGTGGGACAATGAAAGCTATAGTCCACTAGTAGCATTTAATATACAGACACTGGGCATATGATGAACCACTATAATTGGGGCTTACACCCAATTGTCTTATTTAACTTACTTGTAAGCCAGCTCTACCACTTTTTAAGGAAACCGAACAAGCACTTTAGGGCTGGCTAATAGGTGGTAAAGTGTGCAGAGTCCTAAAATCAAGAAAAACTGTTTCTGAAAAGAGGACTGGGAAGGCAAAGAGTTTAGGGATGACCTTGCAGAGAGGCACAAGTCCAACATATACCCCCTATGTCTGGCAGAGGGGGTAGATTGTCTAAGATTAGTATTTGTTTGTCAATGCATATCTAAGTATACAGTTAGCTGGGGCTCAGTTGTAGTTGTTTGGGGTGTGCGGAGTAGGCCTTATTTTGTTTTATTGTAAATATATGTTTATTATTTAAAAGTATGATATATTATCTATTTCTATATATTTTGATGTGTGTGTTAGTGTTTACTTGGGGTATGTTTGTTTTTGAGGGTGAATTTCTTCTGTGCTTTCCTTTACAGTTTTTTTTTTAGGAAACGTCTATTTTTGAATGCATTTATTTCTTTCACAAGGAAAATTACTTTAGATTTTTTCAAATAAGTACTTATTTTATTTACCTTGTTTTGTTGTAGTTTTCCTTGAGTGTTTTATGTCTTTTTAATGATTTTTGAATTGTGCATGTCTTTGCTGAATTTTGTTTGCCCATATTGGATAGATTATATTTTTAATTGTATTTTTGGCTATATTTATGTAGTCATTTTTGATGGATTATGTACTTTTTTGAACGTCTTATTGTCTATGGAGAATATCAGCTACAAAACTGTAAGCAATTCTATTATTTAATATCATGTATTTGTTGGCTTGCAATTTTTTATTGTACTGTGTTTTTTGATAATTTTATATTTTGTAATTAAGCATAATGTTATTGTGCCATAATAAATAGACTTTCTGATATGTTTGCTTTATTTTATTGTATGTTAGTTTTTTACTAGGCATAAGTATTTTTATAAATAATTATGAATTTTTTTTATAATTCTCAAATAATGTTTTCATTTATTTTATTTTTTTACTCAGAATAACAACAATGGTTTAATAATTAATTATGTATAAAATTGTGTCTTTTTTTGCTCAATTTTTCAGGTCAAGTTTTAGTTTGATTTAATTTTGGGTAATTGTTTATACTAGTAGTCTAGCTATTGTTTTCAAAGTAGGGTAAGCCTTTTGTTGTCTGTAAATAGTCACACTTTGCTAGCTAGCAGTTGGTACACATATTTAGACGTTTTTGATTTCAGCTGCATTAGGGACTGCTCTGGTCTTTGATTGTGGTAGCTGTGTTCTTTTTGGAGTACTTCTAGAAACTGGTTGAATGTTGGGTGACCTCTTTCAAGTATACCTTGGAAGGAATTATGCTGTTAATCTACTGCATTGTTAGCACTATCTCCCTAGAAGAAAATTCACCATGGAATGCAAAATTTGGGTTGGTGCCTGTATACTAATTAGTGCAGGTGACCAGCCCAATATCTGTTAAGTAGTTTGTTAGTGGTTAGAGTTTGCTTTCATTTTTTGGTAGTATGGAGTTTCTATTAATAAGTTGTAGTTTTTGGTTACTTCTGGGACAGGGACTGAAGCTAATGCTGTTAGTATGTTTTATCTTCATAGGAAACCTTCGCATTTGCAGCTTATTCTGTACCAAGCACACACTGATGAAGGGTGACACTTCTATTACCATATTTGGAATTATACAATGAATGCATTTCACATTATGGGCACATAGCACACTAAAAGAGAGTAACAGTACAACACTTCTGAGCCAGAGTTAAAATTGACCTCACAATCTGAGCACAGACCATGTTCACAGTTGTGCAAGGCATACAGGCTTGGTAGATGGAACTGTTTGCCCCACAGAAAATTATGTCTCAGGTCTGACTATTCAACATGCAAAGTTTTTGTGGCAGCATCTGAAACCAATATTTAAAAAAATGTTCACACCATATGAAAAAGTCCCTTTCATCAGTAAAACCATCTTTTTATGCATGACAGATGTGAGAATTCCTCACAAATTAATAAAAACATCGATGAATGATGCTGGTATGAGGTAAAATAGATTTTGAAACACACCAATATCATCCACAAGTGTGATCCTGCTTACGAGTCTTCCTTTGGCTTCCTTAGTGTATTTTCATTCAGGATACTGATTTTTATTGCTGGTCTGTTTCTCAACTAGAATAACTTTTGTTTATGGCCTTTTTGTCAAATGTGATGTTAAACATTTGCTAATGACAGAATGCAGCAAACAGACCATGATGTCATTGGTGGTTGATGTAGTGGACAGAACACTGTTGAGTTGTGAGGTCTGAATGGCAGCCAATAGCACTTAACACCAGGGGAATAGTTGGGATTAGTTCAACCCACACCCAAAACTGGAAACAACTGTAAACAACACTGCAATCTACTAATTGTGTTTTATCACAGCTGTTTAAAACACAAATCTGCGTTGATCTTCAAACGGTATAGCGTGTAAACAATTTTAGCAGCTTAAAATGGTTGCAAAATGTCTTTATTGCATCATGTCAAACCTTTTTATTAGTTCCTTGTTCCAGGATGACAACAGTCAATCTCAAATAAAATTATGCAACAAGATATGATAATAGCTCCCTGAAAATTAACAAGTTTGTACTGATGTAGTCTAACCTTTAGTAGAGCCCCTCCTGTCACGAAAGTCATCAGAATGTGACAATTTATGATAGTTTGTGTTATTCATAATTGTAATATTAGAGGTAAAAAGCTACACTGACACACAATTTAAATCTGCACTTGCTTGTATTTTAGAGTTCTACTTAGGTGGCATTTGAATTTTATCACATGGTAGAGGGACAAAACTGATGGCATAATGTAATTTAGACTTTAGACTAACAGTTAACCGTGCATACAGAAAAGATATTGAATTTCTTATGATTAGTAAAAGATTAATGAGTTTGAATATATGTGCAAAGTGAGAGAAATGCAATTCCCTATTATACCTAATGAAATGCAGTAGCAAAGCTTTTCCATTTAAAATTAAATGTATTATTCATATACATGCTTAAATTATAAGTTTGCATATAACGTGTTTCATTAAGACATTAATTAAATGCATTATTATGATTCTCTTGCGTTAGCATGAGTGAGGCCTGTTGAAGCTTGTAATTTGTGATCATGCTAGAAATGCTGATTCATTTTATAACGTGAACTTTCTTTTAGGTTATATTCTCATGAGAAGCTTAGCTAGTTGGTAATAGAATCCATTGTTTAAGTGTAGAGAGATTGTAGTGTAGTCTCCTTGACGGAAGAACATTGTGAACGTGGACTGGTATTATATAAAATTGTTTCAAATGTGCATGGTGTCACACAGATGGAAGATGTTTCCATGAAAGACCTAGGAAAGATTTGTACTGTTTCAAATTAGAGTCTGGTGGTCGACTACTATTGGATGATGCCCCTTCAACGTGATATGAACTGATATCTTTGACAAATAAGAAAGCTTTCTGAATTCTAAAATACTGAAGGACATTTGAGTATTGGAGCAAGTCGGGAGCAGTCCCTAACAGATCCTTGCAGTCCCAAAATACTGTCCTGATGCTTGCTGATCTTGATGCTTTACTGATGAAGATTCCCTGAATGCTGTGCCCTTGGAAATGTATCTTCGTCTCTGCCATTACCCTAGAAATGCCAGTTTTTAGATTTAGAAATCCTTTTTTATTTTCCTTTCAGAACTGAACTTCTGAAATGTTGATGATTTCCCTTTATATTTTCTTTTGCCTAACTTAGTTAGTGACCTGAAGACCAAGATTATCTTTTTCCAAATTATTTTTTCCCTTCTTATGCTTTCTGTATTTTGCCTGCATGTATTTTTCCCCACACATGTCTTTCCCTGATTTGGTTAGTTGTAGGGTTGACCTTTGCTCAGCCAAAAATTATTGACTCTGCTAATTTGAAGTGACTGATGAATATTACCTCTGAGCAACATATCATCTTTGTAACTCAGATATTCTTGTTGAAGCTATGCATTATTCTTCTTGAATGCTTAGTTTTATTAATGTTATTTCACCTAAATTTATTTTGACGCCTTGGGCAATCCTTGGTGATTATGGCCCTCATTACAACCCTGGCGGTCGGTGTTAAAGTGGCAGTAATACCGCCAACAGGCCGGCGGTTAAAAAAAAAAGTGATTTGGACCATGGCGGTTACCACCATCCAAAATTGCCACTTTAACACACCGACCGCCAGGGTGGTAATGGCCACTAGGCTAGAGACTTCGGTCTCCAGCCCGGCGGCTGGCACAATCACACCCTCGGGATTACGACCCGGCCTACCGCCATGGTTTTCATGCCAAACATACCGACACGAAAACCATGGCGGTAGGCACTATCTGTGCCAGGGAATGCCATCCCTGGCACTGATAGTGGTCTCCCCGGCTCCTTCCCCCTTCCCCTCCCAAGAGTCCTCTCCCACCCTCCTTCTCCCGCTCCTGCCCCCGCACATATACACACCCACAAGCGCACCCATATACACACATGAACACACGCATACCTACCACCATCCATGCAAGCACACATACATACCCACACACCGCAACACTCATCAACATACCTTGTCACACAGATGCATTCACAACGCACAACACTCACAATCACTCATTCACGCACGCATCCTACGCGACTCACACCCGCCTGCACGCATACCAATACATACACACACCCCCGTCACATACACACAACACCCCCGCACCCCATCTCCAGTTGGGGAACACGACTTACCTGCTTGCAGGGGGTCTTCCAGCTGGAGATGGTTTGCGGCGCTGCTGTCAGCAGCAGCGTCTGCCAGCAAAACACCGCCAGGCCGTATCCTTGATCTTGATACGGTCTTCGGTGTTTTGCTGGCGTGGCGGTGCTGCTGTCATTCTGGCGGAATACCGTAGGCGGCCATGATACCGGTAGATGGCTGGTAGCCACGGCCAATGTTGAAATGAGGGCCTATGTATCTTTATCACTTCCTTTTGCGTATTTTCTACATGACTTTGCGCTTGTGTTTGAAATATGTTTTTGAACTTTATTTCCTGAGTGGAGTGATTGGAGTTCTCCTTCTGTGGCCACGTTGGACATGGTGTTTGAATTGTTTGGGTTGGTATTGAAATGTTGTTGATGGTTCTTTCTACTTACCGGATGCAAAGATTCATCCACCTCGAAGAACATTGATTCCTGCAAAGGTTGAAAATGTTACAACAGTACTGGTAGCAGAGTTATGGTTTCATCCCATAAAGGGGGAGAACTATTTTTAGAACTATTTTTTGGTTAAGTGTTGAGAGATAGGATTCACCCCACGAGATTGCCCAGACTAAAGATTGTTCACCTCAAATCGTGTCTCATGGTTCGTTCCAACAATTGATGAAAGTTCCAGAATTATGCCTAGAAGAGAGGGTAGCAAAAGTATAAATAGGGTTTTGCATTTGCAATGCTTTGGCTTTTTGCTAAAAAATGCCTGTGGTTGTTGTTCTTGTTGTTGACGGGTCTACTGTGACCTAAGATCGCTAGATAATGCACAAATGTAAAAGTCACTTAGTTAATTTATTATCTGCAGTGAGGTACTTGTCATGAGATGTCATTGATGGTGCCAATAATTTTCCCTGTATGAGTGTGAGTTGTTATAGTTGGTATTTAGTGACTCCAAAGGCCTACGAAGGATCTATATGAACTGGAGTGAGAACTGCTGGTCAAGTTTCACTCATTATGTGATTGTGAAACCTACATTTGGAGAACTGTAACCCGGTACAGCTTTGAAGTATTTATATTACTGCCCGTAGTGTGTAGACATGTTGTTGGTTTTTGCTTGCAATATTTTGCGTTAGGTGTGAGCAATTGTGTGAGAAACAATTGCGAAGGGATTGCAGCTGTTGAACTAAGTGAGTGTGACGTCATATTGTGCTACGCTGGTATAGGTCGATTAGTGGGAAGCCGTGCTGGTTTTTGTGGACAGTGCCAGGTTGCTACTGGTTGAGAACCATGAGAACAAAGGATTGTGGATTGAAATTACTTCACGATTTGATTGCAAATTGTGGAATTGATTGAATTTGACTGACAATTAAATTTTTGATAGCACTAGAGAGTGCGTTAAGGGGAGGTGTATTTTCACCAGTTAGAGAAGGTATAGAAACACCACCCTAAGGAACTCCAGGTCATATTGTGTCATCTGCTAAAGGTTTTTATGCATGTCTTTGACTTGACAAATGGTGTAAAATTACTGACAAAGAAGGTGCATTGGCTTTTCCTTTATACAGAACATTTAATCTGAGAATTTTTTATTATTTGAGGTGAATAATGAATGAAATGAGACTGCTCCCAAGACCAGCACAATTTGAAGCCCTCAATATTTGGGAACTTGTTGCCAGTGAAAGAATGTCAGCTAAATATGAGAAAATAATGCAGAAAGCAATTAAGGCACTTTTCATGTTTGATGGGATGCAGGGCAGAAGATATGGAGAGCTGATATATTAGATGGAGTTGAAATGTTTCCAGCTATTTCAGAGGAACGGGACAGAAGTACAAAACCTAAGACTTAAAAGAAACAGGCCAAGAAAGCATGACAGACAGCAAAAGCTGAGAGTAAAAAGACAGTAATGTATGACAGTGATTCAGTTGATGAGTTTATAAATCAGTTATTAATGAATCATTCACCACTGTATCATTCAGCTGAGACAGGAACGAGAAGTGAAGCAATACAGAATGTAGTCCCGAATTTGTCGACTGGTCCAGTTGCACAGACCCGGAATCAGATTGTTCCAGTTACACCTGTGAGTGCAGAGGCACTTGCCCATTGCTTACCCACCAGTTCCTATTGTTAATACAGTTCAGCCCATTTCAAGTCCAGTTGTAAATCATATCATCCCAGATCCTAATGTGAATCAGGCAGTGCTGACACCTATGGCCATATTTATACTTTTTTAGCATCGCATCTGCGTAATTTTTTGACGCAAAAGCAGCGCAAACGAACAATTGTATTTTGTAAGTTTGCGCTGCTTTTGTGTCATAAAATGATGCAAATGCGGCGCTAAAAAAGTATAAATACAGGCCCTAGTGTTACTATGCCTGTGCAGAAATGGTACCAGGATCAGCCTATGCCTACATTTACGCCAGTGCAGACAATGTTGAATGTTACCCTGAGTCAAACAGAACAAAGGTTCAGAACTGTCTTAACAGGACAGAGAACAGTAGTGCAAATTCCTCAAAATCAGACAAATCTGATGGTCCCAATGCACTAACCATTCCTGTAACTATAGGTCTAGTTGTTCCCTTGTATGCTTCAGGTAGTAATGGAAGTACTACCCATTCAATAAATGTCCAGACTGTTCCTGAAACACCAGTTACATATGCTGGGATCTCACCAAATGGTATGCAGAGATCAGTATATTCAAACAATTCAGAGATGGGGAGAACAGCTTCTCTTGAGCCATCTTTGACCCTTACACGAATTGCAGAACCTAACCAGATGTTAAACCAGGTAGGACCAGTTCTTGATTCAAGGTATCCTCAGGGAACCCCACTGTATTCTGTGCACAGACCAGATCAGATTCTGAATGAACACTGCAGTACCCCGCAGGGTATACCTCAGAGAAACAATTTTAGTTTGCAAGGTTTCACAACAAAGCAATTTATAGATTGCTTAAATGGTTTGAGTCCACAAGGTGCAATGGGATTGACAAATGGCAATGCTAGGACAAAAGAGACAGATCAGTAAATATACCCAGATTGAAATTTGAATTGAATGAGTTTTTTCTGGGATCGTTGAACATAGCTCAATTGGAAACTTACACAGAAGAAGAGCTGAAGTTCATGTGTAAGAATGTTACTCAACATACAGGGCATGCCTATGAGAGATTAGCTGAATTAGCTGAGAAATGTGACATGGATTTAGAAAAATCAAAACCTTCGAAGAGAAGTTACAGATTAGAGTTCAGTTCAAAAGGGATAGCTAACATAAGATCGCCTTCAATGAAATTGCACATTAAGGAATTGATTACCTATATACAGACATGGGGAGCGTAAGATAAGTGGGAAGGTAGATAGGCTACAAAAAGAGATCAGAAGAAAGCAAAGCCAAAGCCAGGAGCAAATAAAGCCGAGGGCAAAGTCAAAATGAGAGAAAAACCAGGTGGAGGTTATGTTTACGTACTTTGGAGTAGGAGTGATCTATTGTGATTCACCAATGATTACCCGAGATTGAGAGAAAAGCCTGAGGAGTGGTACAAGCAGACAGAGAGAGTTGTGAAACTTTCAAAATGCCCTTGGAAAGATTTAAATATGTTATTTGATACTGTGGTTCCGACTGATCTGTGGACCACGTGTAAAGTGCATGTTGATTGGCCTGAACATGAACCTCCAAGAGATCCAGTAACAGGTGCACCATCTGAAGAGATAATGAAAAGGTATTGCAAGGTGATGGAGTTCCTGAAAAAAAAAGTGTCCCCTAAAAGATACAGATTGGCAGAAAATTGACAGAACAGCTCAGGGAACTAAATCATTGATTCATGCTTATTATGAGAGATTGTTGCAAGCTTTCAAGCATCACAGTGGTACCAAGACTATAGAAGCTAAAGATATGGGTCATTTTGTGTTCAGATTTGTGCAGGGACTGACACCAGACATAAGCAATATGATTCAGCAGAATCTAATTTGGTGGGAGTATAACCAGATTGATGAGATTCTGCGTTATGCAAAATGTGACAGAGTAGAAACAAAAAAACATTGAAAGAAAAGGTCAAGGTCTTGCAATTAAAACCTGCACGTAAAGCAAATCAGAATCTCCAGATGATGGTGAACATTAGTGCGCTGCAAGGAGTACTGCAGCAGGTAACGAATGTTGTCCAGTCTAGATGAATAGAACGTGGTGTTCAGATAGATCTGAGTGGAAGTGTCCTTGAAGTCCAGTCTTAGAAGATTAACCTGTGTCATGCGTTCAGAAATTTGCGTCACTGGCGACAGTTATGTCCATATAATAATGCGAATGTTCAAGTGCAGAATGTTGGAGTTTCTCAGGTTAATCAGTTTCAGATTCAAACAGTTCAAAGACCACAAATTCAGACTGTACATGTGTCCCCGGGACAAGAGATAAAAGTACCACAAGCCCAGATGACACAACAGCAAGTGCTTGTTCCTCAGCAAAACATAAATCAGATGGTTAATGCAACTGTGAATCAGCTAGAATCACAATTTACCTTAATTGAGTTGAGTGATGAGGAATTCATGGAAAGGTTTCACAGTGATAGTTCTGATGATGAGGATTACAAGCTAGGTATATCCTTGGAGGTAGATCAACATGGTTCTTATGTAAACGCAAGTGTTATGGGCCATGATGTGTCATTCTTTGTTGGCTTTGGAGCTACACGTTCCAGTGTCAGAACAGCTGAGGTACCAACTGTGCCCCTTAAGGAAAAAGAATCCAGGTTGTTGGAGTTGCCAATCAGCAATTGACGAATCCTGTAACATAGAATGTCTCTGTTAAAATATGTTCATTTGAAGACGAGCACCAATTTGTGGTTTGTGATTCAAGTCCCGTAAGTTTGCTGGGATGTGGTCTGTTGTGTAAGCTGAATTGGTCCATCAGTTGCACATCTAAAGGAATAGGGATTGAGACAAATGAGGAAGATGTGCCCAGTAAAATTGTAGAGCATTACATGAACATGATGACATGTAATTATTTGCCGGAAGATTTGAAAGAAACTGTGACACCAGAAGTTTAGGATCTTTTAGGAAAAGAAATACGACTCGTTAATGGTGTTGAGCCCATTAAAATAGTAGTGAAACTTTATGCAGTGTATCCAAAAATGTCTCTTTATAACCTGCCCCCAGAGACAATTGCTGGAATTACCTCTTTGATTGATAGAACAGGGTATTTTAAAAGAAATCATGGCAAGTCCGTGTAAATTTCCTATTTTAGGATTGCGGAAGGCCAATGGAAAATACTGCATTGTTCAAGATTCAAGAAAAGTGAACGAGATTGTCCTTTCATGTTGTCCCATGGGACTGAATCCTACAGTGATTTTATTCCAAATTCCCTGAGAAAGCTTAGTGGTTTAGAGTCATTGACCTATGCCAAGCCTTTTTTCTGTATCATTGTATGAGGAAAGGCAGTATTAATTTGGAATCAAAAGCAGCATTTGTGTTTTGGCATGGTGCCGAAATACGGAGTCACCATCCATCTTCAACCAGATCCTGAAAAATAATTTGGAGTCTCTTCAAATGCCCTATCTTTCAGTCTTAGTGCAATACATTGACATCCTGTTGGTTGTGTCAAACTCCAAAGATGCATGCAGAAGAGATTCCATTGCCCTTTTGAATCATTTAGGAGAGGATGGTCGAAGTTTCCCCTAACAATTTCAGTATTGCAAGAAAGAAGTCCTGTATTTAGCAAATCACATGAAGTTTGAGGAAAGTATCACAAGAAAGAATGTCCGCAATCATGAAAATGAATCCTCCAGTAACACCGAATGAAGTCTGAATGTTTTTGGAAATGGTTGTCTACTGTCGCCCATGGATTCCAAACTTTTCCCTTTCAGCCAAGCCTTTACAGAGACTAACTCACAAGAATGTAACTGATCTGGTACCATTAGATGAAAATTGCCTATGTGTCTTCCCAGAGTTGAGAGAAAGGCTATGTCGAGCCCCAGCTCTGGGAATGCCTGACTATAACAAATGTTTTTCTTTGTTTTGATGTGAGACAGATGGATGTGCACTGTCAGTTTTGACACAGTTGCATGGAAATGCAAACAAGCCTGTGGCTTATTTTTCCACCACTTGATGAGGCAGATGCTCTCTTGCCTGGTTATTTAAAGACTTGAGCTGCCCTCAGCGTCAGCATAGAACAGTGTGAAAGCATTGTGATAGGACATCCATTGAACGCTTTTATCACCCACTCAGTGAAGATTTTGTTAATCCGAACCCAAGACTCAATATCTCACAAGTGCCAGTTTCACCCCTTATGAGCAAGTAATCTTTCCTTCATCAAATGTGAATATGAAGAGATGCACAGTGTTAAACCACGCAACCCTTATGCCCATTCCTGTTGAAAATGCAAGTGAAGATGAGGTTGAGCATAACTGTCTTGATATGAGTGAATTGTGCATCAAACCAAGTCTTGGTATTCAAGATGTTCCCTTAGACAAAAATGACTGTTGTGATAATTGATGGCTCCTATTTAAGAGATAAAAATGTTACCCTGAGAGCAGGTTATACAGTTTGCATAGTCTCAAGTGTGATAGAAGCCTCCTGGCTTTGAGGAGTCTTATCAACCCACGTAGCCAAATTGGTTGCTCTTAGAAGAGCATGCTGTGTTTCTGAGCAGCTTAAAGTGACAATTTTCACTGATAGCCAATATGGGTTTGGTGTTGTGAAACAGTGACAACATTTATCATTCATTGAATACATTACAGTTGCCAGCAAAAATTGCCATTGTGAAATGCCTAGCCCATAGGAAATCAACTGATTACCCTGGGTAATACCTATACAGACAAATTTGTTAGGTATTGTGCTCTTAGCTGTATCTCTTTAATAGAGAGTGGAACAGTGATACGCAGGATGAGACAAGCCACATTTTCTTACTGAATGCTGTTGACACATGGGAGGAAGTGGAAAGATTGCAGGAAGAAGTGGCAGAGGAAGAACAGAAGAGTTGGATTAGAACAGGATGTGTCAAACGGAATGAAGATGACATTTGGGTTTTGAGCGATGGAAGAGTAGTGTTATCAAATAGCTTACTGTCTTCGATGGCAAGATATTACCATGGACTGGCAAACATAGATAGAGACGCAATGGTCAGAACATTCAGACAAACATGGCTTATTCCTAGATTTAGAGTGATCGCTGAAGCCACATGTCACCGCTGTGTCACCTGTGAACAAATTAACGTAGGGAAACGTAAATCTGTTACACTGAGTCGGCTAGGAGGAGCATTTAACAGAATGCTGTTGGTTTGTTGAGCTGCCAGTGTGCAATGGACTGATATGTATTTTAGTTATTATCTGTATGTTTTACACTGGTTTGAGGCTTGTCCCATTAGGAGAAATTATATTCTCACTGTAGTGAAGCAGTTACTTAGAGAGTTGATTCTTAGGTTTCGATTCCTGACTTCTCTAGAATCAGACTGAGGAACTCATTTCACCAGTGAGGTTGTAAAATGGTTGTGCAGCATTACACGTTCAGCAAAGATTGGACTGTAGTTATTGTCCAGAAGCTTCAAGTCTGGTAGAACAGATAAATGGAACACTGAAGTCCAGACTGGCGAAAGTATGTCCATCAACAGCAGTAAAATGGTCAGATGCATTGCCTCTTGTTTCGATCAGTATGCCCAGCACACCTGACAGGAAAACAGGATTGTCTCCTCATGAAATCATCATTGGGTGCTATGAGATTGCCAGCAGTGCCTGCAAATGCGCTTGTGAACATTAAAAATTAGTTGGTACTGGACTTTGAAAATCTCATTGCTAGTCAATGAAGCGAGACATTACATTTTGGAAGTGCTTATCAATGATTGGGAACTGTGCCTTTACTAGAGGCATTTAAATCTTTTTTTAGAAGTTTTTGAATATTTGCAAGCAGAGAAACTCTTGAAGAACTTTCTAGAAGATCAAGAAACTGTGTGAATAATGTAGATTTTCCTAGTATATTATGATGGAAAGTCTTCATTTTATTAAAGACCTGAGGCGAGTATTATGCTTTCTCTAACTTGCTTTAATTCAAACAGCAGCAGTCAAGAAACTACAACTCCCATAAGGCTTGAACACAGAAAGCCAATGGGAGACAAAAACGTAACCATTGAAGCACCAATCAAAACAATAGGAGGTATGTAATCACTAAGCTTGACTGCGACCAGCCCTCTTTCTTGATGCGAGAAGGCTAGTGAGTGCAAGAAAATAATGGAAAAATAGCTAGAATTATTGCAACTGCTAAAGTTAATGAACAGATATCTTGAATTAAGTCCAGACAAAAACGGAGTGAAGAAGACATTCAGCAGGTAGTAGAGAGACTCCGCTGGTAAGGAGGCGATTGTCCAGAAGAGAAGCCTGGGTCCGACAGAACCATCCTCCAATCATGTAGAAGATTGAGACGGAGTGGAGGTTGCTGTGAGGGAGGGAAAAAACAAGACAAAATCAGAAAAGTCTCCTTGTTGAGGTGGGATGATACTGGCCTCCGTGTCTTTAATAAAATTAAGACTTTCCGTCATAATATACTAGGAAAATCTACATTTTATGTCAAGAACAGAGGCTCATATTATGCTGTTTTAAAGCATATTAATCACTACTGAAGTTGCAGTATGAACTGATTTACAATAAAATGTCCTGAAAATATTATCATTGGACCAGTCGGCTGATCTCAGAATGTCCTCTAACCTAGAACCAACCCAGAAAGCTTTGGAAACCATAGCTCCCCTAGCAGAATGAGCCCCAAAAATGGAGGTGTCTATACCCACTAAGGACATTACCCAACGAACCCATCTGGCGAGTGTCGCCGAAGAGACAGGATTATGGGGTTTCCTGAAAAGAAATAAGTAGCTGGGTAAGAGAGGACGTTCTGAGATTAGCTGTGCGTTCTTCATAACATTTGAGACATTGTCTCACACACAATTTAGGTTGATTGGGAAAATACCGATAAAAAACTGTACGTAAATTAGTCTTGGTACGTTTTTTAATGGAGAACAACCCCCCATGGGGGCAAACTGTTGAGAAGTAACATCTAACGTCTGATAAACGTTTAATGGAAACTAGGCAAAGTAACATGGTAAGTTTCGCTGAAAGCATTTTTAAAGACATTTCAGAATTATCTTGCCAAGACAAGAATAAATTCAATACCAAATTGACATCCCATAACGTTCAGTATTTAGGTAACTGAGGAACCGAAAATGTTACTCCCTTTAATAGACAACAAAGTAGTGGGTGTTCACCCACTGGTTTTCCGTTGATATAGGTGTGATGCATAGAAATAGCTGATCTATACAAATTAATCATCCTGTACGACTTACCTGCACAAGCTTGTGCTGCCAGATATCTCGTTGCGAAGACAAAATTCCCATAGGCTTTTTGCTAGGTCTGCTAACGGCTTTGATCTGGTTCCTCCTAGATGGTTTATGTAGCGGACAGCCGAAGCATTGTCCATCCGGAGGAAGATGGTACACTGCACTCTGTCTTTTGCCAGGCTCTCTGTCTTTTGCCAGGCTCTTGATTGCAAAGGAGCCCGCAAGCATCTCTAAATAATTGATGTGCAATCTGGACTCCTCTAACGACCATGTACCTCCAGTCGAGATTGGACCACAGCGGGCGCCTCAACCCGTCAGGCTTGCATCGGACTCTAACACAAGATCTAGGGCTGATAGAAAGATAGCTCTGCCGTTCCAAGCATCTAAATGGTCTATCCTCCACTGGAGTTCTAGGCGGGATTCTTGATCGAGGATGATCATTTCCCAATAGGAAAGACCTTTCCTGAGATGGCAAATTTTTAGCCTGTGGAGTGCTCGATTACTTGCAAAAGATGGAGGAGTTTGCAAAATGCTACATGTGCTACATTGTTGCACAAGCATCCCCAACAAAAGCAAGGACATAGGAAAGTTCATTTCAAACATGACTGGAAGAACTGACAGCAACGGGTTCATGGAAAGCTATTGGAAATGGGTTTACAGCCTTTGGTAGATTTCTTGGAAATCTGGAAATAGGTATTGTAGAAACCATACTGGGACCCCTATTAGAAGTGATCTGATCAGGCCTAGTTCCATTTGAATTTTACAATTTATATAGGACACTGAAAGAGAAAAGAGCTTAGAATATATAGAGAAGGGAAGAGATGGAAATGGAGACCAGGAGAAGTCTGTATTACTGTATTGTAAAGCAGTTAGAAGAATTCAGAAGATCTTACATTAAATGAACCTCTTACATTTTGGGCTGTCTCACTGAAAATGAGAGTAAGAGCAATTTTTGATGGCATAGTTGCCATCAAAGGGGGGACTGATGTAGTCTAACCTTTAGTAGAGCCCCTCAGGTCACAAAAATGATCAGAATCTTACAGTTTATGTTTTATGTTAATCATAGTTTTAATGGTTACAAGTAGAAAGCTGCGCTGATACACAATTTAAATGTACATTTGCTTGTATTGCAGAGGTTGACTTAGGCGGCATTTGAATTTAATCACAGGTTAGCTGGATAAAATTTATGTTATAAGGGAATTTAGACTCTAGAGTGACAGTGCATATTTCTTATGATTAGTAAATTATTAATGAGTTTTAAAATAAGTGCAAAGTGAGAGAAATGCAATTCTCTGTTGTATCTAATGAAATGCAGTGACAACGCTTTCCATTTTAAATGAAATGTATTATTCATATTAATGAAATATTATTAATGCTGAAATTATATTTTTCCAGATTATTTTTGTCCTTTTTCTGCTTTCCATATTTTGCCCGCATGCGTTTTTCCCTACACATCTTTCCCTGAGTTGTTCAGTTGTAGGGTTGACCTGTGCCCAGCCAAAGATTATTGACTCTGTTATTTTTAATTGGGTTATGAATAATAACTCAGAGCAAAGTATCATCTCTCTAACCCAGATATTCTTATCAGTGCTCAGCATTCTTCTTCTTGAATGCTTAGTTTTATTATTGTTAGTTTGCGTACATTTATTTTGACGCCCTGGGCAACCCTTGGTGATTATGTATCTTCACAACTTCACAACTTGGTTTTGCACATTGTCTACATGACTTTGAGCTTGTGTTTTTAATACATTTTTAACTTTATTTTCTGATTGGAGTTTTCCTTCTGTGGCCACATTGATCATGGTGTTTAAATTGTTTGGGGTGGTATTGACATTTTGTTGATGGTTCTACCACACTACTAACGTGGCCCAAAGGTTCATCAACCTCAAAGAGCATTGATCCCTGTAATGGATGAAAATGCTACAACAGTTCAATGATCCAAAAAGAATCACATTAAGCTTGTCAGAAGACAAAATGCACAATTAGTGGAGATTACAAATTATTAGACATAGAGCCATAGCTATGTTGCCATGAGACATAATGCAAACCAGGCAAATCGGATTCCTGGTCGATGGTCCCAATCTCTCAGCACACCTCTCACTCATGGGGATGAGGAATATGATCCTACTAATTCATATTGCTATAAGGGGGTTCTGGTGACATCATAAACTATGAGGCTGAAGACCAAGGACCTTATTCACAAAGGTAAATTTACATGTGTAGATCTACTCACAAGTAAATCTACTTGTATTTCTAGGTGTAAATCTCCAATTTTTTGCTATCTGCCATTTCAGAGTGTAGATTTACACCTCCTACAACTGAATTTATGAGTGTGAAGGTACTATTAGTAACTTTCCAGCTGCTGGTGAAGATAACCACCACAAGTACGGCTATCTCCCACAGGAAAGTAATGGAAATTTAATGAACTACATTTAAACAAATAAAGATGTTTGAATGTATAATATAAATGTAAAATAATTTGAAGTAATTAAAATGAACCTAGAAGTAATAATATAAAGGTTTACAACTAGAGGTCAGCTTAACTGAGTTATTCTCTCTGTCATAATTACTCAGAATTACCACAAAAAACCTTGTAACTATGTGTAATTGTGTGAGAAGTGTAGTCCGGCATTTAGAAATTAAATGTACCATTGCATGCAAGAAAATAGCACTAAATTACACAAGACATGAACAGCAGTAGCCAACATACCCTCGCTCTGTCTTAGTTCGCCATTCCTGTTGTAGGATGTGTGCCCCAAGTTACTCTTAATAACTCAAGCTGTCATAATCGCGCAGTTTGGCATCAAAGAGTACTGCCTAATTACTGAAATCACTCCGGCATAACTACAATTTCACCCAAACCAAGTTACAACACATTAGCTCCTCAAAGTAAATTTGTATTGTTATAAAATAATCTAAATATATTAATTCATTTATAAATATGAATTATTAAAAATTATTTTATGATTCACATCTATTTCATTGATTGCAACAACACTCACCCACATCCAAAATGTGGTGAGGGGAGGAGGAAATTTAAAACCGAGGAAACGTGGGGCTTCGTAGGAGTGGGTGGGTAGAGGGTTAAGGGAGGGGGAGAAAAAAGTGAAAGGAAGGTGGTGGGTGAATAGGGAGGAGGTTATACCCAGGGGATCTGTTCATCCATCATTAGTGTTGAAGCAGCTCTGTGATTTCAGATAGATTGTTCTGTGCACTCGGACATAACAATCCCCTGCAATCAGTCCGCTTCCAGTGAGTTTTGTGGTTCTCAGCCTCACATCAGCCTGAGTAAACGTAGGTACTGGGGGCACGTAAGCTCCCAGAATTCCTGTACAATGAAATGGATACAAGAGGTCCATAATTTGTCAACTTCTGGTAATCTGCGTTCAAGAGAGGCTGCACATTTCTCCATCCCAACCAATTTCTATAGTTTATCTAGCCAGTCTGAGTGGGTCGGCAAAGAGTCACTTCCCCATTCAACTGTGACTTAGAAACGCACAGGGCCATGGCGATGGCTTTCCCTTTTGAGAACCGTAGTGGGTATTTCTAAATATTATTTAAATAATAAAATTATAAACCCTCATTAACAAGTTATTTTTATTTAATTTGTAGTACACTTGGTAAAAAGTTATGTTTTTATTTAATTTAAATATTTATTTTAAAAAATAAGTTTATTATTCAATTTAAGAAACAATAATTATGCTCAATTTTCACGATAAATATATATATGGAGGCCTGATGAGGCAGCAGTGTGTTGGGGGTAAATGGAGGATTTGCCTTTATAGATATCAGTTGAGAAAAAGGTTCACACGGCTGTTATGTGTGCTTTGGTGAGGGGATCTGTAATTATTACCTATTGTCTGCGTTTAGAAAATGTAACTGCTTTACTGAAAGTATGTTCTCGTCTAAATAATAATTAAACATGTTAGAGCTACCAGAAAGGAGCAGGGCTACATTCAAACGGGCTGAGCTGAAACTCTACAAATGTTTCTAGAAGATGCAGAACTGCATCTCTAGTGCACCCACTTCTGAAAGTGTGTGACAAAAATAACAGTGATCACAGCAGAAGAAACATTTGGGTCAAATACAGGACACAATCAAAGTAAACAATTGCCTCTTTCAGATGTGTTTGTTGTAGTGGGAAGCAATGATTCACAAAGGACCTATTTCAACTACTTGCAAATATTACTTTGCTATTTAACCAAGATAAATAGGCGTGTCTTGGTAATGTGAAGTTGAAATAGGTCACTTGTGAATCATTGTTTCCCACAATAATACTTCCGATGATTCATTAGCCATCCTATGTTTACCCTGGTTCTTTTTTTTTTACATTGATGTTGTTGACACAATCGTCAAGCATGCACTAAAGTAACAGAATAATGTTGCCCATTAGAAACAGGATAGCATGGAGAATAAATATGACTTTAGTTTGTTATGTGATGCAAATGAGCATCTAATCTAAGTATATGAGACGGGATATGCGACTGATGATATTATGGATCTTGTTCCATACATCACATGGTCACCTATGTTTTGCCGCTGTTTTACACACGTGACTGATCACAGGTAAACGTCAGTTTGTTGTGCGAAGAAACAGAACTTTTAGGCCTTGTTAAAATAAAGATGGCTCGGTTCGGAGTGAGACGTTTGATGCAAACAGTTCCACAGTATGGCTGCCTTCTCCGAGGCCAACTCTGATTTACCTACAGCACTGGCCCACGAGAACAGAACCAGAGAGGTACCCTAGGATGAGAATGAGGTAAGATTTCCCCACATGCACATCTCGAAAACTGTGACAGTTGAGCTGCATCCACACCTGCCATGAAAACCTACAGTCTGAAAAATGAGGAGCCTGCCCCATTCTAAAGTGTAGCTGCCCTGCTCAAACCAAGATGCACTGCACTGAGATGGAATTTCATATTCATATTCTCTTTATTTGGCGAATCTTTGACATCACTGATCATAAATATACATTCATATAACATGAAAATAAGATTATAAAAGCAAAAGAATAGCAGTGACTATTAATAACACATAAAAAATAATTTAAACAAATTAACTAGCGGGCGCATCCACCTTTTAGAGCATTCTTAGCCTAATCTTCCACTTCACCATTAGGAACCGTGAGGCTGGGAAGATCACAAATTGCCAATGGTCGGACTTAACCATGCTAAGGGCTTCCCTGAAGTCTCTGACACAAACATTTTGACAGGGTCGAGCAATCCACTAATTTGTTATAGCACAGTAACCGGGACATAACACAACATGTTCAATTGTTCCAGGCAAAGATACATAGAATGGGCAGTTATCATCTCTTGGGTTTTCCATTTGCCCCCAACTAGCTGTAAACGAGACAAGCAGTAAGGTCCTATACCTAAATTGCAGATAGAGCTTCCTGGAAATAGGGGGTTCTATTTTATCAAGGAACTGCTCTTTCTGAAAATAATTTTTTACCCCTCAGCACTAGGAAGGCCGACGTCAAAGGACCCATGGTAGATTGGCATTGCAGTAAGCCTATTTGGTGCTGTCAAAATGCTTTTTTTAATCAGCCCTTTAGATGTCACACTAGTCTTTTCCCGGCAGTCCACAAACAATCAAGCCCAATGTCCACTAATGTTGTTCTCACATGCTCGATCCATTGAAGGTCACTTGCATTTAGAAGGGACAAAATTTCAACCATCCCCTGCTGGTAGAGGCTCAGTTCTGGAGTTGTCCACAGTCACCTCCAGAACAAGAGGGGTCATAGCCTAGCTACCTGCGTAATATTTTTTTTTACCTCATATCTAATCCCAGGGGAAGCAATGGTGTCCTGGTTGAGAGGCCAGTCAATTATCTCATGAAATGTTTTCAACAACATCTAAAGCTGTAGTTTTCTTAAGGCCCCAAAGTTCCTCATTGTACAGTGCAGACCCAAGTGATTGACAGTTTCAGATCTGCTGTGACGGCAAGATAGAGAGAAATTGGGAAGGTTTAAATGTCTTCAATAGTCTTCCAGTACTCTGCTCTAGTCCTGGTTTACACCTGGTGATGTAGGTCTGTCAGAGGACCTCATATAAGCTGTCAAACCTATCCAAGATTTTTGCAGTCCAAAAGGAGACTTAGATAGGAGCAGCGTATCATCAGCAAACATCAAGGCAGGAACTCTGAGGTGTGCCTAGCAGGGTGCGTCCAACTCAACATGGTCCACATACGTTACCAAATTGTTTATGAAAAGCAAAAACAAGGTGCGGGCCAAGACACACCCCTGCCTAATTGAAGTTGCTTGCTGGGTCACTTTTCACTATTTCTACAAGAAAGACCTTTATTATGCGCCTGAGACCTTGCGTGAGAGAAAAGCTGAAAGGTTTCTGGGATGAACCACTACATTTAGAGGGTTGTGTTAGACTCTCTTTCTCTCTCGAAATTTACTGACTGATGAGTTTATTTATTGTGTGTTACATGTGTTGACTCTAGGTAAGCATGTAAACTTGTTTCTCCCTTGGGCCAGGGTCGCTCCCCATGTGGACACATTACTGATGCTCGTTTCTGCCCCCTATGGCAGGATCATCCTATTTTTGTAAGGCCCATCTGCCCCCAAGTGGCAAACTAAAGCATCTCATCCCAATGGCAAGCAAGAGGACATTTGATTCTTTTGTGTTTTGATTTTACATTTGGAACAATAGAGCTTGGCTAACTCCCAATATCGCTCCACTTGGAATGGTGAGCAGCTGCACTTTTTGCTTCTCCCTGAGCTTACCCTACACGCCCTTGCTGTCACTGAAAGAACAAAGATGTGCTATGTGGCAATTTAGTGAGCTTAAAGTAATACCTCATTCTAGGGTTTCTTGAGGTAATAGACAATATTGCTTTAAGTAAACAAAAATATGAATGACTAAAAAAGCATATTTCAAAGTATTTTAGGTAAAATAATCCTACTTGAAAACACATATTTTTAGAACCCCATCTTTTTTTATTTTCGCTTACCACCAACTTGCAGCAAAACTGGTGTCATAAGATTGGGACAGTTTGACTCCATACACCTCCATTGCAAAAAGCTGAGGCTTATGTGCAAGTTTTTTGCCAGCAAGGTGTGAACCCTGCAGCACCTTGTACATCACTTCTGTGGGGGTCTGTAGCTTCCATCACAAAAGTATTTGCCGGGGCAAAAATATTAGGGGTATGTGTCTGAGGATTCACTATAAACAATGTGGTGTACCCAACTAAAAAGGTAGAGGGTGGACAGGAGAAGCTGGGTGGGAAGGGCTACAAGCTTTCCACTGCACAGTGACTAAACAATATGACCTCACAGAAGTATATTAGGGGATCAAAATAAACTACACAAATGGCAGTAGTGGGTGGTGATGGAACACCATTAACTATAGCGATATACTTGTGTCAAGTATACCTTGAAATACTGCATTACATATATGAAAAGTACACATGCAGACTAGTGACATTTGGAGACTATGGATATGCATCACTTCAAATAATGAGAATGATACAAGGGCAATGGACCTACCTTCATTAAGCACATATTCCAATGCACCCTCTGTACCTTCCTCAATTTTCTTTTAAGCTTCAACGCAAAGGTAGCTTAGACACACCACTTTTCTGACACCCTAATTACATTGGTCCCTGCTAAAAGCTGACTGTAGAACCTGCATGACTGTTTTGCAGGGAGCACTGCACATTATAAATCCAACTCAAAAACAGTCTGTTTCTGGAAAGGTCCACCCTGGAACAGTAGACCAGAGCATATCTGAGGCTCTAGGAGGATCTGATATACCTATCAGATGGTTCCACTGTTATATGTGACAAAAGTATCCATTCATGACTCTTTACCAACAGAAATTTGTATAAAAATTGTATTCTGATATTTGTAGTTTACTTTTTAAATGTTCTTTTCACCATCAATAGTGCTGTTAGCTAAAAAGTTAAGACTTGCTAAGGGTGTCATGCATAACACTGAGCTACTTAAGGCTATTCTAGCAGAGGTTAGTGCCAAGGTTGAAACAGGGGAAACTCTACTGCGTAGTTAAAATTGAAAGCATAAAACAAAGAACAGTGTTGAGGGCGAGTGTACGAGTCTGGCGGTTTGAAACCCGGGACTGAGACCCAAGGGGAGGAGATTGCCGCAAGGCTTGCGGGCTCCTCCCCAGCCCCATTCCAAGCTTTCCACTGGGTTGACTAGCAGAAACCTCCAAATCAGAGGTTTCCGCCAGTCAGCCCAGTGGAAACTGTGCAGCAGCATTGGTCTCGGCTCTTTATGGAGGCGAGGCCAATTCCATGCACAGAGGGTACTCCCAGCTGAGCCTTACTTCAACAGCATCCTACCCATCAGGATCTATGATCCTGGCAGTGGAGGCGGTACCCTGTTGGTCAGACCCAAGGTCGTAATATGGTGGTAGGGAATGCATGGCGTATGGCGGTCCCACTGCCACCGTGGGTTTGGCGGTCCTTGTACTGTCAAATTCATATTGAGGCCCTAAATAGTCAATGATCTGTGCAGATATTTAAATAAAATTGGCTTTCCACCAGGATAAACAGGTAACTTTTAATACACTCCAGCTTTGCACTGAATGAAGCAATATTAGTGCAAAGTGATTTGTTCTGCAGTATTTTCAACCAGAGGCAATGCTTCTTTACAACCCCATCCAGTTCAGTTACACAGTGCAATGTTTTCCACTGATTTTGTTACCTTTTAGGCAACAGCATTTTTCATGCTGTTATTTTTTATTTCATAGTTTTATTGTAAAAGCTAAAATACATTTCCTAAAAAGCAAAGTGTTGTTGGTGAAAAAATGGTACTTGCTAAAAATCGCCAATTGTAGCTTGGGGTCTCTATGCAGGTGTAGCTGTATAATAGGCACAACAGCTGACATTTACACTCATGAGGCACTCAAGCAGTACCTGAATCACTTTGTAAGGTTACCAATAGTTTGCTATAGTGGCAATTTAGTGACAGTTTCGGCTCTAGAGAAGTGTCAAGACTAAAACACCAGGTCATGCATGATTAACTGACATGTTCAGTGTATAGAAATAGTTACCATTTGATCATGGATGTGCACAAAGTCCCTGAAGACTGAGGAGTGGCATGATGTCTGGCGACCAGGTGCAGGATCACAGCTGGGTGTCATGCCACATGTGATACTTTAGCCAACATTTCCTTTAAATGCTGAAACTTGGAGTTTTATCAAAGCATGAAATGTACAGTTAGATAAAAAGTCACAAATGGGTAAGGGTGTTGTACCTGAACAACTTGGGATCTGTACAGATTAGATACATACCAGATAGCACGAAAGTAAGGACATAAGCTGTGTTGCTTGACAGTGAAAATTCTTCTGTAGTTATACTTCATACTCTCTGTTCGAAAGTGGTTTGTGAAATGCTTGTGTATTTTTTCACGTGGATAAAATTGCATTTTTGAGTTAAACGTTTGCCACTGAAAAGATTCACAAGCATTTCATAAATCACTTCAGATCAGGATGTAAATAAATAAATAAGTAATTTTGATCGTGGTGGAAGACACACAACACACACGACTTGTCACTCCAAATGTCACAAGCTCCTAGAGCTGCCAGGCTTGCAAGTCATTTGCTGTTCATGTAATGCCTTTGCTCAGTACAACTGGGGCCTGACTAGTGGCATGCAACTTTAAATAAAACATGCCTAGTTTGCTCTGCTCCCGCATTGCACACCACATTCTGTCGTTGACAGCACACTACAGAAAGGCACTGATGTGAAGAACGAATCTGACCAGTTAGTTCGGGCCTGATTGGCAAATATATCAAGGAGGTGTTCCACACCCCAAACATACGCCACTAGCTGCAATATAAACGAAAGCCTCCCTTTTCCAAAATGAAGTTAAAGAACAAGAAGATGTCTCCCTATTCTTTTTTCATCCCTTTTCTGGGCTGCTAGTGAAGATTTCAAACCAAGACTGCCCCATACTGTGTATGGCTTCCATGGAGAAGCCAGAGCCATAGGGATACCAAACACTTACTTGGCACAGGTACCTTACTTGCACTAATGATTATTACCAAGTCATCATGTTGTGCTGTTTAGTAGGGTTTGGTAAGCAACACTTGATAATGTCTGGGGAGGGATCATTCCAGTCAGTTTGTTTACCAAGACTAAACTAGCGCTCCCCCCAAGGGCCACCAAAACACCGCCCACCCACCTGGGCAGGGATGGCAGCCGAAGCGGTTATGCTGCCACCCCGGAACCTCCCTAGCGACATCTGATGGCATCAGCGCACACCACTCCCAGATGTCATTAGAAGTGGTCCAGACTCCCTGGAAGCTATGCTTCCAGCACATCCTGAGGAGAAACTGATTCGTTTCTCCTCGGGAAACGGGAAGGGGGGGTCAGAGAGGCATGAAAAGAAAGGAAAGGCAAGGCTTTTCCTTTCATGTCTCTTTGAGCATTCCTGCAGCACGATCATGTGTTGAAAATTTTGATTTTCGGATTCAAGTCTGTCTGTTCCTGAAAGCTAGAAAGATGGTGATTTCAGCACCATAACCCCTTCGCTGTTGCCATTTGCAGGGAAAAAACATGTGCTTTCTTCTGCAGCACTTTTTTCAAATTTTTCCCAAAAAAAACTAATTTTTGCTGTATTTTGGCTAATTTCTTGGTCTCCTCCAGGGGAACCCATAACCCCTGGGTACCTTTAGAATCCCTAGGATGTTGGAAAAAAAGGACGCAAATTCGGCGTGGATAGCTTATCTGGACAAACTTTTAAGAGGGCATAAGCGCAAACTACCCCAACTAGCCCAAAAAAAGGCTTGACAAGGATGGGAGGGGGGAGAGAATGCTTGGCAGTGAAAGGATTAAAAGGATTAAAAGTGATGCACAAGCAGCGCAAGGGGCTTGTAAATAACCCCCATTGTTTTCCCCGGGTGGGGAAGTGCACCATTCTCGGAGGTGCTGCAATACCTGGTTAATGCGTAGAGTGGAAAACAATTAACATGATCCTTATCAACCGTTTTTCCTTTTTTAGTTTATAAAATGTGTACCGACACTCTGTGTTCAGAGATGTGGTATTTTTAAACTATACTGCTGACGTTTTGTAAAGATATAAGCAATGGACATTCAAACGGGTCCCTTCTGGGCACTATAGTCATGTCATTAACTTTTCAGGCAAAAACACTCATTGATTTCTGAATCATAAGGGGCATATTTACAAGCCCCTAGCGCATCCTTGCACCACATTAGCGTCATTGTTTTTTACACTAATGTGGCGTTAATAAGGCATTTTTGCTGTGCCATATTTACAAAGTGGTGAAATGCATGCATTGTGCCACTTTGCACCCCCTTGCACCACATTATGCCTGTGTCAGGCATGATGTATGCAAGGGGGTGTTCTGGCACTAGGTGACTCGCAAAAATGGCCCAGTGAAATTTAAAACATTTCACTGTGCTATTGTGTGCATCATTGTTAATGCCTACTCAAAGCAGGCGTTAAAATGAAGCACCCACAGTAACCTATGGGCTGCCTTGCACTTTGCTGCACTAGCGTAAACGTTTTTGATGCCAGTGGTGCAAAGCGCCAAAATAGCGTTAAAATTCTGATGCTATTGTCGTAACAACCGCCATGATGCACCATATTGTAAATACGGCGCACACATGATGTTGTTAGGCGGGGCAGGGATGACACAAGAAAACGGGTGCATCAGTGCTGATTCTTGTAAATATGCCCCAAGTGTAAAAGCATTAAGGCAACTATGTTGTTCCTGCTTACATTTCACCTGCTTTACTTAATCTTGCATTCCCTATAATAGTTCCTGTTTTCCAGGATGTTGTTACATCTTTTTTTCAGACAGCATATTACTCTTGTCTTGCCTCCCTCATAATTTATTTCCAATTTTTTTGTTCTCCAGCACTGCAAGGTAATACGAATGGCAAGAGCGCTATGCAAATATCATCACTCCACTACATACAACAACAAAAAAGTAAAAAAAGATTGTCATTTTCACACCAAGAGCTCTATCTTTCACAAATGCGAGACCGATTGCATTGCAAATGCGTGTTTAAATAATATTCTCAGTCAATAAAGTGTCAGTTTTACCTAATTTATTTTACACAATATTCACTTGTAGTAGACATGGTCTTGTAGTTTTGTTTGCATTCAAAATCACAGCTTTTTAGTTTTGTATTGATGTGACGGTTGAAACTAAGATATTAAGTGCATTAAGGCTCAATGCTTTTCATGCAACCAAATTCACCTTTAGCTGTTCTTTCATTACACAACACCTTGGTTTCAGTTGTAGGCTTTCAGGAAGAACACAACCGTATACTCTTGTTTTATATTTGTAATCCTGCCTTTCTTTGAAAGTGTTACACAAATGTTCACTAATCTAGCACATGAGTAGAGAGAAGGAAGAAGAAGGAATCACGTGCTGGAACAGATCTGCCCCAGACTCCCCAGTGGATCACACTTGTTCCACAGCATATGCTGCTGTGTCCAGTGCTTTTATGTAGCACCTCTGCATATTCGGTGCACAAACTTCACTGATAATGGTGCAAAGAGGGGGCACTTGTTCAAGAACAAGGTAGCAGCTATTGTATCTAGGCCCATTTTGACGTGCCCACTGTTACAGTAGCTCACTAGGATTTTAGCTCAATGCACACAAACAGCTCCTTCAGTTCAGGTTTTCATACTTAGCATTCAGCAGCATTGTGTGCGGCGTCAGTGTGCAGCTAGACTATTTTCGAATGTAAAGCCCTATGGTGCCATATCTTAGGCTGCTGAACAACAGGCTTAAAAAAGGCTGACTGGGAAAGGGAACTGTTTATGGCTGATGGCAGATAATATGTTGCTGTGTGACAAACACCTGTACAGAATACTACTGTGGCTGGAATGTAGGACTGAACACTGCTGCCAAGCTGCTCGGTAATAGCTGCACACAGGTCTATTTGAGAAGCAGAGAGCGTGAAAGTAAGTGGGCGTGAGGGTTTGGGTGGATGGGGGAGGTCAGAGGGTGGAGATGTGCTCTAGTTACTGGCTTGTCATTTGGAACCAAGAGGCCTGAGATCTAGTCATGGCTTTACCACTTTGCCAGTGTTGTGGGAGACTGGGCAATCATTCATCTGTGTGTTTGATTTCCCTTTTTTGCCAAAATTTGCAGTGCTTATAAACCCCCCAAACTCCAGTATTGAAATAGATGTGCACGAAGTTGCCCTCTGTTTTTAATTTCGTGAAACAAGAAGTATGTGTACGTAGCCAGTGTGTCTTTTCCATGTGAGGGCATACTTCTTGTCAAGAAAATCACATGGGATACCAACAGGAGACTGTTTTGTGCTGAAAATGTCTCTCACTGAAAACAAATAAAGCGAGAGAACATTGCAAAATTTTGCAAAACACAAAGTTCACACATTTTGGAGGTTTAAACTAAATTTTGCCCAATGCCTAGTATCAAGTAGGCAGTTCTTTCTGTTGCGCTATTGAAACCTCATTCATTAATGTGGTCCAGTGCCCCACTCTGCCCTCATGTCCTCTTTCCCAATGTATACAATGGAGCCTGACAGAATTCACCATAGCGAGTGAGTATGGTGAGACCTGAGTTTTCTGCACAGAGCTTTCAATATAAGTCAGCAAGTAAAGCAAGCTAAGGTGATTGTTCATGGTAGTAAAAAATGCAATTATTGGAAAAAACACTATAAGCTTCACATTTTTTATTTGCTTAATTCCTCCAATTGGCGGATATGTCATGGCCTGATTTGGTGGACGATTAACATACTGGGATGTATTGTTTTCTGTTACTCTTACTATTCAATTATATACTTTTTTGGTAGAGTATAGGGCATGGCCAGCTTTCAACTGGCAGAGAGGGTGAGGCAACCCTTGGTACTGCCCTGTTATGATCATAAATATTTCTAGAGTACTGTTACAAAAGGACAAGAAGCTACCCCTAGAGGTGGGTCTTCTTGTATAAAACATATTGGAAAAGCCAATAGCTCCTGAATAGGTGAGACCTATTGGCTATGCTAGTGCTTGTCTGACTTTCAGATGGTTTAAACTGCCATTTGCCAGTCAACCCTGTGCAGTGCCTAATTTGTTAAAGAATGAGTGCCGCTGCCCAAAATTGTGGTCACAATCCAGCGGTGAGTGCAATTAAATGTCGGCTCCCCAAATTCAAAGGCTGATCGCAGAGGCGGCTCATTCACAATGGTGAAGGAGCGTCACCCCCATGGCTAAGTTTTATCTTTCAGCTCTTGGCTCAGCCATCAGCAGGTGCTGGGAGGGACGGGGCTGGGCCACAGGAGGGGGAGAGGTGAGAAGGAGAGAGGAGGAAGATAGGGGATGGGGAGGAGGAGAGAGTGCACCTAAGTGCGCATGTGTGTTTGGCTGGACATGTCAGGCCCGCCAAACACGCATGCTCACTTAGGTTTCTCCAACCCGGGTGTGTTGAACAGCCGGGCTGGAGAAACCACGCAGAAACCCCAGGGTTGTGTGTGAGCAGCAATACAAGCTAGGTTTAGCATGAAAGCAGTGCCAGGATTGCTGGGGAGGATGTGCTGGTGTCCCAGTGAATACTGGGATATCAGACCAAGAGGAGAGGAGTGAGGCAGCTTCATCGGGAACGGGTATGTTTTTTTTTATTCTCCTCCCCCATCCCTCTCCACCCCTCTCCTAGAGATTTGCGGTGGCCGCCACTGGCTGATAACATTAAATTCACCTCAGGTCTGTTTAATCCACGACCAGACACTCCTTGCCTCTTTATTTCACTCTTGCAGTTTTCAGCTTTCTCCTTTTGTGACAGTTTTTCTGCCTTTCTCTTCCTCTGTCTTTCTTCTTTCCTGTTTTTTCCTCTCTGGATCTTGCCAAATGTCTGATGCAGAAAAACTGAGGCCCATATTTATACTTTTTGACGCAAAACTGCGCCGATGCAGTTTTGCGTCAAAAATATTACCGCCGGCTAACGCCATTTCTGTGGGCCGTTCGGGTGTCAAATTTATACTTTGACGCATGGCGGCGCAAACCACAGGTGTGAGTCATTTTCTTTGACGCACACCACAGCGTCACGTCGTAAAGGAAAATGACGTTAACACCGCGGAAATGACTGTGAGCCGATTTACGACACCGCAAACCGGATATGCGGTGTTTTTTGACGCAATACCGTCAAAACTCGCCGCAAACACAGCCATTTGTGCAGAGGAGAGCCAAAATGGATCCCAGATGCTTGTACAGACCCCAGGAAGATGACAACAGACCAGGAACCAGCCAGGAGGACCCACACAAGACCCAGGACAGGGAGAAGAAGAAAAGAAAGTGTTGCAGGAAATCCTGGTTAAAGAGCTGACGGAACACCAGCACCAACTGTTTGTCACCTCAAAGTTGCCAATCAGTAGCAGAGAGGCAATATGGCAACAAATTGTTGACAAGATTAACAGTGTGGCAGAAGTACGCAGAACAGTCATCGAGTGCAAGAAACGCTGGCATGACTGCAAGCGCAGGACCAAGGAAAAGATGGCCAGGAACAGGAAGGCAGCACTGCAGACTGGAGGTGGGAGTCCAGCACACCAGGAGGCCCTGGACCACATGGAGGAGATGGTTGCAGCCATCATCCCTGAGGAGATCGTCACAGGGATTCAAGGACAGGACAGCGCAGACTACCAGGAGACAACGCACATGCACATGCAGGGTAAGTCGCATGGGGAATTAAAATGCACTAATGTTAACTGCCAGTGGGGGGGGAATACCTACTACACAATGCTTGTAAGTAATCATATACATGGCGTGGCATGGGTAAAGGGGCACGGCACAGGGGCATGGCCCATTCAGAGGAAACCTGGGGCACACCACTACACAACACCAACAACCTTTCCATGGGGGTATGCTGCCATGCCAACGATGTTGCACAGGTAAAGCTACGCCAGGAGGGAAGGGCACAACGTCAAACTGACATCCCGTCACACGTCAGCCACTATACTCCCTACATTAACTAGGGCCCAATTAACAACCTCTAGCCATACCGACAACTGGAATGTAACATTGACAACAGTTGCCACTACCACCTCTGCTGTGTGTGCTGGTCCAGTAGCCAATGGCAGTAACGTCCCCATGGATCATACACACCCAAATTAGAGGGTTTAGGATGACAACATTAACAATCCCCTGAAATCAAGACAAATGTTCCAGTCCTGTCAAATGTGAATGTCCATAGTTGCCGCAAACATCAGCCAATGTCATCCACATTAGGAGGTACACAGCAGTAATGTCACACCCATGCTGCATATGTCAGGGTCCATCCTGTGCCTGGGTCACAATGCAACATCCCAAATGTCATACTGCTCAGACAACAGCATTGAGGGGGAGGACACATGTAACTGGTCACTGAAATACACCTGCACAGTCAGAGAAGGAAATAGAACACTGCTACGACTATCAGGGCAATCCAATGTACAACACATTCCCCAACATCAGCAGTACATATTACCAATGCTGATATCCATATTGTGCCATAACAATGCTATACATAGTATACGCTACATTTCAACTACATATAGGTGGATGTGAAAGATCAGAGACTGGGGCAGGTCCAGATTGTTAAGTGTGCTGCTAGTGCCATCAGAGCACCCACAGCCAGTGAAAGGCCTCACTATGAGAATGGAAGTAGGGGAGGGTTGAGTAGGACAAGAAGGTGGCAATTCACTATTTGGCCAGAACCAACACCTAGAGGAGATGATGCTGACAAGTCCACAAACTGACCACAATACATGTGACATGCAGGTGGGGCATAGGCCTGGGAGAATGCCCATCTGAAAGACTGGAGCAATGAACAGGAACCAAGATCACAATGTGAAAATCATCACAAGGCAGGCATGTCACATCACAAATGCCGCAACACAGACACACTAATTTTACCGTATTTCACTGCAGAGGACGATGGATCTCCTGCGGATATGCCTGTCCAGGACTACCCTGATGAAATGGATGACAAGCTGACAAACATCAGCCACCAGACCCTCCAAGAGGTCCTTGGAACCCTCCAGACCCCACCTTCAGTCACAAGGAGGAGCACAGATACAGCAGCCATCGCAGAGGATCCACCCACCACCCCAATTGTACGACCTGCCAGCTCCAATACAGCTGAGGACTCTGACGACACTGGCACCAGCTTTGAGAGAACTGTAGTCGGAGTACAGCGGGAGCTGGCCAAGGAGGTGTGGGTGGGGATGCAAAATATGGCAGCCAGCCTAGAGGGGATGCGTTCGTGCATGATGTCAACTGAAGAACAGGCAGCAGCTATGCAAGGGCAAACAACTATCTTACAGGAAGTAGAAAAAAGGCTGAAGAAAATCAGCACAGCTGTAATACAGTTGACCCAACACCTACAACAGGAATCCTGTCAACGCGTGCACGAATGCAACATTGAACCCCTCAGGGCCGACCTGGCTGCCTACCATCGTGATGTGGCTGCTATTCTTAAGAACCAGCAGATCCTCTTTGCTGCAGTACTGCCCTTAAGACCCCCACAGGTAGCAGCTACCGGGATGTCTGACTCCACGTCTACACACACTGAGGTGTGTGTTGTCCTTTCACAACCACCACCAACAAGGGCAGATGAGGCAACACACACATCAGAAGATGAAGACGTGGAACAGATTACCTTCACACGTAAAAGTGCCCGGTAGCACTAGTCCCTGCCACATGGCCACCTATTACCAAGGTCCTCCGCTTTGTAACATGCCAGTCTTGCACCAACTGTACTCAAGCACTGTTCTGCAAACCACTGTTTATCTTGTCAGCCTGCCCAGTGATTGTCTCTCACTAACTCATTGGCAAGTCCTGTCCCTCTGCACTGTCTGACACTTCACCCCAGCATGTCCAATGACATGTCCTTTTGCACTTGTGTAGGATCACAATGGAAGATGTCACTATAATGGACTTATAATTATGGACAATGTACATATAGCACCACAGAACTTTTCAATAAATAGCACTTACACCAGCACTTTGTCTCTGTATAATGTGACACAGTAGGTCAGTGAATGTTGCCTCCTATCAATTATCATAGATTGTCAATACAACTGTCCTGAAATAATGTGGGCTGATACCTCTGCAAAGTGGCCTGGATTCGACCATACTCTTCCCTTCCTGAGGGTAACTTCTGAGGAAAAGAGAAACTATACACCATAATGCTGTGTTGGACAGATTAACGCTTCCTCAAGGGATGTCAAAACCAGAAAATAGTGCCTTCAAAATGTTGCTTCAATGCAAAACTAACCTATGTACATTGCCCACAAATATAAACTAACACACACCAAACTGCATGAATGGAGGTGTATGAGTTTACATCCAAATAAGTAATCATGCTGAACAGTGTAACAAATGATCTATGTGAGTTATGTACACTATACAACAAGAGAGTATACTACCACTCACCTTATAGGGGTTTCCTTGGACATGAGACTGCAGTTAGACATAACACAGTGTCCCCAATACCAAATCTAGAAGCACAGTATGTGATGTTGAAAACATACATCACGAACAAAACCCACTTTGGGATCCATAGTAACTGTGATTGGTGGTTGCAATGAATGGCCGAATCTTAGCTAAGTAGCTTTGGGGTCGCTGCCAATGTTACAGCTCAGTTGGGATTTGCTTGCAGAATAGGACACAAAATGTAATACAAAAGAGACACTCTACACTTATGCCAAGGCCCTGATTTACAAGCATGTGACACATACTGTAAAGGGTTACCTACATATTTATTAAACAGTAAAAACAGAAGTGAAAACTCGGGGAAAAGCCTTACCAACCCTAATCTACTTAAACTACTCATTACCCACAACTGTCCCTAACTAACCTAAGCTAAACTTACTTATCACATTTAACAAAACGTTCTAAACATCAACCTCCCACCCCCCCTTATGAGACGTGACACACGGAGGACGACAGATACTAACCTAAACACATACTATCCTATACTAAACAAATATATATATTTTTTGTTGTTGTTGTTTTATTTTATTTTTTATTTTTTTTAAACACAAGAACCCCAACATTGCCCCCTAGCCACCCACCCACACACTTAAAAATAAACAGTAGAAATATTCAAGATCCCCCACCCACTAACACTAACTAAACTAACAGCCTATACTAACCTAACACTAAGGGGGTCATTCCGACCCTGGCGGTCCATGACCGCCAGGGCCGGGGACCGCGGAAGCACCGCCAACAGGCTGGCGGTGCTTCCTGGGCCATTCTGACCGCAGCGGTAAAGCCGCGGTCAGAAAAGGGCAACCGGCGGTTTCCCGCCGGTTTACCCCTGGCCCAGGGAATCCTCCATGGCGGCGCTGCTTGCAGCGCCGCCATGGAGATTCCGACCCCCTTCCCGCCATCCTGTTAACCGCCAGGAACAGGATGGCTGGAACGGGTGTCATGGGGCCCCTGGGGGCCCCTGCACTGCCCATGCCACTGGCATGGGCAGTGCAGGGGCCCCATAACAGGGCCCCATAATGCACACTGCACCCGTCGCACCCCTACAACTCCGCCGGCTCCATTCGGAGCCGGCTTCATTGTTGAGGGGGGTTTCCCGCTGGGCCGGCGGGCGGCCTTCTGGCGGTCACCCGCCGGCCCAGCGGGAAAGCCAGAATGGCCGCCGTGGTCTTTTGACCGCGGTGCGGTCATTCGGCGGTTCCCTCCAGGCGGGCGGCTCCCGCTGCCCGCCGGGGTCAGAATGAGCCCCTAAGTCCCCTAAACCCACAAAGTATAAGAACCAGGAAAGATGAGGGAGGGGAGGGAATCATGTCCGTCTCATAGTCTATAGGTTGGCCCTCCGGAGGGTCCTCTTGATGGAACACACCCGCCGGTTGACCTGTCGCACCTCCTGCCGCAGTCTGCTCATCTTCCTAAGGACACGGTCCAATTTCCGTTGCATTTGTCCAAAAGCAGCAGGGTCAATGACTGCAGCAGGGGTGGTCTGGGTGCCAACCGAGGAAGTATGGGCCCGTATTGTGTCCATGGCTGTGGGCTGCCCTGCAGATGGTGCTGTGCTTGGGCCAGGAGCAGTTGCTGTGGATGGTCCCGCAACGGTCCCAGCTGCTGGTGGTGCCACCTGGGTGGTAGTGGTGGTGGTGCTGGTGGTGGTTATGGTAGGTAAAGAAGAGCCGCTTTGTGCAAATGCCCTCCAGGCTCCGGAGGCTCGTTCATGGCGATATCTGCGGGCCATTTTTCGGTACCCAGACTCGACATCAAGGATGTGGCGGTATCTCATTGCCCGCCGTTGAAACTCCCTGACCTGGATGGGAGTCATATTTGCAGCTGTTAAGACAAATAGAAAATCTATCATTAGGTACTGCATTGTGTGAAATGGCACAAGAAGTAAATCAGACAATACATTTATTGTATTGTACTAGTAACAGCTCATATAATCATACAGATCATTGATTGTCCCTGAGGAAGTACATGGCAAGCCAGCCTACAAAGGTCCTATCACACATAGCACATCCAAACCCTACAAGATGGGTAACAACTGGCATGATTTTGGCATCATAGTTCTGCCAGTTGTCAGCTAACAATCATGCTGCACATCCTCAACCACTGCCAAGGCTGCAAATGTCATTGTACGGGATGGAAATCTAGGGCCACATGATCTGAAAGTTGTAAATGGACTTGCCAGTATAGTAAGCATGTGCTAAACATGAGTGTATATACTAGGTTCAGACAAGTGATTCACTGATTTACAGGTCTGTGTACCAAACTTGTATCATCAGTCCTAGGTACACTATTCACAAACCTATGCCTGTTTCTGAGGGGGGGTGGACTAACAACTAATAATTTCTAACAACAAGGACACCCAGGAAGCTTAGGAAAGCTGGACATGTGTTTGGCCCAGCACACACACCACAGGTAAGGAGGATCTCCAAATAGGAGACAGCTAACCCTTGACCAATCCCATCGACACTCATGTTTGGAAATGCAGACCTTTGTCCACATCATATACTACCAGTAAGCCATGACTTACAACAAACACATAGATGCAAGAACACCCCTGGCCATGAGTTGCATGCACACCTAGGCCATTGCACTCAAGTGCCACATACTTGTAGCACTACATGTGGAGCTACATGCTGCTAGGAAGTTTAACCTACAGTTCAATAAGTACATTAATGAATAGGGAAGCAGAAGTCTGTGGGTAAGCATTTGGCAGCCCCATTCTGGGAGAATTTGGGTCTGACTGGCTGGCTAATTCACTAATTTGGTCCAGTGCGACTCTTTCTGATTCAAGTTTTATCCACATGACTCATCCCTATTCACATTGCCGTGCCTACAGGACTGACATAGAATACCAAAATATGACAATAGGATAAGGATTTGCCAACTCAAAGATGGTGATAAAATAATATTCCAACTATGGAACAAAACAAATGATTGGCCAGAGCATCACACCTTGCTATGTGTCCAACCCACAGGAGTCCATTACACATCACCAGCAAACACAACACATAACAGACATATCAACACTTACTGGAGTTGTCTGGGTCGTCAAATCGATCCACCTCGCCAACAGTGTAGGGTGCCGGTCCACCTGTAAGGCATGGAAGGGAGAAATGTGCTCAATGTCTGTGCATTGTACAACAATGTGTAAGATTACATCAGAAAGTAAAGCCTCTCAGACATGATGATACTGCATCCTACATAGCACGGCTAACATGTACATACTCTGGGTCTCCTGTGAGTGATACACACATATCTGCACACATGCAGTGGCCCTAACTATCATGTGTTGGCAAACATGCTCCTTCATTAGTGAGAAGACATAATCATGGAGTGTATTCGTCTCATCATGTGTGTCCATGAGAGACATCCAAAGCCACTTTCCGTGAGGACTGCATTACCAGTCAACCAGCCATTGTGACCATGACAAATGTATGACACACAGCTACAATGTACAGAGGGCAAGGGACAGTTGTTAGCCCTCAATTTGTTACAGTTCCTTCATTTGATGTGGCCCAGCTATGATGAGTTGCACCAACCATAGAGATATGAACCCATGTGCATACCTTTGGCCAGCCATCCCTAATCGAAATGTGGCACTACAAACTCCAAATACCAGTCTAAGATGTTAGCTGAGCGCAGCTAGAACTTGTTACCTATATGTCCAAATCCATATCAGACATGTATCTGAAATGAAGGAGGGGCATAATAATCCCTAAGATTTGGGGAATTTCCATGATCGGTTTCCTTATACACTCACCAGACACACATGAGACATATGTTCGGGCCACATTGCTAGCATCAATTGACATGAAGCCTGCACTCATTTTCAGCCTCATGTTGTGTTTAGAAAGTCAGTTGTGTTTTGTTGCGTCAACAAATGATGGTAACGAGTTGGAAATTTCTATACCTCACAGGCAACTGTGGCCTATATCTATACATAATTGGCTCCTGATTTGTGTTGCTGTTTGACACAAAGGCGACACTAACTTACATAATGCAAATGTATTCAATAAGTTTGCAGAGCTCTTGCTTCCTAACAGCTAGCAATTGTGGTCCTTAACAAAGTAGACATATGACCCTGTATGTTTCAGTAGCATTCCACACACTCAACAACATTGCCGGCAGATATTGTAAAAGTCAGCTGATGTCACTACAGAGCAATTAAACGTGCACATTAACATGATTTGTACTCACCAACAGGGCCACCAATCACAATCCCCAGGTGGTCCAGCAGATCTTGCTCCCTGGAGACAAGGTCAGCCCAGCGGTGCTTCAGCTGGTGCTCGTTTCTGGGTGTCTTATAAATCCTTTGCAGATGATGCAACACCTTTGCCCACCGGAGCCTCTGTGCCTCAGTGTGATACACCTGTATCACACGCCCACCTGCCTCAATCATTAGGGGTAGGAAATTGCATACAAGTCAAATGAATCCACCCAGCTCCTCCTCTCCCATCCTGCCAAGACGAGGCCTACCCAACATATTTACACCAATGGAGAAATAGGAGATAAAGGGGAACAAAGGAGAATAGGGGGAAAGTAGGGCAGGGAAAAATAAAAAAAACTACTAATACAGCCCAACTATACCCAAACTAACACTACCCACAACAGACTCCCAACAAAACAAAGACAATACTTTACAACACAAATGAGCACAAAAAACACTCAGACAGGATACTTCAACAAGTTTTTAATCACAAAAAGACAATAAAAGGACCACACAGGAGACAAATTCACTAAATATACAGAGACAAATTGAGACACAGCCACACAGTCAGGAAATATCACAGACTGCAAAGTGAAAGTGAAAGTACACCCACTGTACCTATTCTGTAAACAGGATATCCTATTACATCACTTCCTGCCTAAAATGGCGGGCGTTTTTATCGTCATGCGTCAAAATATTTTGACGCATACAGTCTGCGCGTCATTTTATTCGACGCACAGGAGTAGATTTGAGCCAGCATCCATATGTTTCAAAATAGTTTTAAACTTAACCAATTGTCGGAGGTACATTGTGGAAGATACCGCTCAGGGCCAATGGTTCTTTCAGGGCATTATGCGTCGTTTGTCAGCCATAAGCGTAATTCTTAGACGCATGTGTGTCATTTTTTTACGTATATGCGGCAAAATTTCATGCATTAACTGGGTTTGGGTCACTTTACCATTTTAATGTAATATTATAGTTGTGACAATACTGAGATAGGCTGATTGCACCCACTTTGGGCATGACGGTGTATGGGCACATGTGACACATCATACTACTGCGGACCATGATCTGCTACTTCATGTACAGGATTTTCACTCTTGACTGACGCAATAGTTGGCCAAACGTGTGGCCTACATATATGTATTGCACAAATTGGCCATGTTTGGCGTCAGGAGAGGAGAGCAAGGTGATGCACATAAGTACAATACCTCAATGCCTATGGCTCAATGTGTGTGCATTGGTTACTAATATTGTTGTTGACCCACTGTGTGAGCATCACGAGATGCATTATTGCAAATATGCTTGTATGCATGTGGAGTCAATGTGTCCAACCCTCAGATGCAAGTCAGTGTGTAAATGAGAGAGGACATGTGTTAGTCATACATGTAGCAACAACTGCTGTGTGCACTTTCTAGTTTTTAGGTAACATAAACACCACAAATGACAAAGCATGCACCGGATAGATAGCAGACGGTTGTTCATGTCAATGGTCCAAAACTTGGCCATCACATGTCCTGGAATTTTTGATACTGCTTCCTAGGCACTTGTTGGTGAACCCACCATGAGTCAGGCACATGTAAATACTAAGTGGGTACCGTGTTATTGACACGGAGAGCCAAAGATGAACCACATTTGTAATGTCACGCCACAGTTGAGGTCATATGACAGAGCCACAACTCTCCTGTGGCAGTGGAGGACCAGCAGACCAAGCAGCACGTGGCCACATATTTCCAGTGATCAATTGCACAGAGGTGTCTGGTTCATATGTGGGGGCCAATGTTAATCCTGTATATTTTTAGGGGTCTATGTTGTCACAGTTACGTCCAGGTCTAGTCATGAGTCAGTGGTGGCTATTCCTGTATCTACTGAGTATCCTTCTGAGATCAATGGAAGAAAAGCCAATGAGGATTTGAGTACCCACATGGGGATCGTCCTACCCTGTCACTGCAGACATGTTATGAGACTGTCAACAAGGCAACCTTGGTGTGCTGAGTAAGATCATATCTCAGGAGTCTTGTACCGGCAGGTGTCATTACAACATTTGTACACAGATTGGCCTGTAATGTTCCCACTGAATCTGTGTTGATTAATCTTGCAGCTATTCACCATGCACGGCCCATCAATATGTTGTGAGCAATGTGAATCAGCGTGTGAACTGTCAGGGTCCTAACATGTATGGACTTTTCATGCACATTATCTGACGTTGCTGGTTCTGCTGGAGGCACCATACCCAATCCCTGCATACGGCCATTGTACACTGTCACACTTTGTCGCTCATGCATACATGAGACCCAGACAAGGGATAGGCCATGATGTGGGTATTTGGAGACAAGTTCCCAATGATGGTACGATAAATAAGCAGATTATGCTATATAACTTATTTGAGTATGCATTGAAGAACCACCTGACAAAATACCCCCGGAGGAATGAGAGGGTTGGGATAGCAACTATGATACATATGTAGCCACAAGGAACCTTTAGGGTAACGCACAGACAGGTGCCAGTCAGGCTGACAGGATGTAGGGTCAATCATGATCCAGCTATTTCACTAGGTACATACTCAGTGGTCTGACTAAGACTGGTTGGAGGAAGAACAAGACAATTGAGATGGAAAACTGTGTTTGTCCTGTGTTTTGGAAGGTGACACATAAACCCAAGGGCTGTGTTACACAGCTTACTTTTCTGGCAATGCATAACAGTGTAATTGATAAAATGGCAGCTTCTATGCTGCTCCAAGCATCTGTAAGGGCAGTGCATGTTCAAATGGCTGGTCTGCATGGAGGTGCTCACAGGTGTGTGCTGCATCAGTTTCTCACAAGTCCTGTAGGTGAGATTTGAGTTCAAATGGCCAACAGTACCTTTCACATGGGAAGCAATCTACAGGTGAGAACAGGGCTTAGAGACTACAAGCCAGTGCATCATTTAACCTGACGTGCATGCAGACAGATGTACAATGACTATGGCATACCATACTAAAGGGTGAAGCACACTGGATGAATATTGTTAGTCTGTGTGTGTGTGTAGAGGAAGGAATATCTGGGTACACATATTACCATTTCAGGGACCTCTTAAGACAGGTGGGGTGAGACCGGGAACATGGGTGTGTCAGGACTTAGGACATGGGCTGACATGTACATGGAATGTCATGTGCGCAATGCTTGTCATAGCTGTGGCACTTGTGCTCTCTATGTTCTGCTTATATGGAATTCTAGTCACACATGGTCGTTGCAAAGATAGGTGACGTAACAGTTACTGCTGTCAAGGGTGTGGCCATACATTAATGTTACTGTTGCAATAGCACATCCCCTGCCTCATGTATGATGCATTTTGTTCCATCATTGACTGATGGTGTCTTAGTTGTGTGCCATATGCTGCAAAGAATCATGTTGCCAACATGTATGTGTGAAATTGGTGTGGTCCTCTGCTATTGCCCTTCAAAGGTGAAATGTACAGGATATATGTCATTTACAGTGTGTGTGAATGTGACTGTTGAATAATACGCATCACAATTGCTTTGGAAATTTCTGTGCCCCGATCGGTATATCAGCAATGCTCCATAAGGCTACACTCTTGTTCTGATAGTTAGAGATAAAGGTGAGCAAAAATGATCACCCAGACCATGATACAGTGATTATTATGGGTGTTTATTTACATATGTTAATACAGTGGTGATGGTGAGTTGATTCAATAGAAATTGTTGACAATATGTTGGCGCCTACTCAATCCTGCAGCTGTGTTTGGTTGGTCCCCCTCATGTTGATGGCCAGCATCCTCCTCTTCCTCCTCTTCAGGCATTTGTGGCTCTGGTTCTAATAGGGGAATGTTCCTTCGTACAACGTCATGCAGGATGGCACAGGTTAAAATTATCTTGCAGACCATTTCTGGTGAGTATAGGAGGCTGCCACCAGTGATGTCGAGGCACCTGAATCTCGACTTCAGGATGCCAAAGCTCCTCTCAACTATGGTGCGTGTCCTCCTATGTGCCTCATTGTAGGCACGCTCTGCTGCAGTGCTTGGGTTGCCAAATGGGGTCATAATCCATGGCTGGATCCCATACCCCTGATCAGCTGAAAGAGAAAATGATTGAGATCATGTTGATGTAGCTTGCCCCATTAATATCACTTTGCATGGCAGTAGTTCTATTGTGTTGTCTGTGACTCTTTTGTATTATTGTGTTGATTCCTAGGCTTCTAGGATGTACCATTAGCATTGGGTTGTTTCCTTGGCTGAACGAGTGTTTCGCTGCTGACCGGTTGTCAGCGGTATATTTTGGGAGTTGCAGTACAGTGTGTACTCCCTTCTTTGTGACTTGTGATACAGGTGTCCCTGTGTCTTAACTGGGGGTTAGATGATGGTTCCATACACAGAATCAATTCAACAGTGGTGGTAACACGTTTGCATCTATGTACCCTGGACATCCCATACCTTTAGACATATGCAATGGATTAATTTATACATCAGTGAGACGCTTACAATTTGCAAGGTGACAATTAGCCAAACTTCTCCATACGTTGTGATCATTGACGTCTTAACATTTGACTGTGCACTAATTTCACATGTGTGACAAGTTCAGTGCAGACCTATTTCTCTGCCCTTGGCAAGTTAACTCAGGTTGCAACGTCTACCTAGACTACTGCACATGGTCTAGTTCAGCTGGCTAACTTGGTTGTGAGGTTGTCGGTTTGAGTTTCAGAAGGTCCGTATGGCAGTACATCTTTTGTGTGTTTGTTAATTTGGCACAATGCGTATGTGTAGGAATGTGCACCTTCCATATAGTACCATCAAGATGTGTTCTTCGCACAGTCCACTTGCCTCTTGGTAGTGGGCAATGTGAGAGCAGGAGTGATGTGACATATTGGAATGGCCTCAATGATTGCATGTGACCTTTCTTGTAGTCATCACAATGCTATGTGAGTCACGGTGTTTAAGCTGCAGCAAATTACATTCCACACCCCTTACACAGTACGGATTGGCTGGAAGGGTGTTTGTTTGGGTGTTGTTGATGTGTTATTGGAGTTTTATCTTCACAGATGGCATGCCAGTTGGCACCATGTGTTTGCCATTGTGTTGTTTTACATTTTCCCCTTGTGTCTGTGGAGTGGCATCAGTTTTTATTTGGAACTGTCATTTGTCCCTAGGTGTGTCTCCCATTGGGTGAGGATATCAAACATGCCTAGCGGTGTCACAACCTTTGTGTGTTCCTGTCCACATGTCGCTGTCGTGGTGTGTTTGTTGTTTGTCCTAGAGGGTTGTTGTGCAGTGTGCATATAAGTAGGTTTCTGTACTTACCTACAAGTAGTCCATTTCCATATCGTCCATCCTGGAAGTGTTGATTGATGGTACAGTGACGGAAGATGAATGAATCATGTACAGTCCCAGGATACTTTGCCACGATGCTGGTGATCAATCCCTGGTGATCCACAATGGCCTGCACATTGATAGAGTGTGTGTGCTTCCTGTTGCAGTATAGATGTTCAGTTGCAGCAGGTGGCACAAGGTGTACATGTGTGCAGTCAATGGCACCAAGGACGTGTGGAAATCCATTAATGAGGTATGCTGCTTCTGCTGTGTGTTTGGGAAGCAGATGTGGTGGGTTGTGAGTCTGATGATGGCATCCTGTACCTGGGGCAGGAAGGCGGAGAATGATGGCTGTGAGATCCCAGCAACCAGGGCACCAGTGGTTTGAAAGGAGCCACTTGCCAACATGTGTAGTACAGCTAGCAGCTTGGTTTCTGGTGGGATGGTGCGGGGTGTCTGCAAGCTGGGTGCCAACTGTGGCTCAATGTTGCGCAGCAGCTGCTGAATGGCTTGCCAGTTCAACCTGTACCTCTGGATGATGTCATGTTCCCTGAGGCCATGAAGAGTTGTCCTGGTGCGGAATATCCTCTTCTGCCTTCTGCGTTGCCTTTGGGGTCCCTGCTGGCGTTGTGGAAGCTGCTGTTGTTCCTGTGCTCTGCGTCTGCGTGCACGCTGGATGAGAAGCACCTCCATGTCTTCCTTTTGAAGTTCTGCTGTTGCTTCTGTGTGGTTTCATTAAATACAGGTGTGTTTGCCCCATTTTAACGCCTGCCCTGATCCAGGCGTTAAGTTTTTTACGCAAATTGGGCTGTGCGTCATTTTCCGACTCCACCTCATGGCCGTTCGGGATTTTTGCGCGGTAGCATAAATACGGCGCACGGGTGTTTGTGTCATTTTTGGGACGGTAACACCTACCTTGCATATCATTAATGCAAGGAGGTTTCCCGTATCCAGAAAATGACAAACAAGGGTGGGATTTTGACGTCCACGGGCTCGGGCGTCAAAGTTTAAATATGGTGCACGGTTTGCACCGAATGTGCGTCAAAATTTTTTACACACATTTAGCGCAGACGGAGTATAAATATGCCCCTGAGTGCCTGTGGCCCCCACCAGAGGCAGCAACCAAGCCTCAAATTCTTCCCTCGCTGCTTCACGCAGAATACGAAACGATAGCCTAAATTTGTGTTCCATCCTCAATAGGCGTATTCTTTTCTGACTCTCCCATAGTGAAAGGACGTCACATAGCAGCATTTAAAAATGTCCTTATGGATACTCTGCCTTCTCATTTGTACTTTGGCCTTTGAGTGTTCCCAGTCTTCGCACTTCTAACATATATCTCAGACAATATGGCGCCTTTGTAGCGCTGCCCAGCGGCTTACAATTTGGCGCTTAATTGACTGAATTACACTGTAAGAAATAAGAAGCAGAGAGCTTTCCGCTTTCAGACGGCTGTCTGTGCTCTCTTTCCTAGTCTCGCATCATTCCTCAGGTGTCTGCCGGTTACTGATAGCAGACATAAAAGATAGACGTGACTAAGATTACTGAGACGTTCTTTCGAAGTGAGCAAACGTAGCACGGCAACGCCTTCCGCGTTGCATAAACCTTCCGACTTTGTCACACGACATGCAGTTGAGTCCGAAAGGAACAAGGCAATATTCCAATTTCACAGCCAAGGAAAACATCTGTTTCCAGGATGGAGAAATTAGCATTCACGTAAAAAGATAGCTAAAATCAACTTCAGGCATCAATAATTGATCCAGGATGTTCCTGGCATCCTTGACCCATAACTGTCTGTCGTCACAGTCTGTATAAAAAGTATAAGCTTTTTTCATATTTTCCATTTGTTTGGTATATGCATTTGTACAATAATAATGATGTCCAACAGGAAATTGGAATGTGAAATGGAAATAGGTTCTTTCTACTGCCTACTCCTCATCCATATGATCCCAATTACCAGAATATGCATATGGAAGAGATGAGTTAAATGCTTTCTAATCCAGTGGCCGGAAGGGAAAATATACTTTGCACTGAGCTCCAATTGTCGTGTACATAGGTATGTATACAATCTTTAGTGGATTAAAAGGAAGTTATGGTGAAATTAAGATTGAAACGATAAAATCAAAGGTCAAGAAACTCACATTTAGAAGTGCGTAGACAATAATTCAGCGCCGTTCCCTTAAGTAATGAGCCGACAACAATTCGACCACAGGCATTTCCTTTAAATACGCATGGTGTGCACATCGATGCCATGATGTGAAGTTACAGACCGAGGTAATTTGCCCACCCTGCTCCCTTAATGCAGTACCAAATGGATAATCTTTCGGATCAACTGACAGGTAGTATTAGTGTAAAACCCTCCTGCAGCAGGCCAGTAAGCCATAGCAGTCCTGGATTTTGACACGGTTTTATGCCATATAGTCAGTTCATACTCTTTAAGCAGCAGCTAATAAGGAGCACCTCTGACCACTCGTCATAGAATTAAAATTTAAAATCACAATAAAACCTGCCAAAAAGCCACAATGTCCTCATATTGAGATGTGTTGTGGTGAAAAAGAAACTCCCCCACGCCCATCCAGTTGTAGAACTTCACAGATCTCCCCTCTGCAGAATATTTGCTTAAAATCTGCATAGATAGTGTTAGAGTCTTCTAAGTGAGATGCTGTTTTGTGCTGGGCACACACTTTCAAGCAACAGGTAATCTGAAACCTGAAATGAGACCTGAGTGTTATATGACTGCCCCAACTCTTACAACCAGAAGCTGAGCCAGCATCTCTCAGATCTTCTACCACGCAATATTAGGTCAAAAGCACTGCACAATCCACCACTCAAATCCAGAAGTCCTAAGTTAAAACTTGGTGTACTGGTCCTGAGATCTGCCTTCATCAAATAGCAACCAAACTAGAGCACTACACTGCTCACTCCTAACATATCTGTCCTTCATTCACTTCAGACCACAGCAATGACATCCACACTACAACCTTCTCACCAGTACAATCTGCACTAAGTCATGGACCTTTACCCCATCTGGATGCCACCCCCCAAACATTCTCTTGCAAAAATGTCATATATATCCCTCTCTCAACCACCCACAGCACAAACACAGACTACTGCACTTTATGCTAATCAATAACCATTCTACAGTAGGACACAAAGCAGATATTCCAGGAATCACTACAACTCACAGTCAAGGTGCCTGCCTTCCCAAGTAAATTGTTATCCCTCATGTTCCTCCTTGTTAGAAATGGGATCTCTCGTTGGCAGTCAGTTTGCACTCTGGCCAAGCAGGGATCCTCACTCTAGTCAGGGTAAAGGTGAAACACACCTGGTTAACCCCCACTCACTCCCTTGGTAGCTTGGCACGAGCAGAAAGGATTAACCCCAGAAGCAATGTGTAAAGTATTTGTACCAACACACACAGTAATACAGTGAAACTACTACAAAATGGACATCTCATCAGTTTAGAAAAATATGTAATATTTATCTAAATCAAAAAAGAACAAAATGCCAAAAATCCAACATACACAAGTCAAGATATGAATAAAAAAAATAATAAGAGTCTTAATCCATAGAAAACAGTGATAACGCTGTTGTTACAGAAAGTACCTGGTTTGCGTCAAAAATAAAGCCGCATGGGCAAGCAGGCATCTAAAAAGGCCAGTGATGCATCGATTTCTCACTCGCAAGCGAGACCGCGCGCCATTCCTTCTCTGGTCTGGTTGGCATGCGTTGTTTTCTCTCTCCAGCAAGAGAGTGATGCGTTGATTCCGAGACGGGAACTTCGGGTCCGGGTAGGCTTTGTGTTGATTTTTCACACCCAGTTATTTTGTGTTGAAATCCGGTCGCATGGTGTCAGGAAACTGCGCTGCGTGGGGGTTGCGTCGTTATCAGCAGGAGCTAGCAGGTGTTGCATGTTGTTTATCCAGCCGCGATGCGTCAATCTTCCAGCCACGATGCAGGCAGAGCATCGATATCAGCTGCGAGGCCGGTGGCGCGTTGATTATCTGCCTCGTTGCGGATGGTGTGTCGAAAATTTCCCCGCACGGCGGTCTGTGCGTGGATTTCTGTTCTTTTCCACCAGCTTCATCTTTCAAGGGGCCAGAGACAGATTAGGGCACCACTTGGCAGGGCAGGAGTCTCAGCAGAGTCCCGGTGCTGGCAGAAAGAAGTATTTGATGTCCTTGAGACTTCAACAACAGGAGGCAGCTCAGTTTAAGCCCTTGGAGGTTTTTCACCAGTGGGAAGTCACACAAAAGTCAATCTTTGTCCTCCCTCAGGCAGAAGCAGCTACTGCAGGCCAACCCACCAAAAGCACAGTCACAGGCAAATGGGCAGTACTCCTCCTTCAGCTCTTCTTCGTGGCAGAGGTTCCTCTTGGTTCCAGAAGTAATCTGATTTTCAGGGGTTTTGGGTCCAATACTTATACCCCTTTCTACCTTTGAAGTAGGCCTACTTCAAAGGAAAGTCTCTGTTGTTCACAAGATCCTGCCTTGCCTAGGCCAGGCCCCCCACACACACCAGGGGGTTGGAGACTGCATTGTGAGAGGGCAGGTGTAAGTGACCACTCCTCCCTCCACTCTAGCACAGATGGCTCATCAGGATATGCAGGCTACACCCCAGCTTCCCTTGCCTCACTGTCTAGAGGGGATTCACAAACAACCCAACTGTCAAACTGACCCAGACAGGCAATCCACAAACAGGCAGAGTCACAGAATGGTTTAAGCAAGAAAATGCCTACTTTCTAAAAGTGGCATTTTCAAACTAACAATCTAAAAACAAACTTTATTAAAATACATTTTTTTAAATTGTGAGTTCAGAAACCCTAAACTCAATATTTCCATCTGCTCTCAAAGAGAATCTGCACTTTAAAGTTATTTAAAGGCAGCCCCTATGTTAACATATGAGAGAGATAGGCCTTGCAACAGTGAGGGCTGAATTTAGCAGTATTTCACTGTTAGGACATGTAAAACACACCAGTGCATACCCCACCTTGAAAATACACTGCACCTTGCCCATGGGGCTACCTAGAGCCTACCTTAGGGCTGCTTCACATGTAGAAAAAGGGAATGTTTATGCCTGGCAAGTGGGTACACTTGCCAAGTCTAATTGGTAGTTTAAAACTGCAAGCACAGACACTGCAGTGGCAGGTCTGAGCCATGTTTACGGGGCTACTCATGTGGGTGGCATAACCAGTGCTGCAGGCCCACTAGTAGCATTTGATTTACAGGCCCAAGGCACCTCTAGTGCACTTTACTAGGGACTCACTAGTAAAATCAAATATGCCAATCATGGAAAGCCAACTACACATATAATTTACACAGGTAACACTTTAGCACTGGTCAGCAGTGGTAAAGTGTCCAAAGCAAACAAAATAGCAAAAACAGAGTCCAGCACCCAGAAACAAACTGGGAAGCAGAGGCAAAAGGGTAGTGGAAACCACGGCAAAGAAGCCAACTCCAACTCTCCTGAATACTCCATTCAAAATGTGGAATATCCACACACCATAGGAGGTGAAATCTCAGCCATCAATAGATCAACTTGACCCTTTTCTGTCTAGCACTAGTCACCAATCAACTTCGTGGTATTAGAGCATTCCATATTATCACATTCTACTTCATCAATATGCACCCACACGCAAGTTCCACCTTTACATCTGAAATCTCCTATCTCATCACCATAACATACAGCAGCTACTTTCTTAACATTTTCCTTCAATCTTCCAGGTGTTGCTGCTGCTAAAAACACACATCATCTCATCATCTAATGATATGTTGCCAACATCATACAACTCTAAGCTACACATCCTCTGCCACTTGCCAATAACTATATACTGGACCAACAATACCACCACTCTTGATACTTAGCGTATAAAACCCTGTCACACTTGGCAGCTAAAGTTGACCAATCAGTAAATTCTCTCTTTCAAAGATCTCACTAGTGAAGCATTACAGGCTTGGACAAAAGTTAAACAATTCCATTGTAATTAGCACAATTTCACAAGTTCATGTATGCTTGTTTCACAAAATACCAGAAACTACACCATTAAACAGCTTCACGTAATTAAGCACCATACATGGTAAAAAGTTATCAGAAACATACCAGAGAAACAGAACATGAGCAGCTGATGTACATGGAGCTTTCGTTTCTCTGCACTTTTTTCGAGCAAAATGCACTCTAATATCAGAAATATAGTTAAAAATAATGGATCTGCATTTCACATAATTACTTATAATTTCAAGTAAATTTAGCAAAATTTTGTGTCATTGCGCAAAAGTAAATTTTGCTAACTGTGTACATTATAGCATGACCTAAACACTCTTGGAGCTACCTAAAGTTCTTTCGTGGCCATTAAAGCCCCTCTGAACCTCTTTAACACCATATTTCAAGGCACCATCGCTAAACATGCACCTGGTCAGTCCTTGCCCTTCAAAATACAATGAGCCAGTCCCCTTATATTACTAAGAGATTAAAGACAGAAAGTTTGTGTCTTATGGAAAGAAGAGATTAAATGGTGATGACTGCACCAAAAAGAAGACCGGAACACATTCTGCGATATGGACAGGACACTGGTAACCAAGGTAACTACACCAACACCATCGGCACAAAAGATAGAGGTCTCTCTCCAAGGGCACTGATAAATTTGATAGTCTCACACCAGGCCCTTTCATTTAACATGTCCACCGAGATAATTAAATAGCTCATCAAGGCCACAAATCCACCCTACGGTTATATGTCGGAACCACGGGTGCCTAAACCACCCATGGCTCAACAACGAGGTCGGAACAACGACCTCGTTCTAAACACTAATGCCTTTACCACGAATGCGTTTACAACGATTTTACCGTTGTAAACGCATTCCTGGTAAAGGCATTAGCAATCACCATGCACGACCCAGCATGCTTCCACCCCAGCCCTCCACCCCACCCCTTAAACCTAAACCCTGTTTCCCCTCCCCTAAACCCTAATCACCCCCAGCCCCCCACTCCACCCCAAAAACTAAAAATACCCTGTGTCCCCACCCCCGCCCCTAAAACCTAAACCCTGGCCCCAAACCCTAATCGCCCCAGCCCCCCGAAAACAGCCCCAGTCCCAGCCCAACTTACCTCCTCCTTCACCGCGTCCACTCCGACTCCTTTCTGTACCTTAACCACGCATGTACGTTGTTCAGACATGCATGATTAAGGTACCAAAACCAGGGAGTCGTGGAAAATGAAATTGTTGTTTCGCTTTCGTTTTTCATAACCTCGTGGTTCCGGACTCGTTCTTCCGGGTGTTTCCCCCACCCTAAAATACACCTATGCGGAAACATTATAATTTCCTAATCATTAAAGACCTCTCACAACTTCTCAACTTACTAAAGCCAGGGAATACAAAGAGGGTCATTTTCAACCTCCACATGTAACCGCGATAAGAACCCCTGACCACTAAAAACTTAAACTGCCTAATACACAGATGACACTCAGCTGTCCTTGAATATCTCATCTAGCAATGCCATTGATCAACTGAAGCGCTGCCTCGCCTGAAATAGTATCTGGATCTTCTCAAAATTCATTTCGTTTCTCAGTTACCCCACTATACACATGAGCCCAGCATACCTAACACTTAAATAACAATTGAAGTAGACACAATCTTTCAGGAAATCAACAACCACTCTTGTAACCATCTCACTAGCACATTAAGCTGGTCATTGCAAATGCCTTATTAGACCATATTTTCACCAGCATTAAACCGCCACGTTCATAAATGTTTTTGTGTGTCACTATCCCTGCATTAGTTCTGACTATTGTCAACAAACCTCCTTCATTAACAAAACACAGGAATACCTCTATTCCTGGAAATGTATGTTCTAAGGCAAATCTTCCTGAAGAAAGATTACGTTATAAGATCTTCAAAAATCAAGAACATCACTATTTTTTACTCCGAATCTTGTAGGCAATAATGGCACCCATACTCACAATGGTCCTTTCTCTTTGTTGATAGCTGTAGCTATCCTAAGTCCTATACCGACTATTTTATACATCATGCATTTTTTTAGAAACAGTTTCTCAATAAGGAGAAGAAGCATAAAGGATGATACCAGCTCAGTGGCATAATTGACACCTGTCGATCTTCTATCTGAGATCTCAAGAGAAATGCAACTTTGAGGATATGGGTAAGTGGATTGCGGGTTTTAGTCATATATACTTTTCATGCTGGCATAAAATGTTTTTGAAAATCAAGCCAATAATCACGTTGATATAGACGATTTACAAGCGTACATGCTCGTGATTATTTGAACATTGTAGTAGGAGACCCCAAGAGAATCATGAGACTTTGAGGATTTGGATAAATGGGTTGTGGGTTTGAGTCATATATACTTTTCATGTTGGCAATTTTAAAATTTCGCCAATAATGGCGTTGACATATATGATTTATAAGAGTACATGCTTGTAATTATTCGATCATTGCATTTTTACCTTGAGAGAATTATGCGACTTTGAGGATTTAGATAAGTGGATTGTGGATTTGAGTCATATTTACTGTACAAGCTGGTAATTTTTAAACCAAACCAATAATGGCGTCAATACACACAATTTACAAATTCACATGCTCGTAATTATTTGAACATTGTAGTTTTATCCTTAATCACTACAGTTCCCATAATTGGATTTTTTCCCCTCTTTTTCCCTCTATGGCGTAGGTATAGGAACAATGGACACAGAATATATGGTCTCCAATGAATTGTGACCAACAAATTTGAAAATATTTGAGCAGACAAGTACAGTTTTGTATATGCACAATAGGGATGGCACTTGCATGCACTGAAGGTTTATAATTAGTTGGTGAGTCCAAAAGTATCGAGAATCCACTTTGAGAAAATCAAAAATTATTTATTTTGTGACGAATTGTGTTTAAGCAATGAAACATCAAATCCACGTATTCATTTAAAACATATTTATTGATCCTTTACATGGAGATTTTTTCGAAGAGCACAGGTAGAAACAGCCGATATGTGTTTTGCCCCCTTGTGGTGTATTTACCTGGGGCTTTTTCAAGGCTGCAAATAATAGGACATGAATCAGATCAAAGTGGTAGTATTGTCCAGATAAAATAAGTTTAGAATATTAGTGAAGGCCCAACAGAGAAATCATCCACTGGTGCACGATAAAGATTGTGCCTAAAAGGAGAGAGAGATATTGACTGAGAGTCATAACCAAGTTATAGTCCCATAGTGAAACCCAAAAATCTGAAAGGGTAAGTGAATAGATACGTGATGATTAATATTAGAGACGCAGGCTCACAAATAGGTGACATCAATAAGAAAGTGAAAAATGAGAAATTAAAGATTGAATTTGAAATTAAATGTGAGTCGAGATTTGAAATGAAGATAGTGCTGGCATTGTTAGACGTAGAGTGATTAGTGCATTAGTTATTTTTTATCAATGATTAAAGATAATTATAATCAAAGAGCAGCATACCATTTACGTTGTTGATCAAAGAAAAATCATTTCTTAGTGCAAATAGTCTAGAAGTAAAATGAATGCACTATTATGCATTTTCCTGAGTATTATGGAATACATTTGTGTTTGTTAAAAAATAACCGGATAAGGAACATGCATGCGTAGGCTAACAAATAAATAAGTTCTCCATTATATATTATTATTGTATGTCCAACAGAATGGAGACTTCAAAATCCTATGTAGGCATGACTGTCAAAAGCAAAAAGGCAACAAATGTAGTTCATTAGTTGGTAGTCACTTATCTTGTACTGGGGCAGCACAATTGGGTCTCTTTCCTTTCAAACTATCGCTTGTAGAAATGTGCACCATCGCAGTATAAATCTTTCTTTCTAGAGATTAGCAATAAAAGCTCTTTTATAAGATTTGACAATCATTTCGATGGGATGAACACTGGTTGGAAAGGTGTTCAGGTTTCCACAAATAGATGTTTTCTTTTATGATTTTGGCACAGAATGGGTGAGTGGAGTATATGTCATTGAGACTGTATACATGGGTCACAATGGCAGTTATGTTGTTACTTTTCAGCCCAGATGAAGTCTCAGCGATAATTTTTGCTTGACGAAACACATATTGGCTGGAACTGTGACTGGAATTGGGAATAATTTGAACTGTGATTATATGATCAGAAATGTCAGAAGAGGGCTCCACAAGCATGAAATAAAGCAAGATGGAACTGGAGAGTATACAAAAGGATGATAAGGACTTCAATTTAATTTGAACGTGTGCCTTGGACTTTTATTTCACTATTTTATAAACTAGGCCTACTCCCGGGATATAGTTTAAAGAGGAGACCTAGAGACTACCTTCACTGTACTGAGAACTCAGTCCTAATTTAGGCTGGATCTTTTTCTGGTTTTAGAAGAGACAGCTGGACAGCCTAAAAGCCATGTGGCTATGGTGTATACCAAAACATCTGAATGTTGTGGCTTTTATGTTATTGTGTGGTGTAAGTTGAAATTGTTTGATAACCTGGCACGATGTCAATTACACACATTAAAGATAATGCAGGGTAGACTGCAAGGCTGTAAATGACAATAGCCTGTCACTAGATGTCATGAACAGCTTAGGCCTTGCACAGTGCCATCAGAATGTAAAAACATCCGTGTTCTGCTGTAGCTGCTGTGTTTGAAGGGGATCGTGTATTTCTGCTGCTCACAATAGTCGATTGTTTTTATTTGCCTGCTACCTCACCTATGCTGTTGTGTAATACTAACAGTAAAAGGTGCTACTATTATTCAATGTATTGGTACTCACATTTTTGAGCACAGAAAGAAAGGCCTGAGCTGATTCTCCTGACAATTGCACTTGCTAGCTGTATGCCACATAAAGATTTCTGTTGTAAGTGATTAACTAATGAACCATTCTTGCAATAAGATGCAGTACCTGTCATGTCAAAGTGGTGCCAGACAGATGATACCTGTTTTTTTTATAGGAGGAAATCTTGCTCAAAGCTGACTTTCCTTTGCTTATTCGTTGTGTAAAACGTTACAATGCTCTTTGTGCTGTACCAGCCCTGTGTGAGGGAAACGTTTGCTGTTTTAGCCTATGCTGTACTAGTGTTGTTTATGTTAGGGGAATAAGGGAAACTTTCATTGATGACGTCTGGGTTGTACCTGTACTGTTTTTGAGGCATGCCAGCATTGCTGTTGCTTGTACTCTGCTTTTGTGAGGAAACATGCACTGCTGGTGGATGTGCTGTACGAGCGTGTTCAACAGGTGAGGGACGTTTGCACTCCTGCACCCTCAAATATATACCTGTTTTTATACAGCACTTGCTCCCACAGTTTTGCTGTTTTGATTTGCTTCAAGCATCAGGTGTCACTTTACTGATACTCAATATATTGTTCTTGAAAAAATACAGGGATGAGTTGAACTTGCTGTGAATTGAACATGTAGCCTATAGATCACATACTGATGCCACTAGCCAGTGATTAACGAGCCTTCCTGCAGGAAAAATATATGTCATGTTGATGTTGTGCTGGCTATGCTGTACTTATTGTACTTGTGGGGGGGACACATGCATGAGTGCTTGCTTTTTCGCATACATAAACTGCTCTGCGTGTGAGGCAGCTGCCTCCCTTTTCTGCATGATCTGCAAGTTAAGATTGCAGAGCAGCTTGCTTGGGCTGCATGTATTCTGTGCAGGATTCACTTTTTCCTGCGGTTCCCCCATGCTGTACCTGTTCTGTGTGAGGGTAGCATGTGTTGGAGTGTAGTTTTTATAATCAAAATTAACATGAAATGTTTGCGAATTAATGTATGATGATGCCGCATAGAAATGTATTAATGTGCTTTTAACATACGCGTGTGAAATGTGCCCATCAATGTATACGATGATAAATTAAATTGACTAATAATGGATTATTGATGTACTAATGTGTGAGTTTGTATTAGCATTAAGAGTTATATGTTAAGATTTTGCTAAAATTAATTACTAGGCCTTAGTTAGCATGAGTCGGGGCCTAGATGCCGGTCTCATATTAAATGTTTTTCTAACGTGCAATGTGCTGACTTGCTGAAGGACATGTAGCCGTACTTTTCCAGAACCTAGAAGATGTGCGTAATCGTAGTAGATTCTTTCTCATGAGACTCGACTTGCTCAAGGAGACATTCTTGCTGAATGCAACTGTGTAAACTTGAAACAGGTACAAGGTCGCCTGGTAAGGACAATGGGACTACTGACTGAGCCCGCGAGAATAAACATTTGTACCTGACATTCTACCTGTTGGAGACGCCAATTACAGGAGCCAATAAACTACGTGAGAACTGTTCTAAAGTGAAAATCCTAATGAGGTGACGAGTCAATTATTGGTTGGAGATGCTGATGCTCCAAAATTTCCCCAAACGGAAATTAAGAGACTGTACAGCAAGAGTAATATAAATCTGTGTTACAAGGAGAAAGGGGGCCATTCTCTGCCATTTTCTAGCCATTACGTACCATTCTTTAGTGTTACCTAGCCACTTTGTCACTCTGTCTTAAAAACTTTGCTGTTTGACACTTCAAACTATCTTCATCCTTGCCTTGCCCGATTCATACCTTTCCTCCTTATGAGGGAAGTGTCCCTTATTACCTGTCTGGCGGAACTTTGCTGCGTTTCCTGGCTGATGGCGAATCTACTGATGTCCTGAGAACGAAGACTGACTCTGTATGCTGACACATTACGGAGGGTAACTATATGATAATTAAATTGTAATTGTCTGTTTGCCTTTTCTTTCTAGGTACCAATTGCTTTCTTTTGATAGAGACCATAGTTAGATGTTTTCTAAATTTGTGTTGCTAAATTGTTTTGCATGAAGCCCAACATGCCAATGCTAACTCGAGGTTAGATTAAGGGGTTCACTAAGACGGACGCAAATAGACAAATGACTGAATCCATGCTTTGTTGAATAATGCGCTAATGATATTTTGCTAAAGTTAATCCATGTTGACGTCGTGCTTTGTTCTAATGTTTTTGATTTTTGCTTTGATGAAATCTTATTCGAGTTGCCATATTGTGACACTGTTGATGTGTTTTCTAGTATTGAGACTAATAAACTTACTAGTAGAGTGTAACAAATACAGAATAAATATCATAAATCTTACCAAATTCTGTGTGGTTATTCATGGCTGAAAGGTCATGATGTGTTTCCTTTCTTATTAATGTCACTAACCAATTTGATTGATTTGCTATTGTGAATATTGATGAGGTTATTGATCTGTTGATTGACATGCTGATTAGTTATCTCGTCTTAAGGTGTCTCCAATCAGGGTCAAAAGATTCATTGGCCTAAAACGAGTCTCAGACCAAGTAAATTAGCTAGGGCGGGAGGCGTTAGCACGTGCACTGCTGCTGACCATTGCATACATGCTCAGCCTGCAATAGCGAAGCTTATGAAAACCTTTTGAAAACCGTTTCACCATGAAAAAAAAATTCTCTTTGCCAAAGCTTCTTTTAATTTTACTCCCTCACACGATGGTTCGTTCATTTTCATTACGTTCTTTGAGCCTTCAAAACCACACGCAACGATCCACTGAACACTAGCAAGACAGAGCTAGGTACACATTTAAAAATGTAAATAAATCTCAGAGCCAGTGGCGTGCATTGTGTGCCGCGTATCCCTGTTACTTTCTGCATGATTTGCCCGCTTTCCTAGTAACCTCCGAGTAACAAGGTGCCATTTCATTCGCCTAGGGTTGAACAGATTCCCTCTTCTGTCCTGCAGAAAGTGCACTTTGAGACTGACAACCCCTGCTCCTGCAGAGACCAGCTATGGGAACTTGTCAAAAACTGATGCCCAGTCAACATCCGCAATATTCAGATACTCCAAATCTGTGTGATATTTACGGACTATTTGGTAATTATATCACTTACGGGTTTTAATTTAAAAATAAACCTGAAGTAGTAACCGTTGTTAGATTGGACTAGAAAACCTTATTATGGAATTCAATAGCAATTCGAAAAATGTTTGTGGCTAACCCTTGGCCTGTACGATCAAAATTTGTTTTCTCATTTTGTTAGAGCCTCTGACTCTTGTTACAGTCTGTTTTACCTACAGAGGGGCTAAGCATTTTGTTCCCTCTTTGTAAATCACTCGATCCTTCAATACAAAAGGTCAGGTGAACTTCAAGGACAAAGCTGAAGCCTCCAGTGTGCGGGACTAGTCCAACACTGCCTTGATGTTAAACCTCAGATGTTGCTTTGAGAGACCTGCAGTAGCAAGGACTCTCCCTACATTTCTTTCCTGTTGCCTTTCTAAGATAATGTACTAAATATTACCTTTGAGCATGAAATTAGTCCAAACGCCGACATTATACCATGGGCATAATGTCCTGTTGATAGCCCACACAGAGCTGGACTGCCTATGAAGAACTAACCATGAGATATTTGGAAAAGTGCGGGGCATCTGAAGGAGCTCCATTTATTTCGAGTGTCCCTGCCCCCTCTAGGTCATTACCAGTTGATTTAAGAAGTCTTGCATGACAGTCTAGTAGACTGCAGAGACATTTCCAGACTGACTTGCCCTCAGTCCATGACCCTTGAGAAAAAAGTCACGTCTATGCATTTGAACCATTTGCTTGTAAACATATGTTCGGGGCATGTATATATTTTTGTAGTAATTCCTAAATTCTTTAATTTGTGCCTTAGTTTAGATTCGCTACATCCAAGCATTACATGCTGTTTTATTTAAGAAACGCTTATTTGCTGGATTTCTTGTAGGTACGGCAGATGTTCATCCTGGATTCAGAACAGCAGGTTTATATTTGACTCTAATGAACAATTTCTGGGAAATAGGATATTGTTAATAAGCAATCATTAGGGCTTTATGTAACTCTAGGGAGGTTTATGGTTCTTTGAATAAGACTGACTTACCGTACACAAATTGCTAGTTAGAAGTTTTTAATGGAGCCGGCTCAGTTTCGGCCAGATGTATTTATGAGCAATGTTTAAGTATACCAGCATACAGTGTAGGCTCTGCAACAGCACACATTGCCGGCATGGTTGAGCCTTTAGAAGGTTCACTCCTTCTTTACCACTGGTTCTGAGAGGTGAGTGGAAGTTGGGCACCCTAGTTTTAAACACTCATTCAGGGCTGCCCCAGTGGCTGCCCCAGGAGCCTGAAAAAAGCACTAATTAGGTGTTATGCTTGGAGCTGCCAGAGCTCCTACAACACAAACTTGGCAAACATTTCCTCCGGCAGGACACATTAGTAAAAAAGGAAGAGAGATTAGTGCAAAATGTGTCTGCAATATTTATTATATCAGACACACACAAACTCTGACCATGCTGCAGCAAAATTTTGATCTCAAAATCTGAAGGAGCAAGCATTGGCAAAGCCAATACGTTTGCCTATGCTCACTTAGAAGTTAAGGTATTGTTTTCAGGGCCACTGGAATTATGCGGCGGGAGTTTGGGGGGCAAATTATGCAGCAGAGCTGTAAACAATTGCGTCAAGAAAAGGCAAATTAAGCCCCTTTTAAGATTTATTTTTAAATACAAACGACTTTGCTGTTGTGTAGGCAAAACCTAAAAACCTGCATCACTCTGAGACAGCCAACATGTGCGTTTCTACAGGGGTAAAAAGGCATTGTGAAGAAAACAGAAGAGAGTGGGGCCTGGGAATATTTTGTTCAGCCGTATTCTATTCAAAAGTTGTAGGAAAGGGACCCTTTTGGCATGGATAACCCCCACGTTTTGCCTGATATTGATGCTGACTTGCCTGAGAGTGTGCTTGGATCCTGCTAACCAGGCCCCAGCACCAGTGTTCTTTTCCAAAACGGTACCATTGTTTCCCCAATTTGCACAGCCCTAGCACACAGCTAAGTCCTTTGTAGAAGGTATCAGTGGTACCAAGAGCTTTTTGACCAGGTAGGGCCCCAAAGGCCTGCAGCATGTGTTGTGCCACCCTAAGGCACCCCTCACAAAGCACATGCACACAACCAATGCAGTTTGTGTGTGCCGGTAGGGAGAAAAAGGTAAAATTGACATGGCACTCCCCTCAGGGTGTCATGCCCACAAACCACTACCTGTGGAATATATGGGTCACCCCTCTAGCAGGCCTTACAGCCCCAAGGCAGGGGCACTATGCCACAGGTCAGGGCATAGCTGTATGAGCAATATGCCCCTACAGTGGCTAAGTCCATTCTTAGACATTGTAAGTGCAGTGTGGCCATATTAACTACTCAGGTTGGGAGTTTGTCATTACAAACACCACAGCTCCATGATGGCTTCACTGAAGTCTGGGAAGTTTGGTATCAAACCTCTCATCCCAATAAACCCACACTGATGCCAGTGTTGGATTTATTTTAACATGAACACCGAGGGCATATTAGAGACATCCCCCTGTATTTTAACCAGCCCTTTAGTGCATGACTGACCAGTCTATGCCAGCCTGCAACCAACAGACAGGTTTCTGACCTCATGGGGTCGGAGCCTTTGTGCTCTCTGAGGCCAGAAATGAAGCCTGCTCTGGGTGGAGATGCTTCACACCTCCCCCCTGCAGGAACTGTAACACTTGGCGGTGAGCCTCAAAGGCTCATCCCCCCTGTTACAGTGTCCCAGGGCTTTCCAGCTAGTGGGATGGCTGCCCACGGACAACGCCTCACTTTTGGCGGCAAGTCTGGTGGGAAAACTAGATAAAACAGGTGGGAGTGACCACTCCAGCTAGGACCACCTCTAAGGTGTCCAGAGCTGAAGTGACCCCCTCCCTGCAGAATCCTCCATCGTGGTTTGGAGTACAGGGACCAATAGGGTTAGGACTGTGTTCCCCTCCCCAAACGGAATGGACACCGGAACGGTGTAGTGACCCTCAGGGACAGTAGTCATTGGCTACTGCCCCTGGCCCCTCTAACACCCTATAATCTAGGATTTAAGGGCTCCCTTGAACCAGCATGTTAGATTCCTGGTGACCTCAAGACAAGAAGAAAGAAGGACTCCTAAGCCAACACCCCCTGCAGAGAAGACTACAGACACCAACTGACTTGGCCCCAGCCCTACTCACCTGTCTGCAGCTTTATAAGCCCTGCTACAAAAAGGCAATGCATCCTGCAGAACCAGTGACCTCTCCAAACCCCCAGAGGACTGCCTGCCCACCAGAGGACCAAGAGCTTCAGAGGACAGCAGCTCTGTCCACAAGAAAATCCAACCAGGACTCCAGAACTGCCCCGGATCCGCAAGTCCTGCTCACTCTGCACCCAAATGCCCATGTCCTGTGTCTAGGTGGCCCACCGGTTCAGAGCAGGTCGCCAGGTGATTCCAACCTTATGTCCACCCTGGGTTGACCCCTCCTGGCCAACACGATGATGCCTGCAGCCTAAATCCAGAGGACCCACCTAACCGCAAGAGAGCTAGACGAAGATTCCTGGCACCTCAAGGCACACCTCCACTCACAGCCCCCTGGCCTTGGGGAATCCGACCACCAGTCTAGAAATGTTCAGCAGGTGGCCCTCCTCCTTGTCAAACCTGGGGTTTCCCGGAACCAACCCCCTGGACCCAGCCTGCAGCATCTTTGTGACCTCCAGTGTTCCCCTATTGGAAAGCATTGGGAGCCCAACGCCGTCTTTGCACTCTGCACCCGGTCACCCCAGTGCCACTGAGGGTGTGTGTTTTATAGTGACCTGTGGCCCCCATGTGCTCACCTAAACCCCCCCAGGTCTGCCCTCCGAAGTCGCTGGTACTTACCTGCTTGCAGATTTGGTTCCGAATGCCCCCAATCTCCATAGAATCCCATTTTAAAACCGACACTATCTTTGACCTCTGCACCCGGCCGGCCCTGTGTTGCTGGTGGTGTATGTTTGGGGTCAACCGGAACCTTGACCTGTGGACATCCTAACTCTTGGAGACTGGAACTGTAGGTCAAGTACTTACCGCAAAAGTACACTAACACCTTTCTCCCCCTAGGACTGAGTTGAAAATTGCACTGTGTCAACATTTGAGATAGAAAATTGCTACTTACTCGTAAACCATTTTCTTTACCAAATCTAAACACAGGTGGTCATTATGAGTCTGGCGGACACATGCCCGCTACGCCTGCGGTGGCGATCTGACTGCCAACAGGCTGGTGGTGCAGACCGCTGTAAAACGACCGTGGCGGTGAACAGGCCAGCACAACCCAGTACACCGCCTGTACTGCCAGTCATCTACAGGGCAGCGGAAATGACCTCACCGGCGTGTGCCAACCAAGGAGCAGTATAAATGGAAACACTCACCGTAGGGACACAGAGGAGGCCGCCAATGACATGGAGCATAAACTGGAGATCTTCCCGATGCTAGTACTTGCTATCCACCTCCAGAACATACAGCACAGATGAAAACGACAATTGTGAGTACGCCACCTACCACCCAAGAGAAGGAAGGGGACAATTATACACCCACATGCCACCCCCCCGACACCGACTTCCACGCACAAACACCCACAATAATGCCACTACCCATAGACACATACACATGCACACCCACACGCTCACTCACAATACACTCACGCACAACCAGAACACACATCATGCCCCACACACACGACACACACACACCAAACAACCCCAACCATAAACACGTCACAGGCACACATATCCAGCCACACACATCTGATCACAAATCCACGGTCGATACAGACACCAGACAGAAGACGGCATACCAGACACACATACGGCGCACAACCACAAGTGCCAACTACACATACACTGGTACCGTACCATGAAGCCATCGTCTATACCACTCATTCCACCCACACCATGCACAACAACTGAATACACATCACAAACAAATACCCACACACATACCATTCACACCAACTTCCAAAACTATCACCACACAAACAGCATTGCACACACAAATACAGACAGGGGCCAAACTGAAAAATAGAAGTGATGCATCCACACAAGCACAGTACACATGCACAGATGGGGACACTGATGCACATACCTGTGCACACGAGGCAGCCATGGTGAAATGCAGGACAACTTGATGAAAGTGCACCAACTGGCACATTTCAGTTGGCAATCATGAACTATTTACAAATGGGCCCATTGGGCAGTTCAGAGGTCCATGACCATGCTGGCAAACAGGCCCAACAAGGCCCCAATTTGACTCCTGGAATGACCATGGTCTCCACAGGGCAGGGGCATCAATGGGGCAGGCACCGAAGGGCGCAGGGGAAGGGTTGGTGGTGGGGACTCGGGTCACGAAGGGGGGCTTGGGCTTTGGTAGGGGGTGCTTCGGCTTCAGCTTTGGTGGGGGTGGCTTGGGCTTGGGAGGGGGGGTTCTTGGCTTTAGTACCTGATGGAGAACAGTAGGTGGTAGCAGGATCAGGGCTCTTGCCAGGTGTCTTCTTGGAGGGGGAAGGGACATGTGAACTGGAAGGACGGTCCAGGGAGGAACATGAGGTGGATGGGTTTGGGGAGGTCACGGGAATGTGCAGGGACAAGACAGGATGGGGCAGGAGGTTCAAAAAGGTCAATGCGGGAAAGGAAAAGTTTCTTAGGAGCACGGGGAGGGTCTGAGGAAGAGTTGAGTAGAGAGAGTAGAGGTAGAGGGAGTGGTCGTAGGACACGTAGCTGTGCTGACTGTGGATGCAGGTGGGTGCTCAGTCTGCTTGTATGTGGTGGATGAATGTGGGGTGCCTGAGTGGGTGCATTTACATGTGTTGGGAAGAGGTAGGTGAAAAATGGTGGGAGAGGACAAACAGGCCATGTGAATATAAGTTGTGGTGGTGTCTGAATGTCTGGTGTGTGTGCTGCAGGTGTCTGTAATGGTGGATGTTGTAAGTGCGGGTGTAGTGTCTGGGGTGCATGTCTTGGTGACTGCTGTTGTGCTGGCTGTGTCAATGGGGCAGGATCTGGGCGTGAGGATGCAGTGCTTGCGGGTGTGTGCGGCGAGGTCACTGTAAGGGAGGACGTGGTGGGGAGACAGTGGATGATGTGGCTGTTGTGTTTGCATCTGTATGTTGAGTGTGTGCATGGCTGTGGTGTGACTTGTGGTGCCTGTTTGTGTCCTTGTGTGGCGTGTGTGTTGTTCTGTGTGCATGCTGTTTGGCTTGTGTGCTTGGGATGGGTGAGGGGTGCTGGATGGGGCACAGGTGGTTGGAGGGGGGACGGAGGTACCAGGGACACTGGCTGCCGCCAATGAGGAGGCCCAAGCCTGGAGCATTCTCTGGAAGCGAGACAAGGCACTGTGAATGCCTTCCAGGAAGGCACTGCTCTGCTGCATCTGGGATGCTAGCCCCTGGATGGCATTCACAATGGTTGTCTGTCGCACAGAGATGGTCCTCAGGAGGTCAATAGCCTCCTCATTGAGGGCAGCAGGGCACACTTAGGCAGGGGCTAAGGTGCCTGCGGCAAAGGAGATGCCCACCGTCCTGGGTGGGCAGGCACGGGCAACTCAGTGGGGAGTTACTGGGAGAGTGGTGCTGGTACGGGGGTGGCAGACAAAGATGTTGTTGGGATGGTCCCAGAGGGGTCCGCCACCACCAGGGAGCTGCCATTGGAGGAAGAAATTGAGTCTGATGTTGGAGTGGTAGTAGGCTCCCCCATGGTGCTCCCCTCACCCTCCAACTCACTGGTTCGCTCGGCGTCGGTGGACGGTGCCTCCTGGGTCCCGTGGGCTGCAGCATCTCCACTCGAAGGTGCCTCTGCTCCTTCGCCTGATGATGCTGATGCACACAAGGACACAAGAAAACAGAGAGGGTGGGGAGACAAAGAAAGGGATGCAGGGTGCGAGCAACTCAACTATGATGCAGGTAGGCACACATGCAGTACACTTCAGTCCGAGAGCTCACCTTACCATGCCTTTGCACTACAGGAATGTACCCATGATAGGGAGTACACCTGCCTCTTTGGAGTATACTACACTGACAGTGATGACCTACTGAATCTATGCACATGTTTTACAAATCCAACTGAAGTAACCATTTAATGCTCAGATGTATTGAGTACTACTACGTCACTTAGCAAGACAACGGGAACACTACTTGACTGACTGTACTATACAATTTCCACCTTACCTGGGTACACATGCCCCCTACACAACAAGGTAACGTAACCTTGCCAAGAAGCTGAACACCAGCATACCCTGACACCTATGAGTTACTGTGATAGCAACCTTTCCCCACATTGCCTACCATCCCCCAATACAGTTGGCATGCAGGACTGTGTGAAAACCCACCCCCTTGTGGCTGCTGTGATGCCTTCAAGCACCCATTAAAGTGGGTAGGTCACTGCCAGTATGCGGGCCATTGGGGGGGGCAGGGTCCAACATGCCCCCCTCCCTCGTTAGGAGGCTGTCCCCAGCTGGGCCTCCGCAGTGTTCCGGGCCCAGCATCTCAGGTCCTCCCACTGTTTCCTGCAGTGGATGCTCTGCCGGCTATAGACCCTCATAACTCCTTCTTCTGATGGTCACTGACCTGAATGGGAGAAATTTGGCATACACATTAATGTAGATTGACCACATGTATGTTGACATAGGATACAATTGCACTGACAGTTGACAGCAATACATTCCATCATCTTCCTACAGGTACACATTGATGGCCTACTCCACTACTCTCACACGCTTGGTAATCCTACATTCACACATACCTGCACCCAAGTAATCACACTCACTGCTAGGACACTGTACATCCACTCACCTGCTCCTCTGGTCACCCATACAATTTTGCATACAGGAGTAGGACCCCGTCCACAAGCCTCGTCAGCTCCTCCTGAGTGAATGATGGGGCCCTCTCCACTGCAGCACGTGTCATCTTCATGACCATATACAGGACACAGCAACACACGTAGTGGAGTAGTGGATGTGGCGAGTGCAGGAGTCAAGTGGCTAAGGGAAATCAAAATGACAGTGAAGACGGCGCGGTATGCACCGTCACCGCCGGCAGCGATCGTGACTGGCCCCTATTTCCCATAGACATCAAGGTTAACCAATGGGGAATTGCACAGTGGTACAGACCGCCTAACACAATGATGATTTACGCCAGCGGAGTCATGTCACTTCCATTTGTTCTCAGCATGTAGGTCAGGCGACCACCATTAGAAGAGTAAAATGTAATAGAGTGCAATTTCTAAGTGCCCTCCATGCTGTCTTTTCTTCCTGAACATGTCATGCACACCAGTCATACACAGCATTACATGCCATATGTGATGTGTGGCATCAGTTATCTGCATTTGTAGGTTGCATGGCACCGTGTACACACGTTGACTGTCACAGTGCTAGCTGCAAGGTTACGTTTGTGGAGTTGTGTGTGTGCATTGATATCATCCATAATGTGTTGCTGTGGTGAAATATGTGTGTTGTCCCTCCCTAGGTACTGACCCCTACAGAGACTGAGGAATGCACTGGAGTATTGGCCCCTAGTTGACCTTGCAACCATGAAGGAACAGCACATCATACTGACCTACCGTCTGAACCAGGTGACCATACGTGAACTGTGTGCTCAATTGGAGCCAGATCTACTGCCAGGTATATGTAATCCCTATGCTATTCCACCTACTGTGCAGGTACTATCTGTGTTACATTTCTTGGCTAGTGGGTCATTTCAGGAGACAGTCGCTTTGGCAACAGGTGTGTCACAGCCAATGTTCAGCAACATCTTAAGGGATGTCCTGACTGCCTTGCTGAAACACCTCCACACCTACATCAAATTTCCCCAATCTGCTGACTTGCCCACTGTGAAATCAGATGTCTATGCCATTGCACGGATTCCACATGTGATTGGGGCCATAGATGGCACCCATATCCCTTGATTCCTCCCATAGTAAATGAACAAGTGTAAAGGAATAGGGTAATGTTATCACTCCATTAATGTACAGGTTGTGTGTCTTGCAGACCAGTACATCTCCCTAGTGATTGCAAAATTCCCTGGATCTGTGCATGACTCTTACATTTTGAGGAACAGCAGTGTCCCACACCTGATGGCACAACTAGAAGGAGAGAGCACCTTGCTTGTGGGTGAGTGAGATGTGAGAGTGCAGTAGCTAACAACCTGCCTTTCTAACTCTTTGCCCTCTACACAACCACTCTTCCCAGGTGATTCTAACTATCCAGACCTGTCCTGGCTGGTGACACCAGTGAGGTATCCCAGGTCAGGGGGTGACATTGACTACAATGAGGCACATGGCAGGACAAGAAGAGTCATCGAAAGGACCTTCGGCCTCCTGAAGGCAAGATTCTGGTGACTGCATTTGTCAGGCGGATCCCTGTTCTACTCCCCAAACAAGGTTTGCCAGATCATCTGGCCTGCTGTATGCTGCACAACATGGCACTAAGGAGACATGTACCCCAGTGGAAGATGAGGAACAACATGATCTATTGGTGGCAGCTGAGGGTACAGAGGACAGTGATGCAGAAGGGGAAGATGATGTGGACTCCAGAACTCCACTCATTCAGCTATACTTCCAATGAGTTGAAGGTACATTTAGCCTAATGTTTCCTACATTTCCTACATAGAGTTGGTTACAATTGTAAGATTGTACAACCAGTGCTGGTGACACAGCAGTGTGTGTGTGGAACAATGTGTGTACAGTCACATACAACTTACTTCTTCATGTGTTTGATGACTCCCAAAGGTAGTTCACACACAGAAGTCTTGTTTTCCTGGATGTGTTTCCTACCTTAACATGTATGGACTGTTTGGACTACAGTTGTACTAATTTTGTAAGCTGCATATGTATGTGCATAACTGGGGTGTAGTACAACTGACATATGGTAAGACTGGTCAGTGAATAAGTAACAGTACACTGGCAAAGATGTTCAATTTTGGACACAACGCAGGTACATATGTCATCGAACAAACTGTACCTAAATGTATGCTACATATCTGTTCCTCGCAGGTCTTACTATGCTGGGATACACTTTGCCATGCTGTGTACAAGGAGGATTAGGACATTCATGGTGCAAGTGTCAGGAACAAAACAAAAAATGGGGGACAGGGAGCTTAACGGTCCAGTGTACAGTCTCCCAACAGAACCTATATAAATCGTAAAGTACACTGTTCCCACGGAAACAAAAATAACATATGAAACAGAGGCGGACTTTATTGTCAGGAGCAGAAAGAGCCCTCACACATCCATTCGGACGTCAAGCATCATCATCGGGCAAGCTCCACGCCAGACCGGCACTGCAATGTCTGACGGGCACCCCTTCAGGAGAAGGGGGGCTCTTAACCAGAGATTTTAATTTCAATGCTGCCGGAGATGTTGCTTTTTGATAGTTATCATCCAAGGGCTCTACGGGACAATCTACCCTTTGGCCAGTTCCTCAGACGACGCCGTAATTGTAGTTCCATCCAGTCATTCGAAGCACAGTCACGTGACCTTACTACCAAATTGCATGCAAGACACTACCCTCCCCAGACTATAAAATCTGCATATAAGAGAGCGCGTAACAATCACAGAGACGCTCGTCTGTTGCCCAGTACGAAGGTACCGAGGCACGGCTAACCTGTGTCTCCACATACACCCCCTTGTCCAACATGATCAAAATCCTCATTATCAAGAGGTGGCCGATCCTCCAGAGCGGGGGGCTCTGTATCCAAAAAACGTTGTTTGCATTCAAAAGGACCACCAATATTAAATATATGGTGATCCATACTCGCCCACGTAAGAACGACGAAGTGCCAAGACAATCTACTCTTTAGAATCTACCCCCGGTCGTTGGCCACTACCCTTGTGGTACATGCAATATTTGCCCCTCACCAAACGCCTGGATACGCTCGACCTTTACCCGATAGGTACATGGCATCTCATGAAACATACTAATTGTAACACACGCAATTGTATATACATGATAACATGCCCCTGCGATCTACGGTATATCGGGATGACGACCAGACCAGTGAAGATCAGGATAAATGAGCATCGTAGTAATATAAGGTGTGCGTGGACTTCTACCAAATTGAGTGTCCACTTCTTAGAGATGAAACACAGTCCTCATGACCTATGGTGGGTGATACTCCAGGCCCTCGACAATGGTAATATTTATCCAAAAACACTCTTTAGGATTGAGCAGTGCTGGGTGTTTAAATTGAACACACATGTGGTGGGACTCAACTATTACATTCCATGGACAAGACTATCCCTTTGACTAAGTTCACATTTTTTATGTGAGACTAACCCCACATTTCTAGTATTTTCCTTTTTTGTGGTTATGATTAACCTTTCCTACAAATGACTTCTGACATCTCTGTATTTTTCTAGGTACATAATTTTGTGACCTGGGTGTCCTTTTGGACTCCTGCTGTCCCTTGTACATCAAGTAACCACTTTCACTTCATTTTTCTATGTAATTTTCGGACTTTCATTTTCACATCCTTGACCTAGG